>NC_056681.1:45006250-46330000 GCF_018350215.1 Panthera leo
CAGATGTTGAGCCACAGAGGTGAAGATTCAGGATTGCTGTCCTCAAATACTCGAAGGGTATGTACATGCAGAAAACAGATCAGACTTGAATGTCATGGCCTCAGGAAGCTGATTGAAGACAGACCACCAGAAGTGATGGGAATACAGTGCTTATTCACCCTACCAAACAACCTCCTAAGAGTCAGGGTCTCCTCCAAGGGGGAATGTCCGGCCCAGGAGACATGAGCATGCCCTGGCGGGGCCCTCATAAGGCGGTAGGAACACCTGACGGAGGTCGAGGGACTGCTGTGTGTGTTAACTGCTGTAGTCCTTGCAGGAAATCTCCAAGGTCCATGCTGCTTTCTTCCCCATTTTATGGATGAGGGAGCCAAGGTGCAGTGAAACTGAGGTGATTTGTCTAGGGTCAGGCGACGACAAAGTGACACGCCAGGATTTAGACCCAGGCTCCAGACTGAGTTCTTCACCATTGCCCTTGTCTCTCTTCTCTCTCCCTCTTTCTCTGTCTCTTTCCTCCCCTTTCCCCTCCCTGCCCTCCCTCTCTCACTGATATGATCCAGAAATTGCACTTGGTGGCTTTTAAAAATCCTTACAACACAGAAATTCTAGAACTTAATGTTTAGAGTTAGAGTCAAATTGAGTTTCTTTCTCTCATTAAAACTATCTGGAGAAAAGCTAATCGGGTCTGGTAAGTGGCTCCACAATACCGTCAGGAGGGGCTCCCACCAGTCAGCGATGCTGGGCTGTTCAATCTGACAGAAGGATCGAAAAGTTGTCCGTACTCTCCAGTCACTAGTGGCAGTTTAGTTAATGGCAGAACATTCCAGTGGGGATGGTGAAATACACCCATGCTCTCCTATTAAACTTGACTCTCTCCCTTACTTTGATGATGTAATAGGATTTTTTTTCCCATAGATCTTTTTTCATTTATTAAGCTCTGCTGAAGTCTGTGTGGACAAATTAATTGGCCTTGGGATTTAAAATCCTAGCTTTGGTTTTGCCTACTTTGTGAAAATGCCATTGCGTGAATATGAAAAATACATTATCCCCTTAATTTTCCTTTAATTTTTCTGATCTTGTGCAAAAATGATCCCACACATGTAAGTGCACACAAGAATAATACAGGTTATCAGAATGCCGTTACATTTTAGAATCACAGTAGGTAAGCTGATTTTCATTTTGGAACTTGTTCTTTTCCCCTCTCCCTTCCTTGTTTTTTTCATCTAAGAACTTACTATTTGGGGATAGTAACTCATTGAAAGCTTTATAAATTGAATAGTTCTCAATTTGTTCTTTAGCCCTACCACTTTCTGCAAAGGACTTTCCCCGATTCATTAAAGCATGGGGTACTAAAATGGGTGTACTGTTACCTAAATTTTATTTTCTTTTATACGACAGTGCTCATTGGAGTTCTGGTGAGGTTTCTAACCTACAGAGCATGGCATTCAATATTATGCACTGTAAATCATTTACCAGATGATTGGACTGTGGACTGCTTCATACTACCTGTGAATATAAAAATGCCAAAATTTGCTGTGATTTGCTAAGCAAGCTATATTGCTAAGAAGAAAAGTTTACCTCCACAATTGTAGTTGCAGTAATGACCACTACTTCCTGAATTGTTCTTTTTTACTAAATATAATTTTACTGCAGGTTCTTTATAGAGAAAGTAAATCCAGCTTTAAAAATTGATTGTTTTTTGGGACACCTGAGTGGCTTAGTTGGTTAAACGTCTGACTTCAACTCAGGTCATGATCTCGCGGCTCATGAGTTCGAGCCCCCCATTGGCCTTGCTGATGTCAGCCTGTCAGCACAGAGCCCTCTTCAGATCTTCTGTCTCCCTCTCTCTGCCTCTCCCCTACTTGCACTCTCCCCCAAAAATAAATACTAAAACAAATTGTTTGTTTATTAAGTTAATTTAATTCAGTTTGAAAATCAATTAAATGCATCACAGTAAGGTACAAGGCTTATTTACCATTTATATTGAGGAAGGATAGAACCAAAAAGTTTCCTAAATGTTACCTGAGGTTTAGTGAAACCCCATTTATTCAAATACTAGCCAGTATTTACCCCTACCCCATATAAAAGGCATTTTCTGCACTTGTCAAGGGTGGGAGAACTTTCTCTGCACCCACATTAGCATCTACTGCAGGTGAACTTTTTGCCCATCATTGCTGTATAACGATCCCTGACTCACGAATATGCAAGGCAGCTGGTACAGGTCTTCTATCAGAGACCTTCCATTGCCTTTGAATCTTGCTACTGATTCCGGTCTCATTATCTTCCACTTAATCTCACCTGGTTGCCAAATAAAAATCAGAGGGGTGAAATGCTGGCCCACTGGGCAAACTCATGCCACTGTGCTATTGTACTTGGCTTTCACAAGGGCATTTGATTCTAATTTGAAACAAAATATTGAAGAAATCAAGAGTCCACAGGTAAAAGAAAAGTGTCTGGCATTTCTTGAGAAATCAGATCTGGCCACACTGAACCCATGCTCTACTCTGGCACCAACTGGATAGAATTGAGTTGTGGCCAAACTCTGGCCAGGGCATGGGCCTTCAAGTCTGCCACAGTATCCTTGACACTGAAGACAAGTGTCATCTTTTATTATGTTCTCACTGTCGCTTTCCTTATACTAGAGGAAAGTGTCTGCTTCCACTCATGTCTGTGTCAAAAGTGAGAGAACAGAAGTTATACTGGGAGGGTTCTGTGTTCGGACAGAGACAGAGAGAAGGAGAGGGAGAGAGGGAGGGAGGGAGAGAGAGAAATAGAGAAAGGGAGGGAGGGAGAGAGGTGAAAGGAGAGGGAGAGAAAGAGTATTTCTCTGACAAAGTGAAGAATAATTCTATAGTTTTCATAAGTGTATAGTAGTCCACTTCCCTCATTTTCTTTTCTGCCTAGCACCTCTATGCACTTGGATTTCAACCCCTGATATAATTGCTTCTGTGCAAATTGCTTTTGCCGAAAATGGCTATGTCAGATCCCATTCCCTGTGCTGTGTTCTTCCTTGGCCATGCCACGCCTACATGAAGAGATGGATCCTGGGTTCCTCTGCCTGATCCTGGCCAGGCTTTTATGATGACCCCCATGAATAGAACATGGTGGAAAAGACACTGCCCAATTTCCCAGACTAGGATGGAAAAGAACATGGAGCTTTTTATACTGGTTCTCTCAGGACACATGTCCTTGGAACCCGGATGCCTTGTTGTGAGGAAGCCCAAGACACATGGAGAGGCTGCATGTAATGTTTTGGCCAACACCCCAGCCAAGATCCCAGTCACAGCCAGCATCAATTGCTGGACATATAATGACAACTTGCTGTCATTTTTGAATACCTGGCATGTTTTCGTGGGGGGAGAGGGGAGGAGTGAGATGGTTTATCACCAGATGAATCAGCCCCCAGCCATGAAGTCACCTGCAGCCTACAAGTCTTCCCAGCTGAGGCCTCCAATATTATAGAACAGAGACAAACTGTCGCCCACCTTGCCCTTGCTTGAATTACTGATCTACAGAATGTATGGAATAATTTGTTATGTGGCATCAGAGAACCAGAGCAACCCTTTCTGAGAATTGTCTCTAAGGGGTCATTCCACCTGTTTTGTTTTATTTTTATTTTTTAAATTCAAACCTGATTGTATTGCAGGACTGAAAAAGGCACACTTCTACTGGACATTTCTATGTGTATTTAATTTAATTAATTAATTTATTGCTGTGTCAGTGCTTCCCTTACTACCAGTGAAATAAGCATTTCTCTGTAACATACCTCTCAGGTCCCATGCCCTACAGGGGCTGATATTAGTCAACACCTGACAAACAGAGAGATTCCGAGCAGCGGGAAGCAGCGATACACTGATCAAGTTCCTGGCAATCATTTCACTCTTAACGATGAAGAAGATTGCTGTAAGGCCCTGCGTTGGATAAGGAACAACCCCATAGTCACAGAAGGTAAGGATGTTGGTAACTGTGCATTTTTTCAGAATTGCTTTTTATTTTTATAATGAGTCTCATCCTTCATCTAGTTCCAGTGTATAATTAGTGCCTAATTAATTCCAACCAAATCATTCATCTGTCATGCTTTGTTTTCCAGATTAATTTACAACTTGTTGTCATTTTTGGATACCCAGCATGTTTGCTGGGGGAAAGAAAAAGGCTTGAGATAGTTTAATTATCTATAATTATTTTATTACACAAAATGAATATCCGAAGAGCAAAGCATGGCTAAAATCATTAACTAATTAAAGAATAATTTAATAAGCAAACATGTTTAGCAATTATATGGAAAATATGTCTCCTTTTGTGAAGCCGAAAAGACCTAGGAAGAAAAAGAAAGGTCTGTGTTGGAAGGGCTCTTTTCTTCCCTTCCCGATCCATTGTTCTCTTTCTTGGTGTCGTCTGCACAGTCCTTCCCACAAACACACATATTCAAGTTGCGTGCCACTTTCTGAATCAAAATGAGAGAGTAAAACATTTGAACAAATGCGTCTGCCACTCAAAAGTGTTTTCTCCAACATCTCCCTCTCTATTGCTTGGATTAAATTGAAATTGTTTGACTAGTAAGACAACCAGAACAGGGCCTGCTTACCTACTCGTCCTTAATGGAGACCTGGCAGTCAAGTTTGGGAAAGGACGAAGGGTGGCCCCTCAGTTTTTACCTAAAACAGTGACTCGGTTGGGTTATACAACCACCCGTGGCACCCTGGGATACTAATCCAGATATTCTGTGCAGCCCAGGGATATCAAAAAACACAAAGTGCCTATACTATGGGGGTCAAGATGTAAAGTTAAATATAATAATTTATTTAGTGTACTTATTTAAATACAATTTATAATATTATTATAGTTAATATATTAAAATTAAAGAGTTTCTTATGATTTTTGGTGGAAGATTTAGGCATTAATTAACTTTTTGTTAAGTTACTACATTTACTCCATTAAAAATAAAAAAATAGGTATCAAGTGACATTCAAAACATTGCTGGATTCAATTTGCTAATTTTTTATAGGTTATTTGATCTAAATTCATAAGTGAGATTGGCCTGCAGTTTCTCATATAAGCTTTACTTGTCCATTTTTGGGAATTAAGGGTATGCTAGTCTCACCAAGTGTTTTTTGGAAGCTTTCTGTATTTTTCTGGGGTCTGAAATATGTCATGTAACCTAAAAGTTGGGCTAAGGTAACCCACAAAACCAAGTGGGTGTGGCACCTTTGGGCAAAGGTGGAATATATAGATATACACTAGGGACCTAGATTTAAAACATGTCAAACTATTTTCATATTTGCCTCATAACTTGGTATTATTTTAGATTTTGCATCAGTATGTGTTTAAACCTGTTTTAACATTTTAGTCATTTTTTTAATCACTACCCTGTGACCTACATAGACTTAAGGAATTCTTAATTTGGACATCAGCAAACTTTTGCTATAAATGTTCAGATAGCAAATATATTTGACTTTGCAGGCCATATGGTCTCTTTCCCATCCACTCAGTTCTGCCATTGCAGCAAGAAAGACAGAACACAAATAAATGGGCAAGGCTGTGTTACAATAAAACTTTATTTACAAAAATAGGTGATGAGCCATAGTTTGCAGAACCTGCTTTTGTGCATATAATTTGTGACAGGTCATTACCATTTTGTCAAGTCTGACCTCAAATTGTAACTTACACTCCCTGAAAGCACAAGAGTCCATGGCTCAATACAAAATACCCAGTGTGTTTTATTTTAGGACTTTGCCCGATCGTGTTATAAAAGCAGTGTTTTAACTTCAAACAGCTGCCTATTTTGGATGTTAGAAGTAAGGAGCATTTTGACCAAAGAAAGGGCCTTTGAAAGTGACAATGCAAGTTCTTGAGGTTGAATGTTTGTAGCAGAGAATTTAGAAATCCCAAAAACAACATACACTATGCCCTCCTTCAGATGGAATTTTTTTTTCTGTGCTCTTGGTTGCCAGATGGGGGAAGAGCATCTGTGCTATTCTGATGACTTGACTGGTTGTCAGAGATGGTGTTACTCTGCTGCCCACTTAAAGGGAAATGAATGCTTTTGCAAGATTTAAGAATGTCTCCCATCAGCCACTGCATACAACCCCTCTGAGTGCCTGCTTTTGTCCATTGAACTGCCAAGATAAGAAGTATGTAGAAATTCACTTATTGTCTTAAACGTAGGTTATTTTCCCAGGTCTCGTGCTAATGACACTCCTAGGGCATGTCTCTAGTAGATGCTCATAACACTCAGATGCTAGGCCCAGGCTCCAGAGATATCTGAGAAACCCAGCCCAGCCAGATTAATTCAACTCTGTGTGGTGCTCCTTTTCCAATGACTTTTCGTGAAAGAAAAGTTAGAATGAAAAATGCTAACCTCCTGCCTGAAGGAAGCTTTCTCTTTGTAGTTTTCCACAATTAGAGTCCTATTCAGACTTGAATTTGATTAGTCCCATTCCAGATAATATCTTCCTCACATGGGTTGCTGTGAGAATTAAATGAGATAAATAAGATAATATTACATGTCCAACTCAGGATAGTGTCTCATACACAGTGAGAATTCGGTAATACAGGCTTCTATTAGCATTGCTGTTACTACTGCTACATGTGATGGGGTTATTGCTATGCACAGAAGGTTCCCAAGGCTGTAATCTCAGCCCCTGGTGATAGCACAGTCTAGGACACCATCTGCACAAAAAATCAGAGATGGCTGGGTAGCTCAGTAGGTTAAGTGTTCGATTCTTGGTTTTGGCTCTGGTCATGATCTCCTGGTTCATGAGTTCAAGCCGTGCATCCGGCTTTAACCTGATGGTGCAGAGCCTGCTTGGGATTCTCCCTCTCCCCCTCTCTCTGCCCCTCCTTTGCTCTTGCTCTCTCTCTGTCTCTTAAAAAAAAAAGTAAATAAACTAAAAAAAATTTTTTTTTAAATGGGGATCCACGTACACCGGGGGCTGGTCCACTTATAGACAGGCACTATGTCCTTAATGAGAGCCCTGAAAACTGAAGTTTGGAAAAGGAGGATTGGGCTCAGCCTTAAAGAAGAGCAGGAGAAGTAAACAGACAGGTTGGGGGTGCTTGAATTGCACTGGGCAGACCCTTGAAGGGCAGCAGTGGGAAATGAAAGTGGATTGGCAGGTGGAGGACCTCAGGGCCCAGCCATGTCTGGGTTTAACTGGTGACTTTTTAGGGGTTGGGGAACTAGTGAAAAGGGATAACCAGTGCACCAAACAGCACTTCAGGAAGGTGAACCTCCCATCTAGTAGAGAGAAAGCAATCCAGAAAGACCGGGTTGGAGAAGACTGCATAACCCGTTGGAGGGGGGTGGCCGTGGCAGGTGAGGGCTGGTGCAGCCACTTCTGGCTTATACCAAAGACAGTTATGGGATGATGATATTTGAAGCTAGAAACTAGAAGCCTGGCACTTCATGAAAAATGAGCAGGGCTGCGTTTGTGTACCTACTGCTATCACTCCACCTGCCAGCCCTTTTTCCTCTTCATGTCACCATAATGACACCAGGAAGAATGTGGACATCTTTCATGATAGTTAGCTTTTTTCATGATAGTCAGTGCTAATTTCTCCCTTTCTCAATAGCTCAGGATGGGGTTAGCAGGAAAGAGCTGAGGACGGGGCTCTTCCTACAAAAAGTCTGAGAAAAAAAAATCTCCTGTGTCTCTGTGGCTATGATTGGGTCACATGTCCATCCGGCAATCACACATGGAATCCTGGGACATGCCAGGCCTAACTTAGCTGAAGTACAGGCACTTGAGGGAAGGGCTTGTTTGTTGAGGATGGTGGGGAAATTGTTCTAGAAGGACAGGTGGATGCTGGGTATGAGAAGCAATGGATGGCCACTGGGAGGAAGTCAGTTCCGGAATTTCTGCCCATTAAAACCATACAGATACAGCCTCAAAGCATCACCACTGTCCCCCCTACACCCGCCCCCATTCTCTGTTTTATCCTGCCTGCTTCGGCTGCCAAAGGAGAAATGATTGTTCTGTGATGGAATTAGCCCAGAATGAAGGACATTGTTTTCTGGGCTCTAGAGTTGGATAGGTTTATAGATGTAAATTATCCTAAATGATCAGAACTGCTCCAGTATCGTGGAGAATAGCTGACATCACCAGCTCAAACGCTGCTTTCAAAGGCAAACAAAACCTGGAGGGTTCTGCCCCGGGGGTGGGGGTGGGGTGGGGGGGTTCAGATAGAACCGGGCAACCTAATACATTATAACGGTTTATGGCATTAATTGAAACTAATTGAAATTCATCTGCTATTACCTCTGTACTTTCCATGAAAATGAAAAGTAAGATGAAAGTAAAGTAAAAAAAAAATAAATAAATAAAATGGCCTTAATGGCCCGAAATGGATCAATTATTTTCATCTTTGGCTAAATGCAGTTTACTGCCTTATTAAAAGCATGTTTGTTAGGAAAAGTATAACATTAAAATTCCAGTGCATGAATCACCAAGCAAAGCCTTTGGTATGTTATATCTAATATAGTCTTCCCTTTTAATTTGGCAGAACAAAATGAGACAGGTCAGGCTTGGGTCATGGAAATCTTAGGCTTTGACGTATAAAAAATAAAAAGAACAGTCTCTGATCTATTCATGGATGTGATATGGTTTTTAAGTGAATGTTTATTTCATAGTTTACTAATATTCTGTGATATCTATTTTAAATTCTTTAATTTATCTAGTTATTTGCTAAAGTTCATTACACAGATTAAATGCCAATTAGAGTATTTTTTAAGGAATTTATTACATATCCATCTGCAAATATAGTGTAGTGGTGTGAGTCCAAAACCAGACTCAGGAGGTCTGAGTTCTGCTGAAACATCTACCTGCTGTGTGATGTGGAGCTGGGTCCTTTAGCCCCTTTGTCCTCTGTTTTCTGGAGAACATACAATCTCTTGGGGCTGTTCTGAGGATGAATGAGGTCATACATAATCACACTATGTCTCTTTTGAAGTGGAAAAAGGAAATATAATTCTTCATTAAAATACAATGGAATATGTAAATATACATAGACATAATTAAAATACATAAATTATAAAATTTAGCATATAGTTTTTGTTTTCTCTGGCCTTAACCATAATAACTAGGAAGAAAAATTCAAATTAATATCTGTGTGCATAAATCTTGAATTGATTTCTAATACAGACTGTATGCATACATTGAGATGTGATTTTAAGGCCAAACCAGGAAATCCCTTCCTTGTCTTCATTTCAGAAGATGGTTTTCTGGAGAATCTTCATCTTTAGAATATTGAGCATGACTATGAAATGCATACCTTCTAGGTGATTAAAATTAAAGCACTCAGTTCAAAAGAATAAAATACTATTTTAGCATCTATTGAAAAAAATTATTTAAAAAGGCTGTTCCCTTACTCTTAGGGCAAATCTGTGTCTAAGAAAATTAAGACCATATTTTGTTTTTTGAGCTTAACAGGGAGATCAACTTAAGTATTTAATTTCTCTAAAGCCATGTTCCTTTTAAATATTAGTAAAATGTCTAGCTTCTAGAGGAGATAAATAATAGTTTCAGAATGATGAAAACTGGCATCTTTTCCCCTCTGATTAAGATAAATCGAAGAATCTCCTAAATCTGGGTGCATTATGAGAGTTGAAATGCTAAACTGTCATTGCCTTACTTTGGTGATCACAAAGTTGTTAGTGCATTCATTTATATCATCAAAGAGCATGTATCAAAAAGCAAAAAGATCACCTTTCCATATCTGCCGACATTTTAAATGACAAGTCTTAGTGCTTTTTTGATCTGAGGTGGAGAATTGACAGCTTATAGAGGGTGATTTGAGACCTCACTTTCCCTCTTTCTCCCCAGCCTGGCTGTCGACACCAAAATCCCTCTCTCCTCTTGGCAGCCCCCTTGCATGGTTCACCTGGAAGGTTACTGCAGGTTAGCTGTGAGGAAATGAGTGTTCCTCTTGCCAACCTTAATTTCGGGTGCTTTCACACGGTCCTCTTTCTAACGGTGCCCTCCTTGTGTTCTGCTTCCTGTTTCAGATCTGTAATCTTAGTAATGCATAATTTATGCCCTAAAAGGAGCAACAAAGGTTGGCCTTCCATGAAAACTGCTATGGTTATATTCTATTATCCTGTATTGAAAATTCACCCAGACTGCTCTAATCATCCATTACCATTTGCCATTTCAGAGGAGGGCAGCCCACCATGGTACCTCTGTCACCTATCAGATCAAATGCAAAAACGGGCCGTTTCTTATCTTTAGATTAACTGAGCTGTAGAGTGGCCGAATTTTTTAGCATAAAACTGATATCCAGGGGAAATCCTCAGATTTCCCACTCTATTTGCATCATATGTACATTGAAATGTCAAAAGAATGTATATGCTATCCCAATTATGTGAAGGAAGCCCCTGCGATGTGTTATGTCCTTATAAATATTTGCAAAGACTCCATGAGTTACAAAGTACCTAAGTGGTGGAAATACATTGATTAAAATAAATCTTTGACTAGGGGATCCTGGGTGGCTCAGTGGGTTAAGCGTCTGGCTCCTGTTTTCGGCTCAGGTCATGATCTCACAGTTCATGAGTTCAAGCCCTGTGTCAGGCTCTGTGCTGATGGTGCAGAGCCTGCTTGGGATACTCTCTCCCTCTCTCTGTGCCCCTCCCCTGCTCTCTCTCTCTCTCTCCCTCTCTCTCAAAAAAAATAAACTTAACTGCTTTAAAAGAAAAGGTAAATCTTTGGCTGATTGAAGTTGTCTGACATTAAAAGTGTGTCATACATGAAGGGCACCTGGGTGGCTCAGTTGGTTAAGCGTCCGACTTCGGCCCAAGTAATGATCCCGTGCTTTGTGGGTTCAAGTCCCACGTTAGGCTCTGTGCTGACAGCTCGGAGCCTGGAGTCTGCTTCAGATTCTGTGTCTCCCTCTCTCTCTGGCCCTCCCCTGCTTGCACTGTCTCTCTGACTCCCAAAAATAAATAAACATTAAAAAAAAAAAGCATGTTGTACATGAGTATATATCATGGGTCCCACATAACCTGGGGCTGCCTTACTCCCTCTGTTTAGTGGTCAGGGTGATCTGTTCCAATGGAACCCCTTCTACCCCATCTTATATATTTTGGCTGGGATAAAGCTGTCAGACCCAATGCTTTCCTTAGGGAAAGTCCTTTTCAGTACTACTATTCATGGCTTAGTTCATCCATCCTCTCCCCTCACCTGGCAGCCAGTTTGTTTCACCTATTTTCCGTCTCTTAAGTGTCACTTATCCAGTGATTGAAGAAAATCTGTATCTCCAAGGCTCTCTCTGTTCTTTGTCTCTCTGCCCCCTCTTTTTTCTCTCTCCATTTCCTTTTCCCCCATCTTCCCTCTGTGATTCAGCTAAAAATTGACCCAACTATCACAACATGATAGTTATACAAGGGTTAACTTTCTTATAAAACAGTCCTGTTTCCTTGGGTTGAAGTGCCTACCAATATGGCAGAAGTATTATTTTATACTATTGTGTTGTAGACACACACAATTTTGGTTACATTTAGGATTATGTGGGGAAACCTACATAACCAGATCTAACATTGTGAAGGGAAACATGTTTCTATCGTATAGATCTCAGATATACAATTTATCCTGTGGTTGGATAAAGAAGTGCCAACTTTATAGGGAATACCAAGTAGAAATAGGTAGTAGGAAATCTGGCCACAGGAAGGTTGTTCTGCAAAAAAATATTTTAGAAGGCTCAAAAGTAAGGCCCAATTAACATATGATCAACAGTATGATAACCTCAAACATTCATCCATATGTTCAGTCAGGAAACATTTTGTCACACCCGTTGTTGGCAAGATACTGTGCAAGGCACCAGGGGTAACATGGTGGGCTATACTTTATGCTGTTGTTACTCATGATTATGAATGTAATTATAGATTGTGTCTATAAGTGCCTGGCTTTGTGCCTGGTATACAGGAATCATGCAATAAACATGAATGGACTCTAAAAATTCTTTACAAAGTGAGAAATGACGTAGAAAGAACTCACAACTGTGCAAATACCATGGAAATATCATAGTGCAGACATTTAAAAGGCAAGAGATGGAACTGGCAAAGCTGCCCTTGTCACATCAGGTCTTTTTGTATTTGTGGAGGGATGTGAGCTGACCTGTAGCATGTTCTTATTTCTGTAGTAAAAAATTACAGTAAAACCTTGGATTGCGAGTAACGTGTTCTGCGAATGTTCCGCAAGACGAGCAAACATTTCTAATAAATTTTAACTTGATAAATGAGCAATGTCTTGCGATAAGAGTGGCACATGATGCTGAATGTCACATGATCACAACCGAGCTGATGGTTCTTCTCTCTCTCTCTGGGATTATGCATGATCATCTCCCATGCTCTGATGCTCAGTCTCAGGCTACCATGTTTGGCAGAAATCAGTGATTTTTCAGAACCCTGGAAGGTGCCTACAACTGGCACTAGTGTATTTTTTTGTCACTTCAAAGCACCTATGGACATTCCTTTGCTTTTCCATATAAGAGTAAGCTTAGGAATGCTTTGCTTCATTCGAGGTCAGGCTGCCTGCAGATATAGACCCTTTCCTCTGCTGCCTTATTGCCACTTACATTAAATACAGTATATGACAAGAGTTTATTAATACTTTACTGTAGTCAACACCCATGCAAGTATATACAATGGCCCCCATGCAGAAAAAGATTCCATTGAGCCAATAGATAGCAGTGATTCTGTTAGTGATAGTGAAAGTTGTCCTACACAACAACCCTCCTCTCTCTGGTCTCCCTCACACCAGCCACGAAGGTTTTCAAAGGTAAGTGCAAGTTAATTTGTTTATTTTCTCTATATTTTGTATTTTGTTTGTTATTTTGTATGACATTACAGAATTGTAATCATTTTTATATGAATATTTTTGGGTCGTGGAACGAATCATCTGAGTTTTCATTATTTATTTAAAAAATTTTTTTTAACATTTATTTATTTTTGAGAGACAGAGAGAGACAGCGTGAGCAGGGGAGGGGTAGAGAAAGAGGGAGACACAGAATCTGAAGCAGGTTCCAGGCTCTGAGCTTTCAGCACAGAGCCCGATGCGGGGCTTGAACTCACAAACTGTGAGACCATGACCTGAGCCAAAGCCAGATGCCCAACCAACTAAGCCACCCAGGCACCCCTCATTGTTTCTTACAGGGAAATTCGCTTTGATATACAAGTGCTTTGGATTACAAGTATGTTTCTGGAACAAATTATGCTTGCAAACCAAGGTTTTACTGTATATCACAATGAGATTCTACTCTATTTTGTGAGTAATGAAAGAGATATATGTAAATAATCTTAAAAAACATGTTTAGGTGAAAATTTTAGATGGCATCATATAAGCATTTATTTACGATGCCCAATATAGCTGATGGTTTTGGACTGTTGTTCAGCAAATATCCACACTGTTCCCTCTCCTACCCTGGGCAGAGTGTTTCCCACTCCTTTGACCACATGCATTGCTTTGGTCAACAGAACGTTAGTGGATGTAATGCAAGGAGAGGCTTGAAAAGTGAGGAGTTGCTCTTGCCCTCCCATGCTCCTACACTTCTCCATAAATAGAACATGCCTCAGGTATCTCCGTCCAACCAGGGTGCAAGACACATGTGCAGGCACAATCCCAACCACAATGTGGAGCCGGATCCGCTGATACCAGCCCACCCGCAGATGTGTGAGCTGACCTACAACAGTAGGCTGATTGTTGTTTGACACTAAGTTTTGGGGTGATTTGTTATGTTGCATTATTGCAACTATTATGATAACCAAAGTCTCATATTGGGGGGGGGTGGATTTTGTTCCAAATTGAACTGTAGGCAAATCTATTTTGCAATTAGAATATCTATCAGTAAACATCTAATTTAAATACTAGAGATTTTATAAAATATATTACCTTTTGAAATGAAAAGCCTCATCCTCTTCAGCTGCCTATAGTCTGTGGGCAACCCTTGCTAGATAGTACCCAGCAGCATCGCATTGCCCTGGCTTCCCCGAAAGCCCATCTCACAGTATAGTTTCTACAAGCTAATATGAAAGAGACTGGAAAAATATTCAGCCCTGAATTCTGGGGGGGGAGGGGGGGCATAAACACTTAAATTTGTTTCCCTGAAAATGAATGTTGTGTTGACATGCATATTTTAAAAGGGTGGAAGACCTCAAACCTGTGACAGTTTTAGGTTCAAGTTTTGGCTTTCCTGCCAGGCTGAGTCTTTGTTGTGCCAGACAGCTAGGATTCATGTTTCACAGCAGGTGGAAGCAAAATAATTTAAGCAAAATGTTGGCTCTTTCAGACAAGGAAAATGCAGCCCATAGAGGAATGTTGTATTAGAGCATCTGAATAGAGAGATGATCCTAGCCACAAAATTAGAGCATCCTAGTGAAGGCAGGAAGGACCCTGCCCGCTTGCCTCAATGCCTTCTTTCCATTCCATATTTGAGCAACAGGAAGTATAGGAGAACTTTCTAGATGCTGTTACCATCAGAGAAGCAATCTGAAAGGTGTTCTAGTTCCTTTTTTCTTCCTAAGCAAATAAAACCAGCCATTACACCTTCTTTCAGTTTAGGATGGAAATAGATTTTTCCTTAATTTATGCAATGAAATTGAATAAAATAGACTTACCATTTATTTTGCCTTGTAAAACTTCTCTTAATATCATTTCATAAACAGGAAAAAAAGAGAGATTCAATGAATCTATCATTTTGTCATAAAATTGTTACATGCTGCCTGAAAAGTGAGTCTATGGCAGTTCCTTTCTTTGTAAAAAAAAAAAAAAAAAAGGTAAAAATGCCAATTCAGTGTCAAAAATAGCATATACTGGATTTCACTCATTTGTTAGTTTGATCTTAAAACATGTCACATGTAATTATTTCTGTAGTATTTTTAAGAAATGTAAATAGCTTAGACTGTTACTGTCTAAATGCTTTTCCCGGGGGAACTCTTTCAAGATGATATTGTGCTTTCATTCTTACCGACTGAAAGAACAACTTGCATTCCCTTTTGCTAGGTCTCGACCCATTAAATCTAAAAATCAGAATTTGAATCTTCATAAAATTATCCATTGAAAAGCAGAATGTTTTAGTCTTTAGTTCTCAAAAAAGGAAACAGTTTCCTTGAAATCAACCCAGTTCAACACTTAAATATTAAAATGTTTGTCCTAACTCATCCATGATTTTTTTTTACCAGCGTCCTGCTCATCACTTAGGAAGAACTTGTAAATATCACAAGCTTTATTATTACTTTTTTTCCTTAGTAAGTGTTGCGACTAGGGGAAAGGAAAAAAGAAAAAAAAGATAAAAGGTTTTATTCCAGATGGTTTCATTTATCATAACTTCAACTTTCATATTACAGGACCATAGATGAATGTCCTACTTCTGTGTTAAAAGTACTTGACTACTTTGTGGGATGTTTTGTGCCAATTCTTTACTAAATTATCTTGGTCGCCGTTGCTAGGAAACACCGCTGACTTCCTGCAGCTGAAAAAAGGGGAAGGTTATAGGGAACAATTCGGTATTATTAGCATGCGACTAACAAGGTTTGGGTTGTTTTTTTAAACTGTGCATCTTAGCATTTGCCTCCTTTTCTAGGGAATGTCATTGTCTATGGGAATACAATTGACACTTACACCACAGTGGAGACGCTTTTAAACCTTGGTGTGAGGGGCGGCTACATCCACCTGGTGCAGCCCCCACCCACCTCCACCATCACCTGCATCAACAACTACTCGGTGGAAAGAGCGGTAGAGGACGCGCTCAGAGCTGCGGGGGTTGCCATTTACCGCGACGCCCTCCTGGCTCAGTGGAACGATGGCCAGTTCCCAGACCCCATCCACAGCGCCTGCTTCACCACGCCCACCAAGCCTTTCAGACTTCCGTGCTCCGTAAGTAGGTCCCTGTGAACTTCACTCACCACCTCCAGAGAGCCTTCACCTGCCACGGACTTGGGGTCTGAGAGATGACGGGTCGGGAATTCATAGCCACAGGTTTTGGGGGTTTTTTTAATGGCCAGATGCTCTATTGCTGAGGGTCAAGCCACCCCAAACTCGGTGGCATATATTATTTTTCTCTCTCTGGGTCCTGGGATTTGAGCCTGCCCATCTGGGCAGCTCTCACTTGAAGTCTCTCACGTGGCTGACGTCAGACTGGGGGTGGAGCTGGAGTCACGTTCAACCCTTCCTCTGACTTTAGATGCTAGATCATCTTCAGCTGCAATTTTGTCCAGAACACTTCATCTTGGAAGAGTGGCTTGGTTCTAAAACCGAATGCGAGAGAAAGGGAAAGAGAGAGAAAGAGAAAGAATGAGATACTGTATCATCTGTCCATATCCAAAGGGAGGGGAATTAAGCCCTGCCTCTTCATGGAAGGAGTGTCAAAGGTTCAGAGAGTGCTAACATGGACCAGGAGCTCACCATGTCCCAGGCACCATGCTGCATGCTTGCAGTATCGTCTGTCACCTGGTCACAACAGGTCTGTAAGGGGAAGCATCCCCATTTTACAGATGAGAACACTCTGCCTCCAAGTCAGTGGTATGCTGGGCTCCCAACCAAGGTCAGAGGGCCCCAAAGTCTATGCTGCTGTTAACTTTTTAAGACTCCAGAAACAGCAATAGTGGGTTTCTCTCCCGTGAACTAGAGACTTAAAAGACCTCTCTCTCCTATTTATCTATCTATCATCTATCTATCTATCTATTATCTATCTAATTATCTATCTTTTGAGAGAAGGAGAACTTTTCTCTTAGGCTGTGTAATAGCTTGATTTACAACCCGTGTCCTTGGATTTGCCAGTTCAGGAGATTAGCAGAAGCTAGCAAGCAGGGAGATAGGGAAGGGCCCAGTCAATCTAATAGAGAAGCAAGGGACCCTTCCTTACAAAGTGGAGGCTTAGTACAGTGTGAATATGGAATATGTGATCAGTTGTGGTAAAGAATGCCACATTCTTGGGGGAAGTCTGTGAGGGGTCATAGCAATTCCTTACCTGAGAGTAGGGGGTAGTCAGCCTAAGTCAGGGCTTCTGACCCAAGTACCCTTACAGGTAAATGATGGTGACCTTTATCCACCACCACCCGCCCCCCCCCCCCACACACACACACACACGCACCCACAGTCTGGACAGGATCTCAAAGCACAGAAGAGATTTCTCTGGAATCTCTCATTTTATCCTGATAATCTACGGAAATTTTGCATTCTGCTCCTTAATACATTCATTTATTCATTCATCCCACAAATTTTCGTTGAACACCTGCTAAGTCTTAGGCTCTGTCCTAAGTGTGAGGGACACAGCAGCAAAAAAGACAGGAAAAGTTAATTTTATTTTAATGTATGTCACATGTATGTTGCAATACCTATTTAGGTTAAGAAGAATCAAAATGTTTTCACCCAAAATTTCTCCCCAAAATGATAATCTTGGAAGATATGCCACATTTATCTTGGGGAGCCACTGGAGGTAAACACATACCCTGCTTAGGAAGCAGGGATATAAGAAAACCTCCCCTGGGGCGCCTGGGTGGCTCAGTCGGTTGGGCATCTGACTTCGGCTCAGGTCATGATCTCACAGTTTGCGAGTTCAAGCCCTGCGTCGGGCTCTGTGCTGACAGCTCAGAGCCTGGAGCCTGTTTCAGATTCTGTGTCTCCCTCTCTCTGACCCTCCCCCGTTCATGCTCTGTCTCTCTCTGTCTCAAAAATAAATAAACGTTAAAAAAAAAATTAAAAAAAAAAGCAAACCTCCCCAAATAAGCAACAGAATACAGGTTCTCTAGCAGCCCCCTCTGGCTTTCATTTCCCTATTGAGATCAAAATTGAAATTGTGGCAGAGACATTTTGCAAATACTCTCACCTGCCTTGTTCCAATACACCTTCCTGCTAAAACTTCATCCTAAAGCAATCTGAGTTAGATAAAGCCTCCCACTTCCTCCACTGTGCTCTGCACCACAAGGAATGGCCTGTGCAGATAATATTTCCCAGCGCTGGTTGCTCACTGACCTTCATCTGTGCTTGGCCAACAATAGGTACTGGCAAAAGATTAGAAATAGCAAAAAGGAAGAAGTCAGAGCATTTCTCTCCTCTACTGTCAGCTTTGAGTAGCATCGCTATCAGGCATTAGGAAATTTTGGTGGGGATGAATACATTCATTATTTTGACTGTGGTCACAGTATTGTGGGTTGAACTACATCCCCCCAGAAAGATATGATCTTAATCCCCAGTACCTTTGAATGTGACCTTATTTGGAAATAGGATCTTTATAGATGGTATCAACTGAAGAGAAGGTCACGGTGGATCTGAGAGGGCGCTAAATGTAATGACTGGTGCCCGTCTATGGAGAGAAGGATTTGACTCAGAGGAGACACTTGGGGAAAGAGGCCATATGATGGTAGAGGCCAAGATTGAAGTGATGGCAGCTACCAGTCATGGAACAGAAAGGATCACTGGTAACTTCCAGGAGCTAGGAAGAGACAAGGAAGGAGTCTTCCCTAGAGCTTCAGAAGGAAGCATGGTCATGACAACAACATGACTTCAGACATGTCATCCCCAGAACTGTAAGAGAATAAATTTCTGTTGTTTTAAGCTACCCAGTTTGCAGTACTTTGTTACAGCAGGATGGGAAAACTAAACAAAAACAGATGGTATCATACTCAGAGCACCTGCTAAAACTAAAATTTTTATAACGGGAATCATACATTATGTACTAGTTTGTATTTGGCTTCTTTCACTCAGCGTAATGGTATTGAGATTCATCCATATTATTCCATGTATCAGTAGTTCATTCCTTTTTATCACTGAGTGGTATTCCATTATATTTCTCTATCACATTTGGTTTATTTGTTCAATTGCTGTGCACATTCTTGTGCACATCTTTGGGTAGACATATTTTCACTTCTCTTAGCTATCCACCCGAAGAATGGCTAGGTCATATGGTCAGTGAATGTTTACCTTTTTAAGAAGCTACCATACTGCCTTCTAAAGTAGACGTATCATTTCGTATTTCTACCAGCAACGTATGAGAGTTTCAGTTATTCCGTAGTCTCTGCTAGCACTTGGTATCGTCAGTCCTTCTAATTTTAGCCATTCTGTTGGGTATGACATGATGTATCATTGTGTTTTTAATTTGGGATTTCCTGATGGTTAATGATGTTGGGCATCTTCTCATGTGATTATTGGCCATTGGTATATCTTCCTTTGTGCAGGATCTGAGCTATTATAAATGGCTTTTTAAAATTTTGTTTTCCAGCTGGTTGCTGCTTGTACTGTACATCAGTAATCTTTTACATTCTAGTTAGAGTTCATATTGTACCATCACATAAAATATAAAAACCCTGCAACTGTACAGGTACCTTCTTGCCACTTTCTGGACACCCTTTTCTGTTACACTTGTCATGGGTATTATATCTACACACGTTGAAAAACCCAACAAAATTGTAATTTTTGTTTTAAACAGAAAGAACTTAAGAAGAAAAATAGACTTTTATATTTACCCCAATATTTTCCAATTTTGTTGCTGCCTTCATTTCTGAAGATCCGATTTCCATCCAATTCAATTCCCTCTCATCCTGAACAACTTCCTATTGCACACACAGTTGCAGGTCTGCTGGCAATGGATTCTCTAGTTTTCCTCTATTTAAAAACACCAATCTCACAGTATAGTTACTAAAAGCTAACATGAAAGAGACTGGAAAAATAGTCAACCCTGAATTGTGTGGATATAGGATCCACTGGATATAGGATCATGGCCTAGAACATTGTTTTTTTTTTTTTTTTCCTTTCAGCTCTTCAAAGATGTTCTTTTCCATTGTCTTATGACATCCATGAGTTTTGGTTTTAAAAATCTGTCATCATTCAAACCATTGTTTCCTTGTACGTAGTGTGTCATTTTCCCCTGGATGCTTTCAAGATTTTTTCTTTATCTTCAGTTCCCAGAAGTTTGATGCTGTGGGGGTTCTGTGTTTATTTTGTATCAAAACATGTTTTTTCTTGAATTTATCTTGTTTGGGGTTCATTCACTGAGTTTCTTGAATCTATACACTTATAACTTGCACTAAATTTTGGCAAGATCTTGGCCATTAGTTCTTGCCTCCTTCTTTTCTCCTCTCCTCCTGGGTCTCCAGTCACACATCTGTTAGACTTTCTCTTGCTGCATGGGCCTTTAAGGCCCTATTCATTTGTTTCAATCTCTTTGTTTCTTCTCTCTCTATTCTTCACACTGAGTAATTGCTACTGATGTGACTTCAAGTTCACTGACTCTTTTCTCTACCATCTTTATTCTTCTGTTAGTGTATAAAATGACTATAGTCCATCCTCTTCCAAAAGCCACCAAAATAAGAAAATTACTCTCATGCTGGTCATTGTTCCAAGTTTTTACTGTCCTGCACCATCTATCTACTTTTAAATGCTCATCAGAATACTTGGGTAATAGTTTTTGTACTTTGACCAGAGTTTATAGTTGTATCAGTGAAAGGATTAACCTGAGGGGATCACACCGTTACACTAGAAGCAGAACTCTGGAGTTGGATTTTGGACTCACATCAACACCTGGCTTCCTTCCGCCGGGTGGTAGTGCCTCCTGGGTGCCTACCAGATGATCCAGTCTCCAGCCGGGTTTCTCCCTTTTCTACACAGCATTCATTATAATCTGAAATCCTCTGCCTGTCAGTGTGATGACTTTGTTGATGTCCATTTCTCAAATTAGATTATAAACTCCATGTTTATCTTCTTCACCAAGATATTGTATGAATGCATAATGAATGAGTTTTATCAGATCACTGACTCCCGATCTGCTAACCAAGGAGTTTTGCTCTCCATAATCAGAATTATTAATATAAGTAGTCTTAAATATTTATTCAACAACTTCAATGTGGCCAGATATTTCTACTTCATATTTTCATCCAGTATGTAATGCTAAGTTGGTATTACAAAAATGCATGAGTTGTACTTGAAAGATTTGTAACTTAGAACACATGTTCCCATGAACTGTGTTAGATTTGCTTATTCAGTTTTCAGTCTGGTTCACAAACTCCTGTGAAATCCCAAGTGCAACAAAATTGTGAATTCCTACACCAAAAAAATATAAAATAATAATAATACTGCAGTACTAGTAATCTTTAAAACCTGGGAAAATAAGAAATAACATATTTAATATGCTACTCAATTAAAAGTAGTTTTAATTAAGAAAAATCTGGGTAGGTAGAAGAACTTTTTGGGGAATGCTGAAGGGGGCTTCTGAATATTTTCAAGGGCTCAAGAGGTTGATGGTACTTTTTCATGTATGATTTCAATTCAGATCAAACAGCTTTCCATATTTTTATATGAGTGGGAGATCTATTTTTATAATGATGGGAACAGAATGGAGGAGAGAGAGAAGAGTAGAGAGACAGAAAGATCCAGAGTCAGAGACTCAGAGAAATGTATTTTCCTGTGGTCCCTAAGAATTATAAGACAGAATGAATTCTAAAGAGACTTGAAGCTGCCTGGGATAGGAGTAACTGGGATAAGTTAGATAGCTGAGTGAAGAAACAATGAAAAGGGCAAAGGCCTGGTGGCTCCCTAAGGGAGAACAAAGGACATCACAGAGGTGATGGATCCAAGTCTTACACCGTCCAATAGAACTAATGGAAATGATCTGTATCTGTGTTGTCCAATATGGCAGCTACTAGCCACCTATAGCTTTTGGACATTTGAAATAGGTACTACAATTGAGGATCTGAATTTTTATTTTCTTTTAATTTTAATTAATTTAGATTTAAATGTGTATAGTCACATGTGATTAGTGGCTACTGAGGATCATTCATCATTCATGCACCATTCATGGGTGTAGGGAAGGGATATGGAAAGGAAGTATTCCTGGCCCCAGAGAGCTAATTTCTGTACCTAATGGGGCAAGTGAGGTACATAAAGCAGGCATGTGAAGGAAGCAGGGAGTATGATGTCCATCACAATGATGAGGACCCACGTCATATGTTCATTTTGTAGCATGCTTTTAATAAGGTGGCAAATTATATTTAGGTTAAGATAAAAGTGACTAAACTTACTATTTCAATGACAACTGAAGACTTAAAAACAACTAACTTGGACTGCCGTAATGACTTTCAACATCACTGTTGAAGAAGACATCCAGATAATCACAAGAAAGCATTGAAATTTGGGCAGAGAATGGAGGAAGCATACAGGTCACATCTAAGGAGCATGCAGAGGTGTTTTGGGCCCTTCTATAGCACAGTGCCTGTCATAGGATAGGTATCCTGAAAATACTTACTGTCTTCCATGCCAGGGCAGGAAGGAAAAAGGCAGGAGCCCAAACCTGGTAGATACTGATACTGATGGGGCTCTCATTCTCTGGGGCATCCTTCAGGGATGGGCTTTCTGGTGTAACAGGGCAGGAACAAGGCAATCTGAAGACTCAAGACTGGATTGGGGTGACCCCAAGAAGGAACCTGGAGAGACCTAAGTGTCAGACACAAGAAGAGGCAAATAGGAGGAGGCTGAGATAGAGCTATCTAAAATGTAGGTGAATGAGGGATAAGTGGTGTCTCTATGGATATAAACCATTTTACATGGAAAAAAATTACTTTTCTAATAGATACTCCATCACTTGGCATCCTTCTCTCCATTGGATGTCTAGATTGAGTGATTACAAAAAGGAGTAACATTAGGTATCTTAATTTGTCCTTCATACCAAAAACAGATGCTCCTGTCTGTCTCTCTTTCTCTCTCTCTCTACTCACACACACACACCACACCATTATGACATTTTGGTAGATTTAGTGTTGTTGTTGTTTTGTATGCCCCCAAAGATAAGGTGCTCTGGAGACTATTCACACTATTGAGAATGTAAAATGAAGAGTGATGACTAAGTAATAATGTGAGTGTTTGTTTTGTAGATGTTCTTTAGCTTCTGTGAGAAGAACGTGGATTATGAAACATTTAAAGCACTCAATGATGCATGTCTTGTCTATGACGGCCGACTTGTGATTGATACTAATTTCCACACCAATGATATAGCCATCAGAGCTGCTGGCTCCCTCACCAAATTCTCCAATAAATATTACTCAAATGAGTGGACTCACAGCAGCTTTAATTCCAAAGAAATTGGCTTCCAGCTGGCAGCAGCCATGCTCAATCTTTTTGACCCAACCCTGGAGCCTGTGACTGAGCCACCGGCTGATCTTGACCGACTCATCCCCATGTACAAGGGAGCCAAGATCCAAGGTTTGTAGTAGGCCACCTTCTTCCCTCCAATTAAACCACCCATTGGATCTGGGTCAGTGCTCAGGGCTGCCCTGTATGTTTCTCTTAGGCTTGGTGAGGAGGCTCCTCTGTCCCTCAGTGGGTTTGCACAGAGATGGGGGAGGGCTCAGTCTCATTTTTAAGCATTTATTATGGACCTGGAATTATTATTGTGGTCCTTTTTATTTTGAGCATGTATTATGGACCACATCATAACTGTGGCTCCTATTTTACTGGTAAGGAAATTGAGACCGAGAATAATCATTAACTTGCCCAAAGGTCACTCACAACTGGTTAGTGGTGCAGTACTCTGACATCTTGCAAAACCTTCATTCTCACTATAAGCTCAGAGATAAGGAGACCCTTCCAAGTATCCTTGGATAGAGGCCTTGGCCTCTTATCTGGATGGATAAACGAAACCATTCACAACTGTAAAATAGTTCACTTTTCATCCCCTAAGCCATATTGACCCCTGAGAAGATCATCATATAAGCAATACAGTATTTATGTTTGGGAGATGAGAGATATCTTTGAGAATAGTGTCTTTGAATGTTGTGGACCTTCTACCATAAAAATGTGCATATTTACAGAACTGTGTGTTCATTTCCAGGAGGTTGATGGACCCACCTCTAAAGTCATCCATGGACCCCTAGGGCATCCATGGACCCTAATCCAGTAAATAGAATATGAGATAAAGAGACAAAGCCCTACATTCCAGTCCTTGTTGTTCTCTACCTAATTAAATGGACTCTGATAGATCCTGCTCTGCTTCTCATTTTGGATGAAAACTTAGGAAAGGTGTGGCCATGGGAAAGGAAGAGAAGGGATGAGTGTCAGAGACTAGAGCTAGATCAAGCTCATATTTATGGGACAAGCTAGAAATAGTAAGGATTTCTTAATGATAATTTTCTAAGTGTTGAGCAAGAACTTTGTTGATTTTCCTTAATAACAGCCACTTTAATATTTTGAGTACATGTTGAAAGAGGACAAGGAATGGGAATACCACTGCATTACCATTTAAGGTCTCTCTAGGTCTTGGTCTGGCTTTGGCAGGCATAGGTTAGAGTGCCAAGGGTTATGGGAAATCACAGGATACACAGGATGAGCTTGGCACATCTTCCTGGAGCATTGGTGACTATATTATGGGTATAATGGCACATTCACATTGAGTTTTTAAATAATTTCAATCTCAGGGAATTTCTTACTAATAGTAGTACTTTAGTGGGATAGGTGAGTAGCGTATACCATGGTAGGCATCTCTGTTTATCCTATGATACAAATATATAAACTATCACCACTGCGTCAACAACTAAACTAAAATGTGCAAAACTTGCTGTTTCCTATAGGAGGCATTCTACCTGGGTCTTACCATTATCTGCATATTGCCAAACCTGCCATTCCAACTCCCTTAGAGGTACAAATGGCCCAGCCTAATTTTGTAAGTATTACACTTGAATTTCATTTTACTTTCAAATATAAAACTTTATTTACAGGAGGTTGAAATTCTTTATTCAGAGTCTTTAGTATATTGTACTGGTTCATCAGAAAACCACCATGATAGCTGGCCCCCAAGATGGCCCCATGATTCTTGCTCCTTAGTATTCATGCCCTTGTGTGGTCCCCTCCCACACAGAATGTGGCTGACTTGTGTTGCCAGCAGAATATTGTGGACATAACACTGTGTGTGACTTCCAAGGCTAGGTCATGAAACATATTATAGCTCCAACTTGCACCTTCCTGGATCACCTCCTACCATGTTGTATGGTCACCCAGGAAGTCCTTTGGAGAGGCTAATATGATAAGGAATTGAGGATTCCTGTACCAGTCATTAGCAGTTTGCCAGTCATGTGAGGGAGCTAGCTGCCTTGGATGTGGATCCTCCAGCCCCAGCCAAGCCTTCAGGTGATGCAGCCCCAGCAGACATCTTGGCTACAAACTTATGAGATACCTTAATCCAGAGTCCCCTAGCTAAGCTATGCCTAATTTCTGACTCCCAAACACTGAAGTAGTAAGTTTATTATTGTTTTAAGGCATTACGTGTTTTTTTTAATGGACTGTTTTTTAGAGCAGGTTTAGGTTCACAGCAAAACTGAGAAGAAAATAGCAAGATTTCCCATGTACCCCCTACCCCCATTTATATATAGCCTCTTCCATGATCAGCACTCCCCACCAGAGTGGTATATTTGTTATAGTGGAGGAACTTACACTGGCACCTCTTTGGCACCCAAAGTCCACAATTTACTTTAGAGTTCATTCTTGGTGTTGTACATTCTGTGTGTTTGGGCAAATGTATAATGACATGTATCCACAATTACAGTATCATACAGAGTAGGTTCGTGGCTCTAAAATTCCTTCCTCTATGCTCTGCCTATTCATCTGTCCCTCCCCACAACCCCCAGCAACCACTGATCTTTTCACTGTCTCCATAGTTTCCAGAACATCATATAGTTGGAATCATACTGTATAATTTCAGATTGGCTCCTTTCATTTAGTAATGTGGATTGGTTTCCTTCGTGTCTTCATGGCTTGATAGTGAATTTCTTTTCAGTGCTGAAGAATATTCCATTGTCTGGGTGAACACAAATTATTCATTCACCTACTGAAGGACAGTTTGTTGCTGAATTTTGAGGTAACCTGTGATGCACCAATAGATAATTAACCACCTTTGTGGCAAATACATTGCTTAGGGTCCATCCAGACCCCATTGTTCTTCTGCCCTGCCTGAATTACACTGGAAGGGCCATCCAGGAGAAGCAGAAGCTGTGGGGTGGGACACCCCCTGGATTCAAAGTAACTGGAAAGGACACTGTGTGGTTGGTCAGTTAGCAAGCTCCTCAGATTAGATCCTCTAGCAGATGGTCGCAAACTGGGTTATCATTTGGGGGTTTCCTTTCAGGTGTGTCATGTTTGCTTTTTTGTCAGTGAGGCAGATACTGCAAGTTGCCTATTTTCTTTAAAAAAAATTTTTTTTTAAGTTTATTTATTTTTGAGACAGAGAGAGACAGGGCATGAACGGGGGAGGGGCAGAGAGAGAGGGAGACACAGAACCGGAAGCAGGGTCCAGGCTCTGAGCCATTAGCCCAGAGCCTGACATGGGGCTCAAACTCACGGACTGCGAGATCGTGACCTGAGCTGAAGTCGGACGCTTAACCGACTGAGCCACCCAGGCACCCCAAGTTGCCTATTTTCTTATCCTGAATATTTTTGAGAGGTAACAGTCTGATCAACTTATTAAAATAAATATATTTCCCAGATTTCCTTGAGAATAGGATTAGCCATGTGACAGGTTTTGGCCAATGAGTTGTAAGTAGAAGCTGTTGGAAAATTCCTCAAAGGGAGATGGACTCAAAATGGCACAGGCTATTCATTCCTCTCCTTTCTTCTTTCTGGAAATTGGAATCCCAACTCTCCCATGTACTTCCCATGGACTTTGAACAAGTCACCCAACTTCTCTGTATTTCACATATAAAGTAGGGATCACATATAAAGTAACAATGCCTTTAAGGAATGAAACAGGTAACCAGTCAGGGGTGGATGTTGTTGTTGATCATAGTTCCAGATAAATAATGAAACTTGGTTTTTGCAGGGGAAGGATAGATGCCACATATTAAAATCTATTTCCCTTGGGCCTCTCCTAGATTCTTTTAGGTATGTCCCATATATGCAGTCTGATTCTAGATTTTCTTACAAATAAAGATGGGGTCATAGGGAATAGTGTTACAGTGTCTATTGCTGCATAAGAAAACTTAGCAACATGAAACAGACATTTGATTCTGCTCACAGGTTCTGTGGGTCAGGAATTTGGACAGGACACAGCGGGAATGCCTTCTCTCTGCCCCATGGTGTCTGGGGCCTCAGCTGGGAAGACTAGAAGGATTCGTTGTGACTCAGTGGTTGGATCCTCTGAAGGCTTGTTGTACACCCCTGGGCTGGGCTGACTCAGTCACAGGGAGCACTGACCAGAGCATCATACCCAGCCCTGGTCACCTGGGCTTCCTCACAGCACGGCAGCCTCAGAGTAGTCAGACTTCTTACCTGATGGTTCAGGGCTCTGAGTATAAGTGTCTTCACTAGCAAGCTGGAAGCTGCAATGCCTTTTATGACCCATCCTTGAAAGTCACACAGAGTCACTTCCCCAAACCATCTGTTGGAGCAGTCACAGACCACCGGGATTCAAGGAGAGAGGACATAGAGGTCATCTCTCCATGGGAAGAGTGTCAAGGCTATACTGCACATGATTATGTCATGTGGGGGATATTGTTGTGTCCATCTTTGGAAAATACAATCTGCCACCAGTGATGTGGGGCATTAGATAAATAGGATGAAGCCAGATGTTGTGTTCAAAGGCTGAGCACTTTGGTCATCATAGATAAATAACTGGAGCCAAATATTATGTTCAAGAGCTGGAAAATATTGGACCTGGTTTCAAACAGAACCAGATTCTTCAAGGACACTGTAATTTCCTACATGCAGCGTCATTTGTTTCTGAACCACTGGTTCTCTCTCTGAATAAAGTCAGAGGAGGTTTTTAATAAAAACCCCTTAAAAAGGCGTTTTTTTAGATAACGAGTTTTAATAAGAATGCAACTTAAATAGATTCTTTGGCTGGTGCTATGACAGTATTTGAACAGGACCCCTGACTTTAATTAACTATTTTGCCAGGTGGGCCTCCTTTTTAATTAGTACAGAAGATCTAAACAGATTTTTTCCATTTTATTCTCCAAGAAAAAAAATGTAGGATGGTTCCATGGCAATCTTTTGGGGTTGGAATTAATTTGATTAAGTAAAATTGCTGCCAAAATGGTCAGGCAGTCACCTAAATATAGCCAATTGATGGAGAAAGGAGCCCATTGAACAATATTTCACTTGAGAAACTGAATTGCCATTCCTACAATAAATGTCATGCAGATGAATTTTATCAGACTTTTATAGCACTCACTAATTAGAATATTTAAGTAAGAAGATACTTTAGTAATTCATGAGCTCTTTGAGAGGTAACCTGACAAAAAGAAGACAGGGGACCCCTACATAATAAACTAATTTACGGATTCCAGTCCACATGCTTTGTTGGCTTATACACCATGGAATAAAGAAATTTGTCACAACAAATTCTGCCTTGGATACCATCAAATTTAAAATTGTGTGTTCATCATGAGAGCTGGGGACTTGATTTCTTGCACACCAAGTCTCATTACTCCTGTGTCTTCCATTTGGCATGAATTCCACAGCCATTTTCCAACCTTTGTCAAAATCATAAAGGAACTCAAAAGGATAATTGTATTCAGGAAAAAGGGAAGGGAGGAGGGGGACTACACCAGAACTAGTTTCCCCATCAAAGTCTTAAATTCAAGATCCACATTTTAAAAACAAAAACAAAAAAAAAAAGATCCACATTTCCTAACAATTTACTTACATACTAAAAATAAAGGAAACAACTAGACACATCCCACAGTGTTGGAAAGTATATGAAATCATCATTACCTCAAGATCCCTTATGGGGTGGCAGGGATGGAAACTGCCTTAAGTCATCATTTAGTGGAGTGATTTTCTGTGATGGTAGACAGAGTCCTGGACTTCACCGGATTTCCCTGGTCTGTCAGTAACCATGACTAGGAATGACCTAAAATTTTTAGAGAAGTCTGCTTGGCCCTACAAGAGTAATTTATGTCTAAGAAACCCATCTGTGGGTGACTTATCTTTAATGTCAATGCAAAATATTTCGATGCATTCCACATTCCCAGAACGTTCCCCTGGTTATGCTAACACAGTGCCAAATCTCATTAAAATGGGCAAAATTACTTCCATAGCTGAGATTAGCTATCTTAGCACAGTGTGGTCATTTTTTTTTCTCTACAGTGTGGCTGTTTTCTGTACTCTTTAAGCCCTCATAGCTATAATGTGCGGAAGCATACAGAAGCAACCCCAAGATTTTAATTCAATATTTAAATTTAAAAAATAAATAAAACTACCCCCCCAAACAGATACCATGACAACAAATCATTGAAAGCCATGCTGACTATATCGGTCTCCTGGAGCAGGCTGACCCCAGAGGGTACCCACTGCTCTGACTCTCAGCCAGCAGCCTGGCAGGGCTCCACAAAACCTTGTCAAGACACCACCAGCTAAGTTTCTGTGGCCCTCTTGTTGAAGTGCTCAGCCTTGGCCAAATCAGCACTCTTAAACACAGAGTCCTTGTGGGCGGAAGTGAAACCCCTTTGCAAAGTCAAAAATTTTGTCCGTCACATGGACAGAACACAAGGTGTGTCCCTCGATGCCTGGTTTCCCTTCCTTAATCCCTCAGCTCAAAGAAATTTTAAAGAGAATGTAGAGGGGCTGAGACCTTGTGGGATTATGGACTCTGCCCTCTAGTGAGCCCCAGGGAAACCTGATGCTAAATCTATGCCGGAGCTGTTGCCAGTGCCCCCACCCCCACTCTCCTGGACCCCCAGCCACCCTACTGCCAAGGTGAGAGAGTGACCCTTCCTCAGAGACTCACTCAGCTTTCCAAAAAGACATCCCTACTGACAAGGGGCTTCCCACCCCTGCAGGTAGAAGAGGGGTGGCTAAGCCTAAAGCTTCTGGGGCCAAACTCAAATGGCCCTTAATCTTCAAAACACACATGGCAGGCACATTCTTCACTGTCATAGCTGCATTGTGTATTTAATTCAGAAATAGCTTTTACTGTGATGGGCTGCCAGGTAAAATTGACCCTGTAATGTCACATGCTGCACCCTGGGAGGGTTCATTGCTCGGTCTGAGAAGTCAAGACTTGAGGAAACACACCTGACAGAAGAAAGACTATGGAGCTACCTATGGCTAGAGAAATACTTGTGGCAGGAGCAAAGGGGGTGGGGATTATCACATAAGGAGAGGGCAGTCTGCAGCCAGTGGCTCAGGCATGGCCTTTTCCAGACTCTTCTTGGGTCCAGACAAGCCCCACTCTTCCACACCAGACTCTTCCCTCCCTCCATCCATCCCCCTTTCCCTCCTTTCTTCTCCCTTGCTCCTTCTGCTTTGTTTCATTTCTCTCTCCATTTGTTCATCAGATGTCTGGTTCCTTACCACAACACAGCCACTGTAGTTGAAAATAACTTTTTATCATGTTAGAAGTGATAGTCATTTTTAAAAAATAGAAACTACAGATAGTTAAATGAGCATAAAGGTAAAAAATGACCCAGTCTCTCAACCATGGAAATTGACCATTTGAACAGTTCGTTAAAGTGCTGATAGAAAACAAATAGAATGATACTGTGTATGTTTATAAAAATAGAATGATAAAATTGTGGTTTATATACACAATGGAATACTACGTGGCAATGAGAAAGAATGAAATATGGCCTTTTGTAGCAACATGGATGGAACTGGAGAGTGTTATGCTAAGTGAAATAAGTCATACAGAGAAGGACAGATTCCATATGTTTTCACTCCTATGTGGATCCTGAGAAACTTAACAGAAGACCATGGGGGAGGGGAAGAAAAAAAAATGGTTAGAGAGGGAGGGAACCAAAACATAAGAGACTCCTAAAAACTGAGAACAAACTGAGGGTTTATGGGGGATAGGAGGGAGGGGTGGGTGGGTGATGGGTATTGAGGGCACATGTTGGGATGAGCGCTGGGTGTTTTATGGAAACCAATTTGACAATAAATTTCATAATAAAAAAAATTAAAAAAATAAGAAAATAAAAATAGAATAATACTGTGTAAGTTATAAAATATAACTTTTTATGCTACTGTAGCATCAAATGTACTGTGAACATATTTTTCTGATGTGAATTATAGTTTACTAATAATTTTTGTGGGATGTGTTGCATCCCATTTTGTGGATGTACCATTGTTTTGTTAGCTGATGCCTTCCATGTTGCTCTGGAGGTAGATTGCCTGTCTGTATGCATCCATCTCCTTGAGTGATGGACCATTTGCACCTCCCTTAAGGTGCCAACCCCAAACGCTTTCCAAAACTGTATCTGCTCTCTCCCAGACCCCCAAATACCCAGTTTCACACACATAATTGGTATTGGCCCAGAGTTCACCTGACATTCCTCACCTTGTGCCTTTTCTGCTGGCTGATTCCTCCCCAGGGCTTCACCATGTGATGCCCAAACACCCACAGGTTGTTTCGATTTATTTAAAAATTCAGTTAAGTCATGTGTCCTTGTTTAGATAGAATCCCCAGGAGATGTCCAGGACTAAGCAAATGTTTGGGATCAGTGTAGTCCAAATTGCCTTGGATTTCTAAAATGCCACATTGAAGTTCAGAGCAAAAGCTTAAATCTATATGCCCTCAGGAAAGCTTTATTGAATGTAACTGTGTGTACTAAGTTCAGAGTTTAAGGGCAAAGTGCAGGTTCAGCCACCACCAAAAGAACCCATATTTTTCCACTGAGGTTCTCTGTTTGGTTGCCTGAACTGGTAGGGAGCATGTCTCTGGTTGGTAGGTCAGTAGCCATTAAGGGCTGACATACAAAAAGTGGTTGTGACATGGGATTTATCTAGCGGCATCTCTCCTTTTCATCTGGGTTCATGCGGCAGTTTTAGCCAGATTCTAGGGGGCATAACACCATGAATCCATACCTTTGACAACTTACAAACTAACAAGTAGCCTGCAGAACAATTGCAGGTATACTTCCCATAAACTTGAACCTTCTTCTTGGGAACAGACATGACCAAACAGCTGAACCTCCCCAAAGCCAGCTTGCAAGGATTCACTTTTCACTTGTTTCTTTTGCTTACATCAACTATTAAAAAACTGAAATTCTTTCTGATCACTTTTGACTAGGAGGTTTTTCTCAAAATGCTGCTGTGAAAAAATTTACAAAATGAACAGTGTTAACACACCTCATAGAAGAGAATAAACCCAATTCCTTATACTAGCTGTGCGAGGTATTGAATAGTAGAGACTTGGTTGTAACCTAGCAACTGATTTTGAAACGGGGAACAATGCAATCGGAGTTTAAAATATCTGAGGAACATTTAGTCATTAAGTCCAAGTATGCAGTTTCTGACACAAGGTTAGCTTCTCTTGAGTTTAGTCAATATCTGTTACTATTATTTGCAATATGTAATAAGATGTAACCTGTCTGTTATATTTGAAAAATAAATTGCTATAATAAAGTTCCCCAAATCCAGAAATGTTTCTAATGTTGTTTTTCTGATTCCCCCCTTTGTCTCCCGGCCCCTACCCCTGCCAGGGTTCAGAAATAGTAACAGGTAATGCAAAAAATGGGACTTACTTCCGGATACATATTGACAAGTATAAAATGGTGGAAACCATTACGTGCCTTTCTAAAGAGCCTTTCCCTGTCTCCAACTACATCCGCTTGTTTGGCCAGCATGAGCAACTTCTCAACAACCTGTGCGCTCGGTACGAGGACAAACTGATCCCAGATCTCTACAGGTAAGTTGGACATTACACTTTGCTAAGGAGAAATGCAAACATTTATAATGTCTTGTGAATGAGGGATGTGTTTCTGGATGCACCAGAAAGCAAAACAGGAGCCCATGGGAGAAGCTAGAGTGGCAGAAATTTTATTCTAATATACCAAAGAATATCTGACCACTAGCATTGGACGGAGAGTAGAGGGTCCTATGGAGAAGTGCATAGACTCTTGATGCATCCACATATGGTCCGCATGGCCATGCACAGGCCTGGATCTCAGATGCATCCAAGCACAGCCTTCACACCACAGACAGGCCCAGATGAGATGATATTTGAGTGCCTTTCAACATTGGCCTGCCAAGAGTAATCAGAAATCAAAGGAGGTAGATTTGGGAGCAGGATATGGAAGCACTTGGTCCTGGTGGGAATTCCACAGCCATGGACAGGCCCTTCATGACCCCAACCGTCTTCCTAGCACATGCTCAGGCAAAGGTGGAGGCTGTTTGCCTAAGATATTGTCATGGGAACTCTGCACTGTGGGATGGTTAGATTGGGTGATCTGTGCCTCTGTCTTTTCAAATACGAAGATACTTTTTCATTCTATACCTCTGGGAATGCTAGAATTTTAGAGTAGAAAGCTACTGCTGGATATAGTCTATTGGTTAGAAAGGTTAGGAAAACTTACTTCTTTACACAAAACAAGACGATGATAGACTCAGTGCCAGGTACAGATGTAGGACATAAGTCATAGAATTCCAGGGTCCTCAATACCCATGGGCATGACTGCTAGGATCAGAAGCAATCTCTCTTTCCTCCTAAAGATATTTTTAAATTGTAGAATACATCATACAAACAAAAAAGTATATAAAACATGTATGTACACTTTAAGGGATAATAGTACTAGAATTCTATGTTAATAATTCCTTCATTAATAATTCCTTACTTCAGGATGTTAGAAGCCCTCTCTCATCACATCCATTCTGTGTCCTTGGAGTAACAACTATCCTGACATTTGGTTAACCATTCCCTTTCTTTCCTGTAAAGCAGGGATCAGCAAACTTTCTCTATAAAGGGCCAAGTAGTAAATATTTTCAGCTCTGTGAGCCATACAACCTCATCACAAGTACTCAACTCTGCTGCTATAGTGTGAAAGCAGCCACAGACAAAATGTAAACAAATGGATGTGGCTGTGTCCCAATAAAACTCCATACCAAAGCAAGGGCCAGGCCAACCCTTGTTTTAAAGGTGTACCACATATATATGACTTCCAAATAATAAATTAATTTGTTTTGCTTACTTTTAAATCGATTCTGTGGCCAACTAGAGAAAGTCAACACTCCATGGAGCACCATTTCTGAGGCCCATTCATGTGATGTACGGAGCTGGAGTCCATTTGTTTTCCCTGCTGTATAATACTCCCTTATACAACTGTCCTAGTTCATTCATCTGTTGATTGATTGATATTTAAATTGTTCCCAGCTTGGTGCCATTACTAACAATGCCGTGGGCATTTTGGGCACACCTCATGTGTGAGAACTTCTCTTGGGTGTACTAGATAGTGCTGAAATTTTCCCCAAATTGGTTGTATCTACTTAAACTCCCTCCAGTCTTGTCAGTCTGTGGCACTGTTAGACTTTAAAATGTGGCCTTCATGGGGCACCTGAGTGGCTCAGTCGGGTTTAGTATCCAACTCTTGGTTTCAGTTCAGGTCATGATCTCAGGGTCGTTGAGTTTGAGCCACATGTCAGGCTCCACACTGACAGAGCCAGGCCTGCTTGGAATTCTCTCTTTCCCTCTCTCTCGGCCCCTCCCCCATTCATGCCCACATGTGTTCTCTTGCTCAAAATAAAAAGATAAACTTTAAAAAATAAAAATAAAAAATAAAATAAAATGTGGCCTTTGTGGGGTACCTGGATGGCTCAGTCAGGTAAGCATCTGACTCTTGATCTCGACTCAAGTAATGATCCCAAGATTGGTGGGATCGAGCCCTGAACTGGGCTTTGTGCTGACTGCATGGAGGCTACTTGGGATTCTCTCTCTCTCCCACTCTGTCTGTCCCTCCCCCATTTGCACACACCCATGCACTCTCTCTCTCAAAATAAATAAACTTCTAAAATAAAAATAAAATGTGGCCTTTGTGATGGTGTGAAAAGGTATCCTCCTGTGGTTTTAATTTCCTTGCCCTGTTTAGTAACACAACTCAGTATCTTTTCATTTGTTCTCGGGGCATTCATGATAGTTTCTGGGAAATGCCTGTTTGTGATATTTGTTCATTTTTCTTTTGGTTTGTCTTTTTACTCACCCGTATGAGTTGTTTATATTCTCTGGATAGAAACTCAGTTATGTATTTTTAACATTTTGAAGCTTGTCTTTTCACTTTATGTTGTCAATTAACAGAATTAAAATTAACTTCTTGATTTTAATGTAATCTGTTTGTCTTCTTCAGGGTGCCTTGGATATTTTTGTCCCTTTGCTCTTCCAGTAGTTTTATAGTAAACTTGTGAAGCCCCATGAAAAGCCCCATGGATTTGATAGGAAATGTATTGAACCTTAGATCAATTCAGTGAGAGGTGACATCTTTGATATTAAGTCGATATGTTATAATATAACATAGTACAGGTCTTAGTTTATTTAGGTCTCTTTAATATCTTTTAATAAGGATTTAAAATTTTCTCCATGATGGCTTTCATAACTTTTATTTGATATAGTCCAAAGTGCTTTATATTTTTAAGTCTGTCAAATAATCATTTTCTTATTGATTGCTGCTATATAGTGCATAGAAATACACTTTTTTTTTGGTATGATTTTACTTCTGCAAATTTGCTAAACTTCCTCATTTATTCAAATAATTTATATATTGTTTTAGATTTTACACACAGAAAAATTATATTATCTGCAAATAATTACAGTTTCGTTTCTTCCTTTCCAATCTTTGTCACTTCTGTATCTTTTTCCTATTTACTACAATAGGTAAACTTTGCAGTACAAGGTAGGACAGAAGTCGTGAGGGGTGGTACCTTTGCCTTATTAATCTTAAAGGGAATGTGTTCAATATTAAGTATATGACATTTGCCATACATATTTTTGTGGATTCCTTTATCAAAATAAGAAAGTTTCTTTTGGGGAACACCTGGGTGGCTAGTGGGTTAAGTGTCTGACTCTTGATCTCAGCTCAGGTCTTGATCTCAGGGTCATGAGTTCAAGCCCCACACTGGGCTCTGCACTGGCCATGGGACCTACTTCAAAAAAAAAAAAAAGTTTCTTTTTATTACTGGCTTGCTAATAAACATTTTTATCATGCTTGGATTTTTATTGTTTTTCCTGAAACCTTTTGTGTTTGAGGATATCTTCCTATATGCTTTTAATTATAAATTATATTTTGGTGTAATATCAAATTTGGCAAAGTGTCAAATTTCTTCATATTATTTTTTTAATGTTTATTTTGACAGAGAGAGAGAGAGAGAGATTGAGAGAGAGAGAATGCAAGCAGGGAGGGGCAGAGAGGGAGAATCCCAAGGAGGCTCTATGCTGTCAGCACAGAGCCTGATGTGGGGCTCGATTTCATAAACCATGAGATAATGACCTGAGCTGAAATCAGGAGTCTGATGCCCAGCCATCTGAGCCACCCAGGCTCTACTAAGGTATCAAATTTCTTAATCACAAGCTTTCCCTCAAATCTGTGTAGACTTGACTCCAATATTTATTTAAAATAAAGAAAAATACAGAGCGCCTAAGTGGCTCAGTCGCTTAAGCGTCTGACTTCAGCTCAGATCATGATCTCACAGTTTGTGAGTCGGACTCTGTGCTGACAGTTCAGAGCCTGGAACCTACTTTGGATTCTGTGTCTCCCTCTCTCTCTGCCCCACCCCCGCTCATACTCTGTCTCTGTCTCTCTCAAAAATAAATAAACATTAAAAAAATTTTTTAATAAAGAAAAATACAAGTGTTTAGAAAACGAACATATTTGTTCCTTAGCTTGTGCAAAGGATTTTATTGTTGCTTTAATCTTACCCAAAATATTTGAATTGGAGGGGAATCAATTGATAATTAAAGAAAATTTTTACGTGATGTGGATCAATATGTTAAAGGTCTTTTCTGAAAAGAAAATGTTTTCACATTTGACGCAATTCAAAGCCCTGACTGATTTGTTTTTCCCTGAGAAGAAGGTGGTGTTGAAACAGAAAGACTTGGTAAGCTTGGGACCACTAGTCGGGACACAGCTGTTAACTGATGATAGTAATAATTTTAAAAGTTAATTTGATTTGCAAAGAGTGAATATTTGGGATGGCAAAATGAGACAAACCCTAGAACGTGCCAGATCAAGATGTTCCAATTGACCTCTGTAAGAAAGAAGCAAGGTGGGCAGGAAGATGGTAGCTGATTATCCGAGGTCACTGATCATGTGTGAGTGTGATGTATCAAGGGCATCGCCGTGCCTCGTCAGTCACTCCCATACGTGTGTTAGCATGTATGTGCAGCTGCGGCCACATTCTTTTCAAGTGCCATGAAACACTGCCAGGCCCCAGTGCTAATTCTTGGCCTACTGCTGCCTGCCCTGTCTGTTGTCAGACAGACTGGCAAGGCTCTTTGCAAGCAGACAGGGCAAATGGTTTAGCTTATTTTGGCCGCAGTATGATTACCGATTGTTTCCCTGACCTCAACAGCAGCAGCAATATCTCTTGTTCCAATCCAGGCCAGTTTCCGTCTACTGCATGTGGGAGCACCATCCTCCGTGCTGCGGGAGCTGACTGTCAACCAATCACTCCGTCTTCTGCAAGATAGACATGATGTCAAGATCAGGTTCCTCCTCGGGTCCAAAGAAACCCTCAGGATCCTTTCTCTCCACTTCCCCAACCTATTCTCACCCCCAACAAGGGCCAACACAGAGCGAGCACTGGCGGTGCCAGAGGGAATGGTGGCAGCCACAGGGCCAGATGCTATAGCAGTTGAGGCCTCACAAAGCAGTGACTCTGGCTGCCTGTGGAGCAGCTTGCTTAGAGCCATTTGGAGGCACGAGGCTGAGCAGTCACCCACCACGATACACGGTTGGACAGCTGCCACAGGACGGCGGTGCAGCTGAGGGTCTGGGGCCCAGGCTGGCTTGGATTCCACCTATACTTTATTCTTTGTTTTCAGCTTGGAGTGCCAGGACAAACCATTAACAATGAAGAGAACAAATCCACCACCAGTGATTGTGTGTGTACGTGAGTGTGCCTGTGTGCGCACGTATGTGTGTGTATGAGACAGAGATACAAATTCATCAGTTGATTGCTTTACTACTTTGGAGAAAGAATGGAGCTCATTTCAGCAGTCAAAGTCATGTCACAAATGTGTGACTAGAATGTACTCTTCCCCTTATGAGCACTTGTGTCCTGCAGTGTTGCATGTGCAAGCCTCGCAGTCCCCTGCCTGCTGAGTCCCGTGACGGTGTTTAGAATGAGCACCCTGCTGATAGTGTTCCTCCCTCGGGACACAGCAGGGAGAAGGAGCTTCCATGAGGGTGGTGAGCAGTCACAAAAGGGGGACTCTGGATGGAGGGGAAAGGCAAGGCTGAGGCTGCTTCCCAAGAAGTCTCTGCTGCGGGGCTCTAACCAGGCATGTCCCACGCCTTCTTTCTTAACTGCCTCATCTTCATTTACCACACTTCTGGATGGCCCTGCAAAAACAAGGTCTTGCCTACTGAACCACCCCCCACCCTCCAGCATTAATTAACAGCCTGTAGCATCCTTTTTTCCTCACGGCGTGAACAGGTCTTGCCCTAGCTTCTTTGTGTGAGCCCATCAGATGCTCGCAAACCTTGATTAAATCACCTCTTTTCACATCTTAACATGCTCGGCTCTCAAAGGCTGCCCTCACATGGCCCTCTCCTCCAGTGAGCACCGCCGCCCGCCACACTTCCCCGAACACTCGAATGGCCTATTTTTAGTGGGTAAGTGCCGCTGTGCACAATATTCTAAATGGGATTTGAGCAAGCCCTTTAAAAGGCTGCCATTACCTTTTGAACTATGAAGCTCCCGAACTTACTCCCTCAGGAAAGCTGCCTTGCGCAGTCTCTGTCTCCGAAGCTGTAAAGCAGGGCACTGCCAATGCGCATTGTCCCCTGACTCACTTATTAGGCTCCAATTATAGTCATTTAAGCATGACTTAAATGTTTTTCTGTCCCTCCGTAGTCAGTGGCCTCGTGCTGTGTCCAACAGAAAGTCACACACTAAATTCTAGGTGCCCGTTTTTCCGGACTTATCAGAATTCCTTGAAATATGACTGCCCACTGCAGCTTGTCAATTTTTTCTTTCTATGTACCTAAAAATTGCTGGATAATCATTCTTCCAAAATGCAAACTTTCCTGTTGGCCACTTACCAAGTCACCCACCTGCCTTTCTGTGGACTGCTTAAAGTGTTTCTGCTTGTCTGTTTCATTTCAGCAAATGGCAGTTCCATTTGATAGCCTTATAAATACGATTATTTTTTCAGATGATTTGCTGAAATCAAAGTCCGTTCTCTTCATTTTGCTTCCCGATCATTTAATTGGTCCTTTTCTCCACCCTCTTAAAGGTGATTTCAAATGGCCGTGCCCACACGCTCCGTCCAGGGCTCCTCACAGGTCATCTCCTGTCCCCCTTGCTCTAACAGGCAGCTCCCTGCCCAGTGCTGTTTCTCATACGATCACATAGCCTGTGAAGCTGAACCCACATTTTTGAACATCCCTTGTTACTGAGACAGTCAGTCTTAGGTTTGGAGCTATAGACCAATGTGGGGACCAAATTCCATGTGACACAATATATGTCCATTTTCATTCATAATATTGCTCTGACTAGGGTTTTTGTTTTTGTTTTTTTCTAGTATATACCACTTCTCTCCTTCCCACTGTGACATTTGCATAGAATTAACCCTTCCTGGGATGAAAGGCGAGATTTGTTTGAACCATCCTAAAATTATAGCCAACAGACATCCCTTTACATATGCATGCCAAAAATTATAATGTGAAGGAAAAATAAACACCCATTCACATAGTCAAGAATGAATGTTAAAAGTAATGAACATCATAGAGCTTTGTGTAAAGTATGGAGCTTTTTTCATTATTATTATTGAAGTACAACTGACATACAATATCCTATTAGTTTCAGGGGTACATCATAGTGATTCGATATTTCTGTACGTTATGAAAGCATCCCCACACTAAGTCTAGTTACCGTCTGTCACCATACAAAGCTATTATAATATTATTGACTGTATTCTCTGTGTTGTATATTACATCCCCATTACTTCCATTGTACATATATGTAACACATATTTATCCATTCATCTATGGATGGACATAGGTTGCTTCTATATCTTAGCTATTGTAAATAATGCTTCACTAAATGTAAGGGTATGTATATCTTTTCAAGTCAGTGTTTTTATTTTCTTTGGGTAAATACCCAATAGTAGAATTGCTGGGTCATATGATAATTCTGTTTTTAATTTCTTGAGGAACTTCTGTACTGTTTTCCACAGTGGCCACACCAGCTTGCATTCCCACCAGTAATATCTGAGGGTTCCTTTTTCTCCATATCCTTGCCAACACTTGTTATTATTTGACTTTAAAAAAAATGTTTATTTATTTTGGGAGAGAGAGAGAGTGGGGAAGGGGGGAGAGAGAATCCCAAGGAGGCTCTGTGCCAACGTGTGGCCCATCCCACAAAACACAAGATCATGACCTGAGCTGAAATCAAAAGTTGGACACCCAACCGAGCCACCCAGGTGCCCCTGTTTCTTGACTTTTTTTTTTATTGTAGCCATTCTGACAGGTGTGAGGTGATATCTCCTTGTGGTTTTGATTTGCACTTCCCTGATGATGAGTGATATTGAGCATTTTTTCATGTCTGTTGGCCATCTGTATGTCTTCTTTATAAAAATGTCTGTTCAAAAAAAAAATGTCTGTTCATGTCCTCTGCCCACTTTTTAATTGGATTTTTTTTGGTGTCGAGTATAAGTTCTTTATATATTTTGGATATTAATCCCTTATCAAATATATCATTTGCAAATAGCTCCCCCCTTTCAGTAAGTTGCCTTTTTATTTTGTTGATGTTTATTTTTTGATGGTTTCCTTCACTGTGCAAAAGTTTTTTTTTTTTTTTTTTATTTTGCTGTAATCCCAATAGTTTAATTTTGCTTTTGTTACCCTTGACAAAGGAGATGTATCTAGAAAAATGTTTCTATAGCTGATGTCAAGTAGATTACTGCCTATGTTTTCTTCCAGGAATTTTATGGTGTCAGGTCTTAAATTTAGGTCTTTAATCCATTTTTTAAAAAAATTTTCTTAATGTTTATTTATTTTTGAGAGATACAGCATGAGCAGGGGAGGGGCAGAGAGAGAAGGAGACACAGAATCTGAAGCAGGCTCCAGGCTCTGAGCTGTCAGCACAGAGCCTGACATGGGGCTCAAACTCACGAACCTCGAGATCATTACCTGAACTGAAGTCAGACATTTAACTGACTAAGCCACCCAAACGCCCCCAGTCTTTAATCCATTTTGAGTTTATTTTTGTGTATGGTGTAAGAAAATGGTCCAGTTTCATTCTTTTGCATGTAGCTGTCCAGTTTCCCTACATTATGTTGAAGAGACTATCTTTTTCCCATTGCATATTCTTGCCTCCCCTGTCATAGATTAACTGACCATAAAAGGATGGATTTATTTCTGGGCTGTCTATTCTGTTCTATTGGTCTATGGGTCTATTTTTGTGCAGTACCATACCATTTTGATTACTACAGCTTTGTAGTATATATTGAAATCTGGGATTGTGATACCTTCAGTTTTGTTCTTTTTCAAGATTGCTTTGGCTATTTGGGATCTTTTGTGGTTCCATACAAATTTTAGGATTATTCTACTTCTGTGAAAAATGTTGTTGGTGTTTGGGTAGGGATTGCTTTAGGTAGTATGAACATTTTAATGATATTGGTTGTCGCAAATCATGAGCATGGAATATCTTTCTGTTGGTTTGTGTCCTCTTCAATATCTTTCATCAGCATTTTCAGAGCACACAGGTCTTTCACCTCCTTGGTTAAGTTTATTCCTAGGTATTTTATTATTTTGGGTGCAATTATAAATGGGATTGCTTTCTTAATTTCTTTTACTGCTACTCCATTATTGGTGTATAGAAATGCAACAGATTTCTATACATTAATTTTATATCCTGTGACTTTACTGAATTCATTTATCAGTTCTGGCAGTTTTTTGGTGTAGTCTTTAAGGCTTTCTCTATATAGTATCTTGCCATCTGCAAATAGTAAAAGTTTTAGTTCTTCCTTACCAATTGTATGCCTTTTATTCCTTTTCTTGTCTGATTGCTGTGGTTAGGACTTCCCACTACTATGTTGAATAAAAGTGGTGGGAGTGGACATCCTTGTCTTATTCCTGACCTTAGGGGTAAAGCTCTTAGGTTTTCATGGGAAGGTATAAATTATTATTTCAAGTGCTGTAGTCTCATTCATGTTAGTTAGAATCTTTGCCTTGAGGGTACTGCCTGTGAATGAATAGAAGAGAAGTGAGTACCCCTTCTCATGGTCAAGATTTTTTTAATGTTAAAGGCTTTTATTCATGAGACTTTAAAGCCAGCAAACTCAGTACCCACGAACATCAATCTAGCATGGGAAATGAGGGGTGGGAGCTCACATTTATTAATGGATCACTCTACCAGATCTCTCTACCCACCTTGTCCAATGTGAACTCCCAGAGTCCTTGTAGCACCCCTTCCGAATGGCCATTATTACCTCATAAAACAGAAGAACTTTATAGTCTCCCTACTATAAAAGAAAACCAGTGCTTTTGTTATCTGAAAGGAAATGTGTATATTTAAATGACATATTAATACCTGGGGAGACAAATTTCAGTGCAGGGATGACCCTGCATGCCAAAAGACTGTGCCGCATGTGAACTGTACATGAATACATCTCGCAAAGTGTAAGACATAACTCACATACATGTCTGTTAGACCACATTATTATTTAAATATACAATATTATTTAAAAATTCAAACTTTTGGGGCACCAGGGTGGCTTAGTCAGTTAAGCAGCCAACTTCTGCTCAGGTCATGATCTCATGGTTCGTGAATTCGAGCCCCATATCGGGCTCTGAGATGACAGCTCAGAGCCTGGAGCCTGCTTCAGATTCTGTGTCTCCCTCTCTCTCTGCCCCTCCCCTGCTCACACTCTGTCTCTGTCTCTCAGAACTGAATAAACATTAAAAAAATGAAAAATAAAAAATAAAAAAATTCAAACTTTTCACCAAGCTTTATAAAAACAAGGAAATGTCTTGTGGAAAGGTCACCACAGCCATCTACAAGTTATCTGTAGCCCCTACTCCATAGCCATTCCGCTGGCCACCATCTTTGTCATGCTGTACCTGTGTGGTCTTGGTATATATTCTAAGAGAATTTAGTTCAAAATTCTGACAGTGCTTACAAGTGAATTGTTACTCCTCTTTCCTTAGAGTGCAAAGGACACTAGGCTAGGACAGAAGGTTCAATTCTTGCACTGATGCTTATTAGCTTTGTGAACTTGGGCAAGCCATCTTACCTCACTGAGCATCAATTTCCTCATCTATGAAGTAGAGATATTATTTATGATAAATCTTCCCACATCACAAGGTAAAAGTAGATGGTGATGTGAATGTATTTTAAAATGTAAAGTACGATAAAAGTGCAAAGTGTTGTACTATAATTTAGTTCAAGGTTTCGTGTTTGCTACAAGTCCATATTAGCCTTTATGGAAAGGAAGATACTTTCAGCCTTTTATGCAATATTCCTTATCCCTCCAAAATTATTGTAAATCTAGGAAAATTTAGTGTTTCTTTTAAAAATTCAAGTTAACAAATGTTTTCAAATTGAATTAATGTATACACTTGCTATGTTTTATTTTTAAAATTATGTATTTGGAGGCACCTATGAGATTTCATATTCTTTGTCTCAGGGGGACAAAATGTCTCAGGGAGAGGTCATTATCAAGAATTAAATAAGTGTGAAATCAGGTGCTTTCAATCAGTAATTCAATCAGTAATGTATGAAGACTGGACTCAATAGCGTACCTCCCAGGGTACTTTATGGTAAAGGAATGGATCCGATGTTTCTATATTAGCAACACTTAAAGACATTTCATTTCAAACCACTTGTACCAAAAGCAACCAAATAGGTTTGGAATATCATTTAAAATTGAAGCTATGGATTATTTGAATTACAAAGAAGGTGGAGAATCTAATATGATGTAGTTTCAAAAATTGCTTTGGAAAATTGTTCCACACATTGTCAAGAGTCTCAGACACCTTAGACACGCACCTTCCAAAAGGATAGACAATTGTCAGATGTGACTATTTAAATTTTATGGGTAAAAGGATTAAGTACAATTAGAAGTTTAGTACTGCAGTCATACCTGCCGTATTTCACATGTGGCTAGTGGCTACCACACTGCACAGCACAGAATACATGATTTCCATCATTGCAAAAAGTTGTTGGACAGTGATACTATAGACCAGTCACATTCATGGAATTTGTAATTGGCAGTGTTGGGCCTATCTGTGGAAATCCTTTCCTAAAATGGTAATCACCAGCCCCATTTGGTTGTGAGCCCCTGACGTACAGATATGGTACTAACAATGGGTGCTCAGTGAAGGCCCAGTAAGTAGAAGGAGGAAGTGATTTCTGTCTATACCAACTTCTGCCCTGTGTTCAACTGGGCAGAAAATTCTCCCCAGATCACATGCCAAAGGTGAACAGATGGAGAGAGATGGCAGCATGGGAGAAGGGATAAAGCAGGCAAACTCTCTGGGGTATTTGGTCACAGTTTGGGCAAAGCAAGGGGCACCACATATGTCCTTCCTACCCATTTATTCTTGTGGACAGCCCAGCTGGCCAAGCCCCAGCCAGCCTGCCACTTCCTTACTAGGTATGCATGACAGTCTCAATTACGAACATCCTATCATGTTATCAGATTGCAGGTCTTGGTTTGGGGTTCAGGGGATCTGATTGGTATGTTCAGAACTGACTTATGTCCCTCTGAGCATCTTTGTAATGTCACTTTACTTTTCAAAATTTTGCTGCAGGAGTTAAAGTTCTTCATAGATTTCCTTCTCCTTATCTGGCAGCATGTTGGTCCAAGGTTATTATTTATGAGTATAAAATAATAGGTGAGCCAGTGGTTATCTACAAGGCTACTAAATTGCTTTAGTTAAATGCCTCTTTACTAAGCTCCAGGAAGCAACTGAGTTCTTCTGTTGTTACTGGAATTGTTAAAATAAATACATTTCAGAAATCATGTTTTCACTCTACTGAACCATGAGAAGAAACTGGCCTGTCTTCCTGAATTTTTTATGGCAAACTAACAATTGCAAAAAGATGCTTTGAAGCCAACTGGCCAGCACGGAGCCATGATGCATGAAACATTCTCATTCCTTTCCTTCTAAGCCTGGATCTTTTTATGTTTCTTTTTAAGGATTATTTTGTACATATTTGTTTACTTTTTAGTATTTTCCATTACAAAACCAACACATGCTTATCATAGAAAATTTAGAAGGGTGCCTGGGTGGCTCATTTGTTAAGCATCCAACTCTTGACTTCTGTTCAGGTCATGGTCCCACAGTTCGTGAGTTTGAGTCCTGTGTTGGACGCTGCACTGACAGTGCAGAGCCTGTTTGGGATTCTGTTTTTCCCGCTCTCTCTGCCCCTCCCCTGCTCACACACTCTCTCAAGATAAATAAACTTAAAATTAAAATTAAAAATTAAAAAAAGAAAATTTAGAAAAATATTTTACAAGCTAAATAGAATACAAAACCCATACCTAATCCCACTGCCTAGAGCTTGTTTCAGATGAGGAAGCTATTTGAGATGAGAAGAGCTGAAGGATCACTGCCACTAGCTCCTAGAATTAAGACGTACACGACTTCATAGACAGCACAACTTGCCACTCTTGGAACCTAGGTGCTCAGAAAGACCTTCACTGCAGACCAGCACACTCACCTCGGAAATGAGAAACCCATAGTGGCAGGGCTTGCCATGGGTCACAACCAAAATACTAGTGTCAATAACACTGGAACTACAGTCCCTTGACTCTAGAATCCCTTTATACAGGGACAAGAGGAATACGTTTTCCATTGTGCAGAGACATCCTTTAGAGAAAGCACTTGCATAGAACATGAAGATAATTTTTCTTCTCTAACAAAATACTGCAGAAGATGCCCGAGATAATAATTCATGTGTGTAGGAAGAAAATATTAGAACCTCTATTCGTGTTTTTATTTTTTCATTTATTTTTAATGATTTTTGAGAGAAAGAGAGAGAGAGATTTTGAGCAGGGGAGGGGCAGATAGAGAGGGAGACACAGAATCTGAAGCAGGCTCCAGGATCTGAGCTGTCAGCACAGAGCCCAACGCAGGGCTCAAACCTACGAACTGTGAGATCATGACCTGAGCCTAAGTCGACGCCTAACCAACTGAGCCACCCAGGTGCCCTTTATTTTTTTTTTTAAGTTTATTTATTTTTGAGACAGAGAGAGACAGAGCATGAACGGGGGAGGGTCAGAGAGAGAGGGAGACACAGAATCGGAAGCAGGCTCCAGGCTCTGAGCCATCAGCCCAGAGCCCGAGGCGGGGCTCGAACTCACGGACCGCGAGATCATGACCTGAGCCGAAGTCAGACGCTTAACCGACTGAGCCACCCAGGCGCCCCCCCTTATTTTTTTTTTAATAGAGAGGAATCACACTTTATTAGTATTCGAAGCACAGATACCGAGCGGCATCCTCTTGGGTCAGGTGAAAGACAGATGTGTGCCCTACATGGACTCAACACAGCCAGAGCTGCAGGGAGATGTCATGGCATAGAGGGATCAACCTTATTAGCAAACTTGGGAATGGACTATAGCTTTTGTGTATCTGGTTCTGTGGATTTACAGATACTATATGGTTTTAACTGAACCAACCTCCACAAAATGGACAAGATCATTTAAAAGAACTCGTCCAAAGAAACCACAAGTTGAAAATCCTGGTAAAGCATGCATGAGTGAACCTGGAAATGGCAGAGCCAATGTCTCCTACACCTCAGACAGGCTCCTTGCCAGCCTCATTATGAATATATACAATGATTAACCTATCAGAGTTCAGTTGCAGACAACAGAATCCTGTCTGGCTGGTTCAGACAGGAAGCAAGGTACTGCTAGTTGTGGGTAGTTTATAAAAATTTCTTAAATGGGCTAGAGAAGGCTTTAATCTGACTTCCAGGAAAATTTTAGAAAATGGCTTTGCATACCTGGCCGACCTCTGCCACAGTGAGGACCAGCTCCGTGACCACACCCTCTGCCACAGTCTACATCAGCAAAATGGGTACCCTAAGTCCTGCCTTTTTACTGCCTATATGATTCTGCTACAGCTAATGTGAAACAACACCATAACCAGGCTTGGCAGGAAAACCAAGGAGAATAGTGGAAGCAGGGTCTCCACTTCATGGTGTCCACATCCACCTTCAAGTCTTACATGAAGGTGTCTTTTTGGAGGAAGCTTGACCCACATAGAACCCAGACTCTAGACCCAGTCCCATGTAGAACCCAAGTTTCCACTGTTTGGGGAACATAGTCTTTCACTTTCCTGCCTGTGATAGTTTAGGTAAGTCATGCTACAAAGGGTCTGAGATACAGCTGGCTGAGCTAGTCTACAATATCTCCAATAACAAGCTAATCAAACTTACCAGAAGTCTGTCCCCCAGATTGCAAAGTGATCAAGAAGCCACTTAAAATGTGGGTTTATGCCCCAGAGGTACCTGCATAGTTCAGTCGGTGAAGCGTCTGACTTCAGCTCAGGTCATGATATCACGGTTTTGGGTTCAAGCCCTGCATCAGGCTCTGTGCTGACATTGTGGAGCCTGGAGCCTCCCTCTCTCTCTCTCTCTGCCCCTCCCCTGTCTCTCTCAAAAGTAAATAAACATTAAAAACTAAATAAATAAAATTTTTAAAATTTGGGTTTATGCCAGTGTCAATAAGGATGAACTTTGCCCTAATTATACACAGATCAATGAGCCCTTATCCAAAATTGTAGGAGCAGATGTTGTGGCATTCCATTTTTTTAAAGTCTTTATAGTTTATAAAGTATATACTTTATAGAGTATACTATATAAAGTATATACTTTATACTTTATTTGAGTATATTTATACTCAAATAAAACATGTAAAAAATAAAATAAAATAGAGAAAAAATTATTTGGAAAGTAGATTTACCCTTTCACTTGAAACAACTAAAAACTGCACAAAATGTAAAAAAAATAAAATAAATAAAAGGATACTGAATATAAGGCAATGAAAGACAATGAACTCTGAGAGACTGGAAGCCCATAAGGTGCACCCTGCATTTAATACATCTGCTGCCTTGAGAGAGTTTGGGGGCCTAGGCAAGGGGTGGAACCCAGTGAACCCCTGCATTAAGGAATGGAGCTGTGAGTCTGGAGAGGGAGGGGGGGCAAGGTTGTTGGAATTCTCAGTACAGGATCCTGGGGAGGAGAGAGCTGCAGAAAGACCACCATGGAGATCTGTGGGAGGCCCCCCTTGAGAATCCAGTCGAGTACTCAGCAGTGCTTGCAGATGAGGAAACTACCCAAAGTTCAGAAAGAACCACTCAAAAGGATTAAAGGTCACAGTACCTGGTGCATACACAGGCCTGTTCCCACAAGCCAGCTTGGAAAAGCTCCAGATTCATGGGGCAGTGGGTGGAGTACACACAATGGTCTCCGCTCAGTAGTGAGAAAAACCAACAGGCATCCAAAGAAGTGGGAAAATACAGCCTATCACGAAGAGGAAAACCAATCAATTGAAACCAACCCAGAACTGACACAAATGTCAAAGTTAACAGACAAGCATATTAAAAGTTACTATAGTTCTGTTGCACATGTTCAAAAAGTTAAGTAGAGACAAAGAAGGTATCTGTAAGACCCAAATCAAACTGCTAGAAATGAAAACCATGATGTCTGAGATGAAAAACTACATTGGATGGGATTAATGAAGATTAGACCTTGCTGAAGAAAAGAGTAGTGAGCTTGAATACATAACGGTTGAAACTACCCAAAATGGTATGCAAAGAGAAAAATGAGAATTTAAAACTATGAACAGAGTGTCAGTGAGCTATAGGACAACTTCAAATGGCCTGAAGATTTAATGACTTTTTTTTTTCAAATTTGATATAAACTATAAACTCACAAAGCAAAGAAGTTCAGTGAATCTCAAGCATGAAAAACATTATACCAAGTTGTGTCACAGTCACATTTGCTCAAAACCAATGATGAAAGTCTGAAAAGCAAAAAGAGAAAACAGAACTAAATACAAGAATGACAACAGATTCCTCATCAGAAACAATGCAAGTGAGAAGTCAGTGGGACAACACCTTTAAAGTACTGAATATTTTTTTCATATTTTAGTACACATTTATTACATATTATATAACATCTCCAACCTAATACATGGCTTAACACTCCCCTCGTATTATAAAGACCACCATATCCCACCCCCCAGCCACCATCTCTGAATCGTTCTCTAATCTTACCCTGTTTAAACTTTTCTGTTGGTCTCTCCCAGTTGATAACCCCACTATAACCCCAGTGCTATAGACTGAATCATATCCCCCCAGAATTCATATGTTGGAACCCTAATCCCCAGTGTGACTATCTGGAGATATGGTCTTCAAGAGGTAATGAAGGTTAAATGAGGTCATAAGGGTGCGGCCCTTATTTAGTAGGACTGTAGTCTTATAAGATGAGGAAAAGAGAGATCTCTCTCTCTCTCTCCTTCATGTGAGGACACAATGAAAAGACAGCCAGCCATCTACAAGCCAGGAGGAGAAGTCTTGCCAGAAACCAACAACCGTCGAAACCTGGAAACCATGGCACCCTGATCTTGAACTTCCAGCCTCCAGAACTGTGAGAAATACATTTCTGTTGTTTAATACCAGTCTGTGGTATTTTGTTATGACAGCCTGGTGCAAACTAAGATTTACACTTGAAGTTTGGTGCTGCCTTGTCTCCTCACAGTTCACTGGGCTGCCATGCACTCAGGCAGAGGATTTTGCTGTTTCCAAGGGCTACTGGGCACTCCCTTTCAGCCACCTTGGGAATGACCTCCATGTCAACCAATCCTTGGTTCAGCCCCTGCTCCTGACATCACACCGGTCTCAGGTTCCTTACTGGGGCATAAAGGGACTCTCCTGGTTCTCACCGGAGGTGCTAACATGCGAAGGGAGAGTGCACTCCTCAGAAGACATACCCAGGGGAGGTCCTTTGGACCTTGCCAGCCAGTGCTGCCTCACCTGCCAGGCCACTCCATTCCTCTGTTTCCCTTACCTGTGAAAGGGGGCTCCTAATTGCTTCTTGGGTCTCTGCGAAGGCCTCACGAGCTGATGAACAGGAAAGATGTGGCTCAGAGCCTGCCCTGGAGGACATACTCCACAAAAAGATCACAGGGCTATGCTTCTGCAAGAGCCCTGGGGTCGCGCTGCCACATGCCCTGTGCACCCCCAGACCTGGCTGTGTGCACGCTGCCCGGCAATCACTCAGGACAGCTCTGCCGAGCGACAGATGGCAGAGCCCCAGCATGGCCCCAGACACCTTTCCTTTGCTCTACAGACACTCTTTGTCACCCACCCAGCAAACTCTGAGCTGTGTTTTGTGACTTATTATTCCCTCTATCTGGTAATTTGGGGAGAAGACAGCACCAAATGCCACCAACGATGCCCCCGCAGCTGCTAATAGGAGCTGCTGTTTGGATCCCACGGCACTGTCTTGGCCCCAGCGGCTCCGACAGCTGCCGAAGCACTGTCTGCCAGGCCAGGCTACGTGCTGCAGGCTCCGAGGGCAGAATAGAACCCAGCACAGTCACGCTGGGATCCTGGAGGCTCGCAGCATTAATAATCTATAGTTCAATCATTAGGAGCAAATCCAAGTGAAATAGGAAAATATATACCACGCTGGAGGCCGCGAGGCTGCTGGGAGGTGGCTTCTCTGCTCTGTGGCAGGCTTAATGATTAGTTCCCAGCCACTAGCAGCCCCAGCTGACAAGTGGCGCCTGCAAGCTGTAGGCTTCCTGCACGTGATAATTGAACAAAGCTAGGATTCATTCAGGATATTAACACAGACTCTCCACCAGGGATCTGCTGGGCTTGCCAGGCCCCTGAATTCAACCCTCTACGGTTCACCCTAGAAGGCTGTTCATTCGGTCAATTATTGCCCTCTGGACAGATCTGCAAGTGGATCTTTCCAGATGCAGGATCCAAGGCTGCCGGGGTCCTGGCAAGGGTTTAATATATAAACTGATATAACCCCACCCTGATTTCTCCAATTACGTACAGGGCCAAAGAGCTAACCTAGGTCTTTATTGCAACAGGTCAGCCCATAGCGCTCTAAGTAGAAAGATAGTTGCGGTGGAAAACCATTTTTAATTTCAGGGTTAAAAAAAACCATTTATTTCAAGTTGTTAGTGGATAAAAGGTTTTTTAAAAGGCTTTGTTGATTCTTCCTGGTCATAATCATCAGTCGGAAACCTCTGTCTGCATGTGACAGAAGCCCAGCTCAGACGCAGAGAAATCCCAGAAGAGACCAGGACGTCCCACAAAATTATACCCAGGGCAGGGCTGTTGGCACCAGAGCCAGGGCCTCCCAGAGCCAGAATTTGAAACCCCGTCAGAATTCGGCTTCTTGTCCCTGTATGTTGGTTTCCTTCTCTCAGACTGGCATCCCCCTAGGTCAAAAGTCACAGGAAGCCCTAGGCACATACACCTCATAGTTTTGTATTTAGAGAGTAGGGGCCTCTCTTTCCTAGTGCCACTTTGAAACATTCCTGAAGAAGAACTCAGAATGTTCTGGCTCCTAAAATGAGCCCATCCATTCAGACGATCAGCATGGCATGCCCCAGCCCCGAGGCACACGACCTTAGCCTCTCCCAGCCTCACCATCCCCATCCCCCCCCCCCGCCCCGCCCCTCGAACCTGGGTTCCAGCTCCTCCGTCCATTTGTAGACTTGGATAAATCCCTGGGCCACAGACCATAGGATCTGGCTTCCCAAGCAACTATCAAAGAGGTTGTGTGATGCGAGGCAGAAGTGGGGGGACCTAATTCTCTATGGAGAGGAGGGAGCCAGAAAAGATAAATCCCCTTCTCCTGCCTCTGATAGACTGTCCCAGGACCCAGTATCTCCATATACCCCATCCAGAGACGTCCTGCAAGACTGAGTAGGTGCACATAGTGCATAATTCTGCATTGCTCCCCATCTTTCAGGACTTCCATTCCCCTTCTCTTACTCTGACTGCTTTTGGGTTATACCTCCCAAATAAAACATTAACACTTAATCCTTACCCGAGGCTCTGTTTCCTTGGGAGGACAGGGAACACACTAACAAAAAATGATGAAACTCATGAATGCAGCTTCTTTTTTACTATTATGCCAAGTACCCCCAAATCCATGGGAACAAATAAGTCAGGCTAATCGAGAGGCAGTTTCCAATAAATTTATCTCAGAATTAGGATTCCATTAGGTTCAGTTTGGATCAAAGGTTGGTGAGAAGGCTGGCCATTTATGAATATATTGAAAAATAATTTAGGGGCTTCTGGTTGAATATGGCAGACTGAGCATACAAGTTTACCTGTTCTCCCTCCTGAAGCCCCCATAAAATGAGAACGAAACAAGAAAAGAAATGTACAAATCTACCCATAAGGAGAAATAAAACTGGAGAGATGCCGGTGGATGAGAGATGACAACTTATTTTGCGAAGCTTACTGGAGCAGAGCAGAAAGAGCTGCAACTTAAGTGCCTATAGAGGGAACCCTGGGAGACACAAATGATGACAGAAGGCTGGTATGAGACACAGAACTGAAAACCAGGCAGATTATTTATTTATTTATTTATTTGCTTGTTTGTTCAGTTACATCCAAGTTAGCATGTAGTGCAACAATGATTTCAGGAGTAGATTCCTTAGTGCCCCCTACCCATTTAGCCCATCCCCCCCTCCCTCAACCCCTCCAGTAACCCTCTGTTTGTTCTCTATATTTAAGAATCTCTTGGGGCGCCTGGGTGACTCAATCAGTTGGGCATCTGACTTCGGCTCAGGTCATGATCTCACAGTTTGTGGGTTCAAGCCCCGCATCTGTGCTGACAGCTCAGAGCCTGGAGCCTACTTCTGATTCTGTGTCTGCCTCTCTCTGCCCCTCCCCTGCCCATGCTGTCTCTCTCTGTCTCTCAAAAATAAATAAATGTAAGAAAAAAAAAACTAAAAAAAGAAAAAAAAGAATCTCTTCTGTTTTGTCCCCCTCCCTGTTTTTATATTATTTTTGCTTCCCTTCCCTTGTATTCATCTGTTTTGTATCTTAAATTCCTCATATGAGTGAAGTCATATAATATTTGTCTTTCTTAGACTGACTAATTTCAAGGCTTAGCCTAATACCCTCTAGTTCCATCCACATAGTTGCAAATGGCAAGATTTCATTCTTTTTGATTGCCGAGTAATACTCCATTGTGTGTGTGTGTGTATATATAGATGTGTGTGTGTGTGTGTATATATATATATATATATATATATATATATATATATATATATCACATCTTCTTTATCCATTCATCCATCGATGGACATTTGGGTTCTTTCCATACTTTGGCTATTGTCAATAGCGCTGCTATAAACATTGGGGTGCATGTGTCTCTTCAAAACAGCACACCTGTATCCCATGGATAAATGCCTACTAGTGCAATTGTTGGGTCGTAGGGTAGTTCTATTTTTAGTTTTTTGAGGAACCTCCATACTATTTACCAGAGTGGCTGCACCAGCTTGCATTGCCACCAACAATGCAAAAGAGATCCTCTTTTCTCTGCATCCTCACCAACATCTGTTGTTGCCTGAGTTGTTAACATTAGCCATTCTGACAGGTGTGAGGTGGTATCTCATTGTGGTTTTGATTTGTATTTCCCTGATGATGAGTGATGTTGAGCATTTTTTCATGTGTCAGTTGGCCATTTGGATGTCTTCTTTGGAAAAGTGTCTATTCATGTCTTTTGCCCATTTCTTCACTGGATTATTTGTTTTTTGGGTGTTGAGTTTGAGAAGTTCTTTGTAGATTTTGGATACTAACCCTTTATCTGATATGTCATTTGCAAATATCTTCTCCCATTCCATCAGTTGCCTTTTAGTTTTGCCGATTGTTTCCTTCACTGTGCAGAAGCTTTTTATTTTGATGAGGCCCCAATAGTTCATTTTTGCTTTTGTTTCTCTTGCCTCTGGAGACATGTTGAATAAGAAATTGCTGCGGCCAAGATCAAAGAGGATTTTGCTTGCTTTCTCCTCGAGGATCTTGATGGCTTCCTGTCTTACACTGAGGTCTTTCATCCACTTTGAGTTTATTTTTGTGTATGGTTTAAGAAAGTGGTCCAGGTTCATTCTTCTGCATGAAGATTTCCCAGCACCACTTGCTGAAGAGACTGTCTTTATTTCATTGGATATTCTTTCCTGCTTTGTCAAATATTAGTTGGCCATACATTTGTGGGTCCATTTCTGGGTTCTCTGTTCTGTTCCATTGATCTGAGTGTCTGGTCTTGTGCCAGTACTATACTGTCTTGATGATTATAGCTTTGTAATACAGCGTGAAGTCTGGAATTGTGATGCCTCTTGCTTTGGTTTTCTTTTTCCAGATTGCTTTGGCTATTCGGGGTCTTTTCTGGTTCCATACAAATTTTAGGATTGTTTGTTCTAGCTCCGTGAAGAATGTTGGTGTTATTTTGATAGAGATTGCAAACAGAGATTTAAAGTAAATAATATGCCTCCACCCACCCTCCTGCTCCTCCCTCTCTCTTGACCATAGGGGAGGTTTTTCTCTGGAAAATGCAACCTGGACAGATTCCAGATGTGGGAACCCCAGATCCAACAGAGGGAAAGTGTGAGGTGTGGGGCTAAAAGGAGAAGAAATTGGGTGAGAGCCCCAGTCTAGGATGGCAGCAGCCAAGAGTTGGAGGGATTGACAGATGGTCAAGGAAATGTCATGAAAAAAGAGAACAAGGCCCCTATCTGACTAGCGAGAATTCCAGAAAGAGAGCAGAGAAAATAGAGTGTAGGAGTCTTTTAAAGGCACACAATAGAAGACAAAATTCCAAGAACTGAAAGACCTCAGTCTTCAGGTCAAAAAATCTCCCAATAAATGACCAATAGCTGAAAGGTGTTCTATCATGAAATTCAAGAATATGAGGGATAATGAGAAGCTCCTCAAATCTAGTGAGTAAAACGTGTCACTTAGAAAGGAATAGAATGAAAATGGCATCAGGTTTTTCAATAGCAATCTCAGAACCTAAGAGACCACAGGGCAATGTCTTCAAACTCCTGAAAGGAAATAATTTCGAACAATAATTCTATGGCCACCCATCAAGGAAATGCCACAAAGATAAAACTGTCACTGCTCGTAAATGAAGGACGGATGGGGTCATTAAAGCATCACTGTTTTGCAACTCCTAGTGGGTTAAAGAGCAGAGGTGTTTACATGGAGAAGACAACCAGATACTGATACTATGTGCTTCGTTGTTTGGAAAGTACTGCCTTGAAAAAAAATTCCAACCTGAGTCTGACCAGGACCTTAGATCCACCACCAATCTGTAGGAAATAGAGGAGATAGAGGAATATGTTAAACAGTATCAAGGGGCTGCAGTCCAAAAAATTCAGAGTGTGAGAAACAGTCTGAGTCCAACAAATAGATTGCAAGAAATGAAACCAAGTTGGAGGGGAGCCTGTGGATTAAAACAGATTCTAAAAACATATCATCTTATTTTGATCCTGATTTCAAATAAGCTGTAAAAAAAAAAGGAATCATGCCATATCTGACTTTATTGAAAATTTGAAGACTGGATATTTGATGATGTTAATAAATTATTAATTTTTACATGTAAAGACAGCATTGCAGTTATATATGTATTTTTAAAACAGAATCCTTATCTTTTAGAGATACAAATTGAAACACCTGGGATTTGCTTTAAAATAACCCAGGAGAAAGAAGAGTATATGGAGGTAGAGGTGACACAAGATTGGCCATGGGTTGGTTAGTAACTATCCAAACTTGGTGATGGGTAATGGGAGTTCAGTATGCTATCCTTCTTTTTTTAATTTTTCAATTTTTAAAAAAATTTTAGTGTGCTATCCTTATAATTTAAATATTTTCTTTTTCTTTTTTAAAACCAATGTATTTAGAGGTGCCTGGGTGTCTCAGTCGGTTAAGAGTCCAACTCTTGACTTCAGTTTAGGTCATAATCTCACGGTTCATGAGATAGAGCCCCACACCAGTCCTGCTTGGGATTCTCTCTCCCTCTCCTCTCTGCCCCTCTCTCACTTACGCTCACATTCTCTCTCTCTAAAAATAACAAACCTTTAAACACTTAAAAAAGAAACAATTTAAACTAAAAAACAAACAAACAAACAAACAAACAAACACAGGTCACTGAATTCCCCCAGCCCTTGCCCTCTGCCTCTGGCAACCATCGATATGTTCTCCATGTTGGTGAGCTTGATATTTTTTACCTTGTCTCATTTTGAGATTCCACATACAAGAGAGACCATACAGTATTTGTCTCTCTGACTTATTTTCTTTAGCATAATGCCCTTGAGCATATTTTAAAATTATTTTTAAATCATTCTTTTAATTTTTTTAAACATATTTTAAAATTCTGCATAATAATGTGTTATAGAAGGCCACACAGTTTCTGACTTGTTTGCTGGAACATCCTGACCTGTCATAATAAAAAGTTCAACCATCCTCGGGCTGCCATGCTGTGAGGAAGCCCAAGCCCTGTGGAGAGACCATGTAAACACTCTAGCAAGAGTTCCAGGTGAGCCAAGCCTTCACATCATCCCAGCCCAGGTGCCAGACACGTGTGCGAAGAAGCCTTCAGATGATTCTGGCCCCCAGCCATCCGAGTGGCCCGAGGCATTTGTTTTCCCATCTGAAGCCCCTGCAGTCACAGAGCAGAACAGAGCCATCATGAGCGTAATAAAATGGCTTTTTCTCAATGCCACCAAATTTGGGGGTGGTTGTTGCACATCAGTATCCAATGCATGGATCAGATGACTGTCTCTGCTGCATGGAATCATGAACTCACAGCATGACTGCTGGGGACCTACCCCTCAGGGAAGTAGGGACAGCAAAGAGTGGAGCAGATCACAGCAAACTATGGCTTGGCAAACAACCCTCAAGGTGTTCACTACATTTCTTGTTTGGGTGTTGCAGCAGCCTGTTTCCTCCCTAAGCGGCTGGGGGGGAGGCACATGGATTGAGAACTCTTGACCTCTTATATTTGAGCCAAGTTCTCAGGTCTTGCTCTCCCACATAGTAAGGCAATGAAAAGGAGGGAAGAGTGAAGAGGTGTATTTGCCGTGGTAAATGGCACCATGAATTACCTTCCCTCCCAGCCCTACAGTGGTCTTCCAGCAGAAACAGTTGCCAAGAAATGGGAAATATCCTCACAGCTCTGGCATCTTCCCTCTGTGGCCTCTCGAGTACAGAGGAGATCATTAGAGGGTCCTCGTGTTGCCTAGCAACCCGCAAATGCTGTTTGCTATCATGTCATTAATATGATATGAAAGTGTTTCATAGAAGACATTCATCTTGCATTAATGAAAATCAAATTTGCTAATATGACAGAAAATCTGTTCTTCCTTGTGACTTTCTATATACTTAAGTAGCTTATTTATTGAATTAGACTATGAGTGGTTTTCAGGCTTGAGACTGTTAAAGAATCATAATAATGACTTTGTTTTCAATAATATCAGATGGAAGTTTAATGATGTGATTATGCAGCTATAACCCTGCGATCACCTTCCTAGACTAAACCCCCTCCTCAGAAGCCCAACCCCAATGCCAACTAACTATTTGCCGCCCAACTTCTTACTGTTAAAACCTCAACTAGGAGAGGATTCTGATTTGAGCCAGTATTCTTTCTAGATTATCCATGTCTTTCTTTGGAGCTCAGAGACAGAGGACTAAAGAAATGTCTGTAGCCTAAAGAAGGCTCCAGTGAATAAATGGGTCTCATACTGTCTTGAGCATGAGAGGAACTACCAGAAGCAGCCATCTGCTTCTCTCTAAATAAGGGTAACAAAATATATCAGGCACTAAAACACAATTGTGTACTTTCAAACACAGTTTATTCCTGAAAACATGTATGGAATTCAAATGTATAAAAGGCAAATAATAGACTAATGTCTTAAAAGGGTGGTTCCCTTCCCAGAGAGTTAAATTACAATTGCTCAAAATGTCCCTTAATATTGGAAAGTCTGAATTCAGCACACAGAAAGGAGTTTTGGGGCGTCAATGGCTAAGATATGAACAGACAAGTTGCATATTATAGTCAAATACACAGAATCAACATCTGTAAGTCAAGGGCTGCTTCTAGAGGCATTCAGAAAGAAAACTTTCAAAAATCTAACTGCAGAGCTGTATTTCTATTTTTTCTATTTACAAAAGTAATGTATAATCATTGCATAACTGAAAGGGGTGGGGATAAGAAGAAACAAAAAGTTATCCATAAACAATAACCCAGATAATGAACATCGTAAATTTTTTTGGTGTGTGTCCTTCCAGTATTTTTATCTGAATATATAAATATTTGTATATGTTAACAATATTTAACATGCTGATTTATGACTTGCTATTTTGGCTTATTAGGATATTCTGAACACTCTGCATTTCCTGAGATATTATTTTAATGGCATTATTTTTAATGACTTTAAGAGGGTATACCATACAAATGTATCTTACTAAATCAGGTTGCTTCTGACTTTTTGTTTTGATAATTAACACCACAGTAAACATCCTTAATGGTACAGCGTTTTTGTTTCCCTGATGGTTTCCACTGTAGTTTTTTAAGTGGCATTAATTCTTTTTCACTCAACATGTATTCACTGAACACCAGTGTGCTGGCTGGGTACAGCCACCAATGAGAAAGCCAAGTTTCCTTCCTTCACAGAGCTTAAAAATGAGTAGTAGAAATAGAAGATTTTAAACAGCAGTTAAAAAAAATTCTGCCATCACCCAAGTGAGTGTACCTCTTCTCCCAATCCTGCTCTTCCCCCTGGCACTGAGCACATTCCAGATGTGTGAATATGTGTGTCCCATATAGACTGCACATATTTTCTTCTTTCACTTAATGATACCCATGGAAGATAGTTCTGTGTCTGTACACATTGATCTCATTCTTCTTAATGGCTTCTTTATATTCCAGAGAATGGCTAAATCCCAGCTGATTTAACTATTTTCTTGTTAATGAACATGTTCATTAATCTGTGTGCATCAACAATGGAATTTCTGGATCAATGTGTATGCACATTTAAATTTTGATCAAGGGGTGCCCGGGTGGCTCAGTCTGTTGAGCGTCCAACTTTGGCTCAGGTCATGATCTCATGGTCTGTGAGTTCCAGCCCCATGTCGGGCTCTGTGCTGACAACTCGGAGCCCGGAGCCTGCTTCAGATTCTGTGTCTCCCTCTCTCTGTCTCTCTCTCTGCCCCTCCCACACTCACTCTCTGTCTCTCTAGCTCTCAAAAAATAAGTGAACATTAAAGATAAATAAATAAAAATAAATAAATAAATAAATAAATAAATAATTCGATCAAGAAAAAAGAAGGAAAGGAAGAAAGAAATGTTGATCAAGACATTAGCTTAAATTGTCCTCAAAAAGGGTTATTTCAATTTATATTCCCATCAACAGTTGTGCCAGGGCTCGTTTCTCCCCTCCACCCACAACACTGGATATATTCCAGCTTTTAATTTTTGCCACCCTGCAGGAAGAAGGAGTAGAAACACAGTATCATACTTCCAACTTGCATTTCTTTAGTGTCAAATTACTTGTTTCTATCCTTTATCCATTTTCCTATCATTTGCCTTTTTCTTTAACTTATGGGTGTTTACAAATAACATAAGACTAATAGTTCTTATTATATATATATATATATATATATATCAAATATTTTCTAGAATATCATTTTAAGGTAATAGACTACTTTTTTAGAAAAGTTCTAAGTTTGCAGAAAAATTGATCATGAAGTATAGAGAGTTTCCGTATATCCTTCCCACCCCCCAACATACAGTTTTCTCTGCTGTTTACGTCTTTAATTAGTGTGGTATATTTGTTACAGCTGATGAACTAAGCCCACAGTTTATATTACAGTTTATTCTTTGTGTTGTACATTCTATGGGTCTTGACAAATGTGCAATATGTGTCCAGCATTACTGTATCACTGTCCTACTAGTCTCTTAGGCTCCACCTATTTACCCCTCCCTTCCTCTCTACCTCTAGACTCCTTATAACCACTGATCTTTCTACAGTATCCATAGTTTTGCCTTTTCTAGATGTCATATATTTGTATCTATACAATATGTAGCCTTTTCCGTTAGCAATATGCACTGAAGTTTCCTCCATGTCTTTTTGTGGCTTAATAGCTCATTTTTGTATCACAGAATAATATTCCATTGTATGGATGTATATCACAGTTTGTTTATCCATTCACCTGTCAAAGAACATCTTGATTACTTCCAAGTTTTGGCAATTACGAATAAAGCTATAGACATCTGGGTGCAGGTTTTTGTGTGGATATAAGGTTTTCAACTCATTTGAGTATAATCAAAGGGGTACAAAAAGCTCAGAGCCTGGAGCCTGCTTCGGATTCTGTGTCTCCCTCTCTCTCTGGCCCTCACCCGCTCATGCTCTGTCTGTCCCTCTCTCTCTCTCTCTCTCTGTCCCTCTCTCAAAAGTAAATAAACATTTAAAAAAAATTTTTTAAAGATTCTAATGGACTCCTAATGATAAGACCCAGTATAGTTTTTGGTCCATGGTTTTAATTTACTCACCCATCCATTCAGCAAACCTTTATTAAGCACCTGCCGTGTACTCTGTTCTGCAGGTACAGTTGTGACTAGGACCAAAAGAGTCTAGCCCTTCTGGATTTTATATTCTAGAGGAGGACACCCGACCACAAACAAGTAAATTAATATGCAAACGAGACCATATCAAAGAACAATAAGGGCTATAAATGAACTAAGAAAAGGCGGACAGGAGTTGAGGTGGGTGGGGCAGATGCTCTGAGGAGGGCATATCTAGCAGAATGCTGGCCAATGAGACACACGTGGGCACAGGCGATCTGGAGAGAGAGGAGGTCAGCCAGGGGGACCAGCAGGTGCAGAGACCCTGAAGTGGGAGAAGTCTTGGTGTGTGTGAGAGACAAAAAGAAGCCCATGTGGCTGGAGCAGAGTAAATTAAGGTCAGCGGAGCTGTAGCATATAGATCTTTGTAGGGAGAGGTTTGGGCTCTTGGTACCTGTTTCCACATGTGCAGAGTAGTAACATGCCAGTTCGTGTTTTTAAAGTTCACTGCAGGTATGGTGGAGGATGGATTGTAGTGGTCATGAGGAGGCTCCTGCCGTTATCCCAGGTGAGAAATGGTGGTCTGGACCAGATGGATACAGGTTGAGGTGGTCAGATTTGAGGTATATTTTAGCAGCAGAGTGTGCAAGACTTATTCCAAGCAAAGTAGTCACCTGCTCACTCGACTCTCAAACTTAACATGGCCAAACAGAATTCGTGATCCACCTCTGTAGTGGGCACTGTGGGTGGCCCAACTATACTCGGTCTGGTCATTAGGAGTCCATTAGAATCTTTCATCGGTCCACTGGCCCATCCCATAGGTGTGTGAATGTTGGCCTGTAACTCATGAACAAAGAGTAGGAAAGTTATGCTTTGCCCATTCCCGAGACAGCCAAAGACAGACACGGGCTATAAGTTGCCTCAAGGTTCAGCCAACTCTGAACCTCTGGGGACAGTTCACACCCCAGAGCTCCCCTGGACCCAGACTGAAGCCACACTCCAGTTCAAACCCTTTCTCACTCAGCTCCTTCCCTGCCCCTCCTGTTCCCTTGGCCTCCCTTCTGTCCTCCCTGTCCCCCTCATGAGCATCTTGGGAGACAGTGTGTTCAGAGAAAAGAGACAAGAGTGTCCTAATATTTCAATGTCCAGCAGGAAGTGTGGTTCAAAAAGTAGAAAGCAAAGTGGGATTTCACAGAAGCTTCCAGGGAGAAATGGTGGTCAGCTGTGTTGGATTCCACTGGGGGGCCGAATAAAGTGGGGATAGGTCATGGGATGTGGCTTTCATAAGAGCTGCTTCTGAGGAGGTGGCAGCTGGAAATAGCTTGAGAGATAGGGTACAACCTGAAGAACTGGAAATGCAGCAAATAGAGCCAAATTTTGAGACGTTTTGCATGAATACAGAAGTGGGGGATACTTAGGAGAGGGAAATGATAAATGCTGTTTGTAAGCAAATAAATGATGCATGTGAAATCAGAATAGTGGCAGAGCTGGGACAACTTTTTTTTATTTGAGAGAGAGCAAGTGAGTTGGAAGAGGGGCAGGGCGAGAGAGAGAGAGAGAGAGAGAGAGAGAGAGAGAGAGAATCTCAAGCAGGCTCCATGCTGTGCTCAGAACCCGACATGGGGCTCGATCCCACGACCCTGGGATCATGACCTGAGCCGAAATCAAGAGTTGGATGCTCAACTGATTGAGCAATTCAGGTGCCCCTGGGATGGCTTTTCTATCCTAACACCTGCAGAGGCAGAGTCACGGGAGAAAATAGGCAGGTTGGGGCATTTAGGGGTAAAAACATGAGGCAGTTCCCAACTGTTTTCTCAGTAAAGCAGGAGGCAAGCTTGTCACCTAAGAGCAGACAAGCAGAAAGGGGACTTGAAGGTTTGAGGAAAGAGAAAAAGTCATCTCAGAGAGGAAAAAAGAAATGAATTCACCAGGGCTGGGCTTGGGGTCATGGGGCAGTGTTGAGAGCACATCAGAGATCTTCCAGGGTGAATGTGAAGTTGGATCAGGAGGTGGTGTGAGGTTTTTTTCCTATCCATCTGCGGTTTCTCGGGTACAGAAAAGAAGCAGGCAGACAGCGGGAGACATGGAGGGAAAGGGAGCAAGGGATTAAGGGTGTTTGCAGGAGAGGGACCCTAGAGCCTCATCTCTAAGGAGCAGCTGATGGTGTTGGCCTCTGACTCATCCGGCCTCACCTCAGCCTCCCGGCTCCACTCTGAGAAAGTGGAAAATGGCTCTAGAAGCTGGCATCCGGCAGCTAGGCTGTGATAAACAAGGCTCAGACAATATAAACAGTGGTTGGCCCAGGCCTCTTTGTCACCCTTATGAAACAGGACAAAGGGACACGGCAACCAGAAAAACCACCCTCTCTTCTGAATCATGAGGGACTCTAGCCCAGCTTTCCAGCCTCCCACATCTTACGTGGAAACCACCAACAGAGCCAATCACCAGACTGCTGCCCTTCACCCTGGCCCTCTTAGGGACTTCCCCACCCAAGCCAACATCACGTAGTAAGCACCCTCCCTCCCCCCCCCCTTATCCAGACACCCCTTGGTGCTTTGCTCTTTTGCAGCAGGAACAGAAACCTAACTTTGCTCTACCGCCACCAGGGTTCCCTCCTTCATTCATTCAACTCCCACATTTCTACAGCACTTATCTTCTGACAACTCTGAAGAGTTGTCCCTTCTCTTCCACTCATTTATTCACTTACCTATATCAGTGTGGACCTAGGGATTCTTACACTATCTCCTGGGTTATAAGCTATTACCCTCATTATTGTGTTTTTGAGAAGAACTAGGAATATATAAGCTGATTTTTTTTTTTTAATTTAAAGTCAGCTCTATGCCCAACATGAGGCTTGAATTCATGACCCTGAGATCGAGAGTCATACGCTTTACCGACTTGAGCCAGTCAGGCAGGCACCCTCTGTTCGTTGAATCTTACTGCTTGATTTTTGGAAACTACCAATCCGAAAACATAAAAGTGACAAAGAAAGTGAAGGAACAGTTTGAGTTTGTCATTATATCTGGTAAAAGCCTCAGTTTAAAAAAATATAAACACATTCATTAGAAAAGCCTGTTATGACAGGGAATTATTTTAAATGTGTATTAATTACTTAATCATTACAAACACATATTAAACATGCCATATATTCTGTATTCGTGAGTGATGTTTCTACTAAGTACTCTCAAAATTTAAAGGGCAATTAATTTAACCAAAGGAATAATGAGGCAGCTTGCTTCTCTGACGTTGGCTGGTTGTTGTGGCCTCGGCCTCACAAAAGGTGATCCCACCTGGCTCCTTTGTTTCCCCTACTCTCGGACTTGTGGGGGTTTACATGTGCATATACACACTTTTTTTTCTTTTCCTACAGAAAATAGATAGGAAATGGCCATGGCTGTGAGCGTGGCTGAGTGGCTGAGTGGCCTAATGCTAGCCTGTGCTCTCTGCAGCCTAATTAAAGGAAAATGGTTGTGCTTTCTATGAAGAGAGACACAGAATAACAAGAGAGGAACATAGGAAGGGAAGCTGAGCACTAAGAGCTTTCCCTTTGCTGCAGAATTAAATGCTAACCTTGCCTCATATTCTTAGGCCTGAATTTATATAACAAATCAATGTAAATAGCTGGACAACTTCCAGGGCAGTAGATTTATCGTACAAGTGCAATTAATGCAGACCCTGATAAACCAGCGATGTGCAAGGAGATGCCACAGATAGAATTAAAGGGCAGATACATAGCACTAGATAGCGTAGACTCATCTCCTTACTCTGACGCCAGGCGCAGAGGCATCGGAAGGGACTTCCAGACCCACTTCCCCACCATGGTGAAAGGTCTGGGCAGACCACGCTGCAACTGTGCTTTAACTGGTAAACTTAAATAGAAGGGAAATTTGTTAAGTTTATAAAAAAATTATACTCTTTCTACAAGAAGACTGGTTTGCTCTGCCAGGTCAGGCAAAAAGTCAGATAGGTAAGAAGAAAACCTGGCCCAGCTGGGCTTTGAGATGACTGCAACTTAATCCTGCCTGGTCCATTTTCCTGACTGCCTTCCTAATACATCCCATGAACAACTGGGTTGGCCATTTTTGTCCCAATTGGCTCTTTCTTCAAAATAAACTAGCAGAAACAAAACTCCACCTTTCCTCTTTTTTTTAAACCTTTATCAATTCAGACAAAAAATACATATATCGAATCCTCAGTTTAACTGTTTTTATGTAATTTTTATTGATTCCCACATAGCTCTTTAGTGCATGACAAAACATCATGAAGGCTTGTTATGAAGTCTCTCTTACCTTTAGTGCAGCTAAATTTAATTGCTGCCATAAAACTACAGCTAAATTAGCTTATGCAGACACCCTTGAATGTAGGAAAAGCAGTCCCTGAGGAGAAAAATTGTAGGATTCGGCCAAAAACAGACTTTCTTACAATCAAACAACAAAGAGTGCTTATTTTAATTAATTATTTCATACCAGAAAAGATCTGAGGCAACTTACGCAAATATATAAAATAATATATAATTAAGAACAAGAATAATAATCATAGCAACACAATACACATGGAGCCCTTCTCCTGTGCCGGTCATAAAGCGACCTTGTTCCTGGATTGTCTCCCCAGGTTCTGATAGTGAGTCTTGGAGGGAAGGACCGTCGTTTTCCCCATTTTACAGCTAGGAAGACCAAGGCTGGGAGAGGTTACATAAGCAATAAGTAGCACAGCTGGGCCAAAAATAAAAGTCATCAGTAAATGGGAATCTAAGGGCAGGACACCTGGGTGGAGCTGAGCTGCCGTGTAGAGGGCGGGTATTTGAGCATAGGTGTTTATTTAGAAAATCCACACATTTGGCTTTGAATTCCTTCAAGGTCACAAGAAGGAGGGAAATATCCGTGGTTGGATTTGTAAGGGTCATAAGATAAATGCATTCCATTTTCTAAGGTGAAGCAGTTTCTCCTGGTCTAAGTATCCAGAATTCAGAAAAATAAATGGAGGCAGACAGATCTTTCAGATATTCCTTTATGGCATTTCCAAAAACCAAGACTTAGTGGCAAGGGTGGCAGGCAGTCTGTGCTCTGTCCTCAGCATGATCTGGGTGCTGACACTCACTCAGGACAAGTGTGTTCTTTGAGATACTATGAAGCCTAAGAAAACTTTTGTGCTTGAGAGAGCATGGTCTTCCCATGTCGGTGTGGGGCGTGCCAGGGCCCATGGGCTGGTCAGGATCTCCCTCTAGAGACAGTTATGCGTGTGCCCAGCTCACAGATAAGCCACACCAGTTCCAATGGCCTGCAGCAGACGGCAGCCTCTGTGCACTGAGCAGAGAAAGCGGTGCAAGGCAATGTTTTCTAGCACCTCTGCGGCCAGCTGACTGTAAGACCAGCCAGGACACTGTAAGATGCCAGGCTTTAAGTACTGTTAGCTTCTGGTTCCTGGGTACACCGTGATAATCTGCTGAACACCACCTCTGTGGATCCCTGAGCGGACCAGCCATAGGAGAGAAGTTGATTACAAGCCATTCAGAAGATGGCTGACTTCTGCCCCAAATTAGAATTTTGTTTTTAGTGCTAGTGCATCGTAAGCCATTCCTCCTTAGAGCAGTAAACACCCATTATCTGTTGAGGCCTGTTCTAGACTGTGACAAAAAAACATAGCCGATCTTTAGCAGGTGACAATTACAAGTGGTTATCAAATAGCTAGTGGGTTTTGCTTTCAAAATCATTAATCTTACCTTTCCAGGTGTGCCCCAATGCAGTAAGTTGACTAGATAGAGATTCTGGCAAACTCAGGTTGGACAGGAAGCATTCATAATTAAACTTTCATTTCAGTCTGCAGGGTTCTTTTGTTTTTTTTTTTTCTGTTTGTTTTTGCCTGCCCATGTGATATGTGGCCTCCCTGAGTGAAGTCCATTGCCCCAGAAACATGTAATTTAATTTCTGAGCAAACCTAGGGTTAACTGGAAATACTTATTTGTTCCTATTATTATTTTTAAAAATTATATTGAAATGCATGAATCCACTTTCTTTCATGGGCAGAATAAAATTATCAGAATACAGCCTTATAGTGTGAACACAATTTGTCCCCTGTTCGCTGCATTTAAGCCTGCTTGAGCTGGATGGGGACATGTAGGACACCAGGGCTCTCCCACGGGCTTGAAGGTGGCTGTCACATATGTAAAATGTTTTGTGTGGGTTTTGTTCCAGAGTGTTTAATTTGGGGGCATGGTTGAATCTAGAGTAGTAGATAGGTTCTAGTTCTGGGAATGTCAACAACACACATTCTCCCAATTTTTATGAACTTAACTATAAGAAAAGAATTTTGTTAAATCAGATGCTGTAGAGTCTTTGGGCTATCATAGCAGACACAACATCCATTCACTCATTCCTCCTCAGAAACAGGATCCTGATTTATAGGATGTTACATTGTATTTAAAATAAATGACAGTGATTCCCAGCCTTCTCTGCAGCCAAGGAAGCCATATGACTAATCTTTGGCCAGTAAGACATAAATAGAAGTGCTATGTGAGATTTCTAGGAATTGTCCCTAAACGAGAGGGGAAGGAACCTCTTTTTCTCTTTATCCATCTAAGAACATATATGTGAAGACTGGAACTCAGCAGCCATTTTGCACCATGAAGCCAATTGTCCTATGGATAGTACTGTGATCTGATGGCTGTGGAACCACCATGCCCATCCTGGACACTCCACCTAGCCTTTTTTTTTTTTTTATGTGAAAGAAAAAGTACTGATTTAAAGATTTTTTACAGGAAATGAGATTTGGTTGTGCACTTGTTCAGAGCATGAACTTTGAGGTCAAGCAGAATTATGATTAAGACCTAATTCATCCTCGTTAGTTGTGTGACCTTGGGCAAGTCATTTAACCTTTCTGAGTCTATTTATTCATCTGTAAAATGGACTGGCAAGTCCCACTTTAGAGGACTGGAATCAGGATGGAGTGAGATAATGCATAAAAACTGTTTAGCACAGTGTCTGTGGGTTTATGTCCCCAGATGAATACAACAGCACCTCCCCATCAAGCTGTAATAGAAACTTCTCTGTCCCAGAGTGCACTAAACATCTGCCAGGTTGTAAGCTACCTTAGGCAGTAGAGCCACACACCGACTAACTATGGAATGACTTTAATAAGAATTAGAAACACTGGGCAGCCTGGGTGGCTCAGTCGGTTAAACACCCGACTTCGGCTCAGGTCATGATCTCACGGTTCATGAGTTTCAGCCCCGCATCAGGCTCTCTGCTGTCAATGCAGAGTCTGCTTCAGATCTTCTGTCTCCCTCACTCTACTCCTCCTCCAGCCTCTCTCTCTCTCTGTCTCTCAAAAATAAATAAACATAAATTAACGAATTCGAAACACTGTACAAACACATCACATCTCTGATTTCACAGATATCATTGCTTAGGACAAGGCAGAAGTAGTTGTTTCTTTCCTTTCTTTTTTTCTTTCTTTCTTTTTTTTTTTTGAAGGATAATCAATCTAAAAAATTTTGAAGTAATGAGCAATGTCCATGAAAAACTGATGGGTTCCGAAGTGACCAAAAGTTGGCAAACACTAGCAAAAGAGAGGTTGGCAAACAGAAATGCAGCGACAAAGAACTGAGGACAAGCAGATGGCAGTTTCACTCCTGCCGAGCTCCTCCCCAGCCTTGCTTTCCCACAGTGTACCCCTCCGCAGCCTGAACCCACCTCAGTGTCCCTAATTCTACCCTCCGCATTTCTAGGGTGAGGACCACGCTTTCACACTGGTTCCCTCTGTGCCCAAAAGCGTCTGGCTGTAATTGATTAATGGCAAAGAATGACCCCGGAGGTGTTCCCCCTCCTTCCCATTTTATAGCTATGGAAGTCAGGAGCCCTGGAAGACACCTAGGACAGAGAAAAGGGGAGAGAAAAGTCCTCACAGGAGCACAGTAGGGAAGAAATGAGTATTAAAGGACAAGTGAATTGAGCCAGCAGAGAGTACAGAACCAGAGGAAAATAGGTGCTAGAAATAAACAGGGTTTTGAAAGGCCTCATTGAACCTGTTAGGATGGATAGATGAATGGATGGATGAATGGATGGATGGATGGATGGATGGGTAGGAGGATGGGTAGTTGGGTGGGTGGGTGAATGGATGGATGGGTGGAAGAAGAAAGGAAGCTAGAACATAGCATGTGTACTTAGCCGAAAACATGTTTACAAACCTGCCTTCATCTCACCCAGACCCCTTCACCAGGCTTTGCACACCCACATGCCTTTGTGACCCATAGGTGAGCAATACCATCCAGGCTGGTAACCACAGTGATGAGCCAAAGGGGGCATCAATTGAGCTGATTACTGCCACATAACTACAAGGACCCAGCATTGCCGAATATGATTTTTTAAGGAAATTCCCCAAATCCAATTTCCAAATGTTGTTCAGGCCAAAGCAGCCACATCTGTAGGTCATGCCTGGCCCCCAGGGTATCTGGGCACAAAGTTGATTACATACCCTGATGTCCATCACTTTCTGCCTTCTGTGTATGGAATGTAAAGAGGAGAGACAAGGCCCACCGGCCACACTCCAGCCCACACTGCCACAAGTCTGAGGCTCGCTGCTGGGTGTGACCTACAACCAGGCATTGTGGGAATTGTCTGTCCTCCGTGTTGAATCTGAGATCCTGTCAGTACAAGAAAGGACTTGGACAGTGGGGATTTCATTCTCTAAGTCAAGCCTGCATGTCAACCATCTTCTCACCTGGAGAAAAGGTAGTTTCCAGCTCAAGCCAACCTCTGTGCAGTTGTGAGTGGCAGCTGGGGATCCTCTTAATGAGTCTAAGAGCAAAGACTATTATCCCTCCAGGATAAAATTGGAATGATTTTCACTAAAAAAGAATAAAAATAAGAATAAAGAAAAAGAAGGAAAGAAAGAAGGAAGAAAGAAAGGAAGAAAGAAATAAGGAGAAAGAAAGAAAGATTTTGGAGAAAGGTCTGTGTTTCTTCTCTGCCCACCTGCCTCCTTTTTCCTAACTATGGGGTCATGGAGCAATTTTCAGTTGAACTTCCGCATGCAGGGAGTGCAGCCCAGCTCTTCAGCACCTCTCCTTCCCTCGCCGCCTGCCTTGAGGTTAAGATCCAGGACTTGAAAAACAACATCCTCTACCCTGTTCTTTTCACTTAGACACTTCGGACTTTCCCCCAAGGCCAGTGAATGCGACTTCCTCCATCCAGTGTGTCTTGTGGGGTTGCTTTTCTCGGCATTCAGCGTGGCCAATGGCTAAGCTAGTTACCAGATCCCCACCCTGCTTCATACGATTTCGTCAATAGAGTTGGCTGATTGACCAGATGAGGATGAGACTTCTGGAGAAGTCTGATCAATTGCTTAATGATTGGGCTGTATCGACCAGGAATGGTTAATAGAGTTCCACAAGTCAACATTTCCCGGGGCTTCTGAGAAAAGCGTATCATTTGCAAAAGTGATGGAGAATTTAAGTTCCCCCAAGGAACCCGGGCCAGCCATTGGCAAGATGAACAGAAACAGTAATGTCTTCTGTCTGGACCCTGGAGAATGTGTGTCAGCTTTTCCTCACAGCTGTGTAGAAACGATTTGTGTGATGTTAACACCGAAATCCACACAGCCATTGAGAAATCACATTATCCTCGTGTTCTTACCTGACGTTCTCTCCCGAGGATTTCTAGGCAACCAGCTATGAAGGTTACCCAGTGACTCTGGTTAGTCTTACTTTTTTGAACATAAATTGGGAAAGAAGTTAATATTTTTCTTGTTTTTAAAAATTCACAGTATTCATGGAAATAGAAATTTCTCAAAAGCTTATCACTAATGCTGAGTATCCACAGCACTTGGGGTGGTCAGTGCAGACCTGACCACAGCCTTGGCAGGGATTCCAGATGCTCCTCTCCTTTCTATGGAGAAGGAAAAAAAAAAAAAAACAAAACAAAGCACAGATATCTTTCAGTTTGTAGGGAGAAAACTAGACCTAAAACTGTTCATAATGCATAAACTGCTTTCTAACCCCCTTATATCATCTCTGTTTGATCATCATGTTTGACTCCACACATTCTTATCAATTGCAAAATGAGTCTGGTTAAGTTCAGAGCTTTTCTAATTTTAATAATGAAGGCTGCTGTGTGTCTAGAATGATTTAAAGGAGGCCCATAGGGATCTGTACTGTTCTAAACCCCCCTCCTACCTAAACTGGGTCCCAGGAGCTGGTGCAAAAGCTCTCCATGGAGAGGAGGCAAGGCGGCCTGAGTCTGACCCCTGCCCTCACCTGCAGGTGTCTTCAGGAGCCTGGGCCCCACCTGCTCTTTCAGTCTCCTAGGGGCCAGCCTGTGCCAGATGCTGTGGGGACCCATAGCCCACAGTGTGTATGATAAAAGGATAAGTGCCCAGTTAGCTTTCCTGCAAGAACTGCCCCCACGCAGTGAAAACAGTGCAGAGAAAGTAAGTGAAAGCCATCAGGCCAGGAGTTAGCTTCAAGGAGAAGGTCCGTGTTGGGCTTGAGCATTGGACAGCAGTAGGGAAGACACAGGTGTGGAAAAGGCTCCTCTGGGCTGCAAAAAAATGCACAGAGCCCATCAGGCAGGAAGGGCAAGGTAGAAGGTATCTGGAAGGGGCCAGAGGGGGTGAGAATCTTAGACTCTCCACAGAGAGGAGGCAGCAAAGGGAGCATAGGGCAACCGAGGTGCAGTTTGGAGTGGGGAGAGCCTGAACTAGAAACAGACTCTAAGGATGTGCCCTCAAGCTGCCTGTCAGTGGCCCTCCCACTTGCCCTGAGCCTCCCCTACCCACTCTGAGCATGCAGAGAAGGGACACCCAGAAGCTCTGCAACCCACAGCCAGTTCAGGAAGGGAGTTGACCATGGCTTTGCAGTCCCCGTGCCGCTGAAGCAGTGAGTGTAGGAAATTCTCAGCGGGCTGCGCCGCCATTAAGGTTGGCGCTGTCCTTCCCACGAAGGATGGAAAAAGAAATACAATGCAAGCCCATTTCATTTTCTTCCATAATGGGATTGAATTGGCCTACTTTGAATAAAAAACATTGGCACCTGCTGGAAGGAATCAGGTCCAGACTGCCTGCCATTTGGGATGCTTTTGCCCACCTGAGAGAGTCTTGTCTGCCTAGAGTTTGTGAACTAGGATTCTCAGCAACCTTCAACCACGACAAATTGGGTTCTGAAATTTTCAGTGAACAAACCTCACCCCAGCTTTATACATGCATTTTGTTTGGTTTGGTCACCGAGCACATGGATTTTTAGCAAGTAGATTATAATGTCTGCATATGAAAATTTTCCCCTAAAAAGTATAGCCCCCTGCACATTGCAGAAAATAGAAATCCAAATAGCTTTCATCCTAGGCTGATGCTCAAATTCAGGAATTTAGAAAAACAAGTCTTCAAGCCACACAGCCATTGGCCTGAGGGGCAGCTGGCACGTTTGAAAGGCACCATGTTCTGTGATGGGAGACTATTACTTTATTTCTGAGGAAATACTGGACTAGAGGGTTACTAAAAATTTTTATAAAATTGTTACACAGCCCCATTTTCTGTACAAGTCAATTTCCTAAAATGTTACTTTGCCCAGGTCCAGAGAGAGGGAGGGATGGACAGGCAGAGCTCAGGGGATTTTTTAGGACAGTGAAACTCTCCCACATGACACTGCAGTGGTGGATGGTAGGGTATATAGTGCATTTGTCAAACCCATAGAATGTTTGTCACATGACAAATGAAGCCCAGTGTAAACTATGGACCTTAGTTCCAAATAATGTATCAATATTGGTTCATCAGTTGTAACAAATGTGCTTTACTAATAATGCAAGGTGGGGATGGGAGGAAACGTATGGGAACTCCGTATTTCTGCTCTATTTTTTCTGTACACCTAAATCTGCTCTAAAAATAAAATATATTAATTAAAAAGTTAATTTACCAGAAGGAAACAAGTTTCAGGGGGAACATGGAAGTGAATTACCGACAGGGATACAGCTACTTGGGGATGCTGTGAATGGTAAATGACCAAGGACCATCACCCAGAGTGTGGTTCCTCATCACAGTGCTTGCTGTGAGGTCATTTGGTGAGCCCCTTAAAAATCACCACCAAATTAAGCAGTTTTTGTAAGAACTGGGGAAGAACTTGCAAATGAGATTCTTCTCTGGGTAGATTTTTTAGTCCATTTTTTCCCTCCTTACCAAAGGGACCAATTCCTTTCACCACTATCTAAAACACCTTGTCTCTAATGCCTGCCCTACAAAAACAGCAGCTACTTCATCTAACAATGGAGATGTTGCTAATTATCCACCCACTCAAGAGCCTGACCTGAATCCTTTAAACAGAGCAGACCGAGGGCATCTCGGAAACTGCAGATTGTCTGCTAGTCATTTTCTTCCTAAATCCTGTTCAGTGCCACACGCTGTCTGATCAGAGTTGCCGTTGGAATATGTGACCCTCTAGTGGGACTTCTGTTTAGGGACTGACTGAGTCTGAACTCCTTCTTGTTTTACCCCTGGCTAAGGGTTTTATGCATATTTAGCCTGATCCGTGTGGCAGGCTGTGAGCAATCTGGTGTTGCAGACAGGTGTGAAGAAGCTCTCTAGGCGGGGTGGGAGCCTACACACTGCTCTCGGTGATGCACCAGCTCTCCCTGCTGTGAGAGCCTTAGCATGCCATGACCCTGGTGTAAGTTGCCCCTAGGGGCCGCCACTGAAGCTGCAATAAAATTGAGAAGGAGCCTTTGGAAGTCAATTTACTCGTTTGGCTTCCAGGGTATTGTGTGTGTGTGTGAGAGAGAGAGAGAGAGAGAGAGAGAGAGAGAGAAAACAAGTGGGAGATGGGCAGAGAGCAAGAGGGAGAGAGAGAATCCCAAGCTCTCTCTCTTGCACTGTCAGGCTCTTGTACTGTCAGCACAGAGCCTGACGACGGGCTCAGTTTCACGAACTGTGAGATCATGACCTGAGCCCAAGTCAAGAGTTGGACACTCAGCCAACTAAGCCACCCAGGCACGCCTGAATAGAGTTCTACAAACCTTTCTCTTTTGTATGTAAAAATGGCTGTCACAGATGAAATCCAGGAATATGGGTAACAAATAGTTTGCTACAGATTGTTACCTTCTGGAAGAAGGTCTCAAAATGTTTTCCCATAGGAGACAATGTTAGGAAGTGTTAAAGAAATAAGATTTCAGGTCTCCCAGATCTTTGGTTTCCAAACTGTTGAGTGTATTTTGATGAGAATAGAGGTGGTCAAATACCTAGCTGCTGTTACTGCTGGACACTGCTGTGAGAGGCATGGAGAGTTTCAAAGACAGCAAAAGAAATAATTTGCAAAAACATCCAACTTCTTCTTCATGCCCCCCTCCCCCACCCCCTACCCTAATCCTCCACCCCTGCCAAGCACTCTACAGATGGGCTCAGCAACTATCTTTTCAGAGGATTAAGGGTCACTTGCTTCTCCAGCCATCTGTGTTCAGCTTTGTGGACAAAGGCTGCGGGAATGTGGGTGTTAGATGGTGGGCCAGGGCCCAGGCTGGGCAGGCTGTGACCTTAGGGAAGTGGGGTTCCCCCACAATTCCCTCTGTGAAGCCAACAATGAGGAGGGCCAAGTAGTGAAGCCTGCCTGAACCGTACCTGGGCTGTGGGAACAGGGCCATGCAGGAACCAGGAAAGCAGAGAGAGGATGTACCACCTAGAAGGATGTGGTTGTAGGCCCCGGAACCAAGAGGGAGGGCATTCCTGATGGTACTGTGGAAACACACAGGGGGCATCTCAGCAACTGGGGAAAGGAAACCACAAATTTAAAAGGGCCCACTGGGGGGCGCCTGGGTGGCTCAGTCGGTTAAGACTCTGTTTTCGGGTTAGGTCATAATCTCTGTGGGTTTGAGCCCATTGTCTGGCACTGTGCTGACAAGCTCAGAGCCTGGAGCCTGTTTTGGATTCTGTGACTCCCTCCCTGTCTACCCCTCTCCTGCTCATGCTTGCTCTCTCTCTCTCTCTCCCTCTCTCTCTCTCAAAAATAAAAAAATAAACATTAAAAATATTTTTAAAAGGGCCCACTGGTTCCTAACTTAAGAATTATGATAGTTTCAAAATTTGCACAGCCACAATTCCCTGAAGCTTTTCTAGAAGCTGTTTTGATCTAAGAGGTAGGGACCATCCTAGCAAATCCGTGCTTGAGTGTCTGGACATAGGCTGTAATTGACGTTTTGGTCCAAGAAGCTACTCTCTGAGGAGATGTGTCAAAACATCACCCCAAGGTGCTCATCCTTGCCAACGTGGCCAGCCCTGCACCAGTGCCTTTGCTTAAGGACTTAGATGGATGTTGGATGTTGGCCAGGGTTTGTAGGGGCCCAGAAACCCAGCCACAATGCCTATCAATTTGGCTCCATTCATTAAGAATTAGGTGGCCTTGAGTAATTTCAGAGGCGAGCAGTCCTCTGACATTTCCGGAAAGTGCCCACCTGACACCCTCAGCCTTGCTTGCTGCGGGGCTTAGCAAGATCATCCTGGAGCTCTGGTTTCACATACAGCTTTCCCAGTCTTCCCAGTGATTCTCTTTTTCATAATGCTTCCCGTCTTGGGGCATTTTGCAGAGTTCTGTCACCAATTTATTTAGCAGAACTTTATTCTATATTAATGAAAGACCAATCCGAGCCAGGCAGAAAGAATGTACACAGTGCAGTGTACATTCATTCATTTGTGAAGATTCATAAGATGCTTTTCGCATGCAAGTGCTGAAATGGATGGCCATGGAGCGATTACAGTGGTCCCCCTTTCCCCGCTGGAAATATCTCCAAGACCCCCAGTAGATGCCGGAAACCGTGGTTAGTCCTGAGCCCTATATGTTTTCTTCAGCACATACACACCTACGATAAAGTTTAATTTGCAAATTAGGCACTTTAATAGATTAGCAACAATAACATAATAGAACAGTTATAGTCATACACTTAATGAAAGTTATATGAATGTGGTCTCTGTCAAAATACCTTATCACACAGTACTCACCCTTCCTCTTGTGATGACGTGAGCTGATAAACTGCCCACATGATGAGACGAAGTGGGGTGAATGACATAGGCACTATGATGTAGTGTGAGGCTACTACTGACCTTCTGACAGTATGTCAGGAGGAGGGTCACCTGCTCCGGAGTACGGTTGACTGCGGGTGACTGAAATGCAGAAAGTGAAATCATGGAGACAGAGGACTGCTGTACACAACAGCTCTGACTGGGCTGCTGCCTCCAGGAGCATCTTTCCCACCCATCGCCTTCCTGACCTCAGCTCCCTACCAATCCCTGCTCTTATCTCCACTCTGCCTCACAGAGTGCTCTTAGCACACTCCTGGCTCCAGGTGTTCACATCTGCTGTTCCCTCTCTCTGGAGGGCTCTTCCCCCAGATCTCCACATGGCTCTCTCTCCCTGCCCTCAAGCCTTTACTCCCTGAGCTTTTCTTTGGCCTCCCCTATCCTTGCCTGCCTTGTGTTTTCTCCTAAGCAGTTCTCATCATCCAACAGGCCTTATGTTTACTTATTTGTCACTTGAATATAAGCTTCACAGTGGCAGGGATGATGGTCTATTTTGGTCCTTGCTGTTTCCCCTGTGCCCAGAATACTGCTGGGTGCATAATAGATGTTCCATAAATATTAGTGGAATTCATAGTTGAATGGAAAATAGGTAATTAAGCATGAAACTAGGTCTTATTCTGGTCAAGCAAATAGGTGATAGGTAATAAGTGATATAGCTGAGCGCCATGCTGATTGTAGCACAGACTCTTATTATACTTGTCCTTTAAGGCCTCAGTCGTCCCTGGGTCTCGTCACTTCCTTCCCTAAGAATTAACTTCAGGTCTGGGAAAACAGAAGGTGCTCGTCTGCACGTGGGCACCAGGTTTTCCTTCCCTGGTGCACACACATGGCATCCATTAGCAGTAATGGGAACAACAAACTCACATCCAGAGAACAGTGAAACCCACGTGATCAACGTGTCTCCAGCGTGAAAGAAGTGATGTTTCCCATCCCAAGACACTTAGCATTAAAATAAAATCAGAGTTAAAATAACAGTAAATGGTCTTGGTTCTCCAAGAATGCATCACAAAGCATTTACTCCAATGGTTTTCAGTGAAAAGTTAGCGAATATAAACACCGAAAGAGCTGCTCTCCTAAAAGATGTTCAATTAAGCATCAGTGCAATTGTATGGAGACTATGTTGCAACACCACCGAGGTGGCCTGTTTTTCTGGTCATTATTAATCCAGAAACCTTAATGATGAACAACATTTGTGTTATTGTCTACCCAAATGTAATTTGTTTATGCAGCAGTTCAGTTAATCCTGCAATCTGTTTTTCTCAAATGAGGGCAGATAATGGAGACACCGTTCTTTACAAGTCTTCAGGCTTTTAAATTCTGATAAAATCAGGATTCTTCACTGGGTCTTGCCCCAGCTCTGAATTAAACCACTTTAAATGTAATTATGGAACCTGGCCTTACATCAGGAACATCCATTTAAAAAATTGATTGGCCAGGCTGTTCCACAAGGCATTTTATGAGCAAACGCTTGTGAAGGGGCCAGAACTGTAATTTATAAAGGCAAAAAGCAGGTAAATACTTTATTAGTGGTAATGAGAGCGTTTCCAGCTAACTGAATCTTTTCTTTCCTCACTAGCTACTTCATGGAGCCATGGTGCATGGCCCTGTTTCACGATCGTTTTATTGATCTAAGGAAAGAGTTACGCCAGATCTTGACCTCCAAGGAGGTAAGAGTGATTAATAGATATGTGAGTTATTCCTTGCAGATTACAAGCACTTTGTAGTTGTTGGTCATTTAGACTTTTCTCTACATTCCCCCTTTTGGTTTTACTTACAACTGTACTTCTTATAAACAAGATTTGGAGTATGTGAACATAGACAGTGATATTTCAGGAAAAGTGGATTATTTAAATCCTTTTATGAGAGGCAGATTTCTTTTTCCTTTTTACAAGTAACTGTATTTTCATGATCAGTTAACAGGGATGTTGACTGGGAACCGGATCTGAGTTTTTTCGACTTGCTCTCAAGAATGAACATTGCATGCCTTTAGTTTCTGCCCTATTGCCCACCATTCGCTAGATATTTGTGTGTCTGTGTGTTATTATAAAAATGTAAAGGGAAGGTGTAAGATGCCCAGACACACCCCTTGTATAACCCAAACTGCTTTCTCAAAGTGATAGGGAATTAACTGGAATGTTACATTTCCCAAAGACTCCATGCTCAGCAAGAAATTTGACTCTGCAGTGTAAGTAGTGAAATATTCGTGAAGCTTTAAATTAAATTCTTTCTTGCAACACTAGACTCCTTATTGAAGCTGTGGAGAGTTACTGTCTGTGCTCACAAAGTAGTCAGATATCCATCGCAGACTCTCCCTTGCTCCACTCAGATAAGGGCTGGCCCCAGTGGGCACAGCTTAGTTTTCCACCATGTTTTATTGTCTAAAAGGGCAAGTACTGCGTCTCTGTTATCACCTCCACTTGAGAGCACCTGTGACCCTCAAAGGTTCCTGTGGTGTGGGCTCCATATTGGGCAGCATAGATACAGATCACACACTGAGTCCGTACTGCCTGCACCGCCTTGCTTAACCATGACACTATTGTCATGGTCTTGACTTTACCAATGAGGAGGCTGGAGCCAAGAGACTTTAAAGGCCCCTGCCATGGGTTACACAGCTAGTCTCTGGCCAGCAAGCTTCAAACTCAAGGATGTCTCACTCCAAAGTCAGGAACATAGGCACTGAGCCATACAGACTAAACTGTGTGGCTTGGTACCTTCTCTTCATTGCTCGCCCCCTTCCCAGTTTTATTCTTGGGATCCAAGATGGGAAGATTAAATAATTTTACTAATCTGAAGTAGATTCAGATTGGGAAAGATAGGTTTAAAATATAAACCAAACTAGGGGCGCCTGGGTGGCTCAGTCGGTTGAGCGTCCGACTTCAGCTCAGGTCATGATCTCACAGTTTGTGAGTTCGAGCCCCGCATCGGGCTCTGTGCCAACAGCTCAGAGCCTGAAGCCTGCTTCGGATTCAGTGTCTCTCTATCTCTCTGCCCCTCCCCCACTTGTCCTCTGTCTCTCTGTGTCTCTCAAAAATAAATAAAAATGTTAAAAAATTTAAAAAAATATATAAACCAAACTCAGTTGTCTTTAGGATCCACATAGATAGGAACCAGGCAAGTAAATGTACATGAGGGAGGCAGAGGGGACTGTAACTATACAAAGGTCATCCATGCTAAAGGCACTCAAATTTGGATATATATATGTATATAGAGAGCTACGGGTCAGATGGGTCCCTGCACTTCATCCTAAAACTGTGAGGGAGTCAGCTGAGGTTGAAATATGAACCTGAGTTGTAAGCCTGGTGATGACTGAATTTCACTTAACTCCTTAGATCCCTCTCTTCCTCTCAAAATGTAATCTGCAGCTCATTACTGCACCATAGTAAACACTCATTAGTTTTCTAGTTAACCCATCAAAATTCTGTGCCTAAATCCTTCCAAACCCCAGAATCGAGCTCCTCAGTTAATATTTTACACAGAGCCAAGGGGTTTTAGGTGCCACGCTTAAAAAGGAAGCTTTCCTCTCACCCTTCCAAGTTCACTACCAAACCCAACAACAGTCGCTTTTCATGGCCCTCACTGAGATGCCCTCAACCTTTTATCCATGGAGAGACATTTGCTCTGGGTCAGTTTGCTATGCATGAAATCAGCATAGACAATAGGCCCTTTCAGTAGATCAGAAGTGGCCATGAATACTTGTGGAAGACACAGTAAGGACTTCCCCACCATCTTGTGGCTTTTCTAGATTCCCATAAAGTGAAACCTCTGGAAGGGATCTTGCTCTGCTTTCTGCGTTTACATGTGTCAAGTGGGAAAGGCCACAGGAAGAGGTGCTGCATGCAGTGGTGTCTGCCTCTAGCTCAGATCCTTGTAGAACAGGGACTACCTGTTCCCAACTCAGTGAGCGTGGGAGGAGTGAAGGAGGGGATATGTGCAAGTACACAGCACAGAAGAATGGCTCCCAGTAAGTGCCAGCCCCCACAGGTAATGGTGGTGGGGACAGGCAGACAGTGGGAGTGGTACTCATATAAGCAGATATGCAGGAGTTCATTTGAGAGCCTGGTAATAGGAAAATAAAGAGGATGGCCTTCACTAAAGAATGATGGTAATTCCTTTTCTCAAATATTGAGATTAAGTAGCCCATTTCATTTTACTTTCCAGATTGTCTATAGGAAAGTACAGCAGTCCAGTCCCATTGACTATGATATCCTATAGCTCAGCATATCAGTTTTCCTCTACTTCCACATGGAGAGAAAGGAATAAAAGACTATTATTTATGACTGTTATTGTAAGTCATCTCAAATCTATATATCACTTATTTTAAAAATTTTAAATCCACTGACACTGTGTTAAATCCACTTATTTTAAATCCACTGACACTGTGTTTACTTACCCAAAGAGTCACTGACCAAAATGAAATTTTATATAGTCAAGATTATTCTTCAAAAATGTAACAATTATAAACATATATGCACCAAGCAACAAAACCCATATATATATATATATATATATATATATATATATATGAGGCAAAAGTTGATAGAATTAAAGGAAGAGATGGTTCTAAAATAAGAGCTGGGGAATTCAATATTTCACTTTCAGTAATGGATAGAACAACCAGGTAAGGAAATAGGGGACTTGAACAACAGGATTTCAGTACCCCACTTACAGCAATGGACAGATCAGCTAATCAGAAAATCAACAAGAAAACAATGGCTTTGAATGACACACTGGACTAGATGGACTTAACAGATATATTCAGAACATTTCATCCTAAAGCAGCAGAATATACACTCTTCTCCATGGAACGTTCTCCAGAATAGACCACATACTGGAACACAAATCAGCCCTCAACAAGTACAAAAAGATTGAGATCATACCGTGCATATTTTCAGACCATAATGCTGTGAAACTCGAAATCAACCACAAGAAAAAAATTTAGAAAGATAACAAATACTTGGAGACTGAGGAACATCCTACTAAAGAATGAATGGGCTCAACCAAGCAGTTAAAGAGGAAACTACAAAGTATATGGAAGCCAATGAAAATGGCCACAACCCAAAACCTCTGGGACACAGCAAAGGCGGTCATAAGAGGAAAATATATAGCAATCCAGGCCTCCCTAAAGAAGGAGGAAAGGTCTCAAATACACAACCTAACCTTACGCCTTAAAGAGTGGGAAAAAGAACAGCAAATAAAACCCAAAACCAGCAGAAGACAGGAAATAATAAAGATTAGAGCAGAAATCAATGCTATCAAAACCAAAAAAAACAAAACAAAACAAAACAAAAAACAAAAAAAAAAAACAGTAGAACAGATCAATGAAACCGGAAGCTGGTTTTTTGAAAGAATTAAAAAAATGGATAAACCACTAGCCAGTTTGATCAAAAAGAAAAAGGAAAGGACCTAAATAAAATCAAGAATGAAAGAGGAGAGATCACAACCAACACACCAGAAATAAAAACAATAATAAGAGAATATTATGAGCAATTATATGCCAATAAAATGGGCAATCTGGAAGAAATGGACAAATTCCTAGAAACATATACACTACCAAAACTGAAACAGGAAGAAATAGAACATTTGAACAGATCCATAACCAGTAAAGAAATCAAATTAGTATTCAAAAATCTCCCAAAAAAACAAGAGTCCAGGACCAGATGGCTTCCTAGGGGATTTCTACCAAACATTTAAGGAAGAGTTAACACCTATTCTCTTAAAACTGTTCCAAAAAATAGAAATGGAAGGAAAACTTCCAAACTGTTTCTCTGAAGCCAGCATTACCTTGGTTCCAAAACCAGACAAAGACCCCACTAAAAAAGGAGAACTATAGACCAGTTTCCCTGATGAGCATGGATGCAAAAATCTTCAACAAGCTATTAGCCAACCGGATCCAACAATACATTAAAAAAATCATTCACCATGACCAAGTGGGATTTATACCTGGGATGCAGGGCTGGTTCAATATCTGCAAAACAATCAATGTGATTCATCACATCAATAAAAGAAAGGACAAGAACCCTATGATCCTCTCAATAGATGCAGAGAAAGCATTTGACAAAATACAACATCCTTTCTTGGTAAAAACCCTCGAGAAAGTAGGAATAGAAGGATCATACCTCGAGATCATAAAAGCCATATACAAAAGACCCAACACTAATATCATCCTCAATGGGGAAAAACTGAGAGCTTTTCCCCTAAGGTCAGGAACAAGACAGGGATGTCCACTCTCACCACTGTTATTCAACATAGTATTGGCAGTCTTAGCCTCAGCAATCAGACAACACAAAGAAATAAAAGGCATCCAAATCGGCCAGGAGGAGGTCAAACTTTCACTCTTTGCAGATGACATGATACTCTATATGGAGAACCCTAAAGATTCCACCAAAAAACTGCTAGAACTGATTCATGAATTCAGCAAAATTTCAGGATATAAAATCAATGCACAGAAATCAGTTACATTCTTACACACCAACAAGGAAGAGACAGAGAAATCAAGGAATTGATCCCATATACAATTGTGCCAAAAACCATAAAATACCTAGGAATAAATCTAACCAAAGAGGTGAAAAATCTATACACTGAAAACTATAGAAAGAAATTGAAATATGAAATTGAATATGAAATATGAAATATGAAATTGAAAAAGAAATTGAAAGAAATATGAAAGAAATTGAAGAAGACACACACACAAAAGGAAAAATATTCCATGCTCCTGGATAGGAAGAACAACTATTGCTAAAATGTCAATACTACCCAAAGCAATCTGCATATTCAATGCAATCCCTATCAAAATAACACCAGCATTCTTCACAGAGCTAGAACAAACAATCCTAAAATTTGTATGGAACCAGAAAAGACCCCGAATAGCCAAAGCAATCTGGAAAAAGAAAACCAAAGCAAGAGGCATCACAATTCCAGACTTCACGCTGTATTACAAAGCTATAATCATCAAGACAGTATAGTACTGGCACAAGAACACTCAGATCAATGGCACAGAATAGAGAACCCAGAAATGGACCCACAAATGTATGGCCAATTAATATTTGACAAAGCAGGAAAGAATATCCAGTGAAATAAAGACAGTCTCTTCAGCAAGTTGTGCTGGGAAAACTGGACATGCAGAAAAATGAACCTGGACCACTTTATTACACCAGGCACAAAAATAAACTCAAAATGGATGAAAGACCTAAATGTAAGATAGGGAGCCATCAAGATCCTCGAGGAGAAAGGAAGCAAAAACCTCTTTGATCTTGGCCGCAGCAACTTCTTACTCAACACGTCTCCAGAGGCAAGAGAAAAAAAACCAAAAATGAACTATTGGGACCTCATCAAAATAAAAAGCTTCTGCACAGTGAAGGAAACAATCAGCAAAACTAAAAGGCAACTGATGGAATGGGAGAAGATATTTGCAAATGACATATCAGATAAAGGGTTAGTATCCAAAATCTACAAAGAACTTCTCAAACTCAACACCCAAAAAACAAATAATCCAGAGAAGAAATGGGCAAAAGACATGAATAGACACTTCCCCAAAGAAGACATGCAAATGGCCAACAGACACATGAAAAAATGCTCAACATCACTCATCATCAGGGAAATACAAATCAAAACCACAATGAGATACCACCTCACACCTGTCAGAATGGCTAACAGTAACAACTCAGGCAACAACAGATGTTGGTGAGGATGCGGAGAAAGAGGATCTCTTTTGCGTTGTTGGTGGGAATGCAAGCTGGCACAACCACTCTGGAAAACAGTATGGAAGTTCCTCAAAAAACTAAAAATAGAACTACCCTATGACCCAGCAATTGCACTACCAGGCATTTATCCAAGGGATACAGGTATGCTGTTTCGAAGGGACACATGCACCCCCATGTTTATAGCAACACTATCAACAATAGCCAAGGTATGGAAAGAGCCCAAATGTCCATCAATGGATGAATGGATAAAGAAGATGTTATGTATATATACACAATGGAGTATTACTCGGCAATCAAAAAGAATGAAATCTTGCCATTTACAACTACATGGATGAAACTAGAGGGTATTATGCTAAGCGGAATTAGAGAAAGACAAATACCATATGACTTCACTCATATGAGGACTTTAAGACACAGAACAGATGAACATAAGGAAAGGGAAGCAAAAGTAATATAAAAACAGGGAGGGGGACAAAACATAAGAGACTCTTAAATATGGAGAACAAACAGAGGGTTACTGGAGGGGCTGTGGGAGGGGGGATGGCTAAATGGGTAAGGGGCATTAAGGAATCTACCCCTGAAATCTTTGTTGCACTATATGCTAACTAACTTGGATGTAAATTTTTAAAAAAATTAAAATAAAAAAAATGTTTTAAACAAAACTTTTCCATTTATAATAACATCCAAAAGAATAAAATACTTGGGAATTTGGGAAGTGGGCAGTGTAAGATTTGTATACTGAAAACCTCAAAACATTTCTGAAAGAAGCTAAAGCAGACCTAAATAAATGGAAAGCCATTTGTGTTCATGGACTGGAGACTGAATATAATTAAGATGGCAGCACTCCCCAAAGCCATGTACAAATTTAATGTAATCCTATCAAAATCCCAATGGCATCTTCTGCAGAAATGGAGAAATTCATAGGAAAATGCAAGAGACTCTAAATAGCCAAAACAATCTTTAGAATAAAAAATAGTTGAATGACTTACACTTTGCAGCTTGAGAACTTACTACAGATCAGCAGTAACCAGGACAGCATGGTACTTGCATAAGGATAGATCCAGAGATCAATGGAATAAAATTGATAATCCAGAAGTAAAAAACATTTACATGGAAAGATTTATGTCATTCATCACTAGGGAAATGCATAGCAGAACTACAATGAGATACTACTTCACACCCACTAGAGTGGCTATAGTAGAAAGAAAAAAAAAGTAACAAGTATTGGCAATAGATGGTCACACTGAAGGGGAGCTGATCACACTGAGAAGGGAGATGGTCACATGGGGGAAGACGGTCACACTGAGGGGCAGATGGTCACATGGGAGGGAGATGGTCATACAGAGAGGACACACTGTGAGAGGCAAATGCACAAAAATCTGTTTACAGTCTAGAGCGGTATTTGTCTTAGGTAAACTTAAAAGCTCCATTTTGTGATTTTACAGTATTTACCGCACTGTCAGAACAGCACCATACACCATTCTACAATTTTTGTAAAGTTGTTGTTTTTGTTTGCTATGATTCTCCTGAAAAACTAAGGAAGAAAGAACACACCTCGTGTGTGTTGTGGAAGATATGTTGGGGACATGCTGGCAGCACCTCTTTCATCCTGGGCATCAGGTGCCTTTTTCTGTCACTGTTTCATTGAGCTGATTTAAATCCGAAGTCCAGTGAGCCTCACTGACTGTTCTCCCAAGTGATGTGTGTGTAATCTCCAGGACTTCTGTCAGTGTCTCACTGACAGAACCAAATAATTCTGTTACGCTTCCATATAGTTTGAACCTATTTTCCCATCTGTAAAATTCTTACTGTTAATAAATTAATGATCTGCAAGTCCCTACTTTTTTTCTGTTGAAAATAAAAATTATTGGAAGTTCAAGGAAATATAGCACCAAAGTCCCCGTGAGTCTGCTGTTAGGGTCATTTGGAATTATTGTGGTATTCAGAACGTACACAGCTCAAACCTTGGTGGAGTGCATTGTAGAACAACTTCCTATCGATGGGCAGATACGTGATGGAGCAAATAGGGTAAACCTCAACCGTAGAATCTAGCCATGTGTGTGTGCTGGTGCTAAATGTACAATTCAGCCAACTTGCCTCTATGTTTGAGTATTTTTATAATAAAATGTTGGAAAATTCCCTATTATATTTTAGATATGCACGGCATGTGATTATCAACATTAAATAACTTTATTCTCTCTGAGCCTTATCTTTAAAGATGTCAACAAAATTTGAATTTACATATATACATATATAACACCCAGTGCTCATCCCAACAAGTGCCCTCCTTAATGCCCATCACCCGTTTAGCCCATCCCCACACCCACCACCCCTCCAGCAACCCCCAGTTTGTTCTCTGTATTTAAGAGTCTCTTATGGTTTGTCTCCCTCTCTCTTTTTATATTATAAAATCCTATTTCTTGAGAGAGGACTGTAACCATGTAAAGTAAACCATCTAGAAGTTTTCATGTAAAAATGCTTAATCACTTCCTTATTTTTAAAACAAGTGTGATCTGCAGATAACTTTTATCTGAATATTAAGAACTTAAAGTTACTATTCTTGCTGAATCTTGAGGACATTATTCCAAGTCAAGTAAGCCAGCCTCAAGAAGACAAATAATGTTTGATCCCACTTACATGAAGTACCCAGAGTAGTCAGAGTCACAGATAGAAAGTAGAACGTTGGCTTCCAGGGGCTGGTGGAGGCAGAATGGGGAGTTAGTGTTTAATGAATACAGAGTTTCAGTTTGGGAGAATGAGAAAGTCCTGAACATGGATAGGGGATGGCTGCCCAACAATGTGGATGTCCTCATTAAAACAGGAGCACCTGGGTGGTTCAGTCGGTTAAGCGGCCAACTTCAGCTCAGGTCATGATCTCACAGTTTGTGAGTTCTAGCCCCATGTCAGGCTCTGTGCTGACAGCTCAGAGGCTGCAGCCTGCTTCAGATTCTGTGTCTCCCTCTCTCTCTGTCCCTCTCCCATTCACCCTCTGTCTCTCTGTCTCTCTCAAATATAAATAAATATTTTAAAATTTTTAAATGGTTAAAACAGTAAATCTTATGTATATTTTGCCATGATTAAAAATAATTTTTGAAAAGTTAGGGGACAAGAACAAGCACCCTTGAGAAGGTGATCACTCTTTTTCATTTTAGTGAAACTGCCCTCTTATTGTCCAAGTAATTTCCATATCTGGCCACTTCCTCTATTTTCCAGGAGGAAGACCTTCCTTCCATAGAACAGTTAGCCCATCAGATAGAAGATGAAGAAATTAACCTGAAGGAGAAGCCCAGGAAATACCTCAAAAGAGTTTTCCAGGAAACTATCTACAAGGGGCTGGTGGAGAAGAGCATCCTTGACTACCTGCAGTATAATCACTACCACCTGCCCATGTATGCGTGGCCAGGCATCATTTAGTGCGTGGCCATACCCTCCACTTTGTTTTCACACATGTAGTTTCTGGAAGTGCTGAGTATAAATGGGAAACCTCTCTGAAACCTGGCTTGACAACCAAGCTTATGCCTGTAGTTTTCTATGGTTCCAGTAGGTGGCGCACAGCCATGGGTCTCTATTCTGGAAGTTTTTGAACACCAGGCATGTTCCAGGGCAGAATAATCCATTTCAGCAATAAAATGAGATATACTGTATTAAACTTGTCTTTATGTTGGGTGTGATTCTGATATATTTCCTGAAATGACCTGCTGCCGTTAGTTCTTCACCTGTTTACCCAGTAATACTCCTGGGCAATAAAAAAGAAAAGCATGTGCCCAGAATGGAAAATAGGCAAAACTGATGGTGAGAAATTAGCTCTATAATCCAACATCACAAGAACTGACCGCGCAGGCAAGTTTATGTGAACTTTGAAATGAGGCAGCTGCTATCAAAATTTCTCTACTTCAATATTGTGAGAAAAATTCAAGGATCAACACACAGGCTCACACGCAGGTTTTAGATTAGAAAATAGTAGTGCGAAATCAGTCTCGTTCATTTCTTTTGCCCCTTAGCACTGTTGCTTTGCACCAGGGCCTCTGGTACATGTCACCTGTAATGTGGGTCCGAATCTCTCTATAAGATGTATATAGCAAATTTCATGCCTACTAGAAAACATATGGATGCAGGAACAACAATAGTTTTCATTTATTTGGATCTCTTTTAATAGATAGTGTGACACAATTCGTGACTGAATTTTTGATCAACAGGCTTTAAAATTGTTTTTCATGGACACATTTCCAGTTTTTCATTTTTTAAAATTTATGTTAACATTTAGCACAAGTTGACACCCTCACCAAGGTCACACAGCTATCAGGAGGAAAAGTCATGGTTGGCATTACAGAATTGTGTACCCATTATCAAACTGATATCTCTCAAAAAGAAAACTGTTCCAGAACACTAGATTCTTGATTTTTCTGAGTCAGGCAAAAGCAAGCAATAAACTCCACTAATTCCTTCACACGTATGTTTTACACAAATGCAGGGGTCATTTAGAGGGAGGCCCAGCTTCGGCCATATGCTAGAAACTATGTGACTGGAATGAAGAACAATCCCTACCAGTTCACTCTTAAAACTGCAAACCGACACATGGGGAACCGTATTTCAGGGGCTGGCAAATAGGTCAGCTTGCCACCCCTTCTGGCCTCCTTCCCCTGAGAGGTCCTAGGTCAAATTCATCAGCAAATGGAGTGGGTTTGTGTGACAGGCCCTGGGACCCTTGGATGGAGATGAACAGAAAAACCTCAAAGGATCAACAGTTAGAATTTGAGACCCAGTATTATAATTAAAAGGCTTCTAGTCACATAAATGTGACCCCAAATGACAACTGCCAACCTTGATGTTGAATGATGGATATATGTGGTAGTAAGTTTTCCTTTGCAAATGTCCAGAATGGGTTTTAGTCTACAAAATGTATGATGAAGTCATTCTCACCATGGTCCCGTATTCACAAAGTGAGTAATTTCCTGAGTCTAGGCAGGAACTTTGGCATATATGTGCTGACTTCAGCATTTTACCACCGACCGACAACGTTAGTAAGACAAGGGAAGAATCCAAGAGTCACTGATTGAAATTGGCTGTATTAAGGGCTTCGGGAGAAGAACGATATTTACTCCTCACCGATGGTAAGGCCTGGCAAAAAAAAGGGGGGGGGTTCAGAAAGAACAATATTTGGACTTCTGTCTGAAGAGCATAGATCCTGTAGAGACAGGTGAATGCGTGAATTCCTTAACGTATTACAACATTTGTTGGGATGTCTTGGGCTGTAAGGCTCATCTTGAAATTCTATAGTTTTGAACAAAGAATAGTGACAAGAAAACACCGAATTTCCCCAAGTTTTATTCCCGCAAATCACATGCGATGACCATGCTTCGCAGATGCCTCTAATGATTGTATGTGGGTTTATAACGAGTGTGCTCACCCCCCCTCTGAAAATGGCTCCTTATAAGCAAAATATCACAGGAAGGCCAAAGAAAAAAAAAAGAGGTGATAGGGGGAAGGGAGCACTGCAAGGAGGAGAAAATGTAAAGCCAGCCAGTCAATATTTACCCTTAGAAGAGAGTCTGTGTGTGTGAGAGAGAGAGAGAGAGAGAGGGAGAGCGAGCACGCGAGCGCGCTGCACCGGGTGAGGGAGTGTGAGCCAAGAAGCAGGGAGAGGGGCTCGATAGTGGCCGCGTGTGAGGAGCTGTTGATTGTTTTCTGGTTGAGAGAAGAGGTGATGATAAGGCTGGGATGCGGCGGGCGAGCGCAGGGGCCGGGGCAGCGAGCAGGCAGCTGTATGCTAATGCTCACAGAAACCAAGCCTCCGCATTCCCCATTAAAGCTGGCGGCCAGGAGGCCACACATCACTGAACAAATAGGCTCTCTCTAGACAAATAAAATAACACACGTTGGCCTGCGGGGAGGGGGAAGAGCCAGAGGGGAAGAAAAGTGGGGGGGGGGGGGGGCGGAGAGGGGAGGGAAAAGAGAAGGGGAGAGGAGAGCCGGGGAGAAGAGGGACGGTCGGGACGATGGGAGGGGAGAAGTGGAGGGAGAGAGAGAGAGAGAGAGAGAGAAGGGGAGGACGGGTAAGAGCCGCAGAGAGAGAGCAAGGGAGAAAGAAGGAGATAGTCTAAGGGAAAGAGAGTCTGAGACTGAGAGTGGGGAGGTGGGAGACCTGGGGGGATGCGGTGAGAGCTGAGGTGAGACAGGAGGGAGGGATGGGGAAAGAGACAAGGGGAGGGAGGAAAGGGGGGACAGGAGAGACTGGGGTGGGACAGAGGAACAGGGAGGCCAGAGGTCACAGGGAACGAGAGGCGGGGAGGGGAGGAATAGTGGGCATAGGGAATGAACACTTACACCCAAACCCCAAAGCAGCCACAAGAAAGGGGGCACTGAGGCCAAGGCGAAGTGTGCGCCCCTTCTGGCCCCCAGGGGCCTGGCCACCTCTTGGTCTCCAATCGGGCGGGCACCGAGGAGGAGAATGGGAGTCCGGTGGCCTTTTCGGTCAGTTTTTGCTGGGGTCGTGTCGCTGCCACTTCTGAGACCGCGGCGCACGGGGAGCGGGGTCGCCGCTTCACAGGTGCAAGCAGTTCCCTCGTGCTCCCCACGTCCAATTGGGATCCCGGTGCCTTCAGTGTCATGCCAGTCCTAACGGGCAGAATTCTCTACTTAAGGCTTTCCCACATTTTCTGGCTTCGCCTTTGCCAGCTTTTGCCAACACCACCCTTCGAGTCGCGGGGCCGGGGAGCTTCCTGCCTCCCTCTCCTCCCAGGGTCCCACCCAAGGCAAAAACAAACAGCCCCGAGGGCACTTCACGGAGCGTGCAGTGGCCCCGACGGCACACTCGGGAGGATAAAAGAGGCGGCCAGCCACCCCGTCGGCCCCCGGTCGAATAATGGGTGCGCAGCAGATTGCCGGGGGCACTCGAAACTCGAGGGGAGGGAAATACTTGAGCGCGGTCCCTCCCCGCGCCCTGCGGAAGGCGCAGCCTCGCGGATTCTCCCTTGTTCGCTCTCTTTCATGCACTCTCCTTTTGTGTGGAATTATTTAAACGAGAGATCCAAGGCAGCTTTATGCTAATGTGCCGAACAAAGGCAACGGCCCGCGGGCGGGGGCCCGGAAGGTGCCTGGAGGCCGGACCGGGCCGGGCGGGGCGGCGGGCGGGCTGGCTGCGCGTGTCTCTCGCGTGCCCCTGGGACTGACACAACAACCCCTCATTCCTGCAAACACAAAGCCTCTCCCCGGCTCGGGCCCCGCGCTCGCCCCGCGCGCAGGGGCGCGGGCCCCTGCAAGACCTGACGGCGGGCTCGGCTGCGGTAACGCGCGGTTCCTGCCGGCTAGCGGCTCTAGGACTGGGAGGGCCTGGGGGTGGGGCTTCCAGGAGGTGGGGGTCACCCAGGGGGTGAGTCCAGGAGAGGGGTCCACGGCTGAGTGGGGATGCGGGTGTTAGGGGGCCTTGTCAACCCCCTCCGAGTGTCTCTAAACGCGCCGCGCGGTGAGATTGCGGACCCTCCTGTCTTCGCCTCTCAGGAGCTCAGGGGCTGTCTGGACTCTTCGACACCCCCCGGGGCAATTCCTAGGCCGAAATACCCTCTTTGGTACCTATTTCCAAGCTTCGCACTTTCAAGAAACTCCCCGGAGCTGGACACGATCTGAGGTTCACAGTGAACCCCGGCGTGCTCCCCGACGGCTACCTGGGACAGGAGGACAAAAATATTAAAAAATTAAAAACATAGAAACATTAGAGCGCCTGCGGCCTCCAGCTCCGCAGCCAAAGGAAGAACCCACAACGGGGTCTGCAAGGAAGAGAAGCAAGGTGGCTGCCGATTTTTTCCAAAGTGTTGCCCACGACCGACCCCACAGGAAGGGGAGGAGCCGCCTGAGGCCTGGGAAAGACGCCTCGGGGACCTGCCTTAGATCCCTGTGCTCGCCGAAGCCCGTGAAGCAACTCCGGAGGGAGGCAAAGCAGTGCTCAGTGTTTCCCCGACCCCACTCCACGCGGCGCCCTCTCGGAATCGCAGCGCGTAAAGGCCGACCGCCGGGGCGTAGCGTGGTGGCGCTTTGCTCTTCCCAGAAGACTACAAATGGTCTCGACTCGAAGTCCCCATCCCTGCAGGCGCGCAGATTTTGAGAAATGAGATCACTCAGAAGACAACGGAAACTTAAGGACCAGGTGCAAGACTGTACCTACTTGGAGGGTGCTGGTGTGTGCGTGCGCGCGCTCAGCCTAATTCTTCTCTAGCCGAGTTATGAAATTTGTTTCTAATTCTAGTACCTTTCAAATTTCCATTTATTTTGACCGTACTCGTCTGAAAGCAGATTTCATTTTCGCTGGCAAGATTAAAAACCACAAATTAAGCAAAAGGGCCATTGAATCTCAGTAGTGTTCAATAGATTCTCTTAACTTAATTCAGAACCCCTTTGAATTCGCTGCATTCAGGCAGGGGTCTTGTTTTGTTGTTGTTGTTGTTTTTTGTCCCCCCTCCCACACCCTCCTTACAATTATGGGTGTTGTTATTTTTAAAGGACTCACAAGGTGACTAACTCTCCCTGTTATCTGTTGAATGAAAGCAGTGTTACACATGCAAGACCAAATAACCCCGCAGTCAGTTGCGGGCCGTGGGCCGAACCCCACCCTGTTATCCCACAATCCAGATGGGATTCGTGATTAGAAAATAAAATTGGCCAAAGCTGTCCCGGAATCCCTCTCCTACTTCTAATTTCATCAGCAGTATTAATCAGCGCTCAAAAGAGCAAGGAAATAACATCAGTTACTTTTAGATTGAAACATATTTATAAATTTCAGATAAACTCATTTTAGAATTCCTAACTTTTTGAGGACTAGCATTCACCGCAGTTAGCAATTTTAAAACGAGGGTGAGAGCTTTCAAAACATATCGCATGATATGTATTCTTCTGTTTTTAGTCTGAATTAAATCACAAAGAAAAAAATCATAAACATCGTTCCTTTTGATTAACCAACTTGATTAACCCTTTGATTAACTAAGCCTAACAATTGTTCTCATTACAACTTCTTACTCATGTGGAAAGAAAGAAAAGAAAGGGAGAGGAAGGAAGGAAGGAAGGAAGGAAGGAAGGAAGGAAGGAAGGAAGGGGTGTTCTTAATTTCCCTCCTAGGGTATTTTCAGAGGGAAAATCCAAACACAATTAAATACCTTCAGTGGCATTAAGCATAAGCAAAACTCAGTATAATCTATCTAGGTGCACAGAGCTTTCCAGAAAAAATGTCCATGTCCTTCTCTCTCAATAAAGTGACATTTTCCTCACAACATAATGACATTTTCTGTGGCTTTGCTATTTGTTCCCTAAGTGATGGGTGATCAGGCCCACTACGCACTCTTGAGGTTCTGCCCCGGTTCCCCGGAGATTATGTCTTTTGTGTTTCCTCGGGGCTGGGCAGGGAAGAGGATGAAGGCAAAGGGCCCGGTCTGGGTCCAAACAGGGCGGCGGGGGTGGTGGGCAGGGGGTTGTGAGTGTGTGGATCTTCGCTGTTGTCTCTTCTTGGTGGCAAGGGGGGAGGCAGCTTGTCCTCTCCGAGGCTGCAGCCTGCCTCTGAGGACAGATTGCCCCCACCTCCCCCCGGTCGGCAGCACGCGTCTCTTTTGCGTCCAGATTGGCCGCGACCAGCGCTCAATAGCGGGAGGTTAATTTCCTTCACAAAGGTGAAGGGGGCACGGCTCCGGGGGGGCCCCGCGCCCAGACAGGCGGCCCCTTTATTCCGCTGCGCCTTGATTGGAGCCCTTGATTTAGCATCTGATGTCAGCCGGCAGACAAAATGCCCCGCTCCGAATGAAAATGCATGAGGCGGCGCAAGAAGAGCGGAAACCAACTTCAGTGGGGCGCACGCGGCCGACCGCGCGTTTCGGCCTTTGGCCAACTCCTTCCGAATCAACCCAGTCCCGCGCCTCGAGGCGGCTCAGAGTGGCCTGGGCTGGGCTCCTCCAAGGATGCCAATCTTTGAGCCTCGGAGAACTTAAAAAAAAAAAAAAAGTTCAGAAATCCAAGTACCTTTTGGAACCCAGCCCAACTTGACCCCCCGCCCCCCGTCTGCCCCAGGGCCGCGTCTGCTGGCGATTAAAGAAGTGCGGTGCCAACTGTTTCTAAAAGTCGAGATAAAACCTTCCAGTCGCACGCACGCGGACGCACGGAGGCCTTGGATACAAACGCCGCCCTCGGCTGCAGCCATAAGACCAGAACCTCTACCTAAGTTTGCAACTCCGGGGTCCCATTTTCGCTTGGGTCCTGGGTCCCAAGGCCCACCCGTCCGAGCCTCTCGGACGCCCGGGCTTTGCCACTATTTTCATTTTTTTTATTATTTCCCAAACACCAGGCGGAGTCCCTGCGCCTCCCCCGACTCCTCTCCCGCCCCAGCAGCCACACTCAGATCTCCCCCGCGCCTGCTGCTGCCCACCGCCGCCCCTACCCAATCAGCGCGCACAACTTCCCCCTCCGCTCTGGCTCGCGGATTGAACCCTCCTGACATATTTGGGGCCATTCTTCTCCTTTGTTGCTATTTTGCTCGCGACCCGCGGGTAATCCCCGCGCGGGAGGGGGGCGTGCATTGTCGTGCTGATGGACGGGCCCATTTGGCGGCTCCGCGCCCCCCGGAGGAGAGACACAAAGCCCAGGCACGTGCGCCTCCCCATAGAGGAGCAGTAGACCGTGAAGGGAGGCGGGGCCGGGCGTGTGCCTGGGCCGGGCGGGGCGGCGGCGCCGGGCGGGGCGGCAGCGGGGCGCGCGCGGGGGCCCAGCGCCCTCAGGTACATCTGCCGCACCTAACGGGCGACCCCCGAGTCCCGGCCCCTTTTTTGCCGCCCCGTAGCCCTCCCACCCGACCAGGCGGAGGAGGTGCGGACGCTCTGATTGGCTCCGGAGGAAGCGGGAGGCGAGAACAATGGCCCCCTCCCCCCGTTAAAAGGGAGCGGCTCCCGGGCCCGGGGACAGGGACGCGCGTGCAGGGCGCAGAGCCGGGCCGAGCCGCCGCCGGCGCCACGCGAGTCCCGTAGCCGCCGCTCCCGGGCCATGGGCCGGGGGCATTGAGGGCCGCCCGGGCCGAGCGCGGAGGTGGGACCGAGTCAGTGCCTTGCCCTTGCGCTGCGCCAACATGCCCCGCGGCTTCCTGGTGAAGCGCAGCAAGAAGTCCACGCCCGTGTCCTACCGGGTCCGCGGCGGCGAGGACGGCGACCGCGCGCTGCTGCTCTCGCCTGGCTGCGGGGGCGCCCGCGCGTCGCCCCCAGCGCAGAGCCCGGGGCCGGGACCGTTGCTGCCGCCCGCCGAGCGCGCCCATGCGGCGCTCGCTGCCGCGCTCGCCTGCGCGCCGGGCCCGCCGCCGCCCCCGCCGGGCCCGCGGGCCGCGCACTTCGGCAACCCGGAGGCCGCGCACCCGGCGCCGCTCTACAGCCCCACGCGGCCCGTGAGCCGGGAGCACGAGAAGCACAAGTACTTCGAGCGCAGTTTCAACCTCGGGTCGCCGGTCTCGGCCGAATCCTTCCCTACGCCCGCCGCTCTGCTCGGAGGCGGCGGCGGCGGTGCGAATGGCACCGGCGGCGGCGGCGGCACCTGCGGCGGCGACCCACTGCTCTTCGCTCCCGCAGAGCTCAAGATGGGCACGGCGTTCTCCGCGGGCGCTGAGGCGGCCCGCGGCCCAGGGCCCGGCCCCCCGCTGCCCCCCGCCGCCTCCCTGCGGCCCCCGGGCAAGCGCCCTGCGCCCCCCGCCGCCGCCGAGCCGCCCGCCAAGGTAGCCAAGGCCCCGGGCGCCAAGAAGCCCAAAGCCATCCGTAAGCTGCACTTCGAGGACGAGGTGACCACGTCGCCTGTGCTGGGGCTCAAGATCAAAGAGGGCCCGGTGGAGGCGCCTCGGGGCCGGGCGGGGGGCGCGGCGCGGCCGTTAGGCGAGTTCATCTGCCAGCTTTGCAAGGAGGAGTACGCCGACCCGTTCGCGCTGGCGCAGCACAAGTGCTCGCGCATCGTGCGCGTGGAGTACCGCTGCCCCGAGTGCGCCAAGGTGTTCAGCTGCCCCGCCAACCTGGCCTCGCACCGCCGCTGGCACAAACCGCGGCCTGCGCCCGCCGCCGCCCGCGCGTCCGAGCCTGAAACCACTGCCAGGGCTGAGGCGCGGGAGGCGACAGGCGGCGGCAGCGACCGCGACACGCCGAGCCCCGGCGGCGTGTCCGAGTCGGGCTCCGAGGACGGGCTCTACGAGTGCCACCACTGCTCCAAGAAGTTCCGCCGCCAGGCCTATCTGCGCAAGCACCTGCTGGCGCACCACCAGGCGTTGCAGGCCAAGGGCGCGCCGCCCGCGCCTCCGGCCGAGGACCTACTGGCCTTGTACCCTGGGCCCGACGAGAAGGCGCCCCAGGAGGCGGCCGGCGACGGCGAGGCGGCCGGAGTGCTGGGTCTGAGTGCGTCCTCCGAGTGCCACCTGTGCCCAGTGTGCGGGGAGACGTTCCCCAGCAAGGGCGCCCAGGAGCGCCACCTGCGCCTGCTGCACGCCGCCCAGGTGTTCCCCTGCAAGTACTGCCCGGCCACCTTCTACAGCTCGCCTGGTCTCACGCGGCACATCAACAAGTGCCACCCGTCCGAGAACCGACAGGTGATCCTCCTGCAGGTGCCCGTGCGTCCGGCCTGCTAGAGCGCGCCCTCCATCGCGGCCCCCCCGAACTGTGCCTTCTCTTGGAGACCCACGAGGAGAGCGCGCCCTGCGCGCCCTGAACCCGCGTCCGCTCCGGGGGCGCCCACCCCCGGTGAAAGTGTTGTCTCCGCTTCTCTCGGTGTGGCGTGACGGTAACCCCAATCCTCTCGTTGTGACTCCTTTCGGACCCCCCCCCCCTTGCGTTGTGTCCCCTTCCCCTCCTTGGCGCAACAGGAGCCAATCTCTTTCTCTACAAGAGAGAAAAGCTGTAAGCGTTTGTCTCGTGGTTGGAAGCTTCCCCTTGGAGGGGAGAGCTGTTTTTCTTGCTAGTATTCGCTGTGTTCATGGTCTAGAAATGCGGTTTGCTCTCGCCTACCAATCTCTGCTCTCTATGTATGTAGCGTACGGGTTGTTTTGGGTGAATCTTGAGGAATAAATGCCTTTATATTTCACAGGCTGTAAATTGAACTTCCCACACGATTAGCTTTATTATGGCTTGTGAACTGCTGGAGTCTGGCTTTACCTTTTTGTATGTGAACAAATCAAATTGCTTAAAAAAGAGTTTTCTTTAGTATAGCCACAAATGCCTTGAACTGTTGTCTGGGATTGTTTTGGGGGAGGGAAGGGAATTTTCAGAAAATGCTGTAGAAACTGCCTCAATACTTCACATAAGACTCTTTGGTTTTATCATCTTTGTTGAGGTAGGACTATATAAGTTCTCTCTAAATGTATATGTTGATTTATGAGTAATTGTTATTTATTCTTTATTTATTTATATTAATTATGAAGATTATGCTATTATTTGATTGCAGATCTTTTTTTTTTTTTTTTTTTTTTTTTGGTACGCTTTTCCCCCTCCCTTGCCACTCTTGACATTTCACTGTGCATTTTAGAAGAGAGCCTTTTTCTAAAGGGATCTGTTAAAAGTTTTAACTTTTATACCTATCTGAGCGAATTACAACCTACCATTTTATTCTGCTTGGAGGGCCCGTGAGGCCCCTGTACAACCAACAGCTCTTACTTTTAAATGCAATCTTTTTTCTACATACATTATTTTCTTAATTGTTAGCTATTTATAGAAAGCTTCAATAGAACTGTTTCAACTGTATAACTATTTACTATTCAAATAAAAATATTTTCAAAGTCAAAGTCAGATGGATTTATTTCTGCATCGCGTGGCTTCACTAAGGATTTAAAATGATTTCTTAAATGTCTGTTTTCTATTAAAGGAAAAAAATCCTGCCACCTTCACTAGGATCATGGGTTTTTAGAGCTGAGCCTGAACCTCTGGGTCCTGCCCTTCTAGCAGCTCAAGGGTGTAGCCTCAAAAACTGGTGAACTGGAGCCAAAGGCTTGCTAGGGGTGTTGGGAAAGGTAGTGGAAGATGGGGCTAGAATGAAGGCCTGGGAGACTCTTCCAGAGAAATCTACATAAGTGCCCACAAGAATCTATCCTTTTGATCAAGGGGGTGTGAGACACACTTTAACTTAACAGACCCTGCATTTCCTGACCATTTGGGGCTCAGTGTAACAGTAATTCCTCAAATAAATAAGGTGGGTAGTGGTCTCATGGTCAGATTTCCCCAGTAAGTGAAACAAACCAGAACACTCGTGGCTACAACAGAAGTTAATGCAGTTTGGGGTAAGGGTTCAAAAATGATTTTTCAATCAGGTGAGCAATCCGCTTTTGGGGGAAAAATGGAACACCATCTGTTTAGGGTATTAGCGTTAATAACAGGTCATTACAATGTTTTCCGTTATGTGTCACTTAGCTCGTTGAAGAACAATTCTGACGCCCACCAGTTAATATTTCGAGTTGTTTCCCTCTCTGAAACAGTCCATTGCAGAGCTGTGCTAAACATCACAAGTGTGCATTTCCTTTTGTGGTATATTTTGCTACTTTTTTCCTAAGGCCCTCTAAATCAAATGTTTGTCCATCAAAGAGATTTTAGACATCTGCCCAGTAAAGGGCTGCATGTCTGAAGGATGTAGGTGGGATGGGGGTGGGAAGGACAGTCCATGAGAAACTTGGAAGGAACAACTGAGAGAGATCGGTTTGTTCAGACTCTGAGCCTGCAGTTTTGTGTGGGAGAGGGGTTAGAAAGACTGAGCTGTCAGGAACATTGAATATTCCTCCATTTGTGAAGGTCTTGCAACAGACCCAGAATGGCAATGAAGGAGAAGCCACTACAGGTAAGTTGCTCCCTGGACAGATCGCATTTGCCTTTTATTGGTGATGCCTATGTACTTTATCAGTTTGGAGAATGTATAAGCACAGGGACAAAACAGTAGTTATAACAACCTGGAAACTGGATAAAACAAAGGAAAACTCCAATTTGCAGGCTGTTGGCTGTCTCCTCTGAGCAACATTAACATGAGAATTTTTAAATGTCCTCCCCGAATTACACCATACGTGAAAAGACTGAGTGAGGGTCAGGGTATGTTCTATGCCCATAAAAAGTTTCCTGGAAAACCTGATGGTTGGCCACACATGACAAGTCGAGGCTTGGCTGCAGGAATGACATCTTGTCGTCTGTGTTTGGCCCACTGGTTTTCATGTCCATAATCATAAAGCATAATTTCTAAGATCCACTTTTATGAGGGTAAAGAAAATTTGGTTGTTTGCAAATGTGCTCTTTCATAGCCGGTGGAAATGTATTCCCAATGACCAAATAATACCTTTTCTAAACTTAGAGACCAGAATTTCATTTGTGTGAGATGTTCAGTGAAATTGCATACAAATTTGACCCCACTGAAGTAACGGAATGGTGTCCAAGAATTAGACAAGTTTTGTCTATTTATTTCGAAGTTACCTTCTATGGGTCAACAAGATATTCCACAGAAAGGAAATCAGATTCTCTCTCCATCTCTCTCTTTTTCATCCCTTCCTGGATAATAAGTTCACAAGGGCTCCCGTTTTAGAATACCAAGTGGAGACGTGCTCACCTTCTTTATAAATATGCAAAGGATGCTGAGAACATCCTGTGTCTCTGAGGTCACTCCAAGCTTGGACAACCTTCCCTGGAACCCACTGGCACAGCCACGCCCACTGCCGCAAGGGATTGTTGCTGGGAGGGGCTGGTGGGTTAGGGAATGGGACAGGACCAAAGAGGGAGGAGCTAAAAGAAGGGGCTAAATAAAGGAAGGGACTTAATTTTTGCCTGTGGTGTCCACACTTTTTCTCCTCCTACACGAGGGTGATATAATAAAAGTCAAAGGCTGCTCTGAGCTGCCTGGTTCCGAAGCGAACCGGCAGCTTTGCCCCTTTCTCCAGAGTTGATCACGTCCTCTTGACTCCCTGGAGGCCTGGAGAAGTCCGGGTCTGACAGGAGCCCTGGCTTCTCAAAGGCCTGCGCTGTGGAAGCACATGCTCCGCCCTCAGCCAGAACCAGGGCCCAGCGGAGGAGTCCCCCAGTCACACAGCACTCCAGTGTAACTTGCGAGTGCCAGCAGTGAAGCCAGAGGCCCCACAATTGCCCACGATGAGCAGTCAGGGAGCAGAGCAGAACTGAAGCCTGGAGCCCGGCAGGACTCTAGCTGCTCCAGGGCACGTGGGAGTATGTGAGGGCCCCCGGGCAGAGACGAGGGCGCACAAGATTGGGCAGGGCAATGCCAGTCTCCAGGTTGCCCAGCCCATCTGTGCCAGATGCTGCTGACCACAAGGGCGCACTGTTTCCCACTGGCCCCCATTGCTCTGCTGCAGGCACCCGAGTGGACCTGCCATCTCTTTCCACCAGCTGCCCCTCTGTCCCCGACCCCTGGACTTCGTTCCACAGCCTCCACAATGTCTTCGAACAAAACGAAGCAGAAATTCTCCAGAGTCCTAGTGAACAAAGCACATCATGGTATTCTTCACCCACCAAATGTCTTGCTAAAGAGAAAGGGTCTAGAATGCACCTCAGGCAAGCTCCTTGGCTCTACTGATCCCTTGGCTTGCTGCAGGCCTCTGTCTCCTCATCTGTGAACCAGAGAGAGTGGGGCTCTGCAAGGTACAGTGAGACATCTGAGGAGGGTTCCCGAGACTGTGAACTGAAAGGCAGCAAGAACCCCAAAGGGAGCAGGTGTCCTCAGTTTAGGCAGGAGAAAACCTATATCTCAGAGCATGTTCTCTGGTGTTGAGGATGTTATGAATCCACTGGTCTGTGGAAGGCAGGCTTTGATTAAAACTTGTTGTCTTCTCACGGAAGGGACATTTTGGTCTTGTGGAGAAAGTTTCTGGCAAATAGACCCTAGCGCGTGGGGTCATTTATAATGACATATATACATACAGTGCGTGGTGTCACCCAGTTAGCTTATCCCAGGGCCAGGTTAAACTAGAGAGGCCTGTAAGGTCTGGTGGTTAAAGGCATGATTTGTGAGGTTGGGAGAAGATCAAGGTGAAACTGAGTTGTAGAGAGAACCCTGCCCCCCTCCCCCCCTCCAGGTGGCAAAGCATACCAATGTGAGAGAGTGGACTAAAGAACATGCAAGGGTCTTGATCCCCTCTGATTACCAAAGTGGTACCAAATCATGGAGCACAACACAGAAGTCTAAAGACACTTAGGATTCTAATCCTAAATTATGGAAATATTTGATTAATACTTTGGCAATATAACTTGAAGGTAATCGCCTGAAAATCCCGCTTGGCTGAGAAAGCCTCTAAAAGCATCTTCGAGTTATATAGATCTTATATATTGAAAGAAAAATTGTTTCTTTATTACCAATCTGTAGCATTAAGTGACCAATACTCATAGGGAAAGCCTGGTATACTCATTACTCCTGGATTGCAATATGGCCACCATCTCTAACAGGCACGTGCATCAGCACCACAGAGGAAAGTTCAGAAGTGAAATCCGGTCCCAGGCCCACAATTATCCCCATCCAGTGGCTCTGGGGGAAAGAACTATTCCCAAACACCCAGAGTAGGAAGGCCATCCTCTAAGGGATTGTTCAAGGTCCTGGAGATGCCTCTGCTGACCTGGCACCTTGGTCAGCCAAGTGAGGTCAAGTATGTGGAGTCCACAGGAAGAAAGGATGAGAGAAGACAGCGCCTACCTGCCCAGTGATTTCCACAAACAGAGAAATCTTTTTTTCACCAGGAGAACTACAGAACTCCTGCTTCCTACTGAGGTTGCTAAGGAAACATAAATAATTTCCAACCGATTCATCAACATCTTGTCTTGTGCAAACAACCAGCTACATGTTTTGATGTCACCAAGGCAATTTCCCAGTCAAGAGGATTTTCTGCAGGAAAAATGAATCCTGTTTCTTTGGAGACTCCTTATGAGGAGCTGCAGCGGGGAAAGTACTACATGCCAGATTCAATCCCGGAAAGTGACAGAGACCAGCGAGAGGCGTCACCAGCAAGACACCTCTGAGGGACCTCCGTGGCAAAGAAAACTGACTTCTCACTGCCAGTGAGAGAAACAACTTGGCTTACAAATTTACTATCCACAACCTTTTTTTTTTTTTTTTTTTTTTTTTTTGGTCATCACTGTGGACTGATATGCTTCTCAAAATCATAGAACGTATTTGAGCATATGACTTGAAGTCAGTTAACATATTTTCACCAACCCAACACACACCCCTTCATCCCTTAACTGTCATCATTTGTCTAACACATATTTTTATTGTGGGCTTGGTCTGTTGCATCTGGAAAGTGAAATGTTCAAGATGTGATGATCCCTCTGGCAATATATATGGTGAGCAGATGGGTTGAGGGGTAAACGTGCTCATGTTTGTCTTATTTGAAGATTTCTATACTGTGTGGATTTCCTGGTGGCATTTCTACACAAAGCATCAATACTGATGATGCTTTTCTTTAGCTCATTGCATGAGCCTGTACTACTGAGACAAAGCGATCTTAGGATGCTTACTGTATTGAAATGAAACCTATAGGAAATTTACTGCCAGTCAGAGCACATTCAAAGGTGTGATTATTGGGAGCCAATAATTCGAGCATGTCAGATTCACGCTGTGCAGCGTCCCCAACATCTATTAGAAGCTGGTCCCCATGGTTTGCACTCCCAGTTTACAGTGCTGCCTCCCTTCATCAGAACTCAGGTGTTCACTGTTCCTGCCACTCAGTTTGAGCCAGTAGAAAAAGCATCACACAGCGGGAAACAAGAATGGCAGAAACTTCCACCTGAATGCGTTATTCTCCTATTCCACTCATCAAAATAAAGGCCCTTTTATTCGAATGCAACATCTGCTTCATCTCTGTTGTCCAGGACCAGGGCCTTGATGCAATGCCCCTTCTCAAACGCTACAGTCAGGTGTCACACCTGATGGTGACAGGATGGACAGACTGAGCCAAGAGGCTATTGTCTGCTGAATCTGATAGGAAGCAGAGGAGGTGTTAATGCATGGAAGGGTTTCAGAGAAGGCTCTTTTTACAGGAGGAAAAAAAATTAGCGTAAAATTTCCTCCAAGCTCAAAGAACAGAAAGGGGTGTGGATCTTAGCTGAAACCCACATGTCTAATATTGCCATTTAAAAGCTTGTCACACCAGGTGCCTGGGTGGCTCAGTCAGTTGAGCGTCTGACTTCGGCTTGGCTCACGGTCTTGCGGTTCATGGGTTGGAGCCCCACGTCGGGCTCTGTGCTGACAGCTCAGAGCCTGAAGCCTGCTTCAGATTCTGTGTCTCTCTTTCTCTCTCTCTGCCCTTCCCCATCATGCTCTCTCTCTCTCTGTCTCTCTCAAAAATAAATAAACATTGAAAAATTTTTGTAAAGCTTGTCACACCAGGGGCGTTTGAGTGGCTCAGTTGGTTAAGCATCAGTTTGAGCCCTGTATTGGGCTCTCTGCTGTCAGCGCAGAGCCTGCTTCGGATCTTCTGCCCTTTCTCTCTCTGCCCCTCCCCTTCGCTTTCTCTGTTTCTCAAAAATAAATAAGCATTAAAAAAAAAAAAAAGCTTGTTACACCAATTGATTGTCATTCTTTCCTACTGCAATGTGTCCCACTTTCCTATGTAAAATGAACCTTGATCATTCCAGAATGCAGCTACAAAGAGGTTATTATTGGGAGATGGGCAGAAACTGACAGGTACAGTGTACATAAAAATGAACTGTCAGGGACACAAGGCAATGAACCAAAGTGCAGGCTCTGTGTGTCCAAATCCAAACCGAGTCATGTTAGATCTCACCACATGTGTTACAAACATAAAGGAATACGCTCTTTTCTCACTCCTCTCTTTAATAAAAGACCCTTATTGCTTCTTTTGAGCAGTGTTGTTATCCTTGATATCTTCTTGAGGGTTTCCGCACGAATTATCTTGATAATTCACCAAACACCAATTATAGTTTTAAATCATTTTAGTGAAACATTTACCTAAGTGAAATTTCATATTTGGGGGCACCTGGGGGGCTCAGTCAGTTGAGTGTTCGACTTTGGCTCAGATCATGATCTCACAGTTTGTGAGTTTGAGCCCCACATCAGGCTCTCTGCTATCAGCATGGAGCCCTCTTCAGATCCTCTGTCCTCCCTCCCCCTGTCCCTGCCCTACTCTCTCTCTCTGTGTCTCTCAAAAATAAACATAAAAAAAAAAAGATTTCAGACTTGTATCAGAAAATTTTTTGCTATATTAGCCACAGAGAAAATCATGATTTTCCCCTTTGCATTTTCAAAATTTCTTCAGTCAGTTCCAAGAGAACTAAAAAAAAATTGAATAAATATTATTATAGTTACCTTGACTTGTTTGTTGCAGCAACTGTGATCTTATACCTTCTAAGGTTGTACTGAGATTCCAGAATTATTGCCACTGTGGTATTTCACAATTTCTACCATTATAACTTAAGAGGCTAACCCAGGGGTCAACAAACCAGGGAGTCAGGTGGCCAAATCTGGCCATGAGCCTATTTTTGTAAATACAGTTTTATTGGAGCATGGCCACACCGTTTGTGTACTGTTGTCTATGGCACCACTTAAAAAACCCTGAGTGTTTAATTGAGAAAGTTAAATAAGTAGGAAGCTGCTTCCAAGACAGTTTTCTTAATACTGTGCATGTTTGGGGCTCCTGGGTGGCTCAGTCTGTTAAGTGTCCAAGTACGGCCCAGGTCATGATCTCATGGTTCGTGAGTTTGAGCCCCGTGTTGGGCTCTGTGCTGACAGCTTGGAACCTGGAGCCTGCTATGGTTTCTTTGTCTACCTCTCTATGCCCCTCCTCTGCTTGTGCTCTCTCTCTCATTCTCAAAAATAAATAAACATTAAAAAAAATACTTTGTATGTTTGTCGCATCAACTGGAGTGGCTCTCAGGCAATACGTACAATTTCTCACCTGTTATGTCATTCACTGAAATGTACACAGAAGAGGAACATCATCTCCTGGTATGCAAGTTGTTTCCTCACTGCAATAATGGCTGAATTTATTGAGTGAAATGACAACTCTTAGGCTGAATCATAATAAATAATAAGTAAAAATAGAAACTAAAAATAAAAAGTTTTATATCAAAAATTTTGTATGGTTCAACCTGACATTTCAAGGGTTTTGTTAGTCATTGATTTAGCAATTTTGTGAAAGCCAGAAGATAACTTTAATTTGGCATTTGTCAGTTTTAAAATAATATTAATTGGAAAACAGCAAGCACCTTCATGATAACTGCTGGCCTCATTTAATTTTGCAAATACATGAGCATTTGGGGCATTGAGATCAACGTCCAACAGTGGAGAGGCAGCTCTGATTAGAAGTTCCCAACCTCTACTTGAAACTTTTTCTAAAGCAATTTTCTGATCCAGCTTCACAGGCGTATCAACTGTGGCAGCTACAGTGGAGAACATTCCTAGTATGTGTTTTTGGGATGCTGGTTACTCAAAGTGTGGACCGTGAACCTATAGCATTGGCACCAACTGAGAGCTGGGTTAGAAGGGTGGAAGTGCAGGCCCTTCCCCAGACCTGCCAGATCAGAATCTGCACTTTCATAAGATCCCCAGCAGGTCTGTGTGTACATTGCTGTCTAAGGTGAGTGATTCAAAGTGTGAGGTCTTGGTCATGTATGGTATTCCCACTTGTTGACACTGGCAATAAGTGTGGCCTGGGAAGAGTTGATGGCTTGAAGTCTTAACCAGAGACTACTACCCCCAATTAATGGTGGATTTGTAACAGTAATAGCTAAAATTCTTTGAGCCCTAATTACTCACCTGGTCTATGACCTTAACATGAAATACTCATTAATTTCTCATGATTACTCTGTGAGGTTGTATTGGTTAGCCCCATGTAACAGATGGGGACATGGAAGGTTTTAAGAGGTAATATGACTAGTAAGTGGTGACATTCAGGTGAGAGCAAGGAGGAAACTGGCTCACAGAGATAAACCTTGAAGGGAGCAAATGTGCCAAACCTTGAAGTGAGAATTCAAATGGATAGTGACATACAATCTTCTTGTCATTGATAGGGGCTACCAAAGCATGGAACATGACCTTGTGGTATAAGAACACATACAGTTCTAGTACCAAATCATGGAAACACCTAATTTATGTTTTGGCAATTTGACTCCAAAGTAATAGCCTGGAATTTCCACCTCAGTGAGAGAGGAGCCATGCATGTCACCATTTCAAGTTCTCTCTTTCTTGTGCATTGGAAAAACTTCTTTTTTAACGTGACCCAACCTACAAACACAAATAACCCGTACTCATGGGAAATTGGGTAATTCAGCAGTCCGTGATTATAACTAAGGACCTCACACTGGCATCTGTAGTATCAAATTTGTAGATTCTGAACCACTTTCGCTTTGCTTTAACAGGCTGAAGATGCGAGCCATAAGAGAGAGAGAGATGTTTGAATTCTTTGTGAACAATGGAGTTTTAGGCTGCACCACAGTGAAGACATCACATGGGGCCAGCACGCTCATGTACACGTCTTCTTTCAGTTCTCTACCTTCCACCTCGGTTCTAAAAGCACTTGGTTGTGGAAATCGCAGCTCTATACCTGCCAGCAAGTTAACAGGCCATCCCAGAACCATGGCAACCAGCAAGAGTGAGAGAATGAAAGGTCCCTGAGCACATGTCGTTAAGCACTCCCTGCTTAGCCCCAACCAAGGGCAGGCAGAGGGACACCAGTGCTGAGAAGAAAGGGGGCCGATCCCAAACCCCAAATCTGAAACTCACAGTTGAGTCACTTTAAAGAAAACTTTTCTTTTCTTTTTTTAATTTCTTGGGGCGCCTGGGTGGCTCAGTCGGTAAAGTGGCCAAATTCGGCTCAGGTCATGATCTCGCGGTCCATGAGTTCGAGCCCCGCGTCAGGCTCTGTGCTGACAGCTCGGAGCCTGGAGCCTGTTTCAGATTCTGTGTCTCCCTCTCTCTGACCCTCCCCCATTCATGCTCTGTCTCTCTCTGTCTCAAAAATAAACGTTAAAAAAATAAATAAAATAAAATAATTTCTTTATGTTATTTATTTATTTATTTATTTTTGAAAGAGAAAGAGAGAGAGAGAGAGAGAGAGACAAAGCATGGGTGGGGATGTGAGCAGAAAGAGAGGGACATACAGGGTCTGAAGCAGGCTCCAGGCTCTGAGCTGTCAGCACAGAGCCCCACACAGGGCTCGCACTCACAACAGTGAGATCATGATCTGAGCTGAAGTTGGCGCTCCACCAAGTCACCCAGGCACCCTTAAAGAAAACTTTTCAATAAAAAAATTAATTTTGTGCCTCAATAAAAAATGTAATTTCCCACCAAGGTGGGATTTCACAAGCTCACATGCAAAGGGACCTTGTTTCTTCTCCAATATGCCATAGACTGCCAGGCACCAGGAGCTCAGAGAACAAATGCCTGCTTTCATCATCTTGTCTCTGCCATTTAAGAGCTATGTGACCTTGGGTGAGTTAAACTCTCTTTGCTGTTTTCTCACTGATAAAGTGGAGGAGTAGTACCTACCTGTACTGGACATTTATTATGTTTTCTGCATACCCTACAGCTTTTGAACACCCTTCCTATGTTTGGCTAATTTGCCATCCCATGAGTCTTGCCTCCCCATGCAGGATCCAGAAACTGGTTTCTTCAGCCTCCCTTGCAGCTAGGCTCTGCTGTAAGGAAATGGAAATGACCATTGTTCTATAGTAAGGTCACCCTCACAGTTTGGGTTAGAAGTGCTCACCTCTAATAAGATATCTCGGCAAGGCGTGGTTGCAGAACAGCGATGGGAAGGAGGTGTGACAGGTGCAGTCAGCACCAGTGAGGGGAGTGGAGAGGCATTTGTGGGGATCTCAGCCTCCATGCTGTGGCGAAGGCCCAGGGCCGTGGTGTAAGCTGAAGGTGGGTTTGGCAGGCTGATTTAGGTGTTGTTTCTGGCTCTTTTAGCCCTGAAACCTTTTACATGGCCCTCCTGGACAGTCTGTGAGGTAACCAAGAGCATTCAGTAAGTGATTTATCTACTTCAGCTGGCTAAAGTGCATTTGGCTGTCTGCAATTAAGTACCACCCAAGGCTGTTGTTGAGGACAATTTATTTAGGTCAAGTACTCATGAGAAAGCATTCTTGTTATTTTGAGATCTTTGATGTCTGATCCATCCACAGGATGTGACAGAATACAGATTCTGAATTTTGTATAATGTTAATGCCATGTGGTGCAGTTTTAAAACATTTCTGCAAACACTTTGACATTGCTTCCATTGAGAGGTAGAGTCTTTGTCCCTCCCTTGAAACTGAGTGACCTTTGTGACTGTTCCTCAAAATGTAGTAGGAGTGACACTGTGTGACTTCTGAAACTAGATTAGCAAAGTCTATGTGGCTTCTACCTGAGTCTTTCTTGGGGATCTCAATCTTTCTGTGGGGTAGCCCAAGCTGTGCACAGAGGCCACATATATGTGTTCTGCTGACAGCGTAAGGTGAGATCTCAGTTAACAGCCAGGACTGACTCCAGACACACAAGGAAGCAGGTGAGCCTCTGAGGTGATGCCTGTGCCCTGTACCACCTCAGAACACTTGTGGGAGAGCTCAGGGGAGAGCAGGGGAGAGTATGTAGTTAACATATGGTGTTATATTAGTTTCAGGTGTACAATATTCAGCAATTCTATACATTACTGTGCTCATCATAAGTGTACTCTGTTATTTTAAATCACTAAGTTTTGGAGGGATTCTATAAGTAACAATAGATGTCTGGTTTTCAGAGTGTGCATTTTTCTATTTGGTCTTCATATCAACCCTGAATGGGAAGTATTATAACTCACTACTTTGGATGTGAGGAAAATGTCTGTGAATGTTGAATGCCTTGCTTTCATCATAAGGCTCTTTGAGACGTGGAGAGATCAGATGCCAGGTAACTGGCTCCCTGGCATAGCACTCTTTATATAAAGTGATGTGGTCAGGCTCCAGAGGAATAGGGGCCACACTCAGCCATGACACCACTGAAAGTGTCATTAGAACATGCTGTTGTGTGCACATGCCTTTTGGACACTTTCTTCATCTCATATTTAGAACAGCCATTAGGTCAATTTTTATGACTGTGTAATGACAAATCACCCACAAACTTGATGGCTTAGAACAATAGTAATTTACTACATTTCATTGTTTCTATGGGTCAGGAATTCCGAAGCAGCCTGGCCTGGTGGTTCTTGGCTTGGGCTCCCTCATGAAGGTATGGTCACATGTTAGCTGGAGCTGCAATCCAATGAAGACTGGAGGATCCACTTCTAGAATGTCTCTCTCCCATGCCTGTCAGTCTGCACAGTGCTGCTCAAGTGTCCTCACTGCATGGTGCCTGACTTTCTCCAGAGCAATCCATCCAAGAGGCCATTATCTTTATGACCTAATATCAGAAGGCACACTCCATCACTTTTGCTGTGTCCTCCTGGTCCAACAGATCATCTCTGAATCAGCGTGGCAGGGACTGCACAAGTGGGAGGATACTGGTGATGATCACTGAGTGGGGCCATCTTTGAGACTGGCCACGAGTCAGTAGTATTACCTCAAGACACAGGTGAGGAAGCGAGAGTTGGGATGGTTAGCACTCAAGGGCTCAAGGCCACAATGGGGGCTGTGCAGCTGAGATCTGTAGCTACTCGTCTCTGCCCTCCAAGCCTGTGTTCCTCCCCATCTACAATGAAAGGTGAACTTATAGTGTATTTTGATGCACTGTTAGTTTTTTCAGGAATTTCTTCAAAATTGGGAAATTCTTCAGAATGTTATCATGGAAAGAAACATGGGACGTGTGGGTTGGTCAAGCTGAACCGGGGGCCTCCCTTTCTCCCTGAATGAATACCTCATTTTGGTGGGGCTGAAATTCTACCTTTTGCCTGGGTGCCCCTTTTTAAAAATATTTTTTTCTTTTCTTAAGCTGATGGGTAATTTAAACATGGGAAGAAATGGATCCTAGCTTTGTGTGTTTTTTTTTCTAATGCAACTCCAAAACTGACTTTATAGAATTTTGCAATGATCAAATAGTCTATTTGGGATAAAATTACGTAAACTCTGATTCAGTAATTTCCCTTTTGGGAATTTATCTTACAGAAATAGAGACAGTGGTATGTCAGGCTATAGGTGTGATGGCGTTGGCCGCAGGCACTTTTGTTACAGACAAACACTGGAAATCACCTGAATGTGCACAGGTGGGGGTTGAGTAAAGAAAGGTATGTCTATTCTAAGGAACAATATGCAACTATCACAAAGTGTAAGTTGGAGGGAGAGGTGCCCGTGATGTACTGCGAAGTTTAAAAAAGTTGTAATGATATGTATTGTATGATGCTATTTCTGTAAATAGGAAAGTCCTGTATCTTTGTGTGTATTTGCATTCATCTGGAAAGAATCTGCTTATCAACTGGATGGGGTGGGTGTTGCGATGAGAACAGATCATTAATTTTAGAAGGAAAAAAATACAGAATACATGGTGTAAAGTACAAATCTATACTTTGACTGTTTTATTAAAATGGTGATTAGTAAGTAAGTCTTCCCTAATCTGAGTTTTCCTCTTGGCACTCTGCCCTCTTCTTCAGGTTGAAACAATTCCAGGAGTTCACTTTTTCTGGTGCCTTAAAATGGAGATGCCAAGATTTCCCTGAAGGAAGGCTATAGAAAGAACTGTTTCTAGGGGGCCCATAATCACCCATCAACATGGAAGACAAAATAGGGTGATATTTTTTAAAGGGAGGAAAAGATGATGCCATTAATGTGCAGCCCTTGCTGGTTCAAACTGTTCACTGAAGATTTGCAGCAAATGCTCTGTAGGCTTGGCAGGAGGGAGATCTGTTATTGAGGCCCTCTGCCTGCACTTAGCCCAGCGGCCATTTCTCAGGGAATATTGATCAAAAGTACTCACCTCCACCATCTCAGGAGCATAATGCAGTCCCTGAGTATTCATGGGGGGGAAAAAAAAAAGCTTTTCTTTGCCAGGCTATTTTCTGAAGTCAAAAAGATCCTTTCAGGAGCTATAATAGCAAGACCCTTCCCACTTCACACCCTTGGTGAGAGGCACACTCCAATTTTCAGACCCCCAGGACCCCACGTCAAGGTGGAAGCTGACAAGTGTGACCTCTTTATGTAAAATATTCTCTGTCAAACTCAACAAGCATTTTGCTAGAGGGACAGGTGGTACATACAAGTGGAAGATTAAAAATTACAGCTGGACACATAGGGAAAGGGAACTCTTGTCCTGGAGAGAATTTATTCATTTATTCATTTATTCTTTACTTCACCAAATAATGTTTTAAATATAATTTTTGATTACATACACAATGTCCTCCGATATCTGAGGCAACAATATCTTGGTGTGAATGTAAAAAAAAAAAAAAATCTAGTCAGTGTTTTTCTTGTCAGACATAGTTAAAAAGCGAGGATGCTAACTGGGACTTCCTAATTTCTCATTTGTTCTGTAAGAGGCAGAATCTTCCAGACAAATATTTCTTAACACGACAGCTTGTTATAAATTCTCACCCCCTTCACCTTATCCAATTTAATTTAGGATAGTAGAGACTTGGGTATTCAAAGTACTTTTAATTTAAAATGATAGCAACAAAAAAGCAATCTCCAATTCCAGAAAATTCTTTTGAATGACTCAGAAAGAGTATCATTTCAGAGTTCCTGCTGTTTGGGCTGCTGTCATTTGCTAGTTTTGGAGGGCAAGTGTGAGAGCATATTTGGGGCAGGGAGAATGTCACTTTTGTTTAAAATTCCCCTGATTCCCAGGGCTGTCATCTGGGCTTTCTATGTTGTCTGGGGGTGAAGATGTGGTTTAAGCTGCAATAGACAGTGGGCAAAGAGACTCTTCAGTTTTGGGAGCAAGTCTCTTTTCATTCTGTTCAAGGGCAGTCTTTGGGGCAAGTAAGGACACGGATGTGTCTTCACCTTCTTAACTCCTGAAACATAAAACTTTTCTCAGGGAAGAATGAACAGAATATTGTGGCCAAAGCTAAATCACTCTGTGGATCTGTGTGTACAAAGTGCAGGAGGACATCCTGGAGTGTGGCATCAGCATGTATAGCCTATTCTTGCTCCTGGTTCTTTGCCACAGTCTGTTTTTCAGGTCTGAAAACATGAGCAATTTTTCTTTCCAGATATGTATTATCCAAAAAACTTCCAGAATAATAGATAAAGGTCAATAATAGCATCATCTTCTTTGTCCTTTGGGAGAATATTCCAGTAAAACAAGCTCCCCAGTTCTGGAAGACCCTGATCTGTTTGTGCCTGGTCCAAGTGAGAGAAAGGTCAGGGTGGCCCCAGGGAAACCTTCAAGGTAACCAGAAGGAGCATGAAAACTACCAACAGTCCATGCACTGGTGAAGTAAAGTGCTGCTGATCGGGGGTGTTGTCACAGAACAGGGCCCAGGAAACGTAGTTTCTCCTTGGAGCTCCACTTTGTAGCTGTGTGAACCCCAGGGAGCCATCTTTGGGCTTCGGGTTCAGTACCTGTAGAAGGAGGTGGTGGGAGTGTGGAGACAGTCCAGCTGATAGTCCTGGGTAGACCAGAAATACAGGGATGAAATTGACGGTGTGTTCCATCTTAATTACCTTATTAGTTTTTTTATTTGAAATGCAATTAAAACCATTTCCATTTATTTCTATAAATAAGAGCAAATGATAATAGTTTCTCTTGACATAAACTGTTTAAGAAATCAAAGGAGCCTCAATTTGGTTTCTACACATACACAGATCTAGAACGCTAGCTCAAATGTGTACAGACGTGACCAAATATAAATGTGTGAGTCTTCTTGCTGAGAGATACCCTGTACTGCAGCAAATGTAAAAAAACTCTGGCATGTTTCCTGTAACACTCAGAATATTTTGTTATGGCAAGGGTATACCTTAAAGGTATTCTTTCTTTAAATTCTGGCACCTGGCAAAAATCCCAGAGAGGTTGAGGAGAGCATTACTTGCAGCAATGGTCTTTTTGGAACCACTGGAAGTTGGATTCTTTTTGGAATTCTGCTGAAGGTCTTGCATGATCTGGCCTAACATTTGATGAATAGTTTTTGAAAACGTGGATATACGATGACTGGAACACCCTCCCCACACCCCCACCTCATCGTTTTGTTATAAATAAGACAATAAACTGCTTTATGAGACTTTCATAACAATATCCTGTGAAATTCAAGGACTATTTCCGGATCTGAAAGGAATCCATAAATCATCCTGGAGGGAACTGGGACCATCTGCAAAGTGGAATCATTAGGAAGGGCAGGACACTACCCTGAGCAATTCCTTGGGAATGTTCACTCCCCTTCTCTCCACTCCAGGGTACACATGCAGGACAGGGAGTAAGGGCTGCCCAAAGCATCAAAAAATGGGGCTGGTCCAAGCCTCTCAATCCAAATCTATCTGCAAGTTGGAATCCTTGAGAGGGTGAGGGGGACTTTAAAAAATAGATGCTGGGGTTCTACCCAGATGTGGTGGATCAGAATCTAGGTGGAGGATGGGAAACATCTTACGAAGCTTCCTGAGGGATTCTGATGCATGACAAGGCTCGAACCACCACTTCTAGGAAGCAAAGCTCTAAAACTCTGCATCAAGCTGCATTCCATGAGGTACCAAGTAGTAAACACATTTGCTACCAGTCCAAGGCTTTAAAAAGCTACATCAATTCAGGATCTTTTTGGCTCCTGGAAAGGCACCTGGACCCTTTTTGAGGTCACCAAGATGTCTCATAAGTAATAGGTAATACCTATTCACTAAATGGACCAAAGAATTAATTTTAGGCAGCTTGACTGTCCAGTATGTTGAAAGTTCCCTGGTGTCCAGAGCACGGGAGTAGCTCAGGACACGGGTAGAGACCACCTGGCCAGGCCTCAGAATGTGATGGTTGAAGGCCTGAAGGCCATCAACAGGGCTTCAGCCATGCCAACAGGAGGCTGGTAATTACATTTTATCTGTCATTTATTCACAAAGACACACCCTCAAAGTTGGCCTCTTGCTCATCAGAGCCAGGGACACCCGACTGACTGAGAGGTCAATTTTACATAAACACATTTGTAAACTTCCCTGGATTGATACTAGTACCATTCTGGATACATAATTATGCTTTGGTTAAAAAAAGATGCTTTTGAGGAACTCTGATAAAAAAGCAAGCCATCTTTTGTCAGATGTCAGGATAAACTTTATTTTCCTAGAAGTGATAATGAAAACAAAAGAAAAATATGGCACATAAGTGTTGTGTTTCTACTTTATTAAATCATCACAGTAAATCAGAATTAAAGACAAAAAGAGGGTAAACTGGAGAGTCGAGTGGTGGTCATCAGTGGAGTTGTGTGCTTTTCTGGGTGTAGCACACATGTGTCTGCAAAGGTGGGTTGTACGTAGGGGTCTATACCACCTAGGCATAAACCCAGATGTGGGGCATTGGGCAAATTAAATATGAGATAGCAAAATTAAAATCAAATGACATATTATAACTTAATTTACTATATTTATCAATTTTTTTCTTATTTACATGTACTAAATGTTGTAGACCTGAAACCATAAGAAAACATTCACTTCATGTGTATGTCATACATAGATACTGAGCACAACTAGAACGATGGTTGTTTCATGGTGAACTTCCCTCCTGATGTGGACATTCTCCTTCAGTAGATCTAGACATAACGCACTTACATGTAAGACATCACAGTATGTTTTAAAAGATCCCTCAAACCCCCAGATGACACAAATGTAACAGGAAGTGAAGCGCAGGTGGCCACACCGGGAGGAAGGTCAGGAAGACGTGATTTGCATTGTCTACGGATCCGCATGATCTCTTGTTTGTAAGGCTGAGGGTCTGATCAGTCAGCCCCTCTTATGAAGTCAAGGCTTAAGTCCCGTCCCTCCCTGTGGCTCTTAGCAGCTGCAGGCTTCACTGCATGGAGACCCTGTGACAGTCACCCAAGCTAGACTTCCTCACTATGGTCTACTTAAGATTTAACTATTTTTAAAAAGTCATCATTTTGTTTTTTTAAAGTACAAAAACCTTAGTGAGACTGTGGAACATCAACTTTGCTTTGGACAGAAATCAGTGTGCAGAGAAGTGAGGGGACTGGCCTGGCCCTGCCTGGAAGCCAGCAAATCTTATCCATTTTGGGCTGATTAGGGCCACTTTCACATACAGATGGCTGACCTGCTAATGTGAAGAGTCAGCGTTGTGACTCAGGTGGGTCCCCGCTGGATGAGTGACCCCCCACAATTTTGCTGAAAGGCATTTATTACAAAAGCACAATATTTGCTTTTCTAAGTGAAAAAAAAAAAGGAACTTGATCATTCCAATTTTCCACCCCAAATAACAAAAGCAATTCAAGTCCACGTGATTGTAAGCAAACGTGGTTGCTAGATTCCCTGGTCCCCTCTTCCAGACCAAGGCTGCTGCTGACAACAGTGGGTTCAGATGAAGCTCCAGTCCCCAAGTGGCTGGTTGGAGTCTGGGGTCACGGGGATGTTAAAATCAGTAGGGCTTACAAGAAGTCTAGTTATTTGCTGCCTACAACTGAATTTCCCAATTTGCAGGTTAGGAGGACTGATTCCGGGAGGTAAGATGGAATCCTGGAGCAGAAGTCCACAGGAGTTCAATGTGACTTCCAAGTCCTGACACTTCAACTAAATCTGAGAATTCTGCCACAGGGGTTTCTAGAGCCTGGAAATGACATGTTCTCCCAGAAACTACTTGCCATCAGAGCCTAACTGGGACTCTGGAGCCCAGGAACATGTGATGCCCTTCCCTGCAGGAAGTAGGTCTGGGCACTCGGTAAATATGCAACAAAGCAGACTCAACAAATCTTGAGTCTGAGCCACTGGGGACATCCCAGAAAGCCCAAATTATTATACAGGTGGGGGGTGGTGGGGCAGGAGTGGGAAAGATAAGAATCGTGGCATTTGCCCACACAACAGAAAATGGCAGGACTTCCAGTCACCCTTAACAGTGCCATTAAGCCCCCAGTGAGTGAACCAACTGGACGGGTTTACAGAACAGCCCAAAGTGACTGAGGCTTACTTCTGTTTCTCTCAGGTTCGGGTGATATCCAAGCTGCTTCTGTCTGTGGGCTTGGACCTCATGCTCTACGTGAGGCTTTCTACAAAGCTGAAAAACAAATTCTCTCTAGAATTAGAAGGTCTATCCTCTGAGTAGGAACTTCTCAATCTTTCCCCATTGTCCCAGAAGCAAGTCTGGTTCCTGGGACCTGCTTGTTTCTCCTGCAACGGTCGGGTACTAGCCAAACCAAGCCGATGGCTGACGGACAGAACTGACTGGTCAGTGAAAACAGCCACTCTGATGGAGTGAGGGGGCTCAGAGGACTCCCCAGGAAGGTGACCACAGCCACTGAGGGTAACAAAGTGGGCACAAGAGCAGAGAAGTAGAGAGTCAAGGGAGGTGGGGAAGCACCCTCGCATGGCTGATCCTTCTCTGGGCCTCAGTGGCTGCTGCCCCCAGTTCTGAGTCCCAGGCTTACTCTGGAGCAGGCTGCAGGCCTAGGCGAGAGGCAGAGGGCTGAAGAGGTCTTCTGAACTGACTGATTTTTCTGTCACTGACACCCTCAAACCCCCAGCAAGGATGCTGGGAGAGTGCAGATAGAAGGTTAGGTTTTTCTTTTTTCTTTTTTTTTCTTAAACAGGCTCAACATGCCTTCCTTGGAGCCAAATGTGTAGAAAGCACCCATTGTGCCATGGCTCTGTCTCAGCAGCGGGCAGGAGAGCACAACTGCAGGGCGAAGCTTCTGGAGGCAGAGGGACATCGTAGGGGGGTGCCCGTCTCAGTCGAGTGCCCGCACGGGTGCATTCCCTGTGCGTCAACTTAGTGCTATCCTGAGCTGGGCCCTCGAAGCTTCCTGACCTTAAGGAGCTTTCACAGGGATAGGACCCTGTTTCTAGAGTCATCTGAGGACCTCCAGGAGGATGCTTGGGAAAACCTCTCCCCAGTTAGTGGGCATTAAGCACCAGGTGGAAAACACTCAGCGACTCATATAAAATTTCTCCTGGGCAAAAGACCCTAGGGAAAGCCAATTTCCATGATGATGAAATTTTTGAGTAAACCATAAATCCTAACATCAGCACTAGTGAAATCAATGTGGAAAAAATTCCTGTTTGACAGCTATTTTGCTGGCCCTTCTGTGAATCATGCTTGGGTTTATAAATGAGAGGAAACAACTCGGAGTACAGAAACCAGCTACCCCCCACCCCTTCCCCGAACGCCCAGCATCTTCTCCTGCTGTCCCTGCCCTGGCGCAGCCACACCGATGCCCACGAGCATGGGTTTGTCTCTGGTTGTTGGTGACTTTCCCTTTTTCTTGTTTGAAGCCCAAGTTTCGTGAGGTCCTAGAGCAAGATGACACAGCCGAGTGAGAAAGTCCAACCCTCAACATCTTGGGGGGTTCACCTTCAACTTCGGAAGTCCGTCAATGGGAAGATGTGTGGAGGGCATTAGCAGAGCAGTGATGTTTCCTGGAGTCTCTGGGTTTGGGGTTCTGGGGTCGGGAAAGAGGGAAGTCTCATTCATCTCCTCCTTGCCAAAAGGCGCCGCGAGGTAGGCACTAGGGCTGGTGGCCAGGGCCCTGCAAAGAAAGCAGAGAGAGGCTAAGTCACAGTGCCCTTGTGGGCACAGATTCATGAAAAGACTTGTGGCACTCAGAACACATGGAACCACGTTCCCAGAAAGGGGTTCTGATGACCTCCCCATGTCACCAGTGCAGAGATGTTTGCTGAACGAATCAACACGTGAATGCCTTTCCTCCGGGTCTTTGCTGTGGACTTCCCTGCAGCATAAAACGAGCTATGAATCTTTTCAGATTTTACTTGGCCTCACTGTCCAATCCACATGTAAAGAGTGAAGAGAAAAGGCATCTGACTGCAGTAAAACAAAGAGGAGCCAATGAAACAGTAGCATGGCCCAGAGTCAATGAAGAAGCAAGTAAAACTTGATGGACAGCTTTGGGGATCCCTGCCCTAGTTATTATTTATGTGTATTTACATATTGATACTTCACCCGATGAGTTACAACTCGATTATTCCCCAAAGGGTCTGGGGGAGAGGTTAGGACTAGGTTGCTTGTGTGAATGAGTCCAGACAAGCATAGTGCTGTTTAGCACTGGAGGGAAAAGGAGTAAACTCAAAGCCTGTGAATCTGCACCTCTCTTCCCCTCTCCCGGGTGGTTGCGAGCGTGCTCAGAGGAATCCAGGAATGCCTGCTGCAATACCCAGCCACTGTTGCTGCCAAGGCCTGCCCTCCCCTGGGGCAGTTCTTCGAGGGAGAGGATCTTTCATCACCCCTCTTGCCCACTGTAAGCTATTTTTAAGCCCTGTTCTATTATACCCCAAGCTTCCAGGCTTCGAACAAACCTCAGAAGCAGGCTTTCTATCCTCCTCCCGGCATGCTCCACTTCCAGGGGTTTGGTCTTTGAATTTTTTATTATTATTGGCATGGGAGATTAATTTATTTAAGTTGTCTTATTCACAGACAACATCTTTTCTCATTTTCTGACCTTACCTATTGCTTCTAGGAAAAGCCTCTGAAATCAGTGCTCAACAAACATGCATGGACCTGAGAAGATAGCTTTCTCCGGTGTGTTCCCAATGCCAGCACTGGGGGCTTTACCATCCCTCCTCCCTGCTGGTCGCTGTAAGGCTGGGCAGAGACAGGAAATGTCCTGCAGCTCTCTCATGCTAGTCTCATCTTTAAAAACAGGCTACTTTTGACAAAGGCAGCCCAGCTATATTGCCCTCCATGACAGAGATGGCATTGGTAAAAGGTCTCTCCCTGTCCCCTTGGAGCTGGATATGGGGGTGAACAAACCCGATTCAATCCTAGATAACATTCTGTTTTGAAATACCTTCACTTCAAATTGTCTAAGATTTCACATTAGTCACTAGGAAACACTCTACCCAGTATTCTAATCAGATCAATTGGGAGAGAGAAAGAAAAACATAAAAAGCAAGTGAATGAAAGAGATAAAATGATGCTTGAAGATATGCTATTAAGTGAAAGAGCAGTTCTGGATTAGAAAGGAAACACTGAACCCCTCTAGCTGAGGGGCAAGGAGGGAGAGGGGGGTGCATGCTGCATTCCAGAGGCTGGGCAGGATGGCAGGCAGACAGAGGGACGCCAGGCAGGTGGGCTCTGAGGAGCCACATGAAGCTCTGGGGCAAAGCGGCCCCCGTGCATTTGAAAGCAGTGGCCCCAACTGCTGGGGGTGCAGGGAAGCACCCCCCCCCCACAGCTGCAACCTGCATGGCAGTGCCCCCTGCATTCCTCCAGTCCCCGACTTCCTCCTGGCACACCCCCAGCCTGTGATGGCTCCTGCAGTGCCCACTGCACCCCGTAACCGACGGGGAGGCGGCAGCTGGGGAATGAGCTGGCAGACCACAAAGGGGGGTGGTTCCACTCGCAAGCTGCCGGCAGCCGCTCCACTCAGTTGGCCTCTTCCTCCTGCTGGAAGCTGGGGGTCTGTTCAAAGGACACTTGAGCCCCATGTCACCGTTCTGTGGCAGGAGCAGGAGGATCCCCAGGGATATGGGGTCCCAGAAATAAAGACTTCTGCAGGACAGGACTGTACAGCTCCACTCTGCCCCACCCAGTAAGAGCACCCAGGTGTGTGGGGCTTGTCGCCTCTGGGGGCTCAAGGAACTAGGCCCCGTTTGGAACAGTTCTGGGACTGGGCCAAAGCTGTGGCAGAGGGAGAAAGAAAGGGTAGCTGGGTCGGAGGGTCTGGCCTGCAGGTGGAGGAGGATGATGTTTTGGATAAATCCAGAAGTCTCCAGGCTAACATTCCACCTGCATTTTTCCCAAGATGGTGACGGGCATCTGTGCCATGCGTTCCACTGTGGCAATATGGTTAATAAATGACAGCTCGCTGGTGTCCTCCAGTATTATTACTGTTAGCATCGTCACCATCTGGTGTCCCTTCCACCTGTGAGCCCATGAATCGGTGCAGCCTGGGCCACCCCCAGCCGGCACTGCCACAGGTGGCACGGGGCAGGGCCTGGAGCCCAGAGCCAGGGCAGAAAGGAGAGGCCTACAGAGGTCACACCTGCTGCAGCCAGCCTGCCCTCTGGGTCCTAAACTGCAGCCCATCCCCGGGTTCCTCACCCTCTGTGCTCCCCCAGCTTTTGTCTGCTCTTCCTCCCCCAGCTGTTCCATTCAGCAGTCCCCCCTCCCCCCATCCGGATGACCTGCCCTCCCCGCACCGAGGCCTTGGAGGCACCCGTTAAGGCGAGCGGTCAAAGGCCGGCCCAGCACGTGCCACATCTTATCGGCCCATCTCAAGATCCTGCTCCTCCTGGCTTGGGCAACAAAAAAGGGGGCGGCCCCGGGTCCACTGGCTCCCTGTGGCCCTTCACACAAAAGGGCGGGCGACAAAGACATGTTCCAGGATGGCAGGTGTTGGTGTCGGATTCCGCCCAGAGTGCACGGGCAGAAGAAAGGCGAGTCTGGGTTTCCCCGGGCAGCACAGACATGCAGGGGCACGAGTGTGGGCAGGGCCCCTCGGGAGGGGAGATGGGGACAGCAGGAACTAGAGGGGCATTTCAGTGCGGTGTTAGCCACAGAAGGAGGCTGGTTGGTGAATTTACACCCCCTTCCCCAAAAGCAGGGCCGTTGGGCAAATCCAAAGCGTCAGTCTTACCTTGCTCAAACGTGGCAATGAGACCTTTACGTATTTTAATCTGAAGGGAAAGAACATAAAATCAAATGAACACAAGCCCAGCACACCCGTAGCCCAACTTGATAATGAACGCAGTGCTAATAAGACATTTATTCCTGTGCTGCCTGAGTGTTGTCACCGCCTTGGAGATCATTACCAACTGGAAATTCACTAAAAATTCTGCTTGGCAGGACAGAGTTCTAGCTGCGGTCACATTTATAAATGTGAAATGAAAGAGACAGCGGTGCTCCTAGCATGTGTTGTGTAGACGCTGTTGGGAGCTCTACAGACGCAGAGCAACACTGACCACCGTGTTTCTTTTCCTGTTGCCCTGTATCTGCTGACAGATTTGGTCTAACATATAGTCAAAGGTATTAATTTTCAAGATGAGCATTTGGAATTCAATGGATGACCTGAAAAAAGAATTGGCAGCCTCTAAGCATATGCAAGTTTACATGCCTCTTAGTTTCATGTCACTGGTTTCTGAGTGTACACAGTGTGTGAACTCAGTCCTAGTGTCACCTGCGATACGATGGTACCCAGGGAGGAAGCATGCAGCATGCTGTGCGGAGGGCAGCAGGGAAGGGGACCCCACAGAGTTGAAATGGGACTGTAAGCTCACCCTCACTCACGAAGCTGGAGGATCTCAGCAGTCATGCTGACCCCGAGAGACGATCTGAGAATCACCGTACTTTGTGACAGGTTTTCTCAATCCCCGCCCCCCTGCCTCGCCCCCATCCCTCCCACAGACATCCAATTTCCTCTGTGGGTTTCCCTCAGCAAATCCTCACCCTCGTTTTGTACCAGGCATAGCTCCTCACCCCAACCCCCACAGCAATCCTGAATTCAGTGTCACTCGGCCACCATTAAATCTGGACAAAGGACATTCATCAGTGACACGGCCCGTTGTCTGCACGGCCACAGTCATAAACTTGGATTGTCTGCTGACCCCCTTGCCAAGGTTGGCACAGTGACCAGGGCCAGTTTCTAAGTCGGTGGTTCAGAAGGCCATCAGAAGAACCAATGACATACTCTTAGGTGGGGCTTTCCAGAAGAAATGTGCACTTTCTATGATCTATTGAAAATATTCCCACCCCGGCAAAATTACTTGGGGTTTTGAATTTCAGGATAAATAACTGATTGTGGATGATAAGTCTTATTTGATTTTCAACCACTGTTACTTGCTCATTCTCTATACATTGACTGTGCTCTAGGGCACAGGAGACTTGTGACTGTGTTGATTGTTGGTAACAGACTAGAATGTTTTCCATGGATCCTCGATAATAGGATTATCTAGATTTCCTGTTTTCTCCCAATGCATTGTGCTGTGGCACCCCACTTCTTCTCATGGAAGATGGCATATGTACAATGTCTCTCAGCGGGTCTGTCTTCCTTGAGTTGGGGAGGCCCAGCTTTTCAGGGTACCATGCTACCTACTCTTTCCAGGGTGAGCAAATGGGGTCTCTTCATGAAGGGGCTCCTTGGTCTCCCTCCCCTGCAGCCCTTCAGCCCTGGTTATGCTGGGCGTACCAAGAAAACAGATGGCGCAGCTAACAATGGAAGACTTGTTTGTAATTGCTGATGAGGACTGGTTTGCTCCTCTCCCCAGTGTGTCCCCAGATGCAGCCTGGTGTGGTGTGCTGGACCAAACAGAATGTCTCAGTGACTGCCAGTCCATGGGTGAGTTAAGGAGATGCAAAGACAGAGACAGTTGGGGGCTGCCTTAATTATTCCACGGGGCTCAAATGTCACTTGCCCTTGACACACAGGCAGTGCTACCAAAGGGTGGGGGCCCACACATGGAACACAGGAGTAGGCTGTCAGCTTCCTGATATATCCCTGGGGGTGAGTGTGAGACACCAACTAGCCTGGGCAGTGCTGGAAGGCACCAGAAGAGAGCACAGTGCTTGGAAGACAGGAGGCATGTGATGCTTAGGGGTGTTGGGCAGACACACAGAGCATAATTATTTCATCTTTTCATCAGTTTGGCACCTGACATGTGCCAGGTTCTGTTCCAGGCTCTTGGTTATAGGCATGAACAGAGCAGATGAAGCTCCTGCCTATGGGAGGCTTTGGTGGAGGACCTATGGCATGCATTCTAATTGGGGGGCAAAAATACCATATTTTTTATATGAAGAAAGCCCAGATACCAGAATGGTAAATAAACAAATATACAGTATTTGTGGAGTGTTTCGGTGGGGGAGGAGACCAATTAGGAAATCCAAATGTCTTGGGAACCTCCATAGTGGGGTCATAGTGAAAAAGACATTGAGCCACATCGGGTGATAGGGTTAATATGTGCATCAGATTCAAAGTTTTCTTATATGTGTTGGGACTCGGGAGTAGCATTTAGACTTCTAAGGGCAGCGGGGTGGGACCCCTCTGGAGAGTGCCCTCCATGCATCAGCCCGACACCAAGGGCTAAACTGTAGCCATTCAGCGGCTCAGACACAGAGCTGGAGCCCAGAGAACCCAGAAGTCACTTTTAGAGAAAGATGTCTTATTTCTTGGGCCTCATGCAGCTTCTTGGATACTCTGGATATCAACAAGGATTTCATAAAACACAGGACACAATAGTCTTGATTGGAGATCTGCTGTGTTCCCCACAGCTCTGCCTAGTGGAGGCTTTTCAAGAACTGGTGGGTCTTTTTGTGGCATGTGTTCTCTGGTGGGACTTGCTGGGATAGCAGAAGAGCAAGGATTTGAACGGAGCTTCTTATCTCTGAGGAAAGGCTGCCATCCGGGACTGCCACCTGGGATAACACTGGGCAGGGTCAGACAAGAAAAGTGGCTGCTTCTCCCTGGGTCCTTGTTACTGAACAGTCAGTGTGGAAAATGATTAACTGGTTCAAGATAATTAGGGAAGGGAATGATTTTGAGAGCTGGCATGGCTGAGGGAGAGAAACAGTGGACCACGGTTCCAGCTTTAGGCGAGCGCTAAATATCCTCCCAGCAGGAAGGCGGACAGAGCCGGAGATCAGAGAGCAGTCTGAGCTATTCAGACCCCTTGGAACGGCTCTGAGGAAGGGAACAGGTGCAGCCATGGATGGGGTAAGCCTACATGCTCAACTCAACACTGGCAACTCAAGACCAGTGGGAATCAGCCAGCCTAATTAACATTTCCAAATGGCCCAAGGATGGCTCTCAGTATTTCCAACCCAGCAGCAGTGGCTGTGCCCTGGCGCTGGCCCTGATACTGGGCTTCCTTTTTTTGGTCGTTGGTCTTGCCCATCGACTCTGGTTCTGAATCAGAAAGCTGGGACAGCTGGACCAAAAGGAAGGCAGGCATCGTGTGGATTGTGTGCCTGCACGAGCATACGCACCTGTGCAGGGGGCTAGGCAAGTGGGTGGAAGGCTCATTCTGGCATTCTTCTTTCCCTTCCACAGCTATAATATACTTATATGGACCTATGGCTGAATTTAACTAAACTATAAATTGAAGATTACTATCTGGGTTTGAACTTTTCTTGTCAGGCCCTCACGGAGACAGCAGTGTCTAGACCCTCTTGCTATTTCACAGAATGTGAATACTAATATCTCAGTTACATCTTAGCCATGGCAGGGCTGTTCATCTTACCAGACTGAATTCATATCTCGAAATAGCAAAACAGCTCAGGAATGTTGATAGCAGGAATATTCCTAATATAGCCAAAAAGCAGAAATAGCCCAAATGTCCACCAACTGATGAACGGACAACCAAACCATGGCCTACCATGACAATGGAATGCATATTTGGCAATAAAAGAAGAGAAATACTGACATAGGCTACAACATGGATGAGCCCGAGACCATGCCGAATGAAAGAAGCCAGTCATCAAAGACCATGTACTGTATGATTCCATTTATACAAAATATCTGGAATGGGCAGATCCATAGAGACAGAAAGTAGACTAGAGGTTGCCATGGGCTAGACGTAGGGTAGGGGGAGTGGGGACTGACAGCTTAATGGGTACATGGGTTTTTCTCTCTGTTTTAGGATGAATTAAAAAGTTCTAACATTAGGTTTGAGGTGATGGTTGTACAACCTTGCGAATGTACTAAAAACATCAAATTATATACATTATTAAAACAATTTTTTTAAGGTTTATTTATTTTTGAGAGAGTAGACAGAGCACAAGCAGGGGAGGGGTAGAGACAGAAGGAGACAGATTCCAAAGCAGGCTCCAGCCTCTGAGCTCTCAGCACAAAACCTGATGCAGGGCTGTAACCCATGGACCATGAGTACATGACCCGAGCTGCAGCTGGACGCTTAACTGACTGAGCCACGAAGTGCCCTGAGACTATTTTTCTAAGAACAAAACAATGCCAAGGAAACTTACCCTCATATCCTAGCTCTTCTGGATCACCACTGTCATTTTACATCTCTTCAAACAATGTTCTGTGTATCAGGGAGTTATCTCCCATGATTCTTCACACCAGCCCACAGGTTCCTGACCACTGGATTCTGGCGTGAGTCTGGTTGGGGGCTTGTCTTAAGCAGGTCTTGACCTGACTGCAAGTCAAAGTTCTGCCCATCTCCTTTTTACCTTCTTCCTCCCACCATGCAGACCCAAAGAGGTGGGTGTCACCATGCTCCCCTCACCTGTATAGTCCCAGTAAGGGGCTGTGTTCTGTGGCACTAGGGATATGGGAGTCACTAGGGGGAGGGGAGAGGTAGGCCCCTCTAGCGGTCCCATGGAGAACGTTCAGGGGGAGCATCTCTTCGATTAGTGCAACATTTATTCATTAGTCAACATGTCTTCTATGCCTGCTGTGTGGCAGGTGGTGGGAATATGTAGGGAATGAAATATTATCTAACTATTATCTAACTATCCCTGCTGCCCCTCCCCTAGAATATCCTCCCCATAGAAGTCAGTGATCTTTTTAATCAAGAATTGTATCGTGTCACCCCACTGCATAACACCCTCCAGGAGCTGCCCTGCTCACTAGTGTAACAGCCAAAGTCTTTCCCTAGGTCTGTGAGGCTGTTTTGATCTTCCTCCTCCTCCTCACCTCCTTGCTTGCTTTGCTCTAACCATGATGGGCCCTTCACTGTTCCTCAAACATACCAGGAAATGCCTGCCTCAGGGCCTTTGCACTTGCTGTTTCCTCTGCCTGGAGTGCTCTTCCCCCAGACTCTAAATGGCTTGCTCCCTTACCTCCTTCAAGCCTCTCCTCAAATGTTTTCTTAGTGAGGACTTCCCCACATCCCATGTTGAAGAGGCTATCACCCCAGTGATGCTTCTCAGTTGCACTCCTGGTCCTCCTTCCCTGCTGCTTTTTTTTTTTTTCTTGGCACCCCTCAGCTTCTGAGAGGCCAGCATCTTTCTCACCCATCTAAAAGATAAACTTCAGGGACGCCTTGGTGGTCAGTCGGTTAAGCGTCTGACTCTTGGTTTCAGTTCAGGTCATGATCTCATGGTTTGTGAGTTGAAGCCCTGTACTGGGCTCTGCGCTGGCGGCCAGCACAGCACCTGCTCTCTCTGTCTCTGCCCCCCACCCCCTCAAAATAAGTAAACATTAAAAAAACTAAAAGATGGGCCTCATGGAGGGTGTGGTTGCTGTTCTGCCCATTTCTGTACCTTCCATACTAGTGCACAGTAAATATTCGTGGAAGGAATGCGTGAAGCCCTGACCCTCAGGGGGCTTATGTGATGATCTTAGAAGTGAGGCCACAGTTCCCATCCACTTGGGCTGTACCAAAGGTCTGTCCCCAGGGCCCAAGCTGGACTGAGCTTTAATATATAAATATGGCCTCTAGCAGAGTCACCAGTTTTGGGGAATTGGAATAAAGAACAGAGGCAGCCTAGCGGCCTGCGGAGTCTCGTTTCTGGCTTCTTCTGTGGTCGTCCCTTCCCTCTGGGACTCTCGCCCTGATGTTCTTGGGTTGGTTCACATCCCCTGGTCAGGAGGGCCTGGACTTGGAAAGCCGCTCTCCCAGGTGTTACAGAGGGCTCTGCTGTAACAGTCAGGCTGTTCCTCTAGCTGCTTCCCTGAGCCCTGGGGACAGAGCTAGGGAACAGGGTTTCCCTAACTACCACGCACAGGCTCTGGGACACGAACCAGCTGCAGGGTCTGCCCAAACATACTTCAGCAGCAATGGCAAGGGAACCTGCACTCCTTGGTTTTGCCTGGGATCAGGGCGGGGGGAGCAGGACCCTGCCACCTGAGTCCTGGAAGACCCACAGCAGCTGTCCTCACCTTCGGGCAATCTCAAGATCAGTCGACCCTGCTTGATAGAAGAGATAGGCTGGGTGACCAAGTAGGCCGAGGACCCCACTACAGGTAAGGGCTCAGCACTGCAGGGGGAGGTGGGAGGGGTCTGGTATGGGGACACAGGCAGGTAGAATGTGTCCTCTATGCATCTGGGATTTCATTGTCTCATATTCCTGAAGTGGTCAAAAAATAGGGTTTTGCCTGTTCTTTCTCTCTGTACACTCTACAGAGATGCTATTAGGTTTTCCTCTGTGCTGAGAAATGAATTTTGGCCAGTGAATGCTGTAAATACATTATGGTGGGGTAGTTTTGTTTGTTTTTTGTTTTTTACAAAGTTGACTGGCATGTTTCCCTTTTTTTTTTAGGGATTCCCCCCCCCCCCAGCCTTTTGAGGGCCTTTGTAGGTTAACTAGAGAAAAGGAACCAGCTTTTCTCTTTATTATGCTATGTAGAGGTTTACCTCCTGGTTATCAGCATATATACTTCTGGAAAAGGAGACAATGTAATATTCTATTTTCTGTCAGCAGACTTAAATGCTAGTAAGAGAGCTTCCATTCAGCCTCTGCTTTGGCTTGGTTGTTGCTAGAAACTTAAGCAAGGTCATGGAGTCTTCAGGAGCCCACCTTAATGGCTGTGGTTTGCACATGCTCCACCCTCTAGAACCAGGAGAACACTACGGTCACAGTTGCAGTTCACATCCCAATGTGAACATGGGGTGTCAGAAGCTCCAGGTTCTTCCGAAACAAATCCTCAATGTTACTTCACATGAGCTTTAATTAAGAGTCATTTCCAAAAATTGCCTCTGAGAAAAATTCTTGGTACCTGCCGGCCATCTCTTGGCAACTGCAAAAGTGTCACGGGAACTGTAATTAACAGTTAGGCAGGGAGGAAGATGCCACTTGCATTTAAAACCCTGTGAAGGCTGCAAAATCAGAACTAAAGTCAAGACAGCTCACAGAAAAACCAGCATCTTCAAGTTCTTCCAAAGGAACAATTTAGATGTGATGGCAATACTTTAGAATGAATACTCTTGGGTCCCTTCTTTTTCTGGGAATCTGTGAACATCCCCTAACCTCAGCACCAGCCTCACGGTCGGGGCGGTGGTTCCCCACGCTGGCTCTGGAAGGAGTCATTTCTTCCTCTGTGTTCTTCCCATGTTGACTGTCCCCTATTTTATTCTTCTTGTCCATGGCCTTCCGGTTGTCATACATCTCAATTTTTAGCCAACGTGGGAAAGTTAAAAATTGACTGGTGGGAGAGGTGCCTGGGTGGCTCAGTAGGTTAATTAAGCATCTGATTTTGGTGCAGGTCATGATCTCACAGGTTGGTGGGTTTGAGCCCTGTGTCGGGCTCTCTGCTGTCAGCACAGAGCCTGCTTCTGATTCTCTGTCTCCCTCTCTCTGTCTGTCCCCCACTGGTGTGCATGTGTGCACTCACACGCCCTCTCTCTCCCCACCCCCTCAAAAATAAACATGAAAAAAATTTTCTTAAATGACTGGTGAGGGACTTAGTAGTGTATCTAATACATGTTAGGTAAGTTTCCATTCTCTTCCAGGCTCACAAGGTAGATGGCACAGCCCACTTCAGGAAAATCTCAACCCAACAGACCCACACCTTTGGCTCACTGTATCTCTTTCTCCCCCCCCCCCCCCCCCCCCCCGTATCTTTTTGATATGTGATTATAGTTCAGAAGCAACTAATCTGGGCTTATTCATAAGTAGCCATTTTTTTAGTGGTTCCTGAATATCTGCTCTTCCCTAACAAGACTGCAAGCTCCAGAAGGGTAGGAAAGACATGGAAAATGAAGCTTCCAGAATCTTTGTGTTCCCTTAAGATGCCTAGCACAGCCCTGGGGGGAGGGGCAGGGTGAATTTGGAGATGGCAACATTTGACAGGTAGCACCATTGTGGTCTACTGGACCAAATGGAACAAATGTTTGTCTCATCTCTTTCTTTCCCCTCCCGGAGCTGACACTGAGGACAACAAAAGCATTTTAAGAGGAAAAAGAGATGAATAAGCATGAAGCAAAATCTGGTGCTAAACAGGGCTATCAAGAATTCTCTTTAAAATCTACAATACCATTTAGGAAAGGATGCCAAATCACATATCAGTTATTCAAACCACATTATCTGGTCTGTGGAGTACCCAGGCCTTGTGGCTTCCCCTGCCTTTTTCACACCAGGTTTTGGTCATATTGCTTATCACTGGTCCACTTTCACTAGGAGACCAGGGAGAGAGGGGACAGCTGAACAATCACAGGAGTCTGCCCTGCGTCTGTCTCAGGCCCAACACACGTCTGTGGCCTCAAGACACCTATGCCACTTCAAGCAACAGCCTGAATTATTCTGTCCACATTTCTATTTTATTCCTGTTGCATATGTTTTAAGAAAGAAATTACATGTGTCATTCTCTAAAGAATTTACTGCCCATTATAGATAGAATATGTGTGCACACACACGCACACACACACATGACTTACATAGGCTAAGAAAAACCAAGATAGAAGTAATGACAAGTTAAATGGCACATTAAAATGAGGATCCGAGCATTACAAAGATGCCTTGACAGTGGTTCTCAGTCCTGCCTGCATAATAAAATGCCCTCAGGAGTTTTTTTTCAAATGTTTATTTATTTTTGAGAGAGACAGAGTGCAAGGGGCCAGGGGCAGAGAGAGAGGGAGACACAGAATCTGAAGCAGGCTCCAGGTTCTGAGCTGTTAGCACTGAGCCTGACATGGGGCTCGAACTCACGAACCTGGAGATCATGACCTGAGCTGAAGATGGAAGCTCAGCTTACTGAGCCACCCAGGTGCTCTGCCCTCAGGAGTTTTTAAAAGAAAATCCTCATGCTCAGGCCACACCCCAGACCAACATATGCACATCTCTAGAGGAGGGATATAGCATAAGGATACACAGGGATTCGCAGGTGAATCACAAGCTGGGGCCAGCATTACTGGGTGTGGGTGATGGCATTATGGGTGGTTTAAGGAAACCCAATCTTCATCATCTTTGCAAGATGAATACATTTTAAGTTTTAAAAAATATGTCATATGAAAGGGGTCAGAATTGAGCTGGTTATGTGTAAAGGAAGATTCGGGCTGGCTCTGGGTGGGACTGCTGGGATAGAAACTCTGTGTGGGGCAATTAGCTCTTTGTAGGCCATGCGGCAGCACCTGGTTGGCTACAGCCAAACGTGCTGAGGTTGCTGAGTGGGGGTGGCCTGAGTTCTTGAATAGACAATGACCTAACAGAACTTGTCTTTAAGGGAAAATTCTGGATGATTTTATTGGAGTTCTGAGCTTTCTTCTAGATCTTTAACTAACATTAATAAAAAGCCAGCAGCCATGGCTTTGATTTATGGGACTATCCCCACGGAGGGCGCCAGGATAACATTTCCACAACTGCGGTCCCTGGCTTGCACTCCCCTTCCAGCAGACAGGTAAATGGGTAGGCAGTAGTATATTCCAGGATGAGAAAGGAAGAATCGGGAGGTGCATGTTCCAAGAGGATGACAAGAGGAAGATGGGCTGGAAGAAGAAGAGGTTTGCATAAGATGGAGTGAGGAAAAACATGGACAGACAGGGTGGGTGAGCATGATAGCCCAGTAAACACCTGCTGAGGGTTCTCTATGTGCCAGGCACTGTGCTCATCTCTTTACACATATTAACTTGCTGAATCCTTATGAATACACTTAAGGAGGTTTCTTATTAGACCCATTTTACAGAATCAGACTAAGCTGTAGAACCACAGGTAACATGGCTGTGGCCACACACTGGAACGCAGAAGACACTAGCCCACTCAAGGGAATCCATCCTCCCTGCAAAGAGCCTCCAAGGAAGCTGGGGAGGCTGGTGTCAGTGGAAGGCTCTGGCCTGTGTTGAGCCAGGAGGACAGGAAAACAGTGGAGTTGAAATGATTAGGGTGACTGTATGCAAGAAAGAGCAAAAGAAGGCAAGCCTGGGCTGTGTTAAGTACTGACGGAGGAAGATCCATTAACCCTGGCAATGAATGGGGTATGAAAGGTCAAAGGTTTGCTGATGGGCACTGCCATCTGCCTTTATTCTAGGCTTCAGCAGCAGCGTGTGGGTACATAGGCTCTGGGCCTGGGTCCTGGCTGTGTTCCTCCTAGCCCCAGAATGTCAGAGGCCCCTCCAAGTGTTGGGATGGCCTGCCTGAACCCTTGGGACCTGACTTATCCAGGGCACGTGGGAGCCTCTAATGCATGTTTGCTCACTCCATGAAGTCAGAGTATATTCTGGGCTTCAGTTCCCTCCTCTGTTTGATATGGTTGGTTAGAAGCAGGAGTGAGAGGGCTCCTTAAAGGATTCGGCAGCCACAACTACGAGGCCGCCTTATACACTGTCACAATTATGTGGGTGTGCTGGCCAGTGAAGTGATTGACTGTCATTAGAACAACCATAACCTGAGTTTCTGTGGCTTATGTTTCCAGCACTATCACTTCCCTAAATTTCATTCTTGTCTCCTGAAGACTTTCTGAAGAGCAATGAGGAAGGTACAGCTTTCCTGAACAGGCTCTGTTTGAAAAACATTAAGATAGTATTTGCTTCTCTCCTCCTCAGGGAGGAGGAGTTTGTAGACTGACAAACTCTTATAACTGGCTGGTTAGGAACTCTGTGACCAATATAACTGACAGCCAGCATTTGGTGACAGCTTACCAAGTAGGGGATGGTGATAACCATCTGAGTCTTGGATGATGTCACTAAAACTGGACTCCACTTTGGGAAGAAAAGAAAGTGTGGAATGAGGGGTGAGGACCCCACTGCCAAATTGCCCATGGCCTTTTGGTTGTCCCTTTATAGCTTGGTCTTCAGCTTACTCAAAATTGATGTGAAGCAGTTAGGCTTCATATCCCCTGAAGCTTCTTCTAGTTCCATGTTCTCCAGTGTTCTTTGCTGGTTTCAGCAAATTTAATAGGAAGGTGAACACATAAGAAATGTTATCAATAGAAACCTTATGAAGAACACTTTAACATGGAGGGAGGAATGGAGGAAGGAGAGGAGAGAGGAGTGTGGGGGAGGAGGGTGGGAGAGAGAGACAGAGAGAGAGGGGGAGAGAGAGAGGCTGAGTGAATTGGTAACATGACCACCCTCAGTGAATGGGGAAAATCTGTCATCTTTTGGGGGGTTACAGTTAGAGTCTCCCTTGTGCAGTTTCTGGGGATCAGCCTGATTGCTAACTGCCAGGAAACTGGTCATGTGGGGGATCTGTGTGCAGAATGGCAAGCCTGCAACATCCTGGCACATGTAGCCACTGTGTATGGTTTGGGGGTCCAGCCGGTGAACTCCTCTAGGTAAAGGCTGATGAGTTACAAAAGTAGTTTGTGTAGCATCCACTTGCCAGCTTCACTTTGGGACCAATACACCTGCAGTCTTATGAGGGTCACCGGAATGATCCAGTGACACCAGGCAGAGTCTTCTGATAGGTTCTATGAACTTAATTTGATTTTGTTGTAGAAGAAAATTACAAAAGTCTTTTATATTAGGTAGGTGAGCACAATAATCCTCTCCAAGAGGGCACATGTGCACTTCCTGAGCGTGACCGCTGAAAGCTTACGGTTTTGTGAATAGGCATGGTGGTGGCAACCTCCTAAGACCGACTCAGACTAATCTGGGTTAAGCTCCAAATATGACCTACATCAAGAATGACAGAATCGGGTGGAGCCGAATGAGGAGTTTCCTCCCACTTGCTCTAAATTCTGGAACCTTTACACCTAGCCTATCACAAAGGTGAAAGTATGTCTGACCACATCTTGGAGGAATCAAATGTGTTTATGTAGGGCTCACAAATAAACAAAGATTTGTGCTCCCTCTGCTGGTTTCCTACAGGAATATTAAGGTAGAAAGGAACCAAAAACAGTGTTGGCATCTTCAGCAAACACTGTTGATTTGTGTATACTGAGAACAACTCATTTAACTTGGTTTTGGGACATTCTTCGAAAAACTCAGCCTTTATCAGGTTCCAACCAAGGCACTTGGAAATTCTTAAAATCAGATATTAAATCAGACATACCTGTAGTCCTCCACTACCAAATTGCTAGCTGTGACTGTAATAGGGATTTGGGGATTCATTTATCAACAGACACAAGTGGATTCCTCCAAGGTTTTAAGATCTAGACACAACCTTTAAAACAGTTCTTGGAAAAAACAAAATCTCAGGTCCAAGCTAAAGTTTCTTTTTTCTCTTCTTGTGTATAAGACCAGCTTCCAAAAGGTAAAGATTTATACTATTTATATCCTTTCCGATAATGTCAAACATTAGACTTGATTTTCCAAATCATTAGCATGCAGAAGAATGACCTCATGGTGAACAGATGCACTTGGCTGTGAGCTGCAGTGATTACATCAGCCCCGCCCAGCAGTCGAGGGTGCCCATTCCAGTTAACCCTTTGAAGGCCTCTCTGCAGCCCCCCCCCCCCTTCCTTAGGAACATGCATGAAAACACAAGCCAAGTCCCTCACCCCAATGTGTGTATGTGTTAAATGAGTATGTATACCTGCATAAAACATATATGTATGTAAACACACACACACGTGTGTGTGTGTGTGTGTGTTAACTGCAGCAAATATTTTAACACTGGCTACCTTTCAGAAATTGCTGGTCAATAAGGAAGGAATCAAAAGGAACATAAACTACAGGGCTAAAAAAAAAGGCAGCTCAAATACTTATTATGTACTAGGTATTATGAGTACAAGTAGTAGACAGAATATGTATGTGGTAGGTGGTGTTTTAAAATAACATTTTCTGACTTGGAAAATAGTTTCTTTTTTAAACCTCTTTTTAAGAAGCAGAGCACCCACCTATCAGCTAACAATTAAAGACCCTACATCCTCATCAGTGGTTGACAGTGCATCATGAAGAGAAACACATTTACTTGGCTGGTGTGCCCCTCTCTGACTGCCTCCGGTGACAAGGAACAGCACTGGGGCAGGGGGAGTCTGAAGAGAAGGCATTTTCCAACAGCAGCGTCTTTGGGCACAAGCCACTCCCACTGAGCACACTTCCTACTTATGCATAGGACTCCAAGGCTGATATCACAGGCCTTCCCTCTAGAAATGGGAGCTGCTTGCTGCTACAAACACAGTGTGGATGGAATACAGGGTTCAGGTTACTCTGCCTCCGCATTAACAACAAAGCCCCTTGCATGGAGGATACAAAGAAAACCTGGGAGCCCCTAATTCCTCAGATTGTGCATATGCATGTGAGCAGGAGCCCAAGGCCCTGCTTTGATGGCACTGCTGGCCGAGAAGGTCTGATTGGGTCCTAAGTGCACTGTGGGGGCTTAAGCGGCTCAGGGTCAATTTTTCCAGTTGGCTTGCGGCTTGGAAGAGAAGAGTTCACCTCTGTTTCTTAGTTTAAGCTAGCTGGCTCATGTGGGTTTGACTGTACTTGTCCCGAGAAAATAGGAGACACCGAATAAATGAAAAATGTTTTCATCTGTAAAAGTGGTAATAGGCTGGGATAGGGATTCCTCAAAAGCAAAACTGCTATGTGAAGAGCGGAGGATGTGCTTTTGAAAATGTGCCTATTTATGGTCTGGAAATGCTCCGCCCTCACTGCACTGCCTCCAGATTTCAGTTCACATCAAGTTCCTTTCCAGTTCCTTCCTCATCTTTGGTGTGGGCAGATATGCAAAGTGGTGACAGAGAACATGCCGCCCAGACTTAAAATTGCATTCATGGACTGGTGTGATATGTGTACAAAAATTTTTATCATTCAACACGGAATGCTCTAAACCCTAAACATTATGAAATGTAATGTGGATGCGAACAATTTGAAAGGAGGAAGAAACAGCATTTGTCTTGATAGCCCATGTTTGGTTTCATGTTCCTTTTGTATGGGTCCCAGGGCCCACTCATGAGCTGTCAGACCCTTATCTGCTAAGTGACCTTGGCAACGTGATGCTCTCGAAGAAGCCTGCTAGCCATTGCCTCCAAATACCAGGTCCTGAAAAACCCAAATCACTTCTGGAGACTCACTTAAGATATTACCTACACACTAGCTCATTCGGATGGATTTAAATAATTATGGACTTTTGGAAAAGATCAAACTAATTTACATAGATGCTAAAGTATGCATGGAAAACAAAGCTCATCAATATTTGTTTCAGGAATATCTTAATCTAGAGCCTTAAGAATGTAAGAGTTAAGGAATGTCAATACCTAGTTATTATTTCATTTCTTCTAATTATAAGAAACAAAAACCTTTCTTAAGAGTTAAAAACAAACAAACAAAAAAAACCCAACAACTCACAAAACCCTGCACAGAAAAACTAAGTCCCAGGACCTCATGAGGATGAAAAAGAGCTGAATGCGATCTTTAAAAAATTTGCTTTGCTACAGATCCTTCATGTTCTTTCACCTACACACTAGAAATGATTTTCAACCTCTAGCCAGAGTGGTGTGAAATCTCCATTTCCCTTGAAACTGATTTTTTTTTTTTTTTTTGGTTTTAGATAGAATGTTGGCAGAGGGTATAAAAGAATTCAATTCACAGCTGTTCTACTTTTTTTTTTAATGTAGGAAACATTAATCAAAGCTTTAAGTTATAAGCTTTCTCATGTTGTTTAGTATTCCAGTTCAACAAAGATCAATAGAGGCCATCCTTGTGTTTCTTGACGCCTCACCAGGAAGCAGAGGCGTGATTATGTAAATCGCCCGGCTCCAGCACCTCGGCCAGCTTGCTTATCTCCCCGGCCTTCTGCCTGCTGCTCCTGGCTCCCTGTGCAAAGTGCAAGCCTCTCCTTCTTATCTCCCAACAAAGCTCGGAGAGGCAAGGATTGAAGCCAGCGATGTTAAACAATGATGCATGGCTGATTTTATTTGTAAGTGATTTATTTCACTGAATTTAATTTTTTTTCACTTTGTGTGTAAGATATTTAGTAACAAGTCAGAATCGCAGAAGTAAGGCAGTGTTCAGAGACAATTGACACAGGTTAGAAATCTATTAAGCATGCTAACAGTTGTGTCTACACCGGTAGAAGAAGAAGGAAGCCCCTCATTGAGAATTTCAACATGCATTGACTAAATATCCCATTTACTCTCTGAAAGGCAATTAATCTGTAATTACATGCAGAAATTCACAAGTAATTCTATTCTTTGGGAAAAAAAAAAAAACCCCACAGTAATCATATAATCAGTTTAAGGGGTAGTACCCTTTTTTTTTTTTTTTTTTGAATTGGAAATACAAAAAGAGTAAAACCTAAAAACAAGGACATTCATGGAAATTTCTGAAATATTCCATTGGCATAATAAATGAAAATGATTGAAAGCCAGTTTCTAAACAGGTTCCACGCCAGGTGCTGCGCTGGTTGGCAGCCTGTCCGTGTGACACAGGCCACTCCAGAGAGAAAGGGTGCACGCAGCTCTGCTGTAATGATGGACCAGGGGACACTGTCCTTCCATCTCTCCTGCATTAATCCCTGACCCGAGTATCTCGGCAGCATAATCCCCATTTAGCATTAGTAGCAACGGCTTCGACTGTGAGGAACACTTTTTTGATAAGTAAGCACTGATTCGGGCATCGCTTTTAAACAACATATTCCCAGCTCAGCAAGAAACCTACACTCCTGAATGAACCGGAGCACATTACTGAGAAAAAGTTCATTAACCTTGCTAGATTCGGGGGTTAACAGGATAGCTGAAGAAAAGCACTGAGTGAACAGCTCGGATACAAAACAAATTAAAATGAATGTCATCATTCCTTTTGATATTCATTAGTTGATTCAGAGGGAGAATGCTCTTCTTAAATTTGCAAGCATTTATCTGTGAAAAACAGGTGTACATCTGCTGCTCGAGTGCGTCCTAAGCGCGGGAGGGCAGAATAATGCAGACACTCACCCGTTCCGCTGAGGGAGGGGCTGGGCGAGGGAGAAAAGACTTGGGCCGCGAAATCCTCAAACGTCATTACTTCTCGGTGGTTCTGAATTATTGCTTCGAGGTACAGAGCTCTCTCTTCGTAGCTGCAGTCATTGATTAAGGAAACAAGTGCACATGTGGAACGACACATATAACAATGACACGGTTCACTCTGGTTTGAATACGGTTATGCAACTTTTATGTGTGTGTGGGGTGGGGGGAAGAAAGTACCTTCCAAGTCTGTTAACCTCTTGCCAGGGAATTAAATAGAAGTCATAATTAATGGTAAGATTCTGATGTTGAGACCTGTTTGTCTTAGACTTCAGTCAGTTACATCCAACACCAGTATTACTGAAAAATATGAACATCAATAGTTATAGAATCATAGCAAAAAATCATTAAGGTTGATCCAAACAAACAAAAACAGAGGCATTGATTGTGACGGCATCTCTTTCCACTGACGGCTGTGTGACGATGTCGGACCTTCCCTTCCTAGGTCAGTGGATAGAATGTTCTTCTCAGCCCCTATCAAATGAATTGACACTTGAAGCAAGAATTGGTGTACACTTAAAAAAAAAAAAAAAAAAAAAGACCCTGCACGGAAGAGGGAAGGCCAGGAAGGTATGCTCCAAGGGGGCACCAGTGCCTCAGGCCAGGACAGGCTACGAGCATTAGAAAATAGGAACTAATAAGTGGGGGACTCTAGCAGAGAGTGCACAATGCAATTTAAAAAAGAAAAGACTATTGCCTTTTAATTAAAACTGCAGTCTGGAACACACGCATTCAAATGTGTAATCAAAAACCAGTCACCAATAAAACTTACAAGCGTAACACGCTGAAGCAACTTTCCAGCTGTCTTAATAGGACCCCTGCGTGTGGCAGCCTTTCATAGGGCAGAAAGCAAATCTTCCCCTTTTGTGTATGGCTTCTGTTTCCTCGGAAGGTGAATCATGCACTTCCAATAACAGGATAACGTCAGAACAATTCGACAACGGATGGAGGCACCGCGCGTATGACTTTATGAATTAACAGTTGGGGAAGTCGGCATGACGTCTCATTTTCCCCTTCCTAGTTATCAATGCAAAAGTTAAAAGATGTGTTTTAGTCGTTTTGAAAATCATGCTAATTCTCCAGGAACACAGGGAATGTGGATCACCATCAATCAGTTCATTATTTGCTGCTCTGGAAGAGCAAAAGTAATTCTAGCATTTCTCACCGTATTTTAAAACTATCTTTCCAAAACAGCCTCTTTAAAAATAAAAGTTGGTGACAATTATGCTTTTCCGATTAGCTTTCAGTAAGCATGTGTTTTAAGATTGGAAAATGTTTTTCTATTTTCTTTTGTCAAAGTATGCATATGGATTTCCCAATGCAGGCCCTTCCTCTTCTGCCCCCTTTAATTATATTCAGAGGAAGATTTTTACACCAGGAGACCCGAGGCATCTTGGGGCTGTGCTGTCTACTGCGGTAGCCATGAGCCGCATGTGGCTATCTAAATTTAAATTTAAATTAATTAAAATAAAAAAATAGAAATTCAGTTCCTCTGTCCCACTAGCTGTATTTCAAGCACCCAGCAGCCACATGCAGCTGGGGTCACTGTGCTGGATTGCATGGATGTGAAACACGTCCTTTGTCGTGGCGAGAGCTATGGGGCAGCTCTGTTCCAGAATTTCTCTTTACGCTTGCTCTATGTAACTTTAAAAAAGAATTCAAAAGTGGCCCCTCTGATGAATTTACAGTGTTTTATGCAGACAGTCACGGCAGCCTAAGGCCTGGGTGGTGGGAGTCTGAACCGGCTTCTCGAATGCAGGCTGAACTCCCAGTGACTCGCCCTGATGAACAGGCTGCCAAACTTCCACAGTGAGAGGCGTCCTCTCAGGCCCAATTCTAGAGGGACCCACTAATGCCATTCACGTCTCATTATGAACACGCTTATTCTGCACAGCACTTGGCTGTCGCACAGCTCGGCCCTCCGTGCACGGCCCCAGCAAGCCGCTGGTCCAGGGAACAGCAGGACGTTAGGCCTGAGTGGCCGTCTGGCGAACAGGCACTCTGACACTAAGCTGGCACGTGCTGGCCCAGCAGGGGCCGAGCGAGGCGTGACAAATTACTCAAAGAGCTGAGCTAAACTTATGGCTGACAACCACCTGAGCCTTAGGACAGCCGTGGCCCGCTGTCAACACGCAATTCATGGCTCCCCCTTTCAGACCGCAGTCTGCTTGAGGGCCCGGGTTAGAGCAGGCGCGGCCCTCTAAAGACCTGTCATGCTCTGCCTAGAATGGTCCTGCTGTTTCCTGAAAGGCCCCACTGCGTCCAACACATCCACATACAGTGCTTGGGACAATGGTGAACAAAACAGAAGAGTGGATGCATTTTGCTAAATGTGCTATGGAAGCCACATATCTGTAAGAGTGGCTGCGATGTTAATCAAGCTCGCAGTCAACCCTACAAAGAGATGTCATGTATAATACCACAGAAATTGACCTCAGACAGCAGCTCGTCATCCTCTCCCTGAATGACACTATCCAGTTGGTAAGCTTGTCCCTGTCAAGGCTGAGAAATCTGGGCTCCTAAGAGCAAGTCCAGCACTTGAGTTACCGGGGGTGATAATCAAGTTTTGAGATTCTCTGACTTGAACATTTATGGTCTGACTCCTCAAAGAAGGCACTGTGGGAGACAGCACAAAAAGGTGCTTCCGGAACTGGATACCAGAGGAGGAAGTGTTTACCTCACAGAAGATTCCCAATCTCGCATTCACGCCCTTGTCACACGTAGCACACACTCCCCCACCCCCAGGCTGGTCCTATGCTGTCATTGGAGCGTTAACAGCGCTAAACTGGGTGTTGTCATCTAGACAAACATCCATTAGGGACTGCAGGGAGACCAGGAGATCACCAAATGCATTTTCACTCAAGGCCCACGCCAGGGCATGTAAACACCATGACAAAAAGAAAACAAACACCACCCCAATCCTGGCACTGTTTAGAAACAGCGAAGGAGCTCAGGGTGCCAAAAATCATTTCTTTTAGTAGCTTTAAAGAATGTATGTAGCTCTGGGATTTAACTGAATTTATTAGAACTACTAACAAGGGCAATTAGAAGCAGCATCACCTGACATTTTCTTTTCTTTTTCTTTTTTTTAATTTGCATATAAGTGGACCCGTGCAATTAATGTTTGTTTATTTTTGAGAGTTACAGGGTGCTAGTGGGGGAGGGGCAGAGAGAGAGAGAGAGAGAGAGAGAGAGAGAGAGAGACAGGATCTGAGGCAGGCTCTAGGCTCTGAGCCATCAGTGCAGAGGACTTGAACTCACTGATGCAGGACTTGAACTCACAGACTGTGAGATCATGACCTGAGCTGAAGTTGGTCACTTAACCAACTGAGCCACCCAGGCACCCCTGACATTTTCTTATCGAATATCTTTAGGGCTTCAATGCTGGTTGTTTTCTACATAAATAAAAAAAAAAAAGGCATTTATAATTTAGACATCAAAACGCTATTCTAAGGTTCCTCTCCTGTGTAAGACATGTTAAGATATGAACCGAATGCTGTAATAATGTCAGGCAGTGGATGGTCAGTGCCTCTGGCTGAAAGCAGGCAGCTAAAGAGACACCTGGTCAGAAATCCAATACCTGTTTTAATACTAGCCACTGCTCTGTTGTTCTCTCAAAAAGTCCACTAACAAATGTAAAACTTCAATTCTGTTCTAAATTACTATCTCATTAAAAACCACACACAAGTATTTTTTTAAAGAGAGAATTTTCCCTTTGATTACTCAATTTGGAGAACATTTAAATTACTACCTAGCAATCCATCTTGGTTCCTAGATATTTTGAGTTTTTTCAGTGACCCGCTGTGTCTATGTTTTGATGTAAGAATTTTATCAATTACTGATATCCCTCTACTTGAATAAATATGTATTTGCCACTTTTATTTTATCAAAAACTTCCAGGAGAACTTTCTGAGACCCTCAAGACAAATTCAACTGGGTTACAAAAGCCTGAGAATACAAGTCCAACTCCCCAACTTTACTCTGATTATTTGTTTTTATGTTTAGAAACGGCAGCAGCTGTCTGACAGGAAGGTGCTTGCCTTTTGGAGACAAGAGGGGCTTAGGTTTGAGTTCCAGCTTTCTCCCTGCTACCATGGGGGGACCCAGGACAAGCTGTTTCAATAGCCCCAGCCTCGGTTGCCTGATGTGTAAAGCGAGGACACTGACATCTGCTCTTGGGGCTGCCCAGAGGACCAGATGGAATCACATATTGAAGCCTCAACGCGACCCAGGTTCCAGAGCACAATAGAAACATGCGAGATGTGGACTGCCCGCTCCTTCCCCCCACTTAATATGGGCTTAGGGGTTCATCTCCCAGAAAGAACATAGTGGATAAGCTGGGGGAACCTCTGTGTCTCTAGGACAAGCAAGCCTCCTTTATGCTAGACCCTCGTGAGCTGGGGTGAGTGTCATGGCTTCCACATTACTGATCAGCAAGTGGAAATGCGAAGGGTTCAAGTGATTTTCCAGAGTCACAGTTACTCAGTGGTACAGTTGAGACCAGAACCGAGGTCTTCTAACTTTTACTGCTTTCAGCTTGATTTCTATAGTACACAGGATTAAGTTTGGGGTTTCATGCAAGGTTGGGAGCTAAACTACTGACTTAAATCTATATGGGCGTGAAAATCAACCTGAGTCCATAGGCTTAAGCTGCGTCGACACCCACAGACTATGCTGACTTTATAAATTCAGAAAAATAACAATTACTTCATTTTCATTTCTTTTTACTTAATCATGCTATGTGTTTGCTGACTGCTGTTTAGGATTTTCACCCTTTTCTCTGCTTTATTTATTTATTCCTTAAATTTTTTAAAAATTTTATTAATTTTTTTGAGAGAGACAGAGCATGACTGGGGGGGGGGGTGGAGAGAGAGAGGGAGACACAGAATCCGAAGCAGGCTCCAGGCTCTGAGCTGTCAGCAGAGCCAGATGTGGGGCTCAAACTCACAAACTATGAGATCATGACCTGAGTCAAAGTCGGATACTTAACCAACTGAGCCACCCAGGTGCCCCTATTTTTTTTTCTTTTAAGGAAAGACGTTCCCTAAATTTCCCAGGACTGGCCACTAGTCCCAGCCTGACAAAGCAGCCTTGGAGGAGCCTTCTGATGTCATATCTGTGTGTCCTGCAGCAGTTTTCCTACCTATCCCTGGTTTTCCTTAACTCATGCAGCCCCTCATCGATGACACAAGCCCACCCAGAGCTGGTCGCACTTGTGACTCTGTAGACTCCATTCCCCATGGCAGTAGTCTATGAGGGGAGGGAAGCCAAGTTTCAGCACTGCCTGGGAGGCTCTGGCCAACCCCATGTGCCTCTGAGAAGTCGTGGCACTTGCAAAGTTTGCCACCATTGCTTGCTCCATCCATCCCTTGAGGGTGTGACAGTAGAATAAAGAGAAGCCCTGACTGTAGTTACCATGGAGGACCATCTCATCTTAAATATCCTTGCATTTGTTTCCTGTGGCTGCTGTAAATGACCACAAACTGGTTGGCAGGGGGCAGGGGGCGGGGGGCGGGCTTAAAACAACAGAAGTTTGTTCTCTCACACTTCTCGGAGGCCAGAAGTTCAAAGTCAAGGTGTCAGCAGGGCCTTACTTCCTGCAGAGGCTCTATGTGACTGATCACTCCCATCCCTGCCTCCTTGGCTATACTGCCTCCTCCTCTTCATGTGTCTCTTATAAAGACACTTGTTATTAGATTTAGGGCTCACCTGGATAATCCAGGATGATCTTCTCATGTCAAGATCCTTCACTGAGTTGTAAAGACCCGTCTTGGAATAAGTTAACATTCACAGGTTCTGGGATTAGGCATATCTTTCTGGCACCCACGACTTAGCCCATTATACTCCTAATGAGTATACCGTATTATACTGTATGGGTCAGGTTCATCCTTACATCACTCATACTACCTAGCTTATAGGTGCTTTATGCAATATTTATTGAATGCCTAGGATTTGTGCCCATTGCTCTGGGTTATGACACTGCTAGATATATTTCAAGCAAAGGCAGCTTATAAAGAGAGATTAGGGAGTTTTCAGTTTGAAGTAAAAATCTGCATAGATAAAAAAATAAGTGATACAAAACTTCCAGAAGAAAAGTATAGGGCAAATTCTTTATGACCTTGGGATTTGGAGTGATTCATTAAATAAGAAACAAAAACATGAACCATAAGGGGGAAGCCTGGTACATCTGGGCGTATTCAAATTAAAAACTACTATTTACCACAATACCATAAAAAGTGACAAGGTACAAAGTGGGAGAAGTCATCTACAACACACACAACTGACAAAGGGTAAATGTCCAGAACATGTAAAGAACTCCCAGAAATCAGTAAAAGAATCAAATCTAATCAAATCTATTAGAAAAAATGGGCAGGGGCACCTGGGTGTCTCAGTCGGTTAAGAATATGACTTAGCTCAGGTTATGATCTTGCAATTTGTGAGTTCTAGCCCTGCGTCGGGCTCTGTGCTGACAGCTCAGAGCCTGGAGCCTTTTGGATTCTGTGTCTCCCTCTCTCTCTGCCCCGAACCCACTCTCATTCTGTTTCTGTCTCTCTCAAAAATAAATAAGCATTAAGAAAATTAAAAAAAAGTTAAAATGGGCAAAATACACAAGCATTTCCAGAACATAAACTATGAATGGATATTAAGGTGCTTAACATCACTAATAATCAGGGATTATTACAGCCACAATGAGATACCATTTTATATATACCAGACTGGCAAAACAAAAAAATCTAATAATGCCAAATGTCAGAGAGTATAGGCAGAGGAATTCTCAGAGCCTACTGGTAGGAGATAATTGGCTTAACTTCTCAGGAAGGCAATTTCACATTATCCAAGAAACAGCAGATGTGCAGACTTGTGGGCCAGCAATCCCACATGTAACAATGTTTATAATATTCTATAGACAGTGGCAAAGTCAAAAAAGAGACAGAAACTATTTTTAAGTTCTACTGATAGATGTAGTCACATAGTAGAATATTATACAGCAGTGAAAATAAACCACAGGTGTGTGGATTAGTATGGATGAAACTTAAAAAACAATGTTAATGGAAAAGTAACTCACTGAAGAACATGTACAGTGCAATTCTATCTACATACATTTATATTTATTTATTTATTTTTAATTTTATTTTTTTATTTTAACTTGTTTTATTTTTTATTTTTTTTTAAATTTACATCCAAATTAGTTAGCATATAGTGCAATAATGATTTCAGTAGATTCCTTAATGCACCTTACCCATTTAGCCCATCCTCCCTCCCACAACCCGTCCAGCAACTCTCAGTTCGTTCTCCATATTTATAAGTCTCTTTTGTTTTGTCCCCCTCCCTGTTTTTATATTGTTTTTGTTTCCCTTCCCTTATGTTCATCTGTTTTGTCTCTTAAAGTCCTCATATGAGTGAAGTCATATGATATTTGTCTTTCTCTGACTAATTTCACTTAGCATAATACCCTCCAGTTCCATCCACGTAGTTGCAAATCACAAGATTTCATTCTTTTTGATTGCTGAATAATATACATATACATATATGTATAATATACATATACATATACATATACATATAATACATATAATATACATATACATATATGTATGTATACATATACATACACACACACACACACACACACACACACACATATATATCACATCTTCTTTATCCATTAATCTATTGATGGACATTTGGGCTCTTTCCATACCTTGGCTATTGTTGATAGTGTTGCTATAAACATGGGGGTGCATGTGTCCCTTCGAAAAAGCATACCTGTATCCTTTGGATAAATGCCTAGTAGTGCAATCGCTGGGTCATAGGGTAGTTCTATTTTTAGTTTTTTGAGGAACCTCCATACTGTTTTCCAGAGTGGCTGTGCCAGCTTGCATTCCCACCAACAATGCAAAAGAGATCCTCTTTCTCCACATCCTCACCAACATCTGTTGTTGCCCGAGTTGTTAATGTTAGCCATTCTGACAGGTGTGAGGTGGTATTTCATTGTGGTTTTGATTTGTATTTCCCTGATGATGAGTGATGTTGACCATTTTCTCATGTGTCAGTTGGCCATGTGAATGTCTTCTTTGGAGAAATGTCTATTCATGTCTTTTGCCCATTTCTTCTCTGGATTATTTGTTTTTTGGGTGTTGAGTTTGAGAAGTTCTTTATAGATTTTGATACTAACCCTTTATCTGATATGTCATTTGTGAATATCTTCTCCCATTCCATCGGTTGCCTTTTAGTTTTGCTGATTGTTTCCTTTGCTGTGCAGAAGCTTTTTATTTTGATGAGGTCCCAGTAGTTCATTTTTGCAGTTGTTTCCCTTGCCTTTGGAGATGTGTTGAGTAAGAAGTTGCTGCGGCCAAGATCAAAGAGATTTTTGCCTGCTTTCTCCTCAAGGATTTTGATGTCTTCCTGTCTTCCATTGATGTCTTTCATCCATTTCGAGTTTATTTTTGTGTATGATGTAAGAAAGTGGTCCAGGTTCATTCTTCTGCATGTTGCTGTCCAGTTTTCCCAGCACCACTTGCTGAAGAGACTGCCTTTATTCCATTGGATATTCTTTCCTGCTTTGTCAAAGATTAGTTAGCCATACATTTGTGGGTCCATTTCTGGGTTCTCTATTCTGTTCCAATGATCTGAGTGTCTGTTCTCATGCCATATTTTTATTTATTTTTTTTAAAGTTTATTTATTTATTTTGAGAGAGAGAGAATGAAAACAGAAGTGGGGGGGGGCAGAGAGAAGGAGAGACAGAATCCCAAGCAGGTCCTGTGCCACCAGCACAGAGCCCGACGTAGGGCTCAAACTCACAAACTGTGAGATCACGACCTGAGCTGAGATCAAGAGTCAGAAGCTTAACCAACTGAGCCACCCAGGTGACCCTCTACATAAATTTAAAAAACAGGCAAAGTAAAACATACTGCTTTAGGAATACACACATATGCAGTGAAACTATCACCCACATTATATCTGGGGTGGGGGAAGAGGCTGCATAGGGAAAGGTCAAATATATTGGTCAGTACACATGGGGGGCCAGTACAGAGGCATGTTTTATTATTCTTTAGAACTTATGTAAATGTTAGCCATTTTCTAGTATGTGTAAAATATCTCATAATATAAATAGGCAATCTGGTGAGAATGGAATATAGTACTAATCAAAGGGATCTTTTCTCACCTATTGTAAGGACAGAATGAGCTTCTTTAAACCAATGGCAGTGGGGCACCTGGGTGGCTCAGTTGCTTAAGTGTCTGACTTAAGCTCAGGTCATGATTTCATGGTTCATGAATTCAAGCCTTGCATCAGGCTCTGTGCTGACAGCTGAGAGCCTAGAGCTGCTTCAGATTCTGTGTGTCCCTCTTTCTCTCTCTGTCTCTGCCCCTCCCCGCTTGCATTCTCTCTCTCTCTCTCTCTTTCTCTCTCTCTCTTAAAAATAAATAAACATTAAAAACAAAACCAAAGGCAGATATAAAAAATACAGTTAGAGATAACAATGATAGGTCCATCTGATTCAGACACAGAAAAAGCAGAAAAGAGGCAGTGCTGTTTTTAAGGCCTTAGTTCCAGAAACAGACCAAAATATGAGAGCTCAAAATTTCCAGAAAGGTGTGAAAAGCTGTGGATACAAATGCCATCCATGGGGTGGGGGAATATTGCTCCAGGAGAAAATATGTCTTCCTACAAAGATACTTTTGCTAGAATTACCTCACACTAAGAATGACAAAATGGGCTGAACTAGAGAATGGTGAACACACTACATATATACACAGGCCTGTGTGCATGATTTCTATTCAGCATCCTACTCTGCTCAGTACACTTGATTTCAAGGGACTCTGCCATTTTCAGAAAGCAAGTCCACATTCACTCAAATGCTTATCCGTGCAAGAAATATGTGCTGAGTGCCCACCAGTGCTTGGTGATGGGCACACAACTGGGAAACAGGACAGGGGCTGCCCCTACCCTCAGCAGGCCCACATTCCAGCAGAGACAGGTGCACAGAGTAAGGGGAGCTGTCCTTACGTCAGTGCCAGGTAGAGAGTGAGGACAGAAAGGGCAGGGAAGCCTCTGAAGCGGTGGCCAGAAAGGGCTAATCAAGAGGGGGTGGGGGCGAGCAGCTGTGAGAGCATTACACGTGCAGAGAGGCATGAGTTGGAAGGAGCCCCAAGGAGTTTCAGGATGTGAAAGGAGATTGGTACCCACCCCAGGGTGGCAAGAGGGGGCAGGAGGTACATTTGAAAGACTGGCTGGGTCTGGGTGACAGGAGGTCTGAATGGTTTGAGGCAAGGGAGCAGTGTGGCCTCACTTAGGTTTCTAGATCACCCTGAGAAGATCTGCCACCACTAAGGAAAGTCCAGCACGCCCTCACGTTTTGAAGAGGTCAATGCTGGCATGCATCTATATGATTAATCCCTGGGCTTGTACAGTACTTGTTCTCTGCCTATTTCCAGGATATATATATGTTGAGCAAGTGGAAATTGTACGATGGCTACCTGCAGATTTGAAATGACCATAACTTCTGAGAATGGTCTTGAAGAGAAGGGGTCTGGTTGGATGATGTGCCTGACTTGGAGGGAAGAGGAAATGGAGCACAGGCAGAGGTGGAAGCAGCCCTCCAGGATGAAGCAGAGAACAAAGTGTTATGGACAAGATGGCGGGCACATTCCTCACACAAGAACAGATAATGTGCTCACAGAAATCTGGTGAAAAGGAGACTATTTAAGACAGCTGTGGATTGAGGGATATTACCCTGAATCAAATGTTTTAAATATATCTATAGATATACTTTAAACCTAGCAAAAAGATGCATCAACAGTTGCAAAGAGTCTGAGCTCAGAGAAGGGACAGCTAAGAATAATTTATGAGACGAGGAAATTAATGAGATGATTTCTTCCATCAGTCCCACCACCAGAAGCTTTAGGAGGAGAGGATGCAGAGGATGGTGATAACACATTTTCATTTCTTAGGCAAACAGCAGTCAAAGGATAAAGCTTTAAAATGCTCACTGGTCTCGGATATGACAGCAAAAGCACAAGCAACCAAAGACAAAAAATATGAAAATGTATCAACAAAGTGAAGAGACTGGAAAAAAAAAAGTGAAGAGACAACCCACAGAATGAGGGAAAATATTTGCAAATCAGTTACCTAATAAGGGTCTCATACCTAGAATATGTAAACTCTTGTAATTCAATAATAACATGACAATTCAATTTAAAAAATGGTCAAATGATTTGAATAGACATTTCTTCAAAAAAGACAAATGCATGGCCAACAAACATATAAAAAATGCTCAACATCATTAGCCACTAGGGAAATGGAAATAAAAACCACTGAGGTACTGCTTTAACCCTACTAAGATGGTTATCATCCAAAGGGACAAGGATGACAGTGTTGGCGAGGGTGTTGAGAACCTGGAATTGTTGCACTCTGCTGGTGGGATGTGGAATGGCACGGCTGCTGTGGAAAACAGTGTGGCCATCAGCCTCTCAGGAGTCAAACGCGTGACCCAGGAAATCTGAGGTCTACACCCACGAGAACTAAAAATGCACGTTCACACAAAAGCCTGTCCACAAGTGTTCACAGCAGCATTCTCTGTAATAGGCAAAAACTGAAAACAATCCGAATGTCCATAAACTGAAGAATGGATAAACCAAATGTAGTCTCTCCATACAGTGGAATATTATTCAGCCATAAAAAGGAATGAAATATTGAAACAGCTACAACACAGACGACCCTTGAAAACACTGCTAAGTGGGAGAAGGTAGATACAAAAGGCCTCATATTGTGTGACTCCATTTATAGAAATGTCCAGAAAAAGAAAATCCAGAGTCAGAAAAGAAATTAGAGCTTGCCAGTGACTGCGGGCAGAGTGGATACAGGGTTTCTTTTGGGGATGATGAAAACATTCTGGAATTGGATGATGCTAATGATTGCACAATCTGGTGAATATAGTAAAACTCATTGTAGTACACAATTTAAAAGGGGGAGTTTTATGGTATGTGAATTATATCTCAATGAAAAACTGTCCCCACAAATGCCTATGGTATGTGTGGTACACCCTATGCACTGTGGGGAGGGTCTTCTAATGCAAAGGTCCTCACTGAGCACACTCTGGAACAGATGGAGAGGTGGCCTGGCAGAGAACAGAGCCCTCCGGGCACTGTTGCTGGATCATTTATTCATGGAAGATGCCTGCAGAGGAGCAGACCGTGTGCCAGGGACTGTTTTAGGAGCTGGAGGGAGCAAGGTGAGAAAGATTACAGCATTCACAACTTATCTGGGAGGACAGACACCCAACCTGCAAGGTGGTAACTACTCTGTGGACTGAATGGATCCACAGACTATGTAAGTACCCATGGACGGAGAGTGGTGTAGGTCAGCCTGCCAAGGGTCTGTCACGGCAGGAGGGGCAACAATAGTCTCTAGCATCTGGGGATCACTGGAGGCTTTTAAGTAGATGAACAGCAAGATATGGCCAGTACTTGAGAGATAATGGCAGGGGAGGGCACATGTTGGAAGGGCCTAGAAGGGAGAGAGACTAGAGGAAGAGGAGCTAGTCAGGGAGAAAGATGTGAGATGGGCCTCAAGAAAGCAGGGTTGGAGGGAAGGGAGAGGAGGCTTCAGGCTGTAGGGCTGCTCACTCTTGGTGAGAGAGGGAAAAGGCAGGACAAAACTTAGGGGTTCAAGGCTCAAGTGACAAGGGGAACTGTCGAGTCTGAAGGGTCCGAAGGGATGTCAGGGGAGAAATACTGGGGAGATGACAAATGTGTCCTGGCAGAGAGGCCTGGGCTGCAGACAGGGAGCAATGAGTCATGGGTGTGGAGACTGCCGTAGAGGAGAAAAGGAGAGCATGCACCGCTGGGAACTCCTACCTTCCCACTTCTGCAGCAGGGGCAGAAGTACATTCGCAGGAAAGGAAGATGGAGGAGGGACTGGGGAGGGATGAAGAAGGTTCTGAGCCACATCGCAGAACCTTGGGAGGGGCATTTCTGGAAGGAGGAAACTCTGCTCCGATGGACTTCTATATCCTTCACATCTTCCCTGGTATCTGCCACCCAGAGGAAAATCCATAGGTGGGCTGGGTTGGCACTCAATAATCCTAAATAAATGGATGAAATTCCATAATCATCAAGATAGGAACAGATGCCAGATACAGCCTAAAGCCATACATCATTTTTTACAGAGATTCTGTTTGTCTTTCAATATAATGCAAATTTAAATTCTAGGACGGTTTAAGATCCCAAATAAATGAATCATTCAAAGTAAATGTCACAGCCTAGTAACGGATAAAGAGGATGACTTTACTGAACAATGTAACCAAATAAAACGGATTTTTGGGAAAAGGAAATTAAACACATGGAAGTATAAGATATTAGATTAGGTTTCAAACACTAATGATACACTCCTTGAAAGGAAAGCAGTCCACTTCTGCTAAGAAAGAAGAAAACAGCCATATGACCAGGTTTAAGAATAATTCCAAGGAAATGATAACACTAAGTGGAAATGTGATAGAAATAGGTTTGCTTCAGGCTATTAGATTACAGACTTTTGGAGATCTTCTCCCATACTCCCTTGTCCTTCTGGCACAGGGAACAAATGGGTCTCCCTCTTAGGATCTTGGGACACTCCAAGGGTGCAATGGATTTGATCTCTGTTCAGATCAGTTCTTCTTAGGGGACTGATTTGTTGAGGAGCACACCCCTAATGACCACATTTCCTACTTCCATCTCTGGTGCCACAGGTACACCTCACCTTCTGTAAGTCACCACGAAAGAAAGAAGCCCATGACAGTAAAACATCAGCGATGAGAAAACCCATCACTCAGCCTGTTTAACGTCTAGAGAACGTGCCGTCAAGTGAGCGAGCAGGGATTCCACAGGCTGCTTCACTGATGAACATGACCCAAGAAGTGACGGATCAGTGTGAACAACAGAGAGCCCGAGGGGTCTGCCGTGCTTATGCCAATAACTTGGTTTCTGGGAGGAAGGGAGTCAATGTTGCTTGAACTGTTTCTCTTTCACAGATTTTCATTCACTCTAAACATATGGCAGGTGAGGGGCTAAAAAAAATGTACTCTCAGCCTCGGCTAGAGAAAATGGCTACCGCTGACATTCTGCTGGCATTCAACATCCATCTAAAACTCACAGCTAAATGTAAAACAATTACAAATGCAGAACCATCTCTAAATGTCTGGAGTCCTCTGTGTGGCAAGGTACAAAAAGGGCAGACGATTAAGATAGCGGTAAACATGGAGTTTTAAGCTCTAACTTTATCACCGCCAACCGAAAGAGGAAAGTTATTATGAATACATTACAGGTATTATTTAGTGAATGTAATTTGAACTGAATCATCCAATATTTATGCTTCAACCATTCTCGCTTTGGAGGCAAAGGCGCGTTCCATGTGACCTACAGATTAGTTTATATCTAGGTTGATTCTAAAAATAAAACAGATTCATGATGATATATGATAATAAGAGAACCAAATCAACAAGGATAAAAATAATCTTCTATGGCAGATATTCTGGTTACCGTTCTCCTGAAATATGCTCTCTGTATGCCCATCAACAACCCACTGGGACCAGATGAAGTAGGACAGGGCTTGGGCATGGCAGAAGTACCTTTTCTGGCCCAAAGTATTTGCACCAAGCTCTCTACAGATTTTCTTGATTTTTCAATACTCCTTTTGAGGATGTTTACAAGTTTGAGCTATGTTTGTTTTTTTTCCCTCTTTTAAGCATTTAAAAACAAACACAAATATATCTGAAACAAGGAGCATTTCTATATTTCTGTAAAATCATTACAATGGCTTAATGGCATCTTATTTTCCAGGAAGATACTCATCTTAGTACTAATGATCAGATGACAAGGAGAAACTCCAAGAAAAGTTAGGGGGTTACCAAAGGCAAGCAACCTAGAAACCAAAAAGCAGCTCGTGTTAAGGGTGCCAAGTGGCCTCCCCTGGCCTGTGTAGACTCTGCTTTACTGGGTAAAATAGGGCATCACAGCACACCTGAGGGATAACTATTGCTGCTGACCAGCACTTGAAACCCAATCCACCCACAGACTTATCAGTTAGAAAAAAGAAATACTGTCACAATTATCAAAACCTAGCTGGAAATTTGGGGGAATTCTAATAATACAAAGCTCCTCCGTGATCAGAAGTAGCAAAACTATGTTTGCCACTTAATATTAAAGTGACTGGTTTGTGGCAATTAAAGACAGCGTGTGATGTAAATGGTTCACTTAGGCAGAAGCTACACAAAGTAGATGTGAGAGTTGAGCCATCACGCTAGGTGGCACCAGGTGGGGACATGTGTGGGTGCAGCTCCAACAGTAGGCTTGGCCAGACCCACCTGAGCGAACCCCAAGTGGTCAAAGGAACACAAACAACACTAGTTTCATTAACGTCGTGACTGGGGAAGGGGTTCTGAGCAGCTGGAAGGCAAAAAGCACCTTTTAGTCCTTTTACATCTGTCCCAGCAATTGGGTCACAGTCAGGTTAAACAAGCAATGATTAGAATGTATATACAAGTTAAATAATGTAGTGGGAAATTTTTATGTTTTGCTTTCAAGATTGGTCACAGAAATTCCCAGGGGCTGATGGAATTACTCTCATTTCATTTCTGTTAAAAACTGTTTGCCTGGATGAAGATCTAGCTGCTAGTGTGGACTAGGAGAGGTGGCTGCACTGGTGTAGATGAAAGTGGTAGGAGAAACAACCTGTTTCCACTGGGCCGAGGACCCTGCAAGGTGGTTGTCGTGTGTGTGAGAGGCATACTCCTGCTTACTGGGGAAGAAGGGAAACTCCCTATGAGGAACCCGGCAGAAGTCTCAGGAAAAGTCCAGTGTGGGGGTCAGGCACAGTGGCTGCATACTCTCGGAGACACACAGTGTGCAGCATGCCCTATTACAACAGCCCCATCCTGACAGCCCTCTGGGTGAGGCGTCTGTCTGTGGCACGTGAATCAAACTGCATCCTGAGTGGAAGCTACCCCAGGCCAGGGGCACCTCCACCAAAGTGGCATCAACCACAGGTTATACTGAGATAGTGATACCAACTAAAATGGCCGTGGGATTTCCACGGGCCAAGCACCATGCTAGGTGTGTTATGGGCTGTATCGTATCTCATCCTGGCAACTATGATTTGTTCTATTGCTCTTCTCATTAGGGAAGGAAGCCGAAGTGCAGAGCACAGAGGTACTCTGCTCCAGGCCCCTCGCATGGTAGATGCCAGGGTCCCGAACAGACACCCCAGCAGCCTGACTTTGGAGCCTCCACTCTCAGCTGTGGTCCCCCCCTCCAAGAGAAAAGCCTAGTGTGGCCACAACTAATAGAAGGCACAGCTCCGTGCCCTCACTGGTGCTTGTATGGAAACCTGAAGGAAGAAATGGAAGACCTTCCATTCCTGAAGGAAGAAAGGGAAGACCCCCTACAATTCAGACACTGTTGTTTTTTTTTATCTTTTTTTTTTTTAATGTTTTTATTTATTTTTGAGACAGAGAGAGACAGAGCATGAGCAGGGGAGGGGCAGAGAGAGAGTGAGACACAGAATCTGAAGCAGGCTGCAGGCTCTGAGCTGTCAGCACAGAGCCTGACGCGGGGCTCGAACTCACAGACTGTGAGATCATGACCTGAGCTGAAGTCGGACGCTCAACCGACTGAGCCACCCAGGCACCCCCAATTCAGACGCTATTATCCAACAACTTCAGGAGAAAGAAAATTCACTCTGTCTCAAGAGATTTTTCCTCCTGCCAATTTGATAAACTGCAATGCTTGGATCTCAAGTAAGTATTTCTAGCCATAACATGTCAGTGAGAGAAATTCCTGTGGGTTAGGGCAGGCGCAGGGTGACTTTTTTTTTTTTTTTTTTTTTTACTAAATCCCACCGGTACAATTCCCCTGTCTGCAGGGTAAGACTTCTGCAGCAAGGGTACCCCAGGTTGGGCCGTCCTTGCACTTGGCAATGCAGATGCCTCTATCTGTCACTCATTCCTTCATTAAAACTACCTCCCAACCCTGGCAGGCTCACCCATATGCTGGCGTCCCCATCCTCCCAGGGCCTGGCACCCTGTATCTGGCAGGGGCCACTGTGGGGTGACCATGTGTGTCCCTCATACTGCTGGTGTTGTTCCCATTCACCTGCTGTGGTATCTCCCATGGCTTTCAACCTGACAACAGACAGGGTCACACCAATGACCCTACAGGTTGTCAGTTATAGGAAAGCAATTTTCTCCATGAGATATGGCTAAATCTGGCTCAGGGTAGACTGACAGAGGGAAGAAGGAAATTTTTGTTTGTTTGTTTTCTCTCATAATTGGAGAATATATGTCATCAGGTGCAGAATGGAAATTCAATCCCATTTGAGTCTAACACTTGGATAACACATTCAATATCTATAATATATTTCAGTAGGTACATTTGAGTATCTAGAAATTTTCCATTTTTCAGAGTAATTCAGAAGGAAATGAAGAAACAAAGCTGACCCAGTGGGAACAAAGATCAGTATCAGAAATTCTCTCGTGATAACACATGTTCTAAAAAGAAAACGTGCAGATAAAAGTGATGGGTGTCTGTATCTCAGTTTTACATGTTTTTATATCCTGGGATTATTCCACTTCACACTTGAAGGGAAAACTGCCTGCTTTTCTTTCTTTCTTTTTTTTTTTTTTTTAATGCAAAATTCCCTATCAGAGATCCTGTTCATTCTAAAATATATTTGTCACATTACAAACAGAAATGGCCCTGAATGTTGTTAAAGATAAAATTCCCAACTCATACAATTCTCTGGGACTTTCCACATTTGAGCCCCATAAAGGCACTCAATATCATCTTCATGACTAAAAGTACAACTGCAATATTACTTAAAATTATAATCAAATCCTTCTGCAAATTAAGACACTTATTCTTGGAAAAATAGCCAAATTAAATTAGGTGTGTCTTTTCTTAATAGATCAAAAACAGCTCCATTAAATCAGCAGTTTTACATTAATGGCATGAGACATGGCCCAGATGAGGAAAATGTTCTTTGGAGTGACTTTGTATTTTATTTAAAGAGAGTTGGAAATGTTCTTCACAATTCAGATGTGAAGCAGAACTGTATTGCAGGTCCCCAGATCAGGAGGGCAGTATGAGCCCTATGAGGTAGCCTATCCATACCAGAGGGCCCAGGTTCCTCTTTTCCCAATTCTTTAGCCTGCCACTCATCCTTCCTTCCTTCCTTCCTTCCTTCCTTCCTTCCTTCCTTCCTCCCTCCCTCCCTCTCTTCCTTCCTTCCACCCATCCATCCTTCCATCCATCCATCCATTCATCCATCCAGCTGATATTTAATTAATGCTTCCTATGACAGATCCATTATTTTTCCTTCAAATGTAAAAATAGAAAAAGTATTTTCTTGCTCCTCAATCCTCTTTTGGGTCTTGGCTTCTATAACATAAAATACTCAACCACCACAGTAAGTGTTATAGTATTTGGGGGGGGGGTTCTAAAACACATTATGGTTCTGAGTTTACATTATAATCAGCCTGAGTTCCACTGGGGCAGTACCTCACTTAGAATAAAAGACAATCCTTACGAAATAAATAAGAACAACTTACTCAGTGTTGGCACACTGCTGCTCTCCCTTTAGTAGCCATAAACCCACAGGATGCTCTTGGAAATCTCAAACCATAGATGCTGAAGCAGAAACGGAACGGAAATGATTCTTCCTGAGGCCACCCAGCTAGTGTTGAGCAGGGTTTGAACTCAAGCTCAGGGCAATTTGTTTCCAGTGCTGGCCCTTCTACTGTCTTATGCTGCCTCAGTTTAATTTGAATATTATTTTAGTTAAGAGTTTGCAATAGTCATGCTAATTCCCAAATACTGTTATTTGCTGACAAGGACGGTGAAAATAGACAAATTACATCCTCCTCTCTCCCTCCAGAACCTATTGAGTAGCTACTGAGTAGCACAGAATAAATTGGTAATTTTTATAGCTAAGCTGGCATAAATGGTGACTACTAAGCCGGATTATTATCTATATGATTGACATTAGAAACCAGAATGTAGAATAACAAACTATATTAATCCAATTCTTTCATTTATATATCAGGGATTGGGAAGTTTAAATGAGCCCATTTAGGCGAAATTGACCTTACTAAGCTTATTTCTAGTCACATCTATAAAATAATCAGTATGTAATTCTAAAGTTTTATTAATTAGTTATTTTGAATGAACATTTTCAATGAGAGCATTTATTGTCAACAGATAGGTATTTTGAAGTTGCAATATGCTTCAACACTGGCAAATAACGCAGCTTTTCATGTAAGATCCATTTGGCTTTTGCTCCACAATCAAAACACTGAGAGGCAATAAGAATGGATTGTTATTCTTCAGCTGTTATCTTTTAAGGGTAATAAAGCTTCTGACAAATCCTTATTTTTTAATTACATGCTATTCAGTGTCATTAAAAACCACTGAAGAGGGTAAAATTGTCTTTGCCATGACTCTGAGCAAAAGAGGGACAAGAGACAAAAGTATGATACTCTATGTGTTGTGAGGGACAGCGTGGTCTAAGCCAACCCTGTGTTTGGGGCCACATGGCCCTAGGCAAGAAGCATGCCTCGCAGAACCCCAGGTCCTCATCTGGGAAAGAGGGTTAAGGGCTGCCCTGCAGGGCCATGTTGCAGTGAGGGGAATGACGCCATATGGGTGCTGAACCCCGGGGACAGGTGTGGTGGTCAGACATCTGGCCCAGAGCCATGTGCCTTGATTAGGGCTAAGGCATCTCCTTGTCCCTTGGCCTGAAATTGCTTCCTCCAACAGTAGGAACCATTTCAAGGGAAATGTTCTTCTCATCTAGACACTGAAATAGGAGGACCAGAAACTAGGATAGCAGTCATTTTAAATTATGGAAACTTGAGTGCCACCTACAGTGGATTCTGACTCTCATCAAGTATGTGGGTGATTTCCTTGTGACCTTATGTTTCTGACTGTTCTTGCTCACTCCCCATGACTATTCAGAAATGTCACTTTACAAATTCCCTTTGTATTTCTCCATTGCTTTTACTTTCCAGACTTCCCCACGCCCACATGCTGATAGTAGAGATGGGGTCCCCTTGCTTTCATGGGACATCATGTATGCATGTCACTAGGGATCCCCTGTCCCAGTATGTATTTGACTTGGACCCTCGGGGTCAAGGACGGTGTGCAAATGAGAGAATGTTTTAAAGAAAGTCTACCTTTCAATCAGGGATAATTACTTTTTGAGTGTATGGAGACAATAAAAGACATCTAATGCACGGTCCCTGTCTTTTCCCAGCTTGCCACAGGTGCAGCATGACTGACATGCAGGACACACTTCCCAGGGTTCTAGGTGGTGCATATAAATCCAGGTGTTGCCGGCAGGGAGCCAGTTGTGCCCTTGGTGGGTAATTGGGATGCTTTGTGGGGTGGATCCTCCCTACAGCAAGGCTCTGAGACTTGGGTGGAGTCTGTATATGCAGGGAAAGAATGAGGGAGGAGGAGGTGGGGGGCGGGCTGGGCTGGGGCAGTTCCCAAGAAGACTGTATTATAGAAATACAGAACACAGGGCTCCTTGGAAATAAAACTGAGGGAAGTCTAGAAGTGACTGGTAGGAGGTGTGGTGGCCCCCAAAGAGGAAAGCCTGAGTGACGATGTAGGGAGGTGGATCTGGCAGCCAGCACACAGGTTGAGGGGAAAGTGGGGTGACACAGTACAGGGGTCTGCACAGAAAGCCCCTGACACAGCCCTAGGGCTGCCTCTGGGTGAGAAAAAGAGCAGGGCACGGGGCAAGGAAGCCAGACAGGCAGAGGACATTCAGAAGCAGTCAGGCCTAAGGGATGGCGCAGGGAAAACTAACCATCATGCACCACATTTTATAATTTTTAAGTGTTTTACTGAATTTGCAAGAATATTTGCAAACTGGCAACGATTACTCTAAAAGTCTTCTTAAGAGGGGGGACAGGAAATATGCAAAACAATTTTAAGCATCTTCATTTCTGAGATTCTCAAAATGAGTGTGCCTCCACGTCATAATGCCACATACACAGAACATGTGCTCTTCTCTGGGTATGGCAGTAGTTTCTGGAATAGGACTGTGTCCTGGGTCTTCCCTCCACGTGCAGTTCAAGCGGAGAATACCTTTAATGAAGGATATCTACTAATGTTGCTTGTACAGATTTAGTAAGAGATATAAATGGGCTACCTTGTAACTAATAACAAGTTATATTTAAGTCACTAAAATCATGTATCTTTTGGAAAAAGCACTGGATGAGAAAAACTCTCAGGGCTGGAAAAAAGGAAACATTGTTACATGAGGGTCAGACTCACTTGTCACTGTCAGAAGTCACCATGAGAGGAAACCACTTTTTCCCCTTGATGATCTGACTACTAGACAATAAGATGCCTGGGTCATTTTTTACAGGGATGGTCCGAGAATGTGATTGTCTCACTGAATCTATCCATGAATGAGTGGCAGGGCTCTCGTTGGGTGATTATAATTAGCTGCCTGGTGTTATAAGCCAGGAGATGCCAGGGGACAAAAACTGGGGGAAGGTCAAAAGTTACCAAGTGGTGGTTCCCCCAAGCTTTGTGACAGTGCTAATCTTATTAAAGGTGAGCAAGAAGCCACTGAAAGAGCTTTTCCCTTTGAACTTTTTGAAGGACAAATTAAAGGCACATACTTGGACTTTTTATCACTTAGTAATACTAAGTGTAAAATTCCCTTGACTGGGAGAGAATTAAAAATAAAGGTCATTGCATTTCCTTAGAAAACAGTTATGTAACATTAATGATTATGGAGAGACTAAATACACTAATTCACCATTGTGAAAAATAGACTCCATCACATTACATGTACATGGGAAAGCAAAGAATTCTTTATTTACTTAGAATGGCTTATTTTGAAAGAACAAACTCTGTTCTCTCTCCAAATAGCCTTGTCCCTGGGTGTTTTGTTTTGTCTTTTGTTGTTGTTGTTGTTAGCTGGCCTCCTGTTTCTGCCAGGGAGGATCATTATCATTGTTAAATGCACGAATTCCTCAAATTGCCCATCCCGGAGTTGCCCTATGAAAAGCAGCTGCTCTCTGCCAGGGCCTCTCTGGCAGGGCATGGCCAGAACCTCCACCCCAGCTGTCTGGAGACCCACATCTGGCCTGTTGCTGTGCCCCCAGCATCTCCTAAGTGGATTCTGCTCATGCTAAAGAGCCTGTATTTTAAGAAAACACCATCCACTCTTAGTGACAATACATTTGGCTGTTTTCCCTTTATGCCAGGAAGACAAACATTCCTGTCCATCCATTTGTCCATTCACGAACATAATCATTAATCTTGTTCTGTGCCAATCGTGTGTCAAGATTATTTGGAAAATTCTCAGGAAATCCTATGAAGAAGGTATTGCCTATTTTCACTTTAAAGCTGAAGAAAGTGAGGCTTTGAGAAGTTAAAGATTAGGCCAACATTGGCAACTTCGTAGCTCAAACTAATAATTTGCCCTGAGCCAGATGGAGGAGAGGGAGGGAGAGAGAGAGAGAGAGAGAGAGCGAGCAAGGGACAGTGAGCCTGCATTCTTCCCACAGAATAATTTGAAAGAGGTGGAAGGAATAGGAGAGACACCTAAACTCAGCCAGGAGGGCTGGGGGTTGGGAGAAGCTGGGGCTGTGCATGGGATACCACCTCTAGAGGCTGTTAGTCTGAGAAATCAGGAACAAGTCCTATGATGTAAGTAATAAATAGAAATTCAATTTTAACACACAATATATTTCTATACAAGATGTACCACCAATGGTCTGACTTATCTTACAACGGTTGAAATACTTCTTAGATGAGGTCTGGCAACTGTAAATATTCATGAACAAACCCACTCGGACCACTTAAAGCAAGCTCTTACCAATTAATTTCATAATTAATGTGTTCTCACTTAAACCTAGTTGGACTTATGCACCCAAAGGACTACAGAGACGAAGTCATCTAAGGAGTTACGCAGTCTGGATGTCTCCTTGATAACAAAGACAACGTTCACAAAGAAACAGGACTGGAACGTCTGTTTCGAAGTGTAACAGGTAAGTGCAAAAATAGTTTAGAAATGCAATGCAGTCAATGCTGATGGAATTCTGAAACTTTTCAGAACAGACTGTAGATCAAATAAGAAATGAAATATTCCATAATGTGCATTGCATATAGTAAAGAGAAGTACACCTATAAAAATGTACGTAAAAGTTTTATGTTTTTATGCAAAAAAATGGACTCTATTCTGACCGTAGCTTGTCAGACATGGCCTGCAGGTGGGAAGAAGAAAAAAAACGGTGATGTACTGGGCGGGGGAAGGGGAGGGGGTGTTCTCCATGACTTGGTGTCTCAAAAAAACTCCTGAAGAACCAAGCTTTAGTCACTTAGCTAGTCAGGCGGTCAGGAATGAAGTGTATATAAGCAAAATGAAAGCAAAAAGGAAGGCAAATTTTAGTAATGTGGTTAGCCTCCCTCAGACAAAAGCTGCTCTTATCCCTGCACAGTGGCCTTGCGTGTCGATTCACAACAAGTGCCAGCAGCTCCTCTCACTGAGGGTTAGGACAGTCTACTCTGGCTTTTAAATGAGAAAGTTCAAAGCCAGAGTAGATGGGAAAGAGTAAAAGCATGTCCACACAAGTGGAGATGCTTTTAGCCCCCTCTGAGTTCTGAGTTTCAAGTTGTAGCCAGAAGTTGCTGAGAGCAAGTCTCAGACATCCCGACATAAGGATACAGAGATGTTTTAGGCTAAATGCTCTGAAGTGAAGACCAGGCAGGGGAAGGCCATCTCCTTGATGGGATGCACTTGTTTTAAAGCAGTGTGTCATCTTATGTGGCTGGAGTACTGCATTTACATTCCTTCTTAGGGAAAGCCATTCCAAGTGAACTCCCAAGGAATAATTCTACAAGTTCCTCTTAATGCTATTCTTACCCTGTGCCCTGTATTAGATAAGACATCATGGAGTGATGGCTCTGGTGTAGAATCTGGTCTTCATCTACACTTACAGAATTCAATCCATCTCAACACTTGAGGTGCAAGAGGGCCCACCCAAGACCCGGGAGCAGTGGACACTGCAGCCCCATTTCTTGGCAAGAGGCCCGGCAACCTGAGAGCTGATGCCACTGAATACAGAAGCTGTTATTGCTGTTGGAGGCTGCCAGCAGTCAACTCCACCCCAGACAAAGGAAACAGCCATGGGAGGTGGTGAGGGGGAGAGATGAAATGTGCAAGAAAATGGAACTGAATTCCATGATGGAGAGGCAGGGGTAAGCCTGCAATGTCATTCCCAAGCAGGCATTGCTGGGAGGGATGACAAAGGGAATGGACAACAGCCCTGCTTTCAATGGCTTCCTCTTTTAGGGAGGAAAACATACACCGATGCAGATAATGCAGAGCCACAGGGAAAGGATAGTAAAGAATAAACTCTTTAATCAAACGTAAGCTCACTAAATTATATATGAGGGAGAAGAGCAGGGAATCGAGGGGACCTTGCTGTAAAGGCCGTTGCCGTAAAGGGCTGAGCAGGCTCTCTTCTGGCGAGGAAGGGGGCGGGGGCGGAACTCTGCAGCAGAAGAGGTGTGGCATGGCACCATTTTCGGCAAAGAGGGAGACGGGTGGACGGTGGAGCTGTTGAGGGGCTGCCAGAATCCCAGTGTGGTGAAATTAGGGGGTTCTGTCTCTTCCTTAGGGGACAAGGGGCCCTGATGCTAGGATGGGTCTGCAGAGCTCTCCACGGTCAGGGGCTGCGTTGCTTTCCCCTTCCGGGGACTGCTCTGGATCGAACGCACATGGACGAGAATCAAGATGAAGTCTGTGGCAGGATTAGTGAAAGTTTTTGGAGATTTCTTGTTCCAAATTCTGTTTAAGTAAACAACTCAAGAAATACTGTATTGTAGCTGTTGGAGTCCAAAAATGGAGTGACTTACGTATTAGGTTGAATCATGCAAAATGGCTGGTTCTTGACCTACAAAAGTGTAAATTTCATGTGGCTGCATAAGTTCCCTGACTTGGCCTGGGCTACAGCCCCGCTTATGGGTATGTCTCTCCTTACTTCTCAGGCCACAGGCCACTTGCTCGCCAGGGAGCTAGATGGCCTCCAGCCTGCAGTGCTTTCTGAACCCTTCAAACCACCCCACAAAGGAGGCTCAGGACTACTAAAATCCCCAATGCCTCCCTGTCCGACCAAACCAATTCCAGACCTTCAACAGGTGGGTTTGCATGAGTTTTCTGAAGATACCTCAGTCTGTAAATACCATTTGCACAACACCAAACAACAGGGCAGATCCTTCCTAGCTCAGAGGTGATATTTACCTATTCCCTCTTCTGATGCAGTTCCTAACACAAAGGAAGAAGGAACTGGGGGCTGGCAGAGAAGCTGTGCACAAGTACCACAACAGTAAGTGAGTAATGGGGCCAAGTGTGCCCACCCAGGGCACAGAGACACAGAAACAGCAGCATGGCAGCCGAGGACGTGGCTACTTCCTCCAGGGAGGCAAACACAGGGATGGCTCACAAAGATTAAAACCAGTTGGCCGTGTGGACACTGCCACCATAAAACTGGAAGCAGAAGAGACATCCAAGTGGATGCTCTGAATCTTCATGGTCCAGCCTGTTGGCTGGGTGACTCCTCCCACTAAAATGGAAGCTGCAGGAGGGCAGGCATTGTGATCTTTCTTGGTCAGGGTTTTTTTTTCCCAGGCCTCCTACCCACAGGTATCAGTACCCACTCCTTGCATGGCTGACTGGCTGGCTGGCTGAAGTAACATGGCAGTGACTGACTAGCTTTTTATCCCAGTTCTGAGCATTGGGATGAGGCCGGGGTGAGGAGAAACCTGCCCCCATGGTTCTTGTGAATCCCTAAAGGAAGGTGGACCCAGGGGCCTCTTTCAGGTGATGATCAGAATTCAAGGAGACCTTGGACTTTTATGGTACAAACTACATCCTTATTTTCACTTCCCTCTAACTGAAATTAAGCAATTCTTTCCATTATGAATATGGACAACGAACCATAGTGGTACTACCTGTGACTCTGTCACCAGCAGAAATTAGATATTTTCATATCACATTATGGTGCTGCCAATGTCAAAATACTAATTTTGCTCAACGCTGCTTCAAATCACAGTAGTTACAATACTCACTGCTAGAGCTAGTATTTAATACATGAATAATGGTGGGCATATATTACCACATATGTGCTTGATTTGGAAAGGATTTCACTATACCTGACTTACTTTGTGATCCTATGTCTTTTATTTTCTGCATTTATAAACATTCTGAGAAGGGCAGGAGGTCCACAGCACAAAGGAGTTTGAGATCCTGTTGGTGGGACAGCCCTTAGTTAAGTTCTAGGATATATGCTCAAGGTTGAATCCTCAGAGGGAGTAGTAAGGGTGACAGCCCCTAGGGACCATGAGCAGTATGGTTCAATGCTGTCACATCTGTCCAACCTTCCTATCTATGACAGTATCAGCTTATCTTACAGATGTGGAAACAGTCATGGAGAGAGGGTACTTCTGAGGTCCAGCTGGGAGCAGGATTCAGATCTAGGTTTCTAGCTCTAGAATTCTGAGACAGCATCAAGAGGGGTTGCCAGTAAGACTCTGCAGTCTGAGCAAAACAAAAAGGACCTCCAAGCTAGGGTGGAATATATTATCACACAGATACATTTTTTTCCCAAACAACTAAATTCAAATACATTTACTTTGTCCTTGCAGAGTACTTGTGTAAAACAGAGACTGAACAATAAATCCTTTAGGGAAAAGGGGTATGATCTGGATCATTTGCCACTGGAAAAGACCCAGTGTGTGGGACGGAGGAAGGGGCAGACCCTGTTACACTAATAGCTTTACATGGACCATTGTATTTACCATCCCTTTTCACAGATATGGAAACTGACGCTAGGAGAAATGACCTAACTTGGTTCAGGTCACTGTCCCATTTTATAACTACGTGGCATGACTGCCATTTGCTAACATACTGAGAAACACCGCAGTCCTAACACTTGTCCTTCCAAGCAATCCTGGTACGTCTTCACAATTAGTTACCACTGGTCAGACTAAATACTCGACTGGAAACATTTTTCTCATTTCTGTTTTCTAATGGTTGGTACCGACCTGGGGGTAGGGGTGGGATTAACCAATAGAAAAGCTCCAGGCAACAGTTACAGCCCCTCTGAATCAACAGCCACATGCACAGCTCCAGAGCGATACAAAACAGGTAATTTAATTTCATAAAAGGATCTTTCTACAGTTTGTTTTTTTTCCTCCCAGCCTATTGAAACGTACACACCACGGGTACAAAGTACAAGGTAGTGTTCCGCTGTAATTTCACTTCTGCACATATTTAATGTGCTGCTGGGGATGAAACATTTCATGGTTCCTGTGCTCAGCAAATGAAATAAATCAATGTGTTTAAGAGAGAGCGATTTTTTTTTCCTTGCTATTTGGGGGAAGAGCTCTTTACTTTTCTATTAACGTGAACTTAATGAACCATTTCACATTCAAAACCCCTTAGAAAGGTCGTAATGCCTATTTCCTAATTAAATTTTTTTAAACTCAAATAATGCTAATTTTCTTTTATATCTCCACATGGGGAGCAGTGCTTAAAAAAAAAAATTACTGGAACAAACAACAGCACAGAGCGAGGACTATTTCAGTTAGCTAAATATCAATGATTGTAGCGCTTTCTAAAGGAAGACAGAAAGAGGAAAGACCTGGCCCAGCATTTTATTAACTATAACCAAAGGACCACAGAATTTGGGTTGCCACGGAACTTGGGCCTAAATAAAGTTTATCGTTTGGTGGCAAGTTGGTGTGGTGCTTCAAAACGAGCCGACATAAAGCCAGTGTGCTCTAAGCAACGGAGGTCACTCCGCATTTAGGTTCCTTTGCTTGGATTTCCTTCACATTGATGCTGAAACTTCACTGCCTGCATTAAAAAGGCTGAGGCTTCGTGTGATGCAGGAACAGGTACTTGAGGCCCACTGCTGCTGCGTTCTCAGGTCGCTCTGATTTTTTTCCCCTCCTAATTGCAGCAGACAGCATCAGAGCTTTGTCAGTGTTACCTGCTCTGAATAGAAGCACTCTCGGGCTGCCTCGTCAAAGACGAGGGAAGAAAGCAGGCTCTCTGGCTGGCAGCGGTCTTGGATTCTCGCCCCCGGCCATACTGTGCAATCACGCTGTTTATTCCACTGTAACAATCAGACGGCGCGAGCGGAGCACCTGGTCCTCCCGGCCGGGCCTTCCTTGGCAGCTGACGGGCAACCTCACTGCCAGGTGGTCACGCTTCAATTACATTAGCTAGCCATTCTAGGGTTAACGAGGACCCACTTTCTTCAGAACGCCCCGGGAAAATCAGTTCTTCATAAAGGACAGTATGCCTTTTGTTGATCACTGAACAATGTTGCTGAAAATCCATTAAATTAAATTCTCTTTATTGGACTGAATAATGCAGTCGCGATAGCCCCAGTGAGAAGTTTGCACGTTTATTTACAAAATTTCTGAATAATTTATACACGGATCCTGGCTCTTCTTTCATTTAGTGGCCACATGTTTCTTCGGAATGGAACAGTGTGGCTTTGCCTTCATTTTAATATGGGTTAATGCTCACTTGCAAATAAAAAAAAAAAACAACAAACAAAAGCTGAACTGAACTGAAAACTGGAAGAGTAAGTCTCGTTGTAACTCAGAATTCATATTCCTATTTTCTTTTGCAGGAGGACTTTCCAAATATATTGGCATGATTTATGTAAGATGTTTTTTTAAAAAAAATACATTTCATATGATCACCATTTTTATAACAGAAAATGAAAGAGATGGAAACAAGGGTAGGAAGGGAGAATGGCCACTGAGCTGTAGGTCGGGGAACCGTGGCCAAGGCTTGAGTCAAGGTGAGTCTGGATGGAAGTGTGCATGCACAGTGGTTGAATTAGATGGGTGGCTGGGGTGTCCTCCCACTCATCAGAGCATCCCCTGCAGGCCCTGCAGGGCAGGCGGGCAGGATGGCTGCAGAAGGGAGCTCCCTTCCCTCTTCTCCCTTTGCTTTTCTCCCCCCAGATTGACAGGGGGTCGGTGGAGGAGCCCTCCTTTCTTGTCCTGGTGGGTACTTTAAGTTTCTGATGGTTAGACACCCAGGCCTGCAGCCTTGGACACACGGCTGCACAGTTTGAATATGTTGGAAGAGCATGAGGTGAAAGAAATGGAAGGAAAACAAAGGCACAGAGAGCTCCAATGATCATTTAGATAATGTTGTCCCAGGAATTTAGCCTTAGATGTTTGGGAGATAATTTAAAATAGGATTTTTTTTTTTTTAATTCAGAGGAAGTATTAACAAAAACATCAACAACAAAAAAAAATTCGATTATCCTAAAGTACATATTAGGTATCAAGAAAATGTAAGCCAAGCAAAGCAAAATTTCTGTCGAATTTCACTTTTCTTTACGGCAGGGGAAAGCCCTGCCTCTTATTTAGAGGTGAGGAAGAATGCCCAAATAAATTTAGGGAGAAAGGTGTAAATTTTAGTTGATATGCAAACTCCAAGTACCATGTGAGAATATCTGTAGCAATTAGTGACAGGGCAGTCAAGAGATGGAAGGCGTGAGAGAACATGGTGGTTAAGGGGGTGTGCGCTGGCCTGGGCGTGAATACCTCTCCACTTTCTGCACTCTTTCTGGGCCTCTGTGTCCTGTCATGTAGAACAGGGCAACACCCCCATTCTCCAGTTGTGATTAAATGCACATAAAGCAGCGCATTGCTGTTTTACACACGGCCCCGGCGCTCATGTTAAGGATGGCTGGCTAGTAGACGTTTTGCTAGAACGTCACCAACTTCCGGTTCTCTGAGGCACCTCCACTAGGCCCTCCGTCATCTTAGCCTGATTCAAGCAAGGAGCATGCACTCAGGCCTTCTTGGCCCTTTAAGGTGACCACTTCACTGATGTCCCTTGTACTCAAATCTCCAAAGCAAAAATAAAATTAGAACCCAGTGCCAGAACAAAGCAAGCACCAAAGAATAACCTTCTGTTATATTGCTGATGGAATATCAAGAGCACAGATTATAATCGGACATTCAGAAATAAATGTTTTAGTTTTTGCTTCCTGATCATTTTCGATAAACGCTTTGGCTTTGCCTTGGCATTTATCTTCCCGAGGCAGGCTGGTGTCTGGTCACAATGCATGGTTCTAGTAACATTATCTCTGAATTATAAGATCCACCTTGAACAAGGCTCCAACACAAAGGTATTAGAATGTGCTGGTGACAAGCGGACGCTCTTTTGCAGCTCAAAAACAATGGCTGACGCTTCTGTATGAATAGACAGAAAGCACATCAAAGGCAGCCTTTTATGGAGAAAAATTGTGTGATGTCCACTTTAATCTCTCTCAAAATCTATGCACAAACTGAACCCAATTTCATTTTTCACAGAAATGCTAAGGCTTGATAACAAGGACATCTTTTTCTTTACAGTTAAAAGACGAGGAGACAAAGATATGCTAGCATAGCCTTTGAACTTTTTAAAGCTATCTCAATGGGCCATGATACTTAACCACTGATACAAGGGCAGGGATTTTACAATAGCTGCATTTAAAGCATTCTGACTAAAACCATTCATTATTATAGATTAAAGAATAGCATTAATATCTACATTTTCTTTAAAGCTGAATAGTTTTTATACTTTTAACCCTTTGATCAATTCACAAAGGTCTAAAAAGGTAAGGCGGTAATATCACAAGGGTTTACAAAATTACAGTGGCACACAGATATAATTTGAAGGGAGTCACACTCATTTCTTGGATGATGAAAGATGCAGAAGAAGCACGTTTGGGGGTACAAATGAGGGAGATGGTACTCTGACCAACAGATGCCTTGGAATGGAGATACTCCAGGCAGTGACTCTTCTGACACTGAGTTACTTTGGGGGGACTATAAAATGGTGTCTCCAGATGCCTCCCGATCTCCCCTTTCCTCTCCTTGTATTTCTGGGTCCCTCTTCAGCCTTGGGTGTCCCACAACAGCTGCCCAGATTGTGAAGCTGGTGCTGTGTGTCTTTTCCAAGTTTCCAACCAGCATCCCAGAGTCCCCAACTTCCTCTTGCCTGCCAGGCTTCTCCTTGTCTCACGGGACGTGTTGTGGGTGAAGTCTGGGCCCTGCGGTCAGACTGTCGGTGCTCAGATCCTGCCATCATCACTCATTCAGCTGTGTGCTCCTGAGGAAGTCAGCCCACCTGTCTAGGCTTCTGTCTCCTTGGGGAGACAGAGTGAAAACAGCGATCCTACACAAATTGCTTAAGTACAGTGCCCAGCAGAAGCTAAGTCCCAGATAGATGTCTGCCATTACCTGCCACTCCCGGCTCAGAAAGAAACCATGCAGGTTCCTGACCCCTTCTGCCACCAAGCAGCAGCTGGCCTTTCTTCCTATTCCTTGGGCATCCACGAAGCCCTGCTAAGGGGGCTGCTGATGCCTCAGGGTAGCAACTCTCACTCCTGGTGGCACATTAGAATCACCTGATGATTAATCAGGATTGATTAAGCCCCACTCCAAACCAAGTCACCAGATTCGTGGAGCAGGTCCTGAGGATCAGGATCAGTCTATACTGCACTCCCATGTGACACTAGGGTTGAGAACCTGGGCGATGGCAGGATGACACAAACATTTCCCCTGGAGTCCTCCCTCTCTGCACAGGGGCACAGAATGGGAGGGTGCGATCTCCAGGGCTCTGGAAGCCAGGCCTGGGGGGCTTGCTAGCAAGGAATGTGTTCAATTTCTTATCTTAAAAACAATGCAAATTCCTGGTGTGTGTTTATGTTAATAAAAAATGTTGTAAATGACAAAAGGCCAAGTACAGATGCTGGTCTGCAAAGATGTGTTAGGTTTCTCACGGGACTCAACTATAACTGGCTCATCGCCTGGCTTCCCAATTTGAGAAGCTCTAATGTGATGTGTAGCTATCCCAGGAGTGTTTGAGTTTTGAGAGGAGGTTCATGAAGACAAAGAAGACTGTTATACCCAAAGGGCTGAAGTCAGGATGGCAGAAGGGCAGGTGACAGGACGAGCATACTGGGTCTAGGTTGGAGGGCCACTACCTGATACTTGCTCTGCTGCTCGAATTGGAAGTTCAGGAGAACCTTTAACCTAGTCTTGGCTGTGGCTCAGCTCGTGGCCTTGACTAGTCCACATCTCCCAGAAAGATGCTGGGCTGCTCCAGAAAACTCTTGTTTTAAAAACAAACCAAAAGCAAAAAAGACCCATCAATGATCCCTCATCCCTAACAAGGCTACCTTCCCCGTGGCTAATGTGGCAGGGATGTGTGAGAAGAGCCTCTCAAAGTTGCTTCCCCTGCACAGCACAAAACACTTCCATCACCTTGAACTGTCAACCAGGTCATTAAGACTGACATTTCAGTGTGATTTAATTATAAATAGATTTTATCAGCTTGTCCAATGCCTTTACCATCCTTAAAGACCAGCCTGTAAGAAGCATACTCTTGAAAAGAAAGATGGCAAAATCTAGCAATGGCTTTGAATGACAATATAAGAAGATCTGAATTTATAGGTATTTTCTGAAAAGCTGAAATCATGACACAGCCAAAACTAGAGGAGCCTATTAGCCCTGAGCCATGTACATCTGTTTTGTGGAGAAAAAAAAAATTTTTTAATGACTGAATTTACCAGCAAAGTCTGTTTTCTTCTTAGAGCCAAAAGTATCATTTCTCCTGCTGAAGGACCATTCCCCACTCTTCAACAAGAGCTGTGGTCAGTCAAATTTTATACTCTTATTTAACTACTTGTTAGTAATAGAAATCAAAGCATAAGCTCCTCTGGTTGTTGCATGGATACATGGGTCTCTGGCTGACAGGAGTGGACAGTTATAAATGGAGAGCTATAAAACAACAAAATTTGAGATTTCTGTTTCCTCTCAATCTCTCCATTTTGAGGGTTTCACTTAAAAACAAGTGAGACCCATTTAGAGAAATGAAAAACAATTCTAAGCTAATTTTACATTAAACACATACGGTGGCAGGTTATAAACCTTTTTCTGGAATTGATTTTTAAAGCCCTTATCACAAAACAGGGTTGGAGACACTGTATATAATAACAATAATAAGATAACACTCATTGGGCACAATGCCCAGAGAAACCAGCTACGCAAATACAAGGCTAAAGGAAAAGAATGGTCTCAGAGAGAGACCAAAATGGTTCAAGATACAGAGACATCAACACTCGGGCTTCTATGGAATGAGTGGCCTCACAGACACAGCCCTGGGCTCTGGTACATGTCCTGTGTGGCAGTTAAACCCTCTTCACAGCCTCTCCCTGCATGCACGCAGATTTCTTTGCAAAGTTAATGGAGTTCATATTCACATATAATATACATTTTGACAATACAAAAAATTAGGCTGAGCTACATGAACATGCTTTTTTGACTAGGCCCCAAATAGTCAAATATCAGCAATTTCATTTACTTCAAGTCAATTTAAAACAAGGAGTGGGGAGTTCATCCCACAATTGTCTCTCATGTCTCATCATCTTTATAAAGCAGTTTTCTGAGCACTTCTGGGGGGAACAGAAGGGACAGTTCCCGATCAGGCCACATCAACAGAGTCAGAGGTGTCTCCAAGGAGCGGACTCTGTCCCCCATTACATTCTGCTCACCAAAGTTTCGGGGACGGAGAGTAAAGGGTGATGTTCTTCCAAAGGTTACAACCCCTTGTATCCACACATGAGCACCCTGCAGTGGCATTCTAGCTGCCTTTTGCCACAATTATTCCACCTCCTAATCCTTTCTGTTTTCATGCTTATTGTGCATGGGGTACATAGTTTGGAACAACTATAATATTTATTTTGAAATTTATTAACTTTTAATTGTTAAATGGGAACACAGATATAGTTTCCCCTCCAATTCTGATGGGGTAAGTAAAATATTTTCAAAAAGAGCTAATATTGTGATGAAGAAATACAGTATGAGGGGCGCCTGGGTGGCTCAGTTGGTTAAGTGTCCGACTCTTGGTTTCAGCTCTGGTCATGATCTCTCAGTTCATGGGTTAGACCCCTGCATTGGGCTCTGTGCTGACAGCGTGGAGACTGCTTGGGATTCTCTCTCCCTCTCTCTCTGTTGCCCCTCCCTGCCTCACGCTGTCTCTGTCTCTCTCAAAAATAATTAAATAAAGTTAAAAAAAAAATACAAGTGCACCTGGGTTGAGTGTCTGACTTTGGCTCAGGTCATGATCTCATGGTTCGTGGGTTGGAGCCTCACATCGGGCTCTGTGCTGACGGCTCAGAGCCTGGAGCCTGCTTCAGATTCTGGGTCTCCCTCTCTCTCTCTCTGCCCTCACCCCCCCCACTTACACTCTGTCTCTCAAAAATAAATAAACATAACAAAAAAAAGAAATATAATATGAATGTGGGACTCCATCCTGTGTTAGCACAGAAAGAGATTCTAAGTCTTAGGAACAACTGACAGGGTAGATTTGAGTTTAACTCCACCAATATTAAATAGTCTTTAAGAAAACACACATGAGGGGCACCTGGGTGGCTCAGTCAGTTAAACATCTGACTTTTGATTTCGGCTCAGGTCACGATCCCAGGGTTGTGGGATACAGCCACATATTGGGGTCTGTGCTGAGCATGGAGCCTGCTTAAGATTCTTTTCCCTCCCTCCCTCCCTCCCTCCTTCCTTCTCTCCTTCCTTCCTTCCTTCTTCCTCTCTTCTTTTTCTTCCTTCCTTCCTTTTTCTTTCTTTCTTTCTTCCTTCCTTTCCTTTCTTTTCTTCCTTCCTTTTCTTTCTTTCTTTCTTTCTTTCTTTCTTTCTTTCTTTCTTTCTTTCTTTCTTTCTTTCTTTCCCTTCCTTCCTTCCCCCCTCCCTCCTTCCCTTCCTTCCTTTTCTTTCTTTCTCTTTCTTTCCCTTCCTTCCTTTTCTTTTTTCTTTTTTCTTTTCTTCCCTTCCTTCCTTCCTCCCTCCCTCCTTCCCTTTTCTTTTTTTTATTTTCTTTTTTCTTTCTTTCCCTTCCTTCCTTCCTTCCTTCCTTCCTTCCTTCCTTTCCTTCCTTCCTTCCTTCCTTCCTTCCTTCCTTCCTTCCTTCCTCTCTCTCTCCCTCTTTGTCCCTCTCCCCCACTTGTGCACATGTTCTCTCTCCCTCTCAAATAAAAATTAAAAAAAAAAATTAAAAAAAGAAAACACATATGAACCACATGTATTATTTTTAAAAATCAGGATTAAACACCTGGTCTTAGTTTGTAATAGATTTTTTGAATGAACGTGGCTAGTTTTACACCACATATCATAAAATATCAAATTCATCAGGTCTCTGAATAGATAGTAACAAATCACCTCTAAGTCCAGACAGAATTTTACAACACACTAAAAATTAAACAGATATGGAAGTTTTAATATTTTCTTGAGTGTTACCATTTTTCCAGAAGAAACAAATTCAGTTGTTATTATATTACTTTTAATAAAATCCATGTTAAAAAATTTTAGGCAATTCCATAAAGGAGATTCTGGAAAAATGACATTTTATTTTTGACATTCAAGCATTTCTAGGACTTTGATTTCAGAAGGGAAAAGCTTAAAATTTAACAGGTATATTTTCACTGCATTGACAGTAAACATAGCTTTTTAAAAATTTGAATGTTTACTGTCACTTAAGAAAAAGAAATTATAAAAATGAATTCACTTATTTAAAAGGGATCTGACTGGGTTTATGAACATATAATGAAGGAAAAAGTAAATCTGCTTTCAAGTGAAGACTTAACAGAAGTTTGTGGAGTCCATAATTAGCACCTCCCAGGGCGGGCTTTCTAGAATCTCAACAAGGAAAACGTGGAATGCAAGTCCCATTCAACAACCTGAGAAGATGGCGTGCTTTTCACAGGCAAAGAACACATTACCAAGTTCATTAATTAAACAGTGCGGGTGGAGCAGATGGATGCTACCTACGCTCGAATGACGCTAAATTGGGACAGAGGTTTGCAGTCCTTAATGAGGCTCCATAAAATGAATGATTACATAGTGATCACAAGTAAACAAGCCTACAAGGAGAGCTGCATTATCAGGGCAACAAGTCCTGCAACATGGTAACAAGAAGACCAACGTGAGTGCAAGTATCCAATACACAAAAACGTCTTTGAGGTCATTTGATCCCAGAACGATTCCAGGGGCTGAGGAAGGCTGGACAAGTCTACCAAGGGTTAAGCATGAAATGACAGTGGGGCAATAATATGAAAATGCCTGGCCATGGAAGTGAATGGAACAGAAACCTTTTTGTCACATATTAAGTGCATTATTGAGAATGAGACTCTCGAGATTCCTTTTATCTTGACAGAAAAACAGAGATGCAAAACGTCAGGTACTAGGGCTTTTTAAACTAAAAGGCTTAGCAGAAGCAGCTATCCAGAAAAGGTGGCATTAATATGATTTTTTAATGATATTTTTTTTCTCTCATCACTAATTCTTTACTTTTTCAGCTATGTTGAACCTGTAACTTTTTGGGGGCGGGGACTCCTAATTAGCCTTTGCTACACCTGGACTTGTGGACCCATGCAAAAGAAATTTTTTGGACTCATAGGTAGAACAGAAACTTATTTTGATATTTAAAATTTGCTATAAATATTTGTTGTTATCTGGAACTTAAAATTTTGCAATGAAGAATATACTTTTTTTTTTAATATGCAATTTATTGTCAAATTGGTTTCCATACAACACCCAGTGCTCATCCCAACAGGTGCCCTCCTCAATGCCCATCACCCACCCTCCCCTCTCCTCCACCCCCCATCAACCCTCAGTTTATTCTCAGTTTTTAAGAGTCTCCTATGGTTTGACTCTCTCCCTTTTTTTTTTCCTTCCCCTCCCCCAGGGTCTTCTGTTAAGTTTCTCAGGATCCACAGCAGTATATTCTTTCTCATACAGAGAAAGAATATACTTCTTTACAATGATATTTTCCAGTTTAGACACAGTATAATCCCATTAACAGTAATTGAGGACTTTGGAACAAGGGTATCCAGAGGATACAGGGTAGCTATGTATTATATATAGTGCAGCTCAGAGGTCAGTTGTAGTTAAAAGGGACCCCCTGCTTCTGTCCCTGTGGCTCCCATTGGGATGCCCTACATTGTTATGCCTGATCTATATTTCTTGGCTTTGATTTTCTCAGTACACATGCCTTTACTGTAAGTTTTTGGAAGAGGTAGAATTTAAATAGATTCAGCATATACAAATCAATGTCTTGCTTCCAAGACCAGAGACATCACCGTGATGGAACTGTGCCCTCAACTATTCATCAAGGTAAAAGTATCAGGAGCCACACCAATCTGGTCCTGGTTTTGAGCTAGACTCTGTTGTGAACTATGACATGGAGAACATTTACACTTAATGGTTTCACTGCTGTTTAATTTGGACGTGTTTAGGTGTAAGTGTTTAGGTATAAGTGATATACATGTGGTATCAAAATGGGAATCTTTCCGTTCTAATTTACAATAGTTTTGTTTTCATTTTTATTTCATAAAATCAAGGTTTAAAAGGGCTCAGATCCTCTTGGTAAGAATAATGATAGGATAGGCTAAAATTAGGTGGAATTGCTTTATTTTCTCAAAGCTGTGTAATTTTGATGGCCTCCTGTTCTTAGGTCAAAAGCATCGACCAGTGAGAAACAGTGGGGGAGGGGGGGCTCAGAGTCAGGCTGCCCTGGGCTCCCATCCTGGTCCTGCCCTGGCTGTGGGGCCAAGCCCCCTGCTTCCTTGAGCTTCATTCTCTTCATCTGTGATATTCTGCACAGTTGTCACCAAGAGTGGGAATAATGGACCAATGCAATGGCTCTCATCTTCTGTGTGCCTCTGACCAGCCTGTGCTTCTACATGTTATCGGCCACTGTCCCAAACTGCCTTTTGGATGCCAAGTGTGGCCTCCGGACCATCAGCTAATGAGACAGCATTTTATTGGTCACATGCAGACAAGAACTACTGAGTTCAGTAGTGGAGATACTGATTCAGATACAGATTCAGATACATGGCAGTGGCAGCAGAATTGGAAATCCTTTACTTGGTAAACTCAAGTAAAGTATTTTTAAAACTTCAGTATGTGTTAAAATCAACTGTCACGGTGAATTTTAAAAATGTCTAATGGATGTTTAGGCTCACCAAATATACACTCGCTGACTTCTGGTGGCAAAGGGCAAGAACGTTAGAGAACACGCTGGAAACATAGCATCAAACACTAGGATCTAGAAAGTGAGGCACATTTAGGAATTTTACATATTTTGTTTCATTATGTGAAAACAGAATGCTCTTTATAAGAGATTAGATGCACATTTGAATTCATATCTGTTGGTAAGAAAGCAAAAACTTTCCATTTGAAAATGGAAGAAAAATATCAATATTAAGAATATGAGTCTCCAAGTCCCCCCCTCCCCCAACACCCAAAGAAATCTTTTGGGGGTAGACAAAATAATCTGCTAAAAAAAAATCTGCATTATCCTCCTAGGTTGCAGTTCCTTTAAAAATTTATGTATTCGTCAAATTCTGATTGCAAAAGCTCTCATGTGCCAGACAGACTACAAAACACTTAGTGATTAGGTCCATAATTAGAAACTGTCTAATCATTTTCTGTTGGCAATTCTTGACTCTGAAATGCTTAAATAAAATGTTCAATAAGGATTATTTATAAAAGAACCAATATTTTGATCACGAATTCAAAGGGAGGCCTGATTGTACAAATGCAGATAACAGCCTTATTTTAGTACATAAAATCTCAGATTGAATTTAGACATCTATTAGCACAACTGATCCTAAATAATTTAGTAGAAACATTGTTTTAGAAGATCCCCATGTATTTATTTCATAGTTTGAAAAACTGTTCATTCTAATGTAAATTTATAATCTAGACTTGTTTTGGTAGAATTTGATTATTTAAATGAGCCATGCATTTAGTACACTAGGAGAGACTATGCAATATCCAATTCTATGAAAGAATCAACATTCTTTTATAACTTTAAACTATTCTAATGTGAAGAGCTTGAAATGCTCCACAATTGAGTTGATATACTCTCAGGCACTAGTTTCTATGGAACTTTTAAAAGAGAAAACTAGTGTTAAACTCTCCCATTGTGAGAAAGGAACAAAGTACAAGCTTAACAATTCCCCTTCCTGGAGGAAAAAAAGAAAAGGTCCAGAAATTTAAAAGAACTTCAACCCAAAGCAAAGCATTTCATATGCTTTCGATTACAAGTGTAACACATTTTATATAACGATCCAGAAGCCACCTTTCTAGAGCCTTGCAACTAAAGACTTTTTAGCTGGAGGGGTTAAAAGTGTGGGTGTGGAAGTCAGCTTTTGTTTGAAAAATTAGCAATGCTATGAGTCATCATGCATTAGCAGCAGAAGAGTTTTGCATCTTGTACGAATCCAGACACCATATGCCATGCGAAGGCCTATTACTTTATTCGGTGCCACCGCTGACAGGCAGCCACGTGGGTATCCCCAGTGGAAGGGCTGTCTCCTCCCGGCGGCGAGGACAGGAACCCAGTGAGCTGAACACATCCGACATTGTACGGAGCAGCAGGAACAGCTGGTAAGCTAGCAAGCAGCAACGGCCGAACGGAGCGCGGATGCTAATGAGCCTGGCGACAATGCAGGCCTTCAGAGGGACGACTGCAACGTCCACATGTCCCCACAACAGCCTCGAGAGTAGAATCTGCTCGTTCATGCCTTCAGTCTCATTAAAACACAATACTGGTATTTGTGGTTTATCAAAACCAGTTGTAAGTCACAACTTATAAATCCACCCAACAGATCCAACATACTTTAAAAAGTTGCACCGAAACGTATGCACGATTTCCACAGGCATCTTTAGATATTGAGGGGAGTTGGGGGCAGTGGGGTAACAGTATGGCCAGAGCAGCTGCTACTGGGTCCAGGTCCTTGCTCACCCCTAACATGACTGTGTGGCCTCAGGCAAGTTATTTAACCTTCCTGGGCCTCTGTGCCCTCAACTAGATTTTTTCAAATATAATAAAATATATAACAGATTGCATTATGTAAGACACTGTACTGTGTTTGCATAACAGACTGAAATAAGGTAAGAAATGTACCTTCCTCATAGGATTGTGGTAAGTATTAGCTGAGTGACTCTATGTGTGAGGTTCCTGGTGCCTGGGGCAGAGCAGGTGCTGGTGAAGTTAAGTGAACTACTGTCTCTCCAGGTGCCGGAGAGTTGAGCTCCATTGCTCTTCCTGGAACCAAGGCAATAGGCAAGTTCCTTCCTTAACCTCCTAGGCCTTATTTTTCTCACTACTTAAAAGGGTAGCACATCTCCCTATGCATGAGAGGCCTGCTACGTGGGGGTGGGAAAGAGGACTGGTAGATACCGTAGGACCAGGCAGGGTTGATGAGGGAGGTGGGAGTGGGGAGTCCGTTGGACACTGGGTATGATGTCTGTAGTGGGATCTGGGGTCCCCAGGCCAGAGATCCTTGAAGGTTCCAAGTTTACTTACGGCTCTGTTTTGCTGAAAGAAGCTCAGTTCTTTGAATGCTCCTTGTTTTGATCAAGTCCCTGTGACTGTATTCTCCAAAAGCCAGGTGGAAGGCCCCTGGTCAGGATGCCTTCTTTGGGGCTCTGGGCTGAGCTCTGCATCATAGGCATTATGAAAATGCATGGACCTCTATTTTCCTTAATGTTTTCCATACTCAACAAAGGGCCCTGTGAGGATGGGGACCATGCCCTCCCTCCATTTGTGTGCCCTTGGCAACAGCATGGTTCCTGGCATACAGGAAGTGACCAAAGGATATTTGGTTGAATGAGTACACTCGTGGGAAAAATGGCTTTTAGATTTGTCATTTTCAGAACTGGTGTCTAGGAGTGTGAATGAGATGATCAGAATCTGTTGATCACTTTCTTGCCAAGATTTTCTTAAGAGCTCTAAGAGACACTATTGAAAAATCATCTCTAGCAGCAAGTGCATTTTCCATGTCTATTCCTGGGGTTGGGTGTGTATAAACACAGTGGGAGAATAGACTAGTACTTGAAGGGAAACTTTGTCTCCTTGGAGTCTTCCCCCAAGCTAAGCTCGACTCGGGATTCCTGAAGGTGACATTGGTACTTTCTGAAAAACAGAAGGTGTGAAGTTGCCTGCAGAGTGTCGGTCAGTGAGATCACCTGCCTCGGAGTTTAGAAGGCTATGAAGATTGACATAAAGATTAAGTACCAGGAGAGTTAAACTTGACTTTAAAGAAGTACAATGATAAACATCCTAAGGAACTTTGTGTGTGTGGAATTCATGATGAATTCAAGCATGTTTTAATCTGGAAACCCGCGCTCGTGGAGGCAATCTCTCTGGCCGGCAGCTGCCAGGGCTCTCACACGCAGCAGGCATTAGGCCGTCGGCTCTGTTCCCACTGGCCGTCTGCTCCTGGTACAGTGGGTTTGCACAGTGGTCAGTCCCGACCCTGATTTGAATTTGTTGTCTCCTGTATATCTGCTTTCTTTATAATCTGCTCTCAATTTCCTGTTGCTTCCAAAATTCTACAGACAACATCAGGATTACTAGACATGGAAACGAGGACTAGAAGGTGAGGTGAAGAACTGGAACTCCCACCCTGCTTGTGGACAATGCCCAGGAGCAGTTTGAGAGCAGATCCCCAGGCAGAGGCCCCTCCAGGCCTCAGTGGTCCTGGAAGAGCTCGGTTTTCAGCCCTGAGTCTCTCACATGGTCAAAGTCTTTTGAAGAGGAGGGTGACACACAGTGTTCAGTATCTTCTACTGATCTTTGTGAGGAAGTAGTTGCTAGAATATGAATGCTGTTTAGTCACTGGGATTTCAAAGATTTTGAAAAAAATCTTTAATGTTTAAAAAATACCCAGAACAGAAATAATTGCAGTGCTCAAGAGGAGACAAAACTGCCCAGGATACAGTTATGATCAGGAGCAGCAACAGAACGGAGTTAGTAGGGTTTGGGATAGGAGTGAAAGAGGTGCCTGAAATTTACACACAAACACACACACACACACTCCCCCAAGCATTCCACTTTCTTGAATCAAGTTTCAGAGGAATGGTGATCCATGCAAGAGATGGGAAGACGCATGCTTTACAAATGGAATGTGCCCCTAGGAAGGGTGCTATGAAATCTGAGCCACAAAGCTGCCGTTTCCACGGTCCCGTGTAATGTCACCTAAGCGCTCTGCCTTGCATGACTTGCTGCAGGCTGCTGCAGATCAGAGCTATCGATCGCTCTGTGCAGAAGGGTCTCACTGTGTGAAAGGAAGGTAAGCGGCAGAGACGGACAGCTCTGGTATTGATTGGCTTCGGCGGGGGCTGCGCTTCCAAATGAGGGTCAGCACTCCTTCACACCACCTAGGAGAGTCACTGTGATGTGCATCTGGGTACAGAGGGATAGGGGAGTCAGGCCAAATGCCAGAGTCTCAAGGACACCTCCTCTTGTGTTAGCTGGTCACAATACCTCTCAGAGAAGCCAAAGATGCCATGTGAAATCTCAGGCTTTTTGAAAAAAAAATCATGGCAACAGAAGCCTACGATGGGCACTGGTGCACTCTAACTGCCAGAGGCCATGTCAAAAAACTGTCAGAGCAATGTGCATGCATCTTCAAGAATGCCCCTCTAATGTCTGAGTGGTTCACCAAAGCCAGGACAGCTCTTATGATAAAAGACAAAAACATTTTCTACACTAAAAGTTGACCTCTCCCCCCCGCACTTACAGCTGAACGTTAAAAAAAAAAAATTGGCTCAAACTGACATTCTACTTAAGGAAATTTCAATGATATAAAAATGATTCTGAAAAGATTTTTACGGAGATAGACTTCTACAGGCACAGAAACATAAACTCATCTAAAAAGCCAAGTACAACTATGAGGTATATCACAGTTCGTGATTCTTGAAGGCAATGTAAAATTAAAGGATTATGAAGGCAGATTAAAATGAAAATAAGGAACCCAAAGAAATCAAGCTAAGAACAAAATGCATCCTTTAAATGTGTTTCTGTGGATGTGGAAGCACAGTGAACTCAATTCTACTGCTTTTGTGATTCAAGTCTTTGGACTAAGAAGTCATTATTTAAAATCAGTTCTCTTTTTGGTATCTGTTACAAGTCATTTCCTCTTACGCAGGCATAAAGACACCGTATGGTGTAATTAAATAAATGGTGCTGCAGTCTATTTTAACCTAATTGGAGATTCCTTAAAATGTTTGCATTTCAGATTTTAAGTCAAATAACACCTACTGAGTTTTTACTACATTGGATGTGGGAGACTGAAAGGCCAGTAAGACTAGTCTTTGCCTTCAAGGAGCTTGCTATCCAGTGGAGAAGGCAGGTGCATCAGAATGAGCCCTGCCCTGTGTGGTCGGCACCATGCTGTCTGCAGAAGACAGCAGAGAGGTCCACAGGCCTTCTACCCTCCCTGAACAGATGGGTTGCTGCCTCCCTCAACAGGTGGCTTCTCCTCCCTTGAATCTGGGCTGCCCTTGGGACCTGCCGTGGCCGACAGTTCCGGGACGTCCAAGATTGTACTGTGAAAACCTGGTACCTTCCGCCTGGGTCTCTGGGAGCACCGAGCACCTATGTATGAAGTGCAATTGCTGTGAGGTTACTTTGCTGCAAAAAGACCCAAGCTAGCCAAGTGGGGAGGCTGCCCAAGAGTGAGGGCTGCCTGGGAGCCCACAGGTGCTCCCGCTATGCTAGTGCAGGTGCCATACAGATGAGAGGCCTGGGTGAGAGCCACCCAGCTGAGCCTAGTCAACCCACAGCACCGTGGGAGGTCTTCTCTCTACCATCTCTCCTTTAAAAACCTCTGCACAAGTCTGTAGACTTTATCCTGCAGGTCTCCAAAGTGGGAGGGGAAAAGACAATGCTCGGATGTCTATTCACGTGTTATCTTTTTATCTAAAATTAAGAAGATAATTCAGCTTTACTGAGACTTACCACCTGGCACCCTTCTTGCTCAGTCGTCTGTCAGACTGTCCCGGGTCAGGATCAGTCCTGAGGGGGAGATGGGGGACGGGGTTCCCTCATTCACTCTTACCATTCTGTGATGTATTATGGTTTACATGACCCTTAATACTGAAGTTTTGAACTTTATTATCTCATAATAGGATCGCCTTTCTTTCTTTTTTTCAATGTTTATTATTTTTGAGAGAGACAGAGTGTGAGCAGAGGAGGGGCAAAGAGAGGGAGACACAGAATCCAAAGCAGGTTCCAGGCTCTGAGCTATCAGCACAGAGCCTAACTTGGGGCTCAAGATCACGAACCGTGAGATCACGACCTGAGCCGAAGTCGGATGCTTAACTGAGTCCCCCAACTGCCCCAGGATCATCTTTCTTTCTTTTTTTTTTTTATTAAAAAAAATTTTTTTTAACGTTTATTTATTTTTGAGACAGAGAGAGACAGAGCATGAACAGGGGAGGGTCAGAGAGAGGGAGACACAGAATCTGAAACAGGCTCCAGGCTCTGAGCTGTCAGCACAGAGCCCGACACGGGGCTCAAACTCACGGACCACGAGATCATGACCTGAGCCGAGGTCGGCCGCTTAACCGACTGAGCCACCCAGGCGCCTCCAGGATCATCTTTCAAATACACTGTACTGAAGCAGGTCACGACCATGAAAATCTTTCATACCACACAAACATTTGCTCTTTATCTCACAGGAAAGTTCTTATAAAAGCTCTTCAACATAAAGATGAATTACTCATCTTTTTTTTTTTTTTTTATAGAAAGACAAGTGTTCTAAATTTGGTGACCATTTCTGTGATGACAAGGGGATGAATTTACTCATTCATTTAACAAGTATGTATTGAACAAATGTTTACTCTGTGGCAGGTGTGGAGGCTATATCCAGGGTTGGTATTCACCTGGAAAACACCAGCATGGGCAGCATCCTGGCCAGTGTCTGCTGGTGACCTTGCGGTGCCCAAAGTTAAATACTTCAACTATCATCCTTGGAGTCATCAGGAAACAAAACAGACAAAAATCCCTGCCCTCATGCAGGGAGCAATGAGTAAGTGAATTATATAAATTAGAGGGTGATAAGGGCTGTGGAGAAAATAAAGGGTACAGGTGTGCTGTGGGAGGTCATGGGCAGGTGTGTGCAGGTGTGGGACCGCTATTCCCCAGGGAGGCTGGGGGGCACTGTGGAGGGAACGAGCCAGGTGGACATCTAAGGAACAGGGTTTCAGGCAGAGGTCATGGAGCATTCAGGCCTCCCCTGCAGGACTCTGGCCTTGGCTCTGAGTAAGATGGAGGCCCCTGGAGGCTGTGAGCAGGGCAGCGATGTGCTCTGAACCACGTTTTAGCAGTCTGACTCTGGCTGCTGTGTTGAGTATCATCATGGGCACAGGTGAGGCTAGAAGCAGAAAACAAAGCCAGGAGGCTATGGTTGGTCAGCAGTACATCCTTAGCTGTTATCCTAGGAAAAATAGGAAAAAAATTTGCCTAGGAAAAATTCCATTCCCTCAAAATGACATTCTGATATCGAGTGAGAAGGTAACTGCTTTTATAGGAAACACGCCATGGAGAGAAGATCTTGAAAAGAAATGCTGGAAAACGCTGCCTTCGGCAAGGGAGTTTACTGTTGAAGATGGTATATGTTTTCAGAAAGGTCTCCGATCTGTACCACCAATTTTGTAAGCTGTTTCTAACTTTCCCAATGAAGACTTTACTATGTTTTCAATCTGTTTGTTGAAAAATACAATCAACAACTAATATGAAATCAGGGAAGATGGAAATTTCCTGCCAAATGCCAAGAAGAACCTTCACAAAGGTTAAGAATGAGCTTGAGCATCAGTAGGCCAAGACAGGGTCTTTGGCTCCCATGGGTCTATGTATCTTTGCAAGGTTTTGTTTTCAGCTATAAAACCAAGTATTAAAATAAACTGAATTTAGAGGGGCTCCTTAGAATCACCAAATTATGGAACTGTTATGAAATCAAGATTATAAAAATAACATAACACATTTAATTCCATTGCACTCGCTGAAATACTATTTATATTGTGGTAAAAGCAAAACAATTTTGTGTTATTAAATATAAAATACTTTAAATTATTGTTTATTTCATCTTTAGCACATCCTCTCAAATTCTCAGTAAGTATACTTTATAATGCCATAAAATATTTGTATAGTTGAACCTGTGTATACTTTAAAATAAATCAATATAGGGATGCCTGAGTGGCTCAGTCAGTTGAGCATCCAACTCTTGATTTTGGCTCAGGTTATGATCCCAGGGTTGTGGAATGGAGCCCTGAATTGAGCTCTGTGCTGAGTGTGGAGCCTGCTTAGGATTCATTCTCTCTCTCTCTCTCTCTCTCTCTCTCTCTCTGTCTCTCCCCCTTTGCCCCTCTCCCTGCTCATGTTCTTTCTCTAAAATTAAAAAAAAAAATTAAAAGCATACATAAATTAAAAAGAATAAATCAATATATGTGTGTTTAAATGGCATGCTTAAACGTTTTCTTTCTTTTTCTTTTTTGTCTTTTGATGGGGTATGTAGTAAGACTGGAGATGACAGAGGTAGGAAGTAGGTTCGAGGTGGGTGTCCTCAGCCACTGCAGTAAGGACTGTCAGGTCGACTTCCACCCTTCCCTCTGGAATGGACTGAGTGGTAGGTACATATGTTCACAATGAAAGGCTGCTCACCAGGAGCCTCACGTACTTAAGAAATCCCTCAGCACCTCGGAATAGGCTATGGGCATTTATGTAATCAATTCTAATTAGCTTATGGCTACCTTTTTGTCAAACAAACAAAATGAACAAAATTGTGAAATTTCCAGCCTCGAGTTGTAGATGGCACACACAGATACACACAAAAAATGAGACCCATTTGGAGATGCCACCAGGAATAATCTTTTCCTGTAGAGCTCTCATGACCTTCTGATTTTCTCTTTTGTGTGTGACTCCACAAATGCCCAGTAGGCACTAACTGCATGTCTCTCCTAGAGTAAGGGTCACATTCCACCCTCTGTCACAGTTACAATCGCCCTATTGGCTGGGAGGCATCTCAAGGGCAAGGCCACTCATCTCTGCATCCTACAGTGCTGGCTGCGGCCGCGCCACCAATGCTGGCGGAGGGAGGAACATGGAAGAGCGACTGCCTGGAGCTAACCAGGCACGTGCAACAGTCTGGGCCCTGACTTGTTCTCCAGAGCTGTGGGTGCAGCGCGGCTGCTTCTGGGTATAGAGAATGTGCAGGGTGCTGGCCCTCCTCTCCACTTTACGTGCATCTATCAGTGTGCTCATGCAACGTACACGCATTTCTCCTGCCAGGTCTCATCCTGGACTCTAGGTGTGAGCAAAACAAAGATCCTCCTCTCACACCCTTTACATATGAATGGGAGAAAGAGACATTAAGTAAATGGTAAGCACTAAGGAGAACATGGATGAGACTGCCTAGAGGGCTTGCTAACATAGACAACTTTCTGATGCGTTGACTGCTGAGCAGAGACCTAAGGGAAGGGAAGGGGTGAGCTGTGCAGATGTTGGGCTGGGCGGAGGAGGGAGCATTCCTATGCAGTTCCTGAGGCTGGAGTGTGTTTGCGGATCCTTGTAAGGATTCTGGATTTTTCTGTGGGTGAGAATGGGAAGTAACTGGCAAGTTCTAAGCTCCGACATGCTCCTTCTACTTGAGGAGCAAAACTCTGGCTGCTGGAGAGTATTCCAGGGAGAGCAGAGAGAAGCAGGGCGACTGGGAGGTGCTGCCACACTGGCCCAGGATGGGGGCGCCTAGCCCAGCACAAGGCACTGGGGCTGTAAGCAGCAGTAGCATTTCCGTTATGTTGTGTGGATTATTTTATATACGTATATTCATTTCATAAGTCCTTATAACAATATGTGAGGGATTACTGTCCTCGTTTTACAGATAAAGGAAACTGCTAGAGGTAAAGATACTTGTTCAAAGCCAAAGAGCCAGTTACTATTTAAAATACAACTGAAACCACCCAAGGTCTTTCTGAGGCCGGCTACCACACATCACTTGCTACTCTGAGCACAACTGAGAGATACACCTTACAACTTCTCTGGCTCTTGTAGGAAAATTGCTGCTGAGGAGGGAATGTCCTTAGATGCTTCTCAGTGAGAACCGAAGCTTGAGCAGGAGGGTCCATTGCCACTGTGTCACTGATAACTGCCTCAGTGAGATGTGGGGTTTAAGGTGCTTTCATGTGGCTTCTTAAATAAATAAATAAATAAATAAATAAATAAATAAATAAATGCTTACCATCCTTTATCATCAGAAGTTTAAACGACTGGTCTGACAAACCACTGGGGGCCCCTAACGTGTGTCACTTGAGCATGTCACAAAAGCATGGCTGATCTGCTCCCTTATCTAGCCTTTATGCCTAATGTGTGATAACTGGAGCTAATGAATCCAGAGAAAAGAGAAAAGGAGTAATGAAATAGTATGAAAATTTAACTCAGAGGGGTACCCAGGTGGCTCGTTAGGTTGAGTGTCTTGACTCTTGATTTCGGCCCTGATCATGGTCTCGTGGTTGGTGGGTTCGAGCCCCATCTCGGGCTCTGTGCTGGCAACTCAGAGCCTGCTTGGGATTCTCTGCCTCCCTCTTTCTCTGTTCCTTCCCTGCTCGCTCGCTGTCCCTCAAAAGTAAATACATAAACATAAAAAAAGAAAATTTATCTCAGAGGAAGCCAATACATTAAAAGGTGAGAACCTCTCATCCTGATCTGATGTGAGCTAAAACCAACACTCGGAGAAGTCTGAAATTCTACAGAAAGTGGAGTAGTTTATGCGAGGTGTTTATGCACAACTATATAGACATTTGCTTGACAAAATTATAATGCATATAAACAGAAATAATCTTCATGCAAAAAATTTAAATGCTGTTTTTTGATACAGACCTCTGATGTGCATCTATGTTGTTATATGCAGAGAATGTTTATCCTGTTAGGTCTAAATTCTATTTTCCCAAACTAATGAGTAGATAGTAATTCTAAGACATTTCTAAAGACGCTTTCTTTTATTTAAAGGAGTCAAAAATCCTATGAAGATAACCCTTAAAGTTAAAATTAATTTATATTTCTTCTCATATTCATATTAAGATTGGTTTCTTGGTAGTATACATTTACGTTCATTTAATTATAATTCATTTGATTCTGAATATATGAAAGAAAACACACATGCTATTTCTTTTGTCACAGCGAAGCTGAACCCTCACCCAAAAAATACAACGTGAGGACAATTTTCATCTTCTTCTGGGGGAAAGTTATGGTTCTGGGAATGTTAAAGGCAGAACATAATGATAAGTAGCAGCAGCTCCCCCATCAATTCCACGCCTTCTTTAAATTCCACTGAGGATGGCGGTTTGGATGGAGACCCCAAAATCTATTCTGTCCATCTGTTTTATTATTCTTAGAACAACTGTCAAAAGTTGCCCAGGGATCAAGTTGCAAACATACTAATTTGCCTTTGAAAAGTAGGCCCTGGGGGAATTCTGGAACTCTGCTTATAAATTCAGAATCCCATCAGCTAGCGAGCCTGCCTACCCTTTGTGGAGGTATGAGACTTTGCACTTCCAGGCACACATCTGCCTCAAAGCCAGGATGCACTGATATTCTTACATCCCACTTCATAGGCAAATGAAGGGAAAAACCAAAGGGACTTGGCATCTTTAAGGGCTGGCTTGTCCCATGACAAGCAGACCCTGAGTTTTTACGAGGCAGTCCCTTCATTGATCACTCATGGATTAAGACCAAAGCTTTGTGCTGGAGAGTTTAAATGAGTGGGCACGGCAGAGGGACACATATTCTGTACTCTTGTACATCCTATGACCAAATTAGGAAGACTGAAAAGAGACATGAAGCAGTAGAGGAAACAGGCTGAAGATAAATATCACAGGCCTCTAAGTATTGTATTGTTTCATTTCTGTGATGCTGAAGAAAGTGACAAGATCATTTGGACATACATAACATTGGATGTGGATTTGTTTCCAAAGGAGGTGTCTGTTTAAAATATTATGTGGCATTTTGGAAACATGCCAGTCTGTTGGAAACTAAAGCAGCTGTGCACTTCTCAAGTTGGCTATGTTAAAGGCATGTGCAAAATACAACGTAAACATTAAAATGAATCTTCACTGCCTAGTGGCTTGCACACTGGACACCTGATCACAGGGGTGGGAGGGGATATGGAGGAGAAAGGGGGCGGGCATTAGCACTGGTTCTCCAGCTCCCATCCTTCCCCTACCTGGCCCCAGTGGTCTCTATCACGTCTCAGGAAATAAAGTCAAATGCTTTCAAAGCACAGGTCCCCAGAAACATATTTAAAACACAACATTCAAAGTGCCAATTTTAGAGTTTGGTAAAATGTCACTGTAGTAAACTAGAAAAAAATTCCTTTTCAAGGCCAACAATGAGGAATGATGGCATTTGGGTTGTACTCACCCACAGGTTACCAAAAAAGTATTCTGCTTTGATTAAAAAATTTACTTGAGTGTGTTGCAAATTACTCTAGCTCAGAAACCTGCAGGGAGCTCGCTGCATACAGGAAGGCGAAGGCAGACAGGCACAGAAGGGATCACCATTTGGACTTGCCTGCTTTGTCCTTCTTTGGCTTTGCACAATCTCTTATTATAATAAGGCATGTATTATCCTTTTTGGAGATTTGAATAACAGAAAGTCTCACTTTCAAATATATTGCTTATAATCCCAGAGTCTACTAAATGTTCTGCGGATGCTGTTTATGGCATTATGCTCCTTTCAAAATGGGACTGATAATTAGTAAACTGAAATTTGATTAATGTTGGATTAAGAGGTTCTGATGTCTCGCTGCAATGTGTTATTTCAGTCTGTAGGCACTGGTAGAAATTGTCCTTAGGAAACTTGTTTCTTCCCCCTTTCCAGCATGGGAAGATTAATTTAAACCCTGATTTAAAAAAAAAAAAAAGAATTCAGTTTCATTCAACAGTTTGTAATGCATGACTCAGTTTTTTCTCACTCTTTTTCTGTTTTCCCCACTTTGAAGCTGGAGCCAATGAATTAACTATTTGAGAGGGAACAAAATAAACTAGAAATCAAAGTCTTCCTCCAAAAATGCCAAGGGTGAGCCCTTCCTGGTTATGGCAGAGTAACTTGGCATGGATAAATGATTCAGTTTCAGCTCTCACTAGATTCAAGTACAGAATTTTGAAAATATGATGAACTTCTCTAAAAACAAAGGACCTACCTGGTATAAATATCAAAGCCTGTGAAAATTACCACTAGGTAATATTCGAAGGAAAAATTTAAAATTAATACGATGATGTGCTTTTTAAAGTTAAGGTTAGGGATACCTCTTTCAGTTTTGCCAGGATTATAAAAAGGGCTGTGATTTTCAGAAGTTTTTCCATGCTCTGTGGCCAAAAGATTCCATGTTTCTTCCTCGCCTGTTTTTAAATTAATAATCTTGTTTGCTTACTACTGAAGAGTGTGGGAGAATCAGGAATAATGGGCTCCCTTTGATGCTGTCGCCATTCCCAAAGTGGTCATGTGAATGCTAAAGAAATACTGTCATTTATGGAATGACCTTTTGCTCTTTGAATATTCAGACACTAACAAATGTTAAGTGCCCAGAAATCGACGTGGCACTATGAAAAAAGGTAAATAGGGTCAGCAAATACCCTCTCGCATGCTTTTGACATGATGACCATTTCCATTTTTGTAATAGCTTTCTAATAGCAAAATGTATTTGGGAACAACAGTGGAATTTGTGTCATCATGACCAAATGATTACGGTGCAAACCCGAGATTCTTCTGGGGCCCAGCAGGCTTCTGGTCCCTATGGAAACGAAACCTCAGATATTGTCCTCCACTCAGCTGGAGGACGGAGCGAGGGAGGCTTTTGTGTTCAGTGAGATTTCTTCCCCAACCTTCCTGCACCAGACCTTAGTGCTTCCTCCCGACTCTTTTCTAATTGAGATGCAAATTAATCTCTCTGGCTGATTACACTTCCCTTAAAGCTACTGACAAATGCAGCTGTAACCAGAGTTTGCGGACTTTCCAACAAGTGACTTCAGCTGTCAGCATTTGCATGTGCCGCCAAGGCCCAGCCTGCTCCAGGACTCAGACACACGGAGAGCTTCCCTTAGGCACTGCAGGCGTTTTATTTACGTGTATAAAATTTACATACAATTAAGAATTTTTTAAGCCCCCCTACAATTATATCCCTAGGATTTAGAAGGAGACTCTGACACCCACATTATTTAAGGCCTTTCCGGACACTTCTTTCTTCCTCAGACTGGAGTGGCACTACTCTCCTAGGAGGCCATGGCTTTCCTGGCAACAACCTGTTTTTCTCACTTTCTTCTTGTCTGTAAATTTTCTGTCTTTGACACTCTTTGAATTCAGTCTGTCTCTCAAAAACTAACTAAATACATTTATCACTCTAGTAACATGGGATAACTGAATAGCCACTACTCTTCATGGCTCTCAGTAAAATTCCATTAATTTAAAAGCCAAATATAAAGTCACTATTCTAATTGTCAGGATTTCTACACAAATATCCTTCAATAACTTTTTGGGAGTAGTGATGAGTGGATTATTATTTAGAATGCAACAGAAAAGTAATATGCACAAAACACTGTATTATTCAACATAAAGAAAAAGACACATGGAATCCAATTTTCAGTAAAAGTTCTAACACTTCCAGGGTTAGCTTAAGCTCAGTTGCTTAAGTGTCTGACTCTTGATTTCGGTTCAGGTCATGATCTCACAGTTGTGAGACTGAGCCCAGAGTTGAGCTCCACCCTGAACATTCCTACCCACCCCCGTCCCCCCCCCCCCAAATAAACAAACAAACAAACATTAAAAAAAGTCTAACACTTCTTTCCTCTCGAATACTACCATCTATGTATTTTTGACAATATAGTTCACTTAAGAAGTATTTATTGAGTACCTGCTATGTGTCAGGTGCTGTTATAAGTGTGTGTTGGGGATCCAGCTATCAACTTAAATATGCAAAAGTGGAATAAAAGGAACTTTGAGAATATATCTATATCTACATACATAGATACATATTCTACTTGTAGAGCTATATTTCTTGGATAAATGAGGTTTTCAATAAAAAAATCTATTTTATAAAATATAATTTATTTTTGTCTGTTTTCCATTTTTTTTTCTTTTTTAACCAAATCAATCTCTTTCCCTCCCTCTCTCTCCCTTCACACACACTCAGATTTATGATATACTAGGAGGTATGAGACAGGGATAGCAACTAAATTGAGACAAGACCACTGTTGGGCAGCTCGTAGTATAATCAGGAGAAAGAAGAGGATAAAGGGAGGCCCAGTCTGGCAAAAAGAGTGTCAGAGGGCTAGATGGCTATGGGAGGGTGAGGGATCTGTATCACAGGAGAGACCCAAGAGGAATGTCTAGGGTCAGCAGAGCTCACCTTATCCAAAGGTCCCACAGTGGGAAGGAGCACAGGCCTGTGACGAGCTGGCTACACGTGACCCAACAGCCATGGATCCAAGAGGGGCAGAGTGGAAAGCTGGGTTGCTGCTGCTATTTCCCTAAGCATGACACCACCAACCTGGTTTCTGCACAGATTGTGAGATTTATGCTAACGTTTCCAGAGGGAATGGTCTTTTGTCTAATAGTGATAAGACACTTTACAGCAAAAAGTAGCAAAAAATGATTTCTTTGTCCCACTCCCTGAAGATCTCCCCTGTTCCATGTGCTTCTCACAGGCTTCTTCGCCAGGCACCAAGGGCACCAAGAGCAGCCCACACCCCAGGGAGCCATGCTTTCACACCAAGGAGGACCTTCTACATGTCACTGAGGAAAGACAGTCTCCAGCCTTTAACACCTGTGGTGGGAAAAGGTAAATACTTCCTTGAATCCTAACTCCACAGTTGGGTGGTTCCAGTTTTTTACAATAGAGGTTTAAAACTCCAGCTGGTAATATGATAAAAATAACTGCATTAACACTTAACTGATTCCTTACCAAAGACTAGCACTGTTTTACCTGCTTGGCCCACTAACCCTCTCAACCCCCAGAGGGAGACCATCTAGGCCTCAGCGCTGGAAGGTACTGTGGTGAACAGGAGAGCACACAGCCTCTTAAGGAGGCTGATTGCTGCCAGCAAGAAAAGAGGCCCAGTGGAGTCAGAGGTTCTGATTCTTCAAGTTAGAAACCTAGATTTTTTGAAAGCTCAAAATCTTCCAAGTTTTCAGTGAGGCTGACAAAGTCAATCTTCAGGAGTAATACTGGAGGCCAAGTGCAGTTCAAACAAAACCCATCTGGGGGCTGGATACAGCCCACAGGCAGCTGGTTTGTCGCTCTGGTTTTTGAGCACTGGCTTTGACTTTTGAGTTAAGAGGTGCTTCTGTTGTCTCTGTTTATTGGTCCCAGTTTTACAGCCTTGTCTCCTCTTTTAGAAAAATCCAGGCTCCTGAAACAACTCCTTCTTGATTTTAATGGCTCCCTGAGACCTCACGTACAGTGGTCACTACTTGTGTGGACATGCTCCAGCTTGGTCAAGGTCTCTCCTTACAGTGTGGGCCCCAGGGCAGCACCCACATTCACAGTGAGGGCTGAGGCTGTAGGGGCAGAGGTGCGATGCCTTTGTTTCTGTGACCCGGACCTCTGGTTCCTCACCTCAAATCTGTGCTTAACCAAAATCCTCAGACATCTCTCAGTGACTTGCTGTCATGCCCCATCCTCCCCATCCTGTACACACACAGCTGATTGTCTAAACCCAGGCACATGGCATTAGTCTACCCTGCTAAATCTCATCTTGTTGGTTTGGGCCTAAAAGCCTCATCTATTGACGTAATCCTGGTTTCTGATTTTGCCCTCTGTCAACTGAGGTGAAGCTCTCAGCTTTCTGAAAAGTACTATTTTGGTAAACATGTGTTCTGGACCTTTGAGAAAGTTGCTGATAAAAAAGTTGTTGCCTGGCAGAGGGGTTGAGCAAAAGCTGTGGTGCAGGAGACACAAAGGTCACCCCCCCCCCCCCCCCCCCCCCCCCCCCCCGCTCCCGTCAACTGGCAGTCCATGAATTAATGCCCTGTAGCTATAGTGAAGTCACCCAGCTCCCATGGGCCCATATTTCCCTCTCCTATTTGCCAGATGACTATGATACTTAATCTTGTGTTTTACGAAAATTAAGATTTTATGTTTATAAGCTTTCTCAATCTCTGAAAATAGTGCTCTTATCAAATATAATGAGTGTATTTGGGATATTGTACTCTTTTTAAACTCCTTTTCTGAAGGCTCACAAGTTATTTAGTAATCTAGTCTAACAATTTTATGAGGGGCCCATGCAACATTTCAAAATTCATCCTTTAATCCTATTTGCAAATAAGGAAAATATTTTCCTATTTTCAGTTCTTGGTGCATCCTTTATTTTACTTGATTTCTAAATCTTGTGAATCTGACACTGCTGTAGGAAATTTGTTCTATAACTAGAAATATAATGGCCTTGAAGACTGGACCTTACTTCCTAGTGCTTTTTTTCCCTTCTTAAGTGTTCTCAGTGATTTGGATTTTATTTTTTTATTTTTATTAAAAAATTTTCAAAGTTTATTTATTTATTTTGGGAGAGAGCAAGCAGGGTAGGGGCAGAGAGAGAGGGGAGAGAGAAAATCCCAAGCAGACTGCACAGTCAGCATGAAGCCCGATGTGGGGCTTGAACTCATGAACCGTGAGATCACATGACCTGAGCTGAAATCAAGAGTCGGACGCTCCACCGACTGAGCCACCCAGGCGCCCCCCAGTGATTTGAGTTTCAATTCATACACTTTTCAGACACTTTTCTGTCCCTTGGTATATGAAAATGGAGGACAAGTGGGATAAAGGTTAACGCAATGGCCTTCTATCAGGGCAGTGTGGAGCTCCTCTTTGAGTCTGGATGCACACCTGTTAAATATGCACTTGTTGGAACCCACACCAAGCAACTACACTGGCTACTCTTCCACGCATCTCCCAATTTTAAAAAATCCTTCATTTCTTATTCCCTTTTACAGTCTCAACCCACCCACAGGAGTATGCCAATTCTTGATCTGAACTCTTTTTCAGAATTTTTTTTTTTTTTTTTTTTTTTTTTGAAATGCGGTTCCCAAGTGTCAGGGTGCAGGTCTACTTGTTTCTCTCCCATTCTTACACAAACTCTAGTACAAAGTCATTACCTTCTGCAACATTCAAAGTCACAAATCCCATCCTTCAAACTGCTAAGGAATAAGATCCAAATAATAGTTCCCCTCATTTGCTTCCTCTGTCTTCTGCAAGAGATTGTTTGCCTGCCAAAATTTTATCAAATGCTTGTTGCCTTTAGTAGAATGTACGCTGGAACTATATCGAGTGGTGTAAATCCCCATCACAATGACACTTTGCCTTAGGGCTGGTTTAGAAGTGTGGATTAGGAAAGCACTGTCCATGCCCTCCCCTCTGGAGCATTACTCTGTTCTGGAGGCTGCTCTTGAATTTGGCCCCTCATATGCATTTCCAGTTCTCCAGCACTTCCAGCCCACCTAGGAGTACCTTCTTTCTTTTCAGTGCTGCTATTACCTAATACGTTTTTCCTTTTTTTATGAAGTAATTCCGTTCTAGGTCTTATCATACCCAATTCCCCAGGTGAAGACTTGAGGCTGCTAGAATAAGCTACAGATAAGACCCATCAGGAGGGTGTGTCCTACCGACCACTCTGATGAAGGTGACCCTTCATTTCTCTGCTCCTCACTTTTTTTGTGATACTATTCTCTCCTGGAAATTTTCCTCTGCCTCCCTCCCTCTCCCTCTCTCTCCTCCCAAGCCAACACCTCAGATGTGATACTCTGGAGTGGTCTTGTCCCTGACTGTTTTCTCATTAACCTCTACACCCCAGGAAATCTAGCAGGTCCCATGCTGAATTAGTCCACCTGCTTTACGTGGGGATCCAAACCATCCCCTGCCACTGCCTATGATCAGGCCCTCACTTCCTCCCACTGCCCCTTAAATGCCTCCATCACCTCCATTCTCACTGTGTGTGTACATGTGCGTGTGTGTCTCACACTCTGCCATGTGGAAGCTTTTGTGGTTCTCAAATGTGATGTGCTCTTTTAGAGCTTGGTCCATGAGCAAACACTGTCCTCTCACTTGCAATATCTTATTCATATTTCTACTCCCAGGGGCTAGGACAGTGCCTACCACATGGCAGGGACACAGTAAATGATGACAAATGCACACTGGTTTTGCATGGCAAAACATACTACATGGTACTGTCTGACTCCTTTTCCTATGCTCTTAAGTGTCTTAAGACAAATGGAGGAAATTAAAGATCTTCCCAGGAAAAAGAACCAAAGATTCCACCAGAGAAGTCAGAAATGGGACTGTTACAGCTTTAGGGAGAGAGGCCACTTTTTTGAAGGTGTATATAATTTGAGAATAAAACTTAATAATGAATTAAACTTAATAATGATATTAGGAAGTCATGAGTCTAAGAGAGAAGCTATGGTATTGTATTTATTACCAACTATATCTGTTACTTGAAAATAAAACTAAATTTCACTGGTGAAAGAATGAGGTGTAAAATTACTTTTCCTTAGGCAGCCCAGTTCTCTCCATCAAATGCTGATAGTTCCAGAGAGGAGAGATGGCGAATGCCATTGTGGCTATTGTTCTATTGAAGTGGACGTTTATTTCAAAAAGCCACCATCTGTTTGATTCAGGGTGAGTTCTTCCTAATGGGCACACTGTATGTTGTGTGGCCACCTTTTCCCTGAAACAAGTTAGTTGAGGAGGAGAACGAAAGCCCTGGCTCCAATAATTTGGGAACTTCCATCAGTCGAGCATGGTTTAATTTTGGAATCTTTAGTTGGCTTCGGAACTGTAAACATAAAATGTGGCAAGCTTCCCATTTACAACATTCTAGGCACGGGAATAGGCCCCCTGATTGCCCATGAGGGACAGAAAAAGCAGATGGCAGGTGACTTGGCCCTCGTCACTCAGAAGAGCAGTGGCCATAGGATGAGGGCTCCACTTGAAAGATTTGATTTAGCCTGCTGAGGAAGATACCGGAAAACTCAGGAAGGACAAAGGGGCTGGCCTGAACGGTTACTGAGGGTGCTTTCCAAATACATCCCTATCGTGTTCACTGTTTTTTTCTTGATCATGTATGACAATGGTATTTTTCAGTCTTCTGTGAGCCTTCACCACACAGTTCCAACTGTTGGATCATTTAGCCAAGGGTACCCCAAACAAGAACTCCTCTGATATTGATTCTAAGCTGGATTTACTGCTTAAAAAGGTCCCAGAGAGGCAAATCCATTCCAACAATGTGCCCAGTCCTCTGTTTAGTAAGAACTGGTGTGCTTTCTTGAACGTTACTGAACAAAATTGATACATTACTGCTCACATTTCTACTTCTAGTTAAATATTATATAAAACTGAATCAAAACTGACACTATTTAGGGTGCTTAAGTATCAACCATTAGGTGGGAAGAGGACAGGAGATAAGAATAACCATTGCAAACTAATTCCATCGGCTTTTTTCTTCATTTGTCTCAGGTTCAATGCTTGGCTATCTATGGTCAATATAAAAACAAAACAAAACAAAACAAAACAAGTGCTTCCTCTCTAAAGGACTGAAAGAAGGTCTGAATTAAACAACATGTCCCTTGTTCATAAAATAGTCATTCTGGTACCCGAATGACATTTGGATGAAATGAGCAGTTTGGTGATGTTCTACTTCACAACTGTAACCTTAATATTAGAAACAAAATGGGGACACAGGAATGCCCACATAAAATGGCTGGTATTTACAAAGAAATTTCCCGTTCTTTGTCAGCACCCACAACTATATGTAATATCTCAGGGAAACAGATAATAGCAATGCTTTATCAGAAATCTGTTCTCATAAATGAATTGTGCCTTCTAGGCCCATACATGCAAGCTGCTTCATTCCTTATTGGGTCTTGGTTCATATGCCAATGAAATGTTGCCAAAGGATATACTGCCTGGCTTTAGGAAGGGAATGAAACATAATAAATACCTAGGAACAGAATTCCCCAACTCATACTGGGGGAGGGAGGTGGTCTGGAATGGGTACCAAGGAGGGCTTCACGGACATGTGACCTGAGCATCTGCACAGTGCTTACAACGGGCCCTGCTTCGTTGAATGCTCTGTTGTTGCTCTCCTGAAGTACTCAATAATTTTATCTTTGATATCGTGTTCTGCACTTGAAGTCTGGTGAGACAATGGAGCATGCTCATGGGCAGAGGAAATACATACAACATATGGTTGTTGGAACCATATGGAACCATAGAACATGCTGGTTCCTTGCACAGCCTTAGCAGTGTCCCAGGAGCAAGACTGTGGTGGAGCCACAATGCCTGGTCAGAGGGACTCAGAGAGGGCACACAGGCAGTGTGTCACCACCAAGACTGAGTAAGTGGGGAGGCTGACTATCTTGAGAGGCCATACTTTCCACCTGAACTGGAACTTGCTTTGAGCACAGAAAATAAGCAGTGTTGTCCTAAGGAATAAGAATAACCAAGAACCCCTACAGATCCTTAGTTGTATTACTGTGTTAGCTAACAATTTACTCTGAAAATGATGACAGAGATGGAAGGGGAAAAACAGAGGGACTCCCAGTTCTTTTTTCTGTCAGTCCTTCCTTACTCACCAGTAAACTGAAGGAAGACGGTTGGTTACATATTGCATATGAAGAATGAAGTAAAAATAGGTAAGTTAGTTTTGTGCTGTGTTTTCACTGTTCTGTTAAGAGCAAAATATATCCATGTATGAATTACAAAATATGAACTGTGTAATTGTGATTCCATATATGAGCTAAATACTTTTATATTTGCATATTAAACTGGGATTATACAATATAAATACTGATAAATATTAATGCTAATAATTTAAAATTTTAATATTTCTTGACTTCAATTGGCATTAAATAGCAAATAAAAAAAACACCATGACAAGTTGAGAGAAAAACTGTGAAGGAATGGAAAAAGCTTTATATTGTAGCATCTTTTAAGGCACTTCTCCCTCCCTGCTTTTTGAACGAGGGCCTCTAGATTTTCATTCTCTACTGGGAGCCCTGGGTTATACAGCCAGCACTGGTTTCAGATATGTCCAAAGTATTACTGACCTTCTCAGCCCTAGGGAGGACTTGCAGGGGTTGGGGTGGTTGCCCCTAGTACCGGGCAGACTTGATGCTGTACTAAGATTAGAACTTTCAAGGTGGGCCACGAGGTGACAGAGTTAGGGAAGCTTGGCCTCCTCAGGTATCCCCCAGAAACCACCTCTGCTGGAAGCTTGCCCTTGTGTCTGTCACGGGTACTCTGATGGGCTCAATCATGCATTAGATCCTAAAAAACCCGAGTTTACCACTTGAGAACACTCTGACGTCTGCGCTTGCTAGAGTGCCCTCTTCCTGGAATGCTATCCTCCTCCCTGGGGACTGCTTCCCTGTCATCCCTCCAACCTCAGCCTACATGCTTTCTCTGCAGAGAGCCGTTACCCTGGCCCTGTTTCACTCCCACTCTCTATTTAGTTGCTTTATACAATGGTATTAGTTTGTGTGTCTTCTCTGTGAAGTGCGTGACAAGAACCCCATCTGCCTTGCTCCTTGTGTATCCCAAGCTCCTGGCACTGGGCTCGGCAGTTCGTGAGTCCACACGGTTAGCTAAATGAGAATACCAAGGGACACTTGCAATTAGGATGTATTAGGTTATTCAGTGTTTTTCAAAATTCAAATCTAAGACTTATCTCAACGAAGCAGTAAATTCCAGAACTCAGCTGCTACACAAATCAGTTCAAAAATTTGCCAGAGCATGTGAGGACCAGGATGTTTTAACAAAATGTTAAGGGAACAGTTAATTATTAATAGCCTCAGCTGACATCTATAGGTATTTAAAAAGTTTAAAAATTAGTAACCAGTAATGTTTTAAATAATAAAAGTACAAAAAACCCTCTTTTTTCTTTTTTCTTCTATTTTTCTCAACTATTCTTATTATTATACTTTTGGTTTCTGGCCTGAGTATTAGAACTTTTATAGGCAGAAATTACATAATAGAGTACTTAAGTGATTGCAAAGTTTTCCCTATATTTTTATAAAAATTATATATAGTATTTTATTTCTTAAGTACTTTATTTGAACTGCACAAATTAAATCTTCTCAAACTATAAGATAAAAGAAAAATACTTAAATTTTTAAAATAATGAGCAACATAATAGGTTTTGTTACTTTTCCTGTCTTAACTTCTACCAACTTGTCCTCTGGGATGTCAACCTGGCTATTTTATGAGTTATTGAAGAATACAGTATTTAATAACCCACATTAATAACATCAGTAGCCCTGGCTGGCATCCACATTTATCTAATGTGATTCCTTGAAAAGTTTTTCAAGTGACAATGAATCCTATCTTTTGAAGTTTTAACAGTATTGTTTTCCTTAAACCTGATTACTCTGATGCTATATTGATTCTTCTTTGAGAAAGCGGTGTTGAACAAAATAACGAAGCATGTATTTTGTAATGAGAAGTTTGATAAGTGGGGAAAGTGGCGTGACAAAAATCACAATGGACTTACATAGAGTGGAATTTTCTTCTTTGCAAATGATTTTTCCTTGCTTTGGTCCAAAATACTTGACTGGTGAGTGTCCGGCTCATCCTAGTTGACATGCAAGCTGACAAGCCAATTGCTGAATAGGTCTTTCTCATCTCTGCCAAGAACCTCTTTCAAGCGTTTGTGAAATAAAACCCCCCATGCTGAAGGCTGAATCGACACCAGCTATAAGATTAAGTCTAGAGTGCTGTGGATATCACTTCGAAGAATGCCATCTCCCAAACACGCACCACCAGCCTGGACAAAGCGCGAGGGAGCACGCAGAATGGAATAATGCTGCCCTGGCCCCCGGGGAGGGACCAGATGGGACCTAATAGCTCTTTTCTACTACTAATTTCTATGATAATTCCAAGTTGCCACATGGCATATGTATTTTTTTTTTTAAATCTAAAGACAGAATATCAATCAACACAGTGACCAAGATTTTAATGAAAGGTATTTTTCATGAACTGTACCTATTCACACATGATATTTCTCACCTACCCTCGACCCCCCTTCAGCAACACATCACTAATGGCTGGAATGGGACAAGTATAGAGAGAGTTCAAACACAGTATGTTCATATTCATTGTCAATACCAATTAGAAACAAAGAGATTCTAAGTTTTACTAGGAGGTCAGATGCCTTTTGCATCAATTTTAGGAAGTCACCTTAGTTTCCTTTTGTTATAATCAGACATTATGCCTAGGCATAAATACTATAGCATGCAACTTATGTCTGAGAAAAAAATTACAATAGTGAAATTTCTCCTGGTTTTAGAGCGATCAAGGGTTGGTGAAGATTTGGGAAAAATTACAAAAGGATTTTTAGCCATTCTCAATGATAAGTCCCCATGCAACTTCACTTTGCCTTTCCCTGTACCCTCAACCAGATGCAATTTCCCCCGCCTCTGACCTTCTAGAAGGCCATTTGTACTTCTCCACTGGTACTTGCCACATTCTTTGATTGATTAGAGTCATTTCATTTGCTGTTGCTTTCGGGTAGGTACTCTGGGTGACCCTGTTACATTTTCCTCGGCATCCTACCTTCTCCACACAATAGACTGTAACCCACAGGGATGGGCAGAGGGGATCCTGACCTCAGGCAAAAACACCAAGAACAGAGGAGCCACTCTTGACAGTCACAGCTTCTTGGCACAAACCTATGTGACTAAATTATGAAAATAAACTCTTCTGGAGGTTGGTGAAGCACAGTGTTATTATATTTAATATAAATTGACAGACGGTCTGAAGATCATACAATGTCATTTTCAACACACATTAAAAAACTTTCTCTCTTCCCTTTTCAACCCAGGAACTACTTACCTCTCATGAAAAACTGCCAGAAATCAGGATTCCGGGAAGGTTAATAGGTTACATACTCCAAGCAAAAAGATACAAGCTCTGGTAGAGTGGGATGAGGCACTTCACAGCCCTGCTGGCATTGATGCACGTGGCACATATAAGGCTTGGCAATAGCTTTCCACTCACTATGGCTCCATCAAACAGAGGCCCAAAAAATGGAACCTGTTAATTCAAAACAAAAAAACACTTACTTTTCAAAAACCAGTAAAAGCCAAACCAAAGACCTGAGAACAGCTGGTGGATGTCTTGGACCTGTCATGACCACACAAACTGTCAACCACAAAGAGATGCTGATCTTAGCAGGATACACGTTGAGGGCTTCGGATCAAGCCACACAGGTCTGCTCCACAATACTCCTCCACTATGAACTCTTCAGCAAAACTTCTCATGACAAATTATGACTAAGTTTTTCCCCCCTTGTGTTGCCATTTAGAGAAATAGCATTACTCTTTCTAAATGTCTACATCACGTGGATTATGCACAATACACCTCTGTACCTCATCGCACACCTCTAGCCTTGCATCCTTCTGAAACCAGTGTGGAACTGGCAGTGTTTCTGCATGGATCCTGATGCCTATTGACTCTTAAAGGAGATAATGACTATCGCTGGTAACAGCTACAAAGTCCTACTTATAGTCCTCATTCTTAAACCTTCTTTCCTCTGCTTCTAAGATAATTGTGTTATCCTCATTTCTTTCTACTTCCTTATTAGAGGCTTGGCTTTCTTTCACTGGACCCACTTTTACAATGTGAGCAACCCACAGGTTCTGGTGCCTGTGTTTTCTGGATTTCTTTCTTCTCTTCCTCTCTCTCTCTCTTTTTTTTTTCCATTAGAAATTCATCAACTCCATTTACCAATATGGAGATTGTCAGCTCCATGAGGTCAAAGACTGGGTCTGCTTTGTAACTCATGTATTTATTCACTCTTGCTTGTTAATCATTTATTAAAAATATTTATTATGTGACAGACACTGTTCTATTCCCTGGGAACACAGCAGTGAATAATAAAATTCTTTATTTCGTTGAGCTTAGGATTTATTGGAGGTTTGAGAGGATAAAGAGTACATAAAATAGAAAATATAAATATAAAATATATACATAAAATATGTATCAGGTAGTAAAAGAGCTAAAGTGAAAAATAAAGCAGGAAGAGCAATAGGATTCTTTTTGAGGGGGGAAGTCCTCCAATTTAAAATCACATGACTAGGGATGGCTTCAAGGAGAAGATGACATTTCAGTAAAAGCTTGATGGGAGAGCACTCCAGGCTGAGGAACAAGCAAATACATGGCCCTGTGGTGAGAGTGGAATTACCATGGTTAAGAAAAGGCAAGCAAGCCACAGAGGATGTAGCTCAGTGAGCAAGAAAAAGAACAGAAGGAGATAAAGTTGGATAGGTAATAAGAGGGGTCTTATAGGAAATTTTAGAGATTCTGGATTTCTGCTGTGCACAAGATTAAAGCCTTCTGGAGGGTTTAGGGAAGTGGGAGATCTGATCTTATCTTCATTTTATTTATTTATTTAAAATGTTTATTAATCTATTTTGAGAGAGAGAAAGAGAGACAGAGAGAGGGAGAGAGAGAGAGAGAGAGAGAAAATCCCAAACAGGCCATGTGCTGTCAGTACAGAGTCCGATGTGGGGCTCAATCTCCATGAATGGTGAGATAATGACCTGAGCTGAAATCAAAAGTTGGATGCCCAACCAACTGACCCGCCCAGGCACCCCTAACCTACATTTTAATGGTATGTTCTGGCTTTTGTGTTGGGAAAATTGCAAGTAGTAGGCATTATGGAGACCATCTAGGGAACTAGTGAAGAATCTAGGCAAGAGATGATGATGGCTTAGAACAGAATCGTGGCAGAAGTGGGGAGAAGTGGTTGGTTTCCAGAAATAGTTTGAAGGGAGATAGGATTTGCTGAGGATTACTAATGAAGTGGGAGATAAAAAGAGGCATCAAAAATGATGCCATGGTTTATGCCTGGCAATAGGAAAGTTGGAGCCACCTTTTCCTAAAATGGAGAGGACCAAAAGGGAGGGTCACTGTTTCAACTTTAAACATGCTAAGTTTGAGATGACTAATAGATATCCAGAGGTGATATATGGGGATGGCAGCAGATATATCAGGCTGGAAGTCAAGGGAGAAGCCCAGATTGGAGATTTTTGAGAGTTATTTATTTATAGATGGTATTTACAGCCATGAGATTGGATGATCAGATGAGTAAGAAAAAAGGTTCAAGGACTAATCCTGTGGGCCTCCAATGTTTAGAGGTTGAAGACATGAGGAAGAATTATCAAAGAAGATTGAGAAGCAGTTGCTGGAGATGGTGGAGAGAAACCTCCAATGAGTAGCACCGTGCCTGGCACATGGTTGGGATGCAAATACTGGATGAATGGGTTAAACTGTTATTTTAAATTATTTAAATTATTTAACAAATACAGGTCTCCAGAATAGGTCTTTTAACTTGTGTTGAAGACTATTTACTTGTGGAATACCTTTTCTGTGGTTGGCACTGGGAGAGGGGCTGGGGAAAATGGAAGACTCTTTGCTCAAAGGAGAGGACATGTGAAGCTGACATAAGAAAACTGTGAACTAACATCCCTCAACAAAGATGTAAAAATAATTTACAAATTCTCAGCAAATTAAATACAGCAATATATATGAGACACTGTATCTTGACCAAGTAGTATTTTCCATAAAAAGCCAAGATTGGTTAAACAATGATAAATCCATTAATACAATTTACTACATTAATAAAATAAGGAAGAAAAACTGTATGACCTTCTTGATACATACAGAAAAAACATACATAGAATCAACTCTCATTCATGATTAAAAAAAATTCCCAAAAAACTGGGAATAGAAGAGAACTTCCTCAATTTGATGAAATCTTAAAGGAAAAAAAACCTGTAACATCAATGATGGTGAAATATTAAATGTTTCCCACCTAAGATCTGAAAAGGCAAGGATGTCTATCACATTTTCTATTCAACGTTTTTGAAAGTCCTAGTTATTACAATAAAGAAAATAAGAGAAAGAAAGGAAGAAAAAAAAGGAACCTAAAGATTAGAAAGAAGTAAAGTTATTTATTTAGATAACATGATTATGAACATGAGAAATCCAAAGGAATTTAACTAGAACAACTGGATTTTGAAAGGTCACAGTATATAATATACCCTCCAAATCAATTATACTTCTGAATGTTAGCCACCAACAATTGGAAAATGACTTGAAAAAAGTGTTTATTTATTTTTGAGAGAGAGAGAGAGAACCCAAGTGCGGGAGGTGCAGAAAGAGAGGAAGACACAGAATCTGAAGCAGGCTCCAGGCTCTGAGCTGTTAGCACAGTCTGACGCAGGGCTCAAACTCACAAACTGTGAGATCATGACCTGAGCTGAAGTCGGATGCTTAACTGACTAAGCCACCCAGGTGCCCCAGAAAAAGACTTTTAAAAATAATAACAGCATCAAAACCATAAAATAACTAAGAATAAATTTGATAAAAGATATATATATATTATCAAACATTGATAAATTAAAGACAAAGACAACCTAAAAGATGGAAAGATGTATAATGTTCATGGATTGGAAGTTTCCACACTGTTAAGATGTCAAGTCTGCTGAAAGAGAGCAATAGATACAGCACAAAGCAAATAAAAATCTTGGCAAGCTATTTTTATAGACATAGATAAGCTGATTCTAAATTCATATTAAAATGAAAAAACTTAAGTTAGCCAAGACAATAAGATTTATATTACCTAATTTCAGGGCATACTATAAAATTATCCTAATTAATATATAATAACACTGGCACTAGGAAAGACAAATATATCAGCAGAACATAATGCAGGGCCCAAGAATTGATCCAACTGATGTGCAATAAAGGCAGCACATCAATTTTATATGGAAAGGGAAGTCTGTTTCAAAAAAGGTCCTGAAACAAGCAGATAGTCATATCTAACCTTGACTTCTACCTCATATCACACACAAACATTTAGATGGATTATATATCAAAACAGTAAAGCTGAGACTACAAAGTTTCTAGAAGAAAATATATGAGAAAATCTTCACAATCTTGGGTCAGGCAAGGGTTTCTTAGGGTATAAAAGGTGCCAATCATAAAAGAAAAAAAATAAATTGGACTTAATAAAAATGTAAAACATTCTGCTCATAATGAAAGTGAAAAGGCAAGTCACATATATTCACCAAACTGGACATACCCTCAGTGTTCATCAACAGGAGAATGAATGAAAAATTTGTGGTATATTCAACTAATAGAAAATTCCAAAGTAATGAAATGAACAAACCACAACTACATGTAACATCATGGGAATGACCCAAATATTATGCTGAAAGAAACAAAGAAGAAACAGAGACACAAAGAAGTTCACATAATGTAATTCCATCTATAGTTCAAAAACAGGTATAACCAATCAATGGTGACAGAAGTCAAAATAGAAAAGTGGCTACCTTTTTGAGAGATTAGTGATTGGGATGGAGTGTAGGGAGATTTCTGATGGCTGGCAATATCCTATGTTTACATCTGGGAAGCATTAAATAATGTGCTTTGAAAACATCAAGTTGTACACTTATAATTTGTACCCTTTTCTTTATTAATGCTATATTAAAAATATTTTGTAAAAAACAAGCAAGTATATAGAAAGTTTGAACAACACAATAACAAACTCATCCTCATGGATACATACAAAATATTTCACCCAACAATTGTAGAAGACACATCCATTTCAAGCATGCACAGAACAGTTTTAAAAAACTGACCATATTCTAGGCCAACGATCCACAAATACAGACTATGGTGCCTATTTCCAAGCCTGGTGCCTTTTCTGTAAGGCCTACAAGCTCAAAATGGTTTTTCCTTTTTTCAACGGTTGAAAAAGATATTTTGTGACATGTAATAATTATATGAAATTCAAAATCAGCCAAGAATAAAATTGTACTGGAACAGAACCACAGTCCTTCACTTACATATTGCCTATACTTGTTTTCACACTGCAATGGAAGAGTTGAATAGCTGTGACAGATACTCTGTGGGCCACAAAGCCTAAAAGATTTACCACCTGATCCTTTATAGGAAAACTTTGCTGAGCCCTGTTCCAGGTCGTAAAGCAAGTCTCAATTTCAAGGGGCTGAAATCATACAATCTCTATTCTGTGCCCAAAGACACATTAAGTTAAAAAAAATTGCAACACAAGAATACCCAGCACAAACATCTATGTTTAGAAATTAATAAACATACTTTTTAAAAAAAAATTTTTTTACATTTATTCATTTTTCAGAGACACAGAGCACAAGTGGGGGAGGGGCAGAGAGAGAGGGAGACACAGAATCTGAAGCAGGTTCTAGGCTCTGAGCTGTCAGCACAGAGACCGACGTGAGGCTCGAACCCATGAACTGCGAGATCGTGACCTGAGCCGAAGTCAGACGCTTAACCAACTGAGCTACCCAGGTGCCCTGAAACATACTTCTAAATAACTCAGGGGTCAACAAAAATACTAACTTAAAAGTATGTCAAGTTAAATAATCATGAAAATAGTAGATATTAGATGTTGAAGCAGTACTGACAGGGAATATGTGGGATTAAATGCTCATATGAGCAAGGAATAAAAACTGAAACTTAATGAGATAGGCACCCACCTCAAGAAATATTTAAACCCAAAAGAATAACTCAAAAGAAACTGGAAGGGAAGAAATAATAAAGACAGAAGTAGGCTTCAATGAAATAGAAATAAACACACAACAGAGAGAATAACCAGGATCAAAAGCTGGCTCTTTGGAAAAAGGCTAATACAATTAATAATCAGAACCATAACCTGGCATTTCATCCATCACGCATGTATGTTCACAACAGACTAAAGTTTCTGACTCATAACTGCCCTCTCCCAGCATGATGACCAGAGCCTGAGATTAGTAAGATTTCCCCACCAGTTGCAAGTTAGGAGATGCCTGTGGAGCCCTGATCACTAAAGGAAGCACATCTGGGAGAGGCAGCACAAACGTAGAAAGTGTAGCCCATGTGGTTTTCTCCTTAACAGGCCTGCGTCCAGGCACAGAACCACCCAGGTTCTCTCAGCCAGATATCATGAAAGTGGAGAAAGCTTTTTTTTGCGGAGAAGTGACGTCACTGAAGTTCATCCTGAAATATTGCTTAGTGTGCCAGCACGAGGACGTATCCAGCTGCTGCAGCCAGGGCAAAGGAGAATCTTTGGGACACAGAAAATGAGCTGGAATCTCAAGTTGATTTGTGGGAATTAATATCTCACAGACTCAGTCCAGACATCTTGATGTTCCAAAACAAGGTAGTAAACAACTGAGCTCTCTTCAAGTTCCTCGTGGATAACTCTAGCTTCCAGAACTGCAACACTGCCACGTGCAGATCTACTGAGATCCAGGCCACACTGGGGGCTATACATGCAGAGTATGGGTGGCTTGACTTGTCCAGTTTGGTCAGTTATACAACCCGTTTTGAAAACTGGGGGCTTGTGTTCATAACAAAAATATGGCCATGATTTTTGCACCCAGCTTTTTGGCACTGCTTTTATTAGGCAAGAGGAGGGTGACAATGCACAGGGTCAGCTTCGAGTTTCTGCTGGACTCCACACATATGCCTGTAAAGTGTACACAGGATGTGTACACAGAACCACAAAAATGTAAACAGCCTTTCATTAATGAGCATCCACATACAGGTGTGAAAACGAACACCTTTCTGGGCTCAAAGACGTCGAGACAACCAGGAGTCAAATTCTGGACTTGGTTTGGCTGCCAAGAAACCAAGTCTCCTTGGTAACTTACTACACTTACATATATGGACATATTCAGAGCCCAGGAGAGGCGTGGTATGTCCTACTCCCCTCACAGAGTGGCTGACACATTCAAATGCTATATTAATCCCTGAAGTGGCTTGCAAATAGTACTATCTTAATGACAGACAAGGTAGGAAAACCGTATAATATTGAGATAAGGGTAAAAACTTTAAGAGAAGTATAAAGTATGTTTCTGAGAAAGAGACTGTTTATTTCCATATATTTTAATCTTTATATTATACAAATACATTTTCTATTAGCAATAATCACGCCTCGGATAAACCTCATTGGCTACGATACTGCCACTGCGCAAAGCTACATTTTCTAAATAACAGAAGATAATTTTGGGGGAAAATGGATTATAGGACTCCAAACTCTTGCCTGAAAAATTTGAAGAATACATAGAATCTTTCTGGGTCAAAAGGGAAGAGATTTCAGATTTCCTGTTTACTAGTTATGTATTTGCCTGCTTTGATCAAAGCCCCAGTAAGGCTGTAGTGGAATACAGAGGTAAATAAGTCAGAACTCTTAAGCATAAACAGTTTGTAGGGGAGATAAAATTATACATTCAAGCAGGCCAATAAAGGAAAAGGGGAAAAAAAAAAAAGCTTTAGGATGGGTACAGATACAATGTTCTGGAACAGCAGAAAGTCCTCTTCTAGCTGAGAGATGCCACAGAAGCCATAGTGTGGGAGGTGGTCATGACTGTGGGTATTGGCAGATATGTGTGAAAGGAGAGGGACACTCAGACAAATGGTAGAAAGCAGAGCCAAAAGGGTGAGGGGGCACTGGCTCCCTTTGCTAAGGTGGTGTCCCCACAATGTATTCTGGGAGGTGCTAATCTTGCCGAGCATTAGTTGGTGTTAGATGCATTATAGGGAAGTAAAGACAAAGACTGTGGCTGGATGAGGCAAATGGCTGCACACAGAGGTGGAGGGACTTTCTGTATCCCAGTGGGAAGTCAGAGGCAGGGCCGCTAAAGGGAGAAAGGCAGGCGAGGAGGCTGGAAAGTGCACTCGAGGACTGGGAAGACCTACAACAGGTATCTAGGGGAATGTGTGGAGCATCAGTACCACTCAGAGAGAAATGAAAAGACTCAAGAATAGCCATGAGGCTAAGCTGACCAGTGCTGGCTTTCCATGTCATAGCATGGCGTGGCCAAGGATATTCCTCTGGAGAAGCTCGACTCCAGTTACTCCAAAGCCAGAAGTGCCTGGTCAATAAGGGATTCTCCTGTCAAGAATTGATCTGTACAAGACCCATGGAACCACAGAGCACATGAGAGTGCTTAGAATTGAACACATTTTACTTTTTATAAAATTTTAATAAAGTTTTCAGTCTATGGACTCAGTCTTTCTGGTGAATAACATAACTACTATTGTTTTTGCCAGTGGGAAAATTATTGTACTTCAATGCAATTTTTTAACCAATCTATCTGTCACTGATGCTGACATCTGAAGCATAACTTTATGGGTCCAAATATACTCTTTCAGTCCATAAGTTCATACTACAGGATTGTGAACTTCCCAGAGGGAGAAACTGTAGCAGGTCCTGGAATCCTTGATGGCAGAGGTAGAAGAGCCCTTAAAGATCATCTGTTGTTCCCTTAGAACAGATGAGGAAAGGGGAAGGCATGGCAGTGTCCTCTGCAAACGTGTAACTCTATAAGGGCAATGCTCTCTGAGGAGGGACCAGCTGGAAAATGGCTCATTGGACTTGGACAGGTTTCTTGAAAGATAAGCAAAAACAGACTTACACTCTATTTTGCAGAGCCTGGGGTAGACACAGAAAAAGAACTTCCAAATAGGGAGAAAGTCCCCTTAGGGAACAATCATGGCATATCTATGAATGTCTTTTATAGTAAGTTGATTCATTAACTGGGCCTAAAACTTCTCCTTTGATGCCTTTGGAATCTATGATTTTTAGTAACTGGAGATTAAAGTAATATACATAATTAACTGATCTATTTTGGAATTAATTAAGAGGTTATATCAAGACAGAATAACAAATGAATCATAGAACAAGAGGTTAAAGAGCCCAGGAATATTTGATTTTTAATGATAAGCCCAATGGCTGGGGCTACTGTTATTAAACTCCCTCTTGTGGGCCAGGTTATGAGCTCAGTGCTCAATGTGTGTGTGTGTGTGTGTGTGTGTGTGTGTGTGTGTACACATATGTATAAAGTATATAATTCCTGCAACAATTCCATGAGGCTGACACTTTGTCCCTGTTTTACAGAAAAAAAAAATGTGGTTAGACTGCCTGCCTTTCTAAGCTCATCAAGGTCAGCATCCTCACCATGGGGCCATGGAAGCTCTCAGCTCCCCCAGCCTTCCTCTCCCCATCCCAGGGCCAGTAGATAGCTTTCCTCACTCATGAAGCTCATGTCCTGTGTAAGGACTTTGTTCTTTCTGTCCTCTTTGGTTGATGCTCCTGCTCCATTCAGGGTCACCTCTTGGGGAGCTTAAACATCACCCCCTAGAGGAACTTTCTCTGCCCACTTGTAATGCCCCTCTTCATCCCTGGTAATTTTCTTGCTCTGAAGACAGGGTTTGTCTGGCATTAACACAGTTAGTCCTGATCTGTGTTAGTGTGGGATATCTTTCTCCATCCTTTTACTTTTAATCTGTGTCTTTATAATTTAATGTGGGTTTCTTGTAGACAACATAGAGTTGGGTCTTGTTTTTGTTTTAATCCACTCTGACAGTCTTTTTTCTTTTAATTGGTACATTTAGACTCTTGACATGTAAAGTGATGACTGATATAGTTAGATGAATATCTACCATATTTGTTACTGTATTTCACTTGCTCCTCTTGTTTTCTACTCTTTCTCTGCTTTCTCTGATTTTATTGAGCATTTTATATAATTCCAGTTTTTCTCTTAGCATATCTATGATACCCTTTTTTTAAAAAACTTTTTTCAGTGATTGTTCTTGAGTTTGACATATACACTTACAACTAATCCAGGTCCTCTTTCATAGCACTATCCTGCTTCACGGGCAGTGCAAGTACTTTACAACAGAGCATTGCCAATTCTTCCCTTCCATCCTCATAACTGTCGCTGTCATTTATTACTTATCCAATCACTGAATACATAGTTGCTATTTTTATTTGGAACAGTTATCTGTTAGATCAATTAGGAATAAGAAACATGAAAGATTTCATTTAGCTTCATTTATTTCTTCCCTAACGCTCTTCCTTTTTAAAGTAGATCTCTGTTTCTGATCTGCATAATTTTCCTTCTTGATGAGTTTAACTTTTTTTTGTAAGGCAGGTCTATTGGCCACAAGTTTCCTAAGTTTTGTCTGAGAAAGTCTTTATTTTTTCTTTCACTTTTGAAGGACACAGAATCCTAGGCTAGCAGGTTTCTTTCTCACAACAGTTTAAATGTTTTAATCCACTTGCTTCTTGCTTATATGATTTCTGAAGAGAGGTCCACTGTAATATTTGGGCTTGCTCCTCTACAGTTATGTTTTAACTCTGGTTTCTTTCAAGATTTTCCCTTTGTTTTTGATTTTTGGCAGTACCTTAGTCTGGGCTGCTATAACAACGTATCATACACTGGGTGGTTTATAAACAACAGAAATTAGTTTCTCACAATTCTGGAGGCTGGGAAGTCCAAGATTAAGATGTCAGGAGACTTGGTGTCTGGTGAGAGCCTGCCTGCTTCCTGGTTCACAGATGGCTGTCTCTGTGTCCTCACATGGAGGAAGTGGCAAGGGAATGCTCTGGAGTATCTTTTAAGACTGATCTCATTCCTGAGGGCTTCACCCTGATGACCTAATCACCTCCCAAAGGCCCCATCTCCAAATACCATCACACTTGGGGGTTGAAGTGAATTCTAGAGGGGCACAAATATTCAATTTATAACATACAGTACAAATATGATATACCTAGGTATAGATATTTTAGTATTTACCCTACTTGGTATTTATTCCCTATGTTTTCTGCATCTGTGGTTTGGTATCTGTCATTAATTTGAAAAATTCTCATGTATATTAAAATATATTATGTAAAGTATATTTACTTATAAATTCAAATATTTCTTCTCTACCATTCTCTTCCTCTTGGTATTCCCATTAGGTGTATATTACACCTTTTACAATTGGCCCACAGGTCTTCAATGTTTTGCTCAGCTTTTTTTTTTTTTTTTATCCTTTTTCCTTTAGTTCAGTTTCAAGGTTTCTACTGACTTATGTTTAAGCTCACAGTTCCTTTCCTCAGCTGTCCAGTTGATTGATGAGCATTCTTCATTTCTGTGTTTTTTTCTTCTAGCATTTCAACTCTTTCTTAGAGTTTCTATCTCTCTGCTACATTGGTCATCTCTTCTTGCATGCTGTCCACTTTTTCTATTATAAGCCCTGACACAGTAATCATAGTTATTTTAAATTCCTGGTCTGATAATTTCAAAATCTCTGCCAAATCTGAGTCTGATTCTGATGCTTGTAAGCTCTGTCTCTTGAAGCTGGGTTTGTTTGTTTGTTTTTGACTTTTAGTATGCCTTGTAATTTTTTTTTTTTTTTTTTTTTTTGTGGAAAGCTAAATAGAATATACCATGTAAGAGGAACTGAAGTAAATCAGCCTTTAGTGTGACACTTTACGTTTGTCTGTCTCGGAGTTAGGCTGTCTTTATTGTCTGCTGAAGCTGCAGATGATGGTGTCAAAGGCTAAAATCTCCTTGTATGCCTGTGTTTTTGTCTCCCCTGTCCCTCTTAAACAAGGTCTTGATGTGCGGTTCTTTCAGTTGTTAGTGTACAAATGTCCTTTTGATGTAGTGATAAGGTGTGGGGGAGAAGTGTTCCACAGACCTATTATCAGGTCTCAGTCTCTCAGTGAGCCTGTGTCTCTGGGCTGGGACCTTCACAAGTGCTTCCCACTCCCTGCCAAACACACACACTTCCTCCTTATGTGAGACAGCAAAGCTAGAGGGAGCTTGAGTTGGTTCTGGTAAAACCCCAGTAGGTAAGGCTCTGGTAAAACACTTCTTCTTGAGGACAGATCTCATTCAGAAGAACAGAATGCTCTAGGTGTATTTCAAAATGGCTTCTTTCCCTCCCTCTACTGAAGCATGATGGTTTTTTCCTCATCATGTGAGAAAAGTGGTAGGTTTTGTGAGAAAGTGGTAGGACTCCTAGAGGGAAAACACACAAAAGTGTGGGGGTCTCCCAAAGACCAGGCCCCTCTTGACTCTAACTCTCAAATTTGTGTACATGGAGCCTCCAGCAATCGGTAAACTAGAGCTGACATTTTCCTATCTTGTCATTGATTCCCCAGGGGTTTCTGTTCCTGGCCTTCTGCTATGGCAAGTTGTGACTCTCTGTCACCACAATTTTGGGAGCAGTGATTTTCCTTGTGACTTCAATTCTCTGATGCATCAAAGAAGAGTTGTTGATTTCCAGTTTGTTCAGCTTTTCTCATGTTGTCAGAATGGGAGTGATGACTTCCAAGTTCCCTACATGCTGGATTGGAAACTAGAATTCACCCTACATGAATTAAAGCAGCCACCTTCTGGTCTATCCTATCACTCTGTTTTATCTTCTTTATAACACCAAAGCTCCTATCTGAAAGTCTCTAGTTTAACCGTTTACTTACTTACTTGTTGGCTGTCTCCCTTACTAAAACTGGGATTCCGGGAGTATGAGATTGCCAGCCCTTGACACAATATCTGGCATGAAGCAGCCTTAATAGATATGCTGCCTGAATGACTGACAGAAGGCGTCCAGATCCTGAGGCTCTGACCACTGGCCATTAACCAAGTCTGTTGTCCCCCCTGTACATTTCTAGAACAAGGTCACATTGTGACTGGCTATCATTTGCTTCATGGAGATGCCTGAAAGGCCAGGATGAAAGGGCTATGGTGTGGTCTTAGGTCTTGAGCAGGCTTCTGCTGCTATACCTCTTCTTCCATTTAGTGGGTCTGAGAAAAGGCTCCACAGTTAAAACACAGAGATGTAAAAACTGCAAAGATTGGCTAAACCTATTTTGAGATCAGCACCTAGAAAACAGAGGAAGAGTCACACCTGAGGAGACTCAGACAGGAACAAAGAAGGATGAAACTATTAGTTTTACTAATTATAACAAATGAGTGTCTCTCCTCAGTACTTGCAGGGTTAGGGGAAGTGGGCATCTTTATTCCAAAGAGGAAAATCAAGGAGCTATTTTCAGTCTAAAATTATTCAGGGTTGCCCAGTCCAGGTGACAATTATAACAAATAAAAAAATAAGAAAGAATAACCCTTCCTATTTTTAGTAACACCACACTTAAAAGAATTTTAAATATATTCCTTAGATAATAAGTGCAATTCTTTTTTTTTTTTAATTTTTTTAAATGTTTATTTATTTTTGAGACAGAGAGAGACAGAGCTTGAGCAGGGGAGGGGCAGAGAGAGAGAGAGGGAGACACAGAATCTGAAACAGGCTCCAGGCTCTGAGCTGTCAGCACAGAGCCTGATGCAGGGCTCGAACTCACGAACTGTGAGATCATGACCTGAGCCGAAGTCAGACACTTAACCGACTGAGATACCCAGGCGCCCCAATAAGTGCAATTCTTCCTACGATTTATGCTAAAAACAGTCCATAATCAGTGACACGCAGTTGTAATGGAAGTACGTATGAAGAAACCCAGACAACAAAACCCCCTACAACAACAAACAACAAGCTAATGAATTTCAAGGACAGCACAGAAAATAAGCCTTTCAGGATAAGTTCTTGGATTCCAGGGGCAGTGGCCTTGTTTCCTTCTCACAGAGGAGTTCTGTGTGCTTGTGACACCCTGACCAAAGGATGGGGAGAACACGTCTGGTCTCTTGTCCAGAAGGCCCTTCCTACAGAGGCAGCTCAGAGGTCTTGGTTTCAGACACAAAGCGGGCTCTACCATTTGCCACTCGGTGTATGTTCACGTAAGCTGGCTCTGGCTGCCGAGGGAGAGAGGATAAGGATAAGGCAAAGGAGAGAGAGACGTATATATCAAAGGACAACTGAAAAAAAAAGGGAAAACAATGCCAACTTTTGAGAGAAATCAATGCAGAATGAATTCTCAATAGCCAAATTGTTGTAAAGGATAAAACAGGAGCTCAGAGTTAATAATAGGCTATAGATTTTTTTCCATCTGTATTGAGGCTTATCTTATAAATAAATGTTCTTTATTATTCTTTGGCAACTGCTTGTGGGTGACTCAGATAGTCTTTCAAAAACCGGACAAAAGAAATAATATAAATCCCTTGTATCCAGGGAATTCCTCTAATTAGGAGTGGCAATGAAGTAGCGAAGAAATTTGTTTTTGATATAACATCTGCAAATGACAGCTGCCTTTCCCCAAGTTCCCAATGTCATTCCTTTACTAAGAAAGCCCCAATAACAATTAACAATAAATTACCAAAAGAGAATCTATTGCAGTAACCCATTTAATAGCGTATCTTAGGGGCACCTGGCTGGCTCAGTCAGTAGAACATGTGATGTTTGATCTCGGGGTTGTAAGTTCAAGCCCCATGTAGGGTGAAGAGATTGTGTAAAAAAATAAAATCTTAAAAAAAAAAATAATGTATTTCAGTAAATTCTGGTTATTCAGTGTTTTCAGTTATCTTTTTATTTATTTATTTATTTTGAGGGAGACAGAGACAGCATAAGTGGGGGAGAGGCAGAGAGAGACGGGAAAAGAGAGAATCCTAAGTAGGCTCCACAGTGCCAACACTGAGCTGAATGCGGGGCTCGAACCCATGAAGCTGCAAGATTATGACCTGAGCTGAAACCAAGAGTCAGATGCTTAACTGACTGGGCCACCCAGGTGCCCCTCAGTTTTCTTTCAAAATAAATGCTTCTTCACATATTAGGAAGTTAACAAGTTATTTTCCCTGAGAATTTCCCAGAGTGTTTTAAAGGATATGACTTAATCTCAAAAAGGTTATTTGGTTGGGGTTGAGACAAATATTTAAGAAAATTACACATATGAAATAAAAAGAAATTTCCATAACATGTTGCAGTGAAACATAGTCCATACATAATGAAGCCACACTAGTAAAAGATTTCCTTTCAAACACAGGTGCAAATACTGGCCATTCTTGACCTTGCATGTGCAAATGCCCTTATGATTTCTGGTGGATCAACCTTAACCAGCATTTCTAGGCACTGGCTCCAGGTGAAGGTCCTGGGCTAGCTGCCTTCCTAAAGAGGGATGCGCACACGCATGCACATGTGCATACAGTCACACACTCCCAGTAGCTGCTGAGCCTGCAAGGAAGCCAAATACCACCTTGACAGCAACGTGGTGAATTGGGGCAGCTTGGGGAAAGGACAGGCATCTGGGAACAGGATGATCCAACAGGGCCCATCATCTTAAAGGGGCACTTAAAATCCCTAAAAAGGACTGTAGAGAGACCTCCGTCCCCAGTGAGTGTTACAGCTGAGGAAATAAAAGTCCGAAGAAATTAAGAGACCTGCCCAAGACACCCCACCCACTTGTGGCAGCACAGGAAGTGGAACTCTGGCCCCTTACCCGGTCTCCTAGCATTCTTTCCTGCCTATACTGCTCAGAAGTGACTGAATCATTCATTTTTCTCCCATGTCCAAATCTACCAGGGCCAAGAAAGTAGAGGTTGGAGGACATTAACACGTCTTTTCATTTACAAAACCGACATTCTGGCTGAGGTGGTGAAGAGGACCCTTGGCTTCACCAAAGCTGCCTCTTGTCTTAACTGCTCCAGGTCAAGGCTGCTTCAGCACATCAGCCCTCTGGCCAGTCGCTAGCCAATCACTAATGTGCCTGGAGGTAAACATGACAGAAACACTGAAACCTACCTTCACAAATTCATAAAGGCAAAAATGTTTTGAGCATCAAAATTATTTTCAGTTACTGAAAAAGAAAAGCAACACGGGTCCTCACTGCAATATGGAAGCTTTATGAACCCCTTTTTTACAGAACAAACACTTTTAGGCACTCATGTTCTGCTCTATATGCAAATCTTCCCTGACTTAGTAATAAAAGTAGAAGTAAAAAAAAAAAAAGCCCAATCTGATAGCAGCACATTTCTTTTCTGTGACCAAAGACTACTGTGTCAATGTTTATAGAGGTGAACTTACTTTGAAAGTAATTTAGCAATGAAATCATGTGGCTAAACACACTGATATTTATTTATTTATTTATTTATTTAAGTTCAATAAAAAGCTCAAGAAGTGAGTGGCCTCTCAGATGCAAGGGTTTTCTGTGCTCACACAAGCACACCCACATTTCTTCAACATACCATTTCGCAAGTGCTGTGTATTATTAAGAGGAGGCGGATTCTGCCAGGCACATAATTTGTATATTTAAGGGAGGTGTATGGAATGAAAAAGCGAAATATGTTAAATTTCAAAGGACTTGGAAGCAATGCTGCCTGTGAGCTTGTATTACAAATAGCCCTACATTATTACATACGCTATTAATGAGGCTGAGTGAATGAAAGTACAATTTGAATATGCATGACTCTACCCAATGAGCAGGACTTTTGTGTACTGATGAGGTTTTTTTTTTTTCCCCCCTCCTAAAAAAGGATTAAAATTATTCTTAGAGAAGTATGGCTGCCCAGAGACCAGTAAAATAAATGGACTTAGACGAGAGTCATACTATATTCAGCTGAAATATACAGGTGCTAAAAGAAATGCCTTTGACTCTACCTACAATCTTTGAAACTTGTGCATAATCCTGTCCTCCTCCAAAAGCATATTCCTCAATTTCAAGTGGCTGCATCAATACAATTTCTAAACAAAAATAACAATTTTGGTGGAGATCCCTAAAAGTAGGCAAGGTTAAATAAACCTTTTGAGTACAAAGCCTTTACTTCCACAGTGAGGAGCACTAGTTAAAAGACTGGGGAATGGGTAAATTATTGCACCAAATGGCTGAGAATTAATCTCTGCTGACTAGCTGTAATCTAACGAGGCGTCTGTGTCCCAGGGAGCCCGCAGCATGTCCCTGGCGGTATGTGCAGTGTGTCGAGTCTGCGTGGCACCCTTTGTCCTCGCTCACAGGCGGCCTTTCCCCTCATTGTCCATAATATCCTCATGCATCTGGGACGCGTGGAATGCATTCATACTAACAGACTTACCATTGTTTTCTCTCAGAAGCTTTGTTGAGCAAAGACTGCATCACGGTTACTGATAATTATATTGCTTAATTAATCAAGACAAAAAAAATTTGCAAATCATTGCCTGGTTGCCAAGCAGGGAGATAAAAAATGACAACAATACAAGCTGAAGCAATATAACAAAAGTAACAGCTATCTGATCAGAAATTCTTATATAATGAAGCTATTAATGCTAAATCGGTTAATGTTAACATTGCTCCAGGTGTCTCTACTTAGATGCAAACAAAAAGGCTAACATTATGGATATAAAAGGCCAAATGTTGCCATGGATTCTGTAACCTGATAGAGAGGACAGCCTTTTCATTTGATTAGGGAATGCAATTTAAATACCAGGGACTGAAGCCAAACAAACAGACTTTCCCTCCACAAGCCTCTTGCATTCACCCTGGGGTCAGTGGTTGGTGAACAAAAGGTCAGCCACACTTGCCCTGGAAATGTCTGGATTAATTTTATTACATTGTAATGGTTTGTACTTTAAATGTGGGGATAACGCTAAATTTCCAGTTGGCCATTATTCTCTTCTTCCCTTTAGGCTTTTTGAATTGAAATATTAAGACAGCGATTTGCTCAATTCATCTTGTCAAAATTTGTGACCAAATTTATAAAACTTACATTCTCTAAAGAAATTTTAAAAAGGTATGTTAGTACTTGTTTTCATGTGTTAAAAGTTTAATACCTTTTTAAAAATCACTTTCAAAGAAAGTTTAAAGTGTCACTATTCACACTATAAAATGAATTGAAATACCTTTTATATTTCTTTATTTACTACAAAAATAAAGGAGACGTTTTTAGGATACTAAATGATGTTTTACAGGGCCATGTTGAAAATGAACTAATGAAGCCAGTTAATCCATACTAAATATTAAAGAACCACATTTTCCCGATTTGGAAGCTATAGGACACTGAATCTAATATTAATGTTTTCTGCTGAAAACGTTAGTGTTCTTCCTGGACAGACACAAATGTTATTAGCACTCAGAGCCATTTTCTTACACGAGAGTGAAAACTTCACACACACAAAAACGTGAATCAAATATAACACCAAGGGGTCGGTTAAGTGTCTGACTCTTGATTTTAGCTCAGGATATGATCTCATGGTTTGTGGGATCAAGCCCCACGTCAGGCTCCGTGCTGAAAGCATGGAGCCTGCCTGGGATTCTCTCTGTATCCCTCTCTCTGCCCCTCCTATGCACGCATGTGTGCAGTCTCCCTCTCTGAAATAAATAAACAATAGAAAAAAAAAAAAAGAAAGATAACACCAATATTTACTATGAAGAACTTGAGGCATCTTCACTCCCTGAATAGAAAAGAGGATTTTCTTTCTGTCAGGCGCCTCACCAGCCAGAGTGAGACTTTCCTGAATTCAGAAGGTGACCCACACTGTGTCTAGACTGAGAAACGATAAGCATGTTACACTTGGGATTCATTATTTACTCTCTTTTCATGGTAGTGACTGTAATAGAAAAATAACAGCAGTAATAGTAATAATAACAATAACAGCAACAACCAACAACTCCAACAGCTTTTACTCTGAGCCAGCTACGGTTTGAAGCACCTTTCACTTCTTAGCTCTTTAATGCTTACAGCTTTAACACCAAAGATTATATTAAAATCCCAGTAAATGACAGTTACCACTTATTTTAAAGCACAAAAACAGAGGGTTTAGAATGGTAACTTTTAACCTCTTTTAGGAGAACAATTTGGAACAAAAATGAAGATCACACTTAATACCAAGCTAGAGCACAAAGTTGTTTTCTTGAGGAGTGACTTAACTATGCCTAACATTTAATTAAAAACTTAAAAATGAACCCTTCTATTAATAATTCCAACACAAAAACAAGTCACTATATAAAGCATGGCTAAAATACCAGTAAAGGCATGGCAAGGATCGAAGCCCCAGCCAATTTACTACAGGGCACATAACCATTGGATTGTTCCAGCCATTCCCATGATCGATACCAATTGACATGGTTGCATTGATCCGGTGGCAAGGTGCTTCAATTGTTAAAAGTCATCACATGGGCTGTGCTGCAGAGGCCTAACCTCTTCACAGACATGCCTGCAATCCTTCAGGATTGACCCCTATTAGCAGCAGTCAGAGGCTCGGTGAGCAGTGCCTGTTTGTCATGCCAGGTCGAATTCTGTACCCGTGGCCAGCCACAAAATGCTTGATGTGACATGGGGTTCTTTCAACTCTTATTATTATTATTATTATTATTATTATTATTAATCAATGTGTCCCAGATATAAAATTAAAATTTTTTAAATTAAAAAAAATTAAATTTAAAACATTTAAAATATCATGAATGTGTTTATGTTCTAATTTTTAAAGAGTCTAGTAATAAAATACAGAATTCTGTGCTCATGAGGAAAGATACTCTGAAAATCTCAATTCATACTGAATTTCTTTATAGCATGTGTAATTCAGATACATGTGAGACATTCACCAGTTGGACAAAAGTCCCCTTTAACATATTTATATCATTGTTTCTCAAAAACAGTGAATTGTATGGCAAACGCTGTATGAGTCAGAGCGATAATGCGGTGAAAACGTACCTCGGGTTTCTTCGTGATCGCGATAAAGAACATGTGATTCTTCACTGGGTAAATAATGATTGAAACGTCTCCAAAGGCAGTCGGGATAATGCCCCTGCGGTAGTCCCTGGAGTGTTCAGACCAGACGATGTGGACCTCGTCATTCCCCAAGTGACGAAGCTGCAATGGCCAATTGGCTCTTTATTAATCAGAGTGATAACAGCAGTTTATGAGGGGTCGTGGCTTACAAATTGAATTATAATACTCAGAGGCAAAAGTATTTCACTACCAAACAAAGGTATAACACTGCTGTCTTCTATGAGGATTAAAAAAAACACAAGTACATGAAAACACCTCTCACTTTTTATGAACTACACTAGCATTGAGATGATGCATAGAAGCACAGAAGGTACGTTATGCCTGGATGGGGACAAGACCTTTCCGAGGATTTTGTTAAATTGAATTTTACTCTTGCATTAAAGCCTTATGTTTCATATTGCTGAGCGTGTTTCTAAACAATTAACAACATGATCCTTTTATTCCATATTACAATACGGCTTCATAACATTCTTAATTCGATGGTTATTAAGAAAAAAATTTGAATACAAGAGAACATAAGCCACTCTAACACAATTACCAAATGTATAAGAACTAGATTTGTGACAAAGGTTTAAGAAAAAGTTTGCATAAATTACCTTTGTTTAAGAAACTAATAAATACGACTTCAATTTAATAAGAACACTAGTACCTAGCCTTCAAAGAGTGCCTTCCTATCCAGAAAGTATGTTTGCATGTATTATTTTCTTTAGCCTTTCCGCGTACTCTCTGCGGCAGGAGACATCATCTTTCTGTTATGTGACAAGGAGGAGATGGGGCTCAGGAAGGCAAAGGCAGCACCTATACAAGGTACATGAACAGTGGGCAGCAGGGCGGGCCTGGGGACCTGGCCAGGCCTCTCAGTGCCATTCCTACTGCTCACAGCCACCTAAGCCAGGTGTACTGCCACAGCTCAGATAGCGTGGCCCACTGTTTTTGTCATTTTATACACAAAGAGGCCATCAAGTCCAAAAACAAGTCAGAGACTCCTGGCCTCTCTGAGCAGGGGAAGGGGCTCTTTGAGACTTCCTCCCGGGCCAAGCTCTTCAGACACAAGAACGTCCTTGATAAAGCTCCTGCATAGTGACTGCACATCCTGGGCTGGAGAAAGCCACAGATGAAATAAGCCTGAAAATGTGACTAAAAGAAACTAGATTATAAAGACTAAAATGTTGGCCAAAATTGAAGTCCTACAACCATAAAAGCTGACTGGTGAAGGTCCTTGGACACCTATGGAAAATCTAAGGTTTGGTTCTCCCACACACTGCAGGAGAAGAATGCTATCTACCACCACGAAAAAAGTATTTCTGGCTTCCTAGCTTATTTAATAGACGAACCCCCCCAAACATGACTAAATTCAGGGGCACCGTTAATCAAACAGGGATGTTGTGCCAAAGGTAATGTTTTCATTTTGTGTTAAGATACAAAACATGAAAAAAAATGCAAAAAAGGGGATGCTCTGGAATACCATATATTTAAAACATGATCGCATAAATACAATTTTCTTTATAGACTATTTGACCACAAAAGAAAAATCCAAGGTGACCCCCAACATGGCCTCCTTTCCATTTACAAAGTTAAAGGAAGTTGGTTTGCTGCAATGCTTTCTTATTCTTCACTCTTTCATGTTTCTGGGAATGACTGTGTAAGTCAATTTTTTTTTACTCTCAATTTTTTTAATGTTTATTTATTTTTGACAGAGAGAGAGAGACAGAGAGACAGAGCATGAGTGGGGGAGGGGCAGAGAGAGAGGGAGACACAGAATCTGAAACAGGTTCCAGGCTCTGAGCTGTCAGTACAGAGCCCGACGCGGGCTCGAACTCACTGACAGTGAGATCATGACCTGAGCCGAAGTTGGACGCTCAACCGACTGAGCCACCCAGGCGCCCCTAAGTCAATTTTTTTTAAAAAAGACTTATGCCAGTACCTTTGCTCTAGGGAGGTACAGGTGCATCTTCAGGTGGCCCCTACAGTGAGGGGTGCCTGATTCAACTATTCTGAACATGAACTCTGGGACAAATTTAACTGTGGGTATTCAGCACGAGTCATGATGATCCAGAACAATTTAATGGTGCCTAAGACTTTCTAAATATAAAATTATCTAGTATGATTCTTTTTTTCTTCTTCTCCCCCTCTGACATGTAAAGGCTAGAAGGGTAGCAGGTGAAAGGTGTAGCCAACCCATTACTACCCATAAATAGTTAAAAGAAAAAAAAAAGACACTGGGTTCTCACAGCAACACTGAACATCTATGTTTCTCTATTTCCACCTCTCTTTTCTCTTTCCTTTTTAATAGAACATGCCAGGCCCTCACAACACACTCCTGAAATTCAATCCTTTTGGAGTAAAAACATGGTAGCCAGCATCACCAGCAACACAGTAGAGGCATGTTTTCAAGGGAAATAGGAATAGTATCAAACTGAAATTTTGGGAGGAATTTAGACCGGCAGAAGGTAATTGTGATAGTGGGGCTACTCTCATCCTATAAAGAGAAGCAACCTTCTAGGTGGTTATGTGCCCCTTGATATAATGCTGGCACTAAAGTCAGAATGGGAAGAACATATCTACTGAATACCCTTCAAATGTGGGGCTACCACCTAATGCCAGCACCCTAACGCCTGTGATGGCTCCTCTCAATCCAGAAGTATAAGCTGCAAGGCATTAGGTAGTACAGTGATTACTGAACTTTAGCACTTACTGTGCCTTTCTCAATTAGGTTCCTCAATTATATAATCCAAGCAAGTCTTTCATAACTCTGTTTGGGCTGTATTCTCACAACCACAGCCAGGGAGACCTGTCCTCCCAGTGTGGCATTTTTGTAGGTAAGGAAAAGCTATTTTTGTGTGGCAGTGATACAATATTCATTCTTTCAAAGCTGCTTTCAATGTCATGTGCCCCAGATCTCTGGACAAGTTATAGTTTCATTAGCTAACTCGCGAAACTCAGAGCTAAGGCCACAGGACCCACTGACTGCTAGATCTGGAGCAAGGAGCAAACACATGCTCTCTTCCACCTCGGACAAGAACACAAGCAGGTGAAACAAGTAAAACTAACCTGGCCAAATTGTCCACCATGTCAGAATATGAAGGAACACTCTGGAAACTTCCATGAAGCTTCTGGAAGCTCAGTTTAAAGGGGCTTTCATTACAGAGATGTCATTTTGTGAGTTTTGGAGAATTCAGAATCGAGGCCCCCAAACTGAAGTCCACCAGTGAGTTTGTTGCGTGCACACAAGTCAAGCTGGCACGACTCGTGTAATCTGGGAGAGGCTGATGAGTCTCATCCTGGGATGGAGCTGTCATTCATGCCAGCTACTGCTTCAGTTGCACAACAGGCTCCAGAACGCGAGGATGCTTAACAGGCTTGGAACAAATGCTCGGTTCTTAAGACTTAAGAAATCAACCCCATGTCCTGCCACTTCTCGTCCTGACAGAGTTTTAAAGTCCCTCTGCCTGGCCCATTCTGCCTGCTGCTGCCAGGCGGCACGCACTGGTGACACTGGTCATGGTACACACCTAATAGGCTGACCTCCTTTCCCGACTAATTGCATTACATCGCCAGCTGGCTCCAGAAGGAGTCGTCTGTTTGATTGAAGAATTCCTGCTCCTCAGTGGGCCCGGCTGCTACTTTTACTAAGTAACAGTCAGGCCTGACATCCCCATTGTTCAGCTGACAGTGTGCCCATCCTAAAATCTAAGTTTTATTTGTAAATTAACCAAGAAACTTCCTGCCAGAACAGTGCTGCCTAGAGACTGATAATGTGGGCCTTTCATCCCTTTTCACTCGTACTGTATCACTGCCAATTTGTTTTTTATGCGGCTGGCCAGCCTGAGGCTATAAAAGCCTTGTAAGACATAAGCGCAATTATAGTCCTGGAGTCAAATGAATTGGACAAATCCAATAGCACAGCTCTGTCCCCACTCTGCAAACCCCTACAGCAGTTAGATTAGCTGTGAAAAATCTAATCTAGCTAGAGCTAACAAATTTCTGCAGTGAAGGATCAAGAGTTCAGTATGGGGTTGCAACCGGATTGCAGAATTGAAAAAGTGCCCCCATGACAGGGGCAGAAGAGAGCATGAATCACTTTAGAATTTTGCAGCTCATTTTTAAGCTGTTAGGGACAATTTAGTTAGAATAAGACAAGGAACTGTGGGCTGCTGTTACTGTGACTGATTTTCAGTCTGGCTGTGAGACATCCTGATAAAGAGAGTTTGTCACTAATGATACTAAATCTAGGAGCTGCAAAAGGTATCAGCTGAATTTTGATTATTACAGTAGGGAATCTTTCAACCAGGCCAAGCCTTGCAACATTATTTATATAGTAAGGCACTGTATCAAGAAAACACGATGTCTTTTCTCAAAATAAATAAATAAGAGAAAGAAAGAAAAGAAAGAAAGAAAGAAAAGAAAAAAAGAAAGAAAAGAAAAAAGAAAGAAAAAAAGACAATCCTATTTAGGAAATAATTTAAAAATAGTTTAAGTAAACCTATTAACAACAATAGTTCTCAGTCATAAAAAAATCAGAATATGGCAACACATTTGCGGATTAGCAGCAATTTACAAGGTACTACAAATAAAAAGGATGTGTAAGCCTTGCCTAAGGTCTTGGTAATCTGAAATAGAGCAGGGTCTCCTTCACTAAGAACGCCACCACCAGGGAGGCCAAGACCTAAGGCAGCTCCTCCATGGCTGAGGAAACAACACATGGCCAGTGGAAGGCCATGCTAACAGGTGGCCCAGACAGTGAAAGCCCATCATGCTTTGCACATCCCAGACACTTGGACACTGTGAAAGTTGTCTGTGATTGTGCCACAGGCTGAGTTCTGAAGTTTTATGAGCACCACTATCCCCGATGTAGGTGGTCTAAACATTTGGGGCTGCAGTGAGGAAAAAGCAAAACCGCAGAGAAAAGAGATGAGGCAGGTAATAGTGGGGTCTGCTGGCCAATGTCAATCACCTCCTAATGAGTCAGGAGGAAAAAGACTCAATTAGACTGGTGGGCAATGATGAGGGCTGACCATTAGAGATCTTACACTAGGCACCATGGTAAGTAGTTTCACAGGCATTATCCATTTATTTCACAACAACCTTGGCACACAGGCTGTTTTCAATCTCGTTTAGTAGATGGGGAAACTGAGGCATGGGCTAGTAACTGGATACACAGTTAAGCCCAGGTCTGTTGGTCTCCAGACCCTGGCTATAACCAACACAGTAGGTCCTCCAATGGCAAACTTAGCTCCCGAATAAGCTGCCTTCCCATCCACTCAGGTGCTGTCTTCAGTTTTCGTGCATCCTTGCAGGAAGAGAGTGGGTGTGAGGTAAGGATTCCAGGCTTGCTCTGCCACCCACTAGCAAGCTAGCTACAGTTGTTCCTTTCATATGGAAACTCACAGAAGTGGGTCAGATTTCTAGGCTTGCTTCGCAGACTAAGATTCCTCTTCTGTTAAGGAACTCCTCACCTCTAAGAGAGAATCACCTGAAGTGAACACCATGGATATCAGAAAGTTCAGCATCATGTTCCCCTGCGGGGGGGGGGGGGGGTTCCTCAGAGTGGAGGAGGTTTCCTCTGAATTCTAGAGAAAACTATCCAGAAGGTCCAAGTTGAAAGAGAGACGAGGTCAGTGCCGAAGGTGGGACCCTTAGACTGCAGCACACTTGCACTTGTCATTTTCGCAGATGTTGCCCAATTGCCCCCAGCAAGCTTGAGAGGTGCCGGCCTTCTCAGCTCTCCATCAGTACAGGGTCATCTTATGACCTCTGCCAACCTGAGAGGTCAGCTATGTTATTTTCTGTCAGTTAATAGTCAGGTGAGAGAAGACCCAAAATTAACAACATTTAAGCCCCTTTCTTTTCCTAAATCTTAATCTCAGCATTTAAGACTCAAATGATTGATTGCTTTTCATTTGTTTCTTTATCCAGTTTGCACCAAGCTAGATATTACAGATTAAACTACAACTGTAGCTTGAGAAGAGCAATACTGAAGCTGCATCCAGAGGAAAGCAGTCTCAGTGCATAGTTATGTCAAGGCCTTCGATCCGGACTAGGAGACCCTCACCCACAAACCAGGGAGGCTAAGTGTGGTCTTCAAAGAGGCTCCTTACCTTTTTGGTGAGTGAATCATCTGAGTCTGATGGCATCCGAGTTGAAACGTGGAAAATCACTTCCACAGTCGAGGTAGCATAGTAAGGGGCAGTCTGCCCCGTGCTGCCGTTGCGCTGAAGTCCACCCATGAACCCACAGTGGGTTGAGAGATCCACCTGATGAGGGTAACAAAGAGGAAAGAATGAGAGTCAAGCATCAGTTATCCTCATTCACCTAGCAGGAATGCCCATTTTTTGAGCAATCTAATTACTTTCATTTTTATAGCTTCCTGATGACAAACAAATGTAATACTAAGTTAGACAAAATTAAAATATGAAAGAAACATTAACAATGAAAGTGCTTTGAAATCCTACCAGCTTGAGAAAATCACCATCAAAAGTTTGGTGCATATTTCTTGGGGCGCATGGGTGGCTTAGTTGGTTGGGTGCCCGACTTCCACTCAGGTCATGATCTTGCGGTTCATGGGTTCCAGTCCCACATTGAGCTCTGTGTTGACAGTTCAGAGCCTGGAGCCTGCTTCGGATTCTGTGTCTCCCTTTCTCTGCCCCTCCCCCACTCATACTCTCTCTCACTCAAAAATAAATAAACATAAAGTTTGGTGCATATTTCTCTAGTTTTTTTCCCATCCTATACATATGTGTATATGTACATATGCATATATATACACATACATATATGTATTTACATAAATACACACACACACACACACACACACACACACACACACACACACACACAAAGAGATACCCTATTGATGGATTTATGGGATTTTCTGCTTTCTCAAACACAGCTGGTGTGGTCAAGCCACAAGGACCATTCCAGCAAATGTTTTGCTGGGATGTTATATTAAAGGGCACAGATGTTTTAAAATTTAACAGCCATTGATAAACTGTCTTTCAAAGGGGTTGTTCTGATTTACACCACTACTGCTAGTCTTGGAGTTATTCTTTTTCAAGCTGTGGTGTGAATGCTCACTTCTTAGTGCCTAGGATCTCTCTTTTTTTTTAAACTTTTCATAAACTAGAATTCTTTCAGTAAAGCACCTGTTGTAACACAAATGAAAAAAAAAAAAGCAATAGAAGAATCTCTTTTGTGCCAAATACAATCAATATATACACTAAATTAATGTTCAAGTTTTTTCTAAAAACTCTAGTTAAGAATGTGTGGTTTAAATGGTGTATTAGTTAAATGATTAACTATAGTCTACAGCAAATAAGAAGTCACCTTATTAGTAAGAAGGACAATTTACTGAAGTGCAATAACTCTTTTAGAGTAAAATCAACTTTACATTTTATAAAGTACATGGTTTTCACCTAGATGTAGGCTTCTCCTGTACCCATCTCCATATTAGTTTCCTTACTAACATTCAGCTCTCAGAGACAAGTCTTATTTAGGCATACAGACAGTTTCTAACAGCACAGATAACCAAGAAACCAAAATAAAAGTAAGGAAAAATAAGAAAATTATTTCAGATATGCTGTTTCCATTATAACCACTCTGAGTTCTTTTAGATTCTAGAAATATATTTTCCTTTAGATTTATGTTCCTAGAGACTGTGTGTGTGTCTGTGTGTGTGTGTGTGTGTATAAATGTATATGTCTGTATGAGCATCATTTAGCAAAGAAATAGCATATTCTTTCAATATCAGTCATCCTGGGATCTCCCTAAGGGAAACAGGTTGGCTGCTGAAGCATCAAAGCTACTCTACTCTATTTTCATGCCAATTTTTTACTTCATCAGCTCTTTCTTCATGTTTTCACCCATCAAGCCACTGCTTAATTCTCCAATCTCTACACTGTGGCCAAAGCCATTGCTTTTTTACCCATATTTGTCTTCTCTTACTACAAACTGTCTATGACTGAGTGAGCCAATCTATTTGATTCTGACAAGAAGTGAATAAAATATTATGAAAAGTTAAAGGGAAACAAAAGTTCATGTATGAAGTACTGAAGAGCAACTAACACAAGATGTCAAATTCAATACATGTAGCACATGCTACATGTGCTAGATTTGAATATAAAACTTTGTACAACTGGTGTCTAGCTTATACACGTCCTTATATAGTGCTGGCCAATAAACACCTCTGAAATGAAATGAATTACCTCCCATCCAAGTCCAGCAACAAAGTCTTCATATGCTTGGCTTCCTCTTACGTTGGAGAGGATAGAACACTTGTCTTCTTGACCTTCAGCAATGTAAAACACTGCAATTTTGTGTGTTTCACGGCTATAAATTTTTAAATTTAAAGGAGTTAGAATTCTTAGATTTAAAATTTTATTTCTATACAACCGCCAGCATGACTCCTACTATAAAGCTTATATTTATGGAGAATTTACTAGGGGTCAGTCACTGTTCTAAGGAGGTTCGACACGTGATCTCATTGGCTCTTCACAACCACTCTAAAGAGACAAGTGATTATCACCACTTCCCTTGTAGAGGTGGTTGAAAGGAGGCACAGAAAATTAAACAGAAAGCACACACAGCAAGCAGGAGACAGGGAACTGAAGCAGGGCAGTCTGATTCTTGAGATCACTCTTTCAAACATGTGATATACAAAAAAATATATGTGAAAGCACTTCACATAGATATCAGTTGAGAACAGATCTATGTCACTGCCCATATTTTACTTACCACACTTTGAGATAAGGATATTGGTTCCCTGATTAGAACTATAAACTAAACTATAAACTATTATAAGAAACAGAAACTTCTTCCAAGCAGAACACTTTCTTTGTGAAGAGGTACCCACTCCTTGCTCTGACTAATCTGAGGGAGTAAGGTAGCGTGGACAGATGTCCAGGGAAACCTCTTAGGTCACATAAACCCTTCACCCACTTCCTCCACGATGGACTCTGGGCACTTTGCTATTAAATCAAGTAAACATGGCCTGCACTTTGAGGAAACGAGTCCTGCCTTTTTACCTTTTGTACATCTAGCATGGTCATAGGCACATAGTAGCTGCTCAGTTAAATCTGTTGACCAGTAATCCAATGCTATAAATATATTAATAACCAATTTCTACAAATTATATCCTGCAGGGAAGTGTCAAAATAACTAGACTTTTGCCCAGCAATTTGGTGATAGTTTAGGGATGAAGGCACTGTACTAATTCAAACAGAGTTTTCATCAATGAGAACCACTCATTCCATGGCCCATCATCCCAAGAGTTTAATTCCAGTCTCCATTTTCTAAAATTTTGGATTACCACCTCCAGAGCAGTTCCATTTTTATTATTTTTGCATTGCATTCTGAAAAACTTCATAGGAAAAACTATCAAGAGCTCAAGCAATATGGAAATGTTTCTATTATTGTCTTAACTGTTCAACATCTCAACACTATAATCTGATTAGATATCTATACTGGTGGAATTTGGGCTCCAGATTTTAATATAGTCACAAATATCTCCTTCTTCAGGAGTTATGTTTCTACTTAATAAGCAGAATGAAATGAAACTCAACTAAAAAGTCATAAAAATAAATCAAGGAGGAGAACACTTTCCTTCTATTTATCTAGGTAGCTTATTCATTTTCCCCATAGTTTACATAAAATAAGCATACTGAAAAGAAGGACTAGAAAACACAGAAAGTGAAGAATAAAAAATCCACTTATGTTCTTGGCCTAAATGTTGAAATCATAGCTGTTACTATTTCAGGATGTGTTTTCACATATTAAGTGAGAAGCCACTATATCCTGTTTTGGAACTGATAAGTTTCACTTAAAATATTTGTGAACACTAATTTTTATCGTGTAAAATATGTGTAACATAAAAGTCACCGTGTAAGCCACCGTTGAGTGGGAACACTTTTATACCATGTACTTGTATGACAAAATTATTAATGGTTGTATAACATTCCAGCATATGAATATACCTTACCCCAAATCCTTGCCATTGGACATTTAAGTTGCTACCATTTTTAAAGACATTGTCATATTATCTCTAATATGTCCTTAGAATACATTCATAGAAATGGAATCTCAGTCATTGTCCATTTTGAAGGCTTTTGATAAAGGCTGTCTTGCTGCCCTTGGAGATGGTGGACATCCTGAATGCCCTGACTGGCATGGTGTGAACACACAGGTTGGAGACACCTCTCTTCACAGGTACAGTTGCTGCTGGAAGGGGGAAGTTTTGTGGTGATGGATCCAAGGGGGCTGATGCTCTAGAGTAGAGACCTTGAGCTCTCACACTGTCAGAAAACTTGTCCTCATGCAGCATGGAAACCCTGAAACTGCCACACCATATATTCCCTGAGTGACAGGCAGGACACACTTGCAGTCTATAATCTGCCTGGCTTATATTCTAGGAGCTATAATAACTTGGGGGTTTGGGTCTTGGATGATGACAGAGATCATAACCTATGACCTAAAAGACTCTTTCAACAAAAGGAGAACATGTACAGTTACTCAGTTTTTTTCTGCAGCTCTTTCTGCATATTGAAAAGTCCTCAGCATTTGATTGTTCTCTATTCTATATGTATTTATGCATATATAAAGACCATCTCAAGTTTATCTGAAACATTTCTGTTGACGCTCCTCAAAGTCCAAGCTTTTTAAATTGTAGCTGTTCACAGGTCCTTGAGTCCTCATTAACTCAATGTGGGAGCACAAGAGCTAAGCCCCAGTGACTGCCTGACTGATGTAGGTGTGAGGAAAGGTGACCTTTAGCTGTAAACATTCATCAAATTTCACATCCTCCAAAATGTTAGCACCACAGAGAGCCTGCTAGGATCAGACGCTGTGTCTGGTCTTATTAGAGCCAGGCTTTTGAAATGATAATTAGCAACAGCACTTCATATCCATAAGCTGCACCACCAATGCATGAAGGAGCAGGTAATTCAGGAACACACGTACATAAAATCAACAATTTCCTCTTCTTCATTAGAATGCATTTTTCTTTCTTATTAGGAATAGACTAGAATGGCTCGGTTTCCTTCTGCTGTCACATTAAAAAGCCTAACAAAGAAAAAAGATGATTTTAACTTTCACCTTACCATGGGGTGACAAGAAGCATTAATATTTAAAAGAGGAGCCCACTGTAATTTGCATGTGCATTCATCATACTTTTTACATCTTTGCTATCTTCACAGTATAGAGATGAGAGTTGCAAGACAGACGCCACACTTTTCCTAAGAACATGCTAAGCAGGAACTATGCCTTGACAGCAGGGAATAAATTGGTCTCAGAAATAAATAGAGTCACACAAACTAAAAGCTGAGGGACAAGGTACGCTTTTACCTGCTAACTAACCAATACATGGGACAGTCTAGATTTCCCATAGATAAAGAGTCCCCAACTTTTTTTTTTCAAAAAGAACCTTGAAAACACCCTTTACAATAAAGTAAGTTGATACCTTTTTTAGATGTCAAGAAGACACTAAATCCAGGAGTTGGGGTTTTAAGGGAAGGTTAATCAAAGGACAGAGGATTTGCCAATCAGCTCCTCCAAAGCCATATTTTACAGCAACAGCACCCCAGGGAGCTCATTCAATTGTACCTCATGCAACTAAAGTGCATTAACACTCAACAAATTGGCCACAATTACAAGATACCAATGTATTCACTTAATACTAAGAAGCATGGAATAATTCAGCATATGCTTGAAAAGCTGAGTTTGGAACCCAAGTGACTGCTTGTTTAATACTGGAAGACAAGAGGGAGAGAGAAATGAACCCCCGAGCCCTTCACAAGAAACCCCTCACAGAGTTTCCACAGAGAATTTGGTCTCTATTTCTCCAGAGAAAAAGAAGCGTAACAACAACTGGGAAACTGAATATGATGAAGAGCAGTGTGAGGAATAATGGCTTCAGGTTTTTCATCTGTAATGAGATACCTAATGATATTCCTGTGGGGACTAAAAGAGGAACAAAAAGCTATTTCTTTAAAAATGAGTTTTTTTAAAAAAATTAAGATTAAGGAAGCAGTTTATTCAAGACTTTTAATCACCTGTTATGTACCAAGCACTACACTTACTAGTGTCTGAGATGTTTTTGGAAGCACACATTTCCCCAAATCAAAAACTGGTCATGAGTTCATCTTTAGAATTGCTTCTAAGACTACAGAAAAAAGGGACAGATCTGAGATTTGACTAGTTTTGAGAATAAGGCTCACTACCAGGAAGTCACTAATTAAAACACACTGGTTTTAAGCTTGCCAACATTGTAGAGCAGAAACTACAGAATGCCAGTGCATAGGCACACGGCATGGGTTATGAGGTCAGACTCACTTGGTTCAAACAACATGGTACGTGTCGGCAAAGGGCACACGTAGGTAGGCTGTTTGATTTAGGCAAGCCTCTGTTCCTCACTGGAAAAAGAGGTAGCTGCAGAGACTAAATGAGAATGAATGTCCACTGGCTGCCACTGTCAACCAAAGACACAGATTAGGTGGGAGCAATGAACTCTTCTTAGCGTAGCAAACATGCAAGGTTATTCCTTGAGAGTAAAAACACCAAAGGTACAGCATATGCAGATGGCACCAGATTCTAGTTACAGAATGACTTTTGGGTGTCTCGGAAGGTGCATTCATTCCTAAAGCTGTGTCATCCAAGCACATACAAAGACAGACAGGAATGAAGTGGTCTGATATATTTTCACATACCACTGACGGGAGTCCAGATTTTTTAGCTCTCTCAATAGTTTTGAATTTTTCTTCAACAGATGGAAATTCTTTCTATAAAAAAAAGAGATGGAAGAAAAGTCATGTAATCACAGACCAATTATGCCGTTTCCAACCAATCAACAAACCCACCTATTCATTCATCCATCCATCCATCCATCCATCCATCTATGTATCCATGACCCTCTTCATTCACGAAAGATTTGTGATCTAAGCCCACCGAACGAACTCCATTCTCCTTAAAGACATTCAAAGGCATCAAAATTCACCCATCACCATCCATTGACACTGGATGGTGCTGTAGGAGATGAGTGTGTCACTTATATGCTTGTGTCTGTGTCTGTTTTCACTATCAGCTCTGCTATGAATACCTTTACCCTACTTCTGTTCTTAGAAACCCCACTCCACTGTCAGGGTCCAGCTCAAACCAACCCCCGTCCACAGTCTTCCCCACCACCCCACACTACCCACTGGATTAACTGTTCCTCTTGGCCTCGTGTGTCATGCTATCTTTCATCAGAGTTGTGCCAAATCTACCTCCCTCACTAGACCTAAGGTGAGATGGTGACTTACTCATCTTTGTAGTCCATTTGCATCTTTTGTGATGACAGAATCAATGATGGACAGAGCAGTAATTAAAACACACACACACACACACACACACATACACACAGAGAGAGAAAATGTCCAATACCCTTTAAAATATACAAGACCTGGCTGAAATTCAATCTGTGCATCAGCATAGCATGATTAGTTCCACTTCTAGCTTTAACTTAGCAGCGGAAAATAAGCTGTAAATGCTGAAAGACAAATCTCCATTTCTATTCTCTGCTTCCCAAACCTCAAATTGAGAACAAGAACAATCACACAAAGATAATGATAAAATAGGTGAAGGTCTAGAAAGAATCGTTACCTTCTGTCCCAAGAATTCATCCCCAAGTCATCGAGCAACAACCTGCAGAAATAAAAGGGTCCTCGTGGCTCCACTGGTGAGGGCTGCTCCTGGCTGGTGACTTTCATGGCTGAGTCAGAGTTACACCTCTGGATGTAGTCGTCTTCTTGGGCGTTCTGGCGCAAAATGACCTCGATGATTTCCTTCTCTTGGTCACGGGTCATTCCTCGCGGGGGTGGGGAAGGCTCATTTAGATTTAGCTGTGATGGTAGAAGGCATTCGGGACTCGTGTGGCCAATATTTTCAAGTAATTTGTCAAGCACATCTTCTCCCTCCTCAGTTTGAGAAAAATCTTTCTGAGCTCCCAAAGCTTGAGGATGCCAGCCAGAAATCAGAAATGCAGGATTTCTGCTGCTGGGTGCTAAGCAGCCTTCCAAAGGTCCGTATAAAACCTTTCCATCCCAAGAGTACTTCCCTGAGATATCCCGCACAATTACTCTGACATCGGACAAGGCGCCCCCCGGCGAGCCACTTGCTGGCCCTTCTGCGGGTGTCTGAAGGTAGGAGATGAGGGTGCTGTCATTCAGCACAAAGAGCTGCAGGTTTGGGCTCCGGAACACCTCAGAGGACAGCTCGGGAGCCTCGGCGTGTACATTGTCATGGTTCTCACTGACCAGACTGTGCAGCACGGCAGGACCCCCACGGAGTGGGAAGTGCCCCAGGTGGTTCACCAGGTGGGCCATCACCATGCGGGCGGTCAGAGGGATCAGCTCCAAACTCCTCCTCTTCCGCTCTGTGAGCAGGGTAAAGCAACATACCAGACAGTGGGGAAGGAAGGTTAAAATCTGTACTCGGGATACTGGATTTGTTTTAGTGTGGGAATTTTTTTCATCTATTTTCTTTTTTGACACTAATTCTATTTTAATTAAAAGTACAATTTAAGTAGATTGCTAAAACAACCAACTTCCACGAAGATCTCATTCTGAAAGGGACACTTAAAAATATGTAGACGTAAGGGCGCCTGGGTGGCTCAGTCGGTTAAGCGTCTGACTTCAGCTCAGGTCACGATCTCACGGTCCGTGAGGTCGAGCCCCGCGTCGGGCTCTGGGCTGATGGCTCAGAGCCTGGAGCCTGCTTCCGACTCTGTGTCTCCCTCTCTCTCTGCCCCTCCCCCGTTCATGCTCTGTCTCTCTCTGTCTCAAAAATAAATAAACATTAAAAAAAAATTTAAAAAAATATGTAGATGTAGCAGGAAACAAAAGAGAAAGTTCCTTGTCCTGAAAGATCCTATGGTTCTGGGTCCAGGCCCCAGAAATTAACCTCATTCCCCTCACCAGGGTAAGTGCAGATGCTGATAAGTAAATGAATCAAGTCTGTGACGTCTTGGATTTGAAGCACTGTGCTTTAAGATCTCTGTGACAACTTATGTTTTGTTATTTGGGTATTTGAAATCTTTAATGGAATCGGATATATTAACTAACTCATGGAAATACTTGGAAGGTTTAAGTAAATTTGCAGTTGATGATTAAATGCCCAGGAGCAAGTGACTTACAAAATTTTTAAGGCTGTGTAAAAAGACTAACACAGCATGTAAAGATATGCCCTGTGAAATGTTGGAGGTGGAAGGAAGAAGCAGAGAACCTGATCTATGGTCTTGGAGTGAAGCAAGTACTTAAGCTTCAGAGTGGTCAGGGAAATTGTACGCTGCCACATTTAGAAAATAACTGTGTATTAATGCAAGCACAGGTGAAAATGAAATCTTTTAATTTCAACAAAAAATATCACTAGATATTTAAACAAAGTAAGACTTATACTTTGGGCTTAAAGGTTTAGGAAATACTTGGTTTCTAAATTCACAAAATGAAAAATCAAATATTAATTAAACAAAATAATTATAAATATGCTTTCTCATGCTAAATACCTCCCCTCTCAGACAGTAAAAATTCAACAGACTTATCTATAAAACATCAAGTGGATGATGTATAAATCCCAGAAATATACAATCATATTCTAGAATATAAGAAATTCTGTGTGATGACTGAGGAGAACAAGATTGTCCTCACTTTTCTTGAGTTTCTTCTTAATTTTTGCTATTCAATGAACAAGAAATCATCTGTCTTCAATGCAAAATAAAACTTCACATAAAAACTTCAGTGTTCATAAATAAAGGTCATCTACATCCATCTCTGACACTGAACTCTCCTTCTTGACACTCGTAGAAGAGTGTATGATTTCCATACAGCTGAGAAACTTAAACACCTCAACTAATTCCCTTGAAATCACAGTTATGAATGCTTTTGCTTTTGTGTCCATATTAACTTTTTCAAAAGTTACAGATGCTTTTTATTCATGCTTATCATTCCATATGAATATATGCTCCATCAGAAATGTTAATGCCCCAAACAACAAAGGTAGGGCCAGCTGGGGGCTCAGGAGTCCGTGGTGTAAGACACTACATGGTGATGACAGGATGGAGCAGGCTCTGGAACTAGCGACAAAGGTCCAATTTGGTAAAGCCCAAAGCACACAACTGGAAAGGCAACTTTCCTCTGCTTCCTCTTATAAAGGTCGTGCTTTCAATTTGAGATAGATACAAATTTGTATTTTAATAAATGTGTTTGAATTCTACAGTGGGAAGTTAACTGGAGTCACACCAATCAACTCATAAACCATGACACACCCAGTAAAAAAAAAAGAAGTATCTTTGGCACTGAAGAGTAAGGAAAGGGAACATTTGTTAAATAAAAATTGTTCTTCCCTGGCCAACTTCAGCTAAATTCACTGCCTGTGAGTTCCCTGGAAAATAAAGAGAAAATCTAGACTCCATTTGTGAAAAAGCAATCTTGTAACTTCCACAAACAATTAAAAAAATATAATCTGGGACATGCTCAGTTGGTTAAGTGTTTGACTCTTGATCTCAGCTCAGGTCATGATCTCATGGTTTGTAAGTTTGAGTCTCAAGTTGGGCTCTGCGCTAGCAGCATGGAACCTGCTTGGGATTCTCTCTCTCCCTTTCTCTCTGCCCCACCCTCACTCACACTCTTACTCAAAACTAAGTAAATAAACATTAAAAAAATATAATCTAAATATTTATCTTATTTTGCTAAATTTACAAATGAAATAGAAAAGCAGTAATTTCAGTATGTCTTTTAAGTTTCATTTTTTACAGTTCCTCCCTTTCCTTCTTTTTAAAGCAATTAGGCATTAATAATGAGAAATTTGAGCACCTCTGATTAGCATCAGTGTCTTTTCCTCAATCTGGGCCAGTAGCCACTTCAACTGTGGGGGAGCAGATGTGTCTCTTGTCTGTGACTATTTGAAAGTAGTATTTATGTCAAATAGTAGATAACAGTGGGTGAAAGGGTCATTTGAAAACAATAAATAAAAATATAATATTGCATCTCAGAAACATGGGAGAATAAATAGCTTGGTTATGAATGACAAATTATGACATCGAATGAAAAAAAAAACTCAAATATGAGCACATTTCTGTTTAACCTAAAATACTTCAGGTGTCCTCTTTAATTGTTCTCCCATTTCATAGAGGATGTACCTATTCAGCAAGGGTGTGTGTGCCAACAGGTTTTTAAGCTGCTTTGCTTTTGTATGTAATTAAACTGTTGGTGAATTTTCAAACTCGTTTGCCACCGAAATTCAAATAATTATTTTTAGCACCAGAGAACTAGGGTAGGACAAGACTGCACAAGGTCCTAAGGTTTTCTGGAGAATACTCAAGTCAAAGAGTGTTGTACATCGAAAGAAAGGCAGTACAGAAAATTTAAATGTGCATTTTTAGGTTTCTTGTTTTTCACTAACCTATCAATCTCCCACTATTTTCAAGAGACAGATCATAATATGTGCTGAACTTATTTTAAGGACAGTCATGTGGGATGAGACTATAATTAATGGCTTTAGGAAAAAGTAAGTTCTTTTTCTTCTAAGACATAGACTGCATGGTAGGAACCAACAAACAAACAAACAAAAAAACAGATCATGGGTCATTTTGATTATTTTTTTTTAAGATATGGTTTGAATTTCTAACCATGGGGAAAAAAATCAAGAAATATTGCAGTCTAAAAAAACTGTGGAAGTCCAGAAAAAGACAACTAAATGATTATGCAAATGGAGGTAAACAATAGTGTGAACATGTGCTGTGTACTGTCCACCAGCACAACTAAATGTAAGTCTTTACTCTGTGGAAAAATCTCAGTAAATGCTGTGCTATTTCAGAACCTGGTCATTAAATCTTTGATTCAAATTTCACCTCCATTACTTCTGGCTTCTATACCCTTGGGAAAATCCCTCACCTCAGTGTGCTCATTTATAAAATCAGGACTGACTGATTCCAAAGCCCTTGCCCCTGACTGGTGCCCTCACTTCTGTTCTCTTCCTTGTCACCTTGCTTGTGCCCTTCCCCTTGACCTGAACCATACTCCAGATTCCGCAGTCTTGCAAGCACTACCCTGGACTCCATGCTCTCACCTGGCTACTATTCTTCCTTTGTCCACCAAAGGCTCCAGCAGGAATGTCTGCGGGTTCTGAATAGACATCCCCAAATCACCTGCTCCGGCTATCTGGCTACAGACTAACTGCCATGCCCAAAGTACTCAGCAAAACCCACCACCCAGTGCTTAGTTGGGAAATAAAACAGCTCCTGTTCTGGCCCCACCCTCCCTGATGTTTCTGAAGCATGGAGCATTGCTGACATTCCTTGGCTCTTTATTCCCTTTCTTCCCTCAGAAGTGAATTCTTCACTTTTCAGAACTCTTTCATGGTTCTTTCTCCATTTCCCTGACTGCTTTCCTGGTGACATTCCCTCATTCTTTTTTCCTTAAGGATGTTTTTACCCCCAAAATTCATTCTTGGGCTAGGTTTTAACTTGCAAAGTCCATACCATTTTCATGGATGATCTAACACTCCACACCCACATTTTTTTTTTTTTTTAACTTTTAACTTTGAGACAAAGACCGACATACATTTATAAGAAATAATACAGAGAGATCCCAAATATCCTTCATCCCCCTGGTAATATCTTACATAGCCTAGCTATAGGACAGTATCACAATTTGGAAATTTTGACATTGATATACTTCATTAATATTCAGAGTCTACTCAGTTTACATGCTCTTGTGTGTGTGTATGTTTGGTTCTATGCAATTATTTCACATGTACAGATGATACACCCACATTCTAACTCACATTTCAAGGCCTGGAGATAGGCTCTTGTCATTTCAGGAAGAAGCATGGATGAGGAGGACATACAGCATTCCCTAATCCTGACAATACCCACATATCCCAAAACAGACCCTCTGGGGGTGCCTGGCTGGCTTGGTTGGCACAGCGTGCGACTCTTGGTCTCAGGGTTGTGAGTCCAAGCCCCATGTTGGGTGTACAGATAACTTAAAAACAAAATCTAAAATAAAATAAAATAAAATAAAATAAAATAAAATAAAATAAAACAGACCCCCCGCCATGAGCAGAGCCTCAAACTGTGGCATGTAAATCCCCACCTCTCTCTTTCAATGCTCTCCTAGTCTATAACACTCGACCAGATCCTTTCAAAGTCTGTTCATCCTTCTAAGGCTGGCTTAAGTCCTTCCCCATGGGAAGTCCCCATGGTGCTACTGATCCACAAATGAGTCCTTCTGCATTTATCCTGTCTCTCTAGTTACATGTTAAGTTCCCTGGGGATAGAAAATGAGCTGTTTTTGTGGGTCTCATAGGTCTGACACAGGTCCTCAATACAAAATTCAACTAAGATGGGAAAAGAGAAGAAACAGAAAAAAAGAAACAAGGAAAGCGTAATTTCCTATCACATAGGGGTCTAGAAACCAGAATTTTAATAACTAGATTTTAAAAAACAATGTAGCAAGCATGGGCAAAAGATTACAATCTTTCCTTTTCCTGCCCATGAGAATTAATGTTCTGAAGAATCTTACCCTCTTCCACTGTGAGCAGGTTGCCCAAATCTGCTGATGAATGATATTGGACTGGCTCCGAATTCTTCACATTTGCCAGTGGCAGGAAGGGGTCGTAATCCGGGGATGACAGGTCGGCCAGGGTCAGTGTGTAGTGACTCTGTTGAGTATATGTGCTTGAGCCACACACACAGCAGTGCAGAACCTGTAAAAAGCAATGTGTGCCATGGATGCCACGAACATCCTGTCCCTGACAATCTGCCAACAGCACTTTGAGAGGTAGGACTCTCGCTTGGTAATATCTGAGAACATAGAATCCTTTCCGTTCTAAATTATCTTCCTGCTATTTGCAAGGTTATTTTTCTCCTTTTATATCAATACCAATAAATATATTTTCAACACAAAAGGAAAGTAAAAGTTAGAAAGTGCTTATTTTGCCATTCTGGGTGATCGCACACACCCAAGTCCTGCTTCTGTCCACCAGAATGTTCACAGACCTTCTTTTTCCAGTTCCAAACTCTACTACCCAAATGTCCAAATAGATATCTAAATCATGGCGTACTCTTACTGTGTAATACTAAAGAGCGATGAGTGAAAAACTCACAACTATTCCCAACGGTATGAATGAATGAACCCCTTGAAAATAATGTTGAGTGAAGGGCGTCAGACACAGAAGCACATACTGCATAAATCCAGCTACACAAAGTTCAAAACAATCTACACCGTTACACAGGTTAGTTGCTGCCCCAGGTATGTGTATGGGGATAGTAATCAGCAGGGAGCCAGCATAGGTCCTTCTGTAATGCTGAGACTATTCAGTTTCTGCAGCCAGGATCTGGTTTCACAGGTGTGCTCGCTTTGTGAAAATTCATCAAGCTCTCACTTATGACTGGATGCATATTATACTTCAATAAAAAGTTTCCTTTACAGATAAAACCACGTTGTTCAATAAATTTGTGACTCATGTTAACTAGGGGGGGACATTTTTATTGGTAAAACAATTTTAAGAGAAATCTTTTAAGAAAAGAAATGTTAGAAAAGAGACAAATTTAAATGACTGTGGCTACTTTAGGTTGTCAAGCCAAGCCTTACATAGGTTTATAAACCACAGAGATGACAGAGTATCTAATGAATTAAAATCTTTGAATGAATTAAAAATAACATAGTTATTAAAATCTCTGACCACTAAAAAAACCATTTAAAAGTACAATACTTTTTAGAATTTCAGCTATGTTTTATATTTAATACATTTCAAAATAAGGCAACACAGTAATCAGTTAATGACTTGGAATATTATTTTTTTAAAGGTTACTAGTAAAGGTTTCTTACTAAAACAATTAAAAACAGGGGCACCTCGGTGGCTCAATCGGTTAAGTGTCCAAGTATGGATTTCAGCTCCGATCATGGTCTCACAGTTCGTGGGTTTGATTTCCACACTGGGCTCTGTGCTGACACTGTGGAACCTGCTTGAGATTCTCTCTCTCTCCTGCCTTTTCTGCCCCTTCCTGCCCTCCCCTCCTCAAAATAAATAGATCAAATTAAAAAAAATAAACAACAGAATTGTCCCTGAGTACTAATTATTCAATTGATACACAAATGCCAAATTCATAAATAAACCTTTCACAGGACAGACTGTAAAGCCAATATAGAAGGGCAATATAAAGGATCCAGAGCAAACACCATATACCCAGTCATCAGTAGAGGTTGAAATTTGAATATTTTAAGTACCATAAAAATGATGAAGCTAAAAACTTTGATGTGATATATTTCCTTAGTGTATTTCTTAAGATCTTGTAAAGCAAAGGGATTACTGAGACCTTTATACTTATTGATAAACAATTGATAAAACAATTTTGTCAAACTAAGACTGTAAATATTCCTAAAATATAAACATTTCTTTTAAAAATTAAGTAGAGATAGACCATGTTACATGAAAATTGGGGATTCTGATCAAACTGCAGTTGTTTAAAGATGGCAGTCGTGTGAAAATGCATGTTTCTTTCACTTGGTAACCACTGCTTCTCTACAATTACTTCTGTCCTGTTTTCACTCCTTAAATTATTCATTTCTTTTAAAATGTTTTACCTCTCCCCATATCTTTTCCAAAAGGGCACAAATAAATAAATAAATAAATACATGCACAGACATATTTGGGCGATTCTCTGATGCTTAAGTCTATACTCTATGTCCATGAGGCACAAATGGAGACTCACCCTATAGATATAATCCAGCAAAGGGGCTCTGCACGAGTGCTGCTCCTCCAGGGCTACTGTGGACACTGGGTGGAGAAGGGTGTTCACTGGCAATGCCATGCACCAGTCCAAGAGGCAGAGTAGCAAGGATACAATAAACTGGAAGAGGAAACAGGCCCAATACTGTACACTGCAGTCTTTTAAACTTCACTATATGTCGCAGCAAACAACAAACTGTCCCTGCACAATAGTAATTACTCAGTGGACACACAAATGCAGAAGAAATGAATGAGTAAATAAAGTTTTCAAAGGGGAGACAGTTAGGACCAATACAAAAGAATAATAAAGGATATCCCTGCATGTAACATTGTTTTTCATTTTATCTTACATTAAAAAAAAAAAAAAAAAACAGACTGGGGAAAACTTAGCTGATGTGCCACCTACCTTCTTATCTGTTTCCACTGAGGAGTACTCTGCACTTGGTAAAAGAAAAGCAATTGTGGCCACAAGGATCTGCATAAAGACAAACCTCTAATCAAACAGACCATAGTAATAGTTTATGAAACCATATGATAAGAGTCTCAAGATGGCCTTGCACTAAACCCAGCTTGGTGCCAGTTCACTTGAGGAAGGTGATAAGAAGCCAAGAGCCAGTTTAGAGCTCTGTGTGATCCTGAAAATCGGGAGAAAGTCATAGAGCCATGCCTCGTCTCTATTCCACTCTCCTGGTGGTGAAATTGGGGCCCCAGAGGAAGGGACATTTCTCTCTGAGGTCACACAATCCCCATCATCAGTCTCCGCACTTAATGCAATGAAAGTAAAAAAAAATATTTTCAAAAATAACTATGAAAATGCTCCCATTTGATTTTCTTATAAACCACCCCAGGTCTCCACCTGTTATCCTGGTATAAAAGCACCCCTTTCCTTCTCAAAGCTATTCCCCTTTCAATGATAAACTACAATCGACTCTTGAACAACTCAGCGTGAGAGGTGCTAACCCCCTGACCTTGCACAGGAAGAAATCCATGTATAACTTTTGTCTCCCCCCCCAAATTTAACTACTAATAGCCTACTACTGGCCAGAAGCCTCAACAATAATATAAATCGTTGATTAACATATATTTTGTATGTTGTATGTATTTTATGTTGTACTCTTACAATATAGTAAGCTAGACAGAAAAAAAATATTAAAAAAATCATAAGGATGAGAAAATACATATATAGTGTACTATATTTATCAGAAAAAATCCACATATAGATACATGCAGTTCAAACCCATGTTGTTCAAAGGTCAACTGTGTACAGTTGCCCTAAAACCCAACTTTATAACTTGCGGCATCTTCTATCCCTATGTCCAAACCTCTGTTCTGCCCTAGGTCACCTAAGCTCTTGGGGAGAACAGAGTGATCTCGCTGGTGAAATCTGTCTAGGGCTGAGAGGAAATAAATCAGTATCACTTCTTCTCTCCCCCTGTAATACCACGCAGAGACAAATCACATTTCTTTGAAGAGTTACCACTGGATGTGCAAAGAACAGGGCACGTTTTAAAAAGTGTAGTTTTAGGGGTGCCTGGGTGGCTCAGTTAGCTGAGCATCTGATTCTTGGTTTCGGCTCAGCTGACAGCCTGGAGACTGCTTGGGATTCTTTCTCTCCTCTCTCTGCCCCTCCCCTGCTCATTCTCTCTCACTCTTTCTCTCTCTCTCAAAACAAACAAACTTTAAAATAAAATAAGAAGTGTAGCTTTAAAAACTAGCAGGAATGGATGGGCCTTATATTTAGGTACGTACAGAGGTGAGGGTAGCTGCTCCTTTACAACTAAGCACCCTCAAATGCAACCAGCCTCCGGGATATCATCACTGGGATGATTCTTCCTGTTCCTTCTATCTTTCTCTCCCACCAATTACCACCGCCCTTCCCCCCCCCCCCCCCCCCCCCCCCCCCCCAAGAGGGTATTACAGCAGTAATCTCATTACAGCTGGGTAATCATGCTATGGCAGAGAGCATGATCTGGGGCTTCGGTCTAGGAGAGACTCCTGTTTCACTCAACAGTCCCCCCACCCCCCGCCCCTGCACGGAGGGCATCATAACCAGCTGCCTACTCCTTGTTGGCACCATCCAAATTACTCTCGATGAATGAAGCCCAATCTACAAAAGGTCTCTTTGTTGTGGTCGTGTCTGCCTTTCAAACTCCCCAAGTGTAAAACTCTGCCCTGGAACACTGGTGGCTTCTTTACGTAGTGCCTGAAATCACAGCTGAGAAGAGCCGGTGCAATTTAATCTGAAAATGAATGACCCGTATGGCAATTTAATAGTCGGTACTCTAACAATTATTTGAGTATCTGTAATTAATTAAACACCAAATACAATAACTGGGAAACGCTTACGTGTTAGCATTACAGGACAAAGACTTACTTCTGAAATTTTCCGAGGCAGAGAGGTTTCAAACATCTGAAGCTTTTCCCAGTAGGAAACCAGCAACTGAAGAACATCACAGGCCACCTGAGCCACGACTTTGTTAGGAAACTGTAACAGGAAACAGAACCCCAAACTAAAGGACTGAACTTAACACGTGCATTTGTCCTAAGGAAGAACAAAACATGTATTTCTTTCGAGCGATGTTTAGGATACATTTCCTTGTTACGCATTAATTTTTTGAAAAATGTGTCCTGGTCCCACATTGCACGTGTACCATCCTTTAACTGCCTCTTGTCCACATGTATTAATTTCCTTAACATTCTATAGAAACAAAGAGCTGTTGTTCAGTCATCTGAAAATTAAAACCATAATTTCAAGTGCCTCATTCAGATTGCATAAATAATAGTTTTGACAATTGGAGGAAATTAAAAGGTAGTACATTACTGAGTATTCCCTGTGTGCTGGCCCTTTTAGAACTCTCCTCATTTTCGCATTGATGTATCTTCATTAACACCTCTGCAAGGTAGATATGATCTTCATTTTATAGAAACTTGAAGTGATCAAGTGATTTCCCACCTTATAAAATTAAACTTCACCCACATGTGTAATGTACTAAGAAATGTGAAAATTTGGGAACTGTGAGAATATAATCCTATGTTATAATGTATTTATTCAATTACTTTGAGTGTGTTTTTGGAGTCTGGTGTGTGTACAAGGACCTTTGGATGCTCCCACTTCTTGCTAGATGGGCATGTCAAAGGGGAGGGACGGTACTCACAAAGAACATTGGGTTGGATGGATGAAACAGATGAAAGACACCTTGTGCCTCTCTCCCTGCCCAGAACCTGGGGCTACCCTGCTGTCCCTACCTTATTATCTAAAGCCGAAAGGTTTGTCGCTGATTTTGGGTGTCTAAGGAAACCCCTGGATATGTAGCTTAGTTATTTCCACACCAGGAGCTCCAAGTCACATAAAGCAGGTACCGATTGACCTCAGCACCACACAGACATGGAAAAGTCAACATTTAGCAGCTCAGTGAAAACGTACAGGACGAGGAAGAAGGTAAGGCAAAGGGGATTACTTTGAACTCTGTAGAATAAACACTTTCCAAATACTCCTTCCTGATAGGTGCAAAGTGCACCCAGGGCAAGAGCGTCTGCCCTCAAGGGGCTCTCAGAGCCTGGCCTCTAGGCCTCAGATGACCTGATGCTCACGAGCCTCTTTCAACCCTGCAAACACTCTGGCTTGCTTCTGTCCCAAGGCCTTTGCCCTTACTCCCTGCTTTGCCTGGGATGCTGGCTTCTGCCACATCTCTCAGATCATGGCACTAAAGGCCTCCTCCGTGAGGCCACCTTGCCCATCCCAAGGAGTGGCAGTCTATCTGCTCCAGCTCTTCAGCTCCATCCTGCTTCGCTCTCGTGCTTTCCTCATGGCATTAAGGGCTATCAAGCCGATCATCTGTATTTGTCTGCCTGTTCTTTTGTGTTTGTTTTTCCACATCTTGTTTACCATTATGTTCCTAATGCCTTGCACACCCCCCGGAGAAGTAACGCATGACGAGTCTAAGGTGAAGACAGGAATAGCCACTGGATGTGTTTCCACTGCATCACAGGGGTCAGGTCGTGGGGTGGAAACATAAGGCTGGCATGGCTCTTACATCTAACTAGAAGCTGGGAGCAGACAAGAGGACAACGAGGAAATGAGAGCTATGGTAGACCAGACAAAGAGCCTCTGGGCAGAGGGATGAGGTGTGAGAGAGGGGGCAGGCGGTAGAGAGAATGGGGGAAGGGTGGAGGGAGAGCTGAGGTTAGGCCAGAAGAAGGCAGAGGGAGAGTGTTTCCTTCAAGGCAGCAGGTGGTAAGGCACTGCGGAAGCAAGGTCAGGCTGGAGGGCTGCAGGTGGGATGCTATTACTGACACGTGAATGCTGTGGGTGGTGGTGGGGAGAGACAAATCACTCATTCACTCACTCACTCATTCAGCACATATTCATGGAGTAATGACAATGTGCCAACACTGAGGGTGACACGTGGTAGCTACAGTTGTGAGGAGCACAGCAGGAAGGATAGGTTGTTGAATCGCTGTGTTGTACACCTGAAACTAACATCACACTGTGTGTCAACTATACTGCTTCACTGCTCAACACTGCACTCTGCTCCAACATGCCAGCATCTTCCTGCTCTTAGGATATATACCAACTCGTTTCTACCCCAGGGCCTTTGTACTGGGAGCTCCTTCTGCCCAGAGTGCCCCTTCCCTACACACTGCTCAGCTTCTTCTCATTACTGCTTTCCCCACTCACATGCCTTCACCTTTTCCTTTTACAGAGCATCTCTTGCTCTCAGTCCTCTCTATGGTGCACATGTGTGGTTGCTTGGCCAGTATCAATTCCTCCCTCACTCCTTAACTAATAGATCTATTTTGAGGTGCCTTCCCTCTCCCATGCAGGCCATCTCTCCCAGCTCCAGGAATGTGCCCTAACAGGCTTAAACGAATCAGAAGATTTTATTCCCAGTCTCAGTCGCTGGTACAGGGATGAGCGAGAAACCTCGACTAATGCATCTCAGTACCTCTTACGAGAATGCTGTGATGGAAGTCCTGCAGAACACAAACAAGGACACATGGGACCCTGACTCCTACTGGCAGACATCCTCCAACCCTGCAGGCATCCCACCCTAACATGAAGCCACCTCTGTGGACTACAGAGCAGTAGAGTTAGACAATTAGGTCAGTGTTGAGTGTTAATCTCCTGAATCAACCAACCCTGACCTCTTCCTTACCCATGTATTTTCCAGCTTTATGAATCAATATGTTCCCATGTTGTTTAAGCCAGAAAAAGAAAGAAAAAAAAAGTATAGGGCACAAGATGAACAGGGCAGATACAGTCTCTACTCTGAAGGACTAACAGTCTTGGGAACAGGCAGGGACCTGTTCACATATGTCCCTGAACGCCGTGCAGAGTGCTCTAGTCTGTGGGCTACTTGGTCAGACCCTGTGCAGACAGATTCCTCCGGTGGCAGGAGGGAGGACAGATCTGTGGGGGCCAGACTAGGGCCAAGGAGTTGGAAGGCACCAGGAGGCTCAGTTATTGGCAGGGGGAGACAGGATGGGTAGGGATGGCCCTAGGGCAGCAGGACTCTAGGACTGAAGTAAGGAGGGCGGGGAAAGTCAATGATGTCTCCTGAGATAGGGTAAGAGAAGGAATGACAGGTGAGGCTGAGGGTGGGGCTCGGGTTGGGCCTCCTCTCACTTGGGCTGCCAAGGAGACAGGGTTGGCAGCTCACCTGAGCCAGAGCCGAAGCTGCCACTCTAGTGCCCTCGGCCCCCACCTTGGAGGGGACACCTAGGTCTGTGACTACAGCTCAGGCTTAGAACCCTCAGCCCCCACCCACACACTCCCCCACCAGACACAACTAGCTGAGTAGAATTCTCCAGGCAGCTAGGCAGTGCTCTGCTCTCACTGTTTTTCATGGATACCTCCTGGGGAGCATTTCCCAGCCTTCTCTGACCATGCCCTTCCTGCATCTGAGGGAACACCTGAATCAGCCTCATCAAGTGTTCCTGAAGGGCAGGGTCACAGCAGAGTGGTGCCCAGAGCCATGTGGAATCCATAAGACAGGAAGCCCTTTCTGGCCTCATGCACCCTGTGCTGCTGGGGCCGGGCCTCCTTCTCTAGTCCGCCAGATGCTCCCCCTCCTAGCAGAGCCCTGAGCCTCCCTGGAGCCCCTCTTCTTAAGAGTTGTTGCTGTCACCCTTGCTCCCCGTGGCAACTCCTTCCCTGACAGCTCTCGGTTCTCTTAGATTCATGTGCTCCCTCCTTCAGTGAAAGTGCCACTGGCACAGGAACACAGGCTTCGGAGGGAGGCAGGCAGGGAGTTGCCCCAGCGTCCTGGAACTGCATCCATGAGTTTCCCTCTGCTATTCATACTGGTTAAAGGAAGGTTGATATGGTTGATCTCGGCCCTCTGATTTCTTAGCAATTCAAGCCGGAGCAAGGTCCTTGGCCTTCTTTAGCTGTGCTCTCTTTTATTGCCAAAATGGGGGGATCAGGAGCATCCTGGGGTGCAGGCTTCAACGGGACAGCCCCCACACTGTGGCGGGATGTCCCTGATAGAGCACGGCTCCAAGCATGGCAGCTACGTTTTTTCTGGTACTCTATGTTTTCCTCATAATTGTAGAAAAACTATAGAGATTTTTGAAAATGTGGAGAACTACAACAGGAAAACGTAAGCCGTCATATATCCTTCTACTCTTGTTATCTATACTGCATAGAACCACATAGGGTAGAAGATTTATCTACAGATCTCCTTCACTCTGAGACACCACTGAATTATTAACAGCTTTTCCAGGAAGGGAGTAGGGGTGGGGAAGCCACAGCACATGCAATATACCTTTCTAGATTTAGGGAAAAAACTAGGATTGGAAAAATAGATCTTAGAATTGAGAAAATAGGATATTAAAAAGCAAATTATACTCTGCATAGATATACAATTGATATCCAACTTTTTTTCACTGTAATAGTTATATGTGAATATTTCACCATGGCTTTTGGAGTGTCTTATACACTGCAATTAGGGAAAAGCCCAGACATGGGGACAGGGTGTCCTGGGTTTGACCCTGGCAGACTCTCTATTTCCCAATCAGCTCATTTTCCACATCTGTGATGCAGAGGTTGCAGTAAGCCTTCACACAGAGGGTGGTTTTAAGGATTAAAAGCAACAACAAAGGTCAGCACCCTGCTCAGGCCAGAGGGAGGCCTCCTAAGTGATATTTTGGTTTGATCAATTTTCCATTCCTCATCACAGGGATCAGCAGCAAGTGTTTCTCCAGCTCTCCGGATCTGACTGGCACTCCCAGGTGTTGTGGAGGAGAGAATGGGGGATGGGGTGCACAGGTGGGAGGGGGTCAGAGGACATAAGACTTGGTCAGGAAGGGGAGTAGGTGAGGAGCACTGCCATGAAATCCGGCTGCAAAGACAGGCAGGGGCTAGACCAGAGGGCCGGATGCCAAGCCATGGGCAGGGGATGTCCCTGGCTGGTTATCCTGTGGGCTGAAGCACAAAGGTGACACAGCTCTATCGCTGGCCTGGTGATGACTGTCCCAGTGTCAGCTACAATGGTTGTTACTATTACAGCAACACATGACAGGCAGTAGAGAAGGGCAGGCATGAGCCTGGATGCTGGTATCAGATGCACAGTTTAGGGTCTGAACTTTGGCTTGACCAGGCTCTAGAGCCTGGAAAGAGCTCCTTGACCTTCCTGCACCTCAGCTTCTCCACTGTAAAGTGGGACAAGTGCCTAGCAGCTGAGAACTTCCACAAACCCCAGTACAGTGCCTGGCAGGGACTAGACACTCACCAGTTCTGGGGGGTATAATAACAGCAGTGCTAATTATTACCACCATCTCTAAACAGGAGCCAGAAAGGGACCTGGCAGGTTTTGAGCCCTGGTTTAGGAAGTGGCCTAACAGTATATATAAAAGTTCAGTTTTGTTTTCATGTTATACAGATCTGCTCTCAGTGCTGCTTCCATCCTTTATACCTGTGTGCCTGTGTGCTTAGGACTGGATTTCTCTGGGCCTTGCTTTCCTCTGGTGGGACATAGTGATTGTACCATCTACCTTGCAGAGCTGTTCTGAAGTATTGACTTTGCAATGAATGTGGGCCAGCATGTGAACCCAGTCAATGGCAAAACAAAAACAAAAAACAAAAAACAAACAAACACAAAAAACCCCAAAAAACACTCCCTCTTTTCATTAACAAAGCAAAGGAAGAAAGACATCCTAAAAGTGTGAAGGCCCAGTCAGGTGGCGAGTACTCAGGTCTCTCCCAGTCCCACTGCAGAGGCCAGGGCATGAAATCGCACTTTCTTGTCACTATTACCAACAGTGGTGTTGCTTGCCACAGGAAGAGCCCGGCCCACAGAGGAACCCCACTCAGGCAAAGGGGTCAGTCCAGGACAGCTCAGCCACCAGTGGGGAAGCAGCTATTGGTGGCCTCTTTTGTGAGCCTCACAGAACATTCAGCATGGCTCTCATAAAAACAATTTTTGATTTAAAACCCCTCTCTGATATAGGGAAAAAATAGTGATGGCGCTAATTCAAACTAGAACTGGTTGAATATCTGGGATACAGATTACTGTCAAATACACATCACGAATTGGGAATACCTTCAAAGTGACACCTATCACATTGATGGCCTCTTTCAGCTGAGGATGGCTCGTGCACTGGGCAAGCTCTTCGCATATCCAGACCCCGAGGGAGCAAATGGCGATGCATCTTTTGGAAAAGAAGGAAAAGAGGAAAACTCTCAAAAAATTTAACATGTTTTCTTGGTATTTTCATGTGACAAAGTATTTTAAATCTTTTTTTTACAAAGTAGCAAAAATTACACATACACTAACAGAGTGTCTTCCTGAGAAAAAAAGGGTAAGGACAAATAGAAATACTGATATTGGTTAGTAATTATTTAATGAAGTAAATGATATACTTCCTGTTAACAGTCACAGCCCATGTATCAGTTATTTTTGCTGACATCTTCTTTAAATTTGAGAGACAGAGAGAGAGAGAGAGAGAGAGAAAGCATACCCACGAGTGGAGGAGAGGGGCAGAGGAAGAGAGAGAGTATCTTTTTTTTTTTTTTTAATATAATTTATTGTCAAATTGGCTAACATACAGTGTGTAAAGTGTGCTCTTGGTTTTTGGGGTCGAGTCCTGTGGTTCATTGTTTGCATACAACACCCAGTGCTCATCCCAACAAGTGCCCTCCTCCATGCCCATCACCCATTTTCCCTCTCCCCCACCCCCATCCACCCTCAGTTTGTTCTCTGGACTTAAGAGTCTCTTATGGTTTGCCTCCCTCCCTCTTTGTTTGTAACTATTTTTTCCCTTCCCCTCCCCGGTCTTCTGTTAAGTTTCTCAAGATCCACATATGAGTGAAAACATATGATATCTTTCTTTCTCTGACTGACTTATATAATACCTTCCGGCTCCATCCATGTTGCTGTAAATGGCAAGACTTCATTCTTTCTCATTGCCAAGTAGTACTCCGTTGTATATATAAACCACATCTTCTTTATCCACTCATCAGTTGATGGAAATTTAGGCTCTTTCCATGATTTGGCTATTGTTGAAAGTGCTGTTATAAACATTGGGGTACATGTGCCCCTATGAATCAGCACCCCTGTATCCTTTGGATAAATTCCTAGTAGTGCTATTGCTGGGTTGTAGGGTAGTTCTATTTTTAATTTTTTGAGGTACCTCTCCACTGTTTTCCAGAGCGGCTGCACCAGTTTGCATTCCCACCAACAGTGCAAGAGGGTTCCCATTTCTCTGCATAGTCACCAGCATCTGTTGTTTTCTGAGTTGTTCATTTTATTTTTGCTGACATTTTTAACTACACTGTATTGCTTCAAGATAGTTTTGACGAATAATCAAAGACATGAATCTCAGAAAATCATTGGAAATTGGGTTTGTAATTGTTTTCCCTACAATAAAATACACAACACCTACTACAAACAGAATACAAACCCTATATTCCATTGTAAAGAATATTTGAACACAACTTCCAGAATCAGCTGCACTGTTATCTTTTAAACAATAAGTGAGGACAAAGCTTTCTTCAAATTACACAGTCCTTTAAAAATTACCTTTCTCAATTGTAAATCATTTTTAAATGGTAATTCTCTTTGGAACTGATATATTCCACTATCTTTTGCAATGATCAAAAAGTCATACTCCTGTTAATTTTTTCTGAATGCCCACATATAAAATTAAAATACTTGCTCCCAAACCTGGTCACTTTCAGAACAAAAGGGGGGTTCAAGTCCCTGCTTGGAACCAGAAGTTAACTGTAGGATGTATATGTTGTTCTTTGTAATAAGAGGTCACATCCAGTACCAATTAAACTGAACGTACTGCTCAGCTCTCCACAGTAAAAGTTCTTTGTATTCAGTATAATTCAGCAATTAAAATAAATATATTTTGAGGTTTTAAAACCACCATATTTCACTGGAATCTCACCTCTTTAAATTAAGACAGACTAAGGGCTTCAGAACACGTTTATTAAAAGTCCTTTGGAGGCTAGGTCACCTTCTACTTAAATGCACTCAGTATAAATGGGCAGCCCAGTTTATAAGGTGTGCCTGGCCTTCTTTGGTTCTCTGACAACAGCATAATACATGAATTCCACACGCTTTGAACCCTCGACTTCCCTCACTGTATAGAACTGTCTCCTCTTGCCTCATCCCTACGCTTATTCTCAGTCTAGAAACTGCACTTTGTATTCTTAGTTTGAGCTCTTTGCCATGTATTCTACATGCTTTCAAATAGCCTTTTTATCTTCCCCCAGCTTAACTGATTATTTAACCCACTAAAATCTAACTTGGAATTATACCCCCAATCATATTTTTACCACTTCAAGAGCCTCTCTTCCTTTGCATGCTTGAATGTGTGTGTGTGTGTCTATAAATACACATACTTTTTTTTTTTTTTACAACCCATTAACCTTTCTGTTAAATGTAATTCATTCAGAGCAAAGATCTCTCATTTCTTACGAACACCTGCATTACTCTGTAACTATTAGCCCTGCATGACAGAGAACTTTTGTGACCCATAAAGTGGTTTCCTAATGTGAACCACTCTCACCTGCCTTGAGTTTTAAAGCCACACTAGCTTATAGCTGCTCTTCCATGCTATTTTTTCTCTTTCCAACATATCATTTAGCATCCCCATCTAGCATCTTCCGATTCTAATACTCTGTTACCCCTTACGTGTTTGAGTTCCTGTCAGTTAGGTTCTCTGTATCCCAAATGTGTCCTTTGCGATCCCAAATGAGTTCTATCTCTCAAAACTTTTTTTTTTAGCTAATGGCAATGCCACCTTCACTCTCCTTTGTACACCAACGCACTTTCTGGAACTGTTTGCTACCATCCCATCTCACACCACCCAATTTACGTAACTTACTCTTTTTTCTGAACTCTTCTACATTATTATCACTCACAATTATAACTATCTTCTCTCGTGATTCTCCTCCATTTATTTGGAATCTTGATCATATTTCTGCTTATCTGCACTTGCATGAACTCAATTTCATTGTCTAACTCCTCTCATACTCAGCTAATAAAGACTGAGCATATCATACACATTCTATTCCATTTTTAACTCCACAGACATTTGGCTTTCTACAGTAAGGAAAAAGTGGGAGAGGAAGGTATTGCTAAGACATGTTAAAGGTTTGAATGTGGTGCATATGTGAAAAGGAGAAATCAAGGATTTTCCCCAAGTTTCTGTACTGAAAATCTGAGATGATGGTGCCCTTTACCAAGGGGGGAGTCTGAGGGATGGTCAGGAGACTCAAGGATTCATCTGTGGTTGTGTTAACTTTGTATGTGTTAAGACATCCAAGTTGAGGTATCAAGTAGGCAGTTTAATATATAAGCCTGAATATATGAGGGGTTCACAGAAGAGGCCAGGTAAATAAATTCAGTATCATTAGTAAGTAGGTGGTATTTAAAGTCTAGTTAGAATAAATAAGAGCACCTAGGAGCGTCATGGAGGGAGGAGAGGACCACCCCTAAACCTCGAGTCACCAACTTGCAGAAGTTAGGTGCAGGAGGGAGACAGGAGAAGCGTGGTAACATAGGAATAAAATAAGAAGGTTGTATTCTAAGGCCTGACATTGTTTAGGAAGAGGGTAAAGACAGCCTTATTTCAGAATTAGTAACACAAGTATGCATATTACAATTTCTTTTTTTTAAATGTTTATCTATTTTGAGAGAAAGAGAGTATGTGTGTGCTTGAGCATGGGAGGGACAGGGGTGGGGAAAGAGAGAGACAGAAAAAGAGAGAGGGAGGGAGGGAGGGAGAGGGAGAGAATCCTAAATGATGTGGGATTCAGCACAGAGCCCGATGTGGGGCTCAATCTCATGATCCTGGGATCATGATCTGAACAGAAATCAAGAGTCAGATGCTTAACTGACTGAGCCACCCAGGTGCCCCATTAAAATTTCTAGGGTAACTTTTAAGAAAACTGAAAGAGAGTCTATGACTCCTAAGAAATTAGAGAAAAAATGGAATGTGGGAAAAATCATCTGGAAGGGAGGAAGTTAGGAAGGAAGGAAGAAAGGAAGGAAAGGAGAAGGGAAGAATGAAGGTGAGAAAAGGGAGAAAATGAGAGAATACTGAGGACAAATAACAAAATACAAAGATGAAAGAAATACATCCAAATATGTCAGTAATTGCAGCAAATGTAAATGAACTAAAGATTCAGCTAAAAGATAAAAATCAGACAGTATAAATGTATAAAATAAAATATGTACAATTTTTGCAAAGACATTTAAAAGAGAAGAATATAGAAAAGTTAAATTTAAAAGGATAGAAAATATTGGGGTGCCTCAGTGGCTCAGTGGGTTAAGCGTCTGACTCTTGGTTTCAGCTCAGCTCATGATCTCATGGTTTATGAGTTCGAGCCCCACATAGGGCTCTGTGCTGACAGAGTGGAGCTTGTCTGAGATTCTGTCTCCCTCTCTCTCTCTGCCCCTCCCTTGCTTGCTCACTTGTATTTTCTCTCAAAAATAAATAAAAATTGAAAAAAATAAAAATAAAAGGATAGAAAATATCATTTAAAAATATCCATATCAATATCAGATAAGTAGTCTTTAAGGTAGGGGTGCCTGGGTGGCTCACTCAGTTGAGCATCCAACTTCGGCTCAGGTCATGATCTTGAGGTTTCACAAGTTCAAGCCTCATGTTGGGCTCTGCTGGCTGACAACTCAGAGTCTGGAGCCTGCATTGGATTCTCTCTCTCTGCCCCTCGACTGCTCATACTCTGTCTCTCTCTCTCTCAAAAATAAATAAAAGAGATGGGATTCTATATAGAGATTTGATAATTCTATACTTCTATGCAGCTAATAATATAGCTTCAAAATATATAAAACAAAAATTGACAGATATATAAGGGAAATAGATAAATGTACCATAATAGTGGGATATCTTAATCCATCTTTCTCAGTTAATGATCAAGATGATGAAAAAATTAGAAAGGATTTAAAGTATTTGAAAGACATGATTAAAAAATTAATCAAACGGACACATCTAGAGCACTACACCCAACAACTGAAGAAATGGTATACACATTCTTTTCAACCATATACAGGACATGTGCAGAAAATGACTACATACTGAGCCATAGAGCAAATCTCAACAATTTCAAAGATTGTTACTTGGCAGGCAACATATTTAATCTACAATGCCTTTAAGACATCAGCAGCAAAAAGATAAATAAAAATAACCATGTGTTTAAAAATGAAGGAATATATTTCTAAATAAATCATGACTCAGTGAAGGAATCATAATGGAAACTGGAAAAAATTTCAGTGGAAAAATATTACATATCAAACGTAGAGAACTCAGATAAAGTGGCACTTAGAAATAAACATAGGGACTTAAATGTTGGTATCTGTAAAGGAGAAAGGCTGAATTAGTATACTGAGTTAATATACTGGCATATATCAGAATTAATATACTGATGAAAAGAAAATGAGTGGCAGAATGTAAAGAAAGCAGAAGAAAGAACATAAAAAAGAGCAGAAAGTAGAAAATAAAAACAAATACAGAATAAAGAGGCTGGAACAAAGACAAAAGTATATTCTTAGAAAAGACTAACAAAGTTGACAGACCTTTGGCAAGATGTGTGAGAAAAATCAGAGAATACAGAAAAGGATCAGAGATTAAGAAGTGCATAGAGCTACGAAAAGATAGCGAAAGGATAATGGAGCCATCATGAATGCAAGGGTATTTCAAAACTTAGAAGGAATGGACAAATTTCTAGACTTTAGTTTATCTAAGCTGTCAAATAAAACAAAACCTTAAAATTCCTAAACAATCATGGAAGAAAACAAGTCAGTGGTTAACCCTCTCATAAATAACCAGACTTAGATAGTTTTACCATCAAGGTCTAAATACACAAGAGCACGAACTCCCAGTTTTACAAAAACTCTTGCTGACTTAAGAGAATGAAACAATACTTCACTCATTTTGGAAGAAGACATAACCCTGTAATCAAGCCTGATAAGGATAGGATGGGGAAAGAAAATTACAGGCCATAAATATAAATGGAACTTTACTCAACAAAATGTTACTCAAATCAGATCCAGTACTGTATAAACCACATTGAGTTTATCCCCAAATTCAAGGTTACTCTAATATGAACAAATTGATAATGAATTTATAGCTTCTGGTAATGGAAGACTAAAAAACGTGTACTAAACCATCCACCAAAGCCGCTGAAGAAGTTAGTAAAAAAAATAACCTCCCCCCACCAAAAAAAAAAAAAAAAAATCCTCTTAAATTCATCAAAGAGCTGACAAGGTGGTGATGGTTGATGGGCTGTTAGAAAGAGAACAGGGTAGGAGCTGATTCCCGGGCAGCAAGAGGCTTAGCTGGGCTTAGCTGACCTTATGGGGTTGGAGGCAGGGGATAAGAAAATGGTGTTTCCCTCCACCAGTGTTCCCAGCTTTGGGCTTCACCCTGGAAGGACAGGTTGCAACTTTTCATTATGTAGGTGGCCCAGAAAACCTATCTTGGTAACAGACTGCCAGCGACCTTAGATGCTTGGCAGAGGCAACTAAAATGTTTCCAGACATTGCTAAATGTCTCCTGGGGTACAAAATCTCTTCTGGTTGAGAATCACTACCCTATACATACACCATTTGTATAAGTTTTTGGTTTATCCTTCCATTTTCTTCTTCATTAAAAATAACAGGGAGTGCATATATATATTTGTAATCTTGTTTTTTCTTTCACAAAATGTAATAATAACCTTCTGCACCTTACTGTTTTCACTTAATAACGGCACACTTTTAAAAAATTAAGTAAAGCACATTCTCAACATAATTCTTACTACACTTAAATTTTTTTTTTTTTTTTGAGAGAGAGAGAGAGAGAGAGAGAGCGAGCATGTGCACACAAGCAGGGACAGGTGCAGAGGTAGAAAAAGAAAGAATCTTAAGCAGGCTCCATGCTCAGAGTGGAGCCCGACACAGGGCTTGATCCCATGACTGTGAGATCATGACCTGAGCTGAAATCAAGAGTCGGATGCTTAACTGAGCCACCCAGGTGCCCCTTTACTATACTTATTAGTGGGTGTATGAGTAATGTGGAAAAAGTGTTGTTTTTTTTAACATTAACTGTTCACACATAAATTTGTATTTTAAAATCCTAAAATAGTTTACCTTTTTGTCAACATTTACCTTGCACATTCATTTGGTTCCTCTGTGGCATTCTTCAGTAAAATATTTATGAGGTAATGCTAAAAACAAAAAATTAAGTAAAATAAAAACTTTGTTTAGTAGTTGGTTTCCCACATGTTCTGACTGTGTTCCTGGAAGTCAGGAGCTCCTGAAGGACCAGGGAGGACCTGGGGGGAAGAGACATAGGGCTCGGGGGAGCAGCCTGGTTGCGGTCTCAGCCAGGGCCTCCCTGGGCAATTAAGCCAGCGTAGGGAAGAGGGTTTCTGGGTGCACAATAAAAACCTAGCAAAGCAATTGAGACTTCAGATAGGAAAAGCTCGGTTTTCTTTTACTTTAATTAGGTTATATATTGTACACTAAATTATATATTATAATTATGTACCGTAAGTAGATAAGATAGATTCTGAGATTTGAAAAGCATATTTGTTTGCCTCAAAGTCAGTTGAGGAGAGAACAAATGCTTACTTTTATTCTCTAAGGAATGAATAACCTGACATTTCAAATGATTAGTAGTATTTAATCAGGCTAACAACAGGACTGAATATTTAGTTTATTTCAATTATTCCTTATAAACTCATTGGATGCACTAATGCAGCACAATTGAACCTAAAATTATTACAAAGGATGATTCATTACATAATTAGGATCCATAGGCATGATAAACAGACCTAATAAAAAACACCCAAGGAACCTATCAGTTATAACTGCGATGTGCTCTGATTCGGATACATTTAATCCCCTGAAAACAGCCTTCTGAAAACAAAAACTACTGAAACATTTAAACAATAAAGCAGAACTTTCAGGGATAAGGGGATCAATGCACAATAATGGAAGCGATGGCCACAGAGCTGGAACTAGAAGATGGTAAACCTGAGAGTCACTCAAAGGCAGCAGGTACCTTGACGTCTTCGGTTCCTGTGATGACTTCACTGACTTCCGGCACAGACTGCAGCAAAGGGATCTCCCGGTAGGTGTTTGGAAAGCAGACAAGAGAACCAAGAATGGTGAGAGCTTCTGAATGAGGTGCCTGCACACAAAAAAGTGAAAGTGCTCATTTTTCTTTTGCTAAGCCAGAAACTTTACTTAAGCAACAGACTTTACTTTTTCATGATTTCAAGAGGGAATCTTTATTTTATCCTAGATAAGAAATATCAAACTATGCCGGTTATTTTCCTCCAGGTGAACAGTTAAACAAGACAGGTTTGTCTAAATGAAAAAGCAAATTTCCAAGGAATGGAAAATAACGTTATACTTGAATACAAAAAAGCACTGTGAAAACTGGTCTGCAGATGCATTCAGATTCAGAAAAGCAAATGACTCAATTATGACTTTTACCTTTTATTTTTATGTGTTTTTAGTCTTAATGTTCTTGACAAGGCAGCGTAAGGGATATCAACTTAATATTATTTTTGCTGTGAAGACAGTTAACAAAAATTCATAAGGGAGAAGGGTTGGCGCTGAATTTCAGAAGGCAGGGAAAGAGCACACACCATCCACCAAATTTCCTGTCTCACCAAGAACTACTTTGCAAAATAACACATAGTGATTGACATCTAGTGATACAAAATCACTTGTTTGTCCACTACTGGAATTAGGACTATATCAACCTCACGCCAGTCAGAGTGGCCAAAATGAACAAATCAGGAGACCATAGATGCTGGAGAGGATGTGGAGAAACGGGAATCCTCTTGCACTGTTGGTGGGAATACAAACTGGTGCAGCCACTCTGGAAAACAGTGTGGAGGTTCCTCAAAAAATTAAAAATAGACCTACCCTATGACCCAGCAGTAGCACTGCTAGGAATTTACCCAAGGGATACAGGAGTACTGATGCATAAGGGGCACTTGTACCCCAATGTTTATAGCAGCACTCTCAACAATAGCCAAATTATGGAAAGAGCCTAAATGTCCATCAACTGATGAATGGATAAAGAAATTGTGGTTTATATACACAATGGAGTACTATGTGGCAATGAGAAAGAATGAAATATGGCCCTTTGTAGCAACGTGGAAGGAACTGGAGAGTGTTATGCTAAGTGAAATAAGCCATACAGAGAAAGACAGATACCATATGTGTTCACTCTTATGTGGATCCTGAGAAACTTAACAGGAACCCATGGGGGAGGGGAAGGAAAAAAAAAAAAAAAAGAGAGAGAGAGAGGTTAGAGTGGGAGAGAGCCAAAGCATAAGAGACTCTTAGAAAATGAGAACAAACTGAGGGCTGATGGGTGGGAGGGAGGGGAGGGTAGGTGATGGGTATTGAAGAGGGCATCTTTTCGGGATGAGCACTGGGTGTTGTATGGAAACCAATTTGACAATAAATTTCATATATTTAAATAAAAAAAATCCAGTAGAAAAATAAAGGAATATATCAAAGGAGGCATTTCACAAGATTTCAATTCAGCCAACACTTACTAGCAGCTATGATTAGCCAAGAATAGGGCAGACACCACGATTACAGAGGTATGTCATTCGCCCACCTTCCCATCTGTCCATCTTTTTTTTTTTTTAAAGTTTATGTATTTTTGAGGGGGGGATGAATAGGAGAGGGAGAGAGAGAGAGAAGGCATAAAATCCCAAGCAGGCTCCCCGCTATCTGCGCAGAGCACAAACTGCGAAATCAAGATCAAGAGGCAGATGCTTAACCGACTGAGCCACCCAGCCATCCGTTTTTCTGTCTACCTACTACTATCTAGCAATTATAATAATGGTGCCAAACACAGAGCTCTCACTCAGTGCTAAGCACTGTTCTAAATGCTGTACAAGCATTTCCTCCTAGAATACCCTCAGCAACCCAATGACCTAGATACTATTATCATTTCTACTTTACAAGTGAGAAAACTGAGGCTCGGAGAAATTCAGTGGCTTTTCAAGTGACAGACCCTGATTTGCACTGAGGCCATCTAATTCCAGGGTCCACACTGGGCCTATATTGTTAAGCACCCGGGGTAGGAAATGAAAGGGAGTCTCCCTCCCCCAGAGAGATGGCAGTGTAGCATGTGGAGTGTGGGAGGAAAGGCAAATAGCGGTTATACGTAATTCAGGAAAGCACTTGCTATGTGAGCCATAGAGTAGGGATATCACAAGAACGCAGAGCATTCATCTTTTACCTCACTTGGTTCTCATCACCACACAGGTAAACAAAAGACAATATAAAACACACAGAGAGATATTCTATGGGAACCAAAACGAGGCAATGATTTGTTCTGTTCAGGATAGTTAGGGACACTAAGACCAACCGCTGCTAAAAGTCGCATAAGCCACAGGAGCCAGCCAGGCTGGTGGAGTGAGGGAGTGAGGTGAGGGGTGAGAGGCATGGTACGGGCAGTGGGAATAGAAAAGGCAGAGGACCCGGGCACCCATGGACCTGAAAAAGGCCCCAGGTGCACAGAGCCGGGAGGCCATACAGGCCCTGGAGTTCCCCAGGGACGGAGTCTGAGAAAGACACCCAGGGCTCTCAGGGAATAACCCCCAGGGCCACGTAGCACAGTTCCCATCTCATTCTGCCTGAGCAGTGATGCCCTCAGAATGGAGCAGGAGTGTGGGGTGATGGATGCTCTCAGGGAGAGCAGAGTGTCAGTCACTGAAGCGCAGTACAGGCCAGAGTGAAGGCAGCTATGAGTGCAGCCATAGCATCAGGGATGAAGTTGCTGTATCTTTAATGGTTTATTTCATTTTTTAAATACGAAGATTTGAAACCACTAGAGCAAACTGAAAATGTTAAGACTAGCCAAAGTCCGTCAGTGAGTACAGTTCCATGTTACATGACCTGTGGTCACCACCCAGGCCTTTCCTCACCTGACCCCACGCCAGCGACGATGTAGGTGCCAGCTCCCTCGTGCCTGGGAACACCTGCACCATTTGGCCCTGGGACACCTTTCTGGGCTCCTAAGGTGGTCTGACAGTCTCAGTGCTGGAACGCCTTGTTTCCTCAGGATCTAAACTCCGGGACACTGAGTGTGGTTCTGTGCCCTCTTCTCTTTCAGATCTATACTCACTCCCAAAGGATATTCAGCCCCAAGATTTCAATGCCTCCTAAATGTTGGACTCCTCAATATTTCTGTCTAGACCAGACTTCCCACCTGAAGTCCAGGTTTGTATGTCATCTCACCTCAGGGGTCCAGAGGGATCTCACACTGACAAGCTCCACCTAGACCACGGTCCTGTCCTTCTGTGTAACCCTACCCCATCACCAGCACTCTGTCCCCTTATCCGAGGCCTTTCCTTTCCTTTATTTTATGTTAAGAAGCAAACTCAAAACATTGTGTCATTCCACCTCTGAGGTCTCCAGCATCCCTGCTTTGGGTTTTTTTCTTTGCATACATCACTTTCTGAGCTGTTAGTCACTTAATATTTATAACCCCACAAAGGCAGGGGTTAGGTGGTCTTCATCACTTCTCTACCCCAGTGGGTGCTCAATAAATACCATCCTGAGATAAGGGGAGGCTGCTGCTGTCCCTGTTTATCTGACGGACACTGATGGTCTTTCGGGTCTCTGCTTCAGCTTCACTTCTTCCATGAAGACCTTTCTAATGTATGTCTTCCCCTCCACTTCTTACCCGGCAGAATGAACACTTCCTCAGTTGGTGCCCCCGTGGGTTCTGGATGTGATTTTACTGTGGCTGCTAGAAACTCATGCACAAATATTAAACACTTGGTGTACCCATCTGGTTCCTTGAGGCTAGGGGCCCTGTCATACTCAGCCAGGCCAGGTCCCAGCATGTAGTAGGCCCACAGTAAACATTTCTCAAACAGCCTTGCTTTGTTGGCCCTCATTATCTGCTGCCCTTTATCCATCAATCTTTTTTCTTTTTTTTTTCTTTTTTTCTTTTTCTTTTTTTTAGACTTACCCATCAGACAATCCTGGTTTAGACTTCATTGAGATTGATACCTTCCCCTGAGTGGCTTAACTATTGTGTTGTACATGAGCCTGGCTTGAACTGTGGACTTTTAGATTGCGTGCTAGGCTATATAACAACTAGATATAAAACATCAGATCTTAAATAAAATTAAGGAGTTTGTTACACAGCTTTATTCAATGAATGTGGTAAATGACAATACTTTTTTGGCCTAAGCACTGAGCCTAGGGTGAGTCCCAATTTACACACAGGAGAATGAGGAGAATGAAGAGAACGAGGCTCATGTGTATAAGCATATTGTCTAAGGTTAGAGAACAATACAAGGCAACACTGGGATGGAACCCAGGTCCGACCCTATAGAGTTCCAGGGTAAAGCATGGGAAGGGGAATATATGCAATACTCTGTCCTATGTGCACACAACTGATCTGTCCCACTGGTGATGGACATTTGGATTAGTTCTAGTTTTAGGCTACTGTGAAGAATGTTTGCTGAGCACAAGCTCCAACCCATATTTTGGTGACCTGTGTGTGAGTTTCTCTTTCCCTCAGCAGGGCATAGCAGGGGTACTTCAAACTTGTATTTAACTTGTGTTAGCCAAAAACTTGACTGAGTAGGTGTGCCCCATCACCAGTTCCCCTACAACTTTAAACTTCAAGTTTAAACTAAGAGAGAAATTCAAGGCAATTTATAGTTACTCTTCTTTCATGTAACTTTTACATTCACATGATCATATTTTCTTTCTCTTTCTAAAAAAATATATTTTGGAAAGCTACTTTAATATCTTACCTAGCCAAGAGAAAAGTTTTCACAGAGAATGACTGCCATGCATGGCATCATCTCTAGAAAGGGTGTGGCATTTTTATAGGAAACCCTAGTATCAAGTAAGGAAACTATTAATAAAGAAGTATGGTTTTCCTTCCTGTATCTTGTGAATTTGTTCAATGTTGATCTGAATGATAAAAAATAAATTTGAAGGTTCTTTGAGAATGATTATCCTAAAATCTTTTTCAGAAACAAAGAAGTATAAAAATTTCCTATTCCTTAAAAAAAACAGTTGAACAAATTCAACATCTTTCTTCCTTTTTTCTTCTACCTTTCTTTTTTATCCTTCCCTTTCATTGCTCTCTCTTTTCCCTTCCCTTTGCTTTTTAACTTATCCTTATAAGAAAAAGTTAGCACATGAAAATGCCAGCATGAAATACCATCTATACATAAGGTATTAAAAACAACTTAAATTAAAATCCAGGGTTGGAGTTTGAATTTACCCTGCAGAGGAGACAGAAGTAGAGTGAAAAAGTAGCAATATATCAAACAAAATTTAGGTAGCTAAATACTCATATTGATTTCAATACAAGTCCCTGGAAAACAGTAAAGCTAATTATATTCACACCATTTGAAAAGGAAAACAATGAGTCTGAACAGGTAACAGGTGTACAGAGCACAAAAGTGAGAGGCCCTTTATGTGTAAATGTATAAGAGTGTTCTACCAAAAGACATTAACACATTGCGCTAATAGTGGAAGTAAATGTGGAGATTGCAGATAATCTTTTTGTAGCCATGAATGTTCATTTAGTCCACTCGATTCTCATTGTTTAGTGTAAGAATTTTGCCAGAGTTTTACTGCACAATTAATAATATGTATTCATCATCTGCTTAAAATTTAAGTGTTCTCACATTAAAAAATATTTTGTTAGACTTATAAAAACCAAGATAATAATTTAAAAAATTATTGATAATGTACACTTAAAATTCTCTCTTTACTACAGACATCTCTGTGCCACCATTTACTGGAAAATGCTAATAGACTCTAAGAGACAACTCCTGCTTCTGACTGTGTAAATGTACTGAAACATTAGTGAGGATATGATTTTTCACACTCTGGCCTTTTGATGAAACGCCTTCCCAATACCAGTGTGTCATCTTATCCTACAATTTCACACATCAGCTGCCAGGGCATCTACCCCAGAGCCCAGTTTCACATTGCACTAATGAGTCAACACCTGTTAAGAGTGGAGAAATCTGAACCTTGTTAGCGATTGTGAAGTCTCCTGGGAGTTTGGATGCTGAGCATTGTCATACTCACCGCCGGCGTGTCTGTACTGAGGACCCTGGCAGCAGCCGTGATGAAGTCCCCCACCAGCATTGAGAAGCCAGGCAAACCCAGGGAGAAAAAGCGCGGTGGACAGTGCCTTATAATGGTATTTAAGATATCCTAGAGGCAGAGATAAGAAAGCACAACTGTAATTTTCAAGAACAAAATTCCAGAGTAGACAGTTCATTTGTATATATGGCCACTTAGATTAGATTATATATATAATCTAAGGGAACGAGGGTCACAGAAATTTTTCAGTAAAATGGGTACTGGGAGATGACTTAGTCCAAGTGCTATTGCACCCATTGTACAGGTTAGAGAAGGGACACTAAGTTGTAAGATGACATGCCCAAAATCTAAATCATGGCATTGGGACTAGACACTTCTGTCTTTCACCTTAAGGTGAAAGCTTCAGACAAGCTCCAGGGAGTATTCAGGTAGATATATAAATAAGATCTGCAAACACCTATCACTTTCAAAACTCTCCAATTTTCAAAAGTTAAAGCACACTGTTTCATTAAAAAATCTTTAAGTAGGCAAAGAGATGGAAATATTAACTCTTCAGATAGTTCTATGTGTTAAACAATGGGAATGAATAGAGCACGGTCACACTCTAAGCTTGGGCAGTCAGTGTGGCTCTGGGTACAAGTGAGAACACCAGGTAAAAGTGCAAATGTAGCAGCTGCCATTTATGTGGCGTGCAACATGAAGACCCCCGACTGCCGAGACACCTGGTGTTGCCGTGTCTGGAATGGCCTGTCCGTGGTGGGTGGCAGGCTGGCCCCTGCCCACCAGCTCTGTTCTGAGACAGCCACCACATTCCAGCCTGTGGCAGAGCAGGGCTCCACCACCAGATAGTGTTCATGCCACCCACAGCCAGGCCACATCTCTGAAGCCACCTGTGCGAGTGTGTGTGTGCACAGGGAATTAGTCAGAAAACCACAAACTTCTCTTACGTACTTCTAGGCCATGCACATTAATCAAACATACTCAACTACTAGAGGTATGTGTCTTGTAGTTATTCAATCTATAGTTAGTCTCAAAATACAAGCCAAGAAGCAAAATTTTAAAGAATCTGATTTCTTTTCTATGGCTATTTTAAAAATCCTTTAAAATAATCCTGGGGCACCTGGGTGGCTCAGTTGGTTAAGTGTCTGACTCTTGATTTGAGCTGGCCCAGGTCATGACCTCACGGTTCATGAGATCAAGCCCGGCATCAAGCTGTGCACTGACAGTGTGGAATCTGTCTGGGATTCTCTCTCTCCCTCTCTCTCTCTGCCCCTCATCCACTCGCGCACACACACACACACACACACACTCTCTGTTTGAAAATAAATAAACTTAAAATAAATGAATAAAATAATCCTGATTCAATTTGATTAAATTAGAACAAAGTAGTAGCAACACACTAAATCCTAACATGTTAAGTCCTTTACCTCATTTCACAATCTGTTAATCTTGAAAGAGAATTTTTATGTGTTCACAATACATTTTTTTCCCAAGACTTGTTTTTTGTCCCTATGTAATGGATTTATTTGGTTTCTACAAATTGTGCTGTTCATATCCTTAAAATGACTATTCTGTGCTTACTCCATTAGAGCTCATATGTGGTAGTTTAGCTAGTACTAATTTAAAGTTTTAGCGTTTCAGCAGAGTTTTTCCTATACCAAAAATACAGAGATAGGTAAACAGACAGATAAAGGAGGGGAGGAAAGAAAAACCTGAACCACACTTCTCCCAAGTTAATGTTTAACCCTGCTTTAATCATGTCCTTTGATACACTTTAGGGTCCATATCAGCCAAGGCAAACATTCTAAGGGGCTGAGCAGATGGACGCTGTAGTTTAGAAAGTGTGTAGTAAACTCATGCTCCAAGAGTGGAACAAAAGATCCACCTTTTTCATAATTAAGCCTCTGATTAATGCCCTGGGCTCCTCACCACACACCTGTAATTACTCACAGAGGTGCGCATTGTGCTGGGCCTTGTCTAGGAATATCAGGCATCAAGCTACCCGGCAGCAGATGGAAGAACATATCTGTTGACATATGCCACACTGAAAGGATTCATGTCAACCTGGCCAGCAAGGTAGCAGAATGCTGTGTATCTGAAGATTAATAATGCAAACAACCACCATGTTAACTTGGTTATGTTTGTGTTCATTCCATCTGTTGAGATGAGGAACTAAGCCTTGAACCCTGAAGATTTTTAAAATCTTTAGCACAAACTTAAATAAGCCATTTTCACCACTGGAATTTAGAATTTTAATTAAAAAAAATTTTTCTGTGACAAGTTTATGGGAATTAGGAACTAAATCCTTTAACAAGCAGAGGCCCGAATTTATAAATGAAATCATTTTGCTTCATAAGATTCATGTGTATTAAGGTGAAATGCTCTGTAAATGGGGCATTCACCAAAAATTACTAAGTTGCCACCAATGCTAAAGACAGCAGAAACACATGGAGCCGAGATAGAGTCACACGGCTCCCCGCCTCTGGATCTGCGCCAGTCACTTCAACGGAACCTGTTTCTATGGGCAAGAAGATTGGAAAGAGAGGGCAAAATAACAGATGGCTAGCCTACCCTACTATGCCACCCACGTAAGACAGAGCCCTGAGGAGAAGTGGGGCCTGGGTAGCTGTCGCCAGTTAAAGGCAGCACTGGGGTAGGGGTAATGTGGGAGTCAAAGAGGGAACTGTATGGTTAGTCAGCCAAATTATGGCCATATGCCTGCTTATTTTGCTTGTCCACACTGAAATGGAACAACCCAAAGATTCTGTCTTTGTGATGACATGTTAAAATTAGGAATGACTGTGTGGTGCTTAAAAGAGAACAGCTGCATATACTCAATGGAGGGACATCCATTGAGGGCTCCACTGGTATCTAGTAGAATCTTCTTTCACCTTCTCCTCCCACTTTTTTTTTTTTTTAACGTTTATTTATTTTTGAGACAGAGAGAGACAGAGCATGAACAGGGGAGGGGCACAGAGAGAGGGAGACACAGAATCTGAAACAGGCTCCAGGCTCTGAGCTGTCAGCACAGAGCCCGACGCGGGGCTCGAACTCACGGACTGCGAGATCGTGACCTGAGCCGAAGTCAGCTGCTTAACCGACTGAGCCACCCAGGCTCCCCTCTCCTCCCACTTTAATCACAGTAAGATCATAGCTATTGCTGGAATCTCTGAAAAAATAAAAATCTTGAGACTCTGAAACTTTTTGCACAGACTCCAAGGCTTCATATATAGACAGGACTGTGCTTCCCAAATGGTCAAATTATTCATGTACAACCTCATGCCTTCTGCCAAATTCACATCCAAAGTGAACATTATTTGTCTCTTTTTCAAAGCAACTCATTTTTTTTAAACTTAAATAATATTATTCTGGAAAATCAGTGTCCTATGTCACAAGTAGAAAACAGTCCTATGTCAATACAGTAACAGTAAATCAAGGCTACTCAATTTTTGCTACATATCACTATCTGATGGAGGCTCCCCTTGTTACAAAGGGCGGTTTGGTCTTCAGGGTGGTGTGAGAGTTCTGTACCTGCTCCAACTGGCCTGAGAGAGTATCAAGGACTGATGGAGGTGAGGAAAGGGGCCATCGTTCTTCCTGGGTGACTGGAGGCTGTTTAGTGAAACCTCTCCTGTGACTACCAGTGGGAAATGCCCCTGCACTCAAACCCTGGTGTGATGAAAAGTGCACTGGGACTGGGGTCTCAAGGCTTAGGTTCAAGGCCGAGTGTATGTGACTGCAGGCAGATCATGTCATGCCTAGAGCTTCATGTTTCTCTTCCATTAAATGGGATGACCCCCTCCCACAGAGTCCTATCTAATGACATAGATGTGAACACATGCCTTTCTAAACTGAACTGAAAAGTACCATACAGGAGTAAAGATGGTGATAAGTAAAAAAATGATTTTTTTTTCAAAAAGGAAGGACTCTGAAGGATTTTACTTTCTAGAATTTACTTTGTAGGTTTTGTTTATAGAATTCTGTGGACTATTATTTTGCTGATATTCGGAAAGAACATTTTAGAAGATTTTGAAGGTGGCATAAATAAGACTCTTAGTTGACATTATCCCAGATATTAAAAACCTCTAGACATTAGTGCTCTCAAATAACATTCCTAGCAAAGCATTATAGCCATTATAACGTATATAATTTCTAAGGCAAATAATAAAATCAAAACAGGAAAATGGTATTTTTAGATTTTCTAGCTTCCATTTTTCTAAGGAGTTCTAGAATTTGCCTGAAACAAGTGACTCTGGTAGCAAAAATTAGTTTCTTTTTCCATACACTAAATAGACTAAAAACAATAAGCTAAACAATAAGTCCAATGAAAAATGGACTCTAAAACAGGAATTAGGCGTATTTTTGAGAACTGACAAGTGTGAAGCACAAAGTTCTTTCACATGTTTTTTTCAAAGGAAATAAAATTCATTCTGCAACATGCTGCCATATAGTAAAAAGACCACCAAACTAGTATTTTTCTCCTGTTTCTGGTTAAAAGTCCACACGCATGCTACACAGTGAGTGTGAAAGCTGCACTGTAAGATGATAATTGTGAATTTGCAGCTTATCAAAAGATTCCAGCTTATGAGAAAGTAACTGGTGAGAACATCTGTCTCTTATCACTGATCTTACAAAAAATCAGGTAATTCAAATAGAGGCGTGTTGTTTCCTCTCCTCCAAAGCACCGTTCTATAAACACAAACCGCATTCAGCCTGGTAAATGAATCGCTTTAATTGAATGCTATGTACACAGTAACTGGAAAAACCATAAGTGATAAGAAAAACATATGGTGATGGCAACAGAAATTGGTTTATTCATTTTGCATAGTGTTGTTTCTTTAGTTCTCTTATAATTGACCTTTAGAACGATAAATGTGTAAAATAATTTTGTTTATTATGGCTCCAAACCTTCCAACAATTACACAAAATGAAAATTTAAAAGGAAGGATTCATTCTGGAAGCATTTCCATTGTTTACATAATTGCACAGCTATAATTTAGTGCTCATGTTGTTATGGAAAATAAAAAAAAAGGGCCATTACAGGCCATTTCAATTCAAAATATTGCACAGTGGTGTCAAAAATGGGGGAAAATGTTCACTTTAAAGCAGTTTAAAATGGATTAACCCTGTAAACAAAAACATTTCAATATAGTGTTCTATGAAACAGAAATGTTCAAGAAGTAGCCATCGTTCAAACGGAATTAGAAATGTTGCAACTGTACTTTCACACCAATTACATATATATTATTCACTTAATATTTGCTCATGGCCCAGCAGATGATGGTTGTAACACAATAGCCGACCATCTGTCTCCCTGCCTTTCCTTAGCGGACTCGCGCCTGCTCCTCAGGGGCAGACGGGTCCGGTTATGCCACCTAAAGTCACTCAGACCTTCCAGGAAGCCAAACAGAGCTGCTAAGAAATAAAACTCATGTATACAGAATCACTGAACTGCTTCTTTAATTTTTTACTTTAAGAAAAATAAAATGCTGCGTAATAAATAACCACCATTTTTCAGGGAATGTACCTGCCTTTTATCTAGAAAATTCTAGAGGGAGCTCTTTTGTTTGGTAAAAGGGAGAATGTTCAGATCTGGTTATCTCATTAATCTGGTTAATGAAAAGGTTCAACTCATTCCACACCCAAGTGTAATTACTAATTATCAAAATATTTGAATGTAAAAGGGTACTTTTAACACTAACCCTGAATATAAACTTTAACAATCAAAAAGGCAGCCACAATCCTGCAGTACCTCAAGAACATATTTGAAAGTATCAATTATCTCTCTATTAGCAAAGCTCAGAAATGCTGAGTGACCAGAAAAAAAAAAAAAAAAAAATTAGTTACCAGAAGAACAGAACCTTCAAAGTCTCAAGGCCTGGGCCACTTGCTTCTGCTAGTAGGACTTTGCTCCTTCAGCTCTGTGCAGAAGACACTCTTTACATACCTCAAGCTGCTACCTGGCTTCTTCATAGTCTACATTGGTTCAGGTAGGATTTTTGTTGATAAAAATAAAGCCTTTATGATTACGGCCTTTAAAAGAAGCATGGCAGATCATGTCTTAAGCACTGAGCTTCCAGAGAAGTCACTGACACTAAACACATAGCAGGACAAAGCTAAAGATTACTTTCAAGATCTGAGTCAAGGAATAGGTAGTATGTGCTATATATTATCTGTTTAAAAGGGCCGAGTATGGTGTGATCTGTTTGGAGAAGAAGCAGAGACTTGTGTAAGTGTTGGAAAAATGTGACCTCTCTGGGTGTAACTACATTATGAAGGCCAGGAGAAATATGACAGAACAGAGTAATTGGGTTCTGTAGCTGGAGAAACAAAGTCACCTAGTACTTCTCACCATGAAATATACTATGGAGAAGACACAGTTTCCCTGACAGCAGTGTACAAAGGAAAAAGGGAGTGAGAAATGTGAAATGAATTTCTGATGGCCACTTGAGTGGCTCTGACTATTTGTATGACATCAGGATTTCAGGAGTGACAGAACATCAGGCAGAGGGCAGAAAAAGTTGCTGCAACCCTCAGCCCTAAGGAGAGAGTCTTGAATGTTTTTTTTATGACTGCTTGCAATTAATTCTGCATCTGTGAGGAAGAATTTTGCTAGCCTTTAAACTCATCAGGACTGTCTGCTTCAGGAAAAAAAGAGCGATTGGTTGGCTGACTGAGTTTAAGAAACACTATATGAATTTTATTTTATACTAAAGTTGGTATGTCACCAGATTGTCTTAACTGCTTCTTTTTCACTTTGTTGTCTGTAAGAGCTTTATTGAGAGTGCTGAATCCTAACCACTAGACCACCAGGGAGAGCTTTATTGAGATATAATTTACATGTACTAAAAAATCACCCTTTAAAGTGTATATTTTAGTAGTTTTTGGCATTTTCATAAAATTGTGCACTATCACCACTATCTAATTTGAGAACATCTTCAAAATGAAACTGTCTACCCATAAGCAATCCTTCACCATTCCTGCCTATAGGCAACCTCTAATCTGCTTTTCTGTCTCTACAGATGTGCCCATCCTGGACATTTCAGGATACGGACACATACACCACATGACATTTTTTTGTTTTTGTTTGTTTTTTGTTTGTTTGTTTTTTTTTAACCTGGCTTCTCTTATTTGGGCAGGTGTTTTAAGTTCATACATATTGCAACATGTAGCAATACTTTATTTCTTTTTGTGGCTAAATAGTATTCCGCTGTGTTGATATACTACATTTTGTTTATCCAATCATCGGTTAATGGATATTCAGGTTGTTTCCACCTTTTGGTGATTGTGCTGCTATGAAAATCTGTGACCCAGTTTTTGTTTGAATAGTTACTGTCAATACTTTGGCGTATATACCTAGGAATGGAATTGCTGGTTCATAAGGTAATCCTATGTTTAACTTTTGAGGAACAAACTGTTTTCCACAGCAGCTTCACCCTTTCATACTCTTTTGTTTATTTTTGAGAGAGACAGAGAGAGAGAGAGAGAGAGAGAGAGAGAGAGAGAGAGAGAGAGATTGAGAGTTGGGTAGGGGCAGAGAGAGAGGGAGAGAGAGGATCTGAAGCAGGTTCTGAGATGACAGCAGACAGCCTGGTGTGGAGCTCGAACTCATGAACCATAAGATCATGATCTGAGCAGAAGTTGGACACTCAACTGATTGAGCCATCCAGGCGCCCCACCATTTCGCATTCTTACCAGTAATATATGAAGGTTCCAATTTCTCCACTTGCTCGCCAACATGCTACTTTTTTGTGTTTTTTAAAAATTATTATAACTACTCTAGAGAGTGTGAAGTGGCATCTCAATGTAGCTTTGATTTCCATTTCCCTAGTGACTAATCTTTTAGTCTTTTCACATCTTTTCACATGCTTTGTTGGCCATTATGATATCTTCTTTGGAGAAATGTCTAAGTCTTTCACCCACTTTTAAATGAGGCTGTTTGTCTTTTGGCTATTTAGTTATAAAACTTTTTTATGTATTCTGGGCATTAGACCCTTAATCAAATATATGATTTGCAAATATATTCTACCATTCTGTGGGTTGTCTTTCACTTGCTTGATGGTAAACTTTGTTGTGCAAAAATTTTTAATTTTGATGAAGTACAATTTTTACATTTTTTCTTTTGTTGCTTGTACTTTTGGTGTCATATCTAGGACTTCTATAGTTTTAGCTCTTATATTTAGGTCTTTGGTCCATTTTGAATTAATGTCTATATATGGTCTGAGGCAGGAATCCAACTGCAGACTTTTGCATGTGGATATTCAGATGTCCCAGCACTGCTTGTTGAAGAGACTACTGTTTTCCCACTAAGCTGTCTTGGCACCCTTGTTGGAAATCAGATGACCAGAGATATAAAGGTTTATTTCTGGACTTTTAGTTCTATTCCATTATCTATATATCCAACCTTTTACCAGCACCAGCACCATTTTGATTACTGTAGCTTTGCAGCGAGTTTTTTTTTTTAAACTTTTTTCATCTTCATTTTTGAGAGAGAGACAGAGCATGAACAGGGGAGGGGAATAGAGAGAGGGAGACACAGAATCGGAAGCAGGGCGTAGGCTCTGAGCTGTCAGCATAGAGCCTGATGTGGGGCTCAAACCCTCAAGTCATGAGTGAGAGTATGACCTGAGGCAAAGTCAGATGCTCAACCAACTGAGCCACCCAGGTGCCCCTGCAGTGAGTTTTGAATAGCGAACTCAGTCCTCTGGCTTTGTTCTTTTTCAAGATTGTCTTGTCTATCCAAGGTTCCTTGCAATTGCCTAAGAATTTTAGGATCAGCTTTTTCCATTTCTGTAAAAATTGGAATTTCGATAAGGATCCCATTGAATTTGCAGATGAATTTGGGGAGTATTGTCATCTTAGCAATATTAAGCATTCCAATCCAGGAACACGGATCATTTTTTGACTTATTTTGGTCTTCTTTAATTTCTTATAGCAATGTTTTTTGGTTTTCAGTGTATCTCTTTCATTTCCTAGGTTATATTTATTCCTAAATATTTTGTTCAAATATTCATTTGATGCTATTAATGAAACTGTCTTCTTAATTTCATTTTCAAACTGTCCACTGTGGTGCATAGAAACATAGTTAATTTTCTATATAGATCCTGTAATCTTGCTGAATTAATGAATTTATTCTAATAGGGGATTTTTGTGAATGTTGCAATTCCTTGGGGTTTTTATATACAAGCTTATATTGCCTGTGAATATAGATAGCTTTCCTACTTGCTTTCAAGACTGGATTCTTTTTATCTCATTTTCCTACCCGAATGCTCTGGCTGTAATCTCCAGTACACCACTGAATAGAAGCACTGTGAATGGACATCCTTCCTGATCTTGGGAAATTGTGGAAGTCTAAAATGGAAAGACCTGTTGTTTCCGGGGTGGGAAGAAACCCAGAGCCTGTGATGTGGTATCCACACCTCAAGTAGCCTTTTCTCAAAATATTTTTGGGGATTAGCAAATTAGAGCAAGGATGTTCAGGGTGCTTGGAGATCAGATGCACTGAGTAAGAACTCACCCTCTGTCATATGAACTGAGTTGTTCTCTCAGCCCTAAGTCCTCAGCAATATGAACAGAACATAAAGCCCCTTTTACTCTGACCAACACAACACCCTTCTTGCAGCCCATGGATGGGGGGAGCTGCTTTCAATGTATGCTTCCTATAATGGGCATTTCACAGCTCACTGGGGAGACTAACAGGGAGACGGCAACCCCACCAGGAAATTCAACACATTCATTATTCCATAAGGTGAAAAAAACTGCTGGAGGGTTGTAGACAGAAGTGACTTACCAGCTGTACCAATCATGCCTTGAAGACACCACAGCCTGACTATGTAATGACTGTCTTAGTTGTGACCCTGATAAGCCTCAAATCTCCAACATTACAGTTTGTACAACAGGCTGGTTTAATGAGATTGATGCAGATGCTCAGAGCAGTTATTAACTCCTGACATGGGACTTCAGCAAATGAGGTCTGCTGGTGAGTAATGACAGCAAAAGTGTCATAGCTGCATCTGACTCCCGTGTGTATGAGGTGCACTCAGAGCAAATAGATGCAGCACTCTGAAATGAGACAAAACCTGGGGGCCAAGTTGACGCAGAGAGGTGTTTGTACATCCCAAGAATTTATAAGGGCCCGGGAGTGGGGTGGATGGGGTGGGATAGGAGGATGTTCAAATCTGCTTTTTCTGAGGCAGCCAGCTCAAGTCTCTCCACTGGCTCCTCCACCCCACTCCTCCTCAGCTTTTACAAGGTTCTGGAGCAGAAGCAGAAGCAAAAAGTAACTGACATCACAGATAACAGGATAGTTAGAAGTGTGCTTATAGAGCATAATTGTGCAAGTAATATCATTAAGGTAGGAATTACTGCAATGAGTAAAACATGCACTCCTATAATTAATATAGGTACCACAGGAACAGGCAGCCATACTCTCCCCAGGTATACTGTACATCCTGTCTCAGGAATGCATCAGCTGGAAATATATTCTTAGAATATACAAAAGAAATGTGGTTTAGATGAAACCACAGGCTTATTAATATGTTCAGGTATAGCCTAATGCCATGGCTGCAAGGTGCAGTGAAGTCTCAGTCAACACTGCCAATGGTGTCAAGAAGAATACTCATGTCACTCTCATGCTAGAATCCAGATTGTACACTTGCACTCCCTTAGCATAAAGTATGGAAAATTCAGTAGGGAAAACATCTCTCTACTGAATTTGGGTAACAAGGATATTTCTTGTGTTCCTCTGGAACTGTGAAAACCTAGAGAAGAAAGATCTAAGAGATCATCATTCAATTCTTTCACTTACAGAGATGGAGTAGGAGATCGATGAAGATCAGAAATTGCCCCCAAGGTCTAGACACAAACCCAAGCACGCTCCTCTTCTTTAGGAAGAGAAAATGTTAATGCAGGGTCAGTGAAGCACCATTTGACATCCGTGAATAACGGGCCTCATATGTAGACCCAGAGCATCATCCTGAGGCCATTATTTAGCTCTGAAACACAAATTATTCTTTCATCTCATTCACTTTGCCTAATAATCATTTATAAATGCAGTTAATACTTTTTAGAGTTATACTTTCAAGTGAAGTCATTAAATGCTCTGGCTTAAACATGTGCTTCCAAGGGACACCTGGGTGGCTCAGGCGGTTGAGTATCTGGCTCTTGATTTTGGCTCAGGTCATGATCTCACCGTTCATGGGTTCAAGGCCCATACTGGGCTCCACACTGATAGTGTGAGGCCTGCTTGGGATTCTCTCTCTCTCTCAAAATAAATAAACTTTTTAAAAAATGTGCCTCCAAAATATACACAGATCATTCTCAGAGAAATATTATCAAATGAGGGAACTGGGTATAAAATGCTATGCTCTAAAGAGAAATGAGTCTCCCATCAAAATATTCTTAGGAAACCCCTGGATAGAAATTGCATGGGTCTGTGCATGCACCCATGGAAGTGAAGCATACGCACTGTTAGAAGGATTCTATGGAAAAAACACAAAGAAATCTCCCAGGATTCCAACAAGAAACCAGGATCCCTATTTTTCCCACATAATTTGTGACTTCTGTGTTCATTTACTTGAAGTCTCAACTCTGCTAAAAGCCTTAGAGCTTTTGATGCTGTTAAACATGAGTGTCTAGTGAATTTAAAAGTATTTCCTTCTCCTTTGCTGAAATTGGGAAGCCTGGCTCTCAAGTGTGGATGAAGGTGAGCCTGCCTGGTGGCATGGAGTTCTCCATTCTCTCCTAGCCCATGACCAGGAACAAGTTAAAAAGGAAAAGCTATTCGGTGTCTTCTGGTGTGTTCTCATACTGGAAAGGAAATAAGTTTTGGAATATGATTATTATCCATTCTTTTCATTGTAGGATAACACAAAATGCACACTCTCTAGTTTGCTTCCTTGTAAGTAAAATTACTCCACCTACACGTGGGAGCAAAATCGAAGCTTTCCACATTTTGTGCTCTATATTAAAAAAAAAAAAAGAAAAAAGAAAGGAAGAGAAATATGGGCAATGTGCTGGTCATTCAATTCTGGGGGTCTACAAACCTACTGCACCAATGTGTTGGAGGACTGGACATAACATGTAGAGCAGTCCCAACAGGTAACGTTTTAGTTTCATCTCATCTTGGGCAACAGACATATAACGTGTTCTTCTTCTTTTTTGCAATTTAATGTGTTTGGACAATGAGCTCTCAAGAATGGCTTAAATCTGAGAGAAAATTCCCCAAGGGAGCTAGCTGTCCACCCACTTCTGAGGAAACCACGGGATAGAAGCATTAACAAAGCAGTAGTTTCAGCAAACCTGAGACAGCCCCTGGCCGGTTTGTTCATGAGGGAGAGCCCAGTGCACTTGAATCCCAGCACAGCAGGAAGGAAAGAGGTAAAGGAAAGGAATTAGACCATCTAGAATAATTTCAATACCTCTAATGGGTTGACAAATGGCTCGGTGCTTCGAATTCTAGGAATATCTGTTTAACATTTTGGTTTTTGATTTACACATAATGAAATTCACTTGGGGGGGGGGCTTCAGAAGTACTTTCTTTTTTTAATGTTTATTTATGCTTGAAAGAGAAAGAGAGAATGAGAGAGAGAGAGAGAGAGAGAGAGAGAGAGAGAGAGAGAGAAAGAAAGCAGGGCAGGGGTAGAGAGAAAGAGGACAGAGGATCTGAAGTGGGCTCTGTGCTGACAGCAGAGAGCATGATATGGGGTTCGAACTCACGAAACATGAAATCATGACCTGAGCTAAAGTTGGATGCTTAACTGACTGAGCCACCCAGGTATCCCGAAAGCACTTTCTTTAAACAAAGTCGCTTTTAGGCAGATGTTGGGAAGAATGAGGAAAAAGGAAGAGGAGGGATTTGGATAGAAAACTCCTAAAAGGTACAACTACTTTGCTCTCTGATCTTGGGCAGGTAGTTTGTCTCCTGGGCAGCAATTTCAACACCTGTAAATGGTAGTGAAAACACAACCTGCCCCACGGTGCTCTCACAATGCAACAGAGACAGACCAGAAAGGATTTTGTAAATTCTGAAGCCGTATACATCGGTGTTTGTATTAAATTATAGTGGGCCTTTTAAATTATGGTCTTATTAAAATATTAATTTTTCTAGGATCAGCTGAAAAATAAAACTTGGAACAGATTTAATACCCACTCATTAAAAAGGGAGTCCGAAATGAAACCCATATCGTTTTGATAATCTCAAGAACATTTCACAGTAAATTGACAAAATTCTTGAGTGCTAACTAACTCAGTTGCAGGTACCACATCAGCTGCTGTGAGGGGAATGAGATGGAATAAAGCATAGCCCCTGCCTTCCAGCAATGACCCCTCAGGGGTAGAGGACAGCTCTGCGAAGCTGAGACTGAGGGCAGACCAAGTGCATAGTGCTCCTGCAGGGGGACAGCCTAGCACTCCATGGGGATCCAGAGGAGGGAAGCAAATAGGTGACACAAACGGCCTGGGTCTTAACAAAAGGACCATGCTGCACACATTCAATGTGAGACTCTAGTAGGGGGGTGGGGGAAGGCAGGTAATTTATTTAATGTCTTACTACGAAAAGATTCTCTTCTAAAATTTCTCTAGCCCAAAAATACCTACCAAAGAATATTTTTCCATGGGAGAACAAAAGACAAGCCATTGTTTATTGTTTCTTCAGAAAACAATGTTCTCTCTAAAATGTGTTCCTGTAAATAGCATTAATAGCTGAACAATCTGCAATTACCACACTCCCACTTATTGTTATGTATTAAAAAGGAATTAACAGACACAAAGAGATTATTCCCCACAAGGAGAGCACTTTCTCACAGAAACAAAACTTGCAATTTAGAAGGCTTTTTGGGACATTATTTCCTTGTATCCAAACCTATCCTTCATGGATTATAAACCACAGTCATGATTTAAAATCTCTTATATTCAAAAATCGATCCTTTACACATGGGAGTTAAGACCTAAGTACAATTTGGTATTTGTAATGCCTCTAGAAGCCACCTCTCTGTCTCAGTTCTCTGCCTGAAGAAAAATGTGAATTTCTTAAAATCTTAATGGAATTCTAAATGGGAAAAGAAGCTCTTGCAGGTCAACAAGTGATTTTCCAAACAACAAGAGAATCCCTTCTGTAGTGACCGTACTAGCACCTACTGAAGGCATAAGTGTCCTCACCTTTCCAGAGCTCCAAAGAGAGCCATTACAACCCCATTTCCCAGATGAAGCAGCTCAAGCCAGAAGAGGCTATGTGCTCACTGACTCGAGGAGGCAAGGCCAGGGCTCAAGCTCTTTTCCCCAGGTTGCCAGGAGGTGGCCCAAACAGCTGGCCTTGGATGAGACAGAGCCTGAGAAGCTTATAAACCCCCAATCACATGCCAGGTCCGAACAGGACACCTGGTTAGAAAGGGCCTCTGGTGGTGAGCTGGAGTCTACCATCAGTCCCTACTCTGGAAGTAAGACAGCCTGACCTCCCTCTCCCCGCAGGCAGGGCTCCAGACATTTGAAAGAAGGCAACTCCTCACCACGCAAGCTGTTCTCTCGCCATCCTTCCTCCTCTCAGTCACTTGGCAGCGTGCACAGGGGAGCACAGCCATCCCAACTCCTCCCTGCCTCCCTGCCTCCACTCACACTTGCAGTGCTTCAGGCTCTGTGACTTCAGACCACACCACTCATTCACACTGGGCTTCCGGACCAAATGCACCTCAGGCATTTGTCCTGGTAACTCTGAATTAATGTGATGGCTCCATGCTTGAGTTCTTAAATTGTTTTTCTTTTTTAAAAATAAATTGAACCCTATGAAATCGAACCCCACTTTTGAAAAACAGTCCACTACTGGCAATTTTCATAATGTTCCACCTAAAACATTCGCCTCTCTTTAATCTCCCTGGTTAAATTTTTGTAGGGTTTAATTTCCCTGGTTAAGTTGAGACAGCTAGTCTTTCATTCTTGTTTGATTGCTGGGTTTTGTCATTTAATTTACATAATAGGCTGGCTCTTCTAGTCTGGTGTCATCAGCACAGGTACTACTGTAGGGCAGGGTTCCCCCAGCACAGCACTATTGACACTGAACCGTAAATTCTTTATTGTGGTCCTGTACATTGTAGAATGTTTAACGACATCTCTGGCTTCCACCTGCTAGATACCAGTGCATCCCCTTCCCGTCTTGTGACAACCAAAGTATCTCCAGACATTGCTCTGTGTCCCTAGACGGGACGGAGCAGCCACCACCACCACCCCTGGTCCCAAGAATCATTGTTCTAGGGTAATGAATGATGGCTGCATCACCACTACAGAAAGTTCACGTCAGCCCTGCAATTAATTGATCGTTGGGGCCAAAGTCTCAACCAGAACGGTTCAGCTCAGCTATTTTGGTCATCCAATCTTCCCCATGATGCCACATGGATTTAAGGAAGTCTTCCTTTTGTTTCTAGTTTCAATCAATCAACATATTTATTGAGTGTCTATTGCATCTGGGAAAAGACAAGATGCACTCCAGTGAGTCTACTTAAAGGAGATTCTGGTGACTTGGGCCTTGTTAGAGGCCACAGTAGGGTTTCCTTCCAAAAAGAGACCTCAGGGCACAAGAGAACAATTTTTTCTACTGAAGGATGTAGGTCAGCTTATATGCTTTACCATATGGTAACAGTTTAGTAAGAACAAAATCTTTCAATTTTCCACATACACTGAGTTGCTATTATATTGCATTTTTACACTTTATTTTGTGTAACATGTGCTTATTAAACACATATGGCTAAACTCGTATTTAAAATCATAATTCATATTCTTCACTGATAGCATTTATTTGAAAGAAAGTCTTTATACCTTTAACTCCAAAAAGGGAAATCAAAGAAAACTCAAGTCTCTGGCCTCAGGTAAACCTCTCCCTCTCCAGGTCAGCCTCTGCTGCTATCGTCTTACACTTTTTAAAGCTGTGAAGCAGGCTCACTGCACATGTGTTAGACCTCCTAACTGAAGCCTCTCCCATCTGTTACCTTCTACATATTTCTACTTTCCTTAACTGCGGCGTATGAGGGGTAAGTGAGCTCAGTCTACAGCTTAATGAAAATAATTACTGGTTTTACAGCTGTGAAAGAAAAGAACAAAATGCTCCGTTTATTATTTTGGTTCAGTCATCTGTCTTAAGTCTCCATGTCAGTGATAGCTAAGCAAAGTTATAATAAAATTTTCTTTGGTAAAACTTGACTAATCTATGGCTTATACATTCTCATGAAACCGTATGGGAAACACGCAGGAACGAGTGGATGTTACTTGGTGGTATAACACTAACTATGTGATCGAGTCTACATTTTATTACTCTGAATTTGTACAATAAGCACATAATAAGAATTATTATTAACTTATTAATACATGTCAGGAGACGGTTCACATATATCACCTATCCTTGTAAACATTATTCTTCCATCAAAACTAAGTCAAACTTACAGTTTTAGTTTATTTATTCCTGTAGTAAACTCTTCTATTCAATAAAATCCCATTAATTAAAAAAAAGTAAATTCAAACTCATAAATACTATTTTTAGAAAAATAAAAGCTTTTTTTAAGTGTCAAAGTGCTTTCAAAAACAAATAGTAACAAAATTAGCTAACAAAAACGTAAGGTAATAGAGACCTTTAGAAAATCTAGGTTAATAAGCATAAATAAATTTGTAGTTCGGACATCACTGTTCAAATTCCAATAGATGATATGATATGTTCTCTTAAGAGGAGAGGAAATGTGCCTGGAAATCTTTCCAACACATTTCTATTTCCTAACACCTACCTCAGTGTATTCTCCATACACCTGTTTCACCTGACCTCGTGCTGCAGTGCCCATGACAAAGAGAGGGGTCCCATCCTACCTTGCCCCCACTTTTTCTCAATTCATCTTCTTGCCTTTCTGGATTAATTTTTGCTTTGAGATATAATGGGAATAGTGCCAGCAGGCTCTATCTTCTCAGGCACTTGTCTCTCAGCACTATATCCAACCTGTCTGAAATACTTTCTCTCTCTCTCTCTCTCTCTCTCTCTCACACACACACACACACACACACACACACACACACACAGAAGTATACACATTACATATATATGCACATATAAATAAAGTTTATTCACACAAACGCCATCTGTTTCTTAGTCCTTGTGAGGCCCTCATTACCTTGCCTTTGGCTACGACAGCAATTCCCTTTCTGTGTTTGTTGCCATCACTCCTTCCTGACTATAATCCATCCCACGTAACCACTGTGGTTTAGGCTTCTTAAAATGCTTTTTTGGCAATGTTGAGTTTTGTGCTTCAAAACATTCAATGGCTCCCCATACCTATGGGATGAAAATGATGCTGAATCAAGGTTCCCTACAGGGCTGCCTAGATTTATGTCCATATATTATTTCCAAGCACATGTCTGGCACTACACACAAACCACTATGGTCACTGTTCCTTGAACATGGCTTGAGAAGGTCTGTACCTCAGACATGCGAAATTCCATCCTGCTTCTCATCCTACAGTTTAAATCCTATCCATCCCTGAAAAGTCTGCTCAAAACGATTCCACCTCCTCTGTGAGCTGCTTTCGAACCAATTCGGCTACAAGGGTATTCAACCCAGTTCAATTCTTATAATGTGTGTACCACTTATTTGGCTCTTGCACAAGCTGAATGATCCTGTACCTACTCACTTACGTGTATCAGACCGCTGTCTACACCCTTAGAACCTGACTAGGTAGTTACAATGGTGAGAAAAAATACTCAACATGTAAAGATTATCGAACCTTTTGCTATCTTCAGGAAAAAACAATGTGACCCTAATAACAAAATGCCTAAAAATAGATCAGAGGATCCAAGAATGCTCAATAGGAGAGGGCCTGAGAGGTCCTCTAGTCCAACTCATTCATTGGTCTCGTGTGCTCAGGCAAGGGCCCCATGGCCAGTGGGAGATAATGCTGAGTCTATCTCGCAGGTCTGTCATCTCCCAATATGTGGTCTGTCATCCATAAAAGTCAAATGTTGAATATATTTTGAAGCTATCTTATATCATTATGTCTTAGAAGATACATTTCCCTGTTCTTAAAAACCTTAGGAATAAGGTCTGGGATTAGTCCTGTTTCTACTCACTGTACACCCTATAGTTTTAAAACATTGTTTTCAAATGAAACTTTTAAGTTAGCCTTCTAGAGTTCCTCCTCTGATATACACCAAGGTTACCATTTAATCCTCTAAACATCAGTTAGACCTTTAAATTTATAAATATGCAGTTTATCTTGGTAGCACTGACTCCAAATATCAAGAATTTAAACCTTGGTAAGAATCACTTGCTGTAGAGAATAAGTGCCTTAAAGGTTTATTAGAATTACTTCCTTGGATATGAGATAAACAAGGTTCCTAATTTGCCATCTTAATTCTGCACTTTTCCTGAAATTGAACACTCATTTATGTTTAGCTTTAAATATATTTATAAATGTATGTGTATCCAACACACGGTTCTAGTTATAAGTCTAACTTCTCAGCAAAGAATAACTCTTTGTCTGAGAAAAGGTGATGCAATTATTACATATCACTGCATGATACAGGCTGTCTGGGGTTATTAAAAGAGTCAGGTATGGCCAATTTACAAGTATCACCCCTGCACCTTGCTTTCATAGCTCACTGCTGAGTCTTATGCTCATTGAGGGACCCCTTGGGATCTTTTTACAAACGACTGTTTATTATTATATTATTCCATCATATACCTCAGGAGAGGAGGTTGTTACATCCGTTAAGAAAATCAGGAGCTATTTTGACTTCTAAGAACATTACTCCATATACGATGTTTAAAATTATGTTTTTTGGTATGGCAAAAGGTTCAGTAAAACATAAAGTTAAATAAAAGCAAAAGGTTCCTGAAACAAGTGAAATATTCTTGGCTACAAAACAAATGGCTAAAATTAAGGGAGGGCAAAAAGAAATGCTGCAAGTGCATTTAGCGACTGAAACATGAACAGTTTTGATCACGTATCACCAGCACCCAGCATGGTAGCATACAGAGCGCTCCCTGCCTGAGCCACGTTTTTACTTGCAGACAACAGAATCCACTCGGCTGAGATGAGGACAAAGGGTATTTATATCAGGGCACTGGATGGCTTACAGAGTTTCTAGAAGTGCCAGGGAACCCAGCATGAACGCTTCATGTCCAGGAACAAGGTGGTGAGCAGAAACGTCCAGCTATACCACAGAGCGGTTCCAGGAGAGCTACTGTCTGCCCTTGCTGCCATGACACAGGTGCCTGAGCAGAACCCCTGTGACAGCTGCCGCTCACCACTCCCTATGCGTACTTTCCCGAACCACCATGTAGGTGCCCCTGTTGGACAGGACCATAGTGGGTGTCAACCCAGCCACAGGAGCTGGGGACATGCAGAGTTCAGCTTTTTAGTTCCCATCATACAGATGGCACACTAGGCAGGGTGAGGAGTGGGTAGAAAGTGAACCAGTGGCCGATGATTCTGAATCCCAAGAGGGTTAAATTAACATTTTACTTAGGTCTGACCCACAGCAAGGGGAGAGGGTATTTCTCCATCTGTTCTGAAATTCCACAATGCCTAATTATATCTTTTAGTCAAACGAGTATGTTCAAAAGTGAGAAAATACACAGGGAAAGAAAAATATTAACATTTTACGATAACAGAGTATGTTCTTCTCCTCATACTCTTCAGTGTCATTACAAGGGCTCATGTTTACTGAGGGCTGTTTTGTCCAGGCTCTGAATTGAGTACTTTATATATTTTAGCTCCACAAAGTCTTCAAATAACCCTTATGGTAAGCACCACAATTACCTGCATTTTACATATAAGGGGAGAAAGGCATAGTGAAGTCAAATGATAAGGTTTAGCCAAGGCTGGAGCTCAGACAGGTTGTCTTGAAGCCCATGCTCTTAACTATTACACTATATCATACTATATTACACTAAATCATGACTTTATCCTGTTACAATTCAAATTTGTCACTAGATGGTTACCTCAGGGCTGAAAAATACACATTTTTCCACCTCAGGCCCCATGCTTTTTTGTGCATTACAAAGTAGGATAATACAAAATTATAGATGGAAATGACAAAGCCTATATTTCCCAAAATTTCTATATGCAAATTTGCAATAATTTTACATTAATGTAGGCTTTGCACTTAAAAGAGAATTTAACTTTGATGTGTAACAAATTACATTAAGACATTAAATCTGTAAGTCATTGTTAAAAAATAGTTTGCTTATTTTAAGCAAAGAAAACGTTCCAGTCTTTGATATATGTTCTTAGAAACATGAAAATAAAATTCCTTTCCTCAACTGTCCCTTTCCATTTTACACATATTGATCTTTCCATATGTTTTAAATAACGATGAAATTAATAGGAACTGTTTTTAATAAATCTAAATCATAGCTCTTTTCATGTCCAAATATTTTGGGGAAGACTGAGGTGAAAAAGCTGCTGAGGCTTTAGGAAAAACTAAGAACAACGAGGAACAGCTTTAGAAGAGCAGTTGAAAGATGGTGAGGAGCTGGGGAGGCAGCTGTGGAAACCTATCTCGGGTTGGAAGTGGGAGGGCGCTCTAGTCAGGAGGAGTCTGAGGTGGGGGGGACCAAGGCTGGAGCCCAGGTAGAACAAGACAGAAGGAGGAAGGAACAGAACAAACAACTGTCTGACAGGCCCGTTAGCTGTGAATCAATGGGGAAGACATACCCTGTGGAATAAACCACGCCTTTCCTGTGAATTCTAACAGCCTTTTTAGTGTGTGGCATTGGGCAAAAGTTCTTGATATTTTTTGAACCTTTGTTATTTAAACAGTGTGTTATGATATTTATCTAACTGAATTGCAGAGACAAACCAGTGGGAAAACATCACGCAGGTGCCAGCACAGAGTCTGGCACGGTGGGAGTCGGGGAAATAAAGACCCTCTACCCTCACCAGCCAACCAGATACAAAGGAGCTGGGCAGAAGGAAGCCAAGTGGAAGACCCTTCACAGGAAGGCTAGGCAATCAGTCCCACAAGTCACCCCAAATTTTATTCATGATGTATAGTTATTTTGAAAGTCCTTACAATCCAAATTATTTTCTTTCTAAACCAGTAACAGGATCAATTTTTTTTAATTCAGAATGGAGGAAAAGTACAGCTATTTCAAAGCATTTTTTCAATCATACTAATAAAACTATATGATTTTTCAATCATACTAATAAACTAATAAACTCAGACTACACATGAACTTGGGAAAATACTACTTGATAAGGTCACTGTTTTAGCTATTAAATTATTAAGTTAATAGACTAGCTAAAACTGGTCCAAACAAAAACGTTGGTTTGGAATGTGATGCATTTGGCTGTTCAAAATGTATTACTATTAATATTTTAAATACAGAAATGACTATATTTGTTTTCATAATGAATTGGCCACCATATTAAATGTAACCATGGTTTTATACGATTGTATCATAGAACACAGTCTGTGAGACATCTATTTTACAAATAGGTTTTTAAAAAATTTTTTTAACATATATTTATTGTTGAGAGACAGAGAGAGACAGAGTGTGAGCAGGGAAAGGGCAGAGAGAGGGGGAGACATAGAATCTGAAGCAAGTTCCAAGCTCTGGGATGTCAGCACAGAGACTGATATGGGGCTCAAACTCATGAACTGTGAGATCATGACCTGAGCTGAAGTCAGATGCTTAACTGACTGAGCCACCCAGGTGCCCCACAAATAGGTTTCTTTAATTAAAAAAAAAGTTTTCAATTACTATAAGGACCCATAGGTCTGGAAATAAAAGATTTTTAATATCTTAGAGCTTATTTCCACTTCAACACTTTTTTAGTCATTGCTGACATAATTTTGATACTCTCATATTTAGGGAAGCATTTGTAAAATGACTATGCCACACAATCATGCTCCCAGGGCCATGGGCCTTGGGGCCATTTCAAAGGCCAGTGGTGGAGGGTGAGCTACACAGTGAGTTATGCAGGCAAGTGTGCCACCCAGAGGTGAAAGGAGGAAATTCACCTTGGATTTTTTTCTAAGATAAAACTAATAAATGTTAGAACATTTTAAATTATTTGCTATTACTTACCTTACTAAGAAATAAGGAAGATTTTTATAAGGTTCTCTCTGCAGGAACAAAGTCTTTTAGCACCGGGCTAGTGACTTTTTGAGAACTCTCATAAGAAGGAAATGGTACTAGTCACAGGTGCACAGTTCATGGATTAAAAAACTGAATTTAACTGTATTCTCTACAGTAAGTGCTTTCTTGTTTTTTTATAATTAATGTAATATGTGTTTCCAGAAGAACATATAAGTTCTGGGACAACCACCATGATCCATTTAGGCATGTGGACCAAAAGTTAAACTAATTATCAGAGACATTTCTTACTTAAATGAGAAAAGTTTCTTTCATTAGAAGGTTTTCTGTGCAATTTTCTTCTGGAAAAGAAACAAGGTTTACTTACAGTAAGTAATTCTTTTGGCAGACAGTCAGGGCTTCTCAAATATATACTAATAATTGTTAAGGTTGCAGGATACAGCCACTTCTATTAAGCACACATAAAAATTCAAGCCTCTAATGGCTAGACAATAGGCTGATTATAAAAGAGATTTATGATATCCCTGTTTTGTCTTACAAGTCTGGATGTTGGGATCACTTTTAGTAACAGACCAACATTTAAGACTTATGTATTTTACAATGAACCACAAAAAAATCAAACTCAACTGAAAACATGACATATATTAAAATGGGAAAATGATTTTAAGTATAAAATATGAAAACTCCCTTTTCTACCCTGTAAAATCATATTTTTTAAATAATATTTTGGGTTCTCAAAGTCTTATTTCTTCTCACTTGATCGTTTCATTTCCACTCTGATAGACTAAAATAGAAAGATGATCCTAAATTTACATACATTTATGTTACTTTCTAGAAAACTCATTCCAGGAATACCCCAGTGTTGGCTGCTGACTTCTAATTTGTTTTTATTAATTGAGAAAATTCTACAGTTGATTGTTATTTCCAAGTAAATTTTTCTCCCTGCAAAATCTTAGCAAAATATTGCTTTACAGTACTGTGTTGTTAACTAAGCTTTTGTCTCTTCTGTCACTGAGGGATCTCGTCATGATCCGTGAGAGTTAATTCTCTTCCCTATTTATACACCTCAATCTTCCACCCACCTGAAGCTACGTCATTCTGTGAAAGACGCTTCCATCTGCAATGATGGCTACAGATATCTGAGCACAGGACACAAACGGCTCTACTTTCGCACCTCTATTTCTGCGTTTATTTAGGAAATCAATGAGACCGTGGGTACAAGTCCAGCCTATCATATAGGGATATCCTCCATGCATTGTTGGAACGGGCAGATACGACAAAGACAACCCAGTAGGCCAGTACAGTTACTGCTTCAGATAAAAGCTCAATGATGAAAGCTCCAGGGTGTTATCAGGGATATATTGCGAGAGTTTTAAATAGGGCTAAAGGGTCGAGAAGCTTCAAGAAACGCGTTCTGAAGCAACAATGGAAAACTGGCTACTCAGGAGACTGACCTCTTAACACATACCCTAAGTTTATCATCAAGGTCTGTGTGTCCGTATTATACTTTCAAAGAATAAAACAGAAACACAAAGGATGACTGCTTATAGCTCACGAGTGATTCAAGTTCAGTGATGAGTAGCTACAATTTCAAGGGTAAGTGCTGAAACATTCTCTATACCTCTTATTGCTCAAGAAGACCTAGTGATAACATTCAATGCTTTGAAATTGCTTAAATCTCTCCTCTTCCAGTATCCTGCTCCCAGTGCCATCATCTTACTGCTCATCATTTTTAAATTCTATATTCGTTTGACTACTTCCTAATTAATCTGTCTCCAGGCCCAACCTCCCACTCTACACTACCACTGTTACATTTTCAAATCCATTCGGATTCCAGAATAATCCTTGGAAGGAGTCCAGAATAATCTCTGTGAAGTACAAACCAGTCATATCACTCCCTTGCTTGACATTCAGGCAGAGAACCAGGACTCTGGGTGTCCCTGCTCCCCTCCTTGCTCTCTGCCCATGGGCAAGGGTAGGGAGGCGTGGGACTAGCCATATCCTTCCTACCCTGCACATCCAGGATCTACCAGAAGGGGCTGTCACTACTGACTCCTCTGACCTTTCTGTTTCAACTTAACCCACCAATCATATTCCTTTGGGAGAAATGAGAATGACTCCTCATCAAGAAATGTCAGGACCCCTAATTTACGCATGAGGTCTTTTACAAAAATATCCTAACTACTAAAATAATAGTTTTCAAACATTTTTAAATGATCACAATGATTTTGTTCAAATAATATCTAATGCAGAACCCCAACAAAAAGTGGCTGAAACAGCATTTTTGAATTTGACAACATAAGCTGAAGCTAAATCATAAAGCACTATGTAAGCCACAAAATAAAGTTCAAATTTGGTTGGCGTAATGCAAAGTCAGTGGAGAGAAGCAGGAATGTGACAGAATCTGATTTACGTTTTTGAAAGACCAATGTGGTTGTTGTGTAGAAGAGCTGAAACTACTGAAAATTTCAACATGTTTGATGTCTTTTCATGAACCCTAATTTAACCTGCAAATAGCGAGATGCACTTTCCACTTGGTGGGCTACCGTGATAAGGGAGTCACAGAATACCTGATCCTCGCTGGTTAATCCCAGGTGCATCACAAGGTAAAAATGCACTAGGAAGTCCCTGTTTGGCAGAACGTCCTGGCGTCTGGTCATCATGGCGCAGATCAGTCTGTAGGCTTGCAGTTTGCCTTCCTTATATTCGTTTGGCAATGTCGTCGCCTGCCAAGGAGATGAGGTTTAAAGATTTAATCAGCTCCAGATGCAGAGCATTTTGACATTTCATTTACTTCTCAGTATTCCATAAGAGTTGTTTATGAAGACGAAGGATGCAGTTAGTGGCTTTAGTAAGATTCAGCTTGTCTTCAAAACGTGCAGTCTTGGCCAATTACATTTTTTAAACTCAATTTCAGAAAGGAAGAGGAAATTGCAATAAAGGAATAAACACATATCCACTTGCCTTAAATAGCCATGATGCAAACATTCTGAGTGGTGGGATCAGCACCGGTGGAGACGGAGAAGACTGGTTATCCAGGCTTATTGCCAGATTATCCCGTATCTAATTCACAAAGAGGAGAATTTTAGGAAAGGCCACACATAGTTTATCGCAATGATATTTCAATATTGTGTTCCATGGCCAAATAGCTACTTCTCATTAAATTTCTACATGTTGAGCGAAAACCTACAATATGTACAAGTTTTTCTTCTATCATGAGATCTACTGCCATTTTAAATTATGTGTCTCACTTACTGTACATGGTTTTAGATTTAATACAAAACTAGGGCTTTGTTTTCCCTTGAGTGTTAATGCCTCAAAACATCTTCAACTCCAAATGATAAGGAATGGCCTAATAAGTTATACTGTATAAATATGAATCACATTTTCTAAAAACAAGAACAAAATCCAAAAAACTTAATAACCTGGGGAAAGCATAGATTATAATCAAAACCCAGAATGAAAACTGTATGTACTCTAAGATTCTACTTTTGTAAAAAATATGTTTATCCACAGAAATAAAACTATATATTTATACTGGTTATCTCTGTGGAATGGTGATGTAAATTTTCTTATTCATACTTTTCTACATTTTTTAAATCTTGTACAATAAAACTGGTATCACTTTTATCAAGAAAATAACAAAAACTACTCAATACCCTACCCCTTAATATCTTACAGTAATATTCTACATACATATGCATTAAATGAAATAGCTCTTCTGCATTTATGAAATGACCAAACTACAAGTTATTTATTATTTATTCTGTGACAATCAAACAACTTTGTCTAAACACCGAATATATGTTCCAGATTACATTCAGTAGTTGACTGCCAACAGGATTTTGATGTTAAATCAATGATAAATGATAAGTCAATTTTCCCCTCTTAGAACAAAAGGGAATGTGGCAGGACGTACCTTTGCTAGCTTGTACCAGAGTTCATAGAGATGGCCAAAAACTTTGGCATGAATCTTGGGGGACTGGATATTATTCACATCCCCGAGGATTCCCAGGACTCTTCGCCATAACACAGCGGCAGAGTCTGGGTGCCAACCGGTAAGGTTCCCTCCAGCAATTATACTGCAGTCATCTGCAAGGCACTCACTGCTATCTATGGAGGAAAACATGTCTGTAAACACAATCTTGATTTCATCATTACAGCCCTTTCTCTTCAGTGCAAATCACTGATGCTTGACAATTTATGTATTCAGGGTAAAATAATTAAAGATTAAAAGTGTGCAATGGCTGATGATTCCAAAGGATGGAAAAGCAGAATCAGTAAAGAAAGGTCAAATGACTTTTCATTCTTCAAACTAAAAGGGAAACAACCTAGAGATGAGAAAAAAGTTCCTGGAGATCCTGTGAAAGGTTTTATACAGCAGAGGAGGGGAAGGAGGAGAACCCTGAGCAGGATTGGTAGGGAACAGGGCCATGAAAAGTAGGTGGCAAGGGACAGCCTCAATGCTGGGGTGATATTTGTAGTGGCTGTTATTAACTCAGGCTTATTGGGGTATAATTTGTTTACAATAAATTTTACCCTTTTTAGACTCAAGGAGTTTTAAGGAGTGTATACAACCATGTAACTGTCACCAAAAACTGCCATGAAAATTAAGATACGGAACAGCCTCATCACTCCAAAAGTTCCCTTTTATAGTGAGTCCCCTCCCCTTATTCTTTGCCCCTCACAAGTACTGCTGTTTTCTTTTCCTAGAGTTTTGCCCTTTCTAGAATGTCATATAAATCCTACAGTATGATAATGGTGTGAGTGGGTGGTGTAGGTAGCGGTGTGGATGCCATCACCTAGCTTAATGCATGTGAGATTCATCCATTTGGGGGCTTCTTATTGCAGGTTAATCTTCCATTTTATGAATATACCATAGTTTGTTCATCCATTCACCTACTGAAGGATATTTGGATAGTTTCCTCCTGTTTTCAATGATTATAATAAAGCTACCATAAACATTTGTGTATAAGTGTTTGTGTGAATGTATGTTTATAGTCTATTTTGTAAGACCAGAATCACAAAATGGCAGACAGTATTTCTTTGCTTATTTCTTCCTTTTAGTGGGCCATATCTCCTAGTGGTGCTTGAGAAAGGGCATGTCCCTATAGATCTCTAAGTGTTTGTTCCCTGACTTGTAGTCCATAGTTTGGTTGGGTATAGAATTCTGTGATGGAAATGCTTTGCTTCAATTTCTTTTACTTTCCTTTGTTATTAAATTTTTTTAATGTTTATTTATTTTAGAGAGAGAGAGGGAGCAAGAGGGGAGGGGCAGAGAGAGAGGGAGACACAGAATCTGAAGCAGGCTCCAAGTTCTGAGCTGTCAGCACAGAGCCCAATGTGGGGCCCAAACCCACAGACCATGAGATCATGACCTGAGCTGAAGTTGGTTGCCCAACTGACTGAGCCACCCAGGTGCCACTCCTTTGTGATTTTAAAGTCAGCAAGCAGTATTTTGAGGCTTGAAATTATTTTATGGAAAATTATTAAGTTGGCAAAATTTGTATCCTCTTTGTACCTAGTGTTCTGAAGCCTCCTGGTGTCACCTCGTCTATTTTCAGCCACTGTGTTTGCCAATTCATTAGGTCCTTTTGACTACAATATCCAGGTATTGTATTGACTTCCACTGATTTGAATTTATTTCTGCTGCCATATTTCTATTTTATTTTATTTTTAATTTAGAGCATGAGCAGGGGAGAGGGGTAGAAGGAGAGAGAGGGAAAATCTTAAGCAGGCTCCATTATCAGCACGGAGCCTCACATGGGGCTTGATCCCATGACTCTCAGATCATGACCTGGGCCGAAATCAAGAGTCAGATGCTCAACCAACTGAGCCACCCAGGCGCCCCTCTGTTCATATTTTCAATATCCAAAAGATCTTTCTTGTTTTCAGTCTATTTTTATACTCTTGGTCCTTCTTTCATGGATACAGTATATTCTTACCTCATGAAGATATTAATAGCTTTTTAAAATTTTATTTCTTCCCAGCTTTTTTTTAAACTCTAAGGTAAAAAATATTTATAGTGTTATATTAATATGTTTTAAGTGTACAATATAATGATTTCAAGAATTCTATACATTACTCAGTGTTCATTAAGATAAGTGTACTCTTAACCTGTTTGGGGGGGATGGGTTAAATAGACTTTTTTCAGACTCCTTTTAAGATCTGCTCCATTCTACTTCATCCCATATTCTTTTTTTCTAATAATTTTTTTTAAGTTTATTCATTTTTGAGAGAGACAGAGCATGAGCAGGGGAGGGGCAGAGAGAGAGAGGGAGAGAGAGAGAGAGGGAGACACAGAATCCAATGCAGGCTCCAGGCTCTGAGCTGTCACCACAGAGCCTGATGCGGGGCTTGAGCTAATGAACTGTGAGATCATGACCTGAGCCAAAGTCGGACGTTCAACCGAAGGAGCCATCCAGGCGCCCCTACTTCATCCCATATTCTTATATTTGTCTTGTGTTTTCATATTAGATACCTTTTTCAAATGGTTGGGGATCCTTGGCTATCTGCTCATATTTAAGAATGGTCCACAAAAAGCTGAATGGAAGCATAGTGCACAGGCATTATCTTTGGAGAGTTTCACCATGTTCTCAGAAAACCTCAGACCTACGTTTTCTTTGGGGCTTTTATTCCTAGAACCCAAATTCTAGGAAAAAGACTCTCTACTGCTCAGAGAGTATGCAAATTATTCCTTAGTTCCTTTGTTTTCAAGACAGCACCTCTATACTTAGCTGTTTATTGGTGACTCCAAGCCAGAAACCTCCCAATTTATTTGCTTCCTCTTCTGGGATGAAGTTCTAACTACTTCTTAAATAGACTTCCAAACAGTCTGCCTGTTTTTAGCCCCACCATTTCCTCCTACTTCTATAGCTACCTCATATGGACAATTTTTTAACCCTTTTAGGAAATCTACAATAACTTCAGTCAGCTTGCTTCGTGTCTCTCCCCAGTACCAACACAGGATTCAGTGCCCTCAGGTCTGCTGATGCCTTGGCCATGTGTCATCTGTTACAACTTTTAAAAGTTGGTTACTACTGCCTTTTTTCCTGCCGTCCCTGTCCTTGTGGATTTATATCTAAATTAAACAAATGTCTAATTTGACATCCCCCATTGCTCATACCTTATGTAAGTATGGTACACCTACTATAATTAATAGACCAATATTGAAACATTATTATATCAAGTCCATACTTTATTTAGACCTCTTTGGTTTTTAACCTAATGTCTTTTATTAATTTTTATGTTCCAAGATTCCATGCAGGATATCACATTACATTTAATTGTCATGTTTCTTTCACCTTCTCTTGGCCATGTCCTTGTTTTTGATGACCTTAACTGTTTTGAGGAGAACTGATCAGGTATTTAGTAGAATGTTTTTCAGTTGGGATTTGTCTGCTGTCTTTCTCATGATAGACCTTTCTTTTGCATCATTGTTATTATTTGCTTTTGCATTTCTGAAGTGAACTTCTCTTAGCTCTGATGTATGTATGATCTTTTCCTAATATTCTTGGATTTCATTTGCTAATGCTTTTTTTAGGATTTTTGTTTACAAAAATTTAAGTTTGTTTATTTTGAGAGAAACAGTGCAAGTGGGGGAGGGGCAGAGAAGGGGAGAGAGAGAGAGAGAGAGAGAGAGAGAGAGAGAGAGAGAGAGAGAAATCCCAGGCAAGCTCCATGCTGCCAGTACAGAGCCTGACTTGGAGCTCAAACTCATGAAGCTGTGAGATCATGACCTGAGCCAAAACCAAGAGTCAAATGCTTAACCAACTGAGCCACCCAGGTACCCCACAGGATTTTCATTTATATGCTTTTAACTGAGACAGACTCTAATTTTCCTTTTTCAATACTCATTTTGTCTGGTTTTACTGTCAAGGTGTCACAAGCTAAATAACAATTTTGGGAGCTTTCTTTCTAATCGCTGCAACAGGAAAAGATAGCTTCTCTTTTATTTGAAGCTTCAGTAAAACTGGGAATTGTCCTTTATTTTTATAAATCTATTCAAATTAACCTACTGTATTATTTTTTAAAGCTTACATTGTTTTTGTAGTTCTGTTCCTTTTTACCCTCATTATTTTTTCCTCAATTAATCCTGCCTACTTGTCTATTTTATTAATGCTTTTGAAGAGTTGTTTTTGATCATCTTCACTGCTTTCTAGTATATATGTGCATTCTCTTAACTTTCTTAGTTCATTTTTATTAACTTCTATATACTATTCTGCCATTTTTTCCTAATTTTTTGAATAGAACACATAGATCAATAATTTTCTTTTTTTTCTTTTGAGAGAGAGAGAGAGAGAGAGAGAGAGAGAGAGAAAACACATGAGCAGGGGAGGGGCAGAGAGAGAGAGGGAGAGAATCTTAAGGAGGCTCCATGCTGTCAGTGTTTGATTCCACAAACCTATGAGATCATGACCTGAGCCAAAATCAAGAGTCAGACACTTAACTGACTGAGCCACTCAGGCACCCCAATAATTTTCTCTTCTAATATACACACCTAAGGCCATATATTTTCCTCCATATAACTCTTCAGTTACAATCTAGACATTGTGGTATGTAACTTTCACTGTAGTTCTGTTTGAGGTATTTTCTAATTCACAGTTTCTTTTGGACTTAATTTATTTGGGGTGCAGTTTTTAGTCTCTTAATTTTGTTAATTTATTTCATCATATTCACAGGATGTGGTATAGTTTCAAAGTATGGACATGTGTTGAGACTTAATGATCTAATTGGTCAATTTCTGTAAATGTTCCATGTGCTTTTAAAAATCACACGTATTTTGAAGTTCAAAGTTTTTTATATATATCCATTCAATCAGGATAAATTGTATTGTGTACATCTTCTCTATTCCAATATTTCTCTGCTTGACTGATCAATTAATAAGAACTCACATTAAAATTTCCCACTATGATTATGGTTTTATTAGTAGTTCCTTGTAATTCTGTCAAATTTTGCTTCATATATCTGGAGGCTATGAAGTTCATATAAATTCAGAGCTATTACTGTCACTAATAAGTGATTTCTGCTTTAAAGTTTATGTAACTGACATATATTTAGTTTAGCTCAGTGATCTTTCTTCCCAGCTACCAATGTATGTACTTACTTATGGTCTTCCTGAACACAATGTATTAGGGTTACCTCTGGTAAACATCATATGGCTCGGCTTTAGTTCTTCAATGTAAATGAGATTTCTGATTCCATGAGTTTCTGATTTCAACTGCAAGTTTATATGGTTTGTATTTATTGTAGTTGCTGATTTGATTCTATTTCTAATATCTTACTTTCAGCTTCCTGTTGAAGTTGCTTTTGCTTTGCTTCTTTTTTTCTTTTTTTTTTTTTTAAGTTTTCTTGTTTGTTTAAGCAATCTCTACACCCGGTGTGGGGCTGGAACTCACAACCCTGAGATAAGAGTCAGCCAGGAGCCCTGCTTTGTTTTGCTTTTGAACCTTTGGAGGGAGTTTTAAGAGCTGTGTCTTGCCTCCACCACTAATCCTCTTTCTCTATTGTCTTATTACACTTTTCATTAACATAATCATCCCCAAGTTCTACTGCTTACCCCACACAAATGAAGACAGACTGATTTCTAGGCAATTAACCCCCCACTGGGTGTCATTTTGAGTATATATGTTGCTGGTGTTTTAAGGCCTAATCAAAGAAATGGAAGTACAATATATGGATGTGAGGAACTCAAGTAGAGAAATGACAAGCTGGCCAAAAGGAGCAAGGAGGAGTGAACCTGACAAGGAGCCGGGGCAGATCCAAGAACAGTTCTGTATCCTTCCAACACTGCACCCATGACAGCTGCTGAGAGCTTATTATATTAGTTATGGAACGATCCCAAGACACTGAAACAAAGGATTTAATAATGATGGCATATAGTGTCATGGAAGGGCCTTCCAAAACACAGAAGCACTGTTCCTTCTTAAAGAAAAACACATCTGTATTTCTTTCAGAGGAATCATATAATCAGTTAAAGAGAGACATTATAATGAGCAGATATAGTCCAAGCTGGAATTCCTACATACTGTACCTGAAAGAAAGTAGAGATAACAAAAGCCTAATGACAGACCTTCTAGGTTCTCGAACGTTTACAAAACCTCAGAAGAGACACTCACCTTCCTAATGTTTAATCAGTAAAATAAGTACATCTGTCAGTCTGAGAAATTATGTTGAAGGCTTAATGAGTACTTATAAATCAATATAAGCCCCCAAGTGAACAAATAATATGGCATTTATGTTTCTCATAAAGAATGTCATGATGCCTTTAATGCTTTGAGGATTAAAAAAAAAAGGTAAGGGGAATAGGTAGATGATTTACAAGCTTTGTCTCATCCTCTACCACCACCCAAAATGTAGCCATCCAAAGAGAGATCAGCTCCCAGCATTCCAATCACACTGGAACTCTGGCTGAGTAACAACTCCAAGGAAATGTAGGCCAGGTACCTTGTCACCTGTACCTCCCTGCTACCAGCCAACTAATAGATTCTCAGTTATGAAAGAATCCCATGTAGAATGTCTGTTTTAATACTGCTTTGCTCTCAGAAAAATTTATGCCTCAATGATAAAAATCCTAGGAAACACCCCTTATCACATTATCAAATTATGTTGAGTCCTTTAGAAGTATACGAAAGGACTGCATGCTCAATATTAGTGTCACTTTTTTAAACGAATTGAAATGTTTTTGCCCAAAATTACTTCCACTCATGGCATAAGTAACAGAACAGATGCTGACATTTTACATGTAGATGGTTCCTCAGTGAAGCAGCACTTAATTAAAAATGGGGATTTGAGAGATTTCAGAAAATTTCATGCCACCCTAAAAATACCAAGTACTTAGTTTATTTTCTTTTTCATGAGCAAGCTAGCATACTAGCCTAGTATCTTTCTGTTTCATTATTACTAAATGCTACAAGGCATTTAAAACATTTTATTGAAGTAGAAAGTCTTACAAACCAATAAAATCATAATTTTTCTCCAAACACACATGATTTTAACAGAGAAATCTAAAGTATAGAACTGTTCAAATACGCAAAGGATTTTAGTCATGAAATGTCTTGGTAATTGGTAAAACAGGCACTTATGACCAGATGGAGATTTCACATGGTTGCAATTTTATGTAGACTTGGTAGAATGCTGATGAAACATTGCTGGCGCTTTGTAAATAAATTTCCCTTTCAATTTGAAAACTAAACAAAAGGCACAAACCCAAAGGCTCAACTGAAACACCTTCATTCTGAAACCAGAAAAATCAGGCCTGGATTCTGATGATCAAAAGTAGAGAAATAGCCGGTTGGCATTCAGTTGACCACCACTACGGCCTGACTCCCCTCTTCTTCCTCATCTGCTTTACGGACATACATTATTCATTTTAAAGATTTTAGAAGGTAAGCAACCAATCCCATGGTAGTTTGGATGTGCCCACATGTCGTGCCATAGCCCTATTTCTAGGAAATATATGAATGTGAATATAAATAACTTCTTTCACAACAATCATTTTCAATGAACAATAAATTTAGCTGTTATTTTCAGCAAATGTGTAATAATGTAAATGAGAAAAGAAATATAAAATTGTTAACCTGCTAGTGATGGATTCAAGGTTTTAGAAGCAGTTTGTTATCCTAAACATTTGGTAATTGGTAGGATTATTCAACAAGAAACAAAGATACACTCAAATTGTTTGATCATTCTCTGCATGTCCTGAAGATCAGGCTAACATGAATTTTATTTTGTACATTTATGAAGAAATTGTTCTCTTAAGAACAGAAAGTTAAATTCAGAGCTGTGATAATCCTTAAACCTTATCATATTACAGTTTGTCCTTTTCACAGATGACAAGATGAACTATTGAACTGAGTGTACCGATTCTCTATATTAGTATTTCAAAGAAAAACTAAGTATTTGGAGGAGTTAATCACAACATAGAGTGCATCATGTGAAATTACCTCACACAAGTTTATTAAATTGACCTGTCCCATGCATACTCTGAAGTAGGATCAAAACTAATCTTTCCAAAGGACAGACAAAAGAAGTAAGCGCCCAATTTTCTTTCTTTTCAATAAAAATAATTAAAACTAGTTCTTGTTTTAGTAAATTCAACTTACTGAAAATTTACTATTGCCTTTGACAGTACCACGCTGATGATTTCCCTTGAATAATCTGTATATTGGACCCAAAGAAACCATTTATTCCATACATGCATAAATAATTCTCAAATAGTTTAAAGGGTGTTGCAATTGTAATTTTAACAGCAATGCAGTAGAGAGGAGTAGACAGCACTGCACTAAATGCAAAACACTTTGGAAGCCAGTTCCAGCTGTGGTAATTACTTTAGCTAGACAATATATTTTCTCTGGGTCTCAGTTTCTCCATTTCTAAAACAGAATTGAGAAGACTTGGCCTGCTTACAATAAAGAATCAGAAAGGATGCCTCAAAGTTCTTTGTAAACTGTTAAATACTTTATAAATTTACGGTATTATTATTTAAAATCATTACATGTATCTCTATGTCATTATATATATAAAGAATTGTAAATCATTTTTAAAAGAATCAAAAATTTGAGAAGCACAAATTGCTACCCAATAATTTATGAAACTAAACACATGATTTTGCCAATCATTTTCTCACTGACTCTGCAAGGCTATTCTAACCACTGGCAGATTTGAATACATAGATCAAAGATGTTTCCTGTCTTTTAAGGACAGCACTGAAGGATTCTAAGGCAATGCATTATTCACTTATAGCTAAATGGTTTGTTTTTCTTTGTTCACGAATCTAATCTAAATTAAAATACACACATTAAATACACATTAAGTTCTTACTTCTTAGTCTTACCTCTCTCATAGATAAAAGATTTTATTCAACACCATTTTTCTATGCAAATTTTATGAAGTTTTGATGTAACTCCATCAGCAATTTCCAAAATCATTAGAGATTCATTAAATTTTATATCATAATTAATGAAAACCAAAGTTTGCTTGGTTAAAAAAAAACTAAGGTAAAATTTAAGCCTTTATTTATCATTAATAAATGATTTTTAGCATTTTCAGGGCACCTGGGTGGCTCGGTCAGTTAAGTGGCTGACTCTTGATTTCAACTCAGGTCGTGATCTCATGGTTCCTGGGATCAAGCCCATCATCATGCTGATAGCACAGAGCTGCTTGGGATTCTCTCTCTCCCTTTCACTTCTCCTCCCTACCTCGTATGTGCATGTGCTCTCTCTCTCTTAAAATAAAATAAAACAAAAAATAATGATTTTTAACATTTTAATAATACTTTTTACTCAATTTGTGCTTTCTAGTTTGTTGTTGTTTTCCTAAGAGATTATCTGCCCATAAGCATGAATATGGTGGACCAGGAAGGACTTTGTGTGAGTGTGTGTGGGTGTATGTGCATGTGTATAGCTAAAACTGCAGAGCACTTCCATATGCACTTTTCTGTGCACTTGACTTACGTGTTCACACATTTATTCCTCCAACAACCCTTTATTGGGGACTATTACTACCCACATTTTACAAAAAAGAAATTGACAGAGAGGTTAACTTTCTCAAGGCCACACAGAAATTCCTTGGCAGAACCTGGATGCAGACCAGAAAGTTTGCCTCTGTAGTCCATTCATAAATCTTAAAAATATAATACTCTGGGGGAAAAAGTAGCAAAAAATACAGATTATGATATCATTTTTTAAAGTCTTAAAATTTAAATTAAATGATACATTATTTGAGGACACAGATACATGTGGCAAAACTATAAAGAAATCTACGAAATTATTACTGAAAAAATTGGGGATAGGCTGACAGGCTGATGAGAGAAGGGAAGTGACTTGAGAAAGGCCTATAGGGAACTTCACTGGTGTGGGAGCCATTCTATTTCTTAAGTTGGGTAGTAGATTCACTGGTGATCATTTTAGTACTACGGGCCATAACTTACAAATATGTCGCAGCTTATCTTATATGTCAAATATTTTATTGTAAAACTTAAAGAAATATTAATCAATAAGCTATTCAAACTCTTTAACTTATTCTGTATTTATGATACATGTGAGTTGGATAAATTACTCTTCTCTGTTTCCAGAGTAAAGCAAATGTGGTCAGGGATGGCAAAGGCTTGGCATGAATATCACCACTTCCTCTCATGATGGACAGTGGTTCGACATGGCTTGCTCCCTCCCTTATCTGGCCAATGTTTTAGAATGTGGAGAGGTCCACGTAGGACTCTGAGAATTCATGACTGATTAGGAACAGGTGGTTGGGGCTACTACACCAATTTGGTTGGAGGTAGCACCCCATCATCATTGTGCTAACGGATCCCTAGAATTCTTGCAACTGGGAAACTCTGGGATTCCCAATTGGTAACACTGATGCCTTTCAAAGATGCAGTTACCTGTTAAGTTTGAAGCATCAGTGGGACTCAGTTGTAACCAGTGGCGGGCATCAGAGTCAGTCACAACATCTGTGGGAGTGCTCAGTTCCGGGTCTTCGTCACAGGTTGGCCATGGGCTCATGGACAGCTCTGCCTCGTTGTTATAGCCCAGAGCTGTGTCACTGCTGACACTTTCACCTGGCACAACAGAAGAACCGAAGTCTGAAATAACAAATTGCTGGAAATCAGAATGCTCCCGATTACTAACATGCAAGTAACTAAACAGTTGACGCAGCAGGAATCTTTCAGGGGATAGGGGCTCAAAAGGTGACTCTGTAGGGATCTTTGCCGACAAAACAAAGCTCCCAGGTACAGGGCATTGATAGTCATTACAAGCTCCATGAATGTAACATGTCACTGAAGTGACATTCTTTTCAAGGAAGTCTTTAATTCAGTTATCCCATATACCCAAAAGATTATATCAGGTCCTTAAGCTTTCTATTGCAATATACACAGCTACAAAATAGGAGTGAGTGGAGGAAGAAGGTGGGAATTCATTTCACCATGAATGCAAGTTTATTCTCCTAGCTATAAGAGTCTAAGGATGCTTTATACATTGAGCTCAATATTTAGTCCTAAACCCAGAGTCAATCACCCACACTCACTGAGGGATGAAGTGTCCAACTGCAAAAGATTTTCTCCAAAAGAAATTTTTTTCCCCTTTAAACACTAAAAAGTTCTAATTTGTCATCATACAATGACGCTTTCAAAGGCTATTAAGCCGTATAGAGCTATTTAGTCTGACACAAAACAGACCTAGACAGTCTACTCCTCCAAGTCTCCTGTCTACTTCATAACAGTTTTATGTGTCTACCCTTCCTGTCTGCCTACTCTTCTGTCTGTTCTTTGTATTTGCTGCTGACCATCCCTCAGCCTTGTTGCTTGGGATTGCTGTCCTTTCTTCACTTGCCAAGAACTACAAGTTGTCCCAGCCATCAGATAAACTGAAAGTTGCCCTAGAAACCAACCTGTTAGGTCCCTAACTTCATCTGCCACAGAACTCCAAGCCCACAGGGTCTGAAGGTGGAGCCTAAGAGGAGCTCCTCTGCCTCTACCAAAACCAGCCTCGATTTGCAGGAACTGCCTGTTATGCAATCTGAGAAGGGCATGGCCAGGTACCTGACTTCATGGAAGCAAAGTATTAGGGCCACAGTTTACAATATATAATATATCCAAGGATTTGAATCAGATTTCAGTTTTCAGATACTTATACCATTGACTTCAATGTGCTTCTGAAGCTTTTTGTTCCTAGCCTGTGAGAACTTTCTGGAGAAGATCAGTTTTCCTTCTGGGTTTGTTTGCTCACCCAGCCATTGACCTTGGTTGTGTCTCTTACCTGGAGAAAGACCTGGGGTGGAAGGACAGGCCTCTAAGGCACACATAATGGACTGGACCTGGTTTACTGTATGTGTCGACTAACCACCCATCAATCCTGGGATTCCAGGAATAAAAATGTCCCAATTCACAACCGTGACTCTTCAGAGGGAAGTATCTTCAGAGGATAAGATACAAGTTATAAGAGAACAAAATAGATCCACTCTTAAGTGGGACGAACACAGACCACATTTCCTGGAACTTACTCTTCTGTCTTTCCTTACATTTTCCTTGTGTCTGCTGCAAATCATCTTTTAAATCCAATTCAGCAGGGCTGCTGCTTCTTCTGACTAAGATCTTCAGACAAAAAGAAATATTGCATTTGTTACAGGAAAGTTCTAATTTTTACAAGACTAAGTTTCTAGTCCACATTTATAAAGAAAAAGAAACAAACAATAATAATAGCAACAAAAAAATTGAATGATGTTTTCCACTTGAAGGATATGTGTTCACAAATTACTATAATTGAATTATAAAATTACTCAAGATCTGAAATTTTTGGCTTCTTCTTTGTCAAGTGACATCCAATTAAATTGATCTACCAAGAAGGGATGCCAAATTATATGGAAATAATTTATTTTTAAAGTTTTATTTGTACTTCTGCTTGAGCACACATACATAATGAAGCCAATTTGCAGAGGGCCTAAGTTACCCAGGAATGGTGAGTGTGCAAGCAGGGAATGTGTAAATTCTATCTAGGCATCTAAAAGTCACTCAGTGCCTCTTTGTGAAATACGCAACAGACTTTCCTGAGCACCGCCTCAACACCTAAACCTTGTGTTAAATAGAGACGACTAAAAGATTTGGAGGCAATCTGCATCCTCTAAAATTTATAACTTGCTTGGAGAGACAAAACATACACATTACACATAATGATTACAGTGTACATAAGCAAAATGTGCAAGCAAACTCTCTCTAAAAGGTATGCAGAGTAAAGTGTTACCTTAATCGGCTCACAGTTACAGGACAGCTGTTCAAGAAGGCAACAGACATGAAGTGGTAGAGAGAAGGCAGGAGGGGATTCAAGGCAGGAAGCACTGAGTGGTAATCAGCAAGTTCTATGTGCAGGAAAAGAAGCTGATTATAGCAGGCCATGCAAGGCAGTCAGGCGAAGAAGGAAAATGTTAAGAAGAAAACGCAGACCACCTTCTAAAAGAGGTAGCTGCCAGTGGGCCTTCAACATCAGGCTTACAAATTTCAACCCAATATTGACAAAACAAGCAACTGTATGTTCCAGATAATAGTTTACTGTGATTAAAAATTCAACTAGAAAGATAAGTCTAGTAGTCATCTGTGGGATATATTAAAATTAAGAAGAAAACCGCTATGAACTGTTAGACTGAATAAGGAATGAGATGATAAGGCTTTTGATGGTGGAAAAGGAGAAGAAAAGATAAATAAGAAAATGCTGTAGAATGACAGACAAGAGCTTATATGAGACCTGTATATGGGAGTGGAAGAAAATTAAATCACAAAAGGATATGGACCTAGGGAACCATAGGAATGATGGTGATGAAGGAAAGGAGGGAGGGAGGGAGGAAAGAAGGAAGCATAAGCAAAAAGGAACTTGAGAAGATTTCTGATGTTTTAATTTTCATATTTAGGCTAAATATCCAAAGCAAATGTACCGTAAGTGGGCAATAAAAATCTAGGAGTGAAATAGAGGATTAAGTCAAGAATGAAGATGTGAATTTAAGGTCCTCCAGTGCAAAGTGTGTAAGAAACCTAGGGTTCAATGAGCCAACTAAAGGGAAAAATATTAAACAAGCAAACAAATGAAAAGGAGGGGCTGAGATATACAATTAAAAGACAGGACAATTATTAAGCTAAAGCACAGAAGTAGGTCATGGATGAAATATCTAGAAGACTAACAGTACATGAAAAAAAATACTACCCAGCCTTAAAGAAGGATGATATATACCTAATGTGATAACAGAAATATACCCAGGATCTTTCCTCAGCTAAAAAGCAGAATGTGGGTGGTTCTGACTATATGAAAGATGTTTGGAATTTCCTCCAGCTATAGAAATAGATTTTATGTAAGAATTTCAGGCTCACAGGGAAGTAGAATAAATCTCCCAGTGATCCATACTCCCCCCACAAAGTGAGCAGAAACGAGAGCAGTGAAAACAGGGCTGCCATAAGGGTAAATCTACTATTGCCACTGCCAGTGGCAAAAGGACTGAGATTCCGGGATTAAAGGAGCACTCATTGGTTCTTGGAAGAAACAAATGCACATTGTCCTGGTGAAACTCCATCACTTCAGACATCCAGATTTCCTGTAGATTAAGATCCATCAGCTAGGAACTCATAATCAAAGATCACTGAATACCCAAGGAAGTAAATCATCATGTACAAGAGTCTCAGAAATAACAAATACTAGATTTAGACCCCCCTCCTACCGGTCCCCCCCGCCCCTGCAAGGACTTCAGACAATCAGAAAAAGAATTTAGAATTGTAATTTGTGACTATTTTAAAGACAGAAAAGATAGAAATCACAAAAATGAGCAATCACAAAAATGAGCAAGCAACAAGAAATTATTAGAAATTACAAGAATGTTTGAAAAGAATTAACCTGAACTTTCAGAAGCACAAGTTATCATTGTTGAACTAAAAAACTCAGTGGAAGTATTACATAGCCAACTCCATATGAAAAAACAAAGATCTGAAAAACAGATCTAATGAATCACCCAGAATGTACCAGAGGGTCAAGAAGAGTGGCAAATGTGAAAAGAGACATAAAAACATGGAAGACAGAATGAGAAAGTCTAAATATATTTCTACTCAAAATTCCAGAAAAAAAGAGCTGAAAGAACAAACGAGGCAATATTTGAAGAAATGACTACCAAGAATTTTCCAGAAACAATGGAAGAACAAGATGCAGGGCACATAGCATATACAAAAAAGGACAAATGTATAAACCAAAAGAAAATGCACCTAAATATAATGCAAGAAAACTGAAGGGCAAGGACAAAGAATAGCAAGGAATGACAACTAAACAGAATGGACAGAACTCTCAAAAACAACAATGAAAGACAAAAGATAGTAAAAAAATAGCTTCCAATAGAAGGTGGGGGGAAGGGATAAAGAAGTGGAGGAACTACAGTAATTAAGATGTACTACTGGCCAAAAACACAAAGTAACCAATCAGTCAAGGTAAGTATATATGAGAGAGAGGTATAATTTCAGATCAATGAAGGAAAGATGAATTCAATAAATGGGACCAAGGACAAGTGGTTACCCATGTGGGAAAAAATAAAATAAAATTAGATCCCTACCTCCATAAATAAGAATCAATTCAAGATGGATAAAAGACTTAAATGTGTACAGCAAAACTGAAACACTTAAATATTCTTATCCTTGTAGAGTTGGCATTTTAATATTTCATAAACCTAACTATAAATATAATTAATAATCAAAAATACCAAAATTAAGAACTTCTGTTCATCAAGACACCATTGAGAGAGTGAAAATATAAACCACACACTGGAAAAAAATATTTTCCAGAAACATAACCAAAATAGGATTACTCTTCAGACTATATAAAGAATTAGTACAAATAAGAGAGAAAAAGAAAAAAAAAATCAATAAGAAAATGTAAAAGACGTCACATGAAACACACATGGTCAATCAACATGTGGAAATATTTTAAACTTTATTAGTAATCTGAAAAATGCAAAATAAAATGAATTCCCATTTTCACCCACCTAACTCACAATCTGACAATAGCAAGTATTGACAAAAATGTGGATGAATGGGAACTCAACACATTGTTGGCAGAAATATAAGTGGTGTAATCACTTTGGAAAACATACAGTCTCTTGTAAAGAATATTCTTCTACTTTATGTCTCATTAATCCCATGCCTAGATAGTCACCATAAAGAAAAATCTCAAACATGTAGATCTTGAAACATATACAAGAGTGCACATAGCTACATTTTTCATTGATAAAAAAAGATGAAACAATCTATCCATCAACAACAGAATGGAGAAATAAGTTGTGACATATTCACAATGGAGTGTCATATGGTAGAGAAAACAGGCTACACGCCACAGTGTTGATAAATCTTAGAAATATGTGAGTGAACAAAAGCAATAAAATCACTTAATAAAGTTTATAAATAAGGAACACTAAAGAATATAATGTGGAAATACATACATATAGAACAAAACTATAGAGCAAAGCAAGGACATGATAAACACAAAGCCAATATAACATTCTCCGAGGGGACAAGGAAGGAACATATATAGGCCAAAGCAACAGCACTAGAAAAATTCTAGTTCTTAAACTGGGTGGTGGGCATATAGGTATTTATTTGATTATTGAAACATACATATATGTATGAAATATACATATATTGTCAAAATACACATGCAGGTATATACAGAACATATATTTATTAGTATATAAGTATACATAAACATATGCATGTTTATGTATATATGACATATATACAAGTATAAATAAACATATATAAAAAGATACATGCCCTTTAAAAATAAAGACAGAAAATCTTAACACTGGTTATCTTCTAGGCAGGGAGGACTAGAGAGAGATTTTCTCTGTTTATTGTGTGCACCTTTCTGTTATGTTTGAGTTTTCTATAAATATATATCTACATATTTTTAAAGAATGACTAAGCAGGAGTTACGTGCATGCATGAAATGTGGGCTACTTTTTAATTTTTATTCTTTATACTTTATATTCAGTCTAAAGAGATAAATGCTATTTTACATTTTTCTAAAAAAGAAATCATAACTGATCTTTGCAAAAAAAAAAATCACTTATCTAGCAACTCATGTCAGGTGGAACATGCTACCTTAAGCAGTTTCAAGAACAGGGAATCTGAATATACGTCTGACAGGCAAGGATACCTGCTTAAAAATATAGAATGCCAGGTACAGACCAGAAGGTAAATTCCATTTTCATGCTAATTTTTTTTTATTTTTGTAGTGTGACTATAATTTTACACAGAAAGTAAGAAAGCCTTTAAGAGCTCTCAGGGTTGTTCAGGGCAATAACACATCTAAATGGAGAAATGTTTTAAAAGAACTGCCACTAATAAGCGTATTTATTATGCCAATAATTCATATGTTTATTTTTAATTACAAACTGATATAGTTTGAAAATATCTTACTGTTATTCCTTCATGTTCTTTCTTCACATATCCTTTATTTTCTTGAATAGTCTTGGACTCTGAAGAACTCAAAGTCTGTGTATTTTCTACCTTTTGACCTAGAGATTTTGGGGAAAAAATTAACAAAATATTTTAGATGATAAAATTGGAGAAAAAAAATTATATGTAAGTAATCAAATTTAGATATCCTAAGGTATGTAAAAATAGGAGTTACGATCTGGCAAACTGATAGTCTATGGGTCAAGTCTACCCTATAGAATCTTTGACCCACAGATAGCTTTTAAGAGACTGCATTGAGTGCAGCCAATAGGTCCACCTAGCACATTATGTCAGTACAGGGGAAGGTAACAAGACTCTCCTAGGGGCCTTGAGAATGGGATCTCAGAGGAAAGCTGCCTGAGTTTGCCAGGTGAGCTGACAGGAAAATAGAGCAGGAAGGTGGTTCAGTATTGCTCAAGAATAAAGACTGACGAGAGAAAGCATGAATTTATCAGTATCAGTGATAAAAAAGGGAATATCACCACATAGCCTATAAACACTAAAATGATCATAAGAGGGTTTTATGAATAATCTGGGGCCAATAAATTTGAAAAGATTACATGAACTGAACAAATTCCTAGAAAACCACAACTTATCTGAATCAAAACAGGAAAAGGAAAATTTTAATGGTCTTAAAATGATTTAAAAATGTGAATGTTTTTTTGAAATCTTCCTAGAGGAAAATTCCAGGCAACTGGTGAATTCTACCAAATATTTAAGGGGAAAAAATTTAAAACAGTCTTACACCAAACCTTTCAGAGAACAGAAAATCTTTCAGATAATACATTTCTCAAATTATTTTAGTGTATCTTCTTACTTCAAGAAAATTTCTAAGAGGGAATACTTCCCTATTTTGATGAGGCTATGAGATAACCTGTTGATAAACAAGATGGTTTATCTCTTACTTAACTGATGAAACTAAAACTAAATAATAAGCATATTCACTGCCACCAGACACAACTGAAACATGCACTTTCCCTGTAAAACACATCATTCATTGTTTACAGATCTGACCATCTGCCTCTCTGCTTTGCTGGAAGGTGTCAGAGACACTGTGTAGATGGATGCCATCAGCAGTGCTTATTTTCAGCCTCAGCAAAGTTCACAGGCTGCTAATAAACTTTTTCACAAGTCCAGCCAGCCCTCCATTCTCACTGTCAACTTTTATGGCTCTCCTCACAAGACCCTTTCTTGCATGCCCCTACCCTACCTCCTACTTAACTCTGCTGCTCGCCCTGACCCTGTGGTGTGGCATTCTCTGCTTCCCACCTACTCCAGCCACCACTGGACTTCTCTCTAGTCCTCAAACAGGCTACTCTTAAAAGAGGTGCACCTAGGGGCACCCGGGTGGCTCAGATGGTTAAGGATCCGACTTTGGCTCAGGTCACAATCTCACAGTTTGTGGGTTCGAGCCCCGCGTCAGGTTCTGCATTTGCAGCTCTGAGCCTGGAGATTCTGTCTTCTCTGTCTCTAATCCTCCCCTGCTTGTGTTTTCTCTCTCTCTCTCTCAAAATAAATAAATAAACATTAAAAAAAAGAGGTGCATCTAAGTATATATAATTTTAGATAAGTGTATTAAACAGTGAAAATATTTCATTGCCAGAAACCACATCCTTGCTATCAACTTAAAAAGCAAGTTTCCTTGAAATAAATTGAGTGGGGTTAGAATAAACGCAGAAAGCAATACGGCGTGCAGCTCCTTCCCAGCCAGGATCCACAGTCCTATATTGTTTAACCACTGCAGCTACTCCGTACCCTGAGAGGAATCTGGGCGGGGCGGCTCAGTGACGTCAGGTGTGCTGCTGCTCCGAATGATATGCTGCTCTGCCCCCAGGCAGCCAGATTCCATGGCAGGTGCATTTTCTGATTGCTGACATTCTTCCACTTCTGTGGGCATTAACACAAAACATGCAGAGATATATTCAAAGATTTTTAAAAATAATTTCACCACTTGAACCAACTGATTCTAAAAATGTAGTCTGGGATACTTCCCCCCCCCCCCCCAAATTACACAATAAGATAATCTGCATTTACATACTAAAGTTTTCTTTCTACACTTGTTAACAAGTAATATTCCACTCTAAAAATACATTTTAAGTTCTGCAAAGCATTTTATTTTCAAAATGGAGAAAAAAAAAGAGAAAAAGCTGCAGAAATGGTTGAGAACTGTGAAAGTCACTTGGAATGTCAGAGCCGGGCATGCCAAGGAATGAGGGAACCAGGAAATACACAGAATAGGTAATTTACATTTGAGGAGAGTAGAAAGTCACACACACACACACACACACACACACACACACACGTGCACACACACACTCTCTTATAGGAAGATAAAAGGAAATGGGAATTTCAACTCTATCATTCCTTTCAACAGATAAATGCACAACTGTCCAAAATAAAATACTACAATTATTTAATAGCTTTTACCACCAAATGCAATGCTGAATTAATCACTAAAGTACAAAAATGATCCACTGGCATTTTTGGAGAATTAATACATAATTATTATAAAATAGAAAACCATAGGTGAGTACTGGCCACTGGATAATCTCAGCTAGCATTATTACAAACTACATTCTCCCAGAGAATGAGTTCCCTATTCTCTATGTGGCTCCAGAGAGGTCCCTCTAAAACCAAGATCTGACTGCACCACTTCTCTCTTGCCGAGGCCCCACATCATTGTACAGCCAAGCCTGGGATCCTCACAGTGGACATAGGGCTCCCCCTGACCTCTCCCCACAGATTTGATCCCCCACAGGAGCTCTGACTCACTTTAGTCTCCAGCAATCCTAGCCCACCTGCACCTACTGCTCTCTCCTTTCTGCGGCTCACTCTTCCACACTACCCTCAGACCTGTTCCTGCCTCCTTTCCTCCCTCCCTTGCTACCTGGACACCCCTCCTACAGGACTTGCCATGTGGTCCCTCAGCAGACTCCACACTCACTCCTACAGTCATAAAACTTTACATCTACATAGCTGTAACATATTTTCTAAAAATTTTAATTTAGCTAAAGTTTCCTTCCTTCTAAGATAAAAATTCAGCCTGTATTATCTTACCCGGCAGTGTCAACCACTTCCTCACCTGAAATGAAGCTCACTGCCCTTGTGCCACCCTCAGTATAACCCTTTACTCCGAACATAAGCCAAAGTGCTGGCTCTCCCTAGTCAAGTTGTATGTATGTATTACTCTACATGTAACACACAGGACTTCAAGAGAAGGGTGCTGCTTTATTTTTACTATCCAAACAAAAATTCTATTTTAAAGTACACTGATACACGTAATGAGACTTTAAAACTATGAAGTTTGTGTGACCCTTCATTTATAATTCAGAATACTGGGCCATAGTCTAAATTTAGGCACTGACGGGAAGCTGAACTTAGGGCATAAGCAAAAGATGGTCAAGGTAGCAAGACAAGAGCACACAGACCCATTAAAGCCGCATCTCTTCCAGGTTGTCTTTGCCCTTATCTTCTCTTGAATAGTCAAGAACTGTTCATTTTCCCACAGAAGACACAAGACATGTGTACATGTTTGTGATCTCCCCACACATCTGCAAGCATAGACTAGGCCCTTTTCACAGGTCTGCTTCTAGGCTCCTCAGCGTTAGGCAACAGAAGCCAGATGATACCATGAGACCAGACCCTCCCTGCTGCCTTCGTTCATTGTTTATTCTAATTATGCAAGATACTGAAACCTTCTGGGAAGCGTTTATATTCGTTAATGAACCTACTTGTTAATCTAATATCAGTAGAGGGAGCCCAAGAGCTTCCTAATTCTCTAAAAATGATTGGCAAGTGCCAGTTTTTATGGACAGTGGGAAGAGTGGCTTTTATTCACTTAAACTTGATGCCAAAAACTGGTAGATATTGGTTTCTGGGCTAGGAGCAGAAACAAATAAGAGCCAGGCCAACACTGGCAGCATCTTTTTAAAGATAAAGAACATCGCCATCTGGTGGGATACCGTACAGTCACAGCACCATGTTTTCCAAATTCGAGTGTCCCCACTGGTCCTCAACACAACAGACGGACGAAGAGCCTGCCATCACCAGCTGGTGTGCCTTCCCAACAGGCTGGCCTAATGCAGCTTTAAGGCTTTGTTTTTGTAAAACTGTTGGTAGGAACTTCTCTGATGGAGAAGGTCCAAGCCCACAGAAATCACCAGAAATGGTGAGGATGGGAGCATCCATGATGAGGGTGGAAAGAAAGGGGAGAATCATAATGTCAAGCATACTGTGAGGACTGCTATGCTATTGGTTCCCCGAACTACTGCTATAGTTAGTTGACTGTTAAGTGATCTAGTGTGGAAAAAGAATTTAAAATTCTTATCTCACAATTAAAATCCAATTTCCTGATTTGTAAATGTACAGTTCTTGGCCTTTCTCACACTTTATACTAAGTATATAGTCAATATATGCCTTGCATAAATGAACAAATGAATACCAAAAATATTTTCTTGATACTTTTTTTCTTAAACAGCTCTTGAGCTCCCTCTGCTGGCTTTTTATTTGTTAAGAAAGGGACAAATGTCAAAACTGCTCCCGTTCCACAGTGTTGCTGTTTCATAACAAATTAAGACCATTTAATACTGATATGCAAATATCAAGATACAGGATTATGTGATACTCAAAGCATGAACAATCTAAGTTATATAAAAATTACATTATAAATTCTGGTTAGGTCTAACACATTCTCTGTTTTGAGTACCACACAATTTGTTCAAATCACTTCAAAGAGCTAAATTCTATCTCAGATTCACCAAATCATTCATTGTCTCGCAAGCATTGCTACCCTAGTAACTCAAATTTTAAAAGTTCTAACCTTCTAGCTTCTTGATAGTGTCAACTACACAGTACCATTACAAAATCACTGCTTTCTAAGGCTCCACTCAAAACACCAGGAAAATGATCAAATTAGAATTACTTCATTTTTCCCACTGAGAGAAAAATCCACATGATTAAATTAAATTAAGAGTGCAAAGTCTTTAGAAACTTCTATTTATTCCAGACGTCTGACCACTTTTCAAAGCAATTTCACTCAGTCTTTAATCTAAGGCTTTCTTAATCAATCTTATTAAATGAAGTGAGACTCATTCTTCAATTACCAAAATTCTGGGTTCCATTTATCCCTCATACAAGGTTGCAAAGGCAAAATGAATAGTTTAATTTCTTTTTAAAAGCATTGTGCATAAGACCAACTTGAGCCTATTAAAAAGCACAAGAGATAGAAGTCAACTCAACATCTTGAGGTTTCTTAGGAGGTCCAAAGGTGAACCAGCCCAGACCCTGACAACAAGCACTTCCTGACCATTGGGTACTACCTGCAAGCCTGACAACCAGAGGCAGAAGCAGCCAAACAAGGCTTTCAGTTTGGTACCATTAAGTCTCTTTTAGAATGAGAGAAGATCACTGAACCTCTAATTGCTACAACTACAATGGCCCTAAAGGAAAAATAAAATCTATCATCGGCATGGCCTATAAGCACTACAGACTGATAAATGTCCCAACATAAAAGCAGTTAAAATTGCAAAACAGCTGGAAAGCATTGTTCTCACAAAGGAGAGGAAGGAAAATCACCAAACTGCCAGTTCTACTTCCCACGTGTGTGTTCATGTAGCTATTCATATAAATGGGATACAGGTGGTTATTAGTTTCCCCCAAATCTGCTGCCACCAAATAGAGTCCCAAAGGGACCAGAATAAATATAAGAGTGGCTGAAGGTAAGTAATCCTCTATTGTTTAGATTATTAAAGCAATTTTTACATATAGACAAGAAACAAAAATAAGAAATGTTAACAAATGAAAACAAAATTAGCAATCATTTTTATAGTAAAGACCTTGTGGCCAGAAAGTCAACATTAAAAGTGTCTGCATACTACGTATAGGTGGATATACATCTACCTATATCTAAACTTAGCCATAGGTAAGCAATATATGCCAACACACTAGGATTTAAATTGGGGCAGAAATTTAATACTCTCGTGTGCCAACCGGTGAGAATGCACAATCTAAAGTAGGATTGATATGCACTGTTCCTGGCCTAGTCTCTCAATAGGACAGTTCCAAAGGGAAATGGCATCATACTAAGGAGGAGTTCACTACTGTAGCTGTCAGATAAAACACGAGGAACAGCAGACTGTTCTCAGTGTCACTACATGGCTAAGTCCCTTTACCCTTCATGCTATAAAACCAGGAATAAAGATGGCAAAGGCAGGAAAATACTGACTTGGCATGGCCTGCTTTGCTTCACCCCAAATCAGGGTCTTTCAACCTCAACACTACTGATATTTTGGGTCCGACGATTCTTCATGGTAGGGGCTGTCCTGTGCAGCCACTGTCAGGTGTTCAGCAGCATCCCACTAGGGGCCGGTGTTTAGGCACCGTCCCAGCTGTAACAACCAAATGTTCCCTGGGGGGCCAAATCATCCCCAGTTGAGAACCACTGTTCTAAATCATATTTAACTTCTGTTGGAACTGTGTGTGTGTGTGTGTGTGTGTGTGTGTGTGTGTGTGTGTATGAATCAAGAATCTGAATAAACTAAAATATAATAGTGAATGAGAAAAAGGTTTCCAAACTGAGATTGTGAACAAAAATAGATTTCTTAAGAGAAAATATTCTGGACAAACTAGTAGAAACCTTGATCAAAGGAAACAATATGGGGAAGAAAATGCACTGTGAAGAACAAAAACTTTCACCATGAAAAGAATGCCTTTTGGGTGTATATTAACTATATACCAGCCAAATAGAAAACAAAACTATTTTAGATACTTTATTAATCATCTCTAGGCAGTAGTACTTTTTTGACAACCAGATTATCAAGTAGTTGACGCTCATCAGTAACTTAATTGACTGGGGATCATGTTACCATTCGTATTGCTTTTCACCTTTGGTATCTACTAGAGAAAAGTATTTTCTGAGAAGTGTAATCCGTAGTCTCAATGAAACAAATTTCTTCCTTCATATTCTGTGAATTAAATAATATGACATCTTACATGCTCATCAGGGGAAGTAAGATTTAATTATGCTTTACTACACTACATCATCATACAATATGGCATGATTTAGTGCTACAGAAAGCCACACTCAGGCTATCTCCGATAGTAAATAAATACTGATTTACAATGCCGTCTTTCTGAAAATAAGAACATGAAAACATATCCCTCTTAGCATGAAAAGTCAGTTCATTTTAGAATCTCTGAACAGTAACTGGACATAGGCCTAATTATTCACTGCAGAGCACAGTAGACCCTTTTTTTGAGGGGTCTATGCCAAAAATCACCATTTTTGATGCCATAACGTTTCAGTAATCCAGAAAATACACTGTGTACAAACTACAAGTGGGTGAACTCAATTTTAATTGGCTAGAGCACAAGAACAATGTTTCCTTGTTCTGAAAATTAGCACTTTTTAGCGTCTTTTTTTTTCTACTCAAATCAATAATCAGTGTGACTGATAAACATAAACATTACTTTACACATGATTACAATTTATTAATCCCAAGGAGGTATTGCCTACATGATTTTTCCCGTTTATCGATTTTGGGGAGGCACAGCAAGCAAAACTTTTGTGCTGCAGGCATTGTATAGAAGGCGCCCATCACTGGTAGAAACTATGGATCAAAAGGTCCTAGAGCAAAGACCAGTGGTGCTGCAGAAATTTTCCTTGACTAATTGCTGCTAAACATTTAACTGCATAAAAACAATTATTAATATTCACTGAAAATAAATGCAAAGTGCAATGGCCAGGCACGCATGCGCAGTGTGGGGGGTATTAACAAAGGAAGCAAGGCCTACAGGCAAGCAGGAGAAGCCCAGGGACACTGACGGACACATGAGACAGCGTTACAGTACCTGACAGCCTGTGAGAGCAAGAGGAGTAAGAGAGACCAGGTAAGAGAGCGCTCACGGTGTGAAGGAGGAGCGGGACGCTTTTAGTGGCAGGCAAAGCCTCAGAGAGGTGGACACAGTTGCTGATAGACTGGCTTCGCTTAGCTTCCAGGAGAGATAAAGTAACAATTATGTCAGAAGCACATTAGGATCTTTCACTTCTTTTCTTTTCTTTTTTAACTTATTGCTATTTTTCTGGGCTTTCTTTCAAATTTAAAAAAGGTCTTTTAAACTTTAAAGGAGGTCAGTACAAAGTAGAGTATTTAACTGTAGTCTCTAAATACAGCCAACCTTCAGTCATTCTGATGACATGGGAGAATGGACACTCACACTGTATCACTTTGTATCACACTCACATTTGGGTTGTTTATTTGGGAAGACACTATAATCCATTTCCCCTTCCTAAAGGACACATACATGAAAAGACAACCGGCAGGGAGGGGAAAATCTAGCCTAAGATAAAAACTGTTCTATAAATAATAAATAATTTAAAAATTGGTTTACTGAGAGCTGACTGTATCCAAAAGCAAATCATTTAGTAAATTAAATATCCTAAAGCACAGAAACACATGAAAGTCAAGTTGAACATTAAAAGATTTGATATTTGAGGGTAAAAAGGCAAAAATCTCCATGAAACCCATCCTTGTATATCACATTTCATGCTTGTTAAATCCATAATTTCTTAGGATGAACTTTATGATGTTCTCAAGTTTTCTACAGACCACTATTTAAATAACCATTTGAGAAAACAGATAAACACAGGAAGAGAATATGCCTCTATATACGAAACCACCAACAGTGGGATCAGTTTTATCCTTAAAACTAAAATATAAAGGTTGACTTGTTGTTTTATTATTTTTACATCACTTTATTTCACATTCACGGAATACAAGTACAAACGGTAATGACACATTTGCAGAGGGTGAAACAAAGTTTTTACTTCCTTGCCCCTCCCCCCTCAAACCCCCCCTCCTCTGGCTGTCAGTATTCCCAGGTCTGATTCCCACAGGGAATCCACAGGGACTACCTGCAATGGGATTACAGCACACTCTTCACAAATGGTTAAGATGATACTTCAAATGACTTCCATGTGAATGTCAAACTGACTTACTTCAAATTTCCTAAAAGATGTGTTCATCTCTCAATGTCAGAGGGCGTCTGAAAGAGCTTTCCTTTTATGAATCAAATGTGTATTTTTCCAAAACTGATCACTAGATATTTAGAAATAATAAAACTTATAATTATTATAATTATAATAATTACTTTGTGTGGAAACTGACTTGCTTTAATCACTCATTTTAGACATCTAAAATTTTAGCATCATTCACACTCAGAAGCAAAGTTTTCCTTTATAATTCTTTAAGACTCTCCTTGCCAGTTCCTTTTAAGTTGCAAACTAGTTCCTTCTCTGTTAAATTGTTCTTTCTCTACTCTGCAATTGCTTGTTTTATTATTTCTGTCTTGCCACCATCACTGACATTTTCTCAATCATTTTCTTAATCTAGATTAAGTGTAGTCACTGGGGCAAGTTATAATAATCTTTTCCTTTAATGTTTATTTATTTATCCTGAGAGAGAGAGAGAGTGGGGCAAGGGGCAGAGAGAGGGAGAGAGAGGATCCCAAGCAGACTCCACGCTGTCAGCGCAAAAGCCTAACACAGGGCTCCATACCAAGAACTGCGAGATGACATGAGCCAAAATCAAGAGCTGGACACTTAACTGACTGAGCCACCCAGGCGCCCCTATAATATAATAATCTTAAATTATTCTCGTACTGGGATTAGAAAAAGTAAATCACTTTCAAATGGGTCTTCCATGATAAACACCTTAACGCTAAAGGTGACAAAAACTGCCTGAGCTGCTATTCTCATTAAAAGGTGGCCTCAGGGCGCCTGGGTGGCTCAGTCAGTTGAGCGCCGACTTCGGCTCGGGTCACGATCTCGCGGTCCGTGAGTTCGAGCCTCGCGTCAGGCTCTGTGCTGACGGCTCGGAGCCTGGAGCCTGTTTCAGATTCTGTGTCTCCCTCTCTCTGACCCTCCCCCGTTCATGCTCTGTCTCTCTCTGTCTCAAAAATAAATAAACATTAAAAGGTGGCCTCCACACTATCAACACCTACCATAAAAGTATTCTGGGCCTTTTTAAAAGATGGAAAGGCAAGTTATTACACAATGTAAAAATAACAGAACTGAGTAAAACCACTAATAGTCTATATAGATTAGTTTTATAAAACAGCATGATACAATAAAATCTTCAGAGACCGTTGTTTTCACAGGCAACTAAAAAGAAAAAATGTGAAGTAAAACAGGAAATACATATGTATTGCAAGATACATGAAGATAATAGATTGATCCAACTCAATAGCTCTTATCCCATTATCTTTTTAAAAGTTATGGTTCCAAGTGTTATTAATTTTTAATCCTCTAAAGGCCAGGTTTATGACTTTTAAGCGACATACTCTAAACAGACTTTTGTAAGAGTTCTTACTGATGCAATACCATATGTTTCCAGATGCCTAAGAACACTGATAAAACAGAAGCTCACTGGCATAAATGCACCGAGGATTATTGAGAACAATAATGGTGCCACCTCCATGGTGTTGGTCTAAAACACCTGCTGAGAAACTAAAATGCAATTTCTTCTATGGCTGTGTTTTGGCCAAGTAGGGGAATAAGGAGCATGCAATATACAATAGTTTGCTGCTCATTAAAGTGTGCAAGTAAAGTTTTACATAGTGTTTTGAATGATTAATTTTATTATCATTACAGTTCAAGGGCTGTGAAGGGTAGCACAGAGTCTGGGCAGTTCAGGAATGATGACACTTTGTTGCAAACTTCTGCTCTGATTCAATGAGGAAAGAAAGGAGTTTCTAGGAGTTGGGATGAGAATGAAAGTCAGTGCGTAAGCCTTCCCCAAAGTTGCCTGTTACCAGGAACAGAGTCTCTCCTCAAGGAAGGGGATGAAGGAGAGAGCAGGAGAAGTGGAACAGGAGGTGAATGTAGTAAAGTGATAATTACCAACAAATGCTGTAGCAAAAAGCATTAGACAGGGCTAAGGCATAATGTATTTTCGTAAAAGCTCCAACAGGATTCTAAGCCATCTCTATGAAGTCTTTACTAAGTACTGTAAAATATGCTGACTGTAAATGACTCTGATTTATGACCAGAGGATATTGTGACTTTCTGCAGTCAGCATGCTGAATATCGATTAGAACAGTGTGGTAGTACTGATGTGAAAAATGACAGGAAACTCAGATAAATTTGTTTTAAACCTAAGTTACAGCCTCAAAGTCACTGGAGGGAAGGGGTTTTATTTGTTCTTATTAAACACTGGATATAAGCTTACTTTTTAAAGATTTCTCTTTTGGTTTTAAAAGTGTAGGAAATAAGTCCAAAAAACTGGGGGTTCTTGGTCAAGTTCTTATTAATTCTAACAGGCTAGGAGGACAACATCCACAGGCATATAAAGCTCAATTTCCCAAAGAACCCCAAAAACGTAAATGTCTCCCTCCAGTCCTGAAAACTAAGTGCATTATTCTCTCTTCCTGTGTGGGAACAGTTGCCACACTAAGATTACCAATGTTCAACAACAATAATGCAACTAACTGTGTGATTACTAAGAATCTATTTTCTCTAAGGTTCAAACAAAAACATCTATTTTCTCTTTGCACAAATATCTCACTCAATATTAACATCTCAAGTTCTTTTTCACAATGGACTCAGAAATAAGTATCAAAAATGGATTTGAAAAGTATCAGAACAGATAATTAAAAGATACAGAGACATCCCATTTAACTCTGAGTGGAATTTTAAAACCTTTAAAACATTTTATTCCTATAAATCCATTTTAGATAGCAACTACACCTGACAGAAAAAATTTAAATAAATGTTTACCGGTTGCTTTTTGGCGAACAATATTTCTTGCCTTCTCAACTCCTGGTGCCCCAGATGTGGTGGCACTCCTAGATCGCATTGGTTCAGTCACATCTGGGTGGCTCCGCCAGCTGAGAGAAAAGGATCTCCCCACAGTGGTTCCTTTCTGAGAATCTAGAACACAACCTGATAGAGGATAAGACAAGAAAAATAATCTAAAGGCTGAAGTCATTATCATTCATTGCACAGCCTGTGTTGCTCAGCAAATTTCATAAGTACAACTATATTTATTACAGACTCTCTTGTTGCATAATTAGGTACCATTTCCTTATACTTCAGTACGAAGGTTTGCACATAACAGTAATCCAGAAATTCCTGTTGCCAAAGTATTTTTCAAGCATCTCCAACAGCTTCATAACAATAATATCGTCACAGTACTCATTCCAATATAAAAAAAAAGTGAATAAAACTTTCTCAGTAAAAGAACAATGTCAAATGAAGTTATACCACTGCTGTCCGGTCACTCCAAAAACTACTTTTATAAACCACAAAATTAGAGATCCTGGCTTTAGAATAATGCTCCCTCCTGGAGATGCTAACCTCTCCACCAATTACCAAGAGAAATTTGTGCCCGTTAACTCTAATCAGAGTCAAGTGAAAATCTATGAATAATACAAAATCACATTTTAGCAAACCTCCAAAACAATAAAATACTGCAGTTTGTAACCCAACTTCTCTGCTTTCCTCTCATATTGCCCTGGTCAAATATTTCAAATGAGTAGTCAAGGTACCAAAAGAAATACAGGGGCAAAGAGAATGAGACAGAGATTTCTGCACAGGTATGATGTGGCTGGTGGCTGCCACAAACTGTGGTTTGTTTTCACCTCCAGGTTCCTGAGAGTGTATTTTGTTTCCACAAGTCCAATGCTTAGAAGGCAAGTATTTCCATAGTGAATACTTAAAGCCATTTTTAGAATAAAGCAATATAAGAGAGAAATCAGAAGTATTTGCCATCGGCACTGATTAAATGATTAAATTCATTCTGTATCATTCCATCAGGAGTGTTTTTTGAAGTGTTTACCTTCCTATAAATAAACACAGCCACTCACAGACTGCAGTGAAGATGTAAGAATCAGTCACGTTAACTGTATGTCTGTATGGTGAGGTAATCACTTAATTGGCTCACAGCTCCCCACATTCATATCCTTTGCTGTCCTCTCCCACACCGACCCTGGGCTTCATCACATGACTTACTTTGGTAGCAAACTGAGCAAGCAGAGATCTGAAATGCACTTGAAAATCTGGGCTTGCCCCATTGCTGCTCCTGGAACCTTAAGTCTTTGAACAAAAAGCCTGAGCTGGCCTGCTGGGCGATGAAAGGTATACGGCCAAGTCCCTCCCACAGCCCCAGCTGACAGCTGGCCAATCCCTAGAGCTGCCTACATGATTATTTCACAGCCTAGCTGACTACAAACACAGGAGTGAATCCAGCAGAACTGCCAAACTGAGTCGAACCCAAACTAGCAACTCATAAAATCAGTATCTAAACAACTGACTGTTATTTTAAGCTGCTATGTTTTGGGGTGATCTGTCACCCAGCAAAAGCTGATACAATCTATAATAAGGCTATTATTGAAGCTGTGGTCTACTACAGCAAGCAACGTACACTTCATGAATCTTTGGAGCAAAAATTCTTCTCAGGTCTTAGGACCAGGAAAAGCTATGTATCACCTAAGCTGTGGACTGTTTTCACCTTTTGTAATCTGTGATCCTCTGCTGTAACCCTGTGAAGATCAGAGTCAAATCCAAGCCTGCCACCCCTCCCCAACAAGCGGAGGAGGCTCTCTGGCATGCATTCTGGCATTTATAACTGCTCCTATAATCCCACCCCCTTTAATTTTGCCCCCGTGTCCTTATGTATTTTATCTCTCATATTATAGGTGCTTCTATGAACTGCCTCAAAATCTTTAAATAATAAATTGGAGTACAAGTGAATTAACCCAAGGACTGTGTCACAGCCTTAAAGCAGTAATGACAACAAATTGTTGTCCCCAGTAGAAAACACCGCTGATGTTTTCAACCTTGATCTGACTCTAGGTCTCAAAACAATTTTTACCCAGAAACACAACAAAGCCAAAAGGCCTCCTAGCTGACTCACTCAGAAGTTTTCCACTTTCTGCCTTTCCTAGGCAGGCAGTGGAATAAGTCCTTTTAGTGTGGTGCCTTGAGACGGACTTGCCTAGCTTTGATTTCCGGCTTTCTCACATATTAGCTACATGACCTTGAATGAGTCCATCACCATGGACTCTCTGTACTTCAGTTTCTCTGTCTGTGACATGGGGATGATAGTATCCACCTCAGAGGTTACCATGAGGGTGAAGACAGATAATGTGTACAAGCACTAGCCATTATATTATTGTTGCTACCACTGCTACTCCCTTTCAGCATCCTTAAGAGGTCAGCGTGCTATGAAACACAATCCAACACCATCATTGAAAAGATACTGCCCACATGGCTGGTTCAGTTTATTGTAAAATTCCATGTGTTAATTGCCTCCATCTACAAATACACACTCCTCCCCAGTCTCCGACATCGGGTGTTACCCTGTAAGAGTAGAAGTACCTTTGCCTCGCTGCTTCTTTTCCTTTTGTTCACTTAATTTGTCCAGAGGTAGGTTTGTCATCTCAACTCCATAAACAGTTCTCGCGAGCACTGCTGTCAAGGAGTCCATGATGTTGGCCCACTCAGTTATGAGCTCCTCCCATTCCGTGAGGGAGGACAGCACACCAAGAAAGTCATCCCAGAGCTCTCGAGAAATGTATACACAGAGGTTTGCTCGGATCCATGCCACCATGAGCGTCTGAAACCAACCAGCCAATTAGAGACTTTAATCGTCCTCGTTTGGAAGAAGAATTTTTAACAAAATATTTTAAGTTACTATTACTAAAATGAGCTTTAAAACAATAAAAAGCACTTTATCTTGTTTTTCTTTTAGTTTCTCAGAATTCATTTGATCAACTGAAACCAGGATCTGAGCTCGTGAGAAATTAGTTACCATTAAAAACAAAGCTCCTGGGGCGCCTGGGTGGCTCAGTCGGGTAAGCGTCCGACTTCAGCTCAGGTCACAATCTCGCGGTCAGTGAGTTCGAGCCCCGCGTCGGGCTCTGGGCTGATGGCTCAGAGCCTGGAGCCTGCTTCTGACTCTGTGTCTCCCTCTCTCTCTGACCCTCCCCCGTTCATGTTTTGTCTCTCTCTGTCTCAAAAATAAATAAACGTTAAAAAAAAAAAAAAAAAAAAAAAGAACAAAGCTCCTGACTGACTGAAAATCCCTCTAGTGCCTGCGGCTGGTCCTGGCCATAATCGGGAAGAAGACAAAGCTCTCAGTACTACAACTATTCTGCTTCTTGGACAGCTCTCTCTCACTCTCTACAGTAGCTACTTCTAGCATCCTCTTCACAAAGCATCCTCTATGTAAACCTCCAGCTCCACCAACTCCTCCCTGCTTTCTAGCAGATGAACTCACTGCAGATTTAAGAGAAAATAAAACCCATTAAACAAGCCCCACAAGCCCCATGTGTTTGCCCAGCTTCTCCTCCACCTCCAGGCTTTAAGTGAAGAGAGTCTCCTGCTCCTCTCTGCTTGTTCCCACCTCTGCTCTGAACCGCCTCCTTGCTCTTTGTGTTTCCATGAACGCTGCCTCCCCTTTTTCTCCAATCTATCCTACTAACCCAGCTTCTCCCCATCAGCATTCAAACATTCTCCAAGTCTACCTCATCTTAAAAACGAAAAATAAACAAAAAAGTTCCCTTGACCCCAGATTCCTCCCTCTAGCTAGAACATTTAAAGCCAAACTTCTTGGAAGAATGTCCCATACTCACTGCATGTATACCTCCTCATCTCCCTATTCCACCAACTGCTCTGGCTTTCTCCCTTCCTATGCCACCCCATCTCTGCTGGGGTTCTGGTCTCCATTCTTGTGGCTCTAGTTACCACCTGTAAAATTCTTCTGAGTCTCCATGGTTAGCCCAGACCTCTTTGGTTTCCTGACCTTGTCGATCTGGGTACTAGACAGCTCTACTTGCAGTCACCTGCAGGCATGATAGTAAAAAGAATTCAGCACTTCCACTGAGATTCTTCCAGTTCCTTGACCTGGTCTCTCCTGCTCCTGGCCTTTGCATGTAGCTTTCCTTCCTCTCTTCCTTTCTTTTTTGGCTTTTTATCTCCCTCTCATTCTTCAAGTCACAATGTGGACATTACTTCCTCCAAGGTGTCCCTGACTGCCACCCCACCCAGCCTCTAGTAAGTGGCATCCATTCCCACCATTGTCTGCATTCCCCATTAGAGCACTTTCCTTGAGCGTCTACTCACTTCTCCATGTCCCTCCTCTAGCCTATGTCTGCAGCACTACAATTGGTCACATGGGCAACCCCACCAGACAAGTGTGCACATATTCTGGATATCTCCTCACCTTGAAATTGCCTAGTTCCCTCTCTCTGCCCAGATATTCCACACCCTTTAAAATTCACATCAAAATACATCTCCCTTGAAAGAAGTGCCAAGTCCATGTCAGGTGAGCCCCAAAGGCTTTCTTAATCTTACTACAGGGCATCTTTATACCCAAAGTTTGTGTGACTTCCCCAATCCATTGTCAGAGCTTAATGTTCTTGTTAAGGTGCCAACCTGCAAATATTTCTGCCCACCCCGGATGCAGACAGACCCCCGAAGTTGATGGGGGTTGTCCTATGCATGGGATAGGGGTAAGCTGGCTTTTTAATTAAACAGAAATTTTTCTTTAAGATACACATAGGAGGAGATACGTAGGTGGCTCAGTCGGTTAAGTCAGTCCAACTTTGGCTCAGGTCGTGATCTCGTGGTCCGTGGGTTTGAGCCCCGTACCAGGCTCTGTGCTGACAGCTCAGAGACTGGAGCCTGCTTCCGATGCTGTGTCTCCCTCTCTCTCTGCCCCTCCCCTGTTTGTGCTCTGACACTCTGTCTCTCTCTCTCTCTCAAAAATAAACATTAAGAAAAAAATTTAAGGAAATCTCAGGAAAACTCTGAGAACTAGAAAATAGTCTGTAATTATGCAGGCCTGTTTTGACCACTTGAAAAATCATATTTAAAGTGACTCCTTATGCAATGTACTTTTTCTCTATGTTTCAATTCATGTTTACCATACTTTTTAAAGGGGGGAAAATGTGAAAGTTGAGCTAAAATCATTAAATATATTGAGAACAAGGTTTTAAATTTTCATACTTACAATCTGATTCTAAGATGGATGAATTTTTTAAAATTAAGAACAGTGCAAAAGAAAAAATAAATAATTTTATCATTCATTATTACTAATATTTTTTAAGTATTATTTATTATGATTACAATGCCATCTTCTGTTTATTCAATTTTATACTCCTTTTTTCAAAATGAGTTTGCGGGCATTACCATAAAGTGCATATACACAATAAAATTAATAAATAGTAGCTCAAAAAGATAATCTTAGCAGAGTAAGGGGAAAAAGGAGAAACTGGCAATGTTACCAGCACTCAGTCTCACGTCTGGTTACAGCACTAGCTTCAGATTAAAAGCAGAGTTTTTGTGTGGTAAAAGACACCCTGTATTGGGAATCTTGCATTGGCTTCACTTTATTGACTAATTATAAAACAAGCACAGAACAGTGAGTTCCCACAGCTTATAAAATTCATCTTAGCAAATCTCACAAACATGTATACACAGACCTGGTGAATCGTCCCCATCGTAAGTCTCTGCTGACAACACTTGAACCCAGAGCAAAACAGTAACATACAGTGTGTGGGTAAGGGGTGGCACCTGTGTGCACGAAGGCAGGGTGCCCTTTGAATAAGTTACCCTTTTCGAAGAGGAGGAGGGAAAGGCAGAGCCCCAGACTCTGGGTTCTGTCACTAACTTGATTTGTGACCTGGGCTATTTACTTGGTTTTTCTGGAGTCATTTTCTTTATCATAAAAAGCAAAAAACCGAATAAGAGCATCTCCAAAGTTCTTCCAGTGCTGAAATTCATGTTTTATCAAACTATGTAAAAAAATACATGTGTTCATAAGCCACTCCTTTTCTTACATACATTTCCTGGCCAACCACTTGTTACATTTCTCTACTCACCACACTCGGGGGACTATGTAATTTTAAATACTATACTACTTCTAGTAGAAGGAGCATGGTCCAAGTTTCCTGATATACTTCGAGACCTTCAAGCATAAGGCCCTGTTTAGCACTTATAACAGGTTAAAACATCATTTCTGACAAACACCATTATTTGGTAAATATCTAAATAAAACTTAACTCATTTGAAGGAACTGTGCCAACCCAAGTTATCTACTGATAGAGAAAAAACTATATGTTAGAGGAAAAATTTGAAAAAGATAAAAGGATAATGGCAACTCAAAATTTCCTGTCCCCTTTAATACTTTCCTTATTCAAATTTTTAAAATCAAGCATCTGGCTATTGTAGACGTCTACATAAGTGAACAAATAATAATTTGATGGCACATTTAATTTTAGAATGGAATTAAGATGATGCCCACTTCATTGCCTGGTAGAGCTGTCCAGACCTTTCACATTTTTCTCCTCCCTTGGATCCCACAAAGGGCTTGGGAGGTCAACAGATGATCATAAATCCCAGATGAACCTGCTCTGATTCTTAGGACAACCCTGTCCTTTCCTGACTGTGACAGATTAGGGAAGAGACTCAGAAAGGCGAAGTGATTTGCTTAAGGCCACACAGCCAGGAAGTACCAGAGCTCGGTACTCTGTGTCTACCTCCAAAAAGCTCTTCTTCTCTCCACTATTTTATGGCTGCTTCTTAATTTAAACATTCTTCCTGATCCATGGCCAAAATAATAATGATGTCATCAAAATCATTAACAATCATGGACTTAAAACTAATTTTCAAGATCTGACAAGATCCTCCATTAATAAGGGAGATTTTTCTCCCAAATCAAAACTAATCAAACAAACAAAAAGTAGAACTCCACGATAGATTCTTGCTTAATTCAGTGACAAGCTCTTGCTCCAATTCCAACACAACCAATAGATGCAGGGCCAGGCAACTGGTGAGGAATGAGGCCCAAGCACTCACTACCCTAAGCCTGACTTCTGCCCACATCACTTGGCAGCTTCAGTCCTATCAGGGCTGGGAGACTGAGAAGAAGGTGCCGACAGTGAAACTCTCCATGAGAGTTACAGCAAAGTGAGCAGAGTGTTTGTATATCCAGACGGGCAGCAAAGCAAATGGTCTGCACCACGCCTGAGGCAAGGTTGAATACACACAAAAGAATGGGTAGACCACTTCATACATCTAATAACTAAGCAAGGCAATCAGAATAAGAGTGATTATCCTATTCCGAAGGCAAGTGAGGACATGCCAATTATTTCTGCAGCCTCTCATGTATTTCTCATCAAGCCAAAATCATTCAATCCTATTAAACTACTAAAAATTAATACGAACAGTTGGGTTCTCCTGTGTTAACAATAGGAATACATAACTTTATTTAAAGAACTAGTTTCTCTTTGTGCCACCTTCACCGCCATATCCTTTTTCTAGATATGCTCTTTGTATACATCTCCAAATCCACCTTCGAGTCAACTGAGGAGGGAGGTTGACTTCTCCTCCCTGCATCTATCACTTCCAGCTCATGATCCACAATGCTATCTCCTACTAATTCAAAGCAGGCCCATCTATTGTATGAATGCCTTTATTTATATAGAACATCACAGTTTTCCAGTCTTTTCACACTGTTCTCTTTTAGAAATGCTTCATAAATTCTGAGCATCCCATAAATACTAGTGCTTTCTAAAGCAATGTTGCAATATTCTACCACCCTCAGGACCTTTAAAACTTCCATTTCTTATGCAATTAGTTCATCATCTGCCTCTTTTCTTCCCCTGAGGGTGATGTCAGACTACTCGCATTCTTGACCCTTCTCACCCTGTGAGATGTAAGAAACACCCATCTCCTTGGCTCTCTGCTCCCACCTAAGGCCCTGTTCACCTCATTCACAACTTCACTTCTGTAGTTCTCCTCTCTCTCCCTCCAAGGCTGTCCTCACTGGATGATGCCCACTGGCAAGCAAACAGACTTCAAAACCACACACCTTAAACCTTGTCCTCCATGTATGCTGCCCACTCAGCTGGCTCTCCTTTTCCTCCTCCCTTCCACCTCTGCAAAGTCCTGACTATACTTGCTACCTCTATTGCCCAGGTCTCATTTTCTCCTCCATCCACTCTAAGTGGGCCTCATTCCCCTAGAACATTTACAACCACCAACATCTTGTCAAAACCAATGGTGAACTGGTCATTCTCCTCTTACTCAATACTTACCTCCAGGCATCCAGACACATACTCTGCTAGTTTCCCCCCCAGCTCCATGGCCACCCTTTCTCAGCATCTTCGGCTGCCTCCTCTCCTCCACCAATCATGGAGATGGATGGCTCTTTCCTCTCTAGGACACCTACTCTCTCCATGGTGACCCTACCCAGTCCTATGACTTTAAACACATAGCCCAACATACCAACAGCTCTCACAGTTTTATGTCTAGCCTGAACCACTCCCTGACCTTATCCCCATTCCCATGCTTCCATTTACCCTTTACTTCCTCAAATCTACCTGGCCCTCGACCAAGGACATCAGCTCTTGTTATCTTCCTAATTTCTACCAACCTCAACAAATCAAAAGAAGTAGGTGGCAGACAGGTGGGAAGGCCTAAAAGAAACCTAGTTCTAATTGTAAAAAATAGATTACAACCTTCAAGACAAAGCTAAGAAGGAAAATTTCTAGAAGTTTAGTTTAATGTTACTCTTAAAATTTTCAATGATTAAAATTATTTTGCTGTAAAATATGATTCATTTCTTACATTTGCAGTGTTTTAATAAAGAAGACTTACCCTAAACAGTAACCCTGCCAAGCTCTGGGCAAACAAGTCCTTTATTTGTTTATCCTTTGGCTTCTGCATGACAGCTTCTGTTATCCTGAGTAGTATTTGCAACATCTGTTCCCTGGGCCACCCAAAATAAAAGCTCATATTATTAATCATGTCTCCAAAGCACTTTCATTTATAGGTACAAGAAATTCTCTTAAGAATTCAGCAACATTGGTAATCAGAGTAGAAGTATTAACAATCTGAATGCCAACTTTATAACGAATACCATATTTTATCAAAACAAACCACCTTATGTTACAACAGTTCTAAAAATATGTGTCCTGTGCCCACATTGATTGGCAGGATAAAACAGGTATCATCCTAGCCTGATTTTATCCCCATCAGACAGGGAGGCAAGACTGTCTCTCCAACTACACCAGTCTGTTAAAGGTGTTCAGTGAATAGCTATGCCCATGTGAACTTACGCAGCACCCTTAAGTTTTCCCATCCATTCTTTTACTTAACCTGTGAGGTCTCCATATCTATCTTTGTGGTAGGAAATAAAATGGACATTCTGGTCCTCATTCTGGGGAGATATGCAGTCAGTATCATACTATGACTAAACTCCAGAGGAACTCACAGGTAGGGGGGTTTGGAAAGGTCACTGTTGTTCACTATGAGGCATGGAGCTTTGTGCCTGGAAGATGCTGAGTCTGCAACACAGGGCATGAAGACACCAAATAACACCGCTAATTAGGGTAACAGCAATAAGTTCTTCAGAACAGCCAAAAGGTATTTTTCTTTCTCACAGCTAAGTTACACTCTTCATATTAGCGTGTTTGCTCACTTTTTCTTTTCTTCAATTCTCTACAAACCAAGAACACTGTATCTTTTGTATATAAGGGAGGTCCTTTTGTTCTGAGGGGAATCACCCCTTTTAACTTCTCCTTCGAGGTCTTATACACTAACTGCCTGTTCACCTTTATAACTTTCTCCTTGGTCTACATGCTCTTTAGTGATAAAATCAGGAACTGGACAAAGTAATCTAGTCTAGGTCAAATGAACGGATCTCCAAATCATAGTTACTTTATACTTTTCGCATACCCCACATATTGAGACAGTGTTTTCCCTTAACATGACGTTGAATCTCATTAAGCTTCTCATGGTACAATGACCTCTAAGGGTTTCCTGACGTATTTGTAGCTAACCATTTGGTTTTCATCCCAGAGTTATCCATTGGTATACATTCATAACTCTGCTCTAGTATTTGCCTGTGCTGCATGCTGTCTACAGGTTCTAGATGGAATAAGAAGAGCTGGCAAGCCATGGGAGATCTTGGGCACATGTGTGTGGAGTAGACAGCTTAGAGGAGAATGAGGGAAGAAATGGTGCAGAGCTGGGGGCAGCATGACCCTCACCATATTCAGGGTACCCAGGCCCCTGTCACAGGCCCTGGTGTCACCACTGCCTGCTCACATTTATGCGATGCTTAAGACAACAAAAAACAATCCTTTCCACACGAATGGTTACATATCCATCCTATGAACATGAAGAGAACAAGAGACATAATTTTCAAATAAAACCTCAGTCATGGGAACTGCTATCAAAAAAATGCAAATCTGACCAAAGCAATGACTGACAAAGACACAGGGTTAATTTAATTTCTGAACCCATGAAAACCTGGAAAGCCATGAAATTCCCACACAGAGTCTTCTGGAAGAAAATGAGGGTGAAAAAATTGTCTCCAGTTTGGAAAAAACATTTCCTAACAGTTTTGACAGTTTTAAGTTTGGGTTTTTTGTGTTTTGTTTTGTTTTTGTTTTTGTTTTTTTTTATTTTGTGAAACACTGACTTTTGGTCTCTCCTCCTCAAAGGAGAATTCCACGAGTATAAAACTTCTCTGGAAGCATGTGAAATCATGCGTGTGCGCTGTCCCTGCCCTGACGAATAAATAGGGTTTCCTGCGCTCTTTAGGACTTACTTCGTCCCCATCTTCTCACACATGTGGTACTGTTACCCATTCACACAACGCTGCTCACTGTCACTTCCACTTCTTGGCACTTCCCTGGCTACAACCCTAGTCTAAGCTGCCAGCAGCTATGGCCACAAATTTTGTGCCCCACCGCATTCTCTCCTCCAGAGGAAGTCAGAGAAATCTTCTGGAAACATAAACTGGATTGTGTCCTACCCTTATATACATAGAGGGGTAGCCAGGGTTCCTCCTGTGGTCTGCCAGGCCTCACAACCTGGCTCTGGCTGGCCCCCATCACACCCCCTCCCACTCTCCCTCTCCTTTCTCTGTTCCACCACACTGGCCTACAAGACACCACACTTTCAACCTGCTGTTCCTTCCTTAGGGAGCCCTTCCCTCAGAACTCCCAGTGGCTCATCCCTCCCTTCCCTCAGGGCACTGCTCATTTAGGCCTTCCCAGGCACCTGGTGAAAAACACTCCCCCACCCTCCACTCTGTCCCCTTGGCCAGCTTCACTGTTCTTAGTGCTTAATACCACTGAAATTGCTTCTTTGTTCATTATGTCTCTCAGTCTGAGGACAGAAACCTCACAAGGGCAGGAACACTGTCTGTTCAGTTCGCCCTACGTCCTCACAGCAGAACCTTAGTAGTTATTTACTGGATGAAAGAAGGGAGGAAGGGAATTCAGGCATTGTCTGGCACTAAAATACATAAGGAAATCTGCTAGGGAAACAGGTCACACTTCTTTTTATGTTCTACTGATTATTTTTTGGTATTTTCATCTATTTCTATAAATTGGGTTTTTTTAAATACTTTAACCTGCAAATTTCTGAATTATTAAAGATCAGAGAAGAATTGTTTAACTTTATCTCAGAATTTCCACCAAAAAAAAAAAAATTATCAAGACAATCAAAATACTACTGGTACTAAGATATACTGAACTCATCGTTTTCAAAGAAAAAAAGCCATCAAAAATACTATTGCTGTAACTGTGCTATCGTGGAGCAGATGGTTCTGTTGACAGCATACCAGCATTTCTCATTACTCTCAATGTTACTGACACAGCATTTAACTTTGTTTAAGTCATACTGTTCATCACAGTAGTATTTCCAGCTTTAACAACTGCTTCTTGAGGAAGCAGGAATTTTGAGGAATTTATGCCTTGAAATAATCATTTTGATTCCCATGGTCTCTGTATTAGTGAACCTTCTGCATGATGGGATTTCTCTAGGCCCACCCTTCCCTCACTGAGAAAGAAAAGGACTGGACTCTGGAGCCCTAGAGACCCCTGTCAGCTCAGTCCTGTCTCATTTCTATGCTTTCCACCAACTGCACACAGACCTTTCCAAAGTACCCCTGGCACTGACTCAAGGCCACCCAGAAAAAGCATCAGACAGGCTTGGTCACAGGGCCCCACTGAGGATTTCCATGAGGGAAGTGGGCACCAGTGCTGGTCTGCAGTGGCCTCCGTGGACTGAGCACAGAAGCCAAAAGTCACTGACAGTGACACTGACCACAGCCAGGCTGTTCCTGGGCAGGGCTGGAGGGGAGGAACATGCAAAGGACAGATCGGAGAGACATTTTACAACCAGAACTAAGAGACACGAAGAAAGGGGACTCTGAAACCCCCTCCTAAGCTGGGGTGATACATTCACTGTGGGACAAGGGCCTGGGAAAAACCTAAGGCACTGTTTTTAAAACAGGCAATGTTTTTAGGGACATTATAAACACACAGACACCAAATAAAAACAAAGGATGAAAATGAAAACACTTCACATAAGCACATTTTCATGACGCCACTGTATTTCTGACTGCATTATTTATTCACTCATTCTGACAAGCTGTCATTTAAAATAATTGTTTTTTCCAAAGTGAGTTTAAAACTTCAAATTTGAAGCAATAAAAATAAGTTAACAACATTTCAGAGCAATTAACAACCTTTCCTAGGCTTACAAAAAATGTTTTTATAAAACACCAGTTATATTGTTTCTCCACAAAACAGTCTAATGACAGTTTAAAATGGAAAAATCTACTATTAAGTAATATGACTACTTTTAATTCAGGAATATTTTTAAAACCAATAATAGAAATAAATAAACTATCAAAGTACTGGATACTTACCTTCTTCATAATTCACAGAAACTGTAACCAAAGACTATCATCTTATTGTCAACTTTGTAAAGCCATTTAATAAATGGAGGTCTTAACATTTTAATTATTATTTTGAAAAACAAAAACATCTGTTTTACAATATTAATTTGAAATAAACTTACCATGTCTTTTTATTCATTGTAAGCTCCATTATCATACGCCTAAAAATAATCAAAACAGCTTTACAGGCATCGACTTGTTCTTTCAAGAGCATGGGAACCTCAGCACATGGTTCCAGCAAAAAGACATTTGCAGCATTTGTCAAAAATACCTTGAAATCAACAAATTTTACATTAGAAAGTGTAATTAAACATATGAATCTGAACAAATTTTTCTTAAAGATAATGATATTAATTTTCCTCTACCAATGAGTCACCTTTGAGTTATTTCAATTAAGGCAAGTGGTACCAACACATACTCAAGATTTTTTAAAATGCTTCTCTTAGAATCACTTAAACAACTGAGACCCCTGAAAGACCTTTCCTTAGAAAAAAATTATTAATGCATATTAACATTGCAACTTTAGAAAACGTATGAATCGGAAAAGGTTTTGAAGGCTTCTTTTTGACATTCCTTCATGGGAAAAGGGGGAAAAGACAAGGTAGGCTCACTACCTCTGGGTGAGACATTTGGAGGTGGAGGAGGGGGAGAGGAAGACGAGCAGTGATTGGCCAGTGGCTGGAGAAAAACATCTGATTGTTGTTGGACCTCCCAGAACATGAACTCCGCTGGCAGTAAGCATGGCCAGCAGCATCCAACAGAGGTGCAGACCTCCAGGGGCTCTAGGGAGCCAGGAAATGGCCAAAGCCACGTGATCGACACTGCATAGCTTCTTGGTGCATATGTTTTTAATATGAGAACTTAATAGGTAGTAAGATATAAAACCTAAGTGAGTTCTCACAATAAAAACAGGTCTTAAAAAATTTAATCAGCCAACCACTCTATACTCTGCCTCAGACCTTTAGGATTCCAGTTCACTGTCCCCTTCTGTCAGTGGTATTTCAGTAGAAAACTGTGAGAAGCATGCATCTAGGCTGTTATGCAGTAAGTTACTGCTTGGGGCACTACAGGAATATAACGCTGACAAAGATGACACCAGTGACCCCTCAATGTAGGAGATTCTGAGTTGTCAGTCTGGTGATGACTGGATAGATGGATGTGTACCATCTATCTAGATCCTATGCTTTTTAAGTCTCCTTTGTATTCAACAGTACAAACTCAAAGGATCTACTTCTCTGGCTCACCTGTAGATGAAACTCATTAACACAACATCTCAAAATGGATGTACAAACTGACTAGAGAGATTAAAATAAACGCGCTCAAAAGTCAAGTGGGTGAACTAAAATGTTGAGAACCTATAAGATTATCTTATGCAAGATTAGAAAGGTGTTATGACCCAATTTTTTAGAAAGATTACTAAATAAGCACTATAAAAGTTGATAATGGATGATAACAGCAATTGCAAATAATTTACTAGCCCTCAAGTGGGGAAAAGGAAAACAAAGAAGTTTCTGACTAACCAACTATAGTGGTTTTAGTGTAATTTTAGTGGCTGTCTTTTTTGAAGTACATCATAGATGATCCATTGCAAGACAGATCCTTTTAACTCAATGTATTTGGCTTCTCGATTTGAATTTGAAACTTTGCATATTCCCAAGTAAAAGTGAGGAGTCTTCATATGTTATACACTTCTTTCATTTTATTTTTTAAAAAAGATCAAAATGCAGGTCCATGAATATTTCTTACTACCATGTTAGTATTGGTTAAGGTAAAAATAAAGAAAAAAGGGGCACCTGGGTAGCTCTGTTGGTTAAGCATCCAACTCTCGGTTTCAGCTCAGGTCATGATCTCACTTTTCGTGAGATGGAGCCCTGCGTCGGACTCTTTGCCAACAGTGTGGAGCCTGCTTGGGTTCTCATTCTCCCTCTCTCTCTGCCCCTCCCCTGCTCATGCTCTCTCTCAAAAATAAATACATAAACTTAAAAAAATAAAAAAAAATTAATATGTTCAAATTGTACTTGTAAACAGCAACTGCAGAAGAAGATGATCTTATCAAACCTGCCATTTGGCCATTTTTTCCTAACAAAGCAAGTAAAGGAGCAAAAATGTTGGACACAAAGAGAACAAAAATAGCTACTATAAAAAAAAAAACAACCAAAAATAGCTACTATAATCCAAACTAAACATTTTAAAAATTATTGTGCTATAATCAAGTGGAATTTTTGTTTCTTGGTTCAGCCAAGTAGATGTAACTTAGCCTTTCAGAAAACAAATTAACACTCTTCTGAACCTAGGGAGACACTGGCAGTGGAATGGCTAATGACAGCAAATGGCAACCTACTTGGAGGACAAGGGCTAACAAGGGACACAGGGAAGGGACTCCTACACATACTTCTCTGCTGGCAGAGGGGGGAAGGGGAGGGGGGGCACAGATTATACTACCGACTGGCACCAAAGCTCTTTGAAGCTACTCAAGTAAAATCATCTTGTTTTTTTTTTTAGTTAATTTAAAATTATTTGCTGATTTTCATTGAAAAATGAGAAAATTCAATAGTTATAGTAAACTGTTAATGAATTTGAAGCAAAAAGGGTATCATGATAAGAAATCCTATCAAGAGACAGATGACAGAAGCAGTGTCAGCAAAAACCCGGCAACACACAATCCATGCCCGTGCCATCACCAGACCTCATGCCTGGCCTCTGTGTGGGAGGCCTAACTGGACACAACTAGAAAGGTGAGTATGGGGGGGGGGAGGATGAGGCACCAGGGAGCAGAGGAAACAGAGGCACTCTGTGTTTTCACTTATACTCCTAACAATCTTTACCCTAGATGGACCCAAGAGGTAATCTCCTCATCCCCATTTCTGAGATAAAATCCTGAGGTCTGGGATAAGATTAAGTGATCAGCCAAAGTTTCTCTTTCCAATGTTCCCAAATGGCATTTGTTCTATTGGTTATATATTCATTCAGATAAATATCTAAAAACTGGAGCATTTTTTTATCATTCTTCATAAACAGGCAATTTTTAAGAATAATATTCCTTTTAAGACTATATAATCATCATGATTATCTTTCAAATTAGAGTCCAGGTCGACTAACTACCCATATGTGTTCAGAAAATATTTTTTTCAGATTGAGATCTCAGCCATTTCACTGCATAACAATCCCTCTGAAGAAACTGCAACCCACTCGTAGGTCTCCTTTGACTAGAGAAAGATCTGTACAAACTGAAGGTAAGAAATCAGGAAGAAAACTCAGAGAACTTGAGAGCGGTTTACTGACAGATGGCTAAATATATCACCATACTTTATATGTCACTATCGCAATAAACAAATGTTCAGTGGACTCCAACTGGGGGCCTTTATGTCTCCTGCCAGATGCATACCTGCAGCATAGCCTGGGCCCCGGCTTTCACGTTCTTATTTTCCTCTTCTGTCACACAGCCTCTGCTCACTGCACTCGTGAAGGAGTATGTGCGTCCCCAACTGGAAGAGCGCTTATGACGGGAACTTTCCGAGGAGGTCTTCAGAAGATAAAAATCAGTTAACAGAGGGGGAAGAAGCACATGTTCGCATATTTAATTCCTTACACTCACCAAAATTCATGAGAATGTAGGTTTTAGTAGGGCAAGATTTTTTCCATTTTGTTCACCACCTCCAGAACCTAACTAAAACAGTGCCTAGCATTTAGTATATGCTGAATAAATAAAGGTCCAGACTGAATGAGCCTGTAACACAGACCTTTAAAATGTGTGATAAATTCCATTTGTCTATCTATTTGTTTTGGCCTCATGACTAGTTATTAAAATGATTTCACCAATATTGAAAAATTAAAACTATGGAATTAATATAGATATTTAAAAGTGATATGCCTTCGGCCGCAAATATTTTTAAATTTTTTTTTTCAACGCTTTTTTATTTATTTTTGGGACAGAGAGAGACATAGCATGAACGGGGGAGGGTCAGAGAGGGAGGGAGACACAGAATCGGAAACAGGCTCCAGGCTCCGAGCCATCAGCCCAGAGCCTGACACGGGGCTCGAACTCACGGACCGCGAGATCGTGACCTGGCTGAAGTCGGACGCTTAACCGACTGCGCCACCCAGGCGCCCCTGCAAATATTTTTAAATGTTTGTTGTTAATTGCTACAACAAACACCCACTTTTAGAAATAATTTATCAGACTAGATTTCAAAATAGCATGCCAGATATATAAATATGGTATTAAGTTTCTTTTGTGTCTCAGGAAGAGGTCCCACTGTTTCATTTTAGATTTCTCCAGCTACTAGCGTTACCTAACCAGGACTAAAAGTTCCATTCACATAGCACCCACTCTGAAGACAGCAGCCAGCCCTGTAGTGAGGCTTATTTATGGAGGAGACAACACTCATTATTGGGTTAGTCCTTGTAAGTGTGTTAACATCCTAACTGCTGTAGAACAGTCCACTGCACGAGAAAAGGCTGCCCAATCATTCTAAATTGAGTTTCTCATATGCTATTTATTTAAACACGTCAATACTTAGGCAGTGACATTTTCAGTCTCATACAGAAACCCGTAAAATACGATGGTTTATAAAACAGCTCCGAGCAATACTGAATAACGAAGCTGAGATATACACATGGACTTAGCCTGAAGGTTAGGAGATGACCTTGAACAGAGCACAGCAGCAGCCTCACTGAAACGGGTCCTCAGGGAACTCAGCAACTGGAGAGCATCAGCTATGACAAAAGAGATCCACCTGCCTGTGTCCTACTGACTGGCCCCTTGGCTGACCAGGTATACTTTGCTATAATATGTGTATTCCCAGCTGAAATAACTGGTGATAACATATTACCTCTTTGCTCTCAGTCTCTAAAAATCCTAGTTTCTCAGCATCTTCTTGGGCAACGTCTTTTTTATCTGGTTCTTCCATGAACACAGGTTTGTCCTGGAGGATCCACTTTCGGTACACTTGAACTACCTTCCTTGTTACAGCTATGTCACAGGAAGGCAACAAGAATGCCTAAAAGGAAAAAAAAGAAGACTCTCTTTAACTCCACACCAGCTCAGATCACTATAGAGCCACATAATAGACATTTCCAGTCAGCACCAATTTCAGATTTTCCTCTGAAAGTTACGGGGCCAGGTATTTTTGTGCACACCAAACTTGTCTGAGGAAAAAAAGCATTTCCATAATTGGGCCAGAAAAAAACATGATGCAACTTAAAATTAACTTCTGTATTCTGAATAAGTTTTTCACAAAATAACGACCATGCATACATACACAGATATGCTATTCAAAAACCGATTATAAGACAGCCATCATACCACTGCAGCCAGCTGCAGCCAAGTGTCACCCCTCTTCCCAGCTCCATGTTCAGGGATGTTGTGCTGGTGACAAAGGGAATATTTACAACACAGAAGTTGGCAAATGCTGCCAATTTAGAGCTTTTCTTTTTTCTTTTTTTGGCTTTTCCCCTTCCTTGACTTTCCCTTCCTTCTTTCTTTTCTTCCTCTCTCCCTCCCACCCTACCTTCCTTTATTAAGAGCCAATTGTTCAACATTCACCAGCACACCAGTGAGTACAGACACCAACGTTAACAAGAGCCCCTTGTGCACACTTATGTGGACTTTGTAACATTACCAAATCTCCTATACATATGCACTAAGAATTTTGATTTAATATAAGATTCCAAAAATACAAACAAAAAGCTAAAGGGAAAATGTATTTCCTTTTGAGTATCTGCTCTAAGGAATATTTCTGTCTGAGGGGTGAACACAAAGGAAAAGTATTCAATACTACAACAAATGCTTTCATTCCATAGATGAGGCATTAAGATGAGACCCAGAACACCTGAGATATTTTCCCAGGGTTACAAAGTTAGCTAGCAATGATTCTAGGTTTTGATATCAAGGTTCAGAGATTTAATACTGTCCTTAATGTTCATGAAACAGGATGCAGTTACAGGCAGATTACAGTGTAACAAAGGTTTAGGCAATATACAAATTTCCATAGATGGTGGTTATGTCACATCAAATTCCAGAATAAAGGAATCTGTGTTACAAGACTGCAACATATCAATGTAACAAATATTCTGACTTGTATCTCAAGAAAGATCAACAAAGACAGGGTGCCTGGGTGGCTCAATTGGTTGAGTATCTGACTTTGGCTCAGGTCATGATCTCACGGTCTGTGAGTTCCAGCCCTGCATCAGGCTCTATGCTGACAGCTCAGAGCCTGGAGCCTGCTACAGATTCTGTGTCTCCCTCTCTCTCTGCCTCCGCCCCCAATCTCTGTCTGTCTGTCTCTCTCTCAAGAATAAATAAACATTAGTTTTTTTTTTCTAAAAAAGAAATATCAACAAAGACAAAGAAGAGTATGACAAGGTACAATGGTGTCTGACTCCAATTTTGTTCCAAAATTTTATTACAAATATTTTCACACATACAAAAATGTTGAAATAGTTTTACAGTGAATACCCATATATTACCTCCTAGATTCTACCATTAGCATTTGCTAGATTTGTTTACTACACATCTGTCTAACTACCCTTATCTTTCCTTCTTTCAATACATTTTATTTTTGATGAATTTCAAAGAAATCTGCAGACATCAGTTCATTTCACCCTTAAACATTTCAACATGCATATCGCTGACTAGAGTTCAAAATTTGTTATGGGGCCTTGTTTAAGATGGCGGAGCAGAAGGGGGGCCCTATGCTTGCTTCATCCCTCAAACACAGCTAGATAAATATCAAATCATTCTGAACACCCAAGAAATCAACCTGAATGTCGAGAGAACAGAGGGAGTAAAGAAAACACATCATGGAAAATAGGAGCTTCAGAAACTTAATTCCAGGGAAAAAAGAATCATGGTGCTGCAGAGGGGAGGGAAACTTGATCTCTGAAAGGAGAGAAAGAGATAGAGAGAAAGCAGCACCCAGGGGATTGCACAAGAGAAACACTTCCCCAACACCACTGACTAAGAAAACCAGAGCAGCTGATTATTAGTGGCAAGTTTTTACATACAGCAGGGCTCTAAGTCTGAAGTTTTAGAAGTCTGCACCACTGCTGGGCAGAGCCTGTCAGGCATAGTGATGCTCCTGTGGGAAAGGAGGGCAGAGGCCTGGGAGCAAACCGTGTGCTTTGAGGATCTCCTGGGTCACACTGGGAGAGACAGTTTCCCTTACCGGAGTGCATTTGGGAGAGGCAGCAAGACTCTCAAGGGACAAAAGAGCTGGCAGGCGCTGGCAGCTGTGCTGCCCCGTTCATTAGCATAGGAACAGAGACACCAGCCAAAGACAGCAAACCCTGATGCCAGCTTTGAGACACCACGTGATTGTGCAACTGCTTTTCTGGGATTAATCAGCACTAGTCACAGTGTGGTGAGATGCTCCGCCAAAGGATAAGCATAGGTCTGTGCCATGCCATGTACCTAAAATTTGGAGTTTTGAAACCTAGTCAGGTGCCTGAGATAAAACACAGGGGTACTGTGCTGCCTGGCCAGCACACAGCTCAGACACAGACAGAGTGAAGGCACGATCTAATGGAAGCCAAGGACACAAGACAGGTGATGGTTTGCTCTTCAATGAGGGCTTCCTGGACAGCGGCAGGTGCAAACTACCTGCTCAGGAACAAGACAGTGGGGTGACGCCATTTTCATCTCCTGCCCACCAGCACTGACCAACCTCAGTAAGCAACACAGCACCTCCCATGGAGGCTGGAGCCACTTACACCAAGCTTCACCCCACTGTGCCCTGCAGGTGCATCTTTACTAGGGCAAGTTAGCCTGACAACCAGTGCAGCAGGCGCCTCCCCCAGAAGAACAGCAAAACCCCTTGCATGCATGAAGTCTACTGACCATAGAGTGCTCCAGGATCAGGCTTATTTTAACAAGCAGATAAAAGCACACCTACTTAAAACATCATAAACTAAATAGGGTCCAATAACTTCACACTTCAGGTAAGGAGAAAATTCTGCAAAGGACTGACCTGAGGGAAAGAGCAGACAAAACACAATACACACTGTGAAACACTTCCTAAAATGCCAGGCCCTGGAAAGTATAGAACCCCTTCTTAATTATAGCCATTACTCTCAGTAGCAGGAATATAACAGGCTTTCCTAATACATAAAAGAACAGTGACTTAGACAAAATGACATGAATAGAGGCAATCACCCCAAAGGAAAGAACAAGAGGTCATGGCCAGGGATTTAATCAAAGCAGATATGAGTAATATGCCTGAATCAGATTTTAAAACAATTATAAGGATACTAGGTGGGCTTGAGAAAAACACAGAAGACACTAGACAATCCCTTATTGCAGAGATAAAACAACTAAAAGCTAGTCAGGCTGAAGTAAAAATGGTATAAGTGAGATGCAAAACCAACTGGATGAAATGACAACAAGATGGACAAAGCAGAGGAACAAATCAGTGATTGAGAAGATAAAATTATGAAAAATAATAAAGCTGAAAATAAGAGGAAAAGAAAAGTAGTGGATCCACAAATGTAGATTTAGGGAACTCAGCAACTCCATAAAGCATATCAACATTCATATTGTAGGAGTCCCAGAAGAAGAAGAGAGGGAAAAGGGGGCAGAAGGTTTATTTGAGCAAATTATAGCTGAAAACTTCCCTAATCTGGGGAAGGAAACAGATACTGAAATCCAAGAGGCACAAAGAACTCCCACCAAAATCAATAAAAGCTGGCCAACACCAAGACATATCGCAGTAAAGTTTACAAAATACACAGACAAGGAAAGAATCCTGAAAATCAGCAAGGGAAAAAAGTCCTTAACCTACAAGGGAAGAAAAACCAGGTTCAAAGCAGATCTCTCCACAGAAACTTGGCAGGCCAGAAGGGAGTGGCATGATATACTGAATGTGTTGAATAGGAAAGATATACAGCCAAGAATACTTTAGCCAGCAAAGCTGTCATTCAGAATAGAAGGAGAGATAAAGAGTTTCCCAGCCAAACAAACACTAAAGGAGTTTGTGACCACTAAACCAGGCTTACAAGAAATATAAAGGGTACTCTTTGAGTGAGAAAGAAAGGCCAAAAGCAACAAAGTCTTGAAAGGAACAGAGAACATCACCATACACACCAACTTTACACATAAAACAATGGCACCAAATTCATATCTGTCAATAATCACTTTACATGTAAATGGAATAAATGCCCCAATTAAAAGATATAGGATATCAGAATGGACAAAAAACAAGATCTATATGCTGCCTATAAGAGACTCACTTTAGACCTAAAGACACCTGCAGATTGAAAGTGAGGGAATGGAAAACCATCTATTATGCTAAAGAGCATCAAAAGAAAGCCAGCATAGCCATACTCATATCAGAAAAACTAGATTTTATATTTATTTATTTTTGAAAGACAAAGAGAGAGCACAAGGCAGGGGCAGGGGGGTGGACAGAGACAGAATGAGACACAGAATCCGAAGCAGGCTCCAGACTCTGAGCTGTCAGCACAGAGCCGGACGTGGGGCTAGAACTCACAAACCATGAGATCATGACCTGAGCCGAAGTTGGACGCTTAACCAACTGAGCCACCCAGGTGCCTCCAGAAAAACGAGATTTTAAACCAAAGGCTGTAACAAGAGTTGAAGAAGGGCACTATATCAGAATTATGGCATCTACTCAATGAGAATGTCTAGCAATTGTAAGTCTCATGCCCCCAACTTGGAAGTGCCCAAATACATATCAATTAATAACAAACATAAATAAAATCATTGATAATAATGTAATAAAAGTAGGGGACTTTAACATCCTACTTAGAGCAATGGACAGATCATCTAAGCAGAAAACCAACAAGGAAATAATAGCTTTGAATGACACATTGGACCAGATGGACTTAACAGATATATACAGAACATTTCATGCTAAAGCAGCAGAATACAGATTTTTTTTAAGTTCATATGGAACATTCTCCAGAATAGATCACATACTGGGTCACATATCAGCCCTCAACAAGTACAAAAAGATTGAGATCACACCATGCTTATTTTCAGATCACAACACTATGAAACTTGAAGTCAACCACAAGAAAAAATGTGAAAAGAACACAAATACATGGAGGTTAAAGAACATCCTACTAAAGAATGAACAGATTAACCAGGATATTAAAGAAGAAATTTTAAAAAACACATGGTAGCTAATGAAAATGAAAACCCAACAGTCCAAAACCTTTGGGATGCAGCAAAGGCAGTCCTAAGAGGGAAGTCTATTGTAATACAGGCCTACCTCAAGAAGCAAGAAAAGTCTCAAATATACAACCTAGCCTTACGCCTAAATAAGCTAGAAAAAAGAACAGAAAATAAAACCTAAAGCCAGTGGAAGAAGGGAAATAATAAAGATTAAAGTAGAAATAAATAATGTCTACTGTCACCATTATTATTTAACATAGTACTGGAAGTCCTAGGCTCAGCAATCAGACAACACAAAGAAATAAAAGGCATCCAAATTGGCAAGGAAGAAGTCAAACTTTCACTATTAACAGATGACATGATACTCTATGTAGAAAATCCGAAAGACTCCACCAAAAAATTGCTAGAACTTATACATGAATTCTGCAAAGTCACAGGATATTAAATCAGTGTACAGAAATCTGTTGCATTTCTATATGCCAATAATGAAGCAGCAAAAAGAGAAATCAAGGAATCAATCCCATTTACAACTGCACCAAAAACAACAAGATATCTAGGAGTAAACCTAACCAAAGAGGTAAAAGATCTGTACTCTGAAAACTATAGAACACCTACGAAGGAAATTGAAGAGGACACGAAGAAATGGAAAAGTATTCCATGCTCATGACTTGAAGAACAAATACTGTTCAAATAGAACTATCCAAAGCAATCTACACATTTAATGCAATCCCTATAAAACACCACTGGCATTTTTCACAGAGCTAAAAAAAACAATCCTAAAATTTGTATGGAGCCACAAAAGATCCCAAATAGTCAAAACAACCTTGAAAAAGAAAAGCGAAGCTGGAGGTACCACACTTCCAGACTTTAAGCTATATTAAAAAGCTGTAGTCATCAATACAGTTTGGTACTGGCACAAAAACAGACACAAAGATCGATGGAACAGAATAGAAAACTCAGAAATGGACCCACAACCATATGGCCAACTAATCTTCAACAAAGCAGGAAATGAATATCCAATGGAAAAAAAGACAGTCTCTTCAACAAATGGTGTTGGGAAAACTGGACATTTTTCCAAAGAAGACATAAAGATGGCTATCAGACACATGAAAAGATGTTTAACATCACTCATCATCAGGGAAATACAAATCAAAACCATGATGAGATACCAACTCACACCTGTCAGAATGGCTATAATTAACAACACAGGAAAACGACAGATGTTACACTGTTGGTGGGAATGCAAACTGGTGCAGCCACTCTGGAAAACAGAATGGAGGTTCCTCAAAAAGTTAAAAATAGAACTACCCTATGACCCAGAAACTGCACTACTAGGTGTTTACCTAAAAGATACAAAAATACAGATTTGAAGGGGCACATGCACCCTGATGTTTATAGCAGCATTATCAACAATAGCCAAACTATGGAAAGAGCCCAAAAGTACATCAACTAATGAATGTGGTATATATACATAAAGAAGATATGGTACATATGTGTGTGTGTATATATACATGCTCACATACGTATGTACCTACACACACATACTGGAATATTATTCAGCCATCAAAAAGAATGAAATCTTGCCATTAGTATCGATGTGGATGGAGCTAGAGTGTATTACACTAAGCAAAATAAATCAGTCCAAGAAAGACAAATACTATATGATTTCACTTATATGTGAAATTTAAGAAACAAAACAGATGGACATAGAGGAAGGAAAAAAGAGAAAGAGAGGGAAGCACACCATAAGAGACTCTTAACTAGAGAGAACAAACTGAAGGTTGAGGTGGGCTAAATGGGTTATGGGTATTAAGGAGGGAACTTGTTGTGATTAGCACTGGGTGTTACACGTAAGTGATGAATCACTAAATTCTATGCCTGAAACCAATTTTACCATATATGTTAACTAACTGAATTTAAGTAAAAACTTGAAAAGAAAAAACTTTGTTTATGGTACTTTAAGTAAAATTTATAAATAACAAAAAGCACGAATCTTAAGTGGACCACGTGATGACTTTTGACAAATGTAGACAACTACATAACCCAAATCCAAAATCAAGGTATACTATGTTACTCTCTTCCCAAGAAGCAAACAGAAATTTTCTTTGGTGAAAAATAAAATCAGGGGTGCCTGAGTGGCTCAGTCAGTTGACTGTCTGACTCTTGATTTCAGTTCAGGTTATGATCCCAGGGTCATGGGATCAAGCCCCACATTGGGCTCTGTGTTGAGCACAGAGCCTGCTTAAGATCCTCTCTCTCCCTCTTTCTCACTCATGCTCTCTCTCTCTCTCTCTTAAATAAAAACATTTAAAAAAAGAAAATAAAATCATAGTAAAACCCAAATTATTTGTGCAGTATGGTTAATATGATATGTAGCTTATTAATTAAAAAATCCAAAATATGAGAAAAGAAGCCTATATTAACAAAACCACAATAAAAAACAAACAATACTTCACCTGTTGGGATGAGCACTGGGTGTTGTATGGAAACCAATTTGACAATAAATTATATTTAATATAAAGAAAATAATAAACACATAGGAGATCAGGATAAAGAAAGTTTCAAAAAGAAGTGTAAATGTAATTGAAAAACAAAATAACCAAAATTTAAAACTCAGTCTATATGGGTTGACAACAGAATGGACATGGCTGAAAACTGGATAAAAAATCAGAAGGAAACCAAAATGAAACACAGCAAGACAAAAGATGGCTAACTCAGAAGGCAAGGGAAGAGAGAGAACACAATGAAAAGGTTATCCTATGCATGGCTGCTGATGCAGAAGGAAAGATTGGCAAAAGGGGGCAGAAATAATATTGAGGAAAGAATGGCTGAGAATTTTGCTGAAATTGGTAAGAGATACCCACAGATTCAAGAGTCAAAAAAAACACCCCAAAAACAAAAGCAGGGTAAATACAGAGCATATTACAGTAAAACAGCTGAAAATCAAGAACAATCAGAAAATCTTAAAAGCCACCAGAGGAAAAAATGAACATCTCCTTTAAAGGAGCAACCACATGACCTAGCATGGCTTTTCAAGGAAACAATCGAACAAATATCCAATGTGCAGAGAGGAAATAGCTGCCAATGTAGAATTCAGTATCCAGAAAACATGCACTTCTAAAATGAAAGCAAAACAGAAATTTTCAGATAAGAAAATGAGAAAAACTTTTACTAGGAGATCTAACTTAAAAGTTATTATTCTTTAAATTTTTTTTTAATGTTTATTTATTTTTGAGAAAGAGAGAGAACAGGGGAGGGGCAGACAGAGAGGGAGACACAGAATCTGAGGCAGGCTTCAGGCTCTGACCTGTCAGCATAGAGCCTGATGTGGGGCTTGAACTCATGAGACATGAGATCATGACCTAAGCTGAAGTTGGACGCTTAACCAACTGAGCTACCCAGGCACTCCTTAAAAGTTATTCTTTAGGCAGAAAGAAAATAATCTTGGGCCAGAAATTAGTAAAGAGATAAAATGTAATAAAAGGGTAATTATTTGGATGAATCTAAATGAATGCAATGTACATATTAATATATGTGAACAAAAAGAATAAAACTGGGCAAAATAATAATAGGGTAAACAACTGATACACTTAAACCCTCTATATAACCTTTGTTTTCCACTCCCAGTATGGTATCCAATAAAGTACAAAATATTTAACACTTTGTTATAAGCTAGGCTTTGTGTTAGATGACTTTGCCCAACTGTAGGCTAAGGTAAGTATTCTGAGCATGTTTAAGGTAGACAAGACTAAGCTATGATGTTTGGTAGGTTAGGAGTATTAAATGCATTTGTGACTTAAGATATTTTCAACTTATGATGGACTTATCAGGACATAATCGCATCATGAGTTGAAGCAGATCTGTACATAGCAGGGGCATATGAACTGGAAAGGAGTAAATGGAACTAGAGTACATACTTATGGGATAAAAGTTGAAACTACCTTAAATTAGGGATGTGAACAATTAAAATATTACAAATGAGTGTAAAAATACCAACAAGAGTAGAAAAATGGGATGCTAAAACAACCAGCCTGAGAGACTTCAAAACAACTAGAAAGCAGAAAGTAAAACAGTAAACTTAAACACAATTACAACAGTTGTTATGTCAAATATAAAGGGAATAATGCTCCAATTAAAAGACGGAAACGTGGGCCACCTGGGTGGCTCAGTTGGTTAAGCATCTGACTTCGACTCAGATCATGATCTCACAGTCCATGAATTCGAGACCCATGTTGGGCTCTGTGCTGACAGCTCAGAGCGTGAAGCCTGCCTCAGATTCTGTGTTTCCCTCTCTGTCTGCCCTTCCCCTCTCACTCACTCTCTCCCTCTCAAAAATAAACATTAAGAAAAAATCTTAAAGACAGAAATGATACAGTTTGATTTTAAAAGCTATTAAAATGACCATACACCATTTATAAGAGGACATCCAAAACATACGGATTTGGGATAGTTGAAAGTACAAAGTTAGAAAGATATACCATGCTACACTAACCAAAAGCAAACTGGTAGAGCTTTATTCAGAATAGGCAGGGCCCCTGGGTGGCTCAGTTGGTTGAGCGTCCGACTTCAGTTCAGGTCATGATCTTACCGCTCGTGAGTTCGAGCCCCGTGTCAGGCTCTGTGCTGAGAGCTCCGAGCCTGGAGCCTGCTTCAGATACTGTGTATGTCTCTCTCTCTGCCCCTACCCTGCTCACACTCTGTATCTCTCTCTCAAAAATAAATAAACATTAAAAAATTAAAAAAAAAAAAAGAATAGGCAAGATTGGGGCACTGGGGTGGCTCAGTTGGTTAAGTGTCTGACTTCAGCTCAGGTCATGATCTCTCAGTTTGTGGGTTTGAGCCCCGCATCAGGCTTTATGCTGACGGCTCAGAGCCTGGAGCCTGCTTCAGATTCTATGTCTCCCTTTCTCTCTGCCCCTCCCCTGCTTGTGCTCTCTTTCTCTCAAAAATAAACATTAAAAAAATTAAAAAAAAAAAAAAAGAATAGGCGAGATTGACTCTGAGGAAAAAGAAAGCATTATTAGAAATCAAGAGAAAAAATTCTTATAGATGAAAGATTCAATTCAAAGGAATATACAACATTTGTACTGAGACTAATAATTTTGCCTCAAATATATATACATAGCTAATACTGACTGACTTTGAAGAAGAAAATAGACCAATCCACAGTCAGAATAGGATATTCTCAGTAACTTGCAGAACAGTAGACAAAAAAATAATGACAGAGGAGAGTGGAATACATGCTTCCTAAGTTCTTGCTGTATTCTCCATGTTTCAACCTCTCATATTTTTCATCTTTATCTCTCTGAGGAACATTCAGGATTATTTCTTCAGATCTGTCATCCCATTTATTCTGTCCTAAACTGTATCTAGTCAACTATTAAGCTTACCCCAATTTGAGGTTCTCCTTTGCTATTTCAATTATTACATTTTTTTTTGTTTTTAGAATTCTATCTTCTTATTCATATCTGCTTAGTCATCTGCTACAATTTCTTATTCCCCAGAAACATTTTCAAGCTTGTCTTTTATTACTTTAAGCATGTTGAAGGTATTCATACTGGAAGTTCTAGAAAAGTTTTTACTTGCACGTTCCTAACTGGAAGAAAGAGCTACCTGAAATTATTATACCTAGCTAAACTGCTATTCATGAGGAAAGACAAAAGGAAAACATTCCTCATCATAAAGAGACTCAGAGAATAGAGCCTCAAAATACCTTGAAAACACCCACTCAGTGACAAAAGAAGGCCATCTAAGAAGTCAATCAAAGCAAGTATTTTAAGACTGAGGACACAAGGAGGAAAGAGTCTATCTAAATTCAGAATTAAGACTAAACAACTCTGCACATTAGGATTCCCACACCAACTACAAATAATGATACATTTATGCTATAAATTTATAATATAATAAAATAAGTAGATGGGGAGAGGAGGCTGAAGAAACTACAAGGCTGATAAGTTCTTCATATTTCTTAAGAAATCTACCATGGTGTAAATCTAAAATTACACCATGGGGCTAAAAAAGTGATTCCAACACCTTAAAGTGATTATAATGTTTTCATTATAGACAAACCTTTTAGTAATTAATATTTTTCATAAAAGAATGTTTATTTGAATTTCAGCAATTCTTTGTTTCACTTTCTTTTCTTCTGTTAAATTCAAATAAAATTCAGAGCTTTTCATTAAAAATGCATTAAGAATCATTAAGAAATAAAGATGCCATGGTCATGAAGTTCTCTGTCAGCCCCTCACCCCCACCCCAGCATTTCTACATACGCTCTCTTGCACCTGCTTTCACCTCAGTCAGCCTCTGTCTGGTTTTACCTTTATCTGTCTCTGTCCATGGTTGGCTGCCTTCCTGTCCACCTACACCTGCCTGCCAAATTCTCTGTCTGCCTATCTGTCTGTACCTATGCACCTGTCCCTCTACACCTCCCTGCTCACCTCCATCTCTAGCTGGCCTGTCTAACCCATCTGTCTGCTCTTCTATGCCTGCCTGTCAGTTTGATTATATCTATCAGCTCATCTGTAAGCCCTTCTGTGTGCCAGGCTGCTCTCTGCCTGTTTGTATCCTGCCTTACCCACCACCTCTCTGCCAATCTCTTATCTGTTTATCTACCTAGCCAGGCCAGTAGCCAAATATAAACATATATAAATACCTGGAATGATGCTCTTCTTAAATTAATAGTGAGTAGTGCTTTGAACTTTTTAGACCCATGACCTAAGTAAGCCATTTTATAGAAGGATATACTATTTGTGTATAGTATATACATAAATAAATTTTTTTTGTAGAAGTTTCACAGAGAAATACTAATCCTTACAACATGCAGTACACTCTGAAATGTTCTGGTCTATTCTATTACATTATTTTAAAAAAATACCAGTTTTTGAAGGGCTGATTTCATGACCTACAAATGGTCACAAAAGGTAGTCTGAAAAACACCAGTAATAAGACAAATTTCCAGTGGAGTGACCCTGAGAACACAACTGCCCTACCTGAAGCTTCTACCATTCACTGCTAGCTGCCTGCTGGGAGTAGCAGTACACTGAGGCTGAATCTCGTCTCTACTGTTACCATCTATTTCCACTGCCTGCAACTCACTGAACCATCCAGTCCAAGGAGACTTGCACAGTTAGCCCCTGCCGCGAGCCACTCTGCCCCCATGGCTCCTCATCTGCATTTATTTCCAGGCCACATACATGGACATCTGATCTTCTGCCACCACCACGTACTGGTCTCCAGTGTACACACACATCTTACCTCCCCACTGAGAACATGCACTTCCTGAATGTACATTTTAAACTTTAATGGCCTTTAGGCTTAAATGTTAATCTTTGAATACTTTAAAACTGAAAAAGAAATCACAAATATGAAGGAAGACACATTTTGCCATCCATAAAAGAAAAATTCATCATTGACCACAAGAGGGCAGTAGAATGCAATGTTAAAACTCACGTCCCTTCAAAGTGTCTCTACTTCATATTTTAAAATGTGCAACATTCATATTTTAAATTTCACATATATGCTTTCAAATTAGATTTGATGAAGAATAATTATAAAATGTAAAAAAATATTATTTTGGCTTCACAGCACAAAGATGTCTCAGAAGTTCAATCATAAGTAGTCTGCAGTTGCCTACCAGACCCAAGCTACTTCAGAACGGAATTTAGATTGGACTTAGGACTTAAATGGAATTCAGAATTTAGAGCATGCTCTTGCCAGGGGTGAAATACCAATAATGGAGGCAGACAGACTCTGGGTATAAAAAACAATTTACGTAACAAAGGTAAAATCACATCAATTTAGCATGTATCTCTTGTGTAAAATTTAAAAGCTCTGTCAATAATATCTAGCTTTTGTAGTAAGCACTAGCTTCCAAGGGTTCAAAACACTGTTACAAATTGGGGTCTGCAAAATATGTCCTGTCATCCAAATTCAGACCACCACATGATTTTCATAAATAAAGTTCTTTGGGAACACAATCATGTTTATTTGTTACTTGCTGTCCATGGCTGCTTTCTCACTATGAAGGCAGAGCTGAGCAGCTACAACAGAGCCCACGTGATCAATAAAGCCTGAAATATTATCATCTGGTCCTGTACTATATAAAGTATTTGATCTCTATTCTCAATTATATGCCCTCTATGCCCTTGATGATTTCAACTCAAATTGAAGTGTTACCAAGCACCTTCTGCAAGTACAACAGGAACACAACAAGGCAACATTAATGGAGGGAATAGGGTAGATTTTCAAATCATGGACTATTATGATAAAAGAATGTTTCAGCAGCAGGACATGTATAGTCAGATGACACAGCAGGTGTGGGCTCCAAGGAGCACACTGGTCAAAGGAAAAGGAGGGAACAGGAGTGAGAGAGCCCCCTGCATGACTTACCCGGTGACGGTTCACAGAAGGAGCAGGAGACGAGGAACCCAGGAGGGCTAAAACTACACACATGAACATGAGTCTGCTAAAGAAGCATTCAAGTTGGGAGAAGCTGAGGTTAGGGAAGAAAATAAGCTAAGCTTTGTCCTCATTATCATTAAAACACCTCTTAGAATGTCAGATGAGATCACAAGTGGGCATTTTAAAAGGCAAATGTGGAAATAAGAAGCAAGGTCTGGACAAAAGGCTTGAGTGGCAGTTGCATGTCACCGATGAAGGCCCTAAGGAGGCAAAGTGTGCAGTGACAAAAGAAGAGGCTTAAGCCCAGAACCTTGGTCGACTCCTGCAATTTGGGGTCAAACAAACAAAAAAAAAAAGGGGCCAAGAAATGAAGACACAGGAAGTGAGAGGAACCAAAGCAGTGCTGAGCCACAGAATCAGAAAAGTATTTTACAAGGGGAATTTTCACTACAGTTTAAACTAATATTTTCTTAAGTCAAAAATTTTTATTCATTAAAATTCAAAATATTTTAAAACCTCTAGATTGCTGTGGACTATGCTGGGACATTCATTCTTGGTTGATTTTTCTTTAATGAAAGTCTCAGAAGTGAAAGGGGTCAATCACTACCTAGAAGTCTCGCCCCTCCACAAAAAGCTCTTCATGACACACATGCATCATTCGTGTGCGTGTACACAATCCCTCCTCCCCACCAATAATGGGTCTCTGCCGTTCGAGGGCCTCACCCTCTGTGTGGGTGCATGGACTAAACCACTACCCCCCCATCACATGCATATGCCCACAGAAGAGCCAGGTTCTGTTTCCCAGGGCACTAGTACCAAGGTGCAGGTGGCCAGTGGCTCCACCCCACACCACAGAGCTGCTGTTTGCTCCACTGCACTGCAGGTTCTGCTTCCTCTGGCAGAGTTTCTCTAAAGCAGCACTACTGACATTTGGGGCCAGATGTTCTCTGTCATGGGGTAGCAGGGGCCCTGTCCTGTGCTGGTAGGGTGTTTAACAACATCGCTTGCTACTACCCAGTAGATGCCTGTAGCACTGCCCCCTCCCCAGTTGTGACAACCCAACATGTCTCCAGACAGCACCCAATGTCCCCTGGGGGGGCAGAGCCAGCCCCAGTTGTTGTTCAGGGCTGCTAATCGTTGCCTGGACTCTGATCTATGCTGTCTTCTTCCTCACCTGCACCTACTTTCTTGTTTACATTTCTCCTATTCCACCCACCACAGTGTCCACCATAGGTATGCTATGTCAGCGTCTTGGCCTCAGCCCTTGCTTTCCTTTTATTCCTCTCCCCACTCAGCTTATTTCTCTGAAGTCATAAATATTTCTATCATATGCATTATTTGGTGTCATAAATATTTCTATCATATGCATGCCATGCATATGTGTAGGGAAAGTACACGTGTTTGCAGAAACGTCCAGAGAGCTCCCTCGGACCCTGGGAACACCACCAGCCTGAGGCTCTTCTTTGTGATGTTCATTTGTTGCTGAGTATTCAGCAAGGGCTTTCTTCCCACCTACCACTGGGTTTATGGAAGCACAAGGGTATTTGTGGGATGATTTGTTCATATACAGAATTTCCTCTCCATGTGTAGGAATTTTACAAGAACAAAATTTTAAAAAATCCTAAAAGAAAAATATCACAACACTCCACATGACTGAAATTCATAGTGGGATTAGAGGGATAATTATTCAGTCTTGTAATGTAGACCAACACATCCATAGTATTTCTTGCAGTACTATGAGCAAAAGAACAAGAACAAAACTCTTCAATTTCATGAACTTACACCACACACACACACACACACACACACACACACACACACACACTAACCTGGCGAAAGACTTCGTTCACAAAGTTGACATAACCTCGTGTCGACAAGAGAATCCGCTGCACCATTTCATACACTGTGCGGTGCTCTTCTTCAATGCTACAAAGGCTGGAGTTGCTGAGTCTTCGGTCAGACAAGGTGCTGCTGTTGGAATGGTTTCTGTCCTGCTCTGTGGGCCCACCGCCATCCAGCTCCGGTGCTCTCTCTTGCCCCGCACCACCACCAACAGTCTGGAAAAAAGTCATTACCACTTCTGAGAGAGCCTTGTCTTCAACCCTCAAGAACACCCAGTGAACCTGAAGGCTTGTTTCATCTTAAAGAACTCTGGACACCGTCAGCTTAACAGCAAGCTGGACAACAGCATTGCTCGGAGCACAAGGGGTTCCAGGACCTGTACTCACCAATTTTCCAATTCACCAACTAACCCCTCTCAACTCAGTTATGTTAACAGGAAAACTACTAAATTATTCCAAGGAGGTGAGACTGTGAAAGTCCAGCAACCTACAAACTTTAATTTACATTTGTAAAATCACATAACAAATTGTGTCAGTGAATTTACACTATGATCACCTCTGGCCTCTAAATTCAGCACTTACTCTATGGTCACAGAGATCTTAAAGTTCAGTGGAATTTTTGCAGCCACAATGTTGGAAAGCATCATTTGATTCAAAAGATTAAATGATATCTGATGGAAGAGTGTCAAGATCTTTAGAGGGTATTTTATAAGAAGAATTTTGATCTGAGTTTTATATTCAGAATCTCAGACTGAACTTAACTGAAATATTTACAAAACCTTAAATATTTAGAAGACTTTATGAGCACAAGGAAATAAAATAATTCATGCAATGACTCACAAAGTTTAATGTTGAATTCTGCTCTCATCTCCCCATAGAACTAAAGGTTTCCTCCAAATAAAATACACATGTAATTTTGCTTTGTTTTTATAAATTCCACTATTATTTTTTAAGTGTCAAAAATGTATAAGCCAAATACCACTAAACTTCTACCCACTGTGAATATTTTTTACAAAAAGTGATAACATATGAGTAGTACAAAATAATAATTTCAGTAACTACCAAGGACAGTTTGAAAGCAGATATCCAAATAGCAATCTCTAGGAAAAATTAATGGAAGATTATATTTATAACAATTTTTCTCTTCATGCCTTAGCTATTTAAGTCTGTGTGGCTTATCAAAGGCACTGTCATACTGTGAGATGAGCTGTCCTATAAAAATTATTTCATCCTTATGACGCATCAACTATCTTCTGTAGAAAAATAAAATTGTACTCATTTTTCTGATATATATATATACACACACACACACACACACATACATATATACATACATATACATATATATCCATATGTATGTATATATGTATGTGTGTATATATAGATAGATATAGATATAGATATATAAAGGTTGGATTAAGTTTAATGTTTCTTGTGGCTCAATAACCTGTGACTTTTTGATCAATAACTCCCATTTTCCTCATAGGCAAAAAAAGAAGAAAAAACCCTCATGTATATATACACATTAAATTATACACAGCAAATTAAAAACTGCCACAAATTTGGGGCGCCTGGGTGGCTCAGTCAGTTGAGCGTCCGACTTCGGCTCAGGTCGTGATATCACGGCTCATGAGTTTGAGCCCCATGTCGGGCTCTGTGCTGACAGCTCAGAGCCTGGAGTCTGTTTCAGATTCTGTCTCCCTCTCTTGCTGTGCCCCTTCCTCATTCATGCTCTGTCTCTCTTTCTCTCAAGAATAAAACATTTAAAAAAATTAAAAAAAAATGGCCACAAATTTGATCTACACAGGCTGTGTGACTGTGTTAACAAGTGTAATAGAGTGGAAGAGACCTGTTCCAGTTTCAGGCCCAGGCCAAAAGGCTGACAGTTACCACTTCCCATCTCTTGGAACATTTGCTAATAGAGCCCTGAGTAGCCAGGGAAGAAGTCTCGCAACCCTACCAGAGAGACTGCATGAAAAGAGAGGCCCTGCTGAACCCCACTTTCCAACTGCATCCAGGCATTTGAATAAAGTCATCTTGAACCAAGATGCCACCAGCTGAAGACCACCACCCACTGACCTCACTTAATACCACATGAAGCACAAGAATTGCCCAACCAAATCCTGCCCAAATTCCCTACCCCAAAAGTATAATGTTTAATATGACAAAAGGGCTATTGTTTTAAGCCACCAAGGTTTGAAATCATTAGATAACTAATTGGATAACACAACTATTAGGTAATTTAAACAGTATAAATAAAGAAATATGTTTAAAGGTACCAAGTCATTTAAAAAATGTACTCTGAACAAACATACAGAAAACCAAAAACAGACCCATAAATACAAAGAACTGGTGGCTGCCAGCAAAGGGGATGACAGGACAGGCAACATGGGTGAAGGGGAGTGAGAGGTACAGGCTTCCAGTTATGGAATGGATAAGTCAAGGAGATGAAAGGCACAGCATAGGGAATATGGTCGATGGTATTTACTAGCACTGCATGGTGACAGGTGGTAGGTGAGCACAGCATAACATACACACTTGTCAAATTCTATGTTGTACACCCGAAACTAATGTAACATTGTGTCAGCTGTGTTTCAATTTAAGAAAATTAAAATAAACTTTAAAAAATGAAAAGTGAGTTCTGTTATCCAAATAGAACACCAGAGATGGATTTCCCATCATACTGTAAACTGAAAGCTACTTCTCTTGATAGAACAATGCTTTCCTTAGCGTTAGTCCCCACTCTCCCCACAAAAGGCCACTTTCTAAAAACATCTTTATGTTCTGACAGACGTTTATAATGGCAGTGAGTGATGAGAGAGAAAGCAAATTGATAATCCAAGTCTCCTCATTCCTTATCTCTTTTGTGAAGATTAACAGTAAAAGCATAAGTAAGAATTAGTAATGGAGAGAGTCCATTTTCCACCCACTACAACCAAGCTGGAATTCTCAACTACTATTTGGTATTAGTTGATTCTGGTGGCAAATGCAAAAGTAGTTTTTACTTCTTCGGCACATGATGAAGCCTCCGTTAGTGAAACAGACCTATCTGAAGCAGACCAGGCCTGTACTGCCAGGACTCAGGAAACTGCACGATGCAGGCTGCCACTTAATCCTTCCCATCACCCCTCCCCAACATCCTGGTTTCTTCTCAACCGACAGCTCATACTGAGACTTGTTCACTCCCAGGGTCAAACTAAACGGGGACACCCACAAAGAAGGTATGGAACGAGAGAATGCAACTGCCCTTCTATTGGTGATGCCTGATGCCACTCAACTTCATTGTCATGATTTGCCTGCATGGTTGGGGGCAGACTGCATTTGCCTTGGCAGAGCTCTAGGACACAGAAAGTACTAACGTGGTAGTCAACAAACAAATGAGTTTGTATAACGTACAAACTCGTATAGGGTTGTCAATTTGTGTAATTCACTTTTTCTAATTGTTCATCCCACGAAATACAACAATTTCAGGAAACCCACAGCCTATGAATCTTTATTGAAGAACTGATTTACAATTAGTAAAATTATAAATAAAAGATTATCATACAAATAAATGTGATCAACTGATACCATCTCAAACTTTCTTTTACATTCCCAAATGGATTTTTATGGGTTATAATGTCAGTTAATGTGCTTATAGAATTGGTAAAAAATGGTCACTGCTGACATTTTAAAATCACCCCTCTGCTTTCTCCTCTAATGTATACTGAAGTACTTTTATCTCATACAAAAATGAATTACTGGGGCACCTGGGTGGCTCAGTTGGTTAAGTGTCCAACTCTTGACTTTAGTTCAGGTCATGATCTCATGGTTCGTGGGTTCAAGCCCTCCATCGGGCTCTGCACTGACAGTGCAGAACCTGCTTGAGATGCTCTCTCTCCCTCTCTCTCTGCCTCTCCCTCACTTGTGTGCTCTCTTGCAAAATAAACAAACTTAAAAAAAATGAATTACTAAAGACTAAATAACACTTCACTAAAAATATTTTCAGCTGAAATGATGCACCAAGAATGTTCAGGTTTATGCTGTTGTTGCCAACACAATATATGGGATATGAGAGCAACTATATTTTCGTTCTCCCTGAATGATGCCACTGAACCAGAGTATTTGTTAAACCAGACTCTCCAAGGTGGTAAGAAAACTAAGTCTAGACGATGTATTGATTCCTTTCCTCCCTGATGAAAACTAGTGTCAAAGGTATTAATTCTAGATCCAGAAGTAAATTCACTTTGGAAAACACACACACACACACACACACACACACACACACACACACACACAATCTCTCATCTATGACCTTTAACACAGTCAGAATGGCAAAAGTGTGAACTCTATTTGGAAGCAGCACTTAAAATACTGTTTTAAAGGGATTTTTACAAGAGCAGCATATTCTTTGAAAAGAGATTTTGGATCACCTCATTTAGTGATATTCACTTTACACAGGCAAAATTATATTACATTTGAAATTCCAAATAAAAAATTTCAGGAGACAAAATTATATGTGCTTTTACTCCCGCAACTCTGCCCCCCAAATCTAATATTCAGGTGCTTAAATTGCCTTTTCTCATGTACACTGTAAATGAAGAGAGGAACACAGTGGACACATGTGAGATGAGGTGGGAACACAGCTGTACAGGCACAGAAAGGACTACAGGAGAAAAGTGGTCTGCTGAATAATGACCATGCCCTGATCTCTAGAACCTTAGAGTATCTTACACCTTTTATGGCAAATGGGATTTAGCAGATGTGGTTAAATGAAGGATGTGAGAGGGGAAAATTATCTTAGATTATCTGGGTGGTCCCAATGTAATCACGAGGATCTATAAGGAGGCAGGAGGATCAGACACAGAGAGAGCAATGTGAAGATGGAAACAGGGACAGAAGGTGTCATGATGAAGGTCCATGAAACACAGAATGCAGGTAGTCTCTAGAAGCTGGATGAGAAAAGGAAATGGATTCTCCTCTAGAGTCTCCAGAAGAAACACAGACACCTTGATTTTACCACACTGACACTGATTTTGGACTTCAGACCTCCAGAAACTCAAGATAATACATTTGTGTTCTTTCAAGCCACTAAAACTTTGTGGTAACTTGCTACCATGGCAAAGAAAACTTACAACAACTTACTGTGAGGCATATTAATAGTCTACACAATGGCAGTGGCCATTTCTAGGTGCAGCCATCTGCAGGGTGTGGAAGCACTGGGCCTGGAGAGTTGTCTTCCCATCACCCATTCCCTTCCCTAATGGATGCATGGTGCTCCATGTGCCTCCTCCCCTGCAGCCCAGGTGACTCACAGGAAGCTGACCCCATCCACAGCACCAGGGATTGGAAGCCAATCATGTCCCTACTGGGCCATTCACATTGCTTTAACGCAATCAGTGCCTTGTTATTGTTCTAGGAGAGGCAAGTAACTAAGTTGTTCCACTCAGACAAAAGGGAAGGGATGGGCTTTTTTGTTTTTTTTAATTTGATTCAAGTTAACACACAGTGTAGTATTGGTTTCAGGAGTATAATTTACTGATTCATCACTTACATACAACCAGTGCTCATCCCAACAAGTGCCCTCCTTAATGCCCATCACCCATTTAGCCCATCCCCTCCAGTAACTCTGAGTTTGTTCTCTCTTTAAGAGTCTCTTATGGTTTGTCTCCCTCTCCATTTTTATCTTTTTTTCCCTTCCCTTCCCTTCCCCTGTGTTCACCTGTTGTGTTTCTCAAATTCCACAGAGGAGTGAAATCATGGTATTTGTCTTTCTCTGACAGACTTATTTCGCTTAGCATTATACCCTCTAGTTCCATCCACATTGTTGCAAATGGCAAGATTCCATTCTTTTTCATTGCCCTGGCAGCAACTTCTTACTAGACATGTCTCCAGAGGCAAGGGAAATAAAAACAAAAATGAACTATGGGATCTCATCAAGAGAAGGGCTTTTTATTTTTGGGTTGTCTCTGAATATGAACAAAGAGGGCAGTGCCTCAGCTGTTGGCAGCCATCTTACAATCCAAGGGGAAGCTGAAGACAAACCTGCCAGAGAGAAAGGGCAGAGGAGGGAAGACTGTAGAGAATCATGGAAAGAGTGTGAGTAAACCATATTCTCTGCCAGCCCTGCCATGAGCTTATTTTATGAAATTAAAATGTTTCTTTTTTATCTTTAAGACAGTTTGAGTTATGGAGTTTTGTTGTTGTTGTTGTTAGGATGATATAACCATCCGAATTGCTTCAGGAGGTCAGGCTTTTATGACACTAAAAAACCAGATAATAAAAGTAGATGACTCACAAGTGTGAATGGCCACTTAAGGAAAAAAATCAGAATCTTGAAGCAGTGGTTAATCTGCTATTCTTGTTACTTCTCGGCAACCAAATGTATTTTTCAAGAATGAGAAACTTATTTTCAATAAATACAGGTGATGGTTTTCTACAATTTTAAAACCAGGTAGGAAAAAGTCATAGCCTTTAAATAGACTGCTCTGAATCGACCTAACAACACAAGATGTAATATAAAATTTATCAAGGGTGTGACTGAGTTTCTTATATATGATTTCATACAAATTTTTGTCTACTGATAAGTTTTAGTTTTTGTCTACCCGATGGGTCAGTAAAGGTCTCTCAACGGTCCAGAACCGTGTTCCCCTGACTGATGGTGAAATCTTGGCTCATTTTTATTTCCTCTTCTGTGAACTTCTGTTTTATCTCCTTTTGTCTGTTTTGAATTGTTTTTGAGTTGAACTGTTTGTCTTCTTGTCAATTTGTAGGCATTCTCTCTATATTAGAGGCATGAACTCTTTTAATAGCTAAGATGTCATGAATACTTTTCACAGTCTGTGTGTGGCTTTACTCTACATTTGCACATACAAACTTTTTTCACATTTTTTAAATAAGGTGGAACCTCATTTCTTCTATGGCTTGTGGGTCTTGTCTCTACCTAACGTAGTCTACCACTTCCCAAATGTATATGTTCCCCTAGATTTTCTCCCAAATTTATTGCTTTGTTCTTATATTTAGACCTTAAATCAATTTAGAAATTAAATCAATCTGACATCTGACTATGTATGTGATACAAATCAAGGTTCAGAGAGAAAGACAGAGAGAGAGAGAGAGAGAGACTGAGTTCTTTGAGCTCCCAGGGCTATAGATTAGATTCGATATTCAATGTTATGCAGTCTCATTTCCTAAAAAGAACCTGTGGTTTCTGTCTGGAAGGCTGTATAATTTTTTCTTAATCAATGAAAGCCAAATGTCTGTTAGGTCTGTGTCTGTTTAGCTAGATCTCTCTGGCACTCGAAGGTCTTTTTAGTCTAAATCATGACTTTTTTTCAGCTCAAGTAAACATTTCATTAGATCAATTATCACTTCTGAATTTTTCTCCTTTTGTCCTCATGATACTTGCAAGGTAGGTCTGGGCCTGTCCTCAGATCTTATTTATTAATTTCTGATTTTCATCTCTTTGAATTTCTCCTCAATATTGTGGGATATTTCTTTGGAAAATCAACTTTGTTCTCAGCAGAGATCATTACAATCGCCAGTTTATCTATTAAATTTTTAAATTAATGAATTTATAGTTTTTTAAATTAATGTTTTTTTAATTTTTTTTAAATTTATTCATTTTTGAGAGACAGAGAGAGATAGAGCACAAGTGGGGGAGGGGCAGAGAGAGAGGGAGACACAGAATCCAAAGCAGGCTCCAGGCTCCCAGCTATCAGCATAGAGCCCAACGCGGGGCTCAAACTCACAAACTGCAAGATCATGATCTGAGCCAAAGTCGGATGCACAACCGACTGAGCCACCCAGGCGCCCCTAAATTAATGTTTTTTTAAAGCTTTCTTTTAAAACTTTCATTAAGTCTTTTGTTGTTTTTACTGGAATTGTATCCCCCTCAGACATCTTTGAAACAAAATTCTCCAGTTCTTCAGTCAGTTCTTATCAATGGGGCCACACGCTCTGGACCTCAGTTTGGTGCTCCTTCATCAAGGTGCTAATAATCACTCAGCTGTGTGCACTCTCCCAGCTCAGGCCTAGGTCACACTTCTGGAAACTCCAGAGTATCAGCAAACCTGCTCTAAGTGGACCTCACTTTCTGCATAAAACCATTACCCTGCTGTGGAGTGGCTGCTCTCAAACTTCCCCACGTGGTCCTGCTCTACCTGGTGCAAAGTCTCTAAGTAACTCAGCCTTCTGGTAAAGTAACTCAGCCATTTGTGCAGGACTAAGGCTGCAAAAGAGAGTAGGTACACTACAGGCCCCATACAGAAAGAGGTCTTCACTAAAGGCCTCGGGGAGAGACAGATTTCTCTTCCAGGGATTCTATCAGGGCTTAACAAGCACTCTGAAATCCTGAGAGGGTCTTCCACTCCTTCCCCTGAGATCCTAGAGGGCATTTGGCAGTCTCATGGGTCCTCTCCATGGCCCACCTGTGTGATTCCTGAGGGTCTTCCTGTTGTTGGGGACTGGGGAAGCCAACACAGGCCCGTGGTCTTATGCTCCAAGGTCACTGGTACTTGAGCAAAAGAGGGAAAATGAGAGAGCCAGGAGTGTGCACACAACAGCCATCTCTCAGAATGTCTCCTTGGCCCCCAAGGTTGCCTTGTCATGGCAGTGTCAACAGAGCACTGAGAGTGCGGCCTCAGAGCTTCCCCTGACACCTCAGCAATACAGACAAAGCCACCAATAAACCAGTCCCCATAACCAACATCCCTTAAGAACCAAGAACCCTAATAACCAATTACTTTGGCATGTGTTAGTGTATTCTTACCTAAGTAAAAGAAGATGATGAATGGCATACCTGTATGATTTTGGGCAACACATCAACTCCATTTTTAGTGTTTTGTGTTGTAGTTAAATACTTTTTTTCCAAAAAGAAAGTGACAATCCACTTAATAAAAACAACGCGAGCTGCCATGTATGGAATTTTTGTACTGTAAATGTTTTCATTGTCTCGAGTCGTAGTAATGTACACTGGCTTTGGTCTCAAATGGGGGATGTCTGAAAGAAAAAAGAGCACATATCAGGTTAGTGAATGTAACCCCCACAGAAGATTCAATTTAACCAAGCAGACAAATATCTGTTTGAACTGCGACTAAAAAGAACCAGAAATTATTAGAAATGACATCTTTTGGTAGGCTTGTTTCTGATTCTGCCTTGCAACCTGACCAAGATGGGATGGTGGGTACTGCTGTTGTGTGCTTGTTACAACTGTGGTATATAGCTGTGGATGTACTAAGCTAACAACTCTTTTTAACAAATTTGAGAAATGACAGATTATAAGCCTAAAAATATTTTCACATATATTGTAGTTTATTTTATCTTTATTTTATGACAAAATAATTTAATCTTATTTTATGACAAAAAAATATAAAAGCACATATACACATTTTTTCATCATTTTAGGTATTTTAACATCCAATACTACACTAACCATAATCCACTGGACTTTTTAGTCTTATATCCTTTTCCCTTTAGATGAATCCAAAGAATAAAATCAATACAATCTACGTTATGTTAGAAAGAATTCATCTTTGAGGTATCAGACAAATTAATAAGAGGTCCATTCCTCAATCTTTAAATTCCATAATCAATACAAAAAAATTACATGGTGTTGGGTTTGAGATACTACTTGCTGTATGTCCAATTCTCGTACTAACTTGTATCCACTTGGAGAAACCTGCATGAAGCAGTTCTCAACAAATAACTTTTAATTTCAGCACATTAATAATATGTTTTCTACATGAATATAGACTATAAAATCAGAAACAAATTCTGAAAAAATATACCCACATATAGTTAACAAAATACACATCTCAGTACCTCTAAAGTTTAGTACTTCTACATCTTTCAAAATGCACCAAGTTTTTGCTATTTTTCCCTTCTCCAAGCATGCATGTGTGTTTGTGTGTGTGTGTGTAAATAAACACCCAAAGACAACTGAATTAGTAGTCCACATTCTCCAGATGGATTAACGTCTGTCGTGATCTTCCCCTTCCAAAATTGTTCCTGATCCCGGGTGCCTGGGTGGCTCAATTGGTTAAGGATCCGACTTCAGGAAAGGTTATGATATCAAGTTCATAGGTTCAAGCCCTGCATTGGGCTCTGCACTCACAGTGTAGAGCCTGCTTGGGATTTGCTCTTTCCCCTCTCTGCCCCTCCCCCACTCATGCTGTTTTTTTCTCTCAAAATTAAATAAATAAACAAAAATAAGCAAAATTGTTCTTGATTATTCATTTTAACTAATTTCAACTGCTTTAAAACAATAGGGAGAGAAAAATTTGCCCCCCACTGCCACCAATCTAAGGGGTGCTTCTGTCCTATGAGCCCTCATTTCTTTTCCTTTTTAAAAATTTTTTAACATTTATTTTAGAGAGAGACAGACAGAGTGCAAGAGGGGGAGGAGCAGAGAGAGAGAGGGAGACCCAGAATCCGAAGCAGGCTCCAGGCTCTGAGCTGTCAGCACAGAGCCCGATGCAGAGCTTGAACCTACAAACTGTGAGATCATGACCTGAGCCCAACTCAGATGCTTAACCGACTGAGCCACCCAGGTGCCCCATGCCCTCATTTTTTATAGAAGAAAAACTTTATCAGCTAAGTTAGAAACTCCCTTATGTTTCCTTCCTTTCTGGAGCTTACTGTCCCTGGGGTGCCTAACTGCCCTAGCATCGGTCCCGCCATAAGCTGTAAGCAGCACCTGCTGGATGGAAGATCCAGTATAAAAGGGCTTACTGTGGGCAGCTGTGTAGCCTGGGCTGGCTTGCCTAGCCACTGAGCAAGGTCTGGGGTCTCACCATACCCCACCACTCCTAAGAAAAGACCTAAAGGAATGCAAGTTTTTTTTTTTTTTAACATTAAAAGTTTTCAATATAATTACAACCAAAAACCCATAACACATGTCAAATTATTCTGAGTACAGGAGCCATAGTCCCCTTTATTGCTGTGAGATGAGGTACCTCTTGAAGCTTGTACAAATAGGTAAAATCATTTACTAGGAAACTTTAAGCCTCTTACAATAAAGTTACCATTAAATATAAAAATAAAATGGCTATTTTACTTAAAAATAATCAAAGGCCACTTTGAAAGAGACTGGACAGCTTCCCTGTGGACATCCTCTAGATACAACCCAATGTACTTACCAAGTACAGGTTTGTAGATGTTTGTTAACTTAGTAAATGATGGAAATAAATGAGGAAGATAATACTTTCGAAACAATGTAAAAAGAAATTTAAAACCAGTATCTTGATTCTCCTTATTCTTCCACTCCAAGCTTGCAGCCTTTGGATAATATGTGGAAAAGAACATATGTACATTTACATTTCAACTTAATGTATACTAAACTGAAATGCTGTTATTAAAATTCCTATTCTAAACACACAAAAAAATATTTTGACAAATAATGTTGACAATCATGTAATGAAATTGTATCTTAAAACTCAAACAACAAGAATGAAAGCTTCAAAGAAAAGACCTAAGGGAATGCAAGTTTTTTTTTTTAACATTAAAAGTTTTCAATATAATTACAACCAAAACCCATGACCAAAATGGTAACTACGTGAAACACGTTTTTACTGAGTATTAAAAAAAAATCACACAATGATATCATATCTTTTTAAACTGGCTCTACTACATCATGCCCTTATTTTTTCCCACATGTTCTCTATAAGGATTTAATATTCTTTCTGCCCTTAAACATTTAGTCAGATGTAATCTGGTGGGTTTTTTTTTTTTTTAACACAAAAAAGGCCATTTATAATAAACAGGAATTTTTTAAAATTTTGTTTAATGTTCATTCACTTTTTGAGAGATGGAGACACAGCGTGAGTGGGGGAGGGGCAGAGGGGGTGGAGGAGACAGACTCAGAAGCAGACTTCAGGCTCTGAGCTGTCAGCACAAAACCCGACGCGGGGCTTGAACCCATGAACTATAAGATCATGACCTGAGCCGAAGTCAGATGCTTAACTGACTGAGCCACCCAGGCACGCCTATGATAAACAGGAAATAAAGAAATAACCCCTTGCAAGGATTTCATGCAAAATCAGTATCATTAAAAGGCAAAGCTATGGCAATTTGGAAAGTGCATTCTCCTTATTAAAAGCACTCCACAGGCTAAGATAAGCCAGGCCTGCCAGTCCACCTGTACCTGTTACTAGTTCTTAGCACTTGTTAGAACACAGAGTGCTCTAAAGCAGAGCTTCCCAACTTCCTTCATGATGCAGCCCACTTAGAAAATGAAAATACTTTGTGCAGCATCTGAGGTAAAGGGATGTGGAACTTTGAATGCCCCTGGGGCAGAGGGGCTCAGTGTCTGTGACCTGTCAGAAGTTCTAATACACAGAGTGTATCAGAAGTTCTCTGGGGTGAGCCAGTGGAGAAAAGGGAGAGAAAAAGAGAGGGATGGACATGAACATACAATTCTGCACATGATTTATGCACAATCTGCATAAAAACCACCACCTTATATCACCGGCATCCTTCCTCCACTGGGATTCTGGGGATTGTGTGACTTATCTGAGGTCACACAGCTCATTAGTGACATATCTAGAATGAGACCCAAGTACACCAACACATCCAAGTTCTCAATACTTCATGCTGATCTCCTGGGACAGATGGAATGCCCTACCACTTCTGAACAGGTGGTTTGAGTTGCAGGTGGAAATGCAGAGTTTCCAGAAGACAACAGAATACGCCAGCCTGCTCTTAGGATTTTGGAGTCCTTGTGTTTCTGGTGCTGGCTAAAGGAAACGGGAGAGGAGAGTACACAAGATTGCCCAACAGGACAGAGTAGTCAGAAAGGGAGCCAAGGACTGAATCTTGAGAAACAGCAGAGAGAGACAGTCCCCAAAGAAAAGTGGCAAGAAATAAAAGAAAGGGAGGAGGAAAGCAGGAAGAAAATATGAGAGGAGAGAATATCACAAAGAAGGGGCAGTCACTGTCAAATCACCTGAAAGATGATTTGAGTAGGGCAAAAACTAAAGTGTCCTTCCTCTAGACTTGACCACTAGACCTCCTTCACGATCTTGGGCCTCTGTCTTAGCAGGGACAGGGCAGAGGCAGGTAGCAGTGAGTGTCAGGTGAGGAAGTGGATTTAGCAGAGATTATGACATCAACAAACTTGGTTGTGGAGGACACAGAGATTGGACAGAGTTCCCAGGAAGAACTCAGGGATGACCAGTGTTCGCCAAGAGAAAGGAATCCAGTCGTTTTGAACCATATCAATGCTCAGAAATGTAGACCAAGAGAAAGAGATCGCCTACTGAAATCATAAACTAATGATATTAGCTCTGTTTTCAGCTGGTAAACATCAGAGAAAGGAGCCTGTGACATCAAGCAGACCTGTGCTGACAGCACAAAGAAACACCTCTATGTGCTCCCACCCAAATTTTCCTGCCTGCTCTGGCTATTATTTCCAGATATGCCTGTTCAGCCTCTGGGCCTGCCTCCTCCTCCAACCACCTTGCTAGCCTAGGGATCAGGGTTCAGGAAGGGGCAAAGAGGCAAAAATAGATTAATACACTATGAGATAACAGAAAATATATATGGCTCTCTGCCCCCACTTCCTGGCATAGAGCCCCTAAAACTCTTGTCATGTCCTAAGACGTAAGAGCACTGGGAGCATCTTTTGTTCTAGTAAAACAACTCTGGGTGGGCTCCTGGATGGCTCCTGAGTGAGGGCTGGTCACCAGAAAGACCACACTGTGATTAGTACTTGGAATTTTCAGCACCCCCACCCCAACCCTTCCATTTCTCTAGAAGGGAGAGGGGACAGAAATGGAGCATGTCTATGTAAGGAAGCCTCCAGAAAAATCCCAATGGCAAGGGTTTCAGGGACCTTCCAGGTAAGTCAACATATCCATGTACTGAGAGGGTAATGAACCCCAACTCCACATGAACAGACATTCCTGCGCTTGGGACCCTTCCAGGCTGTGCCCTTTGTATCTCTTCATCTGGCTGCTCATCTGTATCCTTTATCACATACTTTAATAAAGTGGTAAATGGAAACAAAGGTTTCTCGGAGTTCTGCGAGCTACTCTAGCAAATCAGTTGAACCTGAAAAGGAGTTGTGGGAACCTCTGATTTGTAGCCAAGTTGTATAGAAGCAGTGGGTAACCTGGGGCCTACCACTAGTAACTGGCACCTGACTGTGACAGAACCATCTCATGGGACTGAGCCCTTCTCCTGTGGGATCTGATGCCATCTCCAGGCAGACAGCCTCAAAGCAGAAATAAACTGTAGGACATCCAGCTGGTGTGGCGGAGTTGTCTGATGGGGGAAAACACTTACACGTTTGGTAACCACAAGTGTCAGAAGTGAAGTGTTCTGTGTGAATGTGGTAATGATCTAAAAGTCGGTGGAGAACTGAATTCTTCCTGTGACATACACACTTACACAAAATAGTACATATGCCAGGTCTCTGCTGATGTGACCCGGTACATACTCTATTTTTAGTATCATATAAAATCACCTCAAAGTAAAAAGCAAAGGTACAAATGCTTTCTCTTTCCCACAGAGAGTAAGACCATTACTGAATTATCCCACGATTTTTCTCTTACCTGAATAACCATATATTTCAATAGTATTTGAAGAAAAAAGCATGTTTGGTCCTCAGCAATCTTTTCCCCCGATATGGCTGGTAGGAGTGGAGTGATTTCTTCTGGATATACCTTTGCTGCAGAGTGGGGAAAAAAAAGCAGGGCTCTTTCACCGAAGTTAAAGAGGGTTTTGTTTCTGTTTTTAAATGGTCTCTATTAACATACATCTATCCCTCCACTGGAACTGCTGAGACTATACTCCAAGCCAGTGTACATGAAGGGCTTAGAAATATGGTACAAATGCTCATGAAACCACCTCTCCCACTAAACCATTCTTTTCTCTTTCAAATTCTGCTTTGGTCAGCCTAAGATCAAGTACCTGTCATTGGGCAATAAAGTAACATGCATTAATAAAGCAATGGCCCTAACTGGCAAGTTCTTGAAAACTCACAAGACACAAATGGCTGCTATTAATACTCCCAGGAGGCCACTATTGTCCTTCCATGAATGCTGCATGAAATACACAGCTGGCAAAAAAGAGCCTGGGTGAGCAGATGAATGTCCGCTCATGAAACAATCTGAGGAGGACAATAGACAGTAGTTTTGGATGGCGGATTTAAATCTCATTAACAGCCACAAAAACACTCCAGACATACCACGCGTCTCTACTCTCTGCTATTGCCAACATCTGTCCCCTCCCTTCCATTCTTGTTTCCACCACTTCAGGAAATTTCTCCTGTCATCATTTCATATAAAATAGGCTCCAATTCTTTCAATTCTAATGTCTTTAGACTTTACTATGAATATGAGCAGAAAATAACTCCTCCTCTGAACCATCTGTGAAATAAAGATTTCTATGTAGGATAATGACAAACCAAGGAATTCCTCAATGTAACTTCAAGAGTCATTTCAGCCTGTAAGATCTGCTAAAGTTACTCACCATCAGCTCCACTAGGGCTAGGACTGATGAGTGTCTCCAGCGTACAGGGCCCTCTGGATGACATGATTGCTGGGAAACCAGGCACAAGGCAAGCAAAAATCAGCACCTGCTCTTCTGCACAGTTTGTCTGAAGTGCTTGAAGCCACAGAAGAAACAGCCTGATCCCTTCACATCTTATCTAAAAGCAGAATTAAAGGCAACAAAATTAAACACCCAAATGTATATGCAGAGATGCACTGTAATGCAGAATCAGTTCTGAGAAAGAAAAACCAGAAGTTAAAGGTACTGTTGAATTACGGCACCAAGCTCTTCTTAGTGACTAGCAGGCATGCTGCAATAAACACAAGGGTTAAGAGTGTGGGTTCTGGAGCCACAGGGCCTGGGTTCAAATTCAGGCTCTGCTACTTTAGCTTAGCTGTGACCAGTGGAGGACTGCTTAACTTCTCTATGCATTAGTCTCCCCCTCTGTAAAATAGGGATAATAGAATTTACCACAAAGTACTGGTATAGGGTTAAGAGAGTTATAACAGTGCCCATATCATCAATTGGTTACCCATGAAAACAATGCAAAGAAAATCCTCCTCCAAGTTTACACTATGTTTTGAATAGAGTTTTTGTCATGTCACTACAATATGTACACGTATAATGTAATGTTCTTGAAAATCTGAACACTTAGAGCTAAACAAGACCTTGAAGACCTGGCTCAATGGGATTGGGCAGCTCTCCAGCTTCCCTGCCTCATGTCCCTACTCCATTCTCTCTACCACCTTCATTGTGCTCTGAAGAGATGAAAAAAATGTCAGATGAAGCTGTAAGATGCAGTGAGCTCCAAATGCAGGCAACTGAGGGACTCCTTGATCTCCTTTCAACTATACCAAGGTAGTGCAGATTCTTCCAGAGCAAGTGTTTAAGCCAAACATGAGGCTCTGCAGGAAAGACGAAAGAAGTGAAGTGAAGTGAAGTGAAGTGAAGTGAAGTGAAATGAAAAGAAAAAAAGAAAAAAAAGCAAGTTTGGCTGACTCCCCACAGAAGTAAAATACACCGAGACAGACACCCTGTCTGGAGACAGTTCTACACATCAACAGTAGATTCCAGGGCACACTTTCAGACATGCCCGTGGACACATCACTGCTGTGTACAAACCTGCATGATCACTCACACCTGTCCACTTCTCCCCAAGCAGGCAATATAAGTGGGGACATTGCTGAACACATAACAGACAAAACATGACATGGCTCTACGTGTATCTAACCAAATTGCAGAAAATTTAACAGGAGGAAAATTACAAAATTCTATCACGTCTCCAATTTTTTAGGATAACTGTATTTAAGTTAACGAAATACAAATAAGGCCAATAACAAACATAAAGTCACAACCTGATTAGGTTTTAACTATAAGACTATTAATTAAAATAGGAATAAAATGTGGGATCTGTTGTGAAGCTAGGAATAGCTCATCCCCTTTTTTCAACATGTAAGAGAAGTAACACACCAAATTTAAGTAGCTATGAGTGTTTAAGCTGGTATAAAACAAAAAATATACAGACTTATTATTTTTTAGTTGTCTTCAATGTTTATTTTTTTAATATAATTTATTGTCAAACTGACTAACATACAGTGTGTACAGTATGCTCTTGGTGTGGGGAGAAGATTCCCATGGTTCATCGCTTACATACAACACCCAGTGCTCATCCCAACAAGTGCCCTCCTCAGTGCCCATCACCCATTTTCTCCTCTCCTCCAGCCCCCATCAACCCTCAGTTTGTTCTCTGTATTTAAGAGTCTCTTATGGTTTGCCTCTCTCCCTCTCTGTTTGTAACTATTTTCTCCCCTTCCTTCCCCCACGGTCTTCTGTTAAGTTTCTCAAGTTCCATATATGAGTGAAAACATATGATGCCTGTCTTTCTCTGACTGACTTATTTCACTTAGCATAATACCCTCCAGTTCCATCCATGTTGCTGCAAATGGCATGATTTCATTCTTTCTCATTGCTAAGTAGTATTCCATTTAATATGAACTTATTAAAGTCACACACATGACTCAATTAGCTATAAGTGAATCACCTTCCATAAAGTATATATCCCCAGCTGGCTTCTTTTGTCATTTATGTTTTAGGGTCATCTTATCTAGCATCAAATGGTATTATATATCATTATAAAAGGTATGTTTGTTTTAAAATAAGCCAATGTTAACCTAAAGTTATGCTGCAAACAAATATTCAAGAGTAAGGCTCTGCTGCTCTTTTCTCCCAGAATGGCTCTCAAAACCAGCAAAAGTAATTCAGAGACAACTATAATTTTAACAAGATTGCTGGGGTGAACGGAATCTAGCATGTTAGCTCGGAAGCTTGGAGAGGAACCCTTGCCTTTCCTGAGGATAAAACTGGAGCAGTGAGCGCCTTGCTGACGGTTACCTGACTGTACGCAGTAAAATCAAAATTAGAACTCCAAATTCCAAACTCTGAATCCTAAGCCCTTCTCCCCAAATGATATTTAAAATGTATATCACAATAAGTTTTGATGTAAGAACAAAAACTCCAACTAATAAACTCCATACTAGTTTTAATCAAAAATAAAGAGTAAGTCAAGTGGTTTTTAAAGATCTTTTTTCTCTACAAATGGCCTCATTTTGTCACTTTATGGCACTAGTAAATTTAAGAATGTTGCAAAATGACATTGCACATTCATCTAAAATAAATACCTTAATAGAATTTCCAGTGTGTAGAAGCTTCTTTAAAGTTGAGCCTGAAAGTTTAAAACACTGAGTTAGAAAGAGTATATAAATTTATACCATACACACACAAAAAAAACTCAGAGTGGATTAAGATGCATTTTTAAAAGGTCAGTTTTAGAAAGAAAAATTATACTTATGACAAAAGAGAATTTTTTTTAAAAAGAAAAGAAAAGCAATGTCACAGAAGGAGAGATATCTTTAAGATAAAATTGCTTTAAGTGTGAAACTCTTCGAAACTCTTAAAATAGTCAAAATGACTGATATTAAGTAACACATATACCCACAGTAGATCTAGTGCAAACATCTCATCATGAATAAAATAAATGATTCTTTTCTAATCTCCAAAGGTAAAAATAAATAAAACTACTGCTTATAAAACATTTTTACAAGAATATTTTGCGAATATTCAAGATAGCATGTTTCCTTGCAGTGACAATCACGTTTATATGTTCGGGCAATCAATAAATCCTTTAGCAGAGCTCTTTCGTCACTGTCAAGGAGGAGGAATCAACGTTTACTCAGAACTACACCATTCAACTGCAAAAACTTCAGTGCTGCTGCCCACTTTAATTAGAAAAGTCTCTCTTACAAGGATGGAAACATATTATTCTATAACATGTTCATGTCTTAGTATGGAGTTGGCTTGGCAACCCACCTAAATATCATATGTAGGCTCTAATCTTAACCTTAAAGAAGGAAGTAATCTTTAAAAATAAAAAAATGTATTGGAAGTCAGGCAAGAGAACCTTTTCTTCTAAAATTTTGGGGAAAAAAATGACTTCAATCTCCTGATGATAAGTTTTATGCAATAATTAAAACTCACACATCAAATCATATTTACTCCAGTAATGTATTTCAAGAGATGTTCCACTAAGAAATAGAGCCAGTCTCAACAAATTTCTACAGGTCATATTTAAGTGGATAGATACAACATGTTAGTTAAATGCACACAATTTTGTAACTGCTGTTGCTATTTATAACACTTAACACTAAGATTCAGTGGAAAGTCACCATTGTTATGACTATGTTACAACACTAAGTCACCAACAACACTAAATCACCAACGGTTGTGAATGAGTAACAGAAGTTAAAGTGCCCTCTTCCCTCTACTTCTGTCACCAAACCATATCCAGTATTTTTTTGGTCTAGAGCCAGCATTTATTGAGCTAATCTCTCTCACAACTAAGGTTCAAGTGTCTGCTCTCATGGGACTATTTTATCCCACACCTCTCCTTAACCTGGGGCCTTATCCCTTGCCTCCATGTTCACCCATTCTTGGACAAAGGTTGGTCTGCCTCAGTTTAATATTGACTCCAGTATGCCCATGAGGACCTCATGTGGTTGGCAGGGCCAACAGACACTCCACTCCCCAAAAGACTCGAGATAAAGTCCGCTCACACAGCTCTTCTCCTGGACATCTGGCAAATCTATCATTTTGCAACACATTCTTGGAACACTTTCTCCTGGTTATTGTGCGTGACCACTGAGGCTTATCAGCCCCTCCCCTACTTTGAATGGGTCCACAGTTTTATTTTTAATGTTTGGCCTACCCATAGTTGCCCATATCCACTCTTCTCTACAACGGAAAGAAGAAAAATACTTATAAATAGGACAGACTTTACAAAGAGACATACAGAATGTCTCGACCCATATCGGCCAACAGTCCCTGACTTTTTTTGAAATTAACCTGGTAATTTGTTAGAGCAGCAATAGAAAACACATACATGTTTGATGTTTCCATCTTGCAAGAAACTCTTGTACATGTGAAGTAGTATAGCTTGGCATTTACGAGCCAGATTCAGAAGTCAGATTGTTAGGGTTCAAATCTAGGTTCTGCATTTACTGTATAACCTGAGTCAGTTACTTAATCTCACTATGCCTGAGTTTTCTCATCTGTGAAATGGGATAATAACAGTGCCTACCATGGGGAATTATTAATGAAGTTTAAATGAGTTAACATATATAAATGCTTAGAACAGTGCCTGGTATATGAAAAACACATTTTCCCCACAAGATAAGGCATCAGCTATTCTCTAAGAAACTCTTTTTAAATAAGAACAGCATTAGAAAGAAAACTTGTGCAGTAGGAGCACACAGAATAGTGTTTCAACATGAAAACTGGTGATAAATACCGGAGAGCCTTGCCTGGCTACTTTAGGTATTTCCTAAGGTCCAAAGTTCACAAAGATACTGCTACTCTAACTACCATTATGAAATCTTTTTCATTTTAATTTCAAAAAGTTTCTCTCTATATATCACATCTGTTTGGAATTTTAAATACCCCATCCAAACTATAATTATACCCACTCCCAAATTTTAGGTGCCTCTTCAACCCTACTGATTGCCACTATGTTGATTCATGTGAGGGAAGAGTGAATAAATGAGTAAATAAAATCTAATTAGTTGGACTGATTCTATGAACTTCTAACTTCTACTGGCTTTTATTGTATTTTATAAACATCCTTTTAATGTTAAGTCTTATTGCTTTTAAGGAGGGCTGGGTCTAGGACAAGAAGAGTGAGGGGTCTGCACAAGAAAACTCAATAATAAAAAAAATAATATTTTAATACAATAGTTTCTAAAAATCAAAATTAGTGCCAAACAATCCATGATGAACATTATTAAGGTTTTAAATAAGTATCAGTGTTCAGCTAAGTCATACTGGAGCCTAACATAAAAGGAAAACTGTGTACCACTATAGATATGTTTTCATACATTTTTAATGGTTAATTTTTTCCCAGAACATTTAAGCATTGAAAAAACATTGAAAAACAAAAAACTCAATATTGAACAATCGAAAATTATTAAAACTCACATTAGCTTAAGTTTTGTTTATAACACAGAATGTATTACAATTTTACTCTCCTGGCTTTAACAAAACAAATTCATCAAGATTTTCAAAATCTTCTTTGCCTATGTCATTTTCAATTGTGAGAACTGCCTTGCTTGACAATTTCTCTTGATGAAGTGGCAATCTTTTAGACACCTTTTTAAGGTCACTAGTTCATAAAGATAGTTCTAATATAACTTTAACATTATAAAACTGATTCTTGTGTGGTTTTTATTTTTAAAAAACTCCCTCTGTATATCATGCCTCAAACCAATTAATAAGCAAAGACAGTATACCACCAGGAAGGGTACAAGAACACAGAGAAACACCCTTTAGGGTGCTGATGGTGTGTAAGCCGTGCTGCCAGCTGCCAGTGGAGCAGGAACACAGAACTTCCTGGCACTATAATATTTACAATAAGCACAAAGGAACGCAGTCCACTGGAGGAATTTGAAATTAATCTCAAAAGGAATCAGGGAACTAAATATGAAACATATAAAGTATAGAATATCTAGAAGAAAACGCAGAAGATCTTTGTGATCTTGGGTTAGGCAAAGATTCCTTAGACAGGACACCAAAATCACAATCCATAATAGAAAAACCAATAAACTGGAATTTATCAAAATTAGAAACTTTGAATCTTTGAAGGACACAAGTAAAGCAATGAAAAGACAAGTCAGAGATAGGGAGAGAATATTTCCAAGTCACATATCAGGTAAAGCACATAAATCCAGAATTCGTAAAGAACTTTTAAAATTCAATATTAAGAAGACAAACTAAATTAAAAAAAATTTTTTAATGTTTATTTATTTTTGAGAGAGAGAGAGAGAGAGGGAGAGAGAGAGAGAGACAGAATGTGAGCAGGGAAGGGGCAGAGAGAGAGAGGGAGACACAGAATCTGAAGCAGGCTCCAGGCTCTGAGCTGTCAGCCCAGAGCCCGACGCAGGGCTTGAACCCATAAACTACGAGAGATCATGACCTGTGCCGAAGCGAGATGCCGACCGACTAAGCCACTCAGGCGCCCCAAACTAAATTTTTTTTTAAAAGTGGCCAATCAATTCACACGTACACTTTGCCAAAGACATACAGATGGCAAATAGCAGAGGAAAAATGTTCAAAGTCATTTGTCATTAGAGAAATGAAAAATTAAAACCACAGCAAGGTAGTACTACCACTGAAATAAAAAGACTGATGATACTAAGTGTTGATAGGAACGTAAAGTAATTGGAACTCTCATACTACTGGTGGGAATGTCAACCACTCTGGGAAGCAGTCTGTCAACTAAACATATAATTTTATATGATTCAGCCATTCCATTCTCAAGAGACAGGAAAGTACATGTCTACATAGAGACTTGTACACAAATGTTTACAGTAGTTCTACTTGTATGCAAATACTAGAAACAGCCCAAATGCCCATCAACAGGTGAACAGATAAACTATAGTATAACTATACAATGAAATACTATACTACTCAGAAATGAACTATTAAGATATACATCAACACAGATGAATCTCAAAATAATTTTATTGGATGAAAGAAGCCAAAGGAGAGTATATACTGCATGATTCTATTTCTATGAGACTCTAGAAAATCAAACTAATCTATAATGATAAAAAGCAGATCAGTGGTTACCTGGGAACTTGGCAGGGGGGTGGGAAAAAGGCATGAGGAAACCATTGGGAATGATGGCTATGTTCATGATCTTGACTGTTGTAATGATTTCGTAGGTGTACACCTATGTCAAAACTTATCAAAATTAACATCTTCTCTACATAGAGTTTATTATCATCAATTATACTCCCAAAAAAGACCAGCTTTGTAAAAAAGCAAAAAACAGAGCAGGTGGCTTGAGAGTGACTAAGTGAAAAATCGGGAGGACACAGGTTTTTCTCAGATACAAATCTGCATAATGACAAGTGTCCAGAAGATAAAGTCAGGAAGCCACAAAGGGTGAGGGGGTCAAGGAGCTGATGGGTAAATAGCTAAGCCATTAAAAAAAAAAAAAAGGCAAGTAAGCAGGAGATCAGAAGACATGGTGGCAATGAGGAGGGACAAGGTACAGTTGAGGGAAGAGAGGTTTCCACAGAGGGGGCAGTGGATGAGGTCTAGAATGGGTCTTGGAGAAAAGAAAGACCACGATCTCACCCCCACAGCTCTGAGGGAGACAGAGAAGACTGAGAGAAAAGCCAGGTATTAGATAGCTGAGGAGGTGAAACAATGAGGCTGAGACTCTAGGGCTGTGGCTTAACCCAAGAGGATTTCCAGAGGGCCATGTCCAAAGTGGGAAGGAGAGCAAGAAATGCAGGGCAATGATGATGAAAGCATGCCAGAGAGGACCCTGGGAAGACACCAAGTGGGCTGAGGGGGCATGAGGGTCAGCCATCCGCTGATGGACATGGAGGCATGCAGGGTCCCTGTAGCTCAGCCTGGCTGCAATGCACCTCTGAGGAAGTCCTAGTGTAGAGTGCATGGGAGACCCTGTTCCCTAGGGAAGAGGCAGCTGTGGTGTGGCCTATGATGGACCCAGGGAGGTTGTCAGACTCAGCGTCTGGAGGAGTAGTTAGAGCCCAGTGAGCTGTAGAAACTTTGAGAAATAAGGCTGCTCAGAGGTTGTGTTCACATCCTAAGCACTGTCAGACCACTGTGAAGCCCAAGGCATAAAGCCAGGGGGATACTCTTAAAAAGTCACAAGCAAATCTGCAGTTTTTATAACCAATGCAAATCTGCATTGGTTTTTATATTATATATAAGAAGAACCTAGTTGAGCAAGCTAGATTAATAATCACTCATTTATAAAAAACACATATGAGGTACTATGTGAATTTTCCATTAGTTGAACCTACTCTTTTAAGCCCAAGAGCTATTTATTTGGAGAATTTTTTATATAAAACATCTCTAGTAAAAAATATTTCTTCCCACCCCTCAGCAAACTTTTACTGCGTACAGGCATAGCACTGTACACTGAATGGGACAGGATTTGCTTTCTAGAGGCTCATGAACTGTAAACCCTCTTAAAGGAAACACACATATAACTTCAGTCCTATACTAATGATGCTTGAGCACATGAAAAGGGGCCACAGCCTGCCCCTGCCCCAAATATCCTTGGTTTACTATTGTGCCATTCTTGGTCATCTCCTCACATCCTGTGACCTCTCATTATCACACAGAGATAAGGCTTTGAGTGGCCACCCTTGTCCATCGTGATTTACTGAACTAAAATGGAGGGACTGTGGGAGGGGGGATGGGCTAAATGGGTAAGAGGCATTAAGGAATCTACTCCTGAAATCATTGTTTCACTATATGCTAACTAATTTGGATATAAATTTTTAAAAATAAAAAAATAAAATAAAATAAATTAAAAAATAAAAAATAAATATTACTAAAAAAAACAAAATAAAATGACTTCAGGAAAATTTTCCCATTTGTAATCAGTAATGGAAATTTATAAACAGTTAAGTAGCAGGTTAGCATATACCATAGTTCATGAATCATGGGATTCAAGCTCTGTGTCGGGCTCTGTGCTAAGTGTCGAGCCTGCTTGAGATTCTCTCTCCCTCTCTCTCTTACCTTCCCTCTGACCCCTCTCTCCTGCTCTCTCTAATAAAAATAAATAAATAAAATAAAACTTAAAAACAATTTTGAGAGAAATGAAATGTCTCTCTTCACTATAGACAAAACAAAATGGCATGATAGGAAACTGACTTCAAACAATGTGTCAGGTGGTATTTCAAACTAATTTCTTCCTTCCCAGGATAAAACCTGGCTATCCGGTAGGTCTGAGAACTTTTCAGACTTGCAGAATGTAGGAGTTGCTCTTATTTTAGGTTTCTATACTTGGTGACACTATTTGTAGTGCGAGACAGGAAACATACTGAATCAGTGGTGTGCAAACCCAGCTTTAAGATCCTAACCCAGTATTTCAGAGAACCTTGGCCACTACCAACCACAGTAACATTTTATTACAAAGTTTATACAGTAGTGTTCTTCATATTAGTAAGAAATACTAGGTATATAGAATGTAAAAGATCTAAAATAAGAACTATTAGATACCTAGAATGTCTGGCACTGACTAGTGAAAAGCTTCCTCTCCTTGACTCAAGAGGTTTTGCAGAAGTCAAGAAGATACCAATGCTACGGAAATATTTAAGACACGTTCCTTTCCTCTGAAATCTGGTGTTTCCTTAATATTTACTTAGTTTTTACAACTAACTTCGTCAAGACCTTCAGTGACAAATGATAACCATTTTAACAAATCCGAATAAACTGAAAAGAATGCAAGAGAGTGAGGTATGTCAAAAAATGTGTAAAGTTACAAATCCACAATCCTTTATTGGCAATTTCAAAATCCAGAAAGCTATGAAAACTAACGCTTTTTGTGTGCAATTCACTAGTGGACAGGACCTGACTTGAATCTGAACTCATCTGGTGGCAACTCCTGACTAACCTGACTGAGGCTCTTGTGGATTTAGTTATGCCACTGTTGCTGAATATTCATATCTTAGGCTACAGAAATAAGAATCCTCTTGGTTACAGGGCAGTGCCCAGTCCCTGGGGTGTTACCTATAGACATCAACATTGTGTTAATGTCTGTCATACATCAGTACAGGATGATTTTATATGCAAATGCCCATATTTCAGCATTCTGAAATATAACTCATTCTATACACTAGATAAACTAGCTTATTCTACATACTAACGAGGTAAACAACACCTGCTCTTATGCTGGTTCAAAAGGACTATTCCTCTGCAATCCCAGTCCAAGAGTCACTGTTCATGGTCAGATGCTATTAAACTGGGTAAAAAGCTACTTGTACCCACAATTTTAACCAGTCCATGTGGTAACAGCAGCCAGAATTAAGGTAACATCACACCACCCATGAGGCGCATAAAGTTGCACAACACAAATGGCAAATGAATTTCTACACCTAGTTCTAGTAAGCTCATTCAGGCTGAGAAGGGGCTATTAATCTACAGACATTTTAAAGTACTATCTGAAGAAAACAAGTGTGGTTTTCCTATAAGATACGAACAAAATGGAAGGATTATATCTAGCACAGATAAAACATACCGCATGTTATTTCTCATTTTCATCCATTCCCACTACACCACGGAGCACTACAAGTCCTTGTGGTATCTCTTCAGATTATACTTAGCATTTGATTTTTAAGTTTTTACTTCAAATACACAAGGTTGAAGTATCAACAGAAATGCTATCAATAACTCTATAATGTAAAGGAAAATCTTCTTTGTGTGTTTGAAAGATTTAAAGACCAAGGCACTACCTTAAAGTGAGGATTTAATCATTCAGTTCAGTAGATGTATTTATTATATATACTTTACTAAGTTCAGTTTATATAAGGGCCAGTAACATTTTTCACATAAATAGTACTAAATTAAATTTGGGATTCTGAATTTTGAAATATTCATCGAACATGCCATGTTCTTTCAGGTCCTGTGTCTTTCACACATTGATCTCTCATCTAGAAAACCCTTTCTGCACTCATATATCAAGGCTCAGGTGGAGATTTACCTCTCTTGGAGCCTTCCTCAGGTCTTCTGAATAGAATTGTTCAACTTTCTTTGTTGCTACCAGTATACTTTTCATAGCGACAGTTATACTCTAATTATTTTATTCTCACCTACCCCTCACCCCAGGCAATCAGCTTACACAATACAAGGATGGTGACATATTCTTTGTTTCAGCCTCAGAACTTTGTTTCTCCCTCAATAAATATTTGAATGAATGAATGATCAGATAGTAGGATGCCATTATGAGGTTATGCTCTCCGCAAATATGATCATCTGGCAAGGTATAAAAATTATAGCAACTAGAAGTCTTCTAAGGCAGACAGACCAAACCAGATACTCTTTAAACAGAAAGGTTCACCATCAATATCACAAATTATGCCAGCTATGCCATGAATATTAAGTTGAGAGGAAATGTTTGATGTCAAGAGCTGCACAGAAAGGGCAGCCGTGGTAACTTGGCTATATTGCAAGTTCCCTCCTGCTGCCACACACTAACGTATTCAAACACAATAGCTCTGATCAATGATAAAGTCATGAAGAACAAGATATTTTTGTAAGAAAAAAATGAAGTCACTTAAGAAAAATCCTCCAGATCAAATGTTTCTCAAACAATTTTTATCCACAGGAATCCCCTTGGGCTCTTGTTACAGACTGCAGACTGTCTTGAGACCTGGTTGAGTGTCGACTTTGGCTTCGGTCATGATCTCACAGTTTGTGGGTTCAAGCCCCGCATCAGACTCTGCTGTCAGGATCCTCTGTCTCCCTCTCTCTCTGCCCTTTCCCCACTTGTGCTCTCTCTCTCTCAAAAGTAAATAAACATTTAAAAAAATGCTGACTGTGATTGGCAGGTCTGGCTGGGGCCGGACATTCTGCATTTTCTAACAAGCTCTCACGTGAGGCTGATGCTACAGATCTATGAACCATTCTTTTTAAATAGCACTTTTAGAGCAGGGATAGATATTATATTTTCCTCCAAAGTCCAGAGTGGACTTGTCTTGCTTTTGACCAACATATCCTTGTTAGCATTCTTTGTTATAACCTAATCTTGATGGTGCTAGTTATATAAAACATTACTAAAAATTTGACTGGAAAAAAAATCCATATGATTTTAAAAATCTTTAAATTGTTCTTACCTATACTCTGGTAATGCCATCGAAAGAAAATTCGTTCAGGTAGAAACTGCAGTATTTTCTATAAAACAAATTTAAAAACTGGTAAGATAAAGAGAACATAAACTACACATTTCATGATAGTACTATGTGTGAAAAGTATATACATAGTTCAGAAAAGAAAACAGAAAGAAAACAAATGTTTTATAATAATGTAAATAGCACACTTGACCCTGTAGCCCATGGGACAGTATCTTACTTGCCCCAGGCAACCTTCTTTACCTGAGTACCTTAAAGACATCACTGTCCCAAGTTTAATTCTTCCTAAAAGAAAACAAGGAAAAGAAGGGGGGAAAAAACCTAAAATGATAATTTTATCTTAATTAAATCATAGCCATTGCTTAAGAATTAAAAGAATAATTTCTCAAATGCTAGATGCCCCAGGTTTCTGCTTTTTGGCCTTCAATTTCCCGTTTGAATTATCATTACTAGTCTCTGGATACAGACCAGAGTTGCGAAGAAATATGAACAACAAAGAAGAGAAGACCTTGAACATTCATTCAGTGAAATAACAAAATGAAATTGCTGCCAAGAATTTCTTGAAATTAATAGCTAAGAGTAAGTTTCAGATTGCAGACAGGACTTCCACCTCCTTCGCCCCAAACACTGGAAGGTACGATAAAGAATGAATTTATGACACACAAGAGTATTTGGCTAATAAAAGCAAATCCCTCCCCAAGACCCAAAGGACCTTTTTCTTTTTTCCCTACTCTAAAGTAAGTTTTGGCAAGTTACTGTTGGATCATAAGATTCCTTGTACTTTATTTGCAACCACCTTTTTAAGAAATGTAGAAATTAAAAAAAAACAGTCAAAATATTTTCTTGTTATTGAAAGATATCACTATTTTACCACGAAAAATCTTCTTTCTAGGTTATCTAAGCTAATATTCTAACATTTTAAAAGACGAAGGTAAAAAATTTATATCCAGATCTCCCGAATAAGTGTATTTCCAGGCAGCTAATAAACTACCTCCTCCATCTAAACCTGCCTGGGGTTTTGTTTTGTTTCGTTTTCTTATCTTAACTTTCCAAGTGGGTCAATAACATACATGTATCGCATCATTCGTTCTCAGGTGACGACAGTAAATGTATAAGAACGTCTACTGAGAAAAGGCACAACAGGTAAACTTGCATCAAACGCAGGTGATTCCAAATGGCACAGACTTCACACTCGGCCTGGATGCTTTTCCACTCACAGCCTGGCACCGATGGCACCACCTCACCATCCGGCTCTCACTGCAAGCGTCACCTCCCCATAGAGGTTTTTCTGGGCGTTCCTTCTAGAAGAGCCTGGCTCCCTCCCCACTGCTCTGATGCTTTCTCTACTGCCCTGTCCTCTTCATAGCCCTCATCCCTCACTGAAGTCTTCTTCAAGTTCACTCATTTGAAGGCAGTATTTCTTCTACCAGAGTGTAAGCCCTGCAAGCGCAAGAACACCTCTGTCTTTTCCTCTTAAGTACACCCAGCACCTAGAGCATGGCTGGCACATAGCATGTGCTCAATAAATACTCAGTAGAAGAATTCTGCATTCATTTTATTTGTAAAACCATGAGTTTTACAGGTCATCCTGACCTTTGCTTTGTCCCTTTGTTCACGTTAACATAAAATGTACCTTTGTACTCCTTATATGTCATTGACTGATGACCGATATTTACGTTAAAATGTATGGGCAGTTTTTAAACCCTGAACTTAGTAAAGAAAACTCAAAGAATAAAAGCTGTATGATTTAAAAGAATTTTTCAAACTCTGACAAACATAAATAAAAAAATATAAATATATTTAGTTATGGTATTTCTTACAAATTCTTCATACCACACATCTACACGGATGAAAATGCTATAAAACTATATCGAAGACCATTTCTGATTATATATATTAAAAGCTGTATGTGGCTGACCACATGGCTGACAATCACTGACACGAGCTCTCTCCTACATTTCCACTTTTGACTTCCTCTAGAACATGTTGACTTGGTATTTCTTAAGTCCATAACTCTAAAGTGTATCCTATATCCTGTTTTATTCTGTATTAATGCGGACATACTCCCAAACACACTTACACACACACACACACACACACACACACACACAATGGACAATCAAATCCCATTTAGTGAAAAATATCTACACACTTGATACCAAGCTTGGTGTCTGAAATGCAAAAATAAGTTCATATTCATAAAATACTTAGTTCTTCCTTCTAAGGGTTTTGTGATTAGTGGGCAAGAGAGATGATAAAGAAAATATCATTCAAGAGGAAAAGAAAAAAGCCCAATAGGAGTTTGTATGAGGAGGTATAGAGGTGAGGGGGAAAGCACCTCATCTCAGAACCTTCACAGAATGGTTCCAGAAAAAAGGGATGCTTGAGCTGAGACTTGTAGGATTAATTAAATTAGCCTAGTGGAGAACAGGAATAGAAGGAAGAGCATGTGTGAAGGCTAAGAGGCAAAAACAGCTTGATATCTGAAAAGAACAGCAGCAGTTAGAGGGTCTACTTGGTTAGTAGGTAGATGAGGATGGGAGGAGAAGGAACTGGAGAGATAGGTGAGGCCATGATCTCATGAAGCACTGAACAGGTTCAGTCCCTGAACAAGTTCCAGCTGGGGGGGGGGGGGGGCGGGATTTAAGATGACTGAGACGAGAGGCAGAGACATCAATGAAGAGGCAATGGTAACATTTCAGAGAAGGAATGAAATAGCCTGGACAAAGCTCAGCACGGTAAAGAGGAGATGCATATAATAATGATATTTGAAGGTAAAACTGTTGAGCTGGCAGTCAGACAGAGTAGTTGTGGTGAATGGAGTACTCAAGAAGGATTTCCTAGTGGCTCAGTATGGCAATACCCCTATCTAAGACATCAAATCCAGAAGGAATCCCAGAATTGAAACATGTCCAATTTGGTTCTGGACATCCTGGAATTGGAGGCGTCAACAGACTTCTTAGAGGAGATGTTCTAGGCAATTAGATATATATGGGTCTGGAAGGCAGAAGCAGGACTTGGGTGGTAACAGAATATAGGCAACAGCTGAAAATATGTATGCATAAGGTCCCTCCGAGAGGGCTTAAAATGACAGAAGATGAGACCCTAGAGACATCAGTGCATTGAAGCTCTCTGAAGACAGTAAGGATGAAGAAGGTATAGCAGAAGCTAGAGACATGTGTGCACAGGTCAAAAAAGAAATTTTTGATGTGCCAAGTGTTTGCACATTTATTTATTTTAAAGATTAAAAATACTTATGACTATTTATATGCACAACTAGTTAGAAAAAGTTAAGGATGATGGAAAATATAAGAAACTGATTGCCACCTAACAAAATAACTTCAGTATCAAACCAAGTAAACTCAACGTTATCTGTTGCTCGAAGAACCCATAACCTTCGTCAGCCAGACACCAAACACCAGGCAGGACGGATCAATCTATACATTGCGCAAAGGCAAGTAAATGGTTCTTTGGGGGGAAAAAATAAAAGCAGGTCTTCCCCTTGCAATATATATCAACGTGCGTATAAGATGAATAATACACAAAAGGAAGTAAGTGTATCAACTGGGTTATCTGTTAAGATCCACTATATTAAAAGGGAATCAGAAGTAAATATATCAGTTCTCTATGGAATATTTTAAAAGAACCCATGCAAACACTGTCCTACCAACAGAATGTAAACCTGAACATGCCCAGGAGCTACAGACAAGGCCACAGACAGGAGTGAGAACCCAGAGAGCTGTCTACAAGTTATAGGAAAACATCACAAGCAAAGAGGTTTGTGTGAGAAAATCAACAACTCTGGATCTGAAAATAAAGATCAGGGTCTCAGCAGTCTATTTCCAACCCAAAAGAGCCGCTCTATAGCCCAGAAAAAGTACGACCTGGGGATGGGCTTACAAGTCTCCAGACGGAAGAGAGAAACAAGGCTTCCATTTACATCTTAGTTTTACGGTTCAAACTCAAACTTTCCCTTCACTAAAAAAATGTATTACAGGGGTGTCTGGGTGGCTCACTCAGTTAAGTGTCCCAACTTTGGCTCAGGTCATGATCTCATGGTTTGTGAGTTCAAGCCTTGCGTCAGGCTCTGTGCTGACAGTTCGGAGCCTGGAGCCTGCTTCAGATTCTGTGTCTCCCTCTCTCTCTGCCCTCCCCCCACTCATCTTCTGTCTCTGTCTCTCTCAAAAATAATAAACATTGAAAAAAAGTTTAAAAAAATGTATTACAAAGGCTAATTCAGCATGTTTGATAACAGATGAATAACACTCGTTGCAGGTGGAGTTCTCTGGGAGATGAATGCTGTGGTGGAGTTAGCAGTGCCCTGGTTTACTGGAAAAGTAACATCTGTGCAAGGGAAATGAAGCAGTAGGAGGGGGCTGGGAGCCTCAGACCACCATACAGAGCTGAAAGTATCTGCCAGCCTAGCAGAAGCTCCAGAGCAAAGATGGCACATTAGAGGGGCCATGTGTGCCTGAAAATGGCGAGGTCCTTGTACCACCACCTTGCTCCGTCACTGGCTGGGCATCATGATGAGAAGAGAGCGACTGTGGTTGGAGAGCTGAAGGCACTTACAGCCTCGGGCTGCCAGCTGGCCCTACTCCTTGCAGCTAGGTAGCAAATTCTTTCTTGAAGGGTGATGTGAGCTGCACATCACTCTGTCAGCCACAATAATCTTCCAATTATTAATTAGAATATTCTCATCATATTAAGAGGCTGAAGTACTAAGAGCAGTGAACCCTATTTCAGGGGCATCCTGTCTGCTGGCATTGTTTCTCGTCAATGGGCTGCTGCCACACATAGACCAAAGCCTCGGTCCATTGAATGCTTCCTGTCCTTGTTCTGCCTCCTCCTGTGTAGCTCACTCTTCCTGAGGGAATGGCACGGCAAGGACTCAGTGTCCTACTTCCTCGTGCATTCTCTGCCAAGGGTACTGGGCGCCCTGGCTGCATTCTGAGATCATCTTCTGATCCCATTCTGCCACTTGATTTCAAAACGTCGTATAGAAGATGCTGAGAAAATTACCCCACAGATTCAGGATAGATCTTATATTGGGCTATACAAATGCTTGGCATGCCTGTTCTTCAGACCTTTACTTTTAGTCAGGAAATTCAGCACTGAATCACGCTTTTCAGCTTTCCAAAATACTTACCCTATCTCCTTAAGTTTCTTTTCTTACTGTGCAATAGAGAAAAATGTCTTTTTACTATAAAGAAAATAAAAAATGCAGTGGGATGATGTGTATCTAGATGGTTGGATACTGTCAGTAGGCCACTAGTAGTCTCCAACTTGTTCTGAGGTCAGGTCTATCATCATCACCACTTCTGGATAAAAGTTTTCAGATTTATAAAATGGATGGACTTTAAAGACACTCAAAAATAAACTCGGTAAGGTTTGGATATGAAACACCATGCCCCAATCTGAGCTACTAAAAACATTCCAAAATGGACAGAATCTTATACAACCACTCAAAGGTTGAAACATCACCTACACTGATGCTTCTTTTTGTACCCAAATATTGCCAGGACCATTTTTTATGCATTAAAGTCTCTGAAGTCAATAAAAATAAAGCCCCACATGACCATCTGTGTCTAAATGCTAAGCCTGTCCCTCAGAAAGTACCAGATGAAGCCTACCTTTACTGAGGCAATTATGGCATTTCTACTGCAGCTGATATTCTAAGCTACACTACTGTGAATGCCACATAAGCTATTGACATCTTGTTTGTAGTTTCACTGGAGAGTAAAATAAAAAAAAATTTCAAGAAAGCCACACAGTGTGAATAAATATTACTTTTCTGAAAAACACATGACTCTGTTTAATGCTCAGTGCTCAGCTGCATCTATATGGTAATCCATTATAGCACACTTGAAATCAAAATTAGGTATTACTACTGATCAGCACATCAGGGAATCTGTCATTCTTTTAACTGATTATCCATAGTTCTTTTTTCTTCAGAACCTACTGCATGACCGGGAATAATGCGAAATGTAAGCTGGAGTTCATACAGGATGCTATAGTATACTTTAAAACTGCTGATCTTCATTTAATTTGTATGGGAAACATTTTTTCCCCAAATTATTACCAGATGATTGCAACATATCCCAGTAGATTCACACTTGATTTCAATTCCACTTAGAAAGGTAGGGCGGTGAAGAATGAGGACAAGATAACATCCTAACTCACGTGAGGTAATCTACCAAAACAATGACCAACTAAACCTGTTATGTCCAGAAGTAGGGAACACGAGCTGCAACTCTCCCTGAAACTAGCCACATGACACAAGGGTGCAAGGTAAAGGAAGTGTTAACTATGGAAAAAATAGGGAGTTTTATCTAAAAGAACATAAGTCTTAGTTCCTTGACCTTTTGAGTAATAAATGAGAAGAAAACTTCTGACATCTGGGCAGATGAGTTTAATGGAAATACCATGAAGGCCACAAGGACAGTCTGGTTTCAGAAGGACCCATGGGAAGGGGAGGAGGAGGCTGGTGGCATGGTCACTTCCAGGTAGACCTACAGAGAGGACAACTTATTCTTCAGCTGTCATGGGCCTAGCCATGCATCTCTTACTGACAATGACTCAGCTTTCTGGTGTAGACAAAATATGTACATTGATCTCTGGGTGTCAACACTTGTTTCAGAACTAAAATTTAAGAGAAATGAGTTAAAATAAGGAACTGCATAATGTTAAATATAAGATAGCTACATTGTTAGCTTTCTTTAGCAATTCCTTCTCCTTCTCCTTCTATGGCAATCCCTTCCAGAACAGTACGCTATCTACCTAATCACTAGCCATGCTGTTACTGAGCAAGGAAAGCACAGTTCCATCTTGTTACATCCTCTTCAGTCTTTAAAACTGAAGTGAACCATCACCTCTTCAAAAGGGCCCACATTAACCTTATCTCTCACCACACCCCTCACCAGCATGCTTCCCAGTTAGACAAACACAGGACCTACCCTACCATTCGGTGCTAGATTCCTTGCTAGAAGGGACCCTCTATTAGCCATCTTGTATCCCCAACCTCAAGAACAGCACTTGGCATGTCATGTTTCCTAATAAGCACTGCATGCACAAAGAGAGGGATGAGTGAAAAATTAAAAAAGAGCAAGACAACGGGAATTCTAATTTTAGTTCATGTGTACAGGCAGACACAAGGAAATGTTCTAGTTTAAGGAAGGTGCTCATACTCTAACACAGTAGAAACACAGAACCTCGCAAGTAGGCACTTGATAAAGATAAGAAAGCATGGGGGGAGCTTGGGTGGCTCAGATGGTTAAGCATCTGACTTTGGCTCAGGTTATGATCTCACAGTTGGTGAGTTTGAAGCTCTGTGTCGGGCTCTGCGCTGACAGCTCAGAGCCTGCAGCCTGTTTCGGATTCTGTTTCTCCCTCTCTGCCCGTCTCCTGCTCTCTCTCTCTCTCAAAAATAAATAAACATTAAAAAAAAATGTAAAGGGTGCCTGAGTGGCTCAGTTGGTTGAGCATCTAACTTCCACTCAGGTCATGACCTCACAGTTCATGGGTTCGAGCCCCATGTCAGGTTCTGTGCTGACAGCTCAGAGCCTGAAGCCTGCTTCGGATTCTGTGTTTCCCTCTCTCTCTGCCCCTCCCCTGATGATGCTCTGTCCGTCTCTGTTTCTCAAAAATAAATAAACGTTAAAATTTTTTTTAATTAAGAAAAAGATATAACAAAGCATGGAATTGTGTTTCCAAACATTATAGGAAACCTTAATGCTTGATTAGGTCATCACTTGAGAGGCAATACTTTTCTCAGCTAAGGAGAAAATGAATAAATATATTTCAAAAGAGAGACTAAAATACAAGACAAAGACCCCTGAAGGAAATATGGGATGTAATAAAAATGGAGGGACATCTAATTTCTCTCTCCTGTATTTTAGAATTCAACCAATATTAAAATGTTGAAAGCCACATTAAGCAATTAAAACCCAGAAAGGGTAAAGGATCCTATCCAACAAGCAAAACACTTAGAGGAATTGCTGCTTAAAGCACAGATGAACCTGCACGGAATCATGTGGGGTGGAGGTGGTGCCCCTCCTGTGAGGGCAGAACACACCAGAATATGCAATGAAGGAGGAGATCATCCTAGAGAAATATGGAAACTCCTCCTTCTGAAAGAGATTTTCTGAAACAGGGTAATTGTTTTAGAATTTCTGAGTCATGTTCTTAAAAGATCCAAGAGGACCCTGAATTTTTTTTTAAGACCTAGGAAAATAAAGAAAACGATGACACACAAATAAGTAACATTCTGAAATGAGGAAATATTACATGAAGATGAAAATACGGAAAGCATGAATCTAGAGTCTGCCACAGAGACCCCCACTGCAACCCTGTGTATCACAAGGCCTCCCAGGAACTAAATAGGTTGAACAGAGAGAAACAGCTAGACAGAGCACATTAAAAGTTGTAAATTCAATATATAACTAAAATTCCTACACAAATCCAAAAAATCAGAATATCCACAGAGGAACAAAAGTCGGGCTAATCTCAGTCTTTTTCTCTGCAACATTAACTCCAGAAGACAGTGCAGTCCATGGCTCATTGTAGGCCAAGGCAAGTAGAATGCACCCCAGAATATACACCCATATGGAGAACAGAAGCCCCAAAGTAGACCAGGTGCCATGGTAAAGATAGCTAGAGTAAACAAACTATAGCTATTTTAAAAAGCAAACAAATCCAGAGTTTTGAGGGAAAAAAAGAGTACAATTTGGAAAGTATATATACAGCTATATATGTTTGAAGCTAGAAGAAAAAATATTATAGACCTGGAAGTGTACCAGCTGCATATCCCCTCTTCAACATACTAAGAAAATTCACATTCTGGAAAATTCACATTCCAGCAAATACAGAGATTAAACAATCCAAAAACAAAGATGCAGGGGTATAAACACTGTGACAGTGAGCTATATTTATATAATTGGAGTTAATATGGTTATGAAAAGTAGAGTAAATCCTCAAAATGATTAACATAAGAGAAATAACATTCTAAAAGTATTATATATAAAAAAATCTGGATACAAAATACTTAAAATAGCTGATAAGTGAGAAGTACAAAAGATATATGTGGTTAAAGTAAAAGAAGGGGGCTATCATCAAATACTGTTGTTTTTTATTAATATGAATAATTACAAGAAAGAAAGTTTTAATACTATTTTATTAATTTAAGGATAATTATTGGAATGACAGAAAATAGAAAGTATATTTTATAATCACAAAGTATATTCCATGAAGTGAAAGTGACCTCTTTCCCAAAAAACAAAAGTAGAAGAAAAACCAAAAATGTTGATTTTCACACACAAAAAAATATCATAAATACGAACAGGTTAAATTCCTCTACCAAAGACCAAGTCAATCAGAACTGGCTTTCAAACACAGAAAGATTAACAATAAAATACAAAAAACAACATATCAGGCATGCATAGGTACAAACACACAGCAAAGCAGTATCAATATCAAGTGAAAAGGCTTTAAGGGGGACAAAGGGAATCATTTCAAATAGATTAAAAGTGTAATTCACAATTTAAGGATAATATGAAACTTTATGCAACCAATAACATAGCATGAAAATAAAACAAATGCAGAAACTGAGAGATTTAATACACTTATAATAGGAGATTTTAATGCACTCTATCTTTGCAAGATATAACAGGCAATACAGTGCAATACAACATCTTTGAATATAGTTAAGAGTTGTTTCATAGATAGATGCAGAGAGACAAGTCTGTAGAATCACTTCATAGATTCTAACATTCATGAAAATTTATTAAAAGTTATTTTTCTAAACCATGTGAATAAAACCATCAAAGTAGGAGTTGCACAAGTCACAAGAAAACTCAATGCATTGCAAGCCCACCTTTGAGAGTTTAAACTTAAAAAAAATTGCAAGTACTTGAGGGATTTTAAAACATTCTTTTGGCAACACTCAGGTTAAAAAAAACCCATATAATTATAGACTAAAGATTATCAACAACGTGAATGCTGTAGAACAAAAACTGGTCAAAGCTGAAAGAGGCAAATCTGTATAGGTATGCCTACAAAAAAAAACCCTTCTAAATTTTAAACTCAAAAGGTTGAAAAAAGGTGATTTTAGGAAGAAATCAATTTTTTTTTTATAGTAAGTTTTGTAAGAATGAAAACATCTCCAAGCACTGCAAATCAGTGCAGGTAATTAAAACAAATACCTTCTAAATCAAACATTTATTTGACTCATTAGTAAGTATTCTTAAGTGCCCCTTTTGTGCCAGGTACCATGTGAGGGCTCAGAAATAAAGTGATATAGGAAACTGTTCCTGCTCAAAAAGTGACAGCCCTAAAGGGTAAAGGCAAGAACATCAGGGATGTCAGTACGTGCACAAGGGAGTACAGACAGGGCACACTTCCAAAGGGAGATCACCCTTGAACTGAATCCTGAAGGATACACAGGAGTACGCCAGGCAGTGGAGGGCATTTTTAGGCAGACTAAGCAACAGCAGGAAAAAACAAAAACAAAAACAAAAGCAAACCCTGCTGCTTTGTTGCCAGTGGGAACAAAAGTAAGGCGAGTAACAAGGAATGGAGAGAGGTAGAGGCCAGATCAGGAAGGGCCTTGAACATCAGGGGAGTTCAAACTTCATCTTAAAGGCCAAGGGAACCAGAATTACATTATACAAACAGCATTCCAGGTGTGAGAGGGAGACACAAGGGGCAGAGATCATAGACCAAAAGACTAGTTAGTTAACCAGGATACTCAAGTAGGAGAGAAGATTGAAACTCTGAACAAAGGCTGAAGTAGTTATAGGAAAAAGAGGGTATTCAAGAGCACCAGCATGAGATGTACAGAACCATGGAGTAAGAAAAGTATTATTGATATTGATCAAAATAGACAGCTACCGATAGGAAAGCATTTTCATCGGGTACTGAAAATGCAAATTCAAAAACTTAGAAGTGTAGGCACTTGATAGATTGTTAAGAGGTTATTTTTTTTTTACTTTGTTTAAGATCATGCAAAGGTCTAATATCTTTTTAAAGAAAACCAAACTGCACTAGACTCTTTGCTTTTAATGAGAGAATATCCAGAGACCTTCACAAATCCCCAAATTAGTACCATATAGCGGCACTGGGTGGCTCAGTTAAGCATCTCACTTTGGATGTCGGCTCAGGTCATAATCTCACAGTTTGTGAGTTTGAGCCCCATGTCAAGCTCCATGCTGATGGTGCAGAGCCGGCTTGAGATTCTCTCTCTCTCGGCCCCAACCCTGATTATATGCTCTCTCTCTCTCTCTCTCTCTCAAAAAAAAAAAAAAAGTAGCACATAATTCTACCCACAATATATAGTTTTGCTCTGAGTGAAGCACTCACTAAAACAGATTCTAAAGGAGTCTTCTTTTCACACAAGGATCTTACATGGGAGATCTCAGTCACAAACAATTACTCCATACTTTTCTTCAGTTCATATAAGATTCTATTTTCTGGCTAAAAACTGCACTTTTCAGGTCTCTTTGATTTTGGTACCAGCACAGCTGGTTGGCTGTGTCATATTTCATAAGGTGAAAAAAAAAAAAATCACTTCCAAAGAGTTTAGAGGTAAGTTATGAGTAGAGAATTAACAAAGCCTCAGTGAGATGCCACCTTGTGGTTTCTGCCATCCCCAAAACTTAAAGAATTTAAAAAGCTTGTCTCAACACAATTAGAAAGTGTCGCAGACCTGCAGTCGGCTCAGGACGGGCCACTCCAACAAGTTCACTCAGTGAATGCCCAAGAACAGCTGGTGCATGGCCCACTTCCAGGCAGATTCCCCTTTCAACCTGTCCAGTGTCACAAGCACATCAAACACTAGGTGTCACTCTACAATAGCCGCCACACCACATATCCAAACAAAACAAGACAGAAAATTTACAGCATGTGTTTGTACAACTCTCTCCTAAATTTATAAAAAAGAAACCAACTCATTCAAATTATGTTAACACATTAATTCCAATCAATCTAAAGGGAGAGAAAAAGCTCTTTATATATCTTCTGCTGTTCTAACAATAAGTACAACATGCTGGAGTTCTATTGTGAATTTTCCATATATTTAGCCCTGATGCTGTTTCTACTATCTGCCCTTAAAGGGTTCTTGGAAGCATTTGCTAGTGCTGCCTTCCAGGGGACCTGTTTCTGAGGGTATCAGTTACCAATGAGTCCAGCAGCACACTATGTGAGAGAGGCCAGAATGCCAGGAAACTCAGGGCATCTGGATTGCAACAGATAATCACCAGAATGTAATTTCAGACTTCCACAAACATGTCTCCAGTTTCCCTTCCCCAAGGTGAATTGAGTAATTCAGTATATCCTGTTGGGTCAATCCCAAGTTTCTCACCTGTAAGTCTCAAGGCGTAAGGAAAACTGTAGTCTTAAATATTAAATTTAGAAGTTAAAACATCCACTGAAAATGGCTTTCAACTTAGACACTTGCAGTCCAATTCAAATTATTACCATGCTGTAATAAAATAATCAAATTTTAACCTCAAGAATCTCCAGAAGGGACTTTATATGTATGTTTATATTTTGTTTGCATCTTCCCATTTGCAGAGATCATAAACATCTCATGATTCAAAGCAGACACCAGTATAACCAGAGGCTATAGGAATGAAAGGCCTGGGCTGTATGTTAATTATTATTCCTCCAGTATCCATTATAGGGCACAGAGCTGAGGAGTGATTTCTGAGCTAATGCATCACTACCAGCAACACGTGAGACAAATGAGAAAAGGCACAACTGGCCATCCAGGCCTCTTCTGTAATGTGATCCCTGCAGGGGGGCCTCAAGGAATATTGTGAAGCAGATCACACTATGCTGTAACAATACTGCTATCATCCGGAGCTGTTCCCAACCAAGGGCTCAACATTAATAAAAACAAGTATGACTAACGTTAACAAGCCAGAACAATTACATACCTACCTGTATTATCATTTAAAATATATATAACACATTAAAATATACCCCTGATGTCATAAAAGTGACATGACATTCTGGTCAGGATAACCAGTGGTGCTGATTTTGTCAGCTGGAATGCAGGCAGCTTTGGGGTGGGAGATGGGTGTCTCTATCTGCTCAGTTCTTTTTAAAATGTTCTCCAGGAAACATGAACTTATACTGAATTTGTTTGTTTGTTTGTTTTTCCAGTTCCAATCAGTCATTTAGAATTATGGCAGTGACCCAGGAGCTGCATTCAAAGTTGGCATCATTCTTTTAAAAGAAAAAAAAAATCCATGGAAGCATCCAAATATTTGAAATCCTCAATAAGAACTTAAATTCAAAGGATTTAAGAAGAATCTTTCTTGCTCATTTTATTTCTTCTTGTCCCTCCTCCACTCAATATCAGTAAAGTGGTCCTTATGGAAAAAATAAAAGGCAATAACCTGAGAGGTTTATGGAAGGAAGTCCTTCACCTCAACATGAGAAGGAGGGAGTAGCATTGAAGTATGCTTGCACACTGGACAATCTGAAATAAGTAATGATGAATCAAGCAAAGGAAAGCAGGGAATGGGGAAACTGGTTAGTTGCAAAACTAACAGTTGTGCTGTCTTGCTCTGTGTTATTTGCTCGTAAGAAATGGCATTAGCCATTGTATAAAGAAAGCAAAAGGATTGTGATGGAATCCTGCTGGATACCGGCCCTGGATGTGTTGGTCTATGACTTGGCCCAAGCTTTTCCCCTGTACCTCTGCAGGAGCTTCTGATTCGTTTTCATCAGCAAAGAGTTATAAAAGATATACAGTTCCACAAAAGAAAGGACCAAGAAGGTGGGGGAAGGAAAGTGAGGTGGGAGGGAGGGGAGAAATGGAAACAAACATCTCAGAACTGTTTGTAATCCTATTGTATTCATAATTCTAGTTTTTCTTCAGGAAATTCTTCTCCATTATTTTTTTTTATGTTTATTTATTTCTGAGACAGAGAGAGACAGAGCATGAGTGGGGGAGGGGCAGAGAGAGAGGGACACAGAATCCGAAGCAGGCTCCAGGCTCTGAGCTGTCAGCACAGAGCCCGACATGGGGCTCAAACTCACAGACCGCGAGATCATGACCTGAGCCGAAGTCGGAAGCTCAACCGACTGAGTCACCCAGGTGCCCCTCTTCTCCATTATTAATATCTGAAGTAGAGAGATGCTATTAAAGTGTGAAAAGTTACAATTTCCATATGTATTGGAAATAAAATGAAAGCGCCAATTACTGATGGCAAATACAAAGTAACTATACAGAGGGGAAAACCAGCCACTCATTTCACCTTCTTTTACACGACTCTGGGCACCACAATGGATCTAGTTGTGTTATTATTATCAGAAAAGCTAGTAAAATCCTTTCTCCCTATTTTGAGGAAAAGAATTAGAGGCTAAACCCACTATCTATATAAGCTCAGTTGGAACAATAAAGAACACCCAGTGTTGAATTCCATTAAAGTAAGACAGCTTCCACCACAGCCCTGGATTTACCACCGGTCAGTTATGACTCCCAAACATAACTATAGCCAGCATGACTCTACAAGCACGTCCTGCCTCCAATCCAGCATTACCTCCACACAGGAAGGGAAGGGAGATGGTAGGTAGGAAGTCTACAGTAAATTTCAAACAAGCCAACTTCATCTTCAATAGTAAAGAAAAAACAAACACTAGTGACCATAGTTATATTCCTGTTCCTCTGACTGCCCTTGAAGAAGCCCACAGATCATCTACATTCTCTGGGTAGCTCATCTGCTATTGTTTGCCTCTAGTGCCCATGCCTCTCCAACCTGAATCTCCCCCACCAAAGGAAGGGAGAAGGAGAAACAGCATACATATCCTGAACTGACACCATAAGTGTTTTTTTGATACTGTGGGGAGGGAAGTGGGTGCAGGGAAGGCAGGGGGTGTGATGGGGAGATAAAGTAGTACTTAATTTGGCCATTATTTGAAGTCTTATTTTCATCTAAAAACAAACATAAAAAGAGTAGAATGAATCTGTGTGTGGCTTTTCAATTTTGTGTTTGCATAAGACCACTCTGGAGCCATGCTTCTCCAACTGGAGGAGGAAAAGGCATAATCTCCCCCGGCACTTTGGTAACTCTGCCTGAGAAGCCCAGGGAAACCATTTCAGTAAAACCCTAAACCTTAAGTTAAGTCCCCTGCAACACAATGTGCACCATGCTGAGGATTTAACCAAGCATTTAACAAAAAGATGTAAGTCTTTCAAATGAGGTACCAAAGCTCTGTGGGAAGACTATTGAGCTTCTCTGTCCAATCAGTGGCCACTAGCCACAGGTGGCTATTCTAAAATTTAAATCAAATGAAATTATTTATAATTAAAATTTCAGTCACAGCATCCACATTTGAAGCACTAACCAGCCCATGTAGCTCATGGTTACCTAACTGGGTAGTACAGATACAGAATCTTCCCATGATCACAGAAAGTTCTATTGAATAGAGTTGCCCTAGAGAAAAAGCAAGTGAGGTGTTTAGATCTGCAAAGGCTAGTCAGAGTCAAGTCAATTTAACATTTAAAACTAAACGAAAGCGTGAAATTAAATTTCATGCTAAAAGACTTACCCGTGAACTTCCTGATCTGTAGTGTCATGGGTTGTTAGGGCTGGAAGAGACAGACCCCAGAGCTATCCAGTACCTCTCCTTCACATCACATACAAGAAAGCCCAGGTAAAGAAAGGGCGAGTACCCAACTCAAAGCCACACAGCTTGTTAGCGTCAAGGCCTGATCTAAAGAGACCTTCTTCCTATTTCTTTTATCCAGAGAGAGATTTAGGTGAGGAAGGAAAATGTTTTTAATATAAAAATCACAAATAACCCCATGGGAAATAAGATGTGACTTCAAGAAGCTTTAATCCAACACTAAATATAAACAGGTGCAAATCGGGGCAGGGGGTGCATAGGAGGGAGAATACATATTGTATGGAATGGTTGCAGGCCTCAGGAACTTTATAGTCTCATTAGGAAGCTAAGACACAGCCACCTTCAGGGAAAACTAAGAACACCTGGCTATAATGAAATGGTAACTAGCCGGAGCATATTTATACAAGTTCACAGAAAAAAAACGGGCACCTCTAGCTGGAGTTGCCAGAAGAAATCAGTGGGTCTGAACGGAGCCTGAAAGTATGGGCCAGATGACAAGGAGAGCAAAGGGCAGTCCCTGAAAGCAGAATTGCATAAACCAGGAGGCCAGAAGTAAAATTACGCAAAAAGAGGTAAAGGAGCAGTAAGCAAAGCAGTATGTGTGTGAGAGAGCACCTTCGCAGAACAACACCCCCAATGACCAGTGAAAGAAAGCCACACAGGGACCCTGGAGAGGCTCGAAATGTTAGCCCAGCTCACACCACACTTTACAGGTTATAAAGAAACTGCTCAGGTCTCTAGGAAGAAAAAAAACAGGACTTACTTAATCTGGTGGGGTAATTTGGATAAATCTAAAAATAAGGAATCTAGAAGTCAAATGTTCTGTACATCTGTGATTGCTAACTCTGTAATTACTTGACAAATAGATAAATGAGTAGCATTCTGAGGCCAGAACATTTATAAGCTTTGAAATTAAATGCCTTCTGTCAATGTATATGTTAATTGGGGTGTGGGTACAGGGGTGAGGAAATACCTTGCTATCAAATTCTAGAATTTTCTTAACCATATATAAGTAACTCCAAACTACTGTATTTCTGTACTAATGGCATACAATATGGCAGACAACTCAAAACAAGATCTCTGTATTAACTCTATTTTCTTATTTTCTGTATTCTTGATGCTCTGACATCTGGGGCTTGCCCGCATGCCTCTGACAGGCAAACCAACAAATCCCAAATCCACTCCCGTAACCACCTCCTCTTATGGGCTCTCACACTTGGGACACTATCCTCCTCTTAAAATCACCAGGGGATTAGGTACTGGACACCTAGGGACCACCTCTACAGCCAGAGCCTGCCAAAATTATCCAAACTATCCAATCCTAAACTTGTTTAGCTTGCTTACCTTGCCTTACCCATTCCTTCCTTCCCACAATAAAGGCTCCCCACCTCAGATCCCCCCTCTGCCTGCTCTCTGTATGCTCTCTGTGGCTTCTCTTCATAGTCCTGCTAACATGCGATGACTCCTGTTTCTGTTGTACTCCTGTGAGTACAATAAAAATTTCTTCCTTCATGGCAATCATTTTCATGTCTGTGTGTCTGTCTTACCATACCTAATTAAAACAAATTCCACGTACCATTAAAACGGCCTCTCAACTACTGAATCCAAAAGGTTCTCAAAGTCAGGTGAATTATTTAGCCTTGAAGCCCATTTATCATGTACCTTACATTTCTATCCCAGCCCTCCTTTTCCCCTATGCAAGTAGCTACCTCAAGGGCTACCACCAAAGTATCACTTCTACAAGGGGCCATTCAGAATTTTCTGTGACTCAGAAAGTCATTACTGGAGCTCTGGCATAAATCCATTGTTACCAGTGGACACTTCAGTTAGTATGAAATGTAACATAAGCTCAATGAGGCAGGGGGTTCTGTCTAACTTACCCACTGCCACATCTCCAGCACCTAGAAATGTGCCTGACACATAGCTGGTATCCAATAAATGTGCGTAATAAATGAACTATACAAGAATAGATACATACTGGTATACATGGCCTGTAAGATACAGCTTCAGAAGCAGGAGAATATTGAAATTCCTACATGGAAGGTGGCATGGCACCTTAAGAAAATGGGTTCTACAGTCAGACCAGAGGTTAAATCTCTATGTGCCATTTGATAGATGTGCAATCTTGGCCAAGTCACCCAACATAATAAAAGCCCCATTCTTCCACTGACAAAAACTGGGAAGACAGAACCCACTTCAACAGGAAGGAATGACACAGGATGGCCATGTAAAACACTTATATTCTCATCAAGATGGCAATGTAAATTCATTTGATGGGGTCCCACACTATCATCCCCACTCCCATTTGAAACACATGACAATGATCGATGAAATATATTTTTTTTAAAAAAAGAGTAAAATTAACAAGTGAATCTCAGTAAAAAAAAAAAAAAAAAAAAAAAAAAAAAAAAGACAGACATCCCCATGAACCAGCAACCACAGAAACTCTAAGCGATGCACAGATTTGCAGCCACAGGCAAAGGTGTCTGGAGGTCAACTTCAAACAGTACAAGTCCTCCCACTGGAGATAAAGGCAGATGGAAAGGTGTGCTCGCTGCCTGAAACCACGACTTCAACTGAGCTAGCAGCCTTGATTGCACACCACTTGCTTCATCAGAGTGCTGTAATGTCTCCAGTAGCTCATTACATGCAAACACTACTGCTTCCTTTCCAAAGGTTCCCTTCCAGATTGCCCCTGACTTACAGAGGCACGCAGCAGGTCTCCCTGCATACTCTCCTTCTGAGCCTTCTGAACTCTCTCTCACCTCTGTGCTTCGTATTTATAGACTGTCTTTACACAATATCCCTTCTGTGATTTAACATGTCTTAATAATTCCACCTTTTTTAAAGGAAGCCTTTCCCAATTATTTACACCTTGATATGTATTTACCTCCAAATCCTTGTAAACCATCTCTTTATATGGCACTAACTTGTAGAAAGTAGCAGTGAAGTTACTTAATTCTCTGAATGAACCATACAAATTACAACCTACCTTCTATAGACAGAGACAGAAAGAGAACATAAACAAAAGTAGTGCAGTTCATTATTCATTCATATTTACTATGCAAAATGAAAGTTTTATGGAGCTTTGAATAATATATATTTGTTCTATTATATAGGCAACTAATCCTCTGTAGACGGTAATGTATCTGTAATGACACCCTCCCTAATCTAGAATTTTTGGACACAAGAAGGTATTAAAACCTCCTCTGTGGGAGGTATAGGACTACGGTCCCTGATGGGCTTTCTCACTGCAGGACAACTAGATTTGCAATCAGTGGCAGCAAATGTAATTCTCAAAACACATTTGGGCTTTAGAGGACACTGGGAACCTAACAAAAGACTTAAAAAATGGAAGGAAAGGAAGTAGCAAGAAGGAAGGTGAGAGAAGAAAAGTCAGCCAAAACCTGATCTGTAAGCCACAAGCTCAAGAGAAACAATTTGAGATACCAGAGAACTAATGCCAATTCTACTACAGGATCTCTGGATCCCTGTGCCTTCCAGACTCCAGTTCCCACCACACCTTAAGTTTGAGGAAATGAACTTGAGATTCCATTTATAAACCAGGATCCTCAAATGGAGCCAAAGTGGTCCCAACCGAGAACACTCCCAGCCTCCCGGCAAAAGAAAAATAAACCCTCCAGAAAAACACAGGCTTGAAACAGATTAAATTGTTCAATTAAATCTGATTTCAAAATCCTACCACAAAAGTATGCAAGAAAAGAAGCCATGTTGAGAGATAGCAGATTTAGACAACTGAAGACTTTAAATATTGGAATGATCAGATACAGAACATAAAATGTTACATTGTTAATGTTCAAGAAAACAAAAGAGGTCTAGAAAGGAACAAGGATCAAAAGTCTATCAAAAGCAACCAGCCACACATGAGCACCAAACTTAAATAAAAACATGAAAAAAAAATTGTGATTTAAAACACAATAGAATGGTTCAGCAGCAGATGAGACCAAGAAACTCCCTGGAATGCAGCACAAGGAGGCTGGGAAAGAGGGTGAAAGCATGCTGGAGACGCATGGAGGAGAGAGCAAGAGTTTTAAATAAGAATCCTGGGAAGTACACCAGGAGGACAGAAAAGAGTCAACATTTGATCAGAGACAGCAGCTATTTTACAGAAATGATACACGATCTGAATCCGGAAATATAGGAAACACAGACACCAAGCAAGACAAGAGATCTTCCAGTAGACATTCTGTGGCGAAGCTGCAGGACACCAAAGACTAAGAAAAAGACTTTAAGAGAAGCCAGAGAGAAAAGGCATTTAGAGGAACAAGTAGACAGGGAACAGAGTTTAAGGCTGCTGCAATGGTAACCAGAAGCTAACAAAATGGTATCTGTAAAGGGTGACACAAGTACTTTTATTTGTCGCTACTGCTAATACTGTGTCTAAAATACCTAACAACCGAAGACAATGAAGATCAATACGGAGTAGATAAAATTGAAAGAATTATGACCCTCAAAAGAAGGGTCACACTAATAAATTTTAAAACTCTGGTGATCAGAAATTCTTAGAATTCCTCAAATTCTTTTTTTAAAGCTTACTTATTTTGAGAGAGAGAGAGAGTGCAAGCAGGGGAGGGGCAGAGAGACAGGGAAAAAGAATCCCAAGCAGGCTCAGGATGCCAGCACAGAGCCTGATGTGGGGTTTGAACCCATGAACCATGAGATCATGACCTGAGCCAAAGCCAGATGCTTAACTGACTGAGCCACTGAGGCGCCCTTAGAATCCCTCAAATTCTTAAAAATATATATATAATTTGCCAAACCTGAATCAAGAAAAAATGGAAAACCTGAAAAATCCTAAAATGATTAAAGAAACTGAACGAGTGGTTAAAATCTTCCCACTAAAAACAAAACAAAAAAGCACCAGTTTCAGATGGTTGTTACAAGAAAGACTAAAAAACATTCCAGGAGCACATCATTCCAATCTTATGCAAACTATTTTATATAACAGAAAAAGAAATACTTGACACCAGGTTCTACAACCTTTATAATAGGATCATTCAAAAACAATGTGAGGAAAAGGAAATTTAGGCCAACTTTAAGTTTTGAACATAGATCCAAAAATGGCAACAAAGTATGTGCCTCCCCCAAATTCAGAACTGCAATTTACTACATTAATATTCATGAAGGATCATCACATGGTTATCTCAGTGAATGCAGAAAAAAAAAAAATAGAAGTGAACTTAATCTGATAAAGAGTTATCTACCAAAACTTTAAAGAAAACATTGTCCTGAATAATGAAACATTAATAAAACTCTCTTTGAATCAGAAGCAGGATGACCATCTTTATCATGTCTATTTACCAAGGGACTGGAGGGCTGGGTTGGCACCGTAAGACAAGAAAACAGACTAACTGGCAAGCTTGTCATTATTCACAACCAGACAGTCCACCAAGAAAACAACAAAAAAAATCTGTAAACAAAATGTTGAAATTAAATAAATCATGCATATTCACTTAATCCAGCAGTGGGAATGGAATGAACTTGAACAAAGTTCAAAAACATGGATAAATCTCAGAAATAATGCTGAGTGTAAAAGGCAAGCCACAGATGATTATGTCCCATGTGAGACCATTTTTATTACACTCAAAACCAAACAAAACTACACAATGCATTGTTTAGGGATACAAATACTTGTGGTAAAACCATTTTCAAAAAAGAAAGGGAAAAGCATAATGCAAGGGAGCGGCTGCATCCAGAGAAGAGAAAGAACAGGATCAAGGAGAAGCACCCAAGTACCTTCTACTTCTTAAAATGTTGGAGGGGGAGGGAATCAAGAGAATGAGCTTTATCGTCATGCTTCAAAACTTGCATTTATGTTATAGATGCTTTAGTAAATATATCAAATGCTACATGTATAAGATAATTAACGGAATAGTTCAAACAAATGATGGTCAGTAAATACATATTTAAGTGACATACTTAATCAAAGCTCCTGTTAAAAAAACTCCTCTGCACAGGTTTCATTCACAGGAGGGTTACCACAGAAAATACATAAAATGAAGTTATTGTTACTCTGGGGAAGGAGTACAGCCCTTAAAGGAGAGAAAGAGGAACCACAGTTACTGACTGCCAGTCACGAGCCAAATACTGGGTGGGAGAGGTTTTCAGATCTGTTTTATTTCATAAATCCACAAACCCAAAAAGTCCATGGAAGCCTTCTCCCCTGGCCTCCCCCTCCAGCCAGCTCTGCAACAAATATGTCCTTTAGAGTCATAAAGTTGACCTCACACCAACCTAAGCACATGTCTCTTCAAATCATGAATAATTTCTAGATAACCAACAATTAACTTTTAGAACTACAATTTTTTTCTAGGATAGGTCCCAAGTTATCAGTAACCTGGCCACTTGTCTAATACATGTAGACAAGAATGACTTTAAGCTTAATAGGTCAAGAACTACACCCAAATATTGTTTCAACTTTTAAAAGAATATATGATCCAGGGTGCCTGGGTGGCTCAGTTGGTTAAATATCCAACCATGATTTCAGCTCAGGTCATGGTTTGTGAGATCAAGCCCCACGTCCAGCTCTGTGCTTGACAGCATGGAACCTACTTGGGATTCTCTCTCCCTCTCTCTGCCCCTCCTCAGCTGGTGTGCACTCTCTCTCTCTCCCAAAAATAAACAAACTTAAAAAAAAAAAAGAATATATGATCAACACACATTGACACACAGACACATACAAAGATTGCAATCTCACTAGTGGTCAGAAAAATATATTAAAAAGAATAAGTTTTTGCATGTCAGTTTGCATATATTTAAAAAAAAAACTATCACCAGTGTTGGCTGGGGAAACACACACATGACTTCAACATAAGTTTACATATAACTTTACATGACTTTTTTGGAAAGCAATTTGACAATATCAGTATTTGAAATGTGTATACATTTCTATCTAATAATTTCACATCTAGGTAACCATATAGGAAAAATTCTCCCACGTTTCCAAAAAAAAAATTCTTTACAGCAACGTTTGTAAAAGAGGAAGGAAAGAAATATATGCCCATCACTTTTTTATGTCTTCAAATGAAATTAAGGTCTACAATATCATATTTTCAGCAAAAATCTTAAAAGCTAAATGAATTAACAAAAACTTACTTCAAAAAGAAAGAGGATGGAGTCCAGCTCCTCCCTTTGTGACTTATTATTCCCTGGAATACATAAAAAAATTAGTTATCATGACAATGTATAAATTTTAGGATATTAAAAATTATGTTACCTTAAAAACATTTAAACTTCAACATATATTCATTTATTCAAAAACTACAAGGAGGCAGTGTGGAACCCATGACAGGCATGTAGACAGACACCAAGCCAGACCACCCGAGCCCACATCTAGCAGAGTTTCTCCTCGCTAACTGTTTAAACACAGCTTCCATATTTTCTAGGTCACTATCAACCCATGGAAGGAAATTTATTCATTTCTCAATTAGTTACTTCTGAGTTCAAGTTATGATGGACTACACAGCAAAAGCAAAGAAAGAATTCTCATTTTTTTTATATGAAGGGGCATAGAGAAGTCGTAACTATAAAAAGTCATGTATCTCTTTAGGCAATTGCACACTGTCCTCTTGATAATAACTAAATAATAAAAACTAAAAACCTATAGCAGCAGTTTCCATTTATTGTCCAGTCTCTAAGTAGTGAGCCCTGTGCTAAGTGTTTGGCATTCAGCATCTAACTTGGAAAACTGTTTCTGTAAAGGGCTGATAGTAAATATTTTAGGCTTTGCAACCTGTCTTGCAAGCATTCAACTCTGCCATGATGGGGCAAAAAGAGCCATGGATAACACATGAATGAACTGGGTATGGCTGTGTCCAAAAAATTATTTATAAAAACAGGCACTGAGCTGTAAGTTGTGGACCCCTGAGGTAACTGAATCCCCACACCTCTGTGAAGTAAGATACTATTCATTCATTGAACAAATACTAAAGAATGGCTCTATGTAATTCTAAGGATTCTTCCAGGACCTGAGGATGCAGGTGAACAGAACATGACAATCCTTGCCCTGAGGAAGCTTATATTCTGACAGGAGGAGGCATCCAACAAATGAGAAAAATAAGAGGGAAGGCAGATGGGAATGTCAAAAGACATGGTATGCAATTTTGACTAGGGAAGTCAGGGAACATGGTGCTGAAAAGATGACATCTGAGCAAAGATCTGAAAGAAGAAAGGGAAGAAGCCACATGGAAATCTGTAGGTAAGCAAACAAGCCATATGAAAATTTGGGAGAAATGTGTTCCAGGCAGAGGGACTGGACAATGCAAAGTCCTTATGTCTGAACAAGTATGGCATGGTCAGGAAACAGTAAGAAGGCCCTAATGTCTGGAGTGAAGGGGGAGAACTGCATCAGGTGAGGTTAGAAAGCAGTAGGATAAAGGCAGGCAGGTAGGGTCTGAGGCCATTGTAATGACTTCCAGAATTGAGAAGGCATTTAAGGGTTCAGAGTGCTGAGTCATGATCTGACCCATTTTTAAAGCGTCATTCCAGCTGCTCTTCCAAAGAGACTCTCAAGGGGGTGCAGGGCACAAAGGTGGAAAGGGAAAGACCATTTCTGGGGCATACAATAATCCAGGTGAGCATAATGGGAACACTGGCATTACCAGCCCAGACAGTGAGAAAAAGCCAATGATTCTGGATGTATTTTGAAGGTAGAGCCAATAAACTCAGGTTTTGGCCTGAATAACTGGAAGGCTGGTTATCACAAGATGATTTCATCATTTATAGCAAACATCTTCCTTCATTCTGTTGTTTTGGTATACTTTCTTCCTAGTACTCCAATCAAAACACAGATTGTATTAACAGCAAGAAACTGCAAAATCTCACCCTATTTTTATTGGTTCTTTACTATGATTCTTTGTAGTAGACTGCAAGAATGAAGTTTTTCCTCTCCTATCAAGAGATACCTATTTCTCTACATGTTGCATCTGAGATGCCACATAGCTTGCTCTGGCCAATGTGACATTAGCAACTGGGAGGTAGCAAGTACAACCTTAAAAAGCCTTTTGCACTTGCTGAGCTTACAATCCTAAGGCCAGCATGTAAAGAGCTCAAGATAGCCTGCTAACATGGAGGAGAACTAAGACACCCTGGTCAATAGCTTGCCAACTACAAGACATGTAAATGAGGCCATCCACTACTAGCTGATGTTAAGAGGCATGAGCCAGCCTAAACCTGAAGAACTGCCCAACAAACCCAGAAAATTATAAGCTAAATGACTCATTTTAAAGCACTTAGTCTTGGGATGGTTTATAATGTAATTTGTTATGCAGCACAAACTAACTGATACAGTCTTGAGCAATGAGATTTTTCTAAAAGGACAAAGAAAGCAAAAGGGGGAAAAGGAGGCACAGAGGAGCCTTTAAAATGGGGCTTGGGGTGCCTGGGTGGCTCAGTCATCTGACTTCAGCTCAGGGCATGATCTCACGGTTTGTGAGTTTGAGCCCTGCATCGGGCTCTGTGCTAACAGCTCAGAGCCTGGAGCCTGCTTCAGATTCTGTGTCTCCCTCTCTTTCTGCCCCTCCCCCACTTGTGCTCTGTCTCTTGCTCGCTCTCTCAAAAATAAATAAACATTAAAAAAATAAAGTGGAGCTTTTTGGTTGTAGTGCTTTTTTTAAGGTAAGAGATTTTAATATTTTTCTTTGTTTTTTTTAATTTTTTTTTAACTTTTATTTATTTTTGAGACAGAGAGAGACAGAGCATGAACTGGGGAGGAGCAGAGAGAGAGGGAGACACAGAATCTGAAACAGGCTCCAGGCTCTGAGCTGTCAGCACAGAGCCCGACGCGGGGCTCGAACTCACGGACCGTGAGATCATGACCTGAGCCGAAGTCCGACGCCCAACCGACCAAGCCACCCAGGCGCCCCTCTTTGGTGTTTTGATTACCCATAATATCACACTTTTCTCTTCCACACAACTGCAAAAAAAAGTTAAGTGGAGCAAAACTGGAAAATAGGTTAAAAATCAAATCGTTTCATATTTGAAATATCTACCAATTTGGAAAAAAATTAAGCTCAAGATTTATATCAATTTGTAAATCACAGGGGAAAAAACTGAGCAATTCATTGAAAAACAAAATACAAAACTACCTGTTGGCATCCTTGGACACATGCCCATATTTGATTTGTTGACCTTCCAGAGCCTGGAGCATTCTGTAAAACTCTGAGGCATCTGCTATATGTCCGAGACAACCACAGTGCATTGTCCCACATTCCTTCCCCTCTGTGCCTAACATCTGCCTCAGGTTTTACAGAAGCAGTCAGGGCATCTACACACTCCTCTCTGCATCCTCTTCTGTATACCTGACCCTGTCTCAACACACGTCCCCCAATACCCTGTCATCAGTTATCTCCCTCTTGTCAGCCTGCGAACAGGCAAGTGCATCCTTCAAAACCCTACCATGACCAAGCTACTCCTTGAGATACGATCCTGTCTTCATCATCAAACAGATGAAGAAAACCCTTCTAAAAGGGTATTCTTGTGCATAGCCTTCACTATCTCACCCTGTTACTCCATTTCTCCCCATCTGGCTTCTGATCCCACTACTCACCTAGACCTTTCTTTCAGCACTCAGGGACAACCTCCTCGATGCATTGCCACTTCCTAGTCCTACTGCTCAACTTTTTGCATCATCAGACATTGCTGACATTTCATTCCCTGAAATTCTCTTTTCTCTGCGCTTCTGTGACAAAACACTTTCCTGGCACCCAACCCCCTTCCCAGCCCACACGCTACTTCTTTATCTTTCCTCTTTATCTGCTCAATGAAAGAATGGATTACCCCAAATCCCTGATTGTCACTTTCTCTGCAAAGAATTTCTTCCTTGGCAACAGCATGATTGCCCCCTCTTCTCCTAAGCCCCAGTCCCTATATTTTTACTGTCCAGCCAGAACCAACACCTGGGTGTCCCACAGGCACCTCAACCGAGACTTCCCAAAGCTACACTCATCCTCCTCCTTCCCAAACCTGGCTTCCCTCCAGGGTTCCCACTGCTGTCATGGAAGCTTACAAACCAGACACAACATTCTGAAAGCATATATGTACCCCTATGCCTACTGCAGTATTACTTACAATAGCTAAGGTATGGAAGCAACCCAAGTGTCCATCAAAAGAGGATGCAGTAGTGTGTGTATATATATATATAAATATATATATTTATATATATATATATATATATAAATATATATATTGCAACAACATGGATGTATCTAGAGTATAATGCTTAGCAAAGTAAGTCAGACAGAGAAAGACAAACACCGTATGATTTCACTCATATGTGGAATCTAAAAAAACAGAACAAATGAGTAAACAAGCAAATAAAAAGCAGTATCAAACTATAGATGCAGAGAACAAACTGATGGTTGCAAGAGGGGAGGTGGTGGAGGGAGGGATGTGCAAAATTGGTGAAGGGAAGCGGGAGGTACAGGCTTCCGGGTGTGGAATGAGTAAGTCACAGGGATGAAAGGCATAGCATAATGAATACAGTCACTGGTACTATTAACAGTGCTGCACGGTGGCAGGTAGTAGCTACACTTGTGGTGAACCTAGCACAATGTATACACCTGAAACTAATATAATGTGTGTCAACTATACTCAAATAAAAAAAACACTTGTTTAATAAATAAATGAAACTGAGGTAGCAGTAAGGGTGTTAACATGTAAGGATTTCCAAAATACATGAAAATAAACAAGGTGATGATGGCAGCCAATACTTACTGAGCATATACTATGTGTCACACTCTGTCCTGAAATCCCAGGTACATGTTAACCTGTTCAGTGCTGATAGGAAGTAAGCTGAGTCAGAGGGAGGTTGCCCAAGGAGAAATAGCTGGAAAGGTAGCGCCAGGATCCAAACCCAGGCTGGATCCCCAGACTACACTATCCTGTCACCTAAATAGAGAGCGGATTGTGCAGTGTGACTTTATTGGCTTGGTTTTTCAAAGAATATTTTATGTAAGTAGATATTGGTATAACCATAAACCGATAGAACACATTAATAACATATACAGAAAGAAATACATGAAACTTTTAATAGTGGTTGCATGCAGAGCAGGACTGGGGGTCTAGGAAAAACATATGGTTCAATTTTCATTTCAAACCCTTTAATGGAATCTGAATTTTTTAATAATGTGCACATATTACTTTTATTTTTTCTTTTTAAGTAAATTATTCCTGTGGAACTCATGACTTCTGTGGGTTACTTCTTCCATTTTCCCTTTAGTCATCTGTTGTTCAAATAACAGCTGCATAAGTGAAAGCTCAAGGGAAACAAAGATGCTAACCACTGCAATCTCCCACCAACTTGTGGCTCACGACACATACAACCTTTTACACTTTATGGACATTAACAACAACAAAAAAAAACTTTGTACATAAAAAAATTGTTTGGTAGAAATGCTTACCTTTTAATTTCAAACTATTTTCCAGTGTTATAAAATTTTCATAGAAGATGAAATATATCTGAGAATAGTTGGTCTCAAAAAACTGCTTAAGATCACTTGCATCCACATTATCTGAAAAGAAAAAGTTTCCACAAGGAAAGATTATGACGATAACCTTATACAACTATCAGATCTCACAAACAACCTTTTCAGAAATGAAGGATAGTAAAAACTAGCTTTATCCCCCTATGAGACAAAACAAAACAACGAAAATAGTATCCCTCCCTATCCATTTGTTCTCCACTAAGAGACCTTAATAGGTCTGGGGCCCCTCCCCCCCCACACAGACCCCTGCAGGAGGTTGATTCAAGGGCATCAGAGCCATGGCGGCACTGCACTCACAGACCAGCTAGAAGGCCAGCGATGAGTGCAGGTCTGGAGAGGAACAAGATTCCTTCATGTTGAGGGTAAGGAATAATAGTTCATACAGAGGATGTGGCTTTTGACATAGGCCATAAAGAGGGATGAGTTTGTACATGTGAAAAACAATTTTGCTGCCAGAGTCCAACATGAGCCAGCTTCTCCTCCATCCCCACTGACCTGAGAGCAGCTCAGGAGAACTAGCAGATGTTCCCCAGCACACTTCCGCTTGGGCCACTGGTTGCAGCCTTCTCTCTCACTCCCAGGTGACCTGTTCCACTCCCGCTTGGACACAGGGAGACCCACCATGTGTTCCTAGAGTTTCCCTTAGCAGTGTTTCTCCCTGTTGCACTAGTTCTGCTAAACCAGGGACTGCAGCTATATAGGAAGGTTATGCAGGGAGCTTAGCCCAATGACACGACAGCAGCAACAGAACCACTTCTTCCGGAGGCCCAACTGTGCCTCCCAACTCTGGTCAGAGCAGTGATCCACTGTCGACACACCTGTGTATGTTTTCCTTGGCAAACAAGGTGCTTGTGCCATTTACCACAGGGTCCCGAACAAAGTGTTAGCTCTTGGGAAGAATACACCAGTAAATCTTGGGAAAATTAAAAACAGCTTCTTTAAATTCTGCAAGGATTATCCAAGATTGCTATTCAATCTACAACAAAGTGGATTCAGTTCCTTTTGGGGTCCTAGTACTGTGAATATATGTGAACACATCCATTATGATGTTTAAGTTCTATAAATTTAGCACTAATGCTGGTGAATCTAAGGAGTTCTTGTCCTCAGATAACTACATAATTCTGATACAGTTCTTCAAAATAATGCACATAAGGTGTTTGTAAAGTCATATGAGCTGTCAATTTCATACTGTATTTTCTGCCCCCTCCCCAAATAGCACAGAGCAGTGGAAGTTTCTAGTAACTAACAAATTTACCCATGTGAAAGCAGTAGCAATGACACTAGTATGATCATTCTTATACATGACATAACCTTGCCAAGGAACCCTTGAGTACCTTCCACAGAATGTGCAATTCCCAGAAAGGATTCTGTTCATTTTCGCTCCAATACAAACTGTTGGCCGACCCACCACTAACTGTTCCCTCTGAAGCACACTTCACCCGCCAGCTCCTATTAGCACTCACTGGTAGCTGAAACATCCCGAGCCCACCTGGAGACTAGGTCAGTGCCTCTGCTATTTCCCCACAGGCTGGTTCTCCCCAAGTCATAAAACATATACTCTACTTAATACCTGATGGAATCCCTCCTGATGGAATTCTTGACTTTATTTTGAAGGAATGATCTGTCTTTTCTGTTAGAGATACTACCAAATCTACAGACCCCCAGTCCATCCCACGCATCACTATGTCCCCTACATCTAGCACCATATTTATTTAGTTCAATATTTTCTTGAATGAGTTAAATAAAAGAAACAGCCTATAACATACAATGATAGGATAATGACCATAACATGTAAACCATTATATCATATGCCTACAGGAAAGGAATGGCCTAACCCACTTTTAAATCCCTGGTACTATCAAGAGAGAGGTTTCACCCCTGTGCTGAGGACTCCAGATTTCACCCTGCAAGCTCTGCCCTCCAGGCCTGCTGCCAGCTGGGTTTCTCCACGTGAGGGTCTACAAGGCTCCTCAAATCAAACATGTCCAAATAAAAGTATTGTTCTCCCCTCAAATTCTGTTCCTCCCTCAGGCCCCACCACCCACCCAGCTGCTTGTCATCCCAGGTCCTTCTCACTCTTCACAGCACATCTCCGGTGTGTCAGCTCCACCTCTGTCATGCGCCAGCCCTGGGCACTTCTCGCCCTTCACAGCCCTGCCTAGCTTATGTCACCACAAATCCTCGCCTACCTGCAACATGCCCTCTGCCCAGAGTCTGGCTTCCACTTTTCCCCTCCACAGTCCATCCTCCACCATGCAGTCAGCAGAAAAACTTAACAATGTAAATCAAACCAGGCCATTCCTTTGCTCAAAACCTCCCAGTAGCGTCCAATCGTACTTAATAAAATCCAAACTCTTGACCATGGCCTATAAGGTTTTCCTGCATGGTTTCCTCCATTCAATGCCAACTTCATTTCACACCACTCTGTCCTTCACACCCTACACTCCAGCCACAGCAGCTTCTTTCTATCCCTTAAACTTGTCAAACATATTCTCCATTTGGGGAACCTCTAGTCTGCACTGCCCCCCCCCCCCAGACCTCTATATAGTTCATTCACTCCCATCCTTCAGAACTGGGATCATACATTACCTCTTCAAAGAAATCTGAAAATGCCCCACATGTCATTCTTCACATGTCATCTTATCACCATGCCTTCTTCCTTCCCAAGTTCTGCAATGGATAGATGCCTGACTGCTCACCAGTGAAGGGGCCTCAGACACAGAATGCCATTAGCAAGTGAGCTGGTACCCTGGCATTGAGGATGGGAGTGCACTAATGCAGCAAGGTGGCACAGCAAGGTACTGGGATCGATGACTCCCTCATCTTTCCTGGGTCCCCCTTGGTCTATCAGAGATACTCAAATAGAGCAACCTGAATAAAGAGGGTCCTAGCCAAGGTTGAGGAACACTCATACAGACTGAGATCCTCTCATGAAGCCAAAAGTCCAGATAATAGCCACCTTCCTCCTCAGCCATTCATCATCACTTGAAGTACTCACTTGAAGTACTCACTATCAAGACCATTAGATACCTTTAAGGTAACTTGATACACAAGGAAACTAAGAGCATTACATCTATAACATATTCAGTTTTATTTATGTATGTGAGGACTCCTCGCTGGCCTGGGAGTCCTCTTCACATGATTCCCCCCACTACAGCACTTAAGATTAGTTGAAATTATCTCATTTATTCATTTACTTCTTCACTGACTGGCACTCAACTAGAATGTAAGCTGAATAAGGGCAGGAATCCCATTTGATTTGTTCATCGCTCTAGTTCCAGCCCCAGGAATTGAGCTTGGGACCCAGAAGGTACTCAATACATATTTGTTAAATAACTAAAAAAAAATAAGCACTAAATATGTTATATCTCTAATTCAATAGCTAGAAGAATTTACTTGTCTTATTGTTAAAAAGCAAGACTCATCAGATGAGTATTTATAAAGTAAGCCTAGATCTTGGAGAAGGAAACCACAGGTACTGGAATTTAGCATCCTGCAAAAAGGAACACAAGAAAGCAAGAAAGGGCTATATTTTTAAAGTTTATTTATGTATTTTGAGAGAGAGAGAGAGAGAGATCACATGAGCAGGGGAGGGGCAGAGAGAGAATCCCAACCAGGCTCCCCACTGTCAGCACGGAGTCTGACATGGGACTCAAACCCACAAACCATGAGATCAAGACCTGAGCCAAAACCAAGAGTTGGATGCAGAACTGACTGAGCCACCGAGGTGCCTCAAGGAAGGGCTGCTTTTCAATACGACCAACTCCAAGAAGCATAGAGAGAAGGAGGAAGACTTTGTTCAGAAAAAAAAAAAAAAATGAACAACAACAACAAAAAAAACAACTATGACCAGAAACATCCGTTAGACAGACATTCATTCTTTACCCATTCATTCAAACATTACTGAGCTGGTACCCAGGCCGACCAGCCTTGAGACAAGTGCTAGGAAATTCAAAGAGAGTAAGATGCAGGGCTCTCAAGGGTACAGAAGTAAACAAACAAGTAATGCAAAAGGCAGCATGACCAAAGCTAATGAAGAGCATCAAAGCAGGGAGTGGACAAGGCCACTTGAGGAGGTTGAGAATATTAATAATGCTATATATTCATGCTTTAAAAGACACTTTAAAAAATTTCGTTTATTTGACCCTCACCCATAACCCTGTGAGGTAGATGGGGCAGGTGTGATCAAGATAAAGAAACCACAGGCTCTGGATCTTACATAACCTGCCCAAGGTAACACAGCCAATCAGGGATGTGGGCAGAACTCCTGTCCAGGTCTTCCAACTCCAATCTGAACCACACAGAGGCCTCAGAGACAAGAGGGAATAAATTAAAACTAGAAATCAGGTCATGAATGTATAAAAATAATCATCACCTTGGGGATTTGCAGAAGAGCCAGATAAAAAAGAGCAGGAAGATAAGCAGACAGGTGAGAAATAATGGGAGTGAGTAGCACTGAAAATGGGAACAGCCAATTTCCCCAAGAAGGAGCCACAGCACTTGGGGTGACCAGTAAGGAAGGGTGCTGAACTATAGAGCTCAGGTGGTAGTGTGCTTTTGAGGTGATGATTTTCAGTGTCTTTGGCACAGACATGAACACACGGCCTAACGATAATAACAAAGCTCAGGGAAGTATGTTCAGACTAAACACAGAGAGGCAAGCAGCAGACAGCTTTACAGAGCTGAATTTTTAAAGAAATTCAAAAAAAAATTTTAAAGAAATTCAGTCATTTCTGAATTTTTAAAGAAATCCTTAATTTCTCATTCTCCTTTGCAACCAACCAAGAGCCAATAAACTGTTTCTATTATTTTCTCATTTTATCTCAAAAGTATTCTTCTATAATCCATACCAAAAGCTACCCCCTCCCACTCCTCTGTCCAGCTAAAACCTCTTGTTGACAATTCTTTCTCCCTATCTAGCTGAAAGGCAATAGCAAAGGTTGAGGTCAAAAACATCCAGAGCAGACTGCCTGGGTAAAGTCCAGAAGCTATAGGACCTTGGATAAGTTATTAAGCACTCTCTGCCTCAATTTCAATCTCAGAAATGGGGTCAACAATGGTTCCCATATCACAGGACTGCTGTGGTGATAAAATGGGCATGTCAGAGTGTCAGCTGGCATTATATAAATGTTAATTGTTTTACAATTACTTAGCTCCTGACAAAGGCTATCTCACTAGGTGGGAATAAACAGCTTCATTTACCTGTGAAGCCATAAAACTCAATGACTCATGAAACTCATACACTTAATGAGACTGGCCCTTATTAAATGGCACTTGATTCCAATACAGCAATAAGCACTACCCATAAACAAACCTATGAAACTAATGGGATTATCCCCCTATTTCCTTCCACATATAATCCTTTTCAATACCATTTCTACTACTTTTTAATTGACAGGATCATAATAGAGCTGCACAAAAACCTGCTTCAGCAGACCAAAGGAAGGGGAAAAGATCGTTATCCCACTTGGGAGCCCAATGGAAACCCTCAAATGGAACAAGGAGCTCAGTTCAGTTCCTCCCTAGGAAGGAATGACCACCCCCCCCCCCCAGTGCTTCCTACTCCTCCGTCCCTCCAGTGCCCCCTACCAGAACTAAGAGTCTTCCAAGTCTTGCCTACACATCCAAGTGCAGAGGAAGATGGTATCATTTACCACGTTACTCAAATTCCCTAGACAATGGCACTGAAAGCATGATGCTCAAGATTACAGACTGTGATACGGACAAAGGGGAAATAAAAATTCAAGGTGAACTTCACAACTTAAATAAACATAATTTAGAAACTGAGAACAAGGAAAATAAACTAGTCAGATGCAAGATGGAAAACAATGACCAAGGATAAATGCCATTAGTGTTGCACTGTTACTTAAAGGCTCAACTGCCTTGGTCCCTGTCCTCTTTCCTTCTTGTGGTAGTTTGTAAAAATGCCACAAATTATTCCTTACCTGAATCCACACCTTTGGATGGTGCACACTCACAATGATTTGGGGCTGATTTCCTGACTTGCTTTGGCCAACCAGTCATTAGAAATATGACCCGGTGGTGGCTAGAGAACCTCAGGTGGCCTCTGGTCAAGGGGCCAGAGGAAGTTCATGGAGCAGAGCTGGACCGACCCCACAGTGGAACCAACACCAAGCAACCAGCAGCCAGAGGCAGAGCCACCCCAGACAATGCAGTTGGGTGAGGAAGAGAAATAGACACGTGTTGCCATAGGGCCCATGTAAACCGTGAGGTTTGGGATGGGCTGTTATTCAACATTATCATGAAAATGTTGATGGGGAGGAAGAAATTCATCACCAAGCAACTTCACTGGCCATGAGGGCCAGCAAGCCCATGAAGAGATGCCTCCAAGTATAACACATCTTCACTTCCATTAAAGAAGAAAAAGCAATAAAAAATGGAACTAAATAACAGAGGCTGCCCCACTGATAACAAACTTCTGTCAACAGTAATCGATGCAGGCAGGGACTCCTTTTCCTGACATTAGCAAGTAGGTTTTAGAACCTCCTGTGTATGCAGTACTATGCCAAGGGCAGGTAAATGACCTGGAGCTTCGTACCTGGTAAGGAGGTAAAATCTACACAATGAAGCCCTTTCAAGACTCAGCAAGTAATCAGGTCATAAGACAGCAGGTATGCTGACTGTGCCTCAATGGTAAATTAATGCTTTCATCATTATTATTATTATAGAGAAACACACATCTAAAAAATGCATCTATTTACAGATGTAAAAATATCCCTTATACTGATTATATACAAATACAAAATCCTGGTGTGAATGAAATGCTAAATCACATAGCAGATGAAAGGTTCAGCTCCAGTGCTTCAGGACTCTGAAACAAGATCTGGTCAAGGACGTGATGTGAAAAGTCTGGTGGAAAAGGATGAGTTGGCAGTTGGGCCTAGACATCCCCCAAAGTCAGCTTGCAAGTAAGGACACCTGGCCTGACACCCCACTCGCCCCACACCCCACCAGGCGAAGTTATTTCTAGAAGTTCTGCAATGTCTTGAGAACTAAAAGATCAAAGTCCATCTGCAAGCATACTTTTTCTAATGCCATAGAGAGTTCAAATTTCAGAAAAACTCTCTCAAGTGCCATGTTTTCAATCCACATCCACTTTTAGGTATAAACATCACTGGACATATTTGACATAAAATTATTCCTGGAGTCATCCAGAAGTTAAGCAATAATGTACTGAAAATAACCCTTACTCCACCCCACCCCACCCTTGCTCCTATACAATACCCAGCCCCTACTCCCTACCTCCCCACCACAAGCTGCTTGACACCAGACTCAACAAGAAGACAACCATTAGATTAGGCACACACCAGGGATGTCCTTTCTGGCAGTCCACCCTGGTTTCCATCTATGTCTGTAGAAATCCAAGCTTCCCACATGACCCACATCTCTGAATGTCACCTCAGTACGGCTCTGGGAATCACCTAATCTCACCCCAGCTTCCTAGCCACAGCTTTTATACTCCCTATATCCAATAAAGCTTACCAGATACCCCTCCTCCACCACATCTGTAAAGGTCTCCTTCCATTCTAGCTCTACCTAAAACCTGGAGCCCCTTGAGGAGCCTGCTTCCCTGCAGACTATAAAGTAAGCCTCCCATTCTCCTCCACCACCACTTACCACTTGGCCTAAAATGAGGTCAGTGTCCTCCCTGCAATATCCAGACCATTGCAGTGCTTCCCCTCACATACATGGATACTTCCTTGCTGCTCACACAACCAATCCACACACCAACTAGCCCACCCACCCAAGCTGCACAGACTGTTCCACTCACCCCAGCACACTCTCAGAAGATTTCAGAACCTGGATCACTCTTTCTCTTGTAACTAGCACTAATTTTGGCATTTATAGAGGTGATACCTGACCTTCTCACCCCTAATGAGACTGTCCTCCAGTCTGACTCTGGCTATGCATTCCCCCCCCAACAGCCTAGACCCACTCATTGCTTGTCACTTCCCCACATCTGGGTTCTCCGTCTCAGTCCTTTCTCCTGCAGCCTGCCATTTCTTCTCATCCTGCTCACCCCTTCTAGAAACCTAATTCCAACAACTTTTCAACCCTACTGGGTCCTTGAACCCAATGACCCCACCATGCAGTCACTATCTATTCTCCGTCTCAAGTCTTCACTTCTTTTTTTCCCCCTAATTTGGTTTCCATAACCCATCTTTGCATTTACCATTCATGCCTCCCCTTTTCCCTTTCCATATTCACTCAAGAGAACCCCAGTCTCAGTTTTGACCTCCTTAAATCAACTGAATGTATTTATATGAACACAGGCCATGTGCTACATAGAAAAAAGGATTTTTAAAATTGTTTTAAATACTGAATATATGTGAAAGAATAAGTTTCATATATATGTAACTTGTGATATATAATAATAAAATGAACACTTTAAACCTAGTCACCCAACAAAGGATCCAAGCCAACCAGGCTTTTGCTCCACCATTCAAGCGAACCCCATTCACACTGTTAATCCAATTTTGAGTCTTCTCCAGGGCCAACAGTAAATACACACGTGCTTCTATGCCCAAGCACCATCAGCCTGGCCCAAGAGAAGGAAAAGGCCACTAGAACCCTGGCATAGCTTCTAGAAGCATGCTGGGGCCTAAACTACATATTCTTATTTGCAGAAAACAACACAAACTCATCTTTCAGCTTTGCTGATAGTTTTGTTTCTTATATATGTTACAGCCATGTTGTATATACCACTTACTCTGTAAAAAATTTTTTAAATTCTTCCCTAAAAATATATATGTATTCAAAATTTTATTATACTGGATGATTTACTTCCATAGATGTTCTCTATAGCATTTAACCTGAAAAGTAAAATTGGCCTATAGTGACACTGTTGGTTTCCCTCCAGCCCCCCACCCCAGTCACTTCCAATTTCCTCTTTCTGACAGAGCCTCTATTTGTTCAGGGCTCATCCTCCCCCACAAAGTCATGTCCTTCAGAGAGGCTGGCCTGTCCCCGGCCCCAGGACGCCAGACTTGATGCTGGTCAGCCAATTATGGTGCCAACATACCCCTTGCCAGTGATATGTTTAGGCTCCAGCCTGTGACCCAACACTGGTCAATAAGAAATGGGAAGCACTTGGATGGAGAGGTCTGGAAAAGATTCGTTGTTTTTAAAGAGACACAAAGAAGTATTTCTTTTTTTCCTGCCTCTGGATGTTGTTCTATTTGGGTGCAATGCTTGTAATGGCTGCAGACATTTTGCCACCTTGAGGACAAACCTGCCACACTGAGGATACCAAGGATGGCAAGGCAGGGAGGCAGAGAGAGTCTGATCTGTCAACACCACAGAACTGCTGAATGAACTAGCTGACTCTCGGGCCACTCTGCCTTGGGACTGCTTTTACAGGAGGAAAAAAAAAATTCCTTATCATTTACATTTATATATGAGTTTTCTGTTACTTGCATCTGTTACTTGGATCCAAAAACATCCTTGTAAGTACTGAAATAAAATCTGACAGTTGAACAGGAAACAATTATTAGTATGATTGAAGAGGCTGGAAAAGATATCCATCCTACTTCATTTCCTAAGATGTACAATTTTCATTCCTTTATACCCATAAGGTAAACTAGATATAGAAAGCAAAATTCTTAGAAGTCAGGAAGCTATTAATACTTTGTTATCCAGGACTGATAGTCCCTGTGTAAAAGTAATTCTGTATAAAGATGTACCCCAATTACCTAGTGCTAAAGTTTTTAAAAGTAGAGCTATTTTATTTAAATATTTTAACATGTTTCTCAACTGCAGGATTCTAAGACTTGGTTTTTAACTGATATGAAGTACCAACATAATAAAACATAAACATACACCAATGAATTACACTATTTAACCAAATGTGCTTTACACACATTTGAATATATCTTTTCCTTCAGTAGGAATCAAGTTTCATCAAACTTTTTAAGTCAGTGCAAAACTGCTTTTACTTTTCTTGATCTGAATTGGGGCTAGCCTAAATTACAGTCAAAACCACTCACCAGGGAGTTAGAGACAGAAATAAAACAGACAAAGCAGGAGCTAGCTGGTAACCTCTACCTCTCCTCTAATAACTAAGGAAGGAGAAAAGTGGTGATGAGGGCAGAGAGAACCATCTTACTTAAGTCTTCACTTCCTGATGTAGAATAATGTCCAAGGAGTTTTAAGTCCAAAATTTAGGATTAGACCATGTATAATGACTCTTCATGTAAAACTGTTTATGTATGTTGCACACCCAAGACAGACACACAGAGAGAGAGAGAAACAGAGAGGGGGATGCACATAAGCGAGAGAGAACACAGAAAACATACTGACCAAAATTCTAACAATGGTCATCATGAGACTGCAGAATCTGAAGAGCCTTTGCATACTTTGATTATTTTTTGCTTATCTGTATCATTCAAATGTTTATAATGAGTACATTAAATTTCATAACCAAAAAGTTATGCATGACAGCGTGGATGGAACTTGAAGGCTTCATGCTAAATGAAATAAGTCAAACAGAGGGAAAAAATGTATCCAATGATCCTGCTTGTATGTGGAATCAAAAAAACAAAAAAAACAAAAACAAAAACTAGCCAAATTCATAGAAAAAGAGATCAGACTTGTGGTTACTAGAGAGGGGATGTGGGGGTGGGGTGGGGAATTGGAGAAAGGAAAAAATATATAAACCTATCTTTTATTTTGGGGGAGAAAAAGTTGCCATAATGTTTTGGAAAAAGATCTTTTTCAGATCTTTTTCAAAGTCTGACTATTTACCATAAAAAAAGAAAAGAACAACCCAGCAGACATGACACCAGACCATAATGTTCTTCAAACGTGTCATACTTTCCAACTTTGAAGTACACTCAAGACCCACACAATATATAAAATAGTATCTTTTCCAAGACCAAAATGCCCCAAAACTGCAAGTAATTTAAATTTCCCCTGCTCAACACTGTAATGAAACTTATTCTGTAATAACATATACATTGTACATAATGCCTTGTAATGATCTAGTTATTGAGGACTTTTGCTGTCTTTAAGGAAAGCTGTGGTTCTGTCATTTACCAAAAACTGTAGAAAAATAATAGAGCCAGGTAGGAAGAAATTATCTCTGCCCAGCCACTCAATAACTTGTACTGAGTAGGGACAAACAAATGTGTGACATCCCCAAATGGAAAAGGTGATGAAATTTCAAATCCGGATAAGGTTCATTTCTAAGACCTGGTAGTCTTAGCATACATTAAGGCATGTTTCTTCATTCTGTGTAAACCTGGAACTGACAAGCAACTGCCAGAACAGAATTTCCATCTGTACACACCTAGCAACAGCACTTCGTAAAAATCACGTGTTTTCAATTAACACTGAGCTAGCGATCAAGGCTCCCTCAGGCCTTTCCATGAAGAAACACAATATAAAGTACAAATGGGGCCCTAACTTAGCCTGCACCTGAAATGGAGCCAACCACTGGCTTTTCTTGGCAATCATTTATAAAGATAAATTAATATTATACTGACAGACCAGCATTATCCTGTGCTCATTCTTTTTCAGCTGCTGGCAGATCTCCATTTTTTGTCAACATCAGGGGTACTCTCTAATGTCTCTGCTCTGTGCCTCTTACTAGAATTTGGGGTAACACAGCAAGCCTGCCTCCATACTGTTACAAGCTTGGGCTGCTGTGTGGGCCCCATCACATGGCCCCACTGCAGTCTAGCTTCCCTGTCCCATGGGCTGCAGTGTTCTCCTCACTACTCACTTCTGCAATAAGGCCAGACACAGGCCACGTGTGCTCTACCTTCCTCAGAACCTGGGACTACCCTGTCATGGCTTCCACAGCCACTCACTTTTCTTCCCCAGCACCACTTCTTTTTCTTACCTCTTCCTTTTTCTGTCTCTAGCCACTGCTCAGTATTGGGACAAAGGACAGGACTTCTAACAAAATGAGCCAAAAGAAAATAAAGCTTTCTACAAAGAAAGGTCTTAAAGGTCAACTCAGGTCATACCCCTGCTCTTACTTCCCATGGGGCTCTCCATTTTACCTTATAAGTCCTCCCTGAGACCTACAAGCCCCACCTGGTCCTACCCTTTCCTCCCCCACTCCCAACTCCTCCAACTCTATAGACTTCCACTAGATTCTCAAGCGTATTTATGACTTGGAGCATGCACACTTTCTGTGTGTGCAGATTCTTTCCAGGAATTACTGTTCCTTCTGGAACACTATTCCCAGAAACAATCACCAAGCTATGCCCTGCTTAACCCAGGTCTTGACTCTAAACCCCTCCTCAGAGAGGCCCTCCCTGACCCAGCTGTCTAGACCAACATACAAACATCCCTATCAAGCTTCATTTTCCTATAATCATTACTTGCAATTATATCATACATTTACTTGTTATTTGTTTCTTATTCATCTCCCTTAATAGAATCTCATGAAACTGGAGCTTCATTTGGCAAATAGCAAGTCCTCAGTAACTATTTGTAGGAATGACCTAAAAACAAGGTATACTGTCTAACACAGACAAAACTCAAGGGTGGTCAATCCATTTATTAGAACAGTAACCCTTACTTCCCTCAAATTAGATAAACCTTCAATTGTAACTCCCATAGTCTTAAGTAGAACTTACAGAATGTCATGTAAGGTTTTCTCAATGATCTAGGATTATTAACACAAAAGGCAATGCCCTTGTGACATACATGGGGATGAGCAGAGATATCAGCAGTATTATTTTCTGTGGGAATGTATCAGTATGCCTTTCCAGAACTATTCTCAGAAATATATGAGCCAGAATGAGACTCAGTCCTCAGGAAAAGGACAAATGATATACAGGCCAGCCAATCAGAGTACTCCATCTCCCTCACCCAGTGTTGGTACAGGAATGGGCACATGACCCAAGTAAAGCCAATCAGAGTGGTCTCAGGACCTGGCGCCCTACGGGAGGAGCCACTAGCTTTCGGGGACCATCTCTCTTGCACCTGGCAGAGTCAACCTAAGAATGAAGCAGAAGCACAGAAAACAAACAAACAAACAAACAAACATGGAACCAAGAGTGGAGAGGAGTTATTTTTCATCAAGGGAGAGTAAAAAAAGAGAGTGGACATGAGAATGAGTGAGTTCCCTGGACTCCACTCACCTCCCTGTCAACAGTCATACATACTTAAAGATAAACGTTCCCCTAGAGTAGTTGTATGTATCATTAAGTCCCCCTTTTCTCAAGTTAGTTTGAGTTTCTGCCACATGCAACCAAGAGCTCTGACTAGTATAAATATGTTCAACATATATAGTTGACCCTTGAACAGTGCAGGGATTGGGGGTATCTACTCCCAGCATGTAACAAATTTTGACTCCCCAAACTTAACAGCCTGTTAACCAGAAGTCTCACTGATAACATGAACAGATAATTAACACACATTTCATATGTTGTATATATTAAATACCATATTTTACAATAAAGGAAGATAGAGAAAGTAAAATGTTACTAAGAAAATCATAAAGAAGAGAAAAGACATTTACAGTACTATTGCACAGTTATCGGAAAAACCCCATGTATAAGTGGAGCGACGCAGTTCAAACCTGTTGTTAAGGGTCAACTGTACTACCATTCTGGTGGAGCAGAATAATTTTAAAAAGCAAAAAGATCCCCCAGCTAGTTACACACCCAGGTGGTTGTCAGGGGCTGAAGAGAAGAGGGAATAAGTGACTGCCTAATGGTTACAGGGTTTTCTGTTGAAATGATGAAAATGTCTGGACTAAATAGAGGTGTGATGATTGCACAGCACTGTAAGTGTCCTAAATGCCACTGAATTATTCACTTTCAAATGATTAATTTTATATTATGTGGAATTCACTTCAATAAACAAAATTTTAAACAAGAAAACAATGCTGCAATGCATTTCTTAATAGCCGTTAATTATATCATAATTTCTTACAAAAGGAAATTAAATCAAATGATATGTACATTTTTTTCATTCATTCAGCAGCTATTTATTGAGCACCTACTATGCACTAGGAAGAGGGCCAAGGTATATAGGGAGAACTAGGGAAGGAAGGGAATCAGGAATTCAGCCTGAGGCTGCCAAGTGAACCTGAAGACATCTATCCTCACTGCCTGAGTCCCAAAGAAGCCACACGTACCCCCAAACTCCCTCATTTTGAAGTCCAAATATTCCTAACAATGAAAGGGGGCACTGGGCTTAAAAATGGACTTGAGTTTTTAGGATCTGACCACAGGTAGACAGGGGTCAGTAGTACCAGGAAAAGACCTGCAGTTTCCTATGTAGTCATGGTGGATCTGAGTCCGGGACCAGCTGCTTCCTAAGGCAGTACCTATGACTCTCTACCCCAAGCCTCCACATGTTCATCTTTCAAATATTATTGTGATTAAGAGAAAGCTCTGTCATCAGGCACACCTGAGGTGGAATCCTGACTTGGCTACCACAGGGCCACCAGCCTGTTTCTGTTATGGGGAATGTGTGTCTATAATTTTTCTGTAAAATGGGAACAACAGGCTACCAACCTCATTTAGTACTGGGAGGGCAAGCACTATGGGGAAAACTAAAGGAGTAGGAAGGGGACAGTGAGGGAAGAAGAGTCTAAAGGCCCCCATCTGGCATAAAGTCCTGCCCTAAGTCTTATCTATTCATGTTTTAATCTTCTCTTTTACTGTCATAAAATATGCATACTATTCAAGTGCTTTCCCCTCTCTAGGCCTCAGTCTCCTCCATTTAAAAAGTGAAGGGTTGGCCTAGAAGAAATTTGTTGCTTAGCCTCTATTCAAATGCAGCTGACTGTAACATTGGAGGATTTTCTGTACTTCTCTTGAGTGTGACTTAGCAGTTTTTTATTTGCAGAGCATTTTAACAGTCAGTCATCACGGAGCAATATCCAGGTACGCATTTTATCAGGAAGGTAAAAGGAGGGGTGGGCAGGGGACACAGGCTGCAGCCAGGAGGGGACAGACCAGGCATGGAGCATAGCATGGCAGGAGCTGCAGAGGCTGCTTTCCAACTCAAGCACCAAAGAAGCCTATTGTATGGCTCCCACTGTATCTAGAAGTCTCGTTAAGTTTGTTTTACAAGTCTTTTTTGACAAGTGAGGCCTTTAAAACATGTTTCCTCATTGTGCAGAGGGTGAAGTTCAATCCAAACATTTGTCTACAGAAGAAACTGGGAGGATCCAACTGCCAAGGGACCATCATAAACTCCACTCACACCCGGGGGCCCCAGGAAGGAGTGCTTCTTCAGGAGGCCCTGATGGTGGTTCTGCTCTTTTCTCCAAATGTAATTGCTTTTGCCTTCTGAATTTAATAGAGGTTCCAAAATTGATTGCTGATTTAGAGCATCTCACAGCGTTATGTTGAATAGTGAAGATAATGCACTGAAAATAATCGACACAATGGTTCGGTGCAATGGTTAACAATGTCCGTTTCAGTAGGCAGGTGTACTTGCCCTGAAGGGTAGTAGCAGCTGGCTCTGAGGATGCCTTCAAGACCACAAGTCTCAGGCAGATGGAGATGGAAGTCTGCAGCTGGGCAGAGTTTCAGGCATTTTGGCCAAGGAGCAGATGGCAGCCAAGGCCAAGGAATAGGTAGCAACTGGCACACAAGACTCCTGCCATAGCAGAAACCTGTAAATTTGACTTCAGCAACATCAGCCTTGTGCATCTTTAGGCATAAACCTGCTGGGTAGACATGGTCAATTAGATGTCTGGGCTTTAGTGCAGCCATGAATATAAGGCCAAATAGTCTGTGTCCTTCCCCTTCTTCTTGTGATGATGTGAGGCAAAAAGATGCCCATGTGATGTCACAGGTGAGATGGATGACACAGGCGTTGTGATGTCAGGTCACTGAAGGCTACTACTGACCATCTGACGATTCATCACATGGAGGCGCATCTGCTTCCTGACCAGGGATGACGTGGTTACTGAAACTGTGGAACACAAAACCGCAGACAGAGGGAAGACTATGGGCTCCTGGGTGGCTCAGTTGGTTGAGCATCCAACTTCTGCTCAGGTCATGATCTCCTGGTCCTGCATTGGGCTTGCCGCAGCTTCTGATCCTCGGTTCCCCTCTCGCTCTGCCCCTCCCCCACTCACGCTCTGTCTCTAGCTGCCTTTCCCTAGACTTCAACCTTCATCTATCCTTAGGGGAAGGAATAAAGGCCAGTAGCTAATCTTGAAGAATCTGGAATCAGATTACTGCATTTAAAACCTGACTTCACCGCTCACACTGGTCTTGTGATCTCAAGCAAGTGTCTTAATATTCTGGTCCTCAGTTTTCCCACCTTTGGATGGGTGTGGAGTTCTGAGCCTGGGGCACTTGGTTGGCTCAGTTGGAAGACTGTGTAACTCTTGATCTCAGGGTCGTAAGTTTGAGCTCCATGTTGGGTGTAGAGATTACTTAAAAAAGAAAGAAATAGGGGCATCTGGGTGGCTCAGTCAGTCAAGCATCCAACTCTTGACTTCATCTAAGGTTCTTGATTTCATGGTTCTGTGCATTTGAGCCCTGAGTCAGGCTCTGCTCAAATGATTTGTACATTTTAAGACCACTGGCATATTCCAACAAATTACTCTTCAGAAAGATCATACCAAATTATAGTCCTGTCAAAGGTGTGTTGGAAACAGGAGAAATCATTCAGGGAAACACACACACACAGACACACACACACACACACACACACACACACACCAGCAACTTTGCTAAAAATAATAGGTATATACATTTTAATTTATAAGTTTATATATTCTGGGGCACCTGGGTGGCTCGGTTGATTGAGCGTCCAACTTTGGCTCAGGTCATGATCTCACAGTTTGTGAGTTCGAGCCCCGCACTAGGCTCGCTTCTGTCAGTGCAGATACTGCTTCAGATCCTCTGTCCCCATTTTCTCTCCCCTTCCCAGGCTCATGCACACTCCCTCCCTCTCTCTCTCTCTCTCTCAAAAATAAATAAACATTTATAAGTTTATATATTCTAGATAACTGAAGAGTGGCATATAAAACAATGGGTCTTGTCATTTCTTCATCTGTGACATATATACATACATTTTAAACATTATAATTTTTCTTGTTGATATGTAGGAGCTCTCTGTGTATTGACGATATTGAGGATATAACTATATCCTCTAAGTTTTAAATATTTGTCCAGTTCATTACTTTTTACTTCAGTTAAAAGTGATGTGGATGTGTCCATGTATATATTTATTTTAGGAGCAGGAAAAGAGGAACTGAACCCTTCTCTCAAACATAAACAGCTGTAATATGATACACACACACATACACAAAGACTAGGTGATGTTTTTACTTCTACCTAAGACTTCAGCATAAGCTCTACTACGTCAAGCCTAACTAACACAAACACATCTCCACCTTATCAGATATAAAGTCCATGGGAAAGAGAAGTCTACATTGTTTGCACCAGAAATGTGACCAGACAGAAAACACATCAATCTCTTTAAAAAGTTGCAAAGAAGCAACATGTCATCTGTTCCCCTCTCTTCCATGCAGTCTTGAAAATACTATCAAAGATTTCATTGAAAGAATTTTCACTAGTTATACGAGGTCCATTTTTGGGATAGTGACTCAGTTTCGGTTTTTACAAATTTACAATAGTGTAAATTGTAAAATTTTAAAATAGTGTCTTTCAAATTGTTTCCAAGAAAGAATATCTAGGGTACTTGCCTAAGCCTTCCCCAAGCCCATCCTTACCAACAGCCTCCTTGTCCTGCTGCCCTCCACCCCCAAACTCTTTTCCCAACCTCTTCTCCCTTTAGTCCACACAAACAGTCCTTTCTTACAGCTGTTCCCCCTTGGGATCAGAGGGGAGGGTCTGATAATGAGTACATGTACACAAGGGAGGAGGTTAGGGGACTCTCTCAGGAGACCTTAATTCATGGTCTCAAATAATTAATTTTTTAATATTTATTAATTTTTGAGAGACAGAATGTGAGCAGGGAGGGGCACAGAGACAGGAGGAGACACAGAATCCAAAGCAGGCTCCAGGCTCCGAGCTGTCAGCACAGAGCTGGACGTGAGGCTCGAACCCACAAACCGTGAGATCATGACCTGAGCTGAAGTAGGACGCTTAACTGACTGAGCCATCCAGGCGCCCCTTGAATCATTACTTTAATGATGGGAACATCTGGCTTGTGAAAACAATCTTTGGGTCAGGAAGGCTTTTAGGAATTTTTCAAAACATCCACACAGGTGGCTGCTACTCCCCCACAGACTTACATCCATCTATGTGGGAAATCACATTTTGGTGTTTTTTGGTTTTTTTTTCAATATTTATTCTAGATTTGGACTGCAAGCTCTGGCATCCCCAATGCTGTGTATAATGCCTAACACATGTTGTGTCTAAATAAAAAATAACTGTTAAATGAACAAGGGGACTCTGGAGCCCAGCTGCCTGGGTTCAAATCCTAACTCTGTCATTTATCAGCTGTGTAAACTTGGACAAGATTCTTAACCTTTCTGTGTCTCATCTGTAAAATGAGGATGATAATATTACCTATCCCACTTGGGAGGACTGCATGAGTTAATGCATGTGAAAGTATTTCTGGCAGTGTGTGGCACATGGAAAGTGCTGATTAAATGTTAATTATTATGACTATAAATAAGGAAGTATGTTACCAAAAGGAATCAACATGAACAAGAAGCTCTTCATGTTCTCAATGTATTTATCATCTAGTAGAGGAGATCTGGCAAAACACAACTAAGTACAATAGGCAAGCAACGCCAATGAGAGGTTCCAAGTGCTATGGGAATTCCGAGAAAAGATCATTTCGGGACAGAGGGACAAAGAAAGTTCACGTGGAAGATGTAGTGTGCTCATGCTGTTTCCTGGAAGGGTTTTACATGGTAGGATGGGCAACACCTTCTGGGGAAAGGGATGGTATGTCAGTTGGGGCTCCCTAAGAAATAGACACCAAGATAGGATTACACCTGCAGGAGATTGATCGGGGGAACTGTCTGTGAAGGGGGAAGACCTGAGAAGGCAAGGAGAGGCTTCACCACAGTGAAGGTCTGACCCCTGCAAAGGAGAGGAAAAAGAAAGAGGGCTGGGGAGGAAGAGTCTCAGATCCAACTCAGTTGTGAGACGGTCTTGACCACACCAATGGGGAGTCCTCAAGTCAAGGCCACTCTTCAGAGGCATCTGGGTCTTGCAGGAATTAACCACATTAGTAATCTCTTGTTCAGTAATTGCAAGTAGCCCAGGAGAAGCTCAGCTTTGGCTGAAATGTTGTGGTGAATCTAGAAGGCAGCAGCTAGATATCAAGTCAGTCATGCTGCCCTCAGTAGGGATGTGAGTGGTGCATTCTCATAGTTGCCAAACTGGGCACAAGAAACGTCACTAGTACCTATGTGTCCTTGAAACCATGGTTGAGTTTCAGTGAATATGTGCCATCACTTAAAATCAAACGCATGACAATATCAAAGGGCTCCTTATCTTTTTAAACTAAACCACATTTATAAGAGCGAAATTATGTATCTACAGTTAAAAATTAGAAATACTTTTAAAATATCTTTCAGATGTGGTTTCAGTTTCTAAAAGAAGACACAAAGCTGGTTATGAAATATCTCTTCTGTAAAAATCACAGTTAAAAACTTGAATTGGGCATTCAGAACATACTCAGAAACAAAGCTTGACTAAGAATCTAGAAGGTAAATCCTTTCTGAACTGGTTGCTTAAGGAAGCATATCGATCCAATGAGAATGTGAGAAAACATTTTGCAAAGGCGTAAGGTGCCACATGAATATGGGATATCAGTGCAATCAAGTTACATCTTGTGTGAGGTTAGGTCACATTAAAGGCAAAAATGGAGATCAAAATTGCACCTGACAGGTCAGATGGTCCCGCAGTGAGAGGTGTGAGGGAAAGAAGACCACTGAGAACACAGTATGTCCCTGGTCCTGCCTGATGCTGCTCTGGGGTACATGGTCACTGAGCAGAAGGGCAGGCAACATCTGCACTACACACACACACACACACACACACACACACACACGTACATTTCCCCGTTTGTGGCCAAGCATTTAATACAGAAGTTAAATATATTTATGAGATGACTCCACAGAAGAACAATAAGAACAGCAATCTTACAGATTACAATATTTCCTTTATTTAAGGGGAAACATGGCACAGGAAAGGGAAGAAGACATCCTCAATTCCTATCACTACACCAGCAAGAAAACTAACTCAGCAGTTGACAATACCTCTTACTTTCCCAGAGAAAACAAAAGCCATGGCATGAGAGCTCCCACTGCAGACCATACTTTACTCCATTTTTACCCCCTTTCTCTCCACAGTTTCTTCAATTTTACTCTTTTATTAGTTCCTTCTCCTACATATGTAAGCTCAACTTTGCTCAGCTCTTAAAAAATATAAGAAGCATATCTACACATATGTACCCACCCACCCATCTCTGATCTGGGATTTCCCCCTCTCTTTCAGGCATATTAATCTGTATTCTTTCCATTTCAAGACCCAGAAATATGACTCAAACTGGCTAAGCAAAAACAGGGTGTTACCACCACCTGCAGCTGAGAAGTTCAGGGGTGGAGATAGCAGACATGGCTGAACCTCTCGCACAACAGGGTCCAGTGGGCTCTTCTCGCCCTCCATGTCTCTGCCCTGCTTCTCTCTGAGTATGAATTCAATTTGAGGCAGGTGCCCTTGACACTGGGGAAAGATGAACACTAGCAGCCCATGCTACACCCTCATGGTTTGCAATCCAAAAGGATGGAAGCTCTCACTCTCCCGGCACCCGTGTTCCAAATCTCAGGAAGACTGAGACTCCCAAGCCATTCACCAAGGGGACACATCGGGGACTCCTATTCTATACTCAAGTCTTCCTGGTTCCCAACATCTACCCACACCACAGGATAAAAGCCACTGTACTTAACTCCATGTGGCCACACCATTACCCTCACACAAGTCCCTCTCTCTGCAGTCCCCTTGTCCCCAACTTCTCCTCCTGGGAAACCCTGTATTTGTTATTCCGAACCCACCTCAGACCTCATCTCCCTCAGGAAGCACTGGTGACCTCTCCAAGGCCAAGAGGCCTTTTTGCTGTGCCTCTTCTGCACCTTGTGTGGCCACCTCTGCAGCTTTACCCGCTCTATAGAGGCACTAACTCCTTCATACCAAATGTAGTTGTTTATGTGTCTGCGTGTCCTATTAAACCGTTAAGTTCTGGACTTGTGCCTTACTGACCTCTGAATACACAGCCCTCCCGCAGACAGACAGACACATACACATCCTTACTCACTCACACTGTTGAAAACATGTCTGTGGAACTGAAATTTTTTAAAATTCCAAAGACAAGATAGATCTTTACTACATTTATATGTTATTCTTAATTTTACAGTACAATAACTTATATCCCTCCTTTAAAGGATAATTTTAAAATCTGGGGCACCTGGGTGGCTCAGTCACTTAAGCATCTGACTTCGGCTTAGGTCATGATCTCATGGTTCACGGCTTTGACCCCCGCATCGGGCTCTGTGCTGACAGCTCAGAGCCTGGAGCCTGCTTCAGATTCTGTGTCTCCCTCTCTCTCTGCCCCTCCCCTGCTTGTGCTCTGTCTCTGTCTCTCAATAATAAACAAATGTTAAAAACATTTTTTTAATAAAAAAAAAGAATAATTTTAAAATTTAAATTGATGGGCACCTGGGTGGCTGAGTCGGTTGAGCATCCTACTCTTCATTTTGTCTCAGTCTATGTTGGACTCCACAAAGAGCCTGCTTGGGATTCTCTCTCTCCGTTTCTCTCTGCCCCTATCCCACTTGCATGTGCAAGCACACTCTCTCCTCTGTCTCTTAAAATAAACATCTTTTAAAAATTTAAATGGAATGAATTTGCTATTTTGAAAGTGAAATTTTTTTAATAAACAATTCTCTACAATTTTATCTATGGAAAGATAAGTACTCTAAACAGCTAGTAAAAGTATTCATACCCAATTGCCAGTAACGCACTTACAAAATAAATAAATAAATAAAAATAATAAAAGTTTACATCAAAATACGTTAGGCTTATCAATGATCTCTCTTCCCGGAAGTGGTCCCAAACAAAACATCTGAGCTCAATCAGACTCTTACCCTAGGTTCTTCCTTCTCACATCAGAACTACAGACATCCTCAGGGCACATGGGTGGCTCAGTCGGTTAAGCGTCAGACTTGGGCTCAGGTCATGATCTCACAGCTCGTGGGTTCGAGCCCCGCGTCGGGCCCTGTGCTGACAGCTCAGAGCCTGGAGTCTGCTTCGGATTCTGTGTCTCCCTCTCTCTCTGCCCCTCTCCCACTCGCACCTTGTCTTTATCTCTCAAAAATGAATAAACATTAAAAAAAATTAAAAAAAAAAAAGAAAAAGTACAGACATCCTCAAGCCCTAGAGGCAGGGATTGGTATATCTGCATTTCACGTATGTGTCTAAAGTTCATTTTATATTCCAGAGGATACAGATACTAACAGATACTAACATTTTAATGTTAGTAATTGATAAAAAATTAGCAAAGGGAGCATATGGCAAAATCACTTTGCTTCAAACAAGGTTAAATGAGGGAGACCACACTAAGACTGGCTGAAGAGCCTGAAATTGCACCTCCGACTTTGCTCTGGTTGTAGAGTGTCCTTTGGCAGTAATGTCCATGCAATACTGTACCACCTGTTAGGCCTGCCAAGGGCACAGAGAGGCCAATGAACAGAAAAACACAAAAGGAGTCTCTTTATCTTCTGCCATGCTGAAATCAAATACAGCCTCAAGTCTCTCTAGAAGAATCTAGTAAAACAGAAGAAAGCAGCACAAGTCAAAGCAACATTTTGGGGGGACATGCAAAAACCCTTGGGCTTTTGTTTTTAAGGTTAACATTCACTGTGGTGGGTAAATATATTATCTGATATGTAAATATACTTCTGAGTCAGGTAACTAGCAGAGGCATAAAATGGGCTTCATAATCAGGAATCCTGGCTCTGCTACTTATGGGCGGGGTGCTAACAGACAAGTAGTTAAGCGCACTGAGCCTTGGTTCCCTCATCTATAGGTTGAGAGTAAGAGCCTCCTACCTTCATCAGAGGTTGTGGGAAGATTCGATGGAACCATGACAACGATAGACAACCACATCGTAGCTTTTATCCTCTTATTAAGCTCCAGACCCCATGTCCAACAACCTCCCAGACATTTCCACTTGGATCTTGCCTTTTGCTCAGACTCAACACCCATAACACCAAACTCATCTTCCCCTATCATCAGCCAGGATCTCCTCCCAACTCCTCTGGTCCTATCCCTGACACTCTTACTCTCCAAAATGCCTACCGCCAATTATCAAATTACACAAGTGTGTTTATTGCTTGTCAGACAACAGTGGAAATGGTAGTCTCAATCCTTGCTGTTAGCAGGCTCATTGGGAGCAACACTTAGGAAAACACAGTGAATCGAGTTATAAACATGTTCAAACCCAGCAATTTGACTTCAGTGGAATCTGTCCTGAGGAAATAACACAAAATACAGAAAAAGCTGCTTCCCAAGGTGTTTACAGTGGTATTATTTACATCAGAGAAAGAAAGAGAAAGGAAGGAAACAATTTAACCATCCAGGAAATGGTAAGCTAACTTACCCTGCACAGTTTCAACAATGTTTGTAGTTAATAAAAATGAGAGGGAGAAAAAAGGTACCAAAATGTTAATAAGAAAATAAGTTTAAAAGGCAACATTTAAAATTCTAAGTGAGGGGCACCTGGGTGGTTCAGTTGGCTGAGCGTCTAACTTTAGCTCAGGTCATCATCTTGCAATTCCTAAGCTCAAGCACCACACTGGGCTTGCTGCTGTCAGCCTGTCAGTGCTGAGCCCACTTTGGATCCTCTGTCCTCCTCTCTCTGCCCCTCCCTGACTTGTGCTCTTCCCAAAAATAAACAAATATTTTAAAAATAAATAAATAATAAAAATAAATAAAATTGCTTAAGTGAACTTGTCCCTACCTAAAACAATAGTTGAAATATACCAAAATATTCCATGTTACTCTGTCCATATATAGAGAGCATTTGAGAGAGACTGCTCTCTCCTCTTTGGTTTCAAATATTTGGCCCAAACCCTGATGTCTCATGATTAGACTTGACTGACTATGGCCTCTCATCCCAGATCTCTTCTCCTTCAGATTGATCACTCCTCACCTGGCTTCTGCAAACCTCAGTTTCATTTCTTTACTTAGACAATCACTAGTTCCTGCTGCATTGGTCCTTTGTAATCCTGCCCCTCCTCTCCATTCGTGGAGCATCTCATTTCAGACCCTTATAATCTGCTTCTTCACTGCCAGTAGTGTCACCCCTCCCCTCCGGTCCATCTTCCTGACTCTGTTGACAGGCAGCTCTCAAGTCTTATCATTTGACCTACTAAGAGTTCTTCAAATGGGCCCTCTCACCTCCAAGATAAGACATGAGTTTCCAACTCAGACAAACAAGACCTTTTCTGATCTGGCCCCCCAACTGCTCCAGCTTCTGCCAGTCAGGCCACCACTCCTTTCCCCCACCAGTATCCCCCAGTCCAACTCACCGTTCTGCCCCCACCCCTGGCCTACACAGCACTGTAATCACTCATCTGACACTGTGAACACCCTCGGGGCAAGAGTTCTAGCACTCTATCTCAGGACCAACATTACTCGATTCCCTCACCAGACAGGAGGAACTGGCAGGTTGGTTGGTGTTCCTCACCTTTACACATCATTGCCATGCATATTTTCACTGCCAGCTTCCAGGTCCCCTTGCTTGGAACTGTCCTCCTCCTGCCCTTCCCAAATTCTAACCTTGCTCTGTCCAGTATGTAGCCACTAGCCACATGTGGCTGCTAAGCTTTTAAAATACAGTTGGTTTGAAAGGAGATGTGCTATAAGTATACAACACACACTAGATTTCAAAGACCTGGGGTAAAAAATATTATTTTATATTGATTACCTGTTGATATAATACATATTAGATCTGTGGGATGAAATAAAATGTATTATTAAAATTAATTTCACCTGCTTCCTTTTACTTTTTTAAATGTGGCTACTAAAAAATTTTAAATTAAACATGTGGCTCACATTATATTTCTATTGGACAGAACTAGTCTAACCATCCTTAGGGCCCAGGATGACTAAAACCTCCTTCAAGATGTCCTTCTCTTTGTGCCACTCTTAATGATCTTTTTTGACCCCTTGAAATCCTATATTGAAGTCCACCATAAAAGCCACTATCTAAGTATATACCATACTATATGCTTACTAATTACATCAAGTCTTCTTGCTACATCAATGCCATTTCTATTTTAGGACTCAGAACAGACACTCAACTTTCAATTAAACATGGAATCTTTGCTGGGGCAAGATAGCAATACAGAGAATTTTTTTGGTTTCTGTTTTGTTTTGTATACTCATTTACTTTTCCACCGATAATGTCAACAATGCAGGGAGAATTGGAAGTCAGGGGACCTAAGGGCTCATGGTTCTGTCTGTGATTAACACAATATATACAGATCATTTAGTACATCGCTTGGCCCCTTGTAAGGTCTGCCTGTGCCTCAGTCTCCCCCTTTGTAAGATAAAGTTAATAATATCAGACCAATCTACAATATGTAGCCAGGTTAAAGTAGCTAAGCAAGTTCTAACTTGAACCATTACCATGACTGAGAAAATTCTACTTTCCACAGTCCATTGTGTGTTTCTTAGCCAGTTTTAGACTAATTTTTATAAAGAGAGAACAAATTCACAGCAATTATCAAAATACAAAGGGGGGAGAGGGAAACTACCTATCAAAATACTTGTCCTATCCTATTAATGATGGGAGGAAAGTAATGGTAAAGGGAACTGTTATATGCCTGCTCCAAGCTGAAGTAGTTTATATATTAAATCATAATAACCTTTACAAGGCAGACATTACCATACCCATTTGACAGAGTAAAGAAACTGAGGTTCAAAGACAGGCTAGGTAACTAACCAAAGTGATGAAGCCATAACTGCAAATCCAGGTCAGTGGTATCATCTTTCTATGTAAAAAAAAGAACACCTTTATTATCACTTGACGATAAAATATGTGAAATGCAAGAGTATTACCTGAATATGCAAATAAAAATACAAAAATAATGTATATTCAATTCCTTCAAATAGTTTTCTTAATCTTGGCCAATTCCTATCTTTCAGATCAAGAGGCCATTTTTTTCTAAATAGGCATTTTCTTAAAGTAGCAAACACGGGGCACCTGGATGGCTCAGTCAGTTAAGCGTCCGACTTTGGCTCAGGTCATGATCTCACGGTCCATGAGTTTGAGCCCCGTGTCGGGCTCTGTGCTGACAGTTCAGAGCCTGGAGCCTCTCTGACCCTCCCCCGTTCATGCTCTGTCTCTCTCTGTCTCAAAAATAAACATTAAAAAAACTTTTTTTAAAGTAGCAAACAAATAGGGTATATGATATGCTAGCAACAAGTACATTAATGTACTGTTTTTCTTTAAGGCTTTTAATTTTTTATATATGTATCTATTTTGAGAGAGACAGAGAGAGAGAGAGTGAGTGAATGCACAGTCAGGGGGAAGGGGGGGGGGAGAGAGAGAGAGAGAGAGAGAGAGAGAGAGAGAGAGAGAGAACACCCCAAGCAGGCTCCACACTTGGCACCAAGCCTGATGCAGGGTTTGATCTCACAACAGTGAGATCATAACCTGAGCTTAAATGAAGAGTAGAAGCTACACAGGTGCCCCTTTCTTTGAGGTCTTTAAAACATAGTTGTTAGCAAAAGTTTACATTAGACATTACAAGTAGAATTCCTCAGACACATTTACAAAAATCTAGTCCCTATGGATAAAGATTGCAGCAATAAAGTAAACTGGATCATTCCACAAACAAATGCATCAACAAGAAACCTAATATCAAAGAACCTCTCTTTGTTACAAAACTGAGGTCATTATGAGCTCAATGAAATGAAAAAGAAAGTTCCTCAAAATAGGATATGCACCTTAAAGTGAAACCTCAATTACACAGCCTTGAAAACTAACTTTCTCAGAATGGTAACAATGTATTGTATATCTCTAAGAAACCAAACTGATCTAGGTTTAATTGATTCTGCCTTTACAAAATGTAGCCAACTTAATCCTGCAGACTTGGAAAGAACAAAAGTTCAAATTCTCTACCACAGGAAAACTTCCAGAGTATCAAATGCTTTAAAATACTGTTCAAGTCTCCTTTATCAAAAATGTCCCTGCAGTAGTTGTTAATCAGTCACTACTAAAAACTCTGCACAATGCAAGCTGTGTGTGCATGAGATTTTACTACAGGAAGCAGACAGTTCAGTTTACCAAGGACACCACATTTCACTTTCAAAAGTCTTGAAAACTAATCCCTCTAACAGTAAGTAACTAATTTATATTTCATTCCAAACCGAACAAGATAGTGTAATCTCAAGGAATTCAAGATTGTGAATAACTTCACTTGGAGAAACCAGGTAGGTGTGTGTTTTCTCAGAGGTGCTTCACAGAATATAAATAGAAATACTTAGCAACTTTTAATCTCATGAACAAGATCTTTATTTAAAATTCTCACATATAAAATGAATTATTTTACCCCATATCTCAAGTGATAGGCACATTAGACTATGTGTCCTAAATCAGGTGATTTTTGCTCATTTTAAGAATACAAAAGACATCTAGAAGAAACAAGGTGTTCTTTTCTCACACCCCCACCCACGCAAAACACTATAGACAGCACAGGTGTTTGGTCCTTAACAAAAGTTAAGACTAAGTAGGTAAGAAAACAAAACAAAGCACAGCCTAGCAAAGCAGCTACAGATCACATGCAGCAGGTGACAGGAAGCCTTGTGGACACCTCACACCCACAAGGATGAGCTTCATCACAGGTCAACTGCAGGGCCCCCAGGGCTCCACAGAACCTCCATCCAGCAGTCCATAAAAACGAAATAAGGCAAAGAACTATCACTGTCATCTTGGCAATAAAGAAGCAGCAGCCTCCTTGAACCCAGGAAAGCCACCCTTCCCTCCAAGAAGACAGGAGGAGCCCCCCTTCACACCAAGGACACAAAGAAACCTAAGCAGTCAGACCAAAAATAAAAATAAAAATAAAAAGAGCATGGGAAGAGGGATGACAGCTAAATTTAATTTATCCTGGGAGCACTTCATGTCTCAGTCTATTTGAAGACTCCAACTCAAAAGTAAAAATAAAATTTAAGGGGAGCGGGCCCACGAAAGAGATGACAGTTCAATTAAGTCTGTGCTGGGAACACTTAGGAGACTCAGGGTGTCAAGAGTCCAAAATTAAAATTAAAAAATGGGAGAGGAGGAGACAGTTCAGTGTGTGTGTGTGTGTGTGTGTGTGTGTGTGTGTGTGTGTAGCACCTGGAGTCCAGGATTTGCTGGGGAGGGAAGAGTCAAGGCTCCACCGGCCTCGGGGTGACCCGGCACGAATCTGGGGTAAATTTACACTCTGGGCGACAGGGCAGAGCCCGAGGGCCAGAGTGCCCGCTGTTGGGGAACAATGCCGGGCGCCAGAGAGGAGGGTCTGACGCCGCCCCCCCAACCCCCGATGCCGTCTGCATCCCAGTCCCGACCCTCGTCCGGCCCGCGTCTGGGCAGGTGCCCCCAAGCCCGGCGCCCCGGCTCGCGCCTCACCCAGCAGCGCCCGCAGGTGCTTCAGGCGGGTCAGCACGTCCTTCTTGGGGTCCAGCACCTTCTGGGTGGACTTCTTCACATCCCCGTGGCTCCTTCGGGAGAACATCCCGCCGCGGGAAACCCGAGCCCCGCCGGCGGGGCAGGAGGCGCCTGCGCCGCGCGAGTCACCGCATAAGGTCCGGGCCGGCGCGTGTCGCGCGGGCCACTCGCCGCCCCCCGCCGGGCCACCGCCGCTACCGCCGCCGCTTCAGCTGTGGCTCCAGGAAGAAGGGGCGGGCCGGGTCCGGCGAAGGGCGGTGCAGGAAGGCGGTGTCGACGCGGAACCGACGGCCCCGCCCCGCGGAGGTGCGGGCGGGCCCTTCGGGCGCGGCGCAAGCGCGCGCCTTTCGGACCCGCCTCACGGGGACGCGCCCGGAGCGCAGAGTCGGCGCCGCGAATCACAAAGAAGCTTGCCCCTTGCACAGGCTGTACTACAAGTCCCAGAATGCACTGCGAAAAAGTCCTCCAATCAGGCTGGCGTGTCTTAGGCACGATGGGAGTCAATGGGTTAGGTCTGAGCACGTTCTTCCTCTTCAACAGGCCGTGTGCCGCAAGTTCTCCAGGGAAATGTAGTTGTGCAGGGGGAGAGGCGACGCGACTTATGTTTCCAGGGTTCCCCAAGCCGCTGGACAGCATCCGCCAACCCCATCCAGAGAGGCCCAGAGCTCCCACACTTTCACTGCTTGGTGTGTGCTACCCACCCAGTTCACTCTAGTGCAACGTGAACCACAAAAACATCTCAGTAAGAAAAGTTTCAAGGCTTTTAAAATGCAAACCATTTTCCGTTTTGGCTCAGGATTCACACCAGGAAGCGAATCGATGTCCCTCGACAGTACTAAAATTGGAGCTCCAATTTCACACTAAAATGAATGGCTTTGACAGCAGGAAGAGCATCCCCAGACTCTGGGTGAGGAGTCCAGCCAGTCCCCTTGGTTCCTGGGACCCAACTTCACTTAGGGTATAAAGTTCCCTTGCTCCTCAGGATCTTGTCTCTTGCTTTATATAGGAAGTGCACATTCTCTGTGTTGTGCAAGGCTGCATAAGAATCCAGTAGCAGAACCAGAAATAGAACCTGAGGGACCTGACTCTCAGGCCGGTATGCTTTTTAAGGCTAAGTGCCTGTAACCTCAAGCAAAACTTTGGGATGAAGGATGGCCTGGAGATTTCTTACAAGAGATCTGTAGCGTTACTTACTGGCATCTGGATCCTTTGATGCTCCAAATTTTGACAAAATTTGAGCAAGTACTTAAGCTGGCTGTTTAAAACCATGTGGTTTCCATCCAATTAGGACAACACAACATTTTCTCATTCAGGGGAACCTGTAACTTGGGGCAAGATCTGGAAATTTGCAATGCTTTGTATTCTCATAACTAGCATGATATTTAGACTCGAAGCAGTCAATAAAAGTTTGCTAAATAAGATGAATAAAGAGCTAAAATAGTCCTATTTATCTCATCCAAGCATGCAAAAACATATCTTCTGGTTGCTAGAGCCTCTCTTTATTTTTAGAGTTGTCAAAATAGCATTGATAGAATGAGAACATATTCATGCAAAGAAATATTATTCAGCTATAAAAATATATATTCAGCTATAATAAACCCAATAACATGGGTGAACTCAGATCCAGAGATGGAAGCCCCGCACCCAGGATGATGTCAGCCTGGGTACCCAGAGAACATCTCAAAAAGGGCCACAAACCCTCCAAGACTGTTGCAAGAGAGAAATAACCTTTTCTTTTAAAGCATTTTAGGTGTCTTTGTCACAGCAACTTGGACTGTACCTGGTTGTACATAGTATGTCAGAGTATTCACTGCCCCATTCCTTTAGAAGAAGATACCTTTGATTCAAAAAAATAGGATGGACTTAGGGAATTCAAACTTTCTATTGTAGAGCAAGCTGTCATTGTAATCAAACATTTATGGAGCATCTGCTGTGTACAAGGCATGAATCTAAACCTTGAGGATAAAAAGATGTATAAGATACAGCCTCCTGACTTCCAAGGCTTCCAGTCTAGTCAAAGGGCAGAACAACTGAATAAACGAAGAGATAAATGACAACGTACAGTAAACACGTGACACTGCCAAAACTTGGTAGTACCAGAAGCAGGCATTCATGCACTAACTTCATCTCATCCATTATATCTAGCCTTTATTTGATGATGAAAATGTAGAACTCCAGATCTTCTCTAAAAAATGCAAGAAATATAAATTATTACTTTGATGGTTTTTCACCCACGTGTAATATTCCACATGAAACAAAAATAAATAAAAATACTGGTCATATTCTGTTGCTCTCAAAAATCATTCCTACTGGATGGTGACCTCCTTGAGGTCATTACCCTCTTTTTAATTAACTCTTTACCCCTGGAGTTTCAGAGTGCCAAGCACTTTACATACACTTACATGCTATTGAATAAATGCCCCACTTTCATTAATAATGATAATGAAATCAAGAGTTAAAAACTTGTAATGCAAATTAAAACTACCCTGAAATACCACTTGGATTAGTAAACAAAACAAAACAAAACAACCCACAAAATTTGACAGTACACTTTGGTAGCAAAGCTGCAGAAAACCATACCTGAAAGAAGTATAAAATAATAGTACCATTCCTATGGAGGGGAATTTGGTGAAATTATATATTGTTTGCCCTTTGACACAGAAATCCTACTTCTAAGAACCAACTCTGCCCCCACAAATATAAAACCACATGTGGAATGTTATTCCTTCCGCAAGTGTTTATAATAGCCAATGTATTGTGTTGAATAGATATAGCCATATCCTAATCCCCAGAACCTGTGATTGACTTTTTTTTCTTTTTTCAGAAAAAGGATCTGGGGCACCTGGATGGGTCAGTGGGTTGAGGTTCCAACTCTTGATTTCCACTCAGGTCATGGGACTGAAGGTCGTGGGACTGAGCCCCACACCGGGCTCCGTGCTTACATTTTCTCTCTCTGTAATAAAAGAAACTTAAAAAAAAAATAGTAAAAGGATCTTTGCAGATGTAATTAAGTTAAGGATCTCAAAATGAAATCATCTTAGATTATCTTGGTGGACCCTAAACCTATTGAGTGTCTTTATAAGAGATAGAAAAGGAGAAGACACACAGAGAAGGCCATGTAGAAATGGAGGCAGAGATGGGAGTCATGTAGCCATAAGCCAAATGATCCCTGGAACCACCAAAGCTAGAAGAAACAAGCAAATATTCTCTCTGGGAGCTTTCCAGAGGGAGCCCAACCCAGCCATCACCTAGATTTCAGACTTCTGAACTTCAGAACTATGAGAAAATACATTTCTGTTGTTTTAAGCCACCTAGTTTGTGGTAATTTGTTGCAGCAGTCCTAGAAAATGAATACCATCAGATACTGGAAAGAGCCCAGTGTGACTGTCTAGCAAGACCTTGTTGGATATAGTGCATATATACACAGCAAAAGTGGCTGATTGAATCCTGTACACCTATGCAATGTAGTGCTGTGCAGTCGTATGCAAACATAAGAAATAATGAGAAAATTTCCTACGTCCTCATTTTACTTAATCTTCCAGATATATTGTTAAATATAAAAGAAATAGAACATAAAATACATGTTTATTTGCTTTTTTTTTTTCAGAAGGAAACATGGAAAGGATAAATCAAAAACCAACCAATGCCGACTTAAGTGGGATGGTAGATGGGATAGAATGGATAAGAGATGGGAGAGTCCTCTCCAAGTATACCTTTTTATATAATTTAGACTTTTGAACCATTTAAATGTTTCACATAGTCAAAAAAAGAAAAAACAAACCTTATCATTGAAAATGAACAGATATATAGAATAAACAGATGAACCCAACATATATCTAATTGGTAACATAACTGTATAAAGAAAATAATCATTTCAAGTGACTTTTAAAGATAGTATTCTGATTATAGACCCATAGAGGGATATATTCTAAAGGCAAAAAGATCTGCAAAGAAATATTAACTGCTGTTAGGACCATGGATTGTCAGTGTAAGAGAAAAGAGACACACAAATATCAAAAACAAAGAAAGTCAGTAAAAACTCTGTAAAACTAAATTTTACCTGGAAATATCAATTTGAGCTCATGGTTCAAAAATGCATTCATGGGCCAAAGATCATCATTTTCCATACAGATATGTAGTTCTTCCTGAAATATTTATAGAAAGACTTTCCTTTCTTCCATTGAATTAACTTGGTACCTTGGTCAATTATCAATCAACCATAAGTGTGTATCTATTTCTGGACCCCCTGTTATGGTCCATTGATCTAGTTTAACTTTAAACCGGTACCTCTCTGTCCAGATTACTGGAGTTTTGTTCTAAGTCTTGATTTCAGGTAGTGTATATTCTTCCTGTTCAAGATTATTTTGCCTATTTAGGTCTTTTCCAATTCTACGTGAATTTAATTTAATTTAATTTAATTTAATTTAATTTAATTTTATTTTATTTTATTTTATTTTTTGAGGGGGGGGGCACCATGAGTAGGGGAGGGGCAGAGAGAGGGAGAGAGAGAATCCCAATCAGACTCCACACCCAGCACAGAGTCCCACCTGAATCTTGATCTTATGGCCATGAGAATATGACCTGAGGTAAAATCAAGAGTCCGACACTTAATGGACTGACACTCAACCCAGGTACCCCCATATGAATTTTAGAATCAATTTATCTATTTATTTTTTAAAATCTGCTGTATTTCCTACTTTTTCTAATCTTGGGAAGAACCTAGAAGCAGTAATGCCCAGTAGCAATGAGTATACCTAGCACCTAGATCTTGGTTTGCAAATATCATTTCCACTCAAAGTAATTAGGGTTCTTTAGAGAAATGGATGATTCCGGGTCTGGGAGAGAAAAATATAGACTGAATATAAGACTGTGTCCAAATATCAGTAAGAAAGTTTCTAAAACATAGGAGCTAACTTGAAGGGGCTTCTTATGGCAAAATGTAAGATAGTCTGATCATCAGAAAGAAAGACTTTATTGATTATAATACTTCGAATAAATGAAAATTCAGGAATCCATAATTATATTCTAAAGAATTATTTTCAATATCCTAGCTGGGTGTTTCAAGCAGAAAACATTGTTTGCATCTTTGATTATTTGGGGCAAACTTCAAAAAAAAAAAAAAAAAGAATGTAGGAGCCCTCAGGTAGCTAACACCCTTTCTCAGTAACAAATGGAGAACCTGATCTGAACTGGGTGTATGTTTCAAGATTCTAACCAGGGAAGAGTGCAGGATTTTAGAGCTTTATAATTTCCTTCATTCATCACTTACCAGAAAAGCATCATGTTTTCCTGATGACAGAAAATTGAATTCAGGTGTTCAGGAAGACAGACCAAGTAACCATGACAAAGTGAAGAAAATGAGATGTGAGACTAATAGGGACCAAAGAATAAAGAGAAATACTTATCAATTCCTGGTGTTGTCTGTAAAATTTTAGAATTTTTTATGGTTTTGGTTTTATGGTTTTATACTATATACATAAAGTCCAACCAACACATATTTATTGAAAAACTACCATAGCTAATTTGCAATGACCATAGTTTTGCACTTTCCATTTTTTCCTATGGTACTAAAAATTGGTCTTTCAAGGGCCTATGGGGAAACTGCAACTTGTACCATCATTGATGTTAGATACTCATCAATTATACAATTTATCCTTGTTGAATTTATGCCCAGTACAGGGTGGAGGGTCAACATTCAATCAGTAGTTGCTGAATAAATTCAGTCATTCATTTTTTTCATTAATTTATCTCAATCAGCATTATTAGGGCATGCTGTTTAGTATGATGTTTTCAATTTAACTAATGTGTTATGCACCCAAATTTTAAAATTCTACCCTTCTTTCCTCAGAAATCTTTCCAAAAAATAGACAGACTTGCCCGTCTTCTTAAACACCTTATTCATTATTTATAAAACTGTAATTTATCCCCCTCCTGACACACTGTAGTCCCATTCATCTCCTCCCAAATTGGTGTTACTAATAGACACAAAGGAGAAATACCTGGTAGATCTTCCTCATCTAATTTTGGCCACCTCTTGCCCCCAAATTCAGTCCTTGCTATCAGAGACAATTTGCCTTTTTAACTTCCATAGTTGGAATCTTTTTAGATGCTTAGACCTGCCAGCTCTTAGTTTCCAGATAACTTAAATGTTACTATATTTTACTTTCTAATTTTCACTCATCAGAGTTTTTCAGTTTGGATGATTTTTTTTTTTTTCAGATTGACTAAAATATCTTGTGCCCGCACATTAATCCTAGCTGTCATGAATGTTATGTTAATTTTAGTATATGGAAAAATTCAACTTTTAGCCACAGATTTTCCTATAAGATAAGATTGTTGCCTCTGTCCTCAGGAGTAAGATCTTTTGGTACATTAGACATACTGTGGATCTTCATTTGGATGCCATTGCCACAGGGAGCCAACCCCTGTGATCTCGTGACACAGCTTATTTTTATTGATCATAGGACCTTTCTTTGCATCCTTATTTTCTTTAAAAAAAAAAAAAGCTACAACCTAATAAATTCGAGTTTTTTTCTTATATCAGCTTTTATCCTGAAATGTTGACTTATCCATTCAATGTGCAAGTTGAGCCCCTGAGAATCTACACCTACCTAAAATTCCTAAGAGAGGATGGTCCTTCATAAGAATGGAATGCCAAACTCAACGCTTAAGCAACAAGAAACCTAATATCCTCATTTTTCAGATGACATATTACCGTAGACACTGAAAATATATTTTTTCTCCTCCAAAAATATTTCCTAATAGTTTCTTTTCTTTCCAAATATGTGTCAAATAAGGAGATTTAATACTTGACTTTAAACTTCACTATACATCATTTTATATGAGAATTTCACTTCAGGACAGACTTGAAAAACTTTTTGAAAATGTACTAGCCATTTTGATATGTCTGATAGACGCTTGATAACAAAGCAATGCCTCAAGGAAAAAAAAATTAATCGTTTTCTAAATTTAGTCAAGCAGATGTTTTCACAGCTATGCATTTCAACCACAATGTCATCTGCCTTGGATATATTTTCCTTTTTTTAAATCATCAAAACAGTGTTGAAATCTCAGTATCGAACCATGAAAACATGTCAACATTAGAAAAATATAAGCCAATTACTATAAGCCCATTAATAAGTATCATAAGGTCTTATATAAGTTAAAAAAATATCTTTGAAAGATAATGTTGGAAAAGTCGAGGAAACTATCTAAATAGTAAATACAACTTGAATAGAAGGATGATGCACAAAGACTAAAGAGAGATGAAGTTTCATAAGTGAGAAGCCTGTGAAAATGTGCTCATTACCTCACCTCTTTCCTCAGTACACAAAATGCCACCGTTAGGTTTAATATTAGATCAGATTTACTCCCTTATTTAGAACCAGGTGCTAAATTTTCTAAAAGTGAATGTAGATTATAGAATGTCAACAAAAACTATTCATTCAAAATGGAGAAATTCATCACATAGTTTTACTTATAAATTCCTGTAATTTTCTAGAAAATGAATCTCAAAATAATTCTTAGAGAACAGTAATTCTTATTAAGCACAAAACAAGAATACAAATGATTTTACTAATCTACATATAAATGTGTGTCTTAAATTGAGAATTTTTACCTGGTATTTTAGACAGCATTTTCAGTTTTAAACAACAGAAATTGGCTATTTAAATACAGGTGATTCATGCAGAGAATGCCAGGCTCACAAAAATCAATGGAAGTTTGGAGATCCAGGTTGGAAAATAACACAAAAAAATTAGATGCCAAGGCAGCTCTGGGAGGCCTGGACAGGTCATAGAGCAGAGCACATGAGTCAGCCTGCTAAGGCTTCCATAACAAGGAAGGACCTCCCACCATCCCTCACAACTTCAAGTTCAACATCTCAAGAACATCCAATTGACTAAACCTTAGTTGGATGCCTAGCTCATGTGTCCACCCACCGGCTGGCTACCCTGGGTCAGAAAACCTGAGGTATTAATCTTCTTTGTAAGTAGGAAGTAGGTGCTATCTTCTACCAAGACTATACAGGATAGGACATACCACCAAAAACAATGGAGTGTATTATTGAAAGAAGGGATGTTAGATGTTGAGTAGCTAAAATAACAATGATAAATCAATATATCTTGCACAGGGCAATAAAGAAAACAGAATCATCATCACTGATGATTTGCTTGACATAAATTAATATATACCCTGGGATATGAAAATAATTCATCCATTTGGCTGATTTATAATTAAGGTCTTGTACTCTGTAAGATGATTGAAAGGCATGGTTTACTGCTTTCAGTACATCTTTAATGAAAAATTATATTTGATAGGTTTTTTCCCCCCAAATTTTAACTGGGAAACTCCTAACGTTGCTTAGACATAGGGTATGTGTGAATTACACAATTATTAAAATGATCATAATGAATAATTAGAAATAATGGAATCATATTTTTGTTTCTGTTTAACTCAAATTGAGGAATTCAAATGCCACAGGGAACATTACTAAGTACCTCCCTTTATATTATCTTTCCTTCTTTCTATATTCTTCTTTTTCCCCTTTTCTCTGAATTGAAGTACCGTTCTATGACCTACACTTTTATCATGTTTTAATGTCCTTCTTGGCAATCTTTTTGATCCAATCAGTAGACTCAACTGAGTCCCCGCTTTGTGCTAGTTTAGGCACAGCAGTGAAGTTACAAATAGAATGAGGACACACTCTCAAACCCCAGGGAGGTCATAGTCTAACTGAAAAGACGGACATGGCCCTGTCCTCAGAGAACTCACAGTCTAATGCAGGAGATGGATACCCAACTAGGTAATAGTAATTAACAATAGCGACACATGCAGGGTGTTGTGGGAAGGACTGGGCAGTAGAGATGAGGGGAAGACTCAGAGAAGTCTTTCTGGAGGACGTGACACTTGAACTGGGAAAAGGAGCTGAACACACTACAGGCAGGGCAAGGAGGAAAATGCAATGAGCTGTGTGAAGACCACCAGAAGCAGTTTGGTTTTGTGTGGTTGCCACCCAAGTTTGTGCTTGTGGTTGTACTCAGCACAATGGAGGGGTTGCAGAAATGTGTGTATGTTCTTGTAGACTTATAAAAATAGAGGGTCAGGGGCACCTGGGTGGCTCAGTCGGCTAAGCGTCTGACTCTTGGTTTCAACTCAGGTCGTGATCTTATGGTTTTGTGGGCTCAAGCCCCGTGTTGGGCGATGCACTGGCAGTGCAGAGCCTTCTTGGGGTTCTGTCTCTCTCTTTCTCTCTCTCTCTGCCCCTCCCCTACTCACACTCTCTCTGTCTCTCTCAAAATAAATAAACTTGAAAAAAGACAAACAGAGGGCCAAATGATAGTAAAGGTGATGATATCAAAGCAGGAAGAGACAAGTGAACTTCTTCGACTCTGTAGAAGACTGGATGGGATGACAGCAAAAGCAAAGGCTCCCATTCTTTCCCCCCTTACTAGCTGTGTAATCTTAAATGGGTGACTCAATTATCCAAGCCTCAGTTTTCCTCATCTATTAAGTGGAGAGAAACTTGCATTGGGCTGTTTATTCTAAAGAGTAAATGAGTATAAAAAGAATTGAGCACAATGCTTGGTACAAAAATATTTAATGACTATTATTTTTGTTTTTCTCTTCTCCTCTATTCCCAGAAAATACAAACAAGGCAATTTCTGTGTGTGCTTGATTTCTCAATGTGTTGACGAGGAGGGATTTACACAGCTGTGGTTTCTCATGGCTTTACATAATTGAATCTGAACACCATCAGAATAGGTCAAAGCATTAGCCTAGAACCTTCCGTTTCATACATTTGTTGCCTGAACTCCTTGGTCAGGAGGGATATATTCAGTGATGCCCCCATCGTACCAGGTGAATATCTGCTCTTTTCTGGATCTTAAATGATACTGGACTAGGAAAGCTGGCTAAGGGATCAAGGACATAACGTGTGACTCAGCAGTTTGTTCTAGGGCATATTTTACTTCCTCTGGTTCCTGTAAGACCCAACCTGTGAATAGTTTATGGATCCTTTCAAAAGTTAAAGTAATAATTCAGATTGTTATAAATCAGATTATAGTAAATCAAATTAATAATTCAGCTATAACCATCATAAAACAACAAAGTATTGCCTTGCAGTGTGAAAAGTTTGGTTTAAATAATCTATTCAAAAGATACCAATTAACATTGTTCTCCATCACTTAAGTGTTTGTTTTTAAAATCAAAATAATAAGCCTCTTGTTTCTTGAGCTTCTTTACAATCTGAGCCTTTTCTCACTCATTCATTTATCCAAAACCCATTTATTGAGTTTCTTTCAGGCAGGCACTTATTCTAGTCACTGAATATAGAGGTTAAAAAAAAAAAAAGACAAAATCCTTGTTCCCAAGATACTCACTATCTGGTTGGGTCAACTCTCTGAAGATGACATCTTACAAAATAAATATAAAGGTTTTTTTTTTATTATTAACTTTCAGAAAGTATTAAGAGAAGCCCCTTTCTTGCTTTGCTTCTATATAATTCTGCCCCACTCCACCTCAGCCCTGGTTGTGATACTGTCAACTGTAAATCCAATTTAGATAATTTTACCTAACTTGTCACCTGTTATTAGCAAGAAAATTCTGGGGTCATAGAATGTTTTGAGAGGCAAACGCGACTGACAGATGTATTCCCTCATTATAAGTAGGAGAAATAAGAATCAAAGTTGGTTAGTGATTGGTTGTCACCAGAACTGGGGGCGGAAACACACCTGAATCTGACACGATGGATCTGGTGGCATAAGGCTGACTGGAAAATGCCATCACATCCCAGTACCATTTTGCAAAGTGATTTTCATGTACCTTCTCCCATCTGATCCTCACCACAGCCCATGAAGCTGCGGTTCTTATCTGCAGTTCATCTAGACTTAGAGAAGCTATGTGGCTGGCCAAAGGTCATCCAGCTCACAAAAGAAGCAGGTCAAAAGGACAAATCAGAAAGGCACAGATCAGCAGAGTGTAGGAAATAAATAAATGATTTGGTTAGTCTCCTGGTAGCTGGATGGAGATCAAGACAGACCAGTTCAAAGAGAAAGGGAAAGACTCGTGAAGGAAAATGCAAAGCCTTGCCTGGGAACCGAAACCTACCAAGACCTTAGACTCTGTTTTTAGAAATGGAGGCTACTTTAAAGTTTATCCAGACAAACTTCAGAGTTAGGGGAATTCTCCAAGTCTCTAATGTTAATTAATAGTCAAGCTAGGTAAGAAGTTCAGGTCTCCTAACTCTCAGGCCAATGCTCACCTAGCTACATTATTTACTGGCTAGAAAGGTCAGTGGAAGCTCAATTTTTAGTAAAAGCTGGAAAGAGAGTGGGCTAATCTTTTACAATGGTTGTTTTCAATGAACCACAGTCCCGGTGTTTATATACCCCTGTATTTTTCCTTTCCCCTTGAATCTGGGCTGATTCTGTGACCTTCTTTATAACCAATAGAACATAGAGGAAGTGACAGAGTGCCAGTTTCCATTCTAAGCTTTAAAAAGGCCTTGGCTTTCATTTTTGCACATTGGAAGAAGCCAGCCACCACGTAAGGAGTTTGACTATCCAGAGATTGCCACCCTGTGAGTTGTCTAATCTAGTCCATGTGAAGAGGCCACACAGAACAGAACAGAGGCCCCTGGCTAACAGCCTCAGCTGAGTTCAAGTCAACAGTTAACACCAACTTCCCAGCCATGGGAGCAAAGCCATCTTGCAAGTGTACCCTTCAGCCCTAGTCAAACCTGTCAGCCATGTAGAGCAGAGATGAACTGTCCTAGCCAAGCCTTACCCAAATTACATGATTGTGAACAGATAAACAAAATGGTTGTTATAGCAAACCACTATAATTTGTTATAGCGAGATAATATTTGTTATAATGAGCTACATCCCAATAAGTAGCTAAAACAGAGGTGTGTGTGGTGTCCCCAAGGATCTGGACCTAACAAATCTTGAAGACTTATCTGCTCAGCTAGTCAAAGCCATGGGCTATATCTGGTGGCTTATCTGTAACATCCTTCTCGTTCTAGAATTCTTTGAACCTGTGACTCTCTCTATGGCTCATGTCTATGACCCTAAATAAGCCTGGTGTCTACATGATAAATAGATTTTCCCCCCAAGAAGGTGACTGGCCTGACAGGGATTGCTTTTCTCACCAAGGAGTAGAAATGTAGGTGACAAGAAGGGAGGGAGAGTGGTCTTCCAGAGGTAGAGGCAGACAGAGAAATCTTCAAGAATTTGAAAAGGAAATTGTCAAATTTCCTTGCTGGTGACAAGGAAAGTAATCACATGGTGTGCCTCCATAAAGGACAATGGGGGTATTTACAGGCTAATTAAACAAATATCCACAGGAGAAGCACCAAGCAAGCATGAGATAGGCAGGTCAATAGAAATTGACTTGAGAAATTAACTTTTGATTCATTCAGTATTACAAGAAGCACTTAAAAATATACTGGAATTGTAACTAGTTTTTTGCAGCTGGTGAACAGGTAGGAACATAGATGGAGTCTCCAGAAGAGTCAGGAAGAGAGCATATCAATTATCTCTACCACTAAAATGTTGCATGGTAACCAACCACAGAACTTCAGTGGTATACACCAATAAACATTTATTCAGCTCATGAGTCTATGGGCTTTATCTGATCTGGGTCAGGCTTGGCTGCTCTTGGTTGAGATCACTTATCTAGGAGTTCACTAGTTATTGGCTGATCCACGGTGGCCTTTGCTAGGATGACTGAGGTAAGTAACTCTGCTCTGGTCCATGTTTTTCTCAACCCTCTCCTGGGACCAGTGGATTAGCCTGGGCATATCCTTCTTCTGTTAATGACGAAGGAGCAATCCCAACTGCACATGCAGTTTTAAGCCTCTAATTGTGACATGTTTGCTATTATCCTATTGGCCAAAGCAACTTACAAAGCCAAGCCGAGAGTCAGAGGAGGAGAGTGAAAGGAATGGATAGAGAGAGGGGTTAAGAATTATGAGCATTTGCAGGGTGCCTGTGTGGCTCAGTCAGTTAATTGTCCAACTCTTGGTTTTGGCTCAGTCCATGATCTCACGGTTTTGTGGGTTCAAGCCTCACATTGGGCTCTGCACTGATGGTGTGGAGCCTCCGTGCAGAGCCCGCTTTGAATTCTCTCTCTCTCTCTCTCTGTCTCTCTCCCCCTCCCCCACTCACGCTGTCTCTGTCTCTCTCAAAATAAATAAATAAACTTAAAAAGAAAGAATTATGGGGGGCAGCGGAGTGGCTCAGTTTGTGGAGCATCCGACTTTGGCTCAGGTCATGATCTCATGGCCCATGGGTTCAAACCCCACATCGAGCTTTGTCTGGACAGCTCAGAGCCTGGAGCCTGCTTCGGATTCTGTGTCCCGCCTCTCTCTGTGGCCCTCCCCTGCTCGCACTCTGTCTCTCTTTCTGTCTCAAAATAAATAAACATTTAAAAAATTTAAAAAATAAGAATTTTAACCATTGGGGCTGCCTGGAGTGGCTTGGTCGGTTAGGCATCTGACTCTTGATTTCGGCCCAGGTGAGGCATCTGACTCTTGATTTTGATTCTCATGGCTTGTGAGTTGGAGACTCACATGCTGACAGCACAGAGCCTGCTTGGGACTCTCTCTCTCCCTCTCTCTGCCCCTCCCCTGCTCATGCTCTCTCTCTCTCTCTCTCTCTCTCTCTCTCTCTCTCTCTCTCCCTCAAAATAAATAAAACAAAAAAAAAGAATCATGACCATTAATCAATCTATCATGGGAAGTATTTTGTAAAAATCATCCTTGACAGTGGAAAAAGGAGCTTTTTGAAGGATCAGGACCTTCCCCCTGATTAGGCAGCAGCATCATTAGCCCCTGAGGACTTGAAGCAGAGGAAACTTGCTTCTTCAAGGAGGAGTGACCTCTGCTCTGCATGATCCGCACTCATTTCTTGACACTGACTGTCATGAGCACTCTCTGAAGGTGCACACACAAGTTGTGTCTTTCCCCAGTGTCAGCCTTTATTCAGTCATAAAGCAAATTTATGGAAAGCATACAATTTATGCCATAATTGTAAAGCAGGTTTAGGATTCCAAACTCAATGACATTCCATCACATACTTTAACTTGTCACCCAAGTTAAACACAAAGCAAAGCTTAAGACAAGTCACTCAACAAACAAAGTAGAACAGGGGGTAGGAAGTCTATGAACCAAACGTGAAGTCAGTCTGCCAGCGTGGTTGAGATAAGGCCTCGGTTTGGTCCGGATCAGCTCTTGGCACATGCTGTTTGTTATGTTCAGGCAGTGAAGGGTCTCTGTTATGTTCAGATATCAATCTGGCAGACTGTTTGGCAGCAGCTGCCCTTGTGATATGATCAGATAGGAAAGGGTCAGCATCTAGAAAGTCAGTTTGCTGCAAAAATCCTCCCCTTTTAAAGGGATTTAATGAGTCTTGGGTCTTTGCAGACCTCCTCTGGTTCTGCTGGTCATCAGTTCCGGGTGTCATCAGCTCGTGCTGGTTTTGGCAATAACTGGTCTTAGCTGTGGTGCCCTTGGTTGCTTGCATCACCGCTTGACATAAGCTACTGCTTGACATGAGCCATCTTGCTGTCTACAAACATTGAAGGAATTCATATTTCTTCCTGGTTTTTCACATGACTACCCTTTGGTGACCAACCTGCAATATCCCCTGCCTTTTTGAAGGCACAGAGAGACTACTGGACTTTAGAGTCGGGAAGGAGGCTGTCCTGAGGGGTAGGGAATAAATGCACTAATGGCAATACTAGTGGGTTTTCCAAGTCTCTATTATGAACCCCAGGTGTGTTCTTAGGAAAGGACAGATGAGAAGAGTGCAATAGACTTAGTTAAGTTACACTCTCCCTATTATCAAGTAAGGGGGACTTGGATGATTTATTAAAAGGCAAATTAGATAGTAAGACATTGCCAATGTTTATCTAAGACTTCCAAGGTGGGGGTAGGAGGACAGTGCACCTGTCATTAACTAATGACTATCAAGAGGAAAACTGCTGGAGGGTGGGACGTATCATTCAAAAACTGCCAATTCCCAATGCTCTGATTGTGCCTGACTTTACATATAAAGTCTGTTATGAATTGGATGGTTGGTATGGGCTAGTTATCCAGATCTTGAAAACCACAAACAGACGTGATAGCACTGTTTCTGGACCTGAATAACCATACTCCAGAGATCAAACACACGGTGATACCACTGATAAACTCAAATTTTGTGAGGCACTCTGGGGAGCAGCACTCCTCCCCAGTTGATATTTCTTTAGCTACAAGAAGCTACATTAGAAGAGTTCCTAATGGTAGACTCTCCACCTTCTGGAAGCCTTGACCTCTGGAAGTGTGTTCAGTACCCTGACATAAATGAATGTTTTTCAATAAAAGTATGGCATTCAATGCAATATTTATATGGTATATATGATTCTTGCTTTGGAAAGTGAAATCCTAGGAAACAGCAGCTTGTATTTAACTGGTTCTGGTAAACCACAGGATAAGTTAGAATTTGACGGGGAAATATTGGCAGATGTAAAACATCCCCTGGTAATCTTCACTCAAGATGCTGAGCAGATGTTTTAGGTGTTCCACCCAACCTCTTCTGCACTTACCTCTGCATCCAGAGGCCACTTACTGTGAAACACTGTGAGTCCCTGCCCAAAAGCTTTTTTTTTTTTTTTCATTATGGGAGCATATTTGGTCCATGCTATGGACATACCAGAGAGTTAACCCACAACCAGTGACAGACAGATGGTTGATGGATAAAGATCCCAGTTCCCTCACCTTTGGAAGTAGAGTAACTCTGAAAAATGCAATGGTTGATATGCTTGGTAATTAACCCCACCAGACCACCTTCTCTGGCGTGTCTCACTTTCCTACTCCCCTGCCAGTGTTTCCTGGGATCCCTCCCAAATCAACTACCTCCTCTCAAGTCTATGTTTCAACCTGAGACAGCACGTGGTCTCATAAGACAACACAGTCAAAATAATGAGCTAAAGTTTTAGCAGAATAATTCCTAGGATTTTCATAGTTGTTCTGTGCCAGTGTTGAATTCAGCAGACTAGGAGCTGATATGAAAAGCTAAATGAAAGTGAATTCAGTTTATGAGATTCGAGCAAGACAAACCTCAGGGCTTCTAGGGAGGTGACAGGTAGACAGACAGACAGACAGACAGAGGGAAGGATGGCTCCAGCCATCTATACCTATCACTCAAGGCCTTAGCCTGGGGGAGGGAGGTGGGGGGTGGGGGTGGGGGAGAGGCAGGCAAACTGCAAACCTGAGGAAAGACTGTCCCTTTACCAGCTAACCCCATGAAATGACATAAAGCTGTATATAAAGGAAAACGTCCTTCTCTAGGGCTTCTCCTGCAACTTGCCTTTCTTGCTTAATATTACATTTCTGAGATTTTTTTCCAGTTTTATTTTAATTGCTTCATTGTAATGAATACAGCACAATTTATTGATTGGTTCTCCTGTGGGTGAATGCTCAGACTGTCCTAATGTTTCAGGATTGAGCCCAGCTGTGACAAACAATCTTGTCTGTGCTTAGCCCCAATGTGTGTGCATGTATATTTATACACACACAGGATTTCTAGGGCATGTATGTGCGAGTGGACTGGGAAACACCAAATCCAAAACAGTAGTCACCTCTGGCAGTGGGCTTCGTGACAGCGTGGTCCTTGGAAGGAGTGTAATTGTTCAATGGGCTTTTGTCTCATCATTGCTATACATCGGTGTGTGTCCAAAGTACATTGTTCATAATTTTAAAATATTCGTATCCACCCTGCCTTTGAATCAGCCCAGAAACAACTCTTTTCTGTCTACTTTGTTGCCTTGACTTGTAAACACACTGTAATTACTGATGCCTCCAAGAAGCATGCACTAAAGAATAAGTCCCGTGCAAATTTAGCAAAACAAAATTACTTAATCTGTGGCTAAGGAAGGTTTTATCCCACTTTAAGTTTTTTCTTTGTCTCCCAACTTTTTAAAATGTCCATTTCCAGAATATCGACTTAAGTAAACAGTCCTCGCCTCTCGGGGAATTCCAGGATATGCACTGAAACCCAGAAGCTTTGTAAGAAAAGTGATCTAGGTCATTTCAGGCTTTCATCCTTTGTTATTTCAAGTCAATAAAAATAGTTGGCCAGGAAGGTGACTCAGGATTTGGCTTGTTCGGTCTCACTGGATTAGAATAATAGCAGGTTGATTTGGCTTATCATTTGTTTTCATTTCTTTTATTCTTGCTTAGAATTAGATAAAATGGCTATTATTCCTTTCCCACCTCCAATCAGTTAACTCTGAGCAAAAAAATTACTTTTGCCAAATTGACGTGATCACACACAAGATTTCTGAATTAAATAGCCCTGGTTCTTCCTCACTTCCTCACCAAAAATTCCATCCATGAAGGTATATTTCAAAAATAGAAAGTGAGCACAATGACCATGTGAGTTTCCACCAGGAGGAATCAGGGCTGTGATTCAGCTGTTTTTTGGGCACTGATTACCTAATCAAGGCAATGATGACGGCTGCTATTTAGAGGTGCTACCCTGAGGAATGAAATCTTTCCCTTTCTGAGCATTTCCTTTAGTGCAGAGATCTCAAAGTATTTTAAAAATATGAATGAGGGGTGCCTGGGTGGCTCAGTTGGTTAAGCATCTAACTCGGCTTTGGCTCAGGTTCGTGAGATTGAGCCCCAAGTCTGGCTCTGTCTGAGAGCACAGAACCTGCTTGGATTCTCTCTCTGTCCCTCTCTCTCTTCCCCTCCCCTGCTCGCTCCCACTCTCTCTCTCTCTCTCAAAATAAATAAATTAACATTTAAAAAATATATGAATGAGACCTGAAGACACTTCTATGCTAGCAGATATCAGGCCATCAATAGTTTATTTTACCCACCCCAAAAAATAATACTTTAAAAATACCAATAGCTAAAATTTATAAAGCGCATAATGTGTATGAGGCACTATTACTAAATGTGTTTTGTTTACATTATCTCATTTAACCTACACAGTATCATTATGAGGCAGAAATTATTAGTATCCCTATTGTACAGATGAGGGGGCTGAGGTACAGAGAGGTTAAGTAACTTGCCTAAAGTTGCACAGCTATTAAGTGCTAGAGCGGAGATTTGAACCCAAGCAATCTGGCTCCTCACTTCCCATTCTTAATTCCTTTGCCATCCTGAGACTCAGAGCAAGTAGGTAACTTGCAGATGGTCACATTGCTATTGAACGGTGGAGCCAAGGTTTAAACTCAGGTCATCTTGTGAAGCCTGAGATGTTAATTACTGCTCTTCCAGAAAGAAAAAACGTCCTTATTCAAGGTCCTTCTTTAGATTAGTGGCAATGCACACAAGAATCCCATTTCTCCTAGTAACCAAGCCACTTCTGAAGTGCTAGCTAACAGTTTCAAATGATTTATAGGTCATGGGTTGTATACATTTAAAGGCTCTGCCTCTGAAGCAGAAGTAAGGATTTCTAAAGATCAAATAAGTTAGAAGGAGGTAAAATATGTACTTGAGCTCCCCCCAAAAGAGAAAAGACAAAATTATCAGCTGTTCTTGGGTAGGTTGGAATTAGAAATGATCCAGACTTTTCTACTTTAGAGCAAAGAGACAAGAAAAGGTAAGTGAAAAGCCATTGGAACAGACACTGTAAGTAAGATGCTTTAAGAGCCTAGGTTCTTAAGATACTTTTTCTCTAGCAAATTCACCAGCTCTCTTACCAGACTGAGTGTAATTTGTCACAGAGGAGGCATCGTGGGTGAAATCCCAGTTTGGGCAACAAATAGGAAATAGCCAGTGGGGAGGTGACAAAGGCACAAGGTTTATGAGAGACTCACCCTCTTTCAAGGCCGTGCAAGTGCTAATTCGCACAGGACAAAAGTTGAATCATTTTTCCAAGTCAAACTGTGGAGTGCAGTTAAAGGCCAGTTTCCCTGAAGTATTCAGCCTAAGGTCACAAGAGGTGGAGAGAACAGAGGTGGAGAAAGAGCTGAGCCAGGGTCTGGAGAGCTCTGTGGGGGTGTTAACACAAAGGCACTGCTAGCATCTTCAGTTCGTCCCCAGTGGGCCTGTGAAGAGGCCAAGTGAGGGGAGGTGGGGAGAGGGAGGGGCCCACCAGGTAGGCTGCATCTCCAGGGACAGCTGCCTTCTCCTGAGAAGCTTCTAGGCAGTGAAGGCCAGAGTATGGCTCCAGAGTCCTACACGTCTGACATGCCCTAACCCCTTGGAAGTTTTTCCTTGCACTCTCTCTCACATTTGCTCCACTTAGTCCATGCTGGTTTTCTCTCCCAGAAATGTTCCACCTCATGGTTTTACACTTGCTGTCACCTTTGCAGGAAACCAGTCCGACCTCCTCTCTAGCATCACCACTTCAGGGGCCCTTCCCAGCTCCCCCAAACTAAAGGAGCACCTGGCCCTCCAACATGCTGGAAATGGTCTTGTTCAAGTACAGACAGCTCTCCCTAACAAAAGCGCCCCCCTGTAATGTGAGCTATGGGGCAGCCAGGGTATTGTTTATTTAGAGTGGCTGGCACATAATGGGTACTAATAAATGTGTGTTGGATTAACTCCATCTGCCTATTTCAAGCAGACAAGACTGTCCTGTTTATAGTTTGTCATGCTCCTCTGTCATATATTTATTATGTCCACCCTCTCTGATGATCATCTGTTTGACAAACCAGATCTGTGATATTATGGGAGTTGCACTGGACTCTGTTGAATGAAAGAAGCCAGACCCAAAAGAACACATAATCTATGAATCCAGCTATGTAAAGTTCTAGACTGGGGAAAACTAATCTCTAGCTACAGGAATCAGAACTTGGTTCTGCATGGAGGGTTTGAAGATTGGCTAGAAAGAGTGTGATAACTCTCCAAGGTAAGACATAAAGATTCAGTATTGTTTTAGGCAGTTGTCACACAGGTATATACATTTGTCAAAAATCATTGAACTGGGGCGCCTGGGTGGCTCCGTCGGTTAAGCATCCGACTTCGGCTCAGGTCATGATCTCCTGATTTGTGGGTTTGAGCCCCGCATCGGGCTCTGTGCTGACAGCTCAGAGCCTGGAGCCTGCTTCGGATTCTGTGTCTCCCTCTTTCTCTGCCCCTCCCCTGCTTATGCTCTGTCTCTCAATAATAAAAAAATGTTAGAAGAAATTTTTAAAAAATCATTGAACTGAATATTTAAGAATTGTGCATTTTGTTGTCCGTAAAAAAAGTTATTTTAAAACACTCACTTTCAACAAATCCATGGTAAAACAATGAGATAAAGCTATTATTTAATTATAAGGAAGAATTAAAACAACCAGAACTATATTTGGAGTAAAGCAGCATAACAGCATCGGAGAAGATTTTTTCCAATGCAACTCTGAAGAAGCCCAATCTAGTGGAAGAAAGAAAAGGGAATTTTTTTTTGTTTCATGCAACCAAGAGGTCAAGGCATGGAGTTGGCTTTAGGGATCAAGGCTGACATGTCAAGGCCTCCCCAGCATTCAGCTACATTCTGCTTTCTCTCTATATACTTTTTTTTTTTAACAGGACTTTCCCTTAGTAGGATGGACACAGCAGTTCAAAGGCTCAAGCAAAAGCCCCAGACTGACTGTCATTGGGCCCCCATTCAGTGTAGCTGATGGATAGAGGAAAACCAAGCTGTTGGTGAGAGGGTGAGATACAAGAGGTCCCCCCCAAATTTATGCACTCTCATAGGAGCTACAGGAAATATCCATGGAAGAAGCAAAAACATCCCACAAAGGCCACTATAGTATTAGAATAAAATGATGGACGAAGGCCCAGTTCCTCATGAACTACTTAAATGCCACCATTCACTCTATGATATGCCAAGGAAATTAATGTACTGGTATCAACTAACAACTTTCAATATGGTGAGCTGGGGAATTTTTTTTGTGTGAGAAATGTTTTTTGAATGTTTACTTATTTATTTTGAGAGAGAGAGTTTATTTATTATTTGAGAAAGAGAGAGCACAAGTGGGGAGGGGCAGAGAGAGGGAAAGAGAATACCAAGCAGGCTCCACACTGGCAGGACAGAGCACAACACAGGACTCTATCTTACAAGGGAAGTATGTCACTACCAAAGAACTAGAAATTTAAACAAAATTGGGATGCCGTTTTTCTCCTGCTAAGTCAGCAAAGTCATTTTTAAATGAACAGTTAAATGAACACATTGAAACATCACTGGGTAGAGTATAAATTGAGACAGACTTTAATAAGAAGTTTGGCTTTAAATAAGTCTATACTCTTTGGTTTTATAATTCCCCATATAGGAACATTTATTTTCCTCTTTCATTTTATTTGTTTATTTATTTATTTATTTATTTAATTTCTTAAATTATTTTTTTTAATTTAAATCCAAGTTAGTTAACATATAGTGTAATAATGATTTCAGGAATAGAATTTAGTGATTCACCACTTATTTATAACACCCAGTGCTCATCCCCAAAAGTGTCCTCCTTAATGCCCCTTGCCCACTTAGCCCATCCCCCCCACCCAAAACCCTGCCAGCAACTCTCAGTTTGTTCTCTGTATTTAAGAGTCTCTTGGGGTGCCTCCATGGCTCAGTCAGTTAAGTGTCCAACTTCGGCTCAGGTCATAATCTCATGGTTGGTGAGTTCGAGCCCCACGTCGGGCTCTGTGCTGACAGCTCAGAGCCTGAAGCCTGCTTTGGATTCTGTGTCTCCCTCTCTCTCTGCCCCTACCCCGCTCATGCTCTGTCTTTCTTTCTCTCTCTCAAAAATAAATAAAAATTTTAAAAAAGAGTCTCTTATGGTTATCTCCCTGTCTGTTTTTATATTATTTTTGCTTCCCTTCCCTTATGTTCATCTATTTTGTGTCTTATAGTTCTCATATGAGTGAAGTATTATAATATTTGTCTTTCTCTGACTAATTTCGCTTAGCATAATACATTCTAGTTCCATCCAAGTTGTTGCAAATGGCAAGATTTCATTCATTTTGATTGCTGAGTAATATTCCATTGTGTGTGTGTGTGTGTGTGTGTACATATGTGTGTGTGTGTGTGTGCGTGTGTGTGTGTGTGTGTGTATCAGATCTTCTTTATCCATTCATCAGTCAGTGGACATTTGGGCTCTTTCCATACTTTGGCTATTGTTGATAGTGCTACTATAAACATTGGGGTGGATGTGTGCCTTCGAATCAGCACACCTGTATCCTTTGGAGAAATACCTAGTAGTGCAATTGCTGGGTTATAAGGCAATTCTATTTTTAAATTTTTGAGGAGGCTCCACACTGTTTTGCAGAGTGGCTGCACCAGTTTGCATTCCCACCAGCAGTGCAAAGGGGTTCCTCTTTCTCTGCATCCTCGCCAACATCTGTTGTTGCCTGAGATGTTAATTTTAACCATTCTGACAGGTGTGAGGTGGTATCTCATTGTGGTTTTGATTTTTATTTCTCTGATGATGAGTGATGTTGAGCATTTTTTCATGTGTCTGTAGCCATCTGGATGTCTTCTTTGGAAAGTTTCTTTTCGTTTCTTTTGCCCATTTCTTGACTGGATTATTTTGTTTTTGGGTGTTGATTTTGATATGTTCTTTATAAATTTTGGATACTAACCCTTTATCTGATATGTCATTTGCAAACATCTTCTCACATTCCATTCCATTGGTTTCCTTTTAGTTTTGCTGATTGTTTCCTTTGCTGTGCAGAAGCTTTTTGTCTTGATGAGGTCCCAATAGTTCATTTTTGCTTTTGTTTCCTTTGCCTCAGGAGACATGTCAAGTAAGAAGTTGCTGCGGCCAAGGTCAAAAAGGTTGTTGCCTGTTTTCTCCACGAGGATTTTGATGGCTTCCTGCCTTACATTTAGATCTTTCATCCATTTTGAGTTTACTTTTGTGTATGGTATAAGAAAGTTGTTGAGGGTGATTTTTCTGCATGTCGCTGTCCAGTTTTTCCAACACCATTTGCTGAAGAGACTGTCTTATTCCATTGGATATTCTTCCCTGCTTTATCAAAAATTACTTGGCTGTATGTTTGTGGGTCCATTTCTGGGTTCTCTATTCTGTTCCATTGATCTATGTGTCTGCTTTTGTGCCAGTACCATACTGTCTTGATGATTACATTTTTGTAATATATCCTGAAGTCTGGAATTGTGATGCCTCCAGCTTTGGTTTTCTTTTTTAGGATTGCTTTGGCTATTCAGGACCTTTTCTGGTTCCACACGAATTTTAGGATTGTTTGCTCTAGCTCTATGAAGAATGCTGGTGTTATTTTGATAGGTATTGCATTGAATATGTAGTTTGCTTTGGGTAGTATAGACATTTTAACAGTATTTATTCTTCCAATCTGTGAACATGGAATATTTTTTCATTTTTTTGTGCTTTCTTCAATTTCCTTGAAAGCTTTCTATAGTTTTCAGCATATAGATTTTTCATATCTTTGGTTAGGTTTATTCCTAGGTATTTTATGGTTTTTGCTGGATTATAAATGGGATCTATTACTTGATTTCTCCTTCTGTGGCTTCATTATCAGTGTATAGGAATGCAACTGATTTCTGTACATTGATTTTTATATCCTATCACTTTGCTGAATTCATGTATCGGTTGTAGGAGTTTTCTGGTGGAGTCTTTTGGGTTTTGCACAGAGGGTATCATGTTATCTGCAAAGAGTGAAAGTCTGACTTCCTCCTTGCTGATTTAGATGCCTTTTATTTCTTGGTGTTGTCTGATTGCTGAGGCTAGGACTTCCAACACTATGTTGAATAACAGTGGTGAGAGTGGACATCCTTGTCGTGTCAACAAGAAAATTTAAATATGCACATAGATACCCATCGCAGCACCTTTTTTAAAAAAATACAATTTACCTTCCAGGTGGCAGGGTGGGCCATGTCAGGCAGCCAGCATGGGTCTGAGCTTGTGACAGAAGGGAGAACAAAGAGCCTGGATATGGAAGAACACTTTGGCTAAGCAGACCTCTGAAAAAAACAGATTGCAAAAGTACTTGCAAGAAGAAGCCATGGATTCCCTCAGGACTCAGAGGGGAAGATGGTGGCGTAAGAGGATGCTGGGCTCACCTTGTCCTGCTGATTGCTTAGATTCCACCCACATCTGCCTAAATAACCCAGAAAACCACCAGAAGACTAACAGAATGGATTCTCTGGAGCCAAGGGTAGACAAGAGGCCACAGAAGGAAGGGTGGAGAGGCCGTGCGTGCTACATGGACTGGCAGGAGGGAGCCAGAGAGGTGGAGGGGCAGCCCGCCCAGCAAGGCAGAGCCCCAGAGACTGGCTTACAAAAGCGGAGGGGCCAGACTGCATGAGTTCTGATGGCCAGCGGGACTTAACATCTGGAATGTTAAAAGTCAACAGCTCTGCTCTCAGGGAGTGGGGTGGGCAAGAGGACACCAGGAGGGAGAGTTGTTCAGCCCCAGAAGACAGAGCTCAGCTAAGCAGGGGAACAAAGGCGCTGGCAAGTGCCATTTCCCTCTCTCATCCCCAGCCGAAATTCCAAAGGGAACCAGTTCCCCTCACTGAACTTGCTTACACAACACAAACGCTGTGTATGCTGTGCTTCTGTGGATCCATCCCTCCCACAGGCTTGCCTCCCTTCCGGTGCTTCAGGGCCCCTCCCACAGGGGACCACCTATGGCAACGTGAGCTAAGCCTGCTCCTCCAGCCCCTGTACACCTTGCAGATCCACCCGCTATTATGCCAGATCCCATCGAAGCAGCACTGCAAGTCTGGCAGTGTGAAAGTAGCCCAGACAGGGGCCACCCCACCCCACAGTGAGTCTTGCCCTTGAGAGAGGGGAAGATAAGGTACACACCAGTCTGACTGTGGCCCCAGTGGTGGGCTGGGGGCAGATATCGGATCTGACTGCAGCCTCGCCCACCAACACAAGTTTCTCTGGAAAGCACAGGAGAAGTGCCCTGCAGTTTGGAGCCACCAGAGGGACTACCCAAATGATGAAATGGAAGAATTCTCCTCAAAAGAAACTCCAGGAAGTAGCGACAGCTAACGAATTGATCAAAAACGATTTTAAGCAATATAATGGAACAATAATTTAGATAATAGTCATAAAATTCATCGATGGGCTTGAAAAGAGCATAGAGGACAGAAGAGAATCTATTGTTACAGAGATCAAGGGACTAAGAAATAGTCATAAGGAGCTAAAAAATGCTATAAATGAGGTGCAAATAAAATGGAGGCGACCATAGCACAGATTGAAGAGCCAGAGGAGAGAATAGGTGCATTAGAAGATAAAATTATGCCTTTTGTAGCAACATGGATGGAACTGGAGAGTGTGATGCTAAGTGAAATAAGCCATACAGAGAAAGACAGATACCATATGGTTTCACTCTTATGTGGATCCTGAGAAACATAACAGAAACCCATGGGGGAGGGGAAGGGAAAAAAAAAAAAAAAGAGGTTAGAGTGGGAGAGAGCCAAAGCATAAGAGACTGTTAAAAACTGAGAACAAACTGAGGGTTGATGGGGGGTGGGAGGGAGGGCAGGGTGGGAGGGAGGGCAGGGTGGGTGATGGGTATTGAGGAGGGAACCTTTTGGGATGAGCACTGGGTGTTGTATGGAAACCAATTTGACAGTAAATTTCATATATTAAAAAATAAAAAAAAATAAAAAATAAAAAATAAATAAAAAAGGAAAAACAAATAGAAAAAAAAATAAAATGTCATTGCCTCCTTCAGCTGAAAAGCACTACTAGGGAGAAACTTAGCATAAAAAAAAAAAAAAAAAAAAAAAAAAAGAAGATAAAATTATGGAAAAAGAGGAAGCTCAGAAAAAGAGAGATAAAAAAATCCAGGAGTGCGAGGGGAGAATTAGAGAACTAAGTGATGCAATCAGACAGAACAATATCCATATCATAGGAATTCCAGAAGAAGAGAGAGAGAGAAAGGGGCTGAAGGTGTACTTGAACAAATTATAGCTGAGAACTTCCGTGATCTGGGGAAGGAAACAGGCACTGAAATCCAAGAGGCACAGAGAACACCCTTCAGACATAACTTGAATCGATCTTCTGCATGACATACCATAGTGAAACTGGCAAAATACAAGGATAAAGAGAAAATTCTGAAAGCAGCTAGGGATAAACAGGCTCTAACTTACAAACGTAGACCCATAAGAGTAGTGGCAGACCTATCTACTGAAACTTGGCAGGCCAGAAAGCAATGGCAGGAAATCTTCAATGTAATGAATAGAAAAAAATATGGAGCCGAGAATCCTTTACCAGCAAGTCTGTCATTCAGAATAGAAGAAGAGATAAAGGTTTTCCCAAACAAACAAAAACTGAAGGAATTCATCACCACTAAACCAGCCCTACAAGAGATCCTAAGAGGGACTCTGTGAGTGAAATGTTGCAAGGACCACAAAGTACCAGAGACATCACTACAAGCATGAAACCTACAGACATCACAATGACTCTAAGCCCATTTCTTTCAGTAATAACACTGCATGTAAATGGACTAAGTGCTCCAACCAAAAGAACATAGGGTATCAGAATGGATAAAAAAAAAAACAAGACCCATCTATTTGCTGTCTACAAGAGACTCATTTTAGACCTGAGGACACCTTCAGATTGAAAATGAGGGGATGGAGAACTATCTATCGTGCTACTGGAAGTCAAAAGAAAGCTGGAGTAGCCATACTTATATCAGAAAAACTAGACTTTAAATTAAAGGCTGTAACAAGAGATGAAGAAGGGCATTATATAATAATTACAGGGTCTATCCATCAGGAAGAGGTAACAACTATAAATGTCTATGCGCTGAATATGGGAGCCCCCAAATATATAAAACAATCACAAACATAAGCAACCTTATTGATTAGAATGTGGTAATTGCAGGGAACTTAAATACTCCACTTACAACAATGGATAGAACATCTAGACACAGGATCAATAAAGAAACAAGGGCCCTGAATGATACATTGGATCAGATGGATTTGACAGATATATTTAGAACTCTGCATCCCAAAGCAACAGAATATACTTTCTTCTCAATTGTACATGGAACATTCTCCAAGATAGATCACATACTGGGTCACAAAACAGCCCTTCATAAGTATAAGAATTGAGATCATACCATGCACACTTTCAGACCTCAATGCTATGAAACTTGAAATCAACACAGGAAAAAGTCTGGAAAACCTCCAAAAGCATGGAGGTTAAAGAACACCTACTAAAGAATGAATGGGTCAACGAGGCAATTAGAAAATAAATTAAAAAATATATGGAAACAAAAGAAAATTAAAATACAACAATCCAAATGCTTTGGGATGCAGCAAAGGCAGTCCTGAGAGGAAAATATATTGCAATCAAGGCCTATCTCAAGAAACAAGAAAAATCCCTAATACAAAATCAAACAGCAAACCTAAAGGAAATAGAAGCAGAACAGCAAAGACACCCCCAAACCAAGCAGAAGAGACATAATAAAGATCAGAGCAGAAATAAACAATATAGAATCTACAAAACTGTAGAGCAGATCAATGTAACCAAGAGTTGGTTTCTTGAAAAAATAAACAAAATTGATAAACCTCTAGCCAAGGCTTCTCAAAAAGAAAATGGAGATGACCCAAATAGATAAAATCATGAATGAAAATGGAATTATTACAACCAATCCCTCAGAAATACAAGCAATTATCAGGGAATACTATGAAAAATTATATGCCAACAAACTGAACAACCTGGAAGAAATGGACACATTCCTAAGCACCCACACACTTCCAAAGCTCAAACAGGAAGAAATAGAAAACTTGAACAGACCCATAACCAGTGAAGAAATTGAATCAGCTATCAAAAATCTCCCAACAAATAAGAGTCCAGGATCAGATGGCTTCCCTGGGGAATTCTACCAGACATTCAAAGCAGAGATAATACCTATCCTCCTCAAGCTGTTCCAAAAAATAGAAAGGGAAGGAAAACTTCCAGACTCATTCTATGAAGCCAGCATTACTTTGATTCCTGAACCAGACAGAGACCCAGCAAAAAAAGAGAACTACAGGCCAATATCCCTGATGAATATGCATGCGAAAATCTCAATAAGATACTAGAAAATCGAATTCAACAGCATATAAAAGAATTCTTCACCATGATCAAGTGGGATTCATTCCTGGGCTGCAGGGCTGGTTCAACATTTGCAAATCAATCAATGTGATACGTCACATTAATAAAAGAAAGAAAAGAACCATATGATCCTGCCAATCGATGCAGAAAAAGCATTTGACAAAATTCAGCACTTTCCTAATAAAAACCCTTGAGAAAGTCGGGATAGAAGGAACATACTTAAACATCATAAAAGCCATTTATGAAAAGCCCACAGCTAATATCATCCATCCTCAATGTGGAAAAACTGAGTTTTCCCCCTGAGATCAGGAACACGACAGAGATGTCCACTCTCACCACTGTTGTTTAACATAGTGTTGGAAGTTCTAGCATCAGCAGCCAGACAACAAAAGGAAATCAAAGGCATCAAAATTGGCAAAGATGAAGTTAAGTTTTCACTTTTTGCAGATGACATGATACTATACATGGAAAACCTGAGACTCCAACAAAAGTCTGCTAGAACTGATACATGAATTCAGCAAAGTAGCAGGATACAAAATTAATTTACATAAATCAGTTGCATTCTTATACACTAATAATGAAGCAACAGAAAGATGAACTTATCCTATTCACAATTGCACCAAGAGTCATAAAATACCTAGGAATAAACCTAACCAAAGATGTAAAAGATCTGTATGCTGAAAACTATAGAAAGCTTATGAAGGAAATTGATAAAGATACAAAGAAATGGAAAAACATTCCATGCTCATGGATTGTCAGAATAAATATTGTTAAAATGTCAATACTACCCAAGCAATCCTAAAATTTGTATGGAACCACAAAAGACCCCGAACAGCCAAAGTAATATTGATGAAGAAGACCAAAGCGGGACGCATCACAATCCCAGACTTTAGCCTCTACTACAAATCTGTAATCATCAAGACAGCATGGTATTGGCACAAATACAGACACATAGACCAATGGAATAGAATAGTGATTCCAGAATTGGAACCACAAAAGTATGGCCAAACTAATCTTTGACAAAGCAGGAAAGAATATCCAATGGAAAAAAGACAGTCTCTTTAACAAATGGTTTTGGGACAACTGGACAGCAACATGCATAAGAATGAAACTAGACCACTTTGTTACACCATACACAAAAATAAACTCAAAATGGATGAAGGACCTGAATGTGAGACAGGAAACCATCATAACCCTAGAAGAGAAAGCAAGAAAAAACCTCTCTGACCACAGCCACAGCAATTTCTTACTTGACACATCTCCAAAGGCAAGGGAATTAAAAGCAAAAATGAACTATTGGGACCTCATGAAGATAAAAAGCTTCTGCACTGCAAAGGAAACAATCAACAAAGCTAAAAGGTAACTAACATAATGGGAAAAGATATTTGCAAATGACATATCAGACTAAGAGCTAGTATCCAAAATCTATAAAGAACTCACCAAACTCCACACCCGAAAAACAAATAATCCAGTGAAGAAATGGGCAGAAAACATGAATAGACACTTCTCTAAAGAAGACATCCAGATGGCCAACAGGCACATTAAAAGATGCTCAACGTCACTCCTCATTAGGGAAATACAAATCAAAACCACACTGAGATACCACCTCATGCCAGTCAGAGAGGCTAAAATGAACAAATCAGGAGACTATAGATGCTGGCGAGGATGTGGAGAAATGGGAACCCTCTTGTACTGTTGGTGGGAATGCAAACTGGTGCAGCCACTCTGGAAAACAGTGTGGAGGTTCCTCAAAAAATTAAAAATATATCTACCCTAGGACCCAGCAATAGTACTGCTAGGAATTTACCCAAGGGATACAGGAGTGCTGATGAATAGGGGCACTTGTACCCCAATGTTTATAGCAGCACTTTCAACAATAGCCAAATTATGGAAAGAGCCTAAATGTCCATCAACTGATGAATGGATAAAGAAATTGTGGTTTATATACACAATGGAATACTACTTGGCAATGAGAAAGAATGAAATATGGCCTTTTGCAGCAATGTGGATGGAACTGGAGAGTGTTATGCTAAGTGAAATAAGTCATACAGAGAAGGATACCATATGTTTTCACTCTTATGTGGATCTTGAGAAACTTAGCAGAAGTCCATGGGGGAGGGGAAGATAAAAAAAGAGGTTAGAGAGGGAGGGAACCAAAGCATAAGGGACTCTTAGAAACTGAGAACAAACTGAGGATTGATAGGAGGTGGGAGGGAGAGGAGGGTGAGTGATGGGTATTGAGGAGGGCACCTTTTGGGATGAGCACTGGATGTTGTATGGAAACCAATTTGACAATAAATTTCAGATTAGAAAAAAATTTTGTAAATGTATTTTTCATACCTAAAAATAAAAAAAATATATGATTTAAACATTTTTAAAGTTTATTTTATTTATTTTAAGAGAAAGAGAGTACACACACTGGGGGTGGGTGGTCAGAGAAAGAGTATCCCAAGCAGCCTCTGCATTGTCAGTTTGGAGCCTGATGCGGGGCTCCAACTCACCAACCAGGAATTCATGATCTGAGCCAAAATCAAGAGTCAAATGCACACCCAAATGAGCCATCCAGGCACCCCCATCACAACACCATTTATATACAGATGTCACAGCACTGTTTAATAATACTAAAACTGGGGAGCCTGGGTGGCTCAGTTGGTTAAGCATCCAACTTGAATTTGGCTCAGATCATGATCTCATAATAGATTGAGCCCCGAGACAGGCTCCTTGCTGGGTATGGAGCCTGCTTAAGATTCTCTCTCTCCCTCTCCCTCTCTCTTTTGCTGCTTGCAGGCAAACGTGCACAGTCTCTCTCTCTCAAAAAAAAAATTAAGAACTATAATTAGCTTAAGTATGCAATAAGAAAATAAAGAGATTATAGCATATTTATTTAATGGAGTATCACCTATGTGGCTGCTAAATGTATTTTACAAAGATCATGACAAGGTAAAATGTTAACATTATAATACTAGATAAAAAATATTAGAAGACTGTATATACAATATAATACAGATTTTATAATGCTGTATAAATACATGCATGCATCTGCCATTCTATATAGTGCAAGAAAAAAAGAAAACACAAGACCCCAAAATGGTTATGCAATGATTTCTATTTTTAGGGCTGTGCCTTTCCAGCTTATTATGTGAGTTTGTGTTACTTCTGACGACCAGAAAAAAGTCATCTAAAGTAAAACAGATGCGAACTTGAGTGGTATCCTCTTAAGGAAACAAAAAAATTGTAAGAGTAAAGTTTTGCAGCTTTCTACCTGGATTATTCAGTTTCTTTGTTAAAATATTTTCATTTTCAAGCCCATACCGGCCCATAAGGCAAACTAAACACTTCCAAACAACTTACTAGAGAAATTAAGTGGATACTAAGAGATTTATATTAATGGCTTCTGACAGGAGGTGTCATGACTAACTGCCAACAGGGTAATTAGAGTCTACTCCTCTGTGGCAATCCTTCAGTAGTTTGGGCTCGTTATGCTTGAGTTCCTGAGTTTGCTCTTGGGGGAGTTTGCTCTTCACCATCATGAAGGCCATCTCAGCTGGGTGTACAGCTTAGCTAGGCTGGACCAGAATCACAGGGAGCATCTCATCTCTAGTTTCTCAAATTTATTTATTTTATTTAAATTTTAAATTTTTTATTTTTAATATAATTTATTGTCAAATTGGCTAACATACAGTGTGTGCAGTGTTGGTTTCTCAAATTTAGAGACTCATGGAGGTAAGCAAAATCAAGTGCCATCTCCGAAGGGCTATGAAGCATAAACCTGACAGAAAATGAAGTTAGATGTAGCCCCTTCCATCAGAAACAGAGAGAAAGCCTAAGGCATTTGTTTACGTGCAATTGGTAGAAGATCCCCCTTTCCCATTGGGATTCTCCCCAAAGGCAGGCTCCGAGACTAGGATTTGGATGCAAGAAATTGATTTGGAAGGTCACTCCAGAAAGCCCAGTGAAAGAATGTGACCATGATTAGGGAAGGGAGGACACCCAATATAAGGTGTATCAATGAGCAAGTTATCACCTTAGGGAACAGGAGTTCAATCCTACTGGAGACCATCTGAGGAAATGTGTGGAGAGCAAGTCACTGTTGTCCTACTGAGGGACAAGCAAGCTGGGATATTTTTCTACCAGTTCCCATCTCTCAATGGGTGAAGTGTGTGCTTTGGGCACTAACTCCAAATCACTGGCACTTGCAAACTTCCCTGTGATAGTTAGTCACCCTTCTGGCCAGAAAAGACTGTTGGGCACAATTATGCAGAAAGCTATAGAAGGAACTATCTGCAGGTGACTCAGAGGAGACAACGCACCATCTGCTACATCAGGCCACACCTCAGCCACCTCACAGTGCTTCCACTGGGACTTGTCCCCTTAGTTTTTTTCCCTCAAGAGATATACCATGTATTGTGAACTCCTTGAGATGGTCCTGCTTTGCTTCCAAATGGTGATGGATTCTCATTAGTCTCTTTCTTTGACTTTTGGAGTCTTCCAAACAGCTTCTTTCCCCTGGTCTAGTTTCCCCAGTCTGAGCTTCAGGTCTGCCCCAGGTGTCAGCTTGGGATGGTTCTTTGGCTTTATCCATCCATCCATCTACCCACCCATTCATCTATTTTGATTGGAAAAGAGGGGAGAGATACAGGAAGGAAAAAATAAGACAGGGCTATATCTCTGAAAGAGATAGAGAAGCAAAGAGGAAGAGTCTTCAAGATATTATCATGTAAATAGTTGTGAGATCTGCTTCTTGTAGCAAATTGGAATGAAGAGACGGATCATGTGAGGAATGGACAAAAACAGTGTAAAGTTACTACCTTTGCCTTTGCCCTTTGAAATGAATAATTCTCTTGTGGGAAGGTACTTTGAGACTATACAAATAATTTTTTTATACTTTTGCCACCAATTTTTTCTTCTGTTGATGTTTCTTATCTGGAACAATTGTTACTGTGGTGTTTGCCAAAAGGTGACTCTCCAAGTCCACCTTTCCTTCTACATTTATTAATTGGAATTTTGCTGTAATGAAAAGCTTTCCCTTCTCCCCTATTTATTCATTTATTTACTTATTCAATTGTTTTATTTATATCAGTATGGACACCTGGATATTTATTGTATTCTATGATTATGCATAGAATGATCTATTGTTATCATTATTTGGTCACTCAAAATGTCCCAGACCAAGAACCAGGGTTTTCAAGTCTTTTAGCCACAAAAAGCCATGTGACACCTTTTCATGTTTCCTGTGGTTTACAGAAAGATACAAGTCCCTGCAAGGTTGAAGTAAAGAGGCACTAGGGTTGATGAGACAAGATGCACAGCCATATTCTTTTCAAACTCGGAAGCAAGATTTGGAAGGAATAAGTCCAAAGTTATAGGACAGGAACTCTTATTTATTTGCGTATTTACCTCTGTGATTCTTCTGCCTTTGACAGCAAAGTTCTGACCCAATTGGGATATGGGTTTAGCAAAAATAATAAACAAATGTTGAGTCCCACGCTATTCCCAAGGCGTGGGGGTCTTCGGAGATTATTGTGGCTTGGGTCCGACGTGGGGACAGGTCTCACTCACCAAAGTCAGCTCTCCAGCAGTGTGACATGGAGTGTGACATTTTTATGTGTGATATCCTCCCAGGAAGACAACAGATGAAACCCAAATCAGTCTGTGGTTTGACATTTTCAGAGTAATCTATAGTGAGTGGCAACATGTCAAAATTACTTTCTTGAACAGAAAGTTGGCCTGACAAAAAGACTAGGGGCTCCAAACTGCTTGTCACAGAGAAAAGAATACATTTGGACAATATCCAGAGCTCAGATTACCTGGGTCTGAGGGGGGAAAGTGCAAGGCCATGGAGACGGCATGGCAGAGTGCCTTAGGCCACGGACTCCTGAGACAGACAGCCTGGTTCTGAATATTCAGCTTTGCCACTTCCTAGCCCGAGCACATTACTGAAACTCTCTGAGGCTCAGTTGCCCCATTTTTTCCATGGGCATTTTACATGGAGATGAAGACAAGAATATATGCTGTGTGGGTTTTTCTCCATTTGCTTCCCCAGATCCACTCTCCACTCTTCTCTTTCCTGCTCTGTGCCCAGGAAACCAGTCTTTCCAGGCTAGTTGGATGTGGCTAATGGGAGCCATTCATAGGACATTTGAAGGTGGTAGGAGAGAGGGGTCACGGACATTTATGCCTTTCTCCCTCTTCCCACCCTTTCACCTGCACTCCCTTCAGGCTCTGCATGTGGCACGTTGTTGGCAACTTCCCCTTATGTGACTCCACCTCTCACCAGACTATTTCCTCTCTTGCTCTGGCAAGCCTAGGGTAGCAAAGCCTTCCAACTCCTGCTTCTCCCTGGGTGTTTCCCATTCTATGTTGGCTCCTTAGACATGCCCTCATTCTTGTATATGTCCCTTCATTAAACTATCTTCATTTAAGCTCTTTGAGTGCTACCTGTTAACTGCCAGATTCAGAATGACATATGCAACATCGAGCTGCTGGCAAGATTCAACGAATGTCCCTCTAAAGCATGTGGTGTGCTACCCTGGATGTCAGAGGTGTCTCAAAAATGTTGTAGTACTATATTATAGACCCTTCCTTCACTCTTGGAAGCCACATTTGGCTGGTGACAAATGCATAGTTGCTTTAGAAGGAAGCAAGGGAGGGTGACATTCTGGAGCATCCTGGTGTAAATGGGCCCAAAACAGGATCTCAAAAACCAAGCATTGCAGGATTAGAGTTCACACTGGAGGAAGTTATATCCTGGCATCCAGGCACTGTGTCAAAAGCAATGAGTGCAGATACTATTGCTATGGACCCAAGAGACTTAATGGTGATATTACATAACCCGATTTATGAAGGAAAGTCCAACTGGGTGATTAATACTTTACCTTTTAACAAATACTTAGTGGGGTGCTTGGGCTGTTCAGTCAGGCATCTGACTCTTGATTTCAGTACAGATCATGGTCTCAGGGTTGTGGGATTGAGTTCTGCATTGGGCTGTGCACTGAGCATGGGGCCTGCTTAGGTTTCTCTCTCTCTTCCTCTGCCCCTCTTCACCTTCCTCTCTCTCTCTCTCTCAAGTAAAACTAATAAAAAAAAAACAAATATCTTTGAGTAATTTTGTCTGTATTTTTATCCAGAAGCCATGAAAAAAATCCAGCAGAAACCCAAGCAGTGGCTTTTGTTCCCTAAAATACACAAACACTTTAATAATAGCTTACTAGATCAATTTGTTTCTCAGAACCAGTTCTGAGAGGTGGTCCTGCAGCTGTGGTGATAGTGGGCACATGGAAATAAGGAGTGTGACACAACCACCCTATGGGACACCTCAGTGAATGTGGGAGTACAGAAAACAAATTCTCATTCAGTAACCTTGCTTCTATATTCTTTCAAGATTTGGTATGGAATGTGCATATATTTGCAGTATGATTGCCATGTAAGATAAAACTGGTATGATTGGAACCAAACTACAGGTACAACCTGTAGGGTCTGAAGTATAATTTGAACTTAATAATTGAAAAATGTTGTAAAGATACAGATAATTCAGCATTCATTAACCTTGTCCGGGATGTTGAGGGGAGAAAATGCACTCAATGGAATGCCTCTAAAGACCTCCCTGTTTGTCAGAGTATTTCTGGAACTGAAACAAGAGTCAGTGCTGAGAGGTAAGAGGAGAAGTTCTGTAAAGATAGATTCAGCATCTCAGAGGCTTCAAAGAAAGGTCACCTTGCTTGTTTGCCAACATGAGGGGAAAGTGAGTCTGTGCACAAAGGTTCTACTGAAACAAATCATTTAAATAAAAGTGAAAAATTTCAATACACCCACCTTGTGCCTTGTGCCAAGCACGAAACCAAACCACAGCAGGTGACAAAACACCCAGTTTGCTGAGCTAGTATAGTATAGAATTTTGGAATATTATTTTATTTTTAAATAATGTCAGGAATGAAGTGACTTGATTTTAGAACTTTGGGGAAAGATTGTCAACAATGTGTCTCCATTTTTTATTTGTTAAACCACAAGTCTTAAGATAGCTCCATAGGAGAGAAAGGTGAGAGAAAGGTGTGTGAGAGAGAGAGAGAGAGAGAGAGAGAGAGGCAGAGAGAGAGAGAGAGAAATATAGATAGAAAGCAGTTTAGCGAGTAGAGCTGGATTGTAATTTGGGCTTGCTGGCTCAGTCACATAGCAGTTTTAGGATTAAAATCTGAGGCAAATTACTTCCCTTAGCCCAGGTGCCCTCAAATGTAACATGGGACCATGACACTAAAGGATTGCCCTGGGTGCAGGGATGATACCTAATGAGGCCTGGCGTGTAGAAGGGGCTCAATGCACAATGTCTACCATTGGTGTTGTTCTTGTAGCTACTATGGTTTTGTACCCAATCCCCTTCCCCTTCAATGTTAGCTGCACAGGAGCCTCTGGCCCTTGCATTTTGAGCTTATCCTTATGAAAAGTGACTATTCTGCCTGTAAAGGAAATGGCCTGGAGCCCTATTCTCAGACATTGTTCAGAACATAGGAACCAGTACTCACTGTGTGTTTACTCAAGTGAGAGGCCTCAAACTACTTCCTCTAATGGCCTCAGAGAAGGGCTAAAGCTTTGTCAGCTGAGCATTTGTGATCTGGCTGGCTGGGAATGAATAATTAAACTCCTGCCAACACAAAGTGCCCTGTAAATTCCTTAGAGCAGCCTCCTATTTCCTCCTTAATGCATGTCTCTCCTCACCCCGCCCCAACCCCCCCCCCCCCCAAATAATCATATCTGTGCTGTTGTTTTAGTCAGAAGCTCCACTGGTAAGGCTTAAATGCTGCCTTTTCCCTCGGGTAGTTTCTCAACAGCAGGGTGTATCAGCCTGTGCCCCCCACCCCCAGATCTGGCTGAGAGGGACTGTAGTGGGTCCACCAATCTGAGGCCAAGTTCCCATCTTAGCAGATTCAGAAGAGGCCACTCCATCATAATACAAAACAGGCAACCAGTGCCTTTTTGCATATCCATATCCTCATGGAAGGAAAAGCTGGCCTAATTGTATAATATCCTGTTCCTTCAGGGCCAGTATTCAAGGGTGGAGAGGTACAGTAAAACAAAAAAATTGCACCCTTGAAAGTGTGCTGGGATTGAAATGGGACCCATTCAAATCCAAGCCTGTTCCGAAGATACTGTGTACTGTGTTTCCCGACTCTACTCACCAATGGCAGCATAGGATTCTCCAAGATCCTTGAATCCTAAGGGGACTGACTCAATGTAGATGCCTGCAGCTCACTGCCTCAGGCTGTTCCAGTGAAATCACACATTTTCATGCACAACATTAAGGGAAGACTCCTCGCACTGGGAGTGAGAGAAAGCAATTTTAATTCTGCCAGTCTGATCATTTCATTGTCTTATGAAGCAATGATCACTCTTTCAGATTTCTCCCTCTTGTGTTTCTCTCCCAGAATCTTTTGCAAGATGGTTATTTGGATGTTTGGGGAAAAGATTTGGGATCCTTGGGGATGATATCCTCTTTCACCTTCCTGGGCCGAAGACGCTTTGAGCCTCTGGCTCTTACCTTGCTGGTCTTTGGGGCTCCCTTCTGTGGCTAGAGGACTCAAGGTCAGCCTCCTGCTCACAGGGAACCCCAGCTAGCTTCCCTTGGCTAATCAGCATAATCTCAGCTCTCCCTGATGGCAGACCTTTAAACCATGACAACTATGCCAAATCCTCCAGCAGTCTTCTGCCTGAATCCCCACCCTGATCTCTATGGAGGCATAACCTCTTTCCACTCAGCAGACCCCCAGGTAGTTCTTAAATCAGAACTCTCAATGCATGGGGCCCATGAGTAACTGGGAAAACTGCCTTTCAGGGCCCCAGTAACCACAGTGACTCAGCTGAGCCCCTGACACAAGAGTGTGGCTGCAAATCGTTTATTTGGGAGGTGACAGTTGGAAACACTGGCAGGGAGTGAGGAAGGAAACAGGGAAAGGAGAAGCTATTAAAGCTTGCATTAGAAGCAAATTGCCACTGTGGGCAACTGGGGCTTAATCCCCCAAGGGAACACTGAGCAACAGTGTAGAACATGCCTCAGAGATATGGGTTTGTTAATAATTCATAAAGATAATTGTGAAGATTACATGGAATGTGCATGTGGAGCAATTAGCACAGAACTCAACATGTAATAAGGGCTCAATAGATGTGAGCACACCCTGTTTCCCTATAAGTTCTCCTGTTTGCCAGTTCTTTCCATGGCTTCCTTGGTTCTTAGTGTTCCACCCCCACCCTTATGTCTTTGATCACTTCTTCTATTTCTCACTCATTTTTATTTTTATTCCCTAAACCCAAGGCAGGTATTTCCCAAGGTCTAGCTTGAGGTTTTCACCCTTTTCCTGTTCAGTGAATCCATCTGTATGCAAAGTTAATAGGAAAAATTACTCAAGTCCCTTCAAATGCTGAATCAAAGAGATCCCTCTGGAGTACATATTCTGTCCCACCCCTAGCCTGAAACAGTCTGTGTTAAAATAAAACTTTGTTACTTCAAATGTTTTAGAAAGTGTGTGAATACTGAAAAGTTTGATAATATGAAATGCTGTAAGGTACTGTGGGGAAGTGAGTACTCTCATACCATTTTAGTGGGAGTCCCAATTTACATGGCCACTTTAGAGGACATCTTGATAGAAATTATTAAAACTGAAAATGCACAGACTTTTTACCACCCTGCAATTAATCTTCTGCATCTCCATTATAGAAACTCATTCAAAAGCACACAACAATATTCACTGTTTTTTGCTATATTAGAAAAAAATTAGAAACAACCTAAATGTCCATCAGTAGGGGACTAGATAAATGAAAAACCATATATTTATATGATGGAATAACTATATAGCAGTTAAAAATGAATGAACTAGAACTCTACATATCAACCTGGATAGATCTAGAATAAATTTTTAAAAAAGCCACTAGCAACCACCAATATGTTTTCTGTCTTTATAATTTCGCCTTTTGCAAAATATTATATGGATGAAATTATACTCTATGTGGTCTTTTGAGTCTGGCTTAATGCATTTAAGACTCATCAATGTTATTATAAATATCAGTAGTTCCTTTTTATTGTTCAAATATTTTGCCTAGTTTTTTTTTAATTGGGCTGTTATGTAACACTGTTTGAAGAAATAAAATGCAATTTTGGCTAGATAGATACCAAACTCCCAGTTACAAACTCTGGAAGAATGGAGGGAGCCAGGATTGGAGAACGGAATGGTTAAAGATTAAGTTTTATCTATAATGCTATCATTTAAAAAAATAGATTTCTATCTTAACATATGTAATTGCAAATTCTACTTACAAAGGCAGTAGATGAAGTTGATAATTGCACTGGTTATTACAGGATCTCTATTCTTAGATAATATACACTGGAGTCTTTAGGAGTAAAAGCTATGATATATACAACTTACCTTTAAAAGGTTTAGGAAAGAGAGAGATGAATTGAGAGAGATCATTTGAAGAAGAAAGGGAAGAACATTCTAATTGATTAAAGTTTGAAGTTTATGGAGGTTCCTTAGATGCAGGCTGCTAATTGAAAGAAGAGGACTGAGGAGGGCAGATACCCAAATTCCATGAAGCAGGAAAAGAGACCAAATGGGAGCAGCATCTATGTTCCAAGTCAAAAGGAGAAGAGAGAAGAGGAGAGGAAGGCATTGTTTCTCCTGAGACATGGTGGGGATGCAGCAGACTCCATGTGAAGAAGGAAGGGAGCAGGGTTCAAGGCTTTCAACCTGTCCTTCCACCTATGATAGATGGCTGGGTCCATAGCTTCAAATTCATTTGAGCCTGAGTGATATGAATCATACATGGGAGATACTTAAGTGATGTAACTGTATTCCCTCAGACCTTGTGACCAGAACAGTTCATGCCAGATAATGGAGGTAAGGTATACAATAAGGGAGCCCCCTAAAGAACTGATAAGAATAAGGGCAAGAGCTGGAATTTCAGAGTTCCCCATACCATTCCTATACTATTGGCCTTCATACCCTGTCATTCTACTCTTGACTTGTGAAGGTGAAGAGCAAACCCAACATGGTCCAAGAATGTAGTGGGTACCACCACTGCACCAGTACAGGATATCAACTCTCAACAAGAGATTTACTCTTTAATGTTGTTTTACCTAACTTCTCACCCCATCTCTTGACCCTTCTAGATATTCTTACCAGAGTGCCAAGTGTTAACTTATACTCAGTCTATGTGTTATTTGGCTTCCCTTCCAAGCTAACCTTTCTTAACTATGTCCCTGTCTCTGTCAATGGCCCCAAAGATTTCAAAACCCATTTCTACTCTATGTTTTCTCCTTTTATTCTCAATTGAAAATTTCATTAAAGACTGTCTCTGCTTTTGAAACTTTCTCTGAGATATCTCTTCTTCATGTTAGCATATCCACCAGCCTGGATGAGGAAGTCACTGCTATTTAACTCACCTTGCCTTCACTCTGGTCTCTCCCTGTGCATTGCTTCTGCCCACTGCCACCAATCATTTCAACTCCTCTCCTCTCTTCCCAAGAGCTCTCAGCAGCCTCCTACTATCTATCTCTTTAGTCCACTTATTAGTCATCTTTAGCTTAACTTCCAAGAAGTCACTGCCTTTTAGATTTTTTCCTTCAAATTGTCTCATATCCATCCTTTTCCCATAATTTACATTGCAGCCCCCTTAGTCCTAGAAGTCATCATCCATGAATCCAGTAACCATTAGCCACCTTGATTTTAATTCCTCTACTTTATCCTACTTTCTACCTCTGCACTTATCTTATTTAAACATCATTTCACCAGGCCACACCTCTACTCAAGAATGCACAGTGGCTTCCCACCTCTTATCACAATAAATCTCAACTTCTTTGTCTGGCTGTCATCATTGGGCCCTACACCCCAATTTTCTTACCCATCCCCACCTTTTTCCTTTTCCAAGCCAATATTCCTCCACTCCCTCTGTTCTGTAAGAATCCTATTCCTTGTCCTAATTGTACAGCCTTGCCCAGACTCTTCATTCTCTGTTTAGTCAAAACCCGTTTAACTTGTTAAGATCTATGGAATCTCTCATGGCTATCCATCCACTCTCATCCCATCCTCTATCAATGTTAGAACCCAAGCATTGGGAGCAATAGATCAGATCCCACATAGACAGGGTGGAACTAAGAGTTCGTGAAACCCCACAGAGGAAATTGGGTTTCAGGGCCCTAAGCATAGGCCTGAGAGAGAACTCATTACACTAAGGATAATTCTGTGGGTCCGGGATGCAGGAGATAGTCAAACGTGGGAAGTAAGTTTATGCCAGAAGACTTTCAATCCCTGGAAAAGTGCAGGCATCCCAAATTTAGAATGCATTTGGAAGTCATAGGTTCACACAAAGGAAGAACAGGTGGGAAAAAGATTAAGAAAGGAAACTGGTAGCAGAACTGGTAGCAGTGGCTCTGGCAGGCTGACCAACATAAAGATCTTACATTTACCACACGTATCTTGTGCATTTGCTTGACTTCCATGGTAGATGGTGTCCGCCGATGGCCACCATAAATTCCTTCCCTCACCTTTATGCACATATCACTCTGCCATTGAAAGATGACATTTATTTCTCCTCCCCATGCACATGGGCTAGCGACTACATTGGTCAATACACTATGACAGACAGTGGTAGTCTGGGACTTCTGAGCCTGAGCCTTAAGAAGCCCAGTGGCTTCCACTTTCTTATTCCTGAAACAGTATTCATATGGTAAGGAGCCCAAGTCACATGGTGGAACACTGAGACACTCAATCCGTGGCCCCAGCCAGCTCCCAGCCAAGAGGCAGCACCAATCATGGGAGTTTTCCATTGTGGGCATCCAGTTCAGTCAAGCCCCCACATAGTTGATTACAGTCCCAGCCAACAACACGTGAAGCAGAAAAAACACCCAGTTGAGCCAAGTCAAACCACAGACTTGAAATATCATGAAATGACTGTGTTTCTAAGGTACCAAGTTCTGGAGTGTTTTTTCTGCAATGTCTTAACACAGACTCCACAAATTTTTTGGCTTTACTGAAAACTTTTCCTTAGCCATCATTCATGACAACAAATATTCTAAGAATCCAGGAGGCAAGGTGCCTGGCATGTCCTTGGGGGGAGCCAATTCCACAATGACGTGGGTTCATATTGATAATTCCCTTTTCTTCTAGGTGTAGCACAACTGATCTCATGTATCAGTTGGTTATATTCCACTTAGCATTTTATTTTAAATTATATTTAATATTTCTCTGTTTTTATCAACAAATCTCATACACTCCAAAAACAAGCTCATATTTGTATCTTTTTTTCTCTTCATTGCAAACATGCAACACATATTATTGAGTTGAAAGCTAGTTTCCAAATATTCCTTCATGCATATTGGATTGTCTTTTAAATCTAGCTCATTATCAAGAGACAACATTTATCTTAATTCAGACTTGTGTGCAACAGATTAGTCACCTGAAGCTTCCTTGGAAAATAAAACACAAAATTGCTTAAAACACATGCTTAAAATATTAAAAATTTGCTAAGATAAATTTGGAAGAAAATAAGAATATTTTTATTCAGAGGTTTTATAAGAGTGAAAATGGATAATGGCTAGTGACATATAAGACAAAACCTGGTCCAGAAAGGAATCTTGACTTATTTATAATGCCAGAATATTTACTAATAAAAGCTTCAAGCATTGTATGTCCAGCACCATATTTATTTCCTTTGGTCACGTGCCTCATTGTGGGGCAGGGGTCAAGTTTGAAATGAAGCCACACACAAGACAAATAAGGTCATCAAGATTCCACAGCTTTGTCTGAGGTCATTTAAATCCTTTAGAACACAGCGTTTTCTGGAACTTAAATATAATTAGAAGGTTATTATACTGTCAATATAGGAGTGCTAGAATTCAACTGTTCATGAGAAAAGGGATACACAGGTACTGCTACAATAAAAATCAGCAAATTTTTGAACTTGTGAGTTATAATTAAGGATAGTTGAATCTATTTAGTCAAAGAACTAGCCCAAATACTTGTCAGTTCTTCAAGCCAAAACCTAATGCTTTGCTGGGGATCTTCTCTTCTCACTGTAAGGATTAAGGTATTGCTCCTGATGGCCTTAAATGGTTGGAAGATTAAAAGCAATATGTATGGTTCCTTAGCACTTAAAGAAGTCTTGGGCCAAAGGAAAATGGAGATTTACATGATGTTAAGGCCCATGTATAGCTTGGCAAAAGCAATTAGAGTACACAGAAATCCGCATTCCTGGGTTTCTGCAGCCAGAGAACTCCACTGATGGAATTAGGGTCACATAAGAGAGACTGGACAAAGTTGGAGGTGGTTTGTGAAGGTCATGAGTATGCTCTGGGTCAAGATGGCCTACACCAGTCTTCTAGAAACCACTGTCATAGCCTTGGGTGGGCAGGTAAGCCATCTGCTCTGTTGAGCCTGTTTTCCCATTTATGAAAGCAGAAAATTTCAATAATAGCTGGCCTGCTTACCTCACAGGATATTATAAAGCTCAACTGAGATAATTTATGGTAAAACATATTGAGAACACAGTGTGAAACACTATGAAATATAATATTTCAGGTACGATTTCAACATGAAGAGGTATAGACAAGAAGAGAAACGTTGAGCTGGCATGCAAATTGAATGGATGATTGATGTGATAAGCGTATAGTAATGTGTGTTATTAGAACTCCGATTTCAGGGGAAACTTGATATGTAAACCATATCTTATGAAAAATTGTCAAGGCTTTACTGAGGAATTGGATTTTGGGGGCCTACAGGAAGCAAAGAGGCAGGATGAATGGATGAAATGAGGAAGGGGGGGGGCACATCAAATTATCTGGAATGTAGGAGACATCCCAAGCACTATGTACAAAGGAACAAAAGGCAACAAAATGTGCCATTTGTGAACAACCAGATGCCTTTTGTACTTTGTCTCATTTAAGCCCCCAAACCACCTTATGCGGTTGGTTGGTGTTACCTTCTCCAGTTTATGGACGACAAAACTGAGGCTCAGAGAGCCTCATCTGGCTCAAGACTAGTCATTAGTATATAGAACTTAGGTAAAAGTTTTAGCTTCAGAAAGAGGCTGATGTTCTTTCTCCTATGCCATATTTATAAAGCATTGGGAGGTCCCAAAAGTCCCAGTGGAGGTGGGTGGGGGGGGGGGGTGAGGGGGTGAGGTGAAATGGGAGAAATATAGTCCAAGAAATAGGTAGAGAAAATTCTTCCTTCTCCACAATCTCATTTTGGTTTTGAAAGACCTACTTTTCTTCAGATTACTTTAATATGCTAATCTTCTAAATCATAGAATTTATCCACAGTCCTCCCATCTTCCCTCTCCCTCTCCTCCCCTCCCACTACCCACCTCAAAAAAGGAGAAGATAATTACCTTCAGGCTAAGCTGCCCTTTTTAAACACATAAGAAATAACTTCTTAGCTATCCCCTTCTTCTCCACCCAACCACCTCCTCTGGCAATAAGCACATTACCAATGCCAAAACTGCTGCACAACCAGAATTACAGGACAATCAAAAAATAGGAAATGATAATGCAAATACAATTGAGGGCATAATATACACGAGAGTCTTGTCAAACTCCTCTTACAAAACTTCCTCTTACAAACATCTTCTCATAACTGTGGTGTGATGCCATCAGCTGAAGTGTCTCATCAGGGCTGAAATAGAGAGCCCCCTGGTTCTCATTATAATTAATTGGCTGTAATAGAAACTTTAAACAATTGGGCTCATGATGTAATTCCAACACAGGCTTCCTTTGATGAAATCTTCCATGGGCTGCAGGAAATACCTCAGTGGGGAAGGATAGACACTGGTCACACGGGATAGACTGAAACTACCAGTTTTAGTTTCTACACATGTGTGCCAACTGTTTTTGCTGCACCCCTGTTCTAAAGAGAACTCAATTAAGAACTTGTTTCCAACCAAACTAAATCTTTCAGAAAGCACACAACGTAATTTCACTTAGGACTCAAAACCAAGTTTTCAGTATGCAAGGAATCTCTTCCAGATCTCTCTAGATCTGGCATTTGGAGCCTTTGGTGATATCAACACTGACTGCACAGATCCTCAACCCCATTTGGTCCTCTCTCTTACTAAGTTTCTCATAGCAACACCATAACTCTGGTTAGGTCCAATGCCCCGTTGGCATTGTACCCAGGCCATTGCACCCAGGCCATTGATTTGTGCTGCACCCAGGCCATAGATTGTGGCTGGACAACTAACTGGTCTACCTTTAAATGCATGATTATGTACCTCAAATGGGCTGCTAATGCTGCTTGGTAAGATGACCTCTTGCCTCAACTCTCCCACTAAGAAAATGGAAGTAAACAAGCAAGAAGTTACGTACCTTCCAACCACCATGCTTACCTGCTTACTTGCATCTGTGCCCACAGACTCTGCCTTCCTTTCTGTAACTATGAATAAACTGTCCATGCTCAAGCTAAAGCCACTCCCTCCACCTATGTCACATAGTCACAGACCCCAGACCCTCTTATCTCCCATGGAAGTGGCTTCAGAAATTCTCTTCTTTCTCTTTTATGTTATCCATTTCCCTCTCTTTACTGGATCATTCCCATCAACATTCATACTATTGTGTCTTCCATATCAACCAGAGCCTCTCTCCTGACCACTTTCCTCTCCAGCTAGTCCCATTTCTCAAATTTACTTTTTAGCAAAACTCCTTGAAAGAGTTGTCATGATGGGCTTACATCACAATTCAATTCCCATTTTTTCTTAAACCCATTTCATCTCAGCTCTGCCTTTACCAATTTTCAGTGTTTTCAGTGCCTTTTACATTATTTCCCAGAGTTCCATTCTCAGCCATCATCTTATTTTACCCACAGCAACTTTTGACATAAGTGAGAACTTGTTTCTCTTTGAAACTCTGTTTTCACTTGGTGTTCCCATTATTAGGACAGCATAACAAATTATCTCAAAATTTAATCACTTAAAACAATGAACATATTTATTTTGCTCATGAATCTGGAAGGTGGACAGAACTTGTGGGGACGACTCATTTATTTTTTTGTTTAAATATTTTTAATGTTTTACTTATTTTTGAGAGAGAGAGACAGAGAGACAGAGCACGAGTAGGGGAAGGTCAGAAAGAGAGGGAGACAATCTGAAGCAGGCTCCAGGCTCTGAACTGTCAGTCCAACTCACAAACTGTGAGATCATGACCTGAGCCTAAGTCAGAGGCTTAACCAACAAAACTACCCAGATACCCAGGGGACAACTTATTTCTACCTCACTCCACTTTGGCTGGGGAGACTCAAGGGCCAGGGGCTGGAATTATCTGAGGCTCATTTAGTCACATGCCTGATGCCTTGACTAAGACTCAAACACCTAGGCGCTTGAATGCTTGAATTCCTCTGGCATCTCTCTCTGGCTCTTTTTCTGTCTGTGGTCTCCCCAACATGGCAGCATCAGTATCAGAGTAATTCTCAGACCTCACAAGGTATGCATCCCAAGAGAGTGAGAGGGCCAGGAAAAAGCTGTATAGCCTTTTCTTTTACTCCCTAATCTTGAAAATTATACAGTTTCACTTTTGCCATAGTCACAGACCCCAACTGTCGAAGCAGCAGTGTTAAGATCATGGTGTAGGGGCGCCTGGGTGCTCTGTCGGTTAAGCGTCCGACTTCGGCTCAGGTCATTATCTCACGGTCCGTGGGTTCGAGCCCCGCATCCGGCTCTGTGCTGACAGCTCAGAGCCTGGACCCTGTTTCGGATTCTCTGTCTCCCTCTCTCTGTGACCCTCCCCTGTTCATGCTCTGTCTCTCTCTGTCTCAAAAATAAATAAACATTAAAAAAAATTTAAAAAAAAAGATCGTGGTGTAAAGGAGATAGTGTAGAGGCCATCTTTAGAGAATAGGATCCACCACACTTGGCTTCCAGGGTACTACCTCTTTCTGGGCTTTTTTCCTGTTTCAGTAGCAGCTGCTTCTCACCCTGCTTCACTGATACCTCTTCACCTTCTCCACTCCTTAAACTTAGAGTCCCCAGAACTCTGCCCTTGGGCTTATCTTTTATTTTCTTCTCTCTCTCTCTCTCTCTTTTTTTTTTTTTTTTTTTTGGTGATATCAAAGAGTCTCATGGATTTACTTATCACCTATATGCTAATGACTGAAACTTATATGTCTAGACTGGACCTCTTCCATGAACTGCCAACCCAATTTCTCTGCTTGGATGTCTAATAAACATCTCAAAGTTAACATATGAAAACTGTGCTTCACTCATACCTTTCCCCATGTAGTTGATGGCAGTTCCATCCTGTTGTTTGATCATGTTCAAACCTGATCTTTGCTTCCCTTCTTCTGTCACACCACCACCAATTCATTAGCAAACTGTTGGCTTTGCCTTCCAAAACACATCCAGGATCTGACCACTTTTCTCATCTTACTTCTGTTGGCCTGGTCCAAGCCACCTATGCTACCTCTTAAAATTACTAACTTTTTTTTGACTTGATGCTAAAACTCTCTCTTTGTTGCTGCTGGGCATTCTGCCATCATTTCAACAGTCAAACTGTTCCAGTGGCCTTGATTTGTTTTTCCTTTCTGGTCCCTAATCTGCCTCTGATGGGTTGTAGTAAGGTGAACAACAGCATCTCTTATCTCATGTCTTGAGACTGGCATGACAAGAAACTAGACCAAGGTTCCCCCACCCCTAGTCAAAGCTTGTACACCATGTAAACAAAACTGGGACATTCTGTTGCAGGGGTTTTTATCCCAATTCTGAGTATGAATCCATTTGAGAATCTGGTAAAAACCACAGAAACCCGTCCCCAAAAAAGACATGTACGCCATAGGAAAAGAGCCTAAGGAGATCTATGGTGGAATTCTGCCATCCATTCTTGAATTTTTATGTCCAAAGCCCTTGGCTAAATACTTGGTTCCATAAAGACCATGAAGTGGGAGCCACTAATTGGGTTAATCATTTTCATTCTTTGACAGCGCTGTTACCTTATATTCATCATGGCTAGGGATAGGGAACAGGGAATAAGAACTGCCCCTGAATTATCAAGAACTCACTCTTGGGGCACCTGGGTGGCTCAGTTGGTTAAGCCTCTGACTTCGGCTTGGGTCATGATCTTGCAGTTCATGAGTTCAAGTCCCATATTAGGCTATCGGGCTCTGTGCTGACAGCTTGGAGCCTGGAGCCTGCTTCAGATTCTGGGTCTCCCTCTCTCTCTGTCCCTCCCTGCCCATGCTCTGTCTCTCTCTCTCAAAAATAAAAATAAATAAACATAAAAAAAAGAACTCACTTTTCAGAAAAATAGTTTGTAACAGTGATTAATCACCTAGCTAACTAGTTCTGTTTTAATTTTTGAGTTGTGAGAAAAAAGCATTATGTTGAGGAGAATGGCCCTGTTTTTGTGTCCTATTTTTAGGCATGTTACATCTGTTGTAGTCTCAGGGACCTAGCAATTACTTGATTTGTCGATTATTTAAAAATATATGACAAAAATAGAAGTTGAATTATTTACACTAAGATTTATCCAATTATTCCTCTCTATTATTTTGGGGAAATTTAAAAAGTAATTACAAAAGTAAGAATTCTTTTTGATGTTAAAAATTACAAACAAGGTTGTTGTGTAAAGTCTCCTGGGCTTATTAAAACTGAAACAGCTAGTCATCTCTATTAAGGGATATTGTGAAGTCAAGATCATTCCTTATAAGTAAATGTTTGATCATAGTTCTCCAAGACAGTTAAAGTATTTTTTACTATACATTTGCAGTTATGCACATGGGGTGAAAAATGGCCAAGAGCTCTAGTTTCTTTATTACATACATTTTAAATGCATGAGTAGTGATGATTCACCTTATATTTCAAGTTGCTATGCAGTTTTGTAATAACAATGCTTTATAATAGCACTGGACTTGCAAGACCTTGATTGGAAGGATGTATATTTATGCCTCCAACCCGACAGAGGTAAATTAGGTAAGTAGCTTAGAGTTCCAACACTTTTGCACTAAAAGCTATTTTGCAGTTATATATAGTCTACCATGCAATGGTATACATTTAGTGCTGACACTAAGTTGACAGCCCAAAGGTGCTGAGTGTATAAAAGGGAGTGTGGGGGAGTTAGAACTGAATTCTTGCAAGAGTAAAGAGACTGGAGAAAAATATAGTGATGGTGAGCGGGCTTCAGCTCCTGAGCACCTTCACATCTTAATACTGATGCTCCATTTGTGAAACCCAAGTTACAGGTGACTGATTAGGATTTGGGGTCAGATCTGATCTTAGTTCAAATTCCCCAGAAGTAAACCCTAAGATGATGATTTATGTGAAAGCAATTGATTAAGGAAGTACCCCCAGGGGAGACACTAAGGAAGTGGAGGAAACAGTGAGGGGAGCAGAAAGGGCACAGTGTCTGGGAAGGTCCTGCGGAAGTAGCTTCAGCCTGATCCTGCAGGAACTCAGAAGCGAAAGTCACACCTCAGAATTTGTTTCAACTTGCGACAAGAGAGCTGGGCTTTCAGAGTCCTGCACCCAACAGTTGCTGGAGGGGAATAACTTCCCAGGTCTTTAGACTGACTGCATATTTAGGCAAAATGGTTGCCCAGTAGCTGGAGAACATGCCCCAAGTAACAGCTTAGGTCAGGATGTTGGAAGGAAAAGAACAGTTTAGGGGCGAGGGGGCAGAGAGGGAGGCACATAAACACAATGGAAAGCATATGCAAGGAAATCTAGGCAGAGTGCCAACAGTGTCTGCTCTAGGTCACTTCAACTTCTTAACTTAGTGGCTAAGGAAGATGGGGACAATCTGTGTAATGGAATTCATCCAAAAACAACCACAAGCAAGAATTTTTATGATCTCTACAGAAAGAATAAGCTGCTTAGCTCTAGATTCTGTGATATGATTTTTATCAGTCCCTCTCTTGTTTTCTTGTATGTGTGAGCTTTATCTAGTGCCAGCTCTCTAGGGTGGAAGTTAAAAAAAAATAAACTGGAAACTGTGCACGCAATTGAAAATAAACATAAAATTTCCCAGCATTCTCTGTCTATAGATTTTTATTAACAAGCATTTTTAGTTCACTGGTAATTCAGGGGCTTGACATTTCTTTTCTTTCAAATGGGTTGCTGAAAAAGGAAATTGCAATAATCATACCTTCAAGATTAATTTCATAATTTGTCTACATTTTTCCATCCAACAACCAGCAGAACATAACAAACTGATTAGTTTTAGTAACACAGCTGATGTTTTACAGAAAACCATGTAAAAATCTTTGCAAACATATTACAAGAAAAATGTTAATCAACCTGTTTCTCACCAGATAGTATCTGAGCAAATATACACAAGCAAGTATTGTAGCATATTTGTAATTGGATAAGGACATTTCGGACGATAAGGTAGTTAAAATATGTAACATCATAGAGCATCCTATATGACCCAAATCATTAAAATCAAATAACTTTGGCAGTGAGATTACTATCCATATGGCTGAGAAATAAATCATGCTTAGTAAAAACTATCCTTCTTCATTATTGTTCATCCTGAGAGATTCATATAAAACAAATTGATTTATTAATTATCTAAATCAATTGTTTTCTAAATTGTTTTCTAAAAATTGCTTTCTAAATGCAGTTCAAACTATTGGTGATTGTCTTTCTTTGTTGTCATAATCCCTTAAAATAGTCAAGAATAAGTCTGAATTACAGATATATTACTTGCAAAATAGTAGTCATAAGCTACCACTGTGTGCCATGTGGTTTTTACTCAATTCTTTAATTTTTTTTTTGCTTTATGTATTTACTTTATTTATTTATTTACTTCATGTTTTTACATACAGCAAAGGGCAAAAATAGCAAGCATACAGCCTGATATATTTTTCATATGTCTATACCCACAAAAGCATCAAAATATAGAATATTTCAAGCACCCAGAAGACTATCTCATGTCCTCTCCTATAGCCCCTCAAAGCAGCCACTATTCTGACTTCTATCAGCATAGATAAGCTTTGTCTGTTTTTGAACTTCATACATGTGGAATCCTTCTGTATACAGCCTTTTGTGTTCGATTTCTTTTGCTTAACATTATGTCTGTAAGATCTATCCATGTTGTGTTTCTTTAACTATATAATTTCCTCTTAAGGAACAAATAACCTTAATAATTAAGGCTGACCTTTTGTGTTACACAAAACTGGAGAGCTGAAACCAGGCTAAAATTCCATGCTTTGACTGACTTGCTCCAAAAATCCTGCCATATCAAGTGGTCAGAGGAAATGTAATGTTTTGCAATGCCATCATCCTTTTGCATAATTCTACTTGCAATTTCAATAGTGTTCTCTATTTATTGATTATTAAATCAGATTGAGTTTCCACTTCCAAACTAGAAGACAGATGAAAAGATACACAGTTAAATAAAGCCTTCATTGCATAAATTCACTGACTTGCCTGAGGCTCTAAATGCCAATTTAACATCAGCCTCATTTAACAAACCACTCTATGGGTTGATATACAAATATCTCTTTCTTATACACCAATAACTCAAGTGCAGTTGATAAGAGAATAAGGCATCTGCCTTAGATGGTCCCAAAGCAGAAAAGAGATCTAAAGTCCCCCTGAGGCTCTTTATGAATGAAAGTGACCTCAGGATCTACAATGAAGAGCTGCAGGCACAGATAGGAGAAACCAGAGCAGTGAGCAAGGTCACCTGAAGTTGGCCATCAGTCTGCAAAGGAGTTGGCTGGTGCAGTTGGCCTTCCGGGTTTCCCTTTGGCCTAGGCAACACTTCCTGGCATTGAATTTCTCTACATGGCATGACTTTTAATGAAAACACTCAAATAGGTGTAGAAATCAAGCCTGTCACTGAAGCTCAAAGGAGCTCCATTTCTACAGGAGTCTCCATTTCAACAGTGTTGAAATAAATCATTAATCAACTAATATGCTCTGGTCACACAGAATAAATAATGAGTAGGGAAGTAACAAGTAGGTAATAAGTGGTAGAAGCTACCTTACTCAAGTTAGCTGAAACAAAACAGATACACATACATAAGGGGTTCTTTAGTGGAGATATCTAGAAGTGAAATTACTGATTTTAGGTTGTGCATGTTTTAGGTTTGAATGGCTACTGTTACATTTTACAGTGATTTTTTAAAGTTTATTTATTTATTTTTGAGAGAGAGGCTGAGCGAATGAGGGAGGGGCAGAAAGGGAGGGAGACAGAGAATCCCAAGCAGACTCTGCACTGTCACTCTCACCATCTGTGAGTTCATGGCCTGGGCTGAAATCGAGAGTTGGACGCTTAACCAAGTGAGTCACCCAGGCACCCTTGCAGTGATGTTTTTTGATATATCTGTTCCACCTTCCTTCATATTTGGTTAGCATATAAGGCTGGACCTCTGCCTTACATTATTCTTCATGTCTTCAGTACCGTGGTACATTTTGTGCCACATCAATCTTCCCTGATGGTGCCTTGCATCTAAATAGCTATCTGCTGAAAAAGAATGGAACTTCTGAAATCCAGAGTAGCTTTGTCTTTTATTTCTCACTGGGTACTTTTTAAGGAAGCAGAAAAATATTTATAGGTGGCAATATAAGATTTACTAGGAGAGGTTTTTAACTGACATCTTGTTCTCCCTAGAAACTTTAGGCCATAGTTTACAAACTCAAATGCCTTTGTATAGCATAATAGGAAGTGGTGGGGACCTATGGGGACCTGGCTAGCCCATCCTGATGAAGATGGCAGGAGCTCAAAAAACAATCTTGAAACTAAAAGGAAACTTATAGACTGTTTAGGCAAAACTCCCCTCTACAGATCTGGATAATGAGGCTCAGGAAGGTTATTTCTCTTCTCAAAGACACAGAGCTAGTGAGTGACAGAGCCCAGGGCTTCTGGGATTGTGTTCTTCCCCACCCCCCACCCTGCCCACTGCCATACCTGCATGCATTGGTTTGATCTATTTGCCCCACCTCCATCCCCCACAGTCAGGTCCACTCCACTCTATTGTTCTCCTTCCCTGGGCCCTGGGTTGTATCATCAGTGCTCCCTTGTTCTCTAGACTCTGGTTGGATTGGCCAATGGCAAGTACCAGCAAGGGAGTGAAGGGCATGGGAAGATAGAGGTTAAGGTATCTCTTCCCCATTTCCTCTCACTCTGGGCAATGTTTTATGGCAGTGGCTATATCCCTCTACAATTTCTACCAGAAGGCTCTCCTCCCTAGAGCCATTCTTAGTGGGCTCTTGGGACACTTTTCCATCTCTTTGCCTCTTTAAGACTGAGATGACAGTGGCTCCTCACTCCTGTGGATTCCTGGGTGCTTCTTGGTCCCCTATTAATTCTGCCTGCACCACTATAGAAGTCACTTCATTAATCTATCTAAAGTTAGATTGTTTCCCATCAGCAAACAGATATACACCTGTGTGTGTAACCTGGATAAAAAATTAAGCAAAGGCAAAAGCTTAGTTCTGCATTTTGAAAATGTCTCTTCTTCCTTATTTTATAGCACAAGCAAACTCTCCTTGGAAATATTAAAAATCTGCCCCCTGAGGAATATGCAAATGGTCAATGAACATATGAGATATTCCAAATTAATTAATTCATCAGGGGTGTACATATTATAGCCACCATCAGAATGGCTAAAATGAAAAATATAGGTAATGCCAAGTGTTGGTGAGGATGTGAAACAACTGAAACTCATGAACCACTGGTAAAAGGGCAAATTGACACATCACGACCTTGGAAAGCAGTCTGGCAGTACTGAGTACAGCTGAGCATGTACCTACTCTATGACCCAGAAATTCTATATTACGTATATTCTTTAGAAATGAGCATATATGTGCATCCAAAGTTATGAACATCCAGAATGTTCATTAGTAGCAGAACTATTTGCAATAGCCAAACACAACAACCAAACTGCCAGCAACAGTAGAATGAATTGTAGTCAATTCACATCATGGAAATGCAGGTCTCTGCAGCAATAAAAATGAATGATCTGCAAGTACATGCAACCAGGGCATTATCACAAATATGATGTTGAATGAAAGAAGCCATTCTCACAGAGTACAAAAAAAGAAAAATTAATGTAAGCTGTTGGAAGTCAGGATATGGTACCCTTGCTGGAAAGTAGTGTCTGGGATGGAGTTTGAAGGGTTTGGGGGACTGGGAATTTCCTGATTCTTGATCTGGGTGCTGGTTATAAGGTGTGCTCAGTTTGAGAAATTCAGCAAAGCATTTACTCTTGACATGTACTTCTTTTTTACACTTCAATAATAGTTGTTGTGTTTCTTTTCTTTTTTTTTTTTTTATCTTTTAAAAACATAAATCCTTTATCATCAAAAACAGAATAAAAGGTCATTTTTTAAATTTTGTTTTTAATTTTTTAAAATTTACATCCAAATTAGTGAGTATATAGTGCAACAATGATTTCAGGAATAGATTCCTTAGTGCCCCTTACCCATTTAGCCCATCCCCCCTCCCAGAACCCCTCCCGTAACCCTCAGTTTGTTCTCCATATTTATGAGTCTCTTCTGTTTTGTCTCCCTCTCTGTTTTTACATTATTTTTGTTTCCCTTCCCTTATGTTCATCTGTTTTGTCTCTTTTTTTTTTTAATTTTTTTTTAACGTTTATTTATTTTTGAGACAGAGAGAGACAGAGCATGAACGGGGGTGGGTCAGAGAGAGGGAGACACAGAATCTGAAACAGGCTCCAGGCTCTGAGCTGTCAGCACAGAGCCTGACGCGGGATGAACTCACAGATCGCGAGATCATGACCTGAGCCGAAGTCGACCACTTAACCAACTGAGCTACCCAGGCACCCCTGTTTTGTCTCTTAAAGTCCTCATATGAGTGAAGTCATATGATTTTTGTCTTTCTCTGACTAATTTCACTTAGCATAATACCTTCCAGTCCATCCATGTGGTAGCAAATGGCAAGATTTCATTCTTTTTGATTGCCAGGTAATACTCCATTGTATATATATACCACATCTTCTTTATCCGTTCATCCATCGATGGACACTTGGGCTCTTTCCATACTCTGGCTATTGTTGATAGTGCTGCTATAAGCATGGGGGTGCATGTGTCACTTCGAAACAGCACACCTATATCCTGTGGATAAATGCCTAGTAGCGCAATCGCTGGGTCATAGAGTAGTTCTATTTTTAGTTTTTTTGAGGAACCTCCATACTGTTTTCCAGAGTGGCTGCACCAGCTTGCATTCCCAAAAGTCGTTGTATTTCTATAAAACCTTCTTCTCCCCTTCAAATCTGTACTCCAGCAACTCCCTCAATTGACATGAAACATTTATTCTAACTGGTGATGGTGTTTAGATCCTGTAGAAATGTCACCTTAAATGGTTTTAGGAAATATAGTGTCAATAGCTGATAGTTCAGGAATCACCATGGTGGGAGCACCTGGGTGGCTCAGTCAGTTAAGCACCTGGCTCTTGAATTTGGCTCCAGTCATGATCTCACAGTTTGTGGGTTTGAGCCCCATGTTGGTCTCTGTGCTCAAAGCATGAGCCTGCTTGGGATTCTCTCTCTCCTTCTCTCTGCGCCTCCCATGCTTGTGCTTGCACATACTCTCTCTCTCAAAATAAATAAGCGAAAAAAAAAATAACCATCGTGTTTTGATGGGGTTCAGGACACAATATCCCCAAATACAGCTCCTTGGCATGTTGAATATTTTAAGCTGAGGAGTCTGAGAAAATGACAGGGACAGGAAGGCCACTTTGACTTCCTCCTCCAGCCCTTCTTCCCCAAAATAGTCCATAAAACCCTTGTGTGAGAGGTGTCCTCCCTAGACCTGTAAGAAAGGAAGCTCTTTATCTCTGAAGAGAAAGGAACACTGAAAGAATCCTAACAAGCAGGACTTGATAAGTTTCCCACAGTTTACTCCTTAACCTACCATACTCCTCCATGACCATCTACTCTCCATCAAACCTAGCATAAAGGTACATAGATCTCATGGTTTCTTTGGGTCTTCACTTCCTTTTAAAGTCTCCTATGTCCCATAAAACGTATGTTAAATAAACTTATATTAAATAAGCTTGAATACTTTTCTTGTGTTAATCTTCATTAATTTTTTAAAGTTTATTTATTTATTTATTTTTTTGTAATCTCTACTCCCAAAGTGGGGCTTGAACTCACAACTCCAAGATCGAGAGTCTCATGCTCTTCTGATTGAGCCAACCAGGCACCCCCAACCTTTATCAATTTAATTTCCAGAAGATCAAGAATCTCATGCTCTTCTGATTGAACCAACCAGGCACCCCCAATCTTTATCAATTTAATTTCCAGACCCAGCCAAGGACTTTAAGAGGGTTGATAAATATATACTCTATGACCCAGACAATTCCCTACACTGGCAAATTACTCAAAAACAGAGATACCAAATTGTTTCTCTCACAAACATCTGGATATTTTGAATCTTGTTGTAAGTGTTATTGCATGTAAATGGCTATAGTGGAACTAGTAAGCTATTGGGAATGGACCTAGTTGCAACATTTGCACTGTTTATAAATTCTGGGTGTCTACTGCCAGAATAAATGGAATTTGTTGGATCCACTTGCTCATTGAATGTACCTATACAATTCCTGCTGTGTTCATTGTATACAAAATGGTGAATATAAGGGCTCAGATATCGTTTTTTAGAAGAAGTGTTAAAAGATTTGGTCTAAATATCTGGAATATTCATGCCACATGACTCGGTCAATGCTTGGACAGGAGGAAGTCTGTAGAAAGTTTCGTTGGGGATCAGAGCAAGGAGCAGGCAGGCAGTCAGCCTGCAGTTACAGCAGTGCGATGGTCATGTTCCAATGGCAGGGATGCTGGGGTACAGGGGTAGCCCCTGAGAGATGTAATTTTCTTAAAGACAACTCTTAGAAATGTTTAATCCAAATCACAGTCATCAACATGCCCGCCATGTCCAACCTCGGAACCATGGAAGGGAGAAAGGAAGACAAGCCAACTTGGCTCAGAACAGAGAAGGAACTATGTAGCTTCTGTAGGAAGGCCAAAAAATGATTGCAACCACATGCGTATGCCAACTTACACTGGGATCTATTTTTTACAACTAAAGATGGAAGCAGAGCCACATAAGAGCGACAACAAAGGGTGAGGTCACGGCTCACCCTGGGATTCAACAGTTCATTAGGAGAACACTTCCAATGACCACTTTAATTAAAGTATTAATTAGTGATGGAGCCTCATTATACTTCCCCCCAAATCTTGCTGTAGCTTTCCCACATTCCTATTTGCAAAAGGACAAAGGCTAAGTAAGAAAATCAAGGCAGGACAAGAAGGACAAGAGAAAATATATTGGAGAGTGTAAGTAATTGCATTTTTACCTTTGAAAAATTAACAAAAAAATTGTCTGCTAAATACTCTCAATAATTTAAGTGTTATGAGAAATATAGTAGTATGAACACAAGTGATTAATGATTCTTTTAATTTTTAGTCAGAAATCAAGGGAGGAATGGAGGGAGACAGGGAGGGAGGAACGAGAAGTAGCCATAAAAATCCACAATTGTTATATGGGAGCATCTTACTAGATATTTATCTAGAAAATAAAGATTTCATAAATCCAATCCTTCTTTACATGCATTTGGGGCACTGTGGCAACTTGGTTATAGATCAAATATCTTTGGTGGTGTGACTTCAGCGACTATCATTGTAGTACTGCTGGCTAGCAGTCTTTTTTGGACAGCAAGTTTTACAAAATTCTTACAGGAGGAAAAATTAAGATTCTGAGTGAGCATATATATTACTTCACCAAAATATATACATTGAATTACTCGGACATAAATGGCAGCCTCTGCATAGGCATAAACGCATGTACTTAAATGTCTTACGCTTTTGATTTTGCATGTTAACTCAAACTTCTTTATAAACCATTTAGTTTTCCTCCTCTTCTCAGTGAAAAGAGCTTTAATTTCCTCCCTTGACATTTGTTAGCAGTACTTGTTCATTCACTACCTTTGCAGAGGAGCATCTGAGGTTGTTAGAAGGATATTGAAATCAGTGGTAAGAAAGGTGACCTTTGAAATTCCCATTTGACTGCATTTCTGAAGAGTAAGAAGGAAGCAGGAAAGACAATATCATGTATCTTTGTCAGTTTAATTTGCTGACAACTGGTGATTACTGCCAGGAAATGGTTATATTGTTCTCAGGAAACTTGAAAGGGATAGAGTGACTCAAAGTTTGGCCTCTCACGTGGGGCAAGGGAATCTTCACAATAGAGACCAGAGGCTCAGCTTCCAGACACAGAAGAGAAGAGAGCAGACCCCCTGGCTGCCCACAGCCAGACAGTCAAACTCTCTAAAACTGTAAGTTCTTGGAAACTGGACTTTCTTTGGTAGCAAAGAAGAAATCGAAAAGCAAGATGTTCAAAATAATTCAGAGAAAAAAACTGCACTCATAGTGATAACAGCCCTATGACACTTCTGTAATATGATCCCTATTATGTTTGTCATTTTTTCTTCCTGCCTTTTTTTTTTTCTTGTCTATTTTCTTAAAATGCATCTTGGTAATTGTGGCATCTATTCAAGTTTGTATTTTGTTTTCTTTTTCCCAAAAGCATTTCTTACATTGCTACATAGTCATCAGGGCCATTATTTTAAGTGGCTGTGTAAAATTCCATGGAGTGGATTACCAAAATTTAGTGCACAGGTGCTTTTCCCAGAGCATATTTTTTTTCTATCTTCTCCAGTCTGCACCAGAGAACTTCACTGTAGTTGGCCAGAGAGAGCCAAGCTCATGGACGTTAAGTCCAATGAAAAATTCCCATTAGAACCAGCTGGATCTACCCCTCCTGCCCAAGGACTGGTGCGAGAGCTGGGTGGGGTGGGGGTAATGAGTATCCATAGCTTTCTATCCCACCCCGAAGAGTTTTGGTGACAAGGAAACAACCGGTGAGTGTCCAGCCCCGAGCAACTCATCAAATGCCAGTTCTCCCTTCATGCTAATCAGTGAGAACATTTTATATGTGTTGACCTTAAAAAAACAAAAGAGCCAGCTATTTTACCAGCAAAATGAGTTTATTCTCCAATAGCAGAAAATTGCAATTTGGGACAAGCAAACTATGGAGAACCAGAGGCAAGTCTGGAGAACAGAAAAGAGGGGTTTGTTTTTATAGGGGAAAACAGGAAGCCAGGAGGAGCTGTATGGCTTCTCCTTGGCTGAGCATGGCAGTTTCTCATTGGCTAGGCTGTTGCTGGGCAAGGGGAAATGCTTCCTTCTTGTTGCTGGGTTATGTAAAATAAGCTTCCTCCAGTTGGGGAATGCAAGGTATGCTTCTTAAGGTGAGGGGTAGTATTTGAGCTCCCTATCAGGGATTCCAGACTCCATCTTTAATGAGGTTTCCTTTATTTTCACATATGTGAGTCAGACTGCTTTAATTAATTGTTTTATAGACTTTATTTTTTAGAGCAGATAAAAATTCATAGCAAAATTGAGCAAAAGGTACAGAGATTTCCTATATATGCCCATGCATGTATAACCTCCCTCGTTATCCACACCCCCCACCAAAGTGGTATATTTGTGAAAATTGATGAATGTACATTGACACATCACTATTACCCAGAGTCCATACTTTATGTTGGTGTTGTACATTCTATGGTTTTGGACAAATGTATAATGGCATATACCTCCCATTATAGTATCATGCAGAATCCTCTATATTTCCCCTATTCATCTTTTCCTACTCCTTAATCCCTGACAACCACTGATGTTTCTACTGTCTCCATAGTTTTGCCTTTTCCAGAATGTTATATAGTTATAATCATGCGGTATGTAAAATCTTTTCATTTGAGCTTCTTTCACTTAGTAACATGCATTTAAATTTCTTCCGTGTCTTTTCATGGTTTCATAGCTCATTTTTTCAGGGCTGGGTAAAATTCCATTGTCAGGGTGTACCACCATTTATTTACTCAACTACTGAAGGACATCTTGGTTGCTTCCAAGTTCTAACAGTTATGAATAAAGCTTCTGTGAACATTCATATGCATGTTTTTGTGTGGACATAAGTTTTCAGCTCCTTTGGGTAAATACCAAAGAATATGACTGCCAGGTCACATGGTAAGAATATGTTTGGTTTTAGAAGAAATCACCCAAGGTGTCTTCCAAAGTGGCTATACCATTCTGCATTCCCACAAGCCATGAATGAGAGTTCCTATTGCTCCACACCCTCACCAGCACTTGGTGTAGTCAGTGTCCTGGATTTTGGTCATTCTAACAGGTGTGTAGTGGGATCTCATCATTGTCTCAGTTTGCATTCCCTGATAATATACATTGTGGAGCATCTTTGCATATTTTATTTGCCACCTGTATATCCCCTTTGGTCAGGTCTTTGGTTTATTACAAATCAGGTTTGGGCTCCCTGTTAAAGTTAGTGTCTCACTCTCTGAGGCCATGTATGTGGATTAGAATCATCAAATGCAAAGAGGCATTTGTGGGATATGTTTCCTGGTGTAAAGGAGCCCTTGACTCTCTCTGAATTGCACCTTTGGCCAGCTGTCAGAAGTTCCTTCCATTATTACTACCCTTAAAATGAGCACACTAAGAATGAAGATTAAACACCCCTGCCTCCCCACTGCCCCCACTCCCCTCCCCAGCCCAGACTATTCTCACAGTTGCCCATGTGTACATGTTGAAAAGGAATTCATATCACACCATTCCTCCATCAAAACCCTGCAGCGGCTCATCCCTGGCCACCCCAGCCTCTAGCTGCAGCTCTAACAGGTTTGGCACACTCCCACCTCTGGGCTTTCACACAAGCTCTCGCTGCATAAAGCAGAGTGGCAACTGGCTCTCTCCCACTTCCCTCCAGACCCAGCTCAAGTATGACTTCCCTTGTCCACACTATTTAACGTTGCAGCTCCCAACTTGACTACATCTAGCTCTTATTTGCTCAGCTTTGTTCTTTTCCATCTGACACCCTGTGCTTATTTATTCACTGTCTGTTTTGCACAAATAGGTGATACTTTCACCAAGGTAGAGTCTTTGTGGATGTGGTTCACTGCTATATCCGTAGCACAGAGAATAAAGATCAGCAATTACAAGATTCTCAACAAATATGTGCTAAATCAATGAGTATTTGAGGGGTGCCTGACTGGCTCAGTTGGTAGAGCACGTGACTCTTGATCTCAGGGTCTCATGTTCAAGCTTCACATTGGGTGTGGAGTCTACTTACTAAGTATTTGAAACAAGTGACTTAGTCATCATTTTGATACTATCATTGGGTCATATCATGTTTAGGAATACATTAAATTTGTCCTTGAAATTCGTGTTTTTGGGCCATCTTTTAAGTGAGAACATACAAGATGCTCTGATTATTTCAGTAATACAATTTCCTTGGCTGTGACCCCAAATACAACCACAGTAAGCCATAGCCTATTCTATAAGAAATATAATTTTTAAATCTCCCATTTTTTGGCTCTTATTTGCTTAGGACAGTTGTGTCTACCTGCAATGAGTCATCTCAAGCAATGAGGATTTTTTTCTGAAAGGCATTCATATGAAATACATATAGCTACTTTTTCTTTTGTCTAGGGAAACTGAAGTTGAGGCCAATTTACCAGAAGTTAGGAGGTAACCCCATGGCTGTGTCCAGAAGTGTCCATCCCAAGCTCTGCTCTCCTAATGGGAGTGTAGCTTCAAGGCAGAGGATTCAGGTCACCTACATCTGGGACATTATAGCAAAGTATTGAAATCAATTCAAGTCAAGCAAAAAAAAACCCAGTATCATTGTTTTCCTTTGAAGTACCAATAATAGAGGTTTATAAGAGGAGGAGGTTAAAAAGAAAACTGGGCAGACAGCTGTGGTTCTCTCAGTCTTCCTATTTCATACCTATTGGCCTCATTTCCAAGTGGCACTCACTGCATTTCCACTGAGCATCTCCTTGCAAAGGACCAGAAGCGCCAGAGGAATTAAGACCCCATGGGAGTAGCTGTCAAACAATGGTTACCTTAAGATGGTGTATAAATAGGCCAATCGTTCGCCCTCAGGAGGGATACTTCGCAGGTGGGTCTTCCACCCAAGGCCTAAGCTCCATCTGCCCACCGTGGATGCTGGCTTAATAACATCTTTGATTGGCACCCCTCCTGTCCTGTATCACTTCCCTGCTCCCTCACCTTCACTACTGTGAAGTGTAAATTCTTTGCACTCTGATGCTTATCCTGGGATCAGCTTCTGAGGGAATACACATTGAGACAATATCCATTTCAAAAGGGTATCTACCTGTGCCAAGGTACACTTTCATGTAAAACCTTTTATCTTGTTGCTTTCAATCCCCTTCTTTCTTTCTCTCTCTCCTTTTTCCTCCTTTTCTCTGGATTCCTAAAACCCCACATTCTTCTCTTCTCTGCTCTTTCTTTTCATGCTCTTAAATGACAGTTCACCTACCTGATTGCAAACCCTGTGTTGCTGCTAAAACCGAATGGTCAGTTTTACAGAACCTCTCAGGCCATTGAGAGGTCTTGGAGGGATTAGGACATTATTAACATATTCAGACAAGGAAAAATATGATCTCCTTGCCTGTGGAAGCTTCAGTTTACCGACAGCATGCTAGGGCAGCCTCTGGAAACTTGGCACAACTGCCTTTTAGACTCATGGACAGTCTTGCAAAGGCAGAGCATATGAGAGTGCAGTAAGAAAGTCGATAAACCAAGGGCAAGACTACTCCGACATGGCTCAGGACTCTTCACTGAATGCTACTAATGAGCCCAGGCAATCCTTGCCCTGGGGGCTTCCATTTGCATCATCTTGTGGTGTGCAAGAAGCTAAGAGTGCCAACCCAGAAAGTTTCGTGAAAGTTTGACAACACCAAGGGAGGTTACAAGCCACCTACTACTTGATCTCTGCATAATCAAACAAGAACTAAGTAATTTCAGCCTAGAGCAAAGTACTCACCCCCGTTACATGTTGCTTGGGTGACTTGCATTGCAGTTCCTATGCTTTTATTATCTATCTACTTATTTAGTTAGTTTTAAAGGTTATCAGATTTTTTCTTTAAGTTTATTTACGTGTTTAGAGAGAGACAGAGACAGCATGAGTGGGGGAGGGACAGAGAAAGAGGGAGAACAGAGAGAATCCCAAGCAGGCTTTGTACTGTCAGCGCAGAGCCTGATGCAGAGCTGGAACTCACCAACAATGAGATCACGACCTGAGCCGAAACCGAGATCCAGACGCTTAACTGACTGAGTCACCCAGGTGCCCTGAGAAACTGCTTCTAAAGCCACTCTTTTGTAATCTGTGTTTTCAGAGGTGCAGATTTGGGAAGGATAGAAATATATGGAAAGAAATTATTGGGGTGATAGCTCTGGTCAGAGTGCAGATTTGAACTTCCAGATGTTAATTTCATACAGTGTGTTTCTAAAGACATGAATGGTCACTAGAGCACACACTGCTGGTGTCTCCCCTCCTGACACCCCCATCTTCTCAGCACTCCCATCTCTGGGCATGCCAACCCAAAATCTTCCAGTTATAAGCCCCTGAGGACCTTCTGAGGCCTCTGGAGCCACTGTGTACTTAGGAGTCGTCCTCCACCGACTGGTGGACCTGATGAATAAGTACTCTGGCAACCTTGCCCACTCACTAAGTAATGCTGAGGTGTGCCCACAAGCCTCCCAAAGTGCCTGGGAAAAGCAAGCTGCACATGCCCATCATTAACCTGGTGGATAATACAGCATTCGCTGGCTGTTTCCCTTCCTTGTCTCTCTCCCTCTCTCTCCTACCAATGTTACCTGAAGTCATCTCAAAAGTAAACACCTGCACCCTCACCCTCATCCTTGTCTCAGGTTCTTTTCTGGGGTCACATGCTAAGATTGACACAAAACTCAGAAGTCCGTTGAATATTGAAATTATGCTAAAATTAAAAAGCTAATGATGGAATGAGTTAAAGAATCTTTTTCCTGATACTTTGGTTTAAGCTTAGATATTTTCTGCAGGAACAGCACCAGGCAAAATGTGAAGCAACAGGAAAAATTTGTTTTACAGGTGTCCTTGTCTTCCTTTTAATATGCCAAGCACCCTGCTTCCTCATGACTATGGTGACCCTCCGGTTGTACTGAATGTCCTCTTCACTACTTAGACCCTTCTTCCTAGTTCCCAAATCATACCCTGAATCTTCTCAGAACTCCCTCTGATTCAGTCAATGTTTACCATCCTATATCTATGAGTCCTGTGGACAGGGCATAGTATGTGAATCCCCTAGACATTCCTCCCCTCTTGTAGCCCTCGAGACATGGGAAGTATGGCCACAGCTGCTACTCCCTGGTCCCCTAACACCTCTGGTTGTCTCAGTGCCCCCTGGATGAGACAGTCTTCATCAGAGCCTCATGCTGGGGCAGGAGCCACAGCAGGGGTGACACCCACACAATCTGACCTGCTTCTTCCCACCACTACTGAATTCCAAAGTACTACACCATATATAGTAGGTTCAATATCTACGTGCCTATCAATAACTAAATTCTATTTCCCTTCTCCCTGATTCTGAGCCGGCCCTGTGACTTGCTTTGACCATAGAATGTGGCAGAAGTGATGTGGACAAGTCCCAAGCCCAGGCCTCCATAGCCTTGCCTATTTCTATTCTCATCATCTTCCATTGGCCTCTTCCATGTCCTCATCTGCTGGGAAGATTAGGATAAAAGACACCAAAGAGGGAACTGCAGTCAAACCAGCTGTCCCAGCTGAGCCCTGCCTCAACCAGCTGGCTGAATGTGGCCACATGAGTAAGTCCAGGAGAGGTCAGCAGAACTACCCATCAGCCTATAATTGTAAACAAAATATATTAAGTTGTTTTAAGCTCGTAAGATTTGGGGTAGTTTGTTGTGAAGCAATAGATGATTGAAACGACACTGGACATGGGATTTTTTTCTCACTGGTTACCTAGTGGGTTGAGGTAAGACCACCAAAAATGCAGGGGAATTAACATCTTGTGAGGGAAACGTAGGTCAGTGAGAAAGAAGAGATGAAAAGGAGTCTCAGTAAATGCTTCTCCTTTCTTCCTCTTGACAGACTGTCCCAGGGCCAAGTGTACTTCACAGCCTGAGAGACCACTGGCAACACCGAGCAGTCAGCTATGTTTTCTTAAGAAACTATGAGCAGCTCAGTAATGTGTCCCACCCTCCCTGCCCTGCTCCTCCTGTCCCTTCACTCTCGCTGCTCTGTGATTGTACTTTCCAATAAAGCCTGGACACACAAGCTCCAACTTGGATCTGATTCCCAGACAGTCCAGGTTAGGACATCCTGCTATCTTTTCCCCAGGAAGCAAGTAACTATGGGGCACCCTCCAGGGTCCTTATACCTTTTACAGAGGCAATTTCAAAAAAGACACTACCCCCAAAGAGTAATTGTAACCGCAGTACAAAACTCTACACTTCCAGACAGATGTAGTCTTTTGTCATTTACATCACTGTAGGAAGCTATTGACTCTGCTTCTGAGACTAGCTTAGCCCTGTTGTTTGTATGTGCAATTGAGCTGAAAATAGCAGAAGGGGATTTGGACTTGAAATAACAAAATAGTGCCGATTTGTTTAAAGTGTGTGTGCGTGCGCGCGTGCACACACACACACACACACACACACACTACCCTTAACAAAGAAACTAGTTTTTATTGGTTTCCCAGGGTTGCCCTAATAAGTACCACAAACTGAGGGGCTTAGAACAACAGAAATTTATTCTCTCACAGTTCTGGAGGTGAGAAGTCCAAAATGAAGGTGTTGCCGGGACCATGCTTCTTCTGAAATGTTTAGAGGAGAATCCTTTCTTGTCTTTTCCTAGTGTCTAGTGGTTTTTTTTTTTTTTTAATTTTTTTTTTTTATTTATTTATTTTTTTTAATATATGAAATTTACTGTCAAATTGGTTTCCATACAACACCCAGTGCTCATCCCAAAAGGTGCCCTCCTCAATACCCATCACCCACCCTGCCCTCCCTCCCACCCCCCATCAACCCTCAGTTTGTTCTCAGTTTTTAACAGTCTCTTATGCTTTGGCTCTCTCCCACTCTAACCTCTTTTTTTTTTTTTTTTCCTTCCCCTCCCCCATGGGTTTCTGTTATGTTTCTCAGGATCCACATAAGAGTGAAATCATATGGTATCTGTCTTTCTCTGTATGGCTTATTTCACTTAGCATCACACTCTCCAGTTCCATCCATGTTGCTACAAAAGGCCATCTTTCATTTTTTCTAGTGGTTTGCTGGCAGTCTTTGGTGCTTCTTGGCTTGCAGAAAGCATCACTCCACTCCCCTATCTTCACTTGACATTCTCTGTGTCTCTTCATGCCATCTTCCTTCTTTGCATGTCTGTCAATGTACCTAACCTCGTTTTTGTAGGGATATCTGTTAGACTGGATTAGGGTCCAAACTAATGACTTCATCTTGACTTGATTACCTCTGTAAAGACCCTATTTCCAAGTAAGATCACATTATCAGGGGCTGGGGGTAAGGACTCCAACATATTATTTTGTAGGGACACAATTCAATTCATAGCATAGTTTGAGAAACATTTGGAAATAGGAAACTATCTGACATAACTTCAACAAAAACTGGATTGGTGTAGTTGCTTTTAATTCCCTTCTTTAAAAAGTGCAGTTAAGCTACATAAAACACAACTGCATTAACTTCCAACGAGTTTCAAGTTAATGCTAAAATGTCTTTCATGCCTGTAATATATGATTTATTAAAAGAATTCTATCTGTTAATAGAGGATATGTTTAGGTAATTGAGGGTGTGTAAGCATGACATGATAGAGGATAATAGAAGTGGCAGTACATAAAATGTGTAAATTTTCAGAAGTGAGAGTTGACATGAATAATTGGTCAAGATTGTACTTTTGACACCTAAGAAATTTGATTCACAATAGATGAAGAGCAACATCTCACACAATTTTATTCAACAGGAAATTTAAAAAATTAGTTCACACGAATTCAAGTGGTCACAATGACTGTAGTGTACTTAGTTCTTAAGCTACAAAAGACTAATATATTTGTGCCAAAAGTAAAGTTCTGTGATGATATAGAGCTGGAAGGTAAAAGAATGTGAAATTTCTAGAATTTCTATAGAGAATGAAATGGAAGAGTGTCTGTCATCAGAATGGTCAATAAACACAACGTACTTTTTCACACATACATGATGCAATGTGGAAGTACAGACGTATTTTTTTAACGTTGGCATAATTCAAATACCATCAAATTTCATCAACAGTTGTTATTTTTGGTCACTTGATTATACCCATCCTAGTGGGTATGAAATGATATCTAATTGTGCTTTTGATTTGCACTCCCCTATGACTAAAGATGTTGAGCATCTTCTCATGTGTTTACTGACCATTTGTATCTTTTCTTTGGAGAAAGATCTATTCAAATTGTGTGCCCATTTTTAAATTGGGTTAGTTGTTTTATATTATTCAGTTGTAGGAGCTGTTTATATATTCTAGATACAAGTCCCTTATCAGATACATATCTTGCAAATATTTTCTCCCATGTTGTGGGTTGTATTTTCACTTTTTCAAGAGTGCCTCTGAAATACAAAACTTGTAACTAAAAAAATTTTTTAAATTTAATTTTGATGAAGTTCAATTTATTTTTTTTCCTTTGGTTGTGCTTTTGCTATCAGATCTGAGAAACCATTCGCTAACCCAAGGTTACAAAGATTTACATGTATGTTTTCCTCTAAAAGGTTTATACTTTATCTTTTACATTTAGGTGTTTGATCCATTTTGGGTTAATTTTTATATCTTATTTAAGGTTAAGAGTCCAGCTTCATTCTTTTGTATGTGGCTATCCACTTGTCTCAACACCATTTGTTGAAAAGACTATTACAATGGCATCCTTGTCAAAAATCAATTGATTATAATGTATGTATTTATCTCTGGACTCTTAATTCTATTTCATTGATCTATATATCTGTCCTTATGCCAGTATCACACAGTCTTGATTACCATAGCTTTGTAGTAAGTTTTAAAATTAAGAAGTGTTAGTCCTCTAACTTTATTTTTCTTTTTCAGCATTATTTTGGCTATTCTGGATCCCTTGCATTTTCATAGGAAGTTTAGAATCCACTTGCCCATTTGTGGAAAAAAAAAGCCAACTGGGATTTTTGTAGGGAAAACAGTAAATTTGCAGATCAGTTTTGAAGAGTATTGTCATCTTAACAATATTCAGACTTCCAATTCACAAAGATGGGATGCCTTTCCATTTATTTGTCTTCTTTAATTTCTTTCAATTATATTTTATGGTTTTCAGAATATAATGAGCTTGTTTATTAGCTCTAGAGTATGTGTGTGTGTGTGTGTGTGTGTGTTCCTTAGGATTGTCTATAGTCAAGATCATGTCACTTACACACAGAGATAGCTTTACTTTTTCCTTTCTGATGTGAAATACTACTTATGCCCTTTTTCTTGTTTAGTTGCCCTGGCTAGAATCTCCAATACATTGTTGAATAGAAGCAGCAAGAGAAAGTATCTTTGTCTTTTTTTTTGACCTTAGGGGAAAAGATTTCAGCTTTTCATCAGTAAATATGAGGCAAGATGTTGGTTTTTCACCAAGTTGAGGAAGTTTCCAGAATGTATTTTTAATTTGTTTGCAAAATATACTTTATATTAAATTCATATACCATGTCTGGAAACTTTCTACATGTAGGAAATCAAACATGTGCTGAAGAGCCGATGCACTGTAATCTCCTATCCTTGAATTTTTTGTGGAATCCCAGATTACAATGAGCCTGTGACCAACCAGCTCTCATTTAAAGGAAAGGGAATGTTCTCCAAGGTTGCCTGCCAGAGTTGGAGGAAAAGGGACTGAAGACTGTGACTCCCTGAGGAATTCTTCCAAGATTCAGAACTCAATAGACAAAGTCCATGTTCCAGTAGCAGGTTCTGAAAAGAGTCTCAGTGGTTCTTTTTTTCCAGAAGGAACCCACAGTTATGAAAGGCCTTCATTTATGAGTCTATCATGAAAGCATTTTGTGCTAAGTATGGAATAATGTTTTTTAGGAGCTGCAAGGAACAGGAATTTTGCCCAACATTTGGATACATTTACGTGGCTTTGGAATTAAATGAGAAGTATGATATACATATCATAGATCTCAGGAAATCCCAGCCACGAGCAAGTATATGCTGAGAGTTTGAGTTCACTCATTTTGTCATAACAGAGAATGCCAGTTGTAACAAGCCATCCTTGAGTAGCCATATAAAAGAATTCAAAAAGTCAAAAAGACATTACTTATGGGCAGTATTTGTGAAAGTGTGGTATTCATACTGCTGGTGGTGGGCAAAATAATTCTAGATGTCAAACTACAAGAGTAAAACTCACCAAGAACAACTGCTCAAAGCTAGCTTACTTAACTAAGCAGTTAGAGACTTCTTTGAGATGGCAGGCTCCTTTTCAGTCATCACTTATCACATGTTGATACTTGGCCATTGGTACAGCTCAAATACTTTTGCTTTTGAATTGGCTGAATTTTTGTTGCCAATTTGCAGGTGTCTCCATACTGCTCCCAGGAATAGGAGAAAACCTTGAGTTTTAATACAATATATGTCACAAACTTATTTGTATAAGGAAACATGGAGCAAATACTGCACATTGACAAGTAACTAAGGTCTCCCTTTACCACATATTGCCCCACTCAGAGCTTGAGCTGGTCAACCCAGTAATTTACTGTATGCCTAGTGATAAAATCACCAAGAACATTGGTTTATCTCCACTTCTGACAGCCAGACATATGCTTAGTTCCAGGACCACAGATTCTATATTTCATCATGCAAATGCCTACAATTACTAAAAAATAAGAGAGGAGAGTGAATATATTTATGGATTATGTCAGTATTTCTGAAAATGTGGTATTTATATCTGGTATCTGGTGTGGCCCAGATAATACAAGGGAGTCAGAAAGATCAACTTAAAAAATTTTACTAGTTATATACTTATGCTAATATGTATTTAATATAAAACTAGCACACAAAGTCTATATTTCATTATTATAGCTTATGATAGAGCTAAAATAGGAAATTAAGTTTTTAAAAGTGAGCCCATTAAAAAAAAGTGATAATGAGGCAAAAAAATCAAGAAAGTTGTTAGTGAATGTCTCAGATATCAACATAGTAGTAATTACAAAACAAAACAAATTCAGTGGCATGCAACAATAAGCATTCCCATGCTATCATGTGGTCAGTTGGCACAATTCCATGCTATGTTTCTCACTGCAAGGCAGTTCTACCTGGGGCATGATTTTCTCATTACAAAAACTAGAACGTCCCAGAGGGATGAAAACATACATGTGTGAAAACACATGATGCCTTTTTAAAAATACTTATTTATTTTTGAGAGAGAGAGAGCGAGAGAGCGCACAAGTGGGGAGGGGCAAAGAGAGAGGGAGAGAATCCTAAGCAGGCTCCACGCTGTCAGCACAGAGCCTGATTTGGGGCTTGAACTCACAAACTGTGAGATCATGACCTGACCTGAAACTGAGAGTCGGATGCTTGACAGACTGAGCCACCCAGGCACCCCAACACATGATGCCTTTTAAGGCCTAGCCCTGGAACTGACACACTGTCACTTCTGCCCAATTTCCATTGACCCAAGCTAGTCATGCGGCCATGACCAACATCAGTGGGATGGAGAAGTATGCTGTTCCCATGAAGGTTGGAGGTGGGGGAATGAATACCTGTTAAGCAATAATTTAATCTAACCCAACCACCAGAGTAAATGATTGAAGTTTTAGGGTACCTGGGTTAGTAAAGCCCATCACCTTAATGAAGAACGCATATCAAAGTCATACCCTCATTAGTGTTGTTTTATACTGGAAAGGTTACATGTATTAAAAATTGTCAAATAATATTTTATCATAGCAAAAAGTTGAAAAAGAACAAAAATATAGAAGATTAAGATTGCACATCGCTATTCTAATTTTCTAATCCTGTTCCCAAGAAGTAAATCCCTGTTAGTTTATAGTGTTTCCTTGGTTGTTTGTTTGTTGTTTCCAACAAATGTAAAGTCATACCACACATACCATTTCTAAATTTTCTTTTACTTAATACACTGTTGACATTTTCCCATAGAAGTACACAGTATCTATGTCATTATTGTTTTTTTAAATATTTATTCATTTTGAGAGAGAGAGGAGAGAGCATGTGCATGTGCAGGGTTGAGGGGAGATGGGCAGAGAGAGAGAATCCCAAGCAGGCTCTGTGCTGTCAATGCAGAGCACCACAAAGGGCTCAATCTCACCAACCATGAGATCATGACTTGAGCTGAAATCAAGAGCTGGACACTTAACTGACTGAGACACCCAGGCTTCTCTCTACATCATTATTTTTAATGGTGGTGCAATATGTCATAGTATGAACATAACATAATATATTAAAGAATTTCTATGCTGACAAACATTTAGGTGGTGCCCAATGTTTTGCTATCACAAACAAGAGCAAAGGAATGTATCTATATGAAAATCTTTGTATACTTAGGAATTTCCATATTATTATTCCCGAGAGAGAGTTGCCATGTCAATGCACATTTAAAACTTTGGTGGCTACTTTTGAATTACCCTCCCAAGTGGCTGTACCAACTTCTATTCCTTCCACTGAGTTATGATGATTCATGGAACACGCTTGAGCCTTCAGCATCATTACATTTGGGAGTCTTCTGATATTAAGTATATAATTGACTGTCTGAAACCAGAAAACTTTTCTACACACTTAATTCTGTAGGAAACAAAATTTGCCTCATGTTGAGAACATATTTATGGTGACTATTCTTTCCCAGCTTATGATTTTTGTTTTTCTCAGAAGAATTTCTAACCCATTGGAATGACAATAATGAAAAAGATTCAAAAAATCAATGCTGGTGAGGAGGAGGACCCTCAACTGGAACTCTTGCTAAGGTGGAAGTGAATGTTGCTACAGCCATTTTAGAAAATTATTTGGTAGAATCTACTAAAATTGAACATCTGAGTCAACAATTCAGCTTCTAGATTTATACTCAGCAAAATTCTGCACATGTGTTCATCATCCAAAGAAATGTACTAAAATGTACACAGCAGCACTATTCATATTAACCCCAAACTTGGAACAATCCAAATGTCAAGCAAGAGTAGAGGCATAAATTGTGGTACAGTCATGGAATGGAGTATCATACAACAATGGAAGTCAATATTTACACCTATAAGTAAAAATACAGATAAATCTTGCAAACAGAATTTTGAATGACATAAACCAGACACAAAGGAATTTGTCTTGTAGGATTCCAGTTATAAGAATGTCAAGGAGAACTGAAATTATTTAATGCTGTTAAAAGTTGGGATAGTAGTTACCTTTGGTATGGTGTGTAGAGACAGTGACTGGAGATGGCAGGAGGGGTCTTCTGGGACGCTGATCCTGTTCACTTCTTAACCTGGATGCTCACCTAGGGGTATGCTATTTGTGATAATTCATCAGTCTGTTCCAGTATAATTGGTGCACTTTTTTTTTTTTTTTTGTATATGCTATATCTCAATACAAAGTTTGTTAAAAAGGAGTTTTGGTGAAAATTTGTGTCTGTTTTTTTTAAGATTTTTCTTAAAAATGTGCTTATATCTTTGAGTTCTATTTTTTTGAAGTTTATTTATTTTGAGAGGGAGAAAGCAGGGGGAGGGGCCGAGAAAGAGGAAGAGAGAGAGAATCGGAAGCACGCTGGCAGCGCAGAGCCCAATGTGGGTCTCGAACTCAAGAACAATGAGATCATGACCTGAGCCAAAATCAAGAGTTGGACACTTAATCGACTGAACCACCCAGGTGCCCCTGAACGCTACTATTTTTGAATTAGCAGTGATGGAGTAGTTCCATCTACTCATGTCCACGGCAGCATACGATAAAACTAGCAAGAGTGAAGCAAGGCCTTGGGCATGTGCTGGGCATGTCCCTTCTGGATGCTAGCAAGATTTGTTCCAGGTTTGATGCAATCAACACTGCCTCATTAAATACTTGCGCTGATAGGGGGCCATCAAAGCCTGCACACCAAAGCGGACACTGAGCTGTGTTCGTATTAGAATATTGAGAAAACTTAGTTCCTGAATAAAGTGGTGAGGAACAAAAGTAGGGCTCTGACCAGAGGGCATTTTCTTGCGCTGCTTGAATCGGAGGTTGCAGACACCATGAAAACAGTAATCACTGTAATCAGCTGAGACTTCCTCATTCACGGTTACTCAACGCCTCCATCTGGCCCTGCTGGCTCAATTGTTTCCCCATGCAGCCAGTTGCCTATCGACTTGATTGCCAGGCCAAGGAAGGTAGAGCAATACCTTTCTTGTCACAAAGGGGCGTTTGTGCAGAGCTGTCTCTAGAGCTTGGCTGAAGCCTTCAGGCCTTGTCATCCCGCAAGGTGCCAACTATCTGGAAACTAACCTCTTGAAATGGAGTTAAAAAAAAGTTTTGCTTGGAATTTGGGGGGAGGCTTTAATACAATAATAGCATGCATGTTGTCAGGATTAGGATTTCATGAGTTTTTGAAAGACAAATACGTTCATGAAATCATGGCCACAATCAAAACATTTTCTTTTATTTAAAAAAAAATGTTTATTTTAATTTATTTTTAAGAGAGAGAGAGAGAGAGAGCATGAGCACAAGTGGGGAAGGGGGCAGAGAGAAAAAGAGGGAGACACAGAATCTGAAGCAGGCTCCAAGCTGTCAGCTCAGAGCCCGATGTGGGGCTCAAACCCGTGAATCCATGAGATCATGACCTGAGCCAAAGTTGGATGCTCAACTGACTGAGCCACCCAGGCACCCCACAATCAAAACATTTTCTTTATCCACAAGGTTTCTTCAAACCACATTGCAATCTACCCCTCCCTCCCCCACTCCCACCTCATTGTCACAATAGGCTAGTTTGCATTTTCTAGAATAAACTTGCTTTTGAATAAATGAGTGTGGCAATGGCCCAAATCTAAGCATCTTTCACACATGTCTGTGTACACACATACACACATGCACATATGCACACACGTACAGACAGCAAGTACACGTGTGCACACACATGCACACACACACAGTCCTTTCTAAGGGGAGTCTTTCTATAGTCTCACACCAAGGTAAAGAGCCTTGGGTAGTTTGGGAGCATATCCTGTGACCTCCTGACCACACAATTGGAAGAAGGCAGGAAACCTGAACTTTCAGTAGCCTTTCAGAGGGTTGGTTTGAGTACCCTGCCCAACAGGAGGGGCCATGAGGCTACAGCAACTACCAATAAGCAGAGGCTTTGGGTCAGCACAAACCATGGTCTAGAGAATGGAGGTAAGATGGCAGGGGGTAAGACAGGGGTAAGATGTAGCAGCTACAATAGCAACTTCTAGCAAGCACCTAGTTCTAGAGGCTGAAGTCCAAGATCAAGGTGTCAGCAAGATTGTTTCCTCTGAGGCCTCTCTCCTAGGCTTGTAAACATCCTCTCTCTTTCTTTACATGATCTTCCCTCCAGAGATGTGTGTCCTAATCTCTACAAATAAGGGCAGCAATCATATTGGATTAGGGCCCACCTTAATGACCTCATTTTAACTCAATTACCTTTTTAAAAGCCGTCTCCAAATAAGATCACATTCTGAGGTGCTGGGCATTAGGACTTCAACATTTGGGGGTAGCAGACACAATTCAGTCCATAACACCCATAAAGACCAGGGATGGGCTGACTCCTCCTGTGGGCTGGGGGTTAAGGGCCACAATGGACCTGAATCCTGGGGGCAGGAACCCCTCTTGGTTCCAGACAAAAACCTTACATTTCAGTGAGTCCCTCACTCTGTACAACTGTCTGTGAGTTCCCAAAAGATTCCTCTTGTCCTTGTTCATCTTTTCTTGGAATAAACCCCTGTTACTTGAGGATAGCCCAACTAGGTAGCTTTCCTTCGAAGCTAAAAGCATACATCACTGTGAATGATAACAAATGTCTGCTTACAAGTAGGTATATACAAGGATAAGAGGTTGAGAAATGAACTCTCAGCTTACATGGGAGGGAGAAAAGGAACTAAATTCCCTTTTTTGCTATTCATAATAACCTTTTTTTTTTTAATGTTCTGGCATCTAAGGTAACAATGAAATCAGGCAATTCCAATTAATACAAAGAGGTATTTATTATGCTCTTTTAAATCTGTGCTTATAAACTTCTCTTGGGCAGAGTACCCAAGCCAGAAGTACCCAATTATATGTTTAATAAAAAGTCCATCAGAGGGCAGGCAGAAATAGTAGGATGTCAGCTCTGGCTCCTGTGGGATCACGGGTTTTAGTGCAGCTGATAGGGGAATTTGCCTGGCTCTACATTTTTCTAAATATAATCTTCTGCCAAGTTTTCTCAGCAAAGTAGACTTGTTGCCCAAAGCTATGAGATAAAGGCAAGTTCTTCAAGGAAAAGGATTCATAAGACATAGAATTGAAATAGGGAAATATTCCTCTAGATCTTGCCTGGGAGGGAAAAGTTCACATGTCAGAAAGCAGTTTTGGGGCACCTGTCTGGCTCAGTCAGTAGACCATATGATTCTTGATCTTAGGGTTGTAAGTTCAAGCCCCACCCTGGGTGTAAAGCTGATACACAAAAAAAGCATTTTTATTTATATTTAATAAATCAAACTGAACACACACAAAGATTTGGGGAAGTGCCATTCTCAAACAGCAACATTTTCATGAGGAAAGAATGAAGGTCAAGGGTTAATTTTTCCCCCAGTTAGTTTACACACAGGCTGTAACTGGTGGTCCCAGGGCCATGGCTAACCCACAGACAGGTTTTTTTGTTTGTCTTGCTAAAATTAAAAATATGGGTATTGGAATAAGCTACCAAAAGTTTAAAATTGGGAATTTTTGTGCAAATGTCTACATTTCTAGCTTTTCTTCAGCAGGTGGAAGACTTGGCAATGTTGGGTCCTAAATGGTAATAATTATTTGAGCTAAACAGTGGACATAGCTTTGAGATTGACTAATATCCAGTCCTTGGCCAAATCCTAGCTAGGCTCATATGAGCCCTCCTCTCTACTAGGCTCAACCCTGGCCTATAAAGAGTTGAAAAAAACACTCATGGTTTCTAACAGCTCAAGGCCATATACCTAGGATGACCCAGCCCCCCTTAAAGTGCCTGCCTGAGAATTTCCTGTTTGTTCCAGCCACTACCTGAGGGTAGGGCCCTTGCCTCCCAGTCTCTGTCAGAGGACAGGAGCCTAATTTCCCCAAGTGTCAGTTAACAAACTCAGATGCATCTCACATACAACATCTTCCCTTCCCACTTTTTATAATTTTTCACTTGCCTTACTCTACTGAGACACCACTCACTGCCCCCCACATTCCTTCATTCACCCCTTAAAAGGCTAGTCCCCTCATACAAGTCAAATTTGAGTTCAGTTCACACTGCACACTGCACACTTTTCCCTATTGTAATAGTTATTACTGATTAAAGTCTGTCCTTACCACTTTAACCAGACCTGGCTTTGTTTATCTTTGACAAAATGTAACACACCACCCCCAGTTTACCCTGGTTCCCACCCCCGCACACTCCTTTCTATGTGTCTAGGCTGCATATAAGTTGTCAATTATCACCTTGGTTGCTCTGTTATTTCACATAGAAGGAAAGAGAAAATAAAATAATTTTTATGCCCATATGTCTCTCCCAAAGAGGGAAAATGATAGATACAGAAAGCCCTATGTCTCAACAAAAATGGGAGAATGCACGATCTTTTAGAAACAAAGGCCATGCCTACTTAATATGGAATACATTGCTCTCACTACTTTACTCCTAGACATTATCTGACTGCTTCCTGAAGACACCTGCATTTGTGTATCAGAATCTCAAGTACCCACATCAGGCCAATTGTTGAAGGCCTAAGTAGCTAAGCCATGGGGACAACAGTAATGAAATTACAGGCTTGAAAGCTACCTAGGGTATCTCCCCATACACTTTAGCCTCTATTTTAGTGATCCTCAGGTATTAGGTTTCCATGTGAGACCAACCATCCTCAGTTTTCATAACCTGATTTCTTATCCCTTCAAAGCTGAACCCCCAAGTGTGTCAAAAGGAAGCATTTTAGAGACACTTGGTGTTGGACAAGCAGGTGGTCCTGCAGGAAGGAATGGTCCATTTTTCCCTGTGCAGCTGCATCTATGGGGTCGGCAGGTAGTTGAGGACTGATGTTCTGGGACATCGTGTCCAAGATACTGAAGAGAACAAAGCATTAAGACTGTCAACATAAGTTACAAGGCAGCGTCAGCTTCTGGCTTCAAGCATCATGAGCTGTACTGTACTTGCCTGCTTATTCTTATTAAAACTTCAATTCCGGGGCACCGGGGTGGCTCAGTTGGTTAAGCGTCTGACTTTCACTCAGGTCTTCGGCTCAGGTCCGACTTTGCTAATAGTTTGTAGGTTTAAGCCCCACATAGGGCTCTGTGCTGACAGCTCAGAACCTGGAGCCTGCTTCCTATTCTGTGTCTTCTTCTCTCTCTCTCTGTCCCTTTCCCACTTGTGTTCGCTCTCTCTCAAAAGCAAATAAATAAATAAACATTAAAACAAAATAAAAAAACTTCAATTCCAAGTAATATTTATTGTCTCAGGCCAAGGACCTGATGACTCCCTGATCAGCTAAAAGGATTTGGCTTTATCAGTGTCCAAGACTGTCTTGACAAAGGATAGAAAATATTAGCACTTTTCCAACATGAAATGGTCCAGGCATTTAAGCTTAAGATAATAATTCGTAAAGGAATGATTTTATCTCTGGGGAGAAGTTTGGAGAGTTATGGGTGGGCTAATTTTTTTCCTGTTTTTTTTTTTCTGTTTGTAAGACTGTGTCTAAGAGTCTATAGCCCTCCATCATTAAGAAAGAATGCCACAGTCATAGGAATTCTTGACAAGACCTTGCTTGGCAGGAATTGGTGAATAAGGGTAGGGGCCACCCAAGAGGACTCTAAAAAGTAGGGAGATTAACCAGACTTACGTTCCTTTAAGACCAAGACACTACTTCCACATACTTCTGGAATCCTTGGGTACCAGACCAGTGAAAGAGAGATATATAAATGACAAACACCAAGCCTCTGCTCAGTGGTGATTGTGTGTGTGGACTGAACCATGAATGCAGGGTGTCCTGGAAACAATCAGAATCAAGTGGGTTCATTCCATCAACTTTTCCAGGAAAGATGGGTTTATTTATTTAACTTTCTATTGTAAGGAATTTGAAACATACACAAAAGTCAACAGAACCATATAAACACCCATGTACTGACCACCAGCCCTAACTTCCATCAACCCAAGGCTGGTTCTGTCTATTCACACCCCATCCCATATTATGTTTGTTGCAAAATTTAAACATTATATGAGTTCATTCATAAACATTTAAGTATATAGCTCTAAAAATAAGCACTATCTTGAACATAACCACAATAATGCCATTTTCTGACCAAAAAAATTAACAATATTTTCTAATGTTACTATTTAAATTTCAGACCATCTCAAAAATGACATCATTTTTTCAGTTTGTTTGAATAAGGATTCAAATAAGAGTCACACCATGGTTAGGTTGCAATTCTGTGTCTCTTAAATCTCTTTTAATCTGTATGTTTTCCCCTCCATTTCATTTTAAATTTACTTAATTTATTGTGTTGTATCATATTTATTGTATTTTAATTCCAGAGTAGTTAACATACAGAGTTATATTAGTTTCAGGTGTACAAGATAGTAATTCAACACTTCCATATATTACTCAAGTGCTCATCAAGATAAGTGTGCTGTTGGGTCTCCTGGGTGGCTCAGTCCGTTGAGTGTCTGACTCTTGATTTCAGCTCAGGTTACAGTTCCAAGGTTGTGGGATGCAGCCCTGTGTTGGGCTTTGTGCTGATTGTGAAGGCTGCTTGGGATTCTCTCTCTCCCTCTGTCCCTCTCCCCTGCTCACTCACTCCCTCTCTCACTCAAATAAAATTTTAAAAAAATTTTTAAAAAGCTAAGTTTACTTTTAATCCCCATTACCTATTTCACTCATCTCCTACCACCACCTCCCCTCTGGCAACCATCAGTTTGTTCTCTATAGTTAAGAGTCTGATTTTTGATTTGTCTCTCTTTTTTCCTTTTCATTTGTTTGCTTTGTTTCTTAAATTCCATGTGAATGAAATCATATGGTAATTGTATTTCTTTGACTGGCTTATTTCACTTAGCATTATACCCTAGATCCATCCATGTTATTGCAAACGGCAAGGTTTCATTCTCTTTTTTTATGGCTGAATTGTATTCCATTGTGTGTGTGTGTGTGTGTGTGTGTGTATATATATATATATATATATATATATATATATACCATATCTTCTTTATCCATTCATTAGTTAATGGACATTGGGCTCTCTCAATGGACATTGGGCTCTCTCCATAGTTTGGCTATTGTTGATAATGTTGCTATGAATATTGGGGTGCACGTATCCCTTCAAATTATTATTTTTGAATTTTTGGGATAGATATCCAGTAGTGCAATTACTGGATCATATCTTTATTTTTAATTTTTTGGGGGATTCTCCATACTATCTTCTTCAGTGGCTGCACCAGTCTGCATTCCCACCAACACCATCTTCTTTTTTTTCCTTGCTCTATATCTGTTGAAGAAACTGGAGGTTATTTTTCAAACTGCATTTGGAAGTAAAAGCAGAACATATAGATGAATGAAAAAAAGTCTTTCCACCAAATCTCCCAGCCACTATAGCACTTTGCCTTGTCCTTTATTATGTCCCCTGCTGTCTTGCATTAGAATTGTTTGTCATGTTATTCTTTCCACCACTCATGTACCCTGGAGCCAGCAACAGGCTCTTACTTATTTCTGGGTCCCCAGACCTAGCACATTGTCCCATAAGTATTTCCGTTATTAAACACAGTCAAAAATTCTTGTACGAATGGAAGTCCATGACACACATGGAATCTGAATGGGTCTGAGAGGAAGGTTTGTTTGTATAGAGCCTGTGAGGAAGTGGTTCCCACCCAACAATGTGGGGTGACCAGAGTGTGTCAGGGTCCCTGTGGCAGTGGGAGGAAATGTGGGGAATTAGAAAACATTCCCACAATGGCTCTGATACTTATCCCATGACAGATGGTGAGAATGGCCTCAGAACTCTACCCCTCCCTGTATCCAGGCCCTCTGTCATGTGCCTTTTCAGTTGTCTCACTAAAAAGGTGAGTCTCTGTTCCCATCCTTTGATTTGGCTTTGGCCAAAGGATGTCAGCAGATATGATGCATGTAGAGAGCACTTTTCCATTTTCTCTTCCTGTCCTGCTCCTGTGCCTTCACCATGAAAAGATGCTGTAGCTAGCCTGCTGGAGGATGAGGAGTGTGGAGCTGAGTCCAAATGCCCCAGTCATTCCAGCTAGGTCCATGGCCATTCTGATCAACCAACACCAACTGTCCCCCAGATTTGTGAGTGGGTCCCACTAAATCAGAATTGTCCAGCCTAATCAAGTCTGAATCACTGAACCTCAGACATGTGAAAAAATAAATGCTTCTTTTTTAAGGTGCTAAGTTTTGTAATAGTTTGTTATGCAGCATAATCATGGTGGTGGGTAACTGATACAGCTTCTCTCTCTCTCTCTCTCTCTCTCTCTTTCACACACACACACACTTAAACACACTCATTTAAATACATATATAAATATATGCACACATATAACCTCTAAATTGAGAGCCACTGACTTCAATCTACAGAGGAAAGACTAAAAATGATAAAGATAAGCTATAAGGACATCAGGGAAATTAAATAATGGTAGTTTGGGTGATAGTTCTTGTGAAAAAAATTTTTTTTTTTTTTTTTTTTTTTAATTTTTTTTTTTTTTTTTTTTTCAACATTTATTTTTGGGACAGAGAGAGACAGAGCATGAACGGGGGAGGGGCAGAGAGAGAGGGAGACACAGAATTGGAAACAGGCTCCAGGCTCTGAGCCATCAGCCCAGAGCCCGACGCGGGGCTCGAACTCACGGACCGCGAGATCGTGACCTGGCTGAAGTCGGACGCCCAACCGACTGAGCCACCCAGGCGCCCCAATGAAAAAATTTTTTATATAGTCCACTTCTTGACACAAATGTGAGATTGACATGCCTGGGTGGCTCAGCCAGTTAAGCATCCAACTCTTGACTTCAGCTCGGTCATCATCTCATGGTTCTTGGTTTCAAGCCCCGCATTGGTCTCTGCACTGATGGTGAGGCACCTGCTTGGGCTTCTCTTTCTCCCTCTTTCTTTTCCCCTCCTCCTGCTTGGGCTTCTCTTTCTCCCTCTTTCTTTTCCCCTCCTCTGCTCTCTCTCTCTCTCTCTCAAAATAAATAAATAAACTTAAAAGTTATTTAAAAAAAACAAATGGGGGATTCTAATGCTATAATGAATAAACTCAGGTTGGAAAGGGATAAGACTGAGTGAAAGTGAAATGTTTTTAAATGATTCCTTTTGGGTGACTCTTCACTTCGTAGGTATAAAGAACTTATTAAGTAATCATGTATTAGGCCTATTGTTTGTCTTTCTTACAATTCTAGAAGTAACTAGAATGAATTAGGAGAGGGTTAAGAAATAAGATTTTGCCTCCTTATGAAAATCTTTTTGCATTGTAATGATCATGACAAATATTGTACTCTCTTCTTAGCAGCAGCAACAATAAGAGCAGCTAATAGTTACTGAGTGCTTTCCTTGTGCCAGACCCTGGGCTTGCCACCTTGTGTCCATCATTGCATGTAGTATCAACACAAACTCCTGAGGAGGGAACTAATGCCATCCCACTTTACAAATGAGGAAACAATCTCAGAAAGATCAAGTAACATATCCTAAGTTCACCTAGATTGAAAATGGCATGCTTAACCCTAACATGTGTGACTCCAAAACCAGTGCTCTAAAGCATGTCACATCATGTCATAAGACTTTAAATTACATTATATTACTATATACAATTTCCTGAAAGAAGGGACCCTGACTTTACTCTCTGTAGTGTCTATCCCATGTCTATCTCCCATGCACCTAGGCAGAATACTCTATGTATAATACATATCAATAAATAATTATTGAATTGAAAATTAAAAGCCTTAATTTGTATTCTACCATACCTTTGGCATCCTGCTCTTTCTCAGGATAGCCAACTTTTTGGGTGCCTGTGCCCATCTCTGATGTTCTTGCAGTGACAGTGGACACCAAGAGCTTCCTGCTTCTGCCATCATAGCACCTTTGCACTTTTCTGCCCCAGCTTTCTTCAATGCCATGGAAGCCCACATAATACACAGCAAGTGCTGAAAGGAAAAGGAGTAGGGGAAGTTCGTGCCTCTAGCAGCACCCCTCCACAAAAGAGAATAGGGGCTGGTGGGTAAACATCCCAACCCCTTATCCTTTGGTGGAACAACTCTGAGGCATGTCCTACACAGAGAATCCAAAGTAGGACTGAATTCAGTGACCCATAGTGATGACTCATCCCCATAGGTCATCCCAATAATGGCCAAATGACACATCCTTTCTAGACTTCTCTTTCCAGATCACTAATTCCTCACTGTAGTTTCCTGGGACCACCTTCCAAATAACTCTGGGCACCTATGTCCTTGTTGTAGGCTCTGCTTTCAGGATTATCCAAACCAAGGCCCTCAGTCTTCTCCCCACAGTAAATGGCACTACTATTCTGGCACCTGGTTGTTTAAGACAAACACTATGTATTATCCTTCACTTTTTTCTTTCTATCTTATAGCTCACCATATCCAGTGGCAACTAATCTTCTCCCTCTTCTCCTTGCTTGACCCCATTCTGCCCCTATCCTTCACTCAGATTTCTAACAACAATAGCCTCTAAACTTCCTACCTTCAGTTTCCAAAATGATCTTTTAAGGTGTTAATCATGCCACAGTGCTCTTCCACTGAATACTTGTTGGTGGCAATAATAACAGGGGCATTTTCTAGGTGCTATTATCTGTTCTGAGGATGCTAGGTGTATTAAACTCATTTAAATCTTACAAAAACCTTGAGAGGTAGTGACCACTTTTATCATTTTATGATTCAAAGGAAAGCTGAATACATAGTTACATAAGAATTAAACAATTTGTCAATCTTCTTAACACGTGACCTGCTTTACACCTTCCAACTTTTTTATATTGCTGGATTACTGGTGAAAATGATTTTTCTAGTTGTGTTTTCTGTTTGATGCAATCTGAAGGGGAGAGAAAAACTACTTCAAATTTACAAATCTGACGCAAATTAACCAGAATCCCTTTATCGGATGTGTCTTTTGCAAATATCTTCTCCCATTCCATAGGTTACCTTTTAGTTTTGCTGATTGTTTCCTTTGTTGTGGAGGAAATTTTTATTTTGATGAGCTCCCAATAGCTCATTTTTGCTTTTGTTTCTCTTGCCTCTGGAGACGTGTTGAGTAAGAAGTTGCTGCGGCCAAGGTCAAGGAGGTTTTTGCCTGCTTTCTTCTCGAGGATTTTGATGGTTTCCTGACTCACATTTAGGTCTTTCATCCATTTCGAGTTTATTTTTGTGTATGGTGTAAGAAAGTGGTTCAGGTTCCTTCTTCTGCATGTTGCTGTCCAGTTTTCCCAGTACCGCTTGCTGAAGAGACTGTCTTTATTCCATTGGATATTCTTTCCTGCTTTGTCAAAGATTAGTTGGCCATACATTTGTGGGTCCACTTCTGGGTTCTTTATTCTGTTCCATTGATCTGAGTGTCTCTTCTTGTGCCAGTACCATACTGTCTTGATGATTGCAGCTTTGCAATATAGCTTGAAGTCTGGGATTGTGATGCCTCCTGCTTTGGTTTTCTTTTTCAAGATTGCTTTGGCTATTTGAGGTCTTTTCTAGTTCCATACAAATTTTAGGATTGTTTGTTCTAGCTCTGTGAAGAATGCTGGTGTTATTTTGACAGGTATTGCATTGAATACATAGATTGCTTTGGGTAGTATTGACATTTTAACAATATTTGTTCTTCCAATCTGTGAGCATGGAATATTATTCCATTTCTTTGTGTCTTCTTCAATTTCTTTCATAAGCTTTCCGTAGTTTTCAGTGCACAGATTTTTCACTTCTTTGGTTAGACTTATTTCTAGGTATTTTATGGTTTTTGGTGCAATTGTAAATGGGATTGATTCCTTGATTTCTCTTTCTGTTCCTTCATTGTTGGTGTATAGGAATGCAACTGATTTTTGTGCATTGATTTTATATCCTGCCACTTTGCTGAATTCATGGATCCATTCCAGCAGTTTTTTGGTGGAATCTTTTGGGTTTCCATATAGAGTATCATGTCATCTGCAAAGAATGAAAGTTTGACCTCCTCCTGGCCAATTTAGATGCCTTTTATTTCTTTGTGTTGTCTGATTGCTGAGGCTAAGACTTCCAATACTATGTTGAATAACAGTGGTGAGAGTGGACATCCCTGTCTTGTCCCTAACCTTAGGGACAAAAGCTCTCAGTTTTTCCTCATTGAGGGTGATATTAGCGTTGGGTCTTGGTCTTTCATATATGGCTTTTATGATCTCGAGGTATCCCTACTTTCTTAAGAGTTTTCATCAAGAAAGGATGCTGTATTTTGTCAAATGCTTTCTCTGCATCTATTGAGAGGATCACATGGTTGTTGCCCTTTCTTTTATTGATGTGATGAATCACATTGATTGTTTTGTGGATATTGAACCAGCCCTGCATCCCAGGTATAAATCCCACTTGGTCATGGTGAATAATTTTTTTAATGTATTGTTTGATCTGGTTGGCTAATATCTTGTTGAGGATTTTTGCATCCATGTTCATCAGGGAAATTGGTCTATCCAAAATCTATAAAGAACTTATCAAACTCAACACCACAAAAACAAATAATCCAGTGAAGAAATGGGCAAAAGACATGAATAGACACTTCTTCAAAGAAGACATCCAGATGGCCAACAAACACATGAAACGATACTCAACATCACTCATCAACAGGGAAATACAAATTAAAACCACACTGAGATAACACCTCACACCTGTCAGAATGGCTAACATTAACAACAGATGTTGGTGAGCATGCAGAGAAAGAGGATCTCTTTTGCACTCTTGATGGGAATGCAAACTGGTGCAGCTGCTCTGGAAAACAGTATGTAGGTTCCTCAAAAAATTAAAAATAGAATTGCCCTACAACCCAGCAATTGCCCTACTAGGTATTTATTCAAGGGATATAGGTGTGCTGTTTCGAAAGAGCATATCCACCCCAATGTTTATAGCAGCACTAGCAACAATAGCCAAAGTATGGAAAGAGCCCAAATTGTCCATTGATGGATGAATGGATAAAGAAGATGTGGTATATGATGGAGTATTACTCAGCAATAAAAAAGAATGAAATCTTGCCATTCACGACTATGTGGATGGAACTAGAGGATATAATCCTAAGAGAAATTAGTCAGAGAAAGACAAATATCATATGACTTCACTCATATGAGGACTTTAAGAGACAAAACAGATGAACATAATGGAAGGAAAATAAAAATAATATAAAAACAGGGATGGTGACCAAAACATAAGAGACTCTTAAATATGGAGAACAAACAGAGGGTTACTGGAGGAGTTGTGGGAGGGGGATGGGCTAAATGGGTAAGGGACATAAAGGAATCTACTCCTTAAATTACTGTTACACAATATGCTAACTAACTTGGATGTAAAATAAAAAAATAAATTAAATAAAAATTTTAAAAAATTAAGCAGAATCCCAAGAGAAAATGTGTACTATGACAAGAGAATCTAACTGTACTATGAAATCTATGAATCTACCTAATATGAAATAACTTCACTGGAGAGAGTGTTGGTGGGGGGGTGGTGGTGTAAGGGAGGGTGTTGACCTTAGTCACTTTAGAGATGAATGGAGTCTGTAATTCTAAAGGGACAAGGAAATGCACAAAACCATTGTACTCTATTTGAAAAACTTGTTTTCCATAGGGGATAGTTTAACAAGTCTGATACTGCTATACATGTATATGGAACTGAACAATTAAGCCAATGCATGGTGATGATGGGAGCCAGTTTCTCATTGTTGGAGTGGGAATTTACAGATGAACAAGAAGAGGAGGCTGGAATGAGCCACATGGTAATAGCTTGTAGTTAAAGAGGTCAGTAAAAACTCATGTTTGTTTGTTTGTTTAATGTTTATTTTTATTTTTGAGATACAGAGTGCAAGGAGGGAAGGAGAAGAGAGAGAGGGAGACACAGAATCGGAAGCAGGCTCCAAGCTCCAAGCTGTCAGCATGGAGCCCGATGCGGGGCTCGAACCCATGAACCGTGAGATCATGACCTGAGCTGAAGTTGGACACTCAACGACTGAACCACCAGGCACCCCAGAACTCATGTTTTAACTCAGTATAAATACACATGTTTACATATGTGTTTACATGTATTTCTTTGCTCTCTCCACTTGAGATGGCCTAGAAGCAATAATACCCTTAATAATAAGAACACCTATTGCCCACATCTTGGTTTCTAATACCATTCTCCAATAAAAGGAATCAGGGCTCATTTTATAACTGGGGTGGGAAATATACCAGATGAGTCTGGAGCCTTGTAGTGCTATAAAATAAGGAAGCATCTGGGGCACCTGGGTGGCTCAGTTGGTTAAACTACTGATTCTTTGTTTCAGCTCAGGTCATAATCTCACAGGTGGTGGGATCAAGCCCCGTGTGGGCCTCTGCACTAACAATGCAAAGCCTGCTTGGGATTCTCTCTCTCTCTCTCTCTCTCTCTCTCTCTCTCTGTTCTCTCCCTCCCCCCCCACCCACACTCTCAAAAGCAAATACATAAACATAAAAAAAAAATTAAAGGAGACCCTGGGTAATTCTGTCAGTTGAGCATCAGACTTTGCCTCAACTCAGTTTGTGAGTTCAAGCCCCCACCAAACTCACTGCTGTCAGAGCAGAGCCTACTTCTGATCCTCTGTACCCCCCTCTCTCTGCCCCTCTCCTGCTCCTTCCCCCACCTGCCTCTCAAAAAAATGTTTTTTAATTAAAAAAAATAAAATAAGTAAGCACTAAAAAATATAACACGCTGAAGTGGGAATGTCAAAAGACCATAGAAGACAGCTGAAAGCTGAAAGAGCCCCCAGTGGCCAAAGCTACAACAATATGAGCAACAAAACAAATAAAATGGTATTAAATAAAGCAGTAGTAAAATAAAAAAATAAGTATCTGAACCCAAACTGATATAAGTAAATGATGAATCAACTAATTAATGGGTGAGAAGAGACAAATCACCCAGGCAGAATTCCAAGTAGATTATGTAGATATACCAGTCTCAAGGTGGTGGAGACAACTCTCTACTCCTTAAGTATGGGCTGCACACAGCACTTCCTTTCAAAGAGCACTGTGTGGAAAGAGGAAATAAAAGAGGAGCTTTGCAATGGAGAAACCTGACACACACTGCCTCAGCTAGGTGCTCAAAGGCAGTATCAGCAATCATATTTGTGATTATAGTGTGTGCCCTTGATATGAGGTGAAGAAAAGGGCACTTCATCTCTGTGACCTTCCTCCTGAAAACCCATAATCCCATTCCAATGATGAGAAAAACACCAGACAAATCTTAATAGGGGGACATCCTACAATATACCTGGCCAGTAACTTCTCAAAGCTATCAAAGTCATCAAAAACAAAGGAAGTCTGAAAAACTGTCAGTCAAGAGGAGCCCAGGATAACAGGATGACAAAGTGTAATGTGGTGTCCTGGATGGGATCTTGGGACAGAAAAGAGATGTTAGGTTAAAAATTAAGGAAATCCTGATAAACTATAAACTTTGTTTAATAAGAATGTGTGGGGGGCACTTGGGTGCCTCAGTCAGTTGAGTGTCTGACTCTTGATCTCGGCTCAGGTCATGATCCTAGGGTCGTGAGATCCAGCCCTGAGTTGGGCTCTGCACTGAGTGTAGAGCCTGCTTGAGGTTGTCTCTCTCTCCCACTGCCCCTCTCCGCTCACACTCTCTCTCTCTTTCTACAGTAAAAAAAAAAAGAAAAGAAAAGAAAAGAAAAGAAAAGAAAAGAAAAGAAAAGAAAAGAAAAAAGTGTCAATATTGGTTCATTAATTGTAGTAAATGTCTAGTACTAGTGTAAGATGTCAATGATCAGGGAATGTGTGGTCAGAGGGCTATATGGGAATTCTTTGTACTCCTTCTCAATTATTCTGTATATTCAAAACGGTTTTAAAAAATCAAAAAGCAAATAAGGAACAATAAACAAAATAAAAGAAAAAGCAGATTGAGTTATACCACATGTGCTTATATAGTACTCGTGGAGATTTGACAATTTCTGGTGAAGCTCACAAACCATCCAGACAGATAACTGGGATGTCAAGGGGGACAGCATTTGGATCAATTATCTGGTCCCACTATCAACAATGATCAAACTCATTGTAAGAAATCCAGATCTGATCCTTGATTTGTGGTGCAGAGACATCTTTGATCCATTTCCCACTCCTACAAGAACTTAAGAAATAAGAGATCTAAAATTTCTTTCTGGAAGCTTCTATCTAGAGATCCAAAGGGAAAAACATCGAAAGGAAGAAAACTAAGTCTGTAAACAAGCTTCTGCAGTGTTACTTTGAGGTAAAGCCTTTTGAGAATAACTTCTGCCTGTTGAAATCACTGATGGACTTTGTTTTTCACAACCCAAAGGCCTCACCAAGGCAAAGTCCATTACTGTAACTATGGGAAATACATTGAATTTGTTCGTGAAGCAAGTGGCTTCCCATCCACCCCCTTGGCTTATTTGCTTTCCATAGATATTACTCTTCAAGGAAGACTCTGACCAGTCTTTGTGTCTGCATGGCCCCTCCAATATCTCAGGCAGGCATCTCACCTATATTGAAGTATAACTAACAAATAAATGTATAGAATACTTAAAATGTGCATTGTGGTGATTTGATATATAGATACAGTGTACAAGGATTCCTACCATCTAGTTAATTAACACATCCATCAATTCAAATATTTATCTTTTTTTTTTTTTTTGGCTAGAACATTTATGCTCTGCCCTCTTAGCAAATTTCAAGTAAATAATACAACATTATCAACTGTAGTCCCCATATTTTACATTCGATCTTCAGACCTTGTTTATCTTATAGCTAAAAGTTTGTGCTCTTTTACTAACCTTTCCCTACCTGTCCCTGGTATTTTTAAAGAAAACTAAATGTCAGATTGACTTTTAAGTGAATAGTTATGCAAACGTTAAAAATTATTGGTTCCATTCTTGATTTTCCTTTTCTGCCTCAATCATTATAAATTTGGGTTTCAGTCTGGTTTGGGTGTTGTCGGAGCTCCTTGGCCCTTTACGTTTTCAAGCACACCTACCCTTGAGATGTTTTCACCTCCTACAGCCAGCCTGAGTCTCTGGCAGGGCTGTCCCTAAACTGTGGGAACTCACTTTGCCTGCAGAGCAGAAAACAGAAGTGCCTGGGAATTTACTGCCCTTAGGGGCAGCCCTGACAAGTGACTCACCCAGGGCAGGCACGGGGTGGTGCAGGGGTGGAGACTGGGTCTGCCACCCCCCCATTGGTCAACTCCCAGCATGCCCTCACCAGGCCTGAGCCAAAGTAACCCTCAGTGGGATTTCCCCCGAGAATTCACCTGGTTTAGCTTTGCTCCCTTCTGTGGTGTACTATCCCACTTCCAGGTTTTTCCTGGGAATCCTTCATCATAAATCCTTTTCACACAAAACCCTGTCTCAGGGTCTGCTTCTAGGGATCAAGCCTGGGACACAACTCAGTTCCCCATTTAGGAAAGGAGATGCTGTGCAGGAGTGTGATTGGCTTATAAGCTATTCTGGGGGTGGCCCCTGGCCAAAGACTGAGCAAGGCGCAGGTGCCAGGCCTGGCCTTTCCTTTCAGGGTGGGGCTCCTCCAGCAGGCAGTCCCTTGCTCTGGGGCTCCCAGCCGGGCTGCATCTTTCTCAGCTTGCAAAGACAAGGTTGCCAAAGTCCCCAGGTTGCCAGGTCCCCAGACAACACCTACGGCATCTGTTGTTTGTTGGGGGTTTTCATGTTTTACTTTTCTTTTAAAAATTGTACATTTTACTTTAGCCACATCAGAGTGAGGTAACCCCTGAAAAATCTTTCTGGAATGTTCCCGTTTCCTTTTCCCCCCTATAGTTTGCCGGACTAACTTTTTTCTCAGATTCCTGTTTCCACAAGGAAAAGTAAACAAGTCACAACTTCGATGGTATCTGCCAATGTGCAATGGACTTGTGATCCCGTGAGCATTGGGAATCAATTTCTTTCCTTTTATGTTCAGATTCAGGGATGAGGAACAAAGAGGGTCTGTAAATTTTTGAATCCCCATTCATTTGCTGACAGAGAGAGAAATGGGGCCAGGCGAAAGTGAAGGATGCTTTTCTCAAGGTTCATGGTAAGTTGTGGTTTTGGCCCAAATATCCTGTGCTAGATCTGTGCTCACGAAGCTAGAGCAGAGCTTCTCAACATTGGCACTACCAACATTTTGAGACAGGTGGCTCTGTGTTGTGTGGGATTGTCCTGTACATTGTGTGATACTCAGAAACATCCCTGGCCTCTACCTGCTGGATGCCGGTAGTACTGCCCCTCACCTCTAGCTGTGAGGGGTAGTACTGCCCCTCACCCTCAGCTGTGAGCTGAGATCCTCACCCTCTAATGTGTTCCCAGACATTGACAAATATCCCCTAATTGGCAAAATCATCCCCTTCTTGAGAACCACTGACACAGAGGTTGCTGTAGTCTGAATGTGTCCCCCTCCCCATATGTTGAAACTTAACCTTTGGTTAGGAGGTGAGGCTTTTGGGAGGTGATTACGGCAGAGTCCTCGTGAATAGGATTAGGGCCCTTATAAGAGAGATCTGAGCAAGCTCCCTTGCGCCTTACACCACCTCATGATATGACAGGAAGTCAGAGACCTGGAAGATGGCCCTCACCCAACTGTGCTGGCACCCTGATTTCAGACTCCCAGCCTGCAGAGCTGTGAGAAATAAGTTTCTGCTTATAAGCCAATCAGACTCTGGTATTTTGTCATGGCAGCCCAAATCCACTAAGACAGAGGTAAAGCATCCCAGGAAAAAAATACCAAAATAATGATGGCAAATTCTTCCTTTTCCTCTACCGTTCTCTTCTTCCTGGTACTTTTGTTTCAATCCCCTTTTGCCTGAGGGCAAGGCAACTCTGTGTGTCTTCTTTTTTCTAAGGGAACAAAATTCTCCCTTCTCCCCTGAGAGTCCCTGACCCAAGTGGCTGTACCCAACATACTGCCCAATCAGAGCACCTTCCATGGCAACTTTGTTCTCCACAGAGCAGACTTATGGTCCAGGAATGTGGGAAGGTTACTGAGTGACTGAGAGACTGAGAGAAGGAAGAAGCTACAATATCGGTGCCATTGGATTGTGGGCGCCCAATTTATAAGCATCTTAATGGCATTGTAAGTGATCAAGGGGGCCACAGAACAGCCTGCTCATTAGAATGACATATGAATTAACAACCTTGCCACCTGGCCAGCTGTGTGACTTTAGGAAAATTATTATGCCTTTCTGAACCTCAATTTATTCTTCCATATGGTGGCAAGGTTGTTTTGTGGTTTAAAGGAGATATGAATATAAAACTGTGAGGATAGTGCCTGACATTCAAAAATTGGTCCATTCCTGGTTGGCATTATTATTGGTGTTGGTTGACATTTTATCATCAAAAACAATTCTGCCCATGCCAGTAAAAGAAATTGTATTAAATTACTTAAATACTTGAACTTTAATTTTTCTCCATAAAAGCTGGTGGATAACCATACTTACTCTGCACTGTTTTTGATTGTCTTTTGTAAAACACCAGTATTGTCTTGGTTGCAGTGTGGGCTGGGGAGGGGTTGTGGGCACAGGGTGGGGCAGAAAGGAAGGGCCTACTTAGCCCTGTGGCTGGCGAAACACTCAAAGGGGCTGGTATTTTTGTAAATCTCTATTCCAAAATAAAATCCTTGTTTCTCTTGAATCTTTTCCTCAAGTGGAGTGAGTATAAGTCTTTCTCCCAGAAAGAATGGAACTTCTCAGTTCAGATCAGTCAGCATTACACACTCTTAGACACTAATAAAACAATCACCACCACTCGCTCATTCTTTGGTCCTTTTACAAGTCAGGCTGCCAGATTTCAGACTATTTCTCTATTTTTTCCATCAGCTGCCACAAGCTGGGGGATCCTGATTCTGTTCATCTCACCCACATGCGCACTGCCTACTGCATAATAAGGGAAAAATGCAGGCAGAGACATTTTAAACTTCCTCACCTCTGGATTTACCATAAAGAATGCTGGTTCTTTCCTTTTTTACTTCCCATGATTGACCTGGCTTCTGGGGGGAGGCCACATGTGTAAAAAAGAGCACGTTCTCCTGAGAAGGAATGGCCTTGTCCACAGAGCTGGGTCTCCTGAAGTCTTGACAGGTAGGCAACAAACTACCTATGAAAGTCATCCTCAGTTCCCTGGCAAGTATTTAGTATTTCAGGTGAAATGGTGTTGTGGTTAAGAGGAGGGTTCTGGAGACAATCGACTTGGGTGCAAATCCTGGCTCCAGGGGGACCTGAGCAAGTTTTCAATTCTCTAGGCCCCAGTTTCCTCCTCTGTTGAATGGGGGTGATATAATAATGACATAATAACAGTAGCCCCCAGGTTTGCTATAAAGAGTAATGGCTGCAAGTACTTGGAAAGCACCTAGAACCATGCCTGGATTGGTTAAACATTTAATATACATGACATACGATTATTATTAAGCCCCTTGCATCTTCCCCAAGGAAAGAGAGAGATGGCTATGCTTGGGCAGGGCAGGTTGTGGGATCTCATTATAGGATAAACGGTAAGATGGCCGTGGAATATGGTTAGACCAGGAGCTGTCTGGAAGCAATTTCTTGACTGTAGCACTTTTGACATTTTGGGCCAGACAGTTCTTTATTGTGGGGCCATTCTCTGTGTGGTAGGACATTTGGCAGCATCCCTGACCTCTACCCACCAAATGCCAGCAGCACCTCTGTATCCTTAGCTACGACAACCGAAAATGTCCCCAAACACTGCCAAATGTCCCCTGGGAACAAAATCTCCCTCAGTTTGGAGCCTCTGGTCTAGAGGGAAATGAGGAAGCAGAGCAAAGGAGAGAACCAGAGAATAGTGACGTTAACTTGACTTCTCCTGGAGAGTCATAACTGAGTAATGCTTGGTGGAGATGGCATCGTATGAATTAAAGCTTTTCCCTTCTATTTCTCTGGTAGTCCATGTTGACAGTATGTATTTGGATATGTGTGTGTGTGTGTGTGTGTGTGTGTGTGTGTGTAAAAACTGGTCTAAAAAGAGAAGGAACAAATACCACCTCTGTAAAGGGAAACATTTTAAATAGAAATGTTTTCATGGCATGTGATTGAGGTTTATTAAGATTAATAAAAACAGCTGTCACCTCCAGGAGTTGTGTGATGGGTGACTGCTGGTGGCTTTTCCCAAGGCCATGGAGGACTGATATCAGCTGTGGCTTTCCCATGTCACCTGACCCCAGCCCTAAATACACACTCTGTGTCACAGACTGGACGGTGTTCTTTACTTTCTTCCCACCAGGACCGCTAAGGAATCAACCCTTTAGGAAATTCTAGAATGCTAGAAACTGCCAACAAGGCCCAGAAAACCACAAGCCCTTTCCCATTCGTTGTAACAAGCTGGCCAATTAGCTTTTTAAGAAGATCTTCTCAGGCTCTGATCTCCTGGGGATCTCCTTAAACTACAGATTGTGATTCAGTAACACTAGGAAGGGACCTGAGATTCTGCCTTTCCAACATGCTCCTTGGTGATGCCAATGTCACATGTCCACAGACAACACTGAGAAACAAAGTAACAGTGGACAATTTGACACAAGTTGTTTCAGCATCTAACACAGAATTTTCAGCAACAGTTTGGAAACAACAAAGAGGCATTTTTATTGTCAGGAAAATAAACAGCCAGGGCAGGGTTTTGTCTGCACAGGCAGGCATCTCCTCTTGTTTTCCTCCTATGTCGAGGCAGGATGGAAGGGGGTCAATACTGTATGAGTTTCATTAGGCTGGTGGCTTTTCTCTCTCATGTCCTCCTGTATTTCTGTTATGTGTGAAGGACATAAACACCTTTTAGGAGGGATGACAGAGGCAGAAAGGGAATATGGCAGGAGCCTGAGCCCCCGAGTCAGACCTGGCACGTGGGCAGAGGCAGGCGCTGGAGGCCACTCTGTGTGTGGTGCGCAGGGTCACTTGGAAATCCCCCACGAACAGCCAGGAGGAGCTTGAGAGAGGAGTGGCATAAGACACTGCTGTAAACTACACTGATTTCCCAAAGGATTTTACAAGTGCTCACAAAAGTAGAAAGGATAATCTGAACCCTGTGGGTCCTTTATGAAGAGGGAGATTATGGTTGGGCTTCGCCACAGCCTAAGGGTGTAGAACAACAGGGCTATTGTGGAGCCAGGCATTCATATTGAAGACAAAATATTAGCTGGGTGGTCCAGGATAATGAAGGCATTTATGACTCCGGCTAAGCATATGTATGTCAGACTGATCCACAGATTACTCGTACAGAGTCTGGGCTCACGAGGACTCCAGAAGGGTGAGACTGGCTGGGTATAGATTTGGGATAAAGGCACCAATGATCAAAGCGGCTCAGAAGGATGAAAGAGCTGTTTATCTGTGACCTGGGGATACAATGGAAGGAGGAATACCATTGCACTGAAAATGGAGACTGGTTTCCAAGAGCATCCTTAAAAACTCTGAATTTTAGATAAAATGGTCTCAATCCAGCACTCAGAGGGAAAACACACACCAGAAAAACAATGGACAGTACGAGGAGCTTGGGAAGCCAGGTGACCAGGTGGCCAGGGCACAGGTCCACAGTTGGGATCTGGGAAGACAAACCTTTGGGTTGGTTGGCTGTGACCTGGAAAGTGACCTTGGACTGTAAGGGTTAACTTGTAGTGTAGGGCTAACCTGTAGCCTTAAGAAATAACAGCTTTGTTTTAACACTATAGGTTAAGAGATAACAGCCTTATCCTATCAATCAAAGGATGTGATTAGTGTTTGATTGGATTGGGGCAAGGGCCTGTTTGAACTGTTTCCACCTGGGAACTATTCCTTCATTTTGTTCCCAGGTGATAATAAGATGATGTGGTCAGCTATAAAAACTCTGTGTCCTGGCTGGTGGAGACCGCACTCTGGTCAAGGGTGTCGGTCCCGATTGATAGGTTTGCCTTACCTCTCATTGCAATAAACTTTGTTGTGACTGTCACTGGTGCCCGTAGCATTCTGTTTCAGGAGTCGTGTGGATGCAACATTTGGTGCATTGGCTGGGAAAGTTAAAGGTCTGAAACAGGGCCCTTTCCTCGGATTGCTCCGCTGACCCCTGAAAGGAGGCTCAGGATTGGGAGAGGTAAGGATTGGGGTGCGCCATTTGAATGACTCAAGAAGGGTGTGCCAGACGTGGCTATAGACCCAGAGTCAGGGTTCCTACCAGAATGCCAGTGGGTCCCATTTGGTTTGGTTTCTGTTAGAAAGGATCCTACTTTTATGTGGCTGCTGCGGCCTACTGGCCTCGAGATCTCGAACTTGTGTTCTCTTCGTGTCTTAATTATTTTCTTTCCGTTGATTGTGCATCATTCTCGGTTTTGTCTTAATTGTTTTCTTTCTGTTGATTGTGCGTCCTTCTCAGTTTTGCCTATCTTTGTCATGGGTCAAAATCAGAGTACCCCCACCCCTCTGAGTCTCATACTAACCCATTTCCAGGACTATGGGAAAGCTGCCTCAATTCTCGGCTTCCATGTCAAGAAGCCAGTCCTTCGAACTCTCTGCGAGGTGGAATGGACCAGCTTTCAGGTTGAATGGCCTCCACAGGGGTCCTTTGACCTTACTCTGGTACATAAGGTTCATGCTATTGTCTATTCTAGGCACAAAGATCAAATCCCATACATTGAGGCATGGAGAACCCTCATCGAAAACCCTCCAGATTGGCTAAAACCTTTCTTTCCCCCTCACCTCCCTAAAGCACAGGTTTTGCCACTTAAAGTCTGTCCACTTGATAAGAATATTGATGGGACTAAGCAGCCGCCCCCTTTACCATCTGCACCGGAGGAAGAATAAGAAACTTGTAAATGGCCCTATAGTTCTCGCCTGGAGAATACGGGTCCGGATGCTTCAGACCAGGAGGCAAGCCCAAGTCGGGACACTCCCCTGAGCCCGTCTCACACCTGGTCAGGAACCTCCTTCCATCCCCCCTCCCGCTGCCTTACCCCTTTAGCCAGTGATGTCCAACCCTTTATGGTTTGTGTGCACTTTTCCACTAGCAACCTTTATAGTTGGAGGCTTCAGGGCCCCCCGTTCTCAGAAGAACCCCAAGCATTAATTTCTCTCCTTGAAACTACGTTTGTGACCCATCAGCCAACCTGGGATAACTGCCAGCAGCTCTTGCAGGTTCTCTTCAGTACCGAGGAATGGGATGAGATCCGTCGCGAGGCCCAAAAATTGGTGATGGGGCCAAACAGGCATCCCACCAAGGATCCCGCCTTACTCATGGAAATCTTTCCTTCCTTGCACCCTGAAGATTGGGATCCAAACACTCCTCACGGTAGGCGATCATTGACCCTATTTCGCCAGACTCTACTGGGAGGTCTCCGAGTGGCTACCCGCCGGCCCACAAGCATATCTAAGGTAACTGAGGTAGTTCAGGGGACCGAGGAGAACCCCTCAGCCTTCTTAGAAAGGCTCATGGAAGCGTACCGTACCTCTATCCCTATTGACCCTGAGGCACCTGAAAATAGAGGGGCATTAAACCTGGCCTTTGTCTCACAGGCAGCCCCAGACATCCGGAAGAAATTGCAAAGATTAGATGGGTTCGAAGAAAAAAATTTATCTGAGTTAGTTGAAATAATCCAAAAAGTTTTTAACAATAGGGATTCGCAGGAAGAGAGACAGACAAAAAAATTGACTCAGGTGGTAGCGGCCATCCTGGATGCCCGCGAGGGAAGGGGACCCCAAGTGACCAAAGAATTCTGGTCTGGCAAAAAGAAAAACAAAAACAAAAACAAGTCAGTTGGGTTAGAGCACCACTAGGAAAAAAACCAATGTGCATATTGCAAGCAAGAGGGACACTGGAAAAAGGATTGCCCCAACTTAGCCCAGCGTAAAACACGGCCACCCCAGGTGTCGATAATGAAAGTTGATTCTGACTAGAATCATGCTTGGTGGCCCCTTCTGAGCCGTTGGTTACTGTTAATGTAGGGGGGCAACCTAAGACTTTCTTGGTGGACACTGGGGCAACCTTTTCAGTTCTAAAACAAGATCCTGGCCCCACCAGGCAAGGAGCAACCCTGGTGCAAGGAGCGACTGGGTCCCAAACTTGTAAATGGACCATTGAAGGACAAGTAGATTTAGGCCGTAAAACTGTTACACATTCTTTCCTAATCATGCCTGAATGCCCCTACCCTGGATTACTGGGTAGAGACTTATTACATAAACTGCTTCTTTGAGATTCACTGAAGGGGGTATGCATGTTAAAATCGGCCAGGATGACCCAACAATAGGGATGGTGACTGTGCCACTTGGGGAAGAGGGCCTACTTACCTCGGTGCCCAATGAAAATGTTCACACAGTCAATCCCCTCCTTAAAAGTCTCCAGGCAGACTTTCCCCAGGTATGGGCCGAGACCAATCCACCTGGACTGGTGATTCATCAAGCCCCAATAATTGTGGAACTTAAGGTGTCCACGCTTCCAGTAAGACTAAAACAATATTCTATGCCCCGGGAGGCTAGGTGGGGAATCGCTGTTCACATCAAGCATTTGCACAACTCGGGCATTCTGACCCCATGCAAGTCACCATGGAATACTCTACTTCTGCCTGTCCAAAAGTCTAACTCTTCCAATTTTCAGCCAGTTCAAGACCTGAGAGCAGTAAACGCCAGAGTAACCAGTGGCCTATTTATCCAAAAGGCTAGACCCAGTTGCTTCTGGGTGGCCCACATGCATTCAACAGATTGCTGCCACCGCGCTACTAGTCAAAGACGCAGATAAACTAACCCTGGGACAGACATTGTCTGTTATGGGGCCCCATGAAGTGGAGGCCTTACTGCGGGCTCCCCCAGAACGGTGGCTATCAAATACTCGGATTACCCAGTATCAGGCATTGATGCTCGACCAGCCCCAGATACGTTTTTGTGCCCCCTGAGCCTTAAACCCAGCTACTTTGCTGCCTGAAGGACTAGGTCCCCCTCTACATTTTTGCCTTCCCTGGGGAACCTCAGCCCAGCGCACAGAGCTCATCGCACTAACTAAAGCCCTGAAACTCAGTAAAAACAAGTCAGTTAATATTTATATGGACAGCCGCTATGCCTTTGCAACTGCACATGTGCATGGGTCCATCTATCAAAAGCGTGGCCTCCTCCTCACGGCGGAGGGCAAGGACATCAAAAAGCCAAAATTCTAGACCTTCTAACAGCCATCTGGGAACCTGTGAGACTCGTGATCATGCACTCCCCGGGACCTCAAAAAGGCAACTCCCTAGAGGCAGTCGGAAACCGCCTGGCTGATGCGGCAGCCTGGGAAGCTGCCTTAACTGAAAGTAAAAGTGCTTTGGCACTACTGATCTTGATAGACCCCCTGCTTCCGCCGGAGCCCAATTACACTCCTAAAGATTTGGAGTGGATTTGAAGAAAAGCAGGAAGTATAATACCGGGACGAAAGTGGTTTCAGGATCCTGAAGGTAAGCTACTCTTACCCGTGGCACTTGGGTGATGCATGGTGTGTCTGCTCCACCAAGGGACTCATCTGGGAAAAACAAAGATGGAGGAATTGGCGCGAGGAAAAAGTTCAGGGTCCAAGGCCTGGGAAAAGAGATTGAGGAGATGGTTGAAAGATGTGTGAGTTGTGCCCAAGTAAATCAGGGTGCAAATAAGCTTTCAGAAGCTAAAAGAGAGGAACTGAGCCAGGCTGGTTTTGGGAAGTAGATTTTACTGAAATTAAACTGGGGAAATACAGATACAAATATCTGCTCGTTTTTGTGGACACCTTCTCCAGGTGGGTTGAGGCGTTCCCCACTAAATCAGAAACAGCTCAGGTGACAGTTAAAAAATTACTAAATGAACTAACTACTAGATTCAGGCTGCCTCTGAGCATAGGATCGGAAAATGGCCCGGCATTCATGGCACAGGTATTGGAGGGTCTAGCTAGAGCATTGGGAATAGATTGGAAATTACATTGCGCATATAGACCCCAGAGCTCGGGTCAAGTAGAAAGGATGAATTGGACTCTAAAAGAGACCTTAACCAAATTGTCCCTTGAGACTGGCAAAAATTGGGTTGATGTTCTGCCTTTTGCCCTTTTGCGTGCACGTTGTACTCAAGGGATTGTCCCCTTACGAAATTTTATTTGGCAGACCTCCACCTACCTTGCCGAGGCTAGGGTCGACATAAAAGAACAGCTAGAACAGGACCACTTGTTGGCTTCACTCATGGCCCTGCATCTTGTACAAAAGGAAACAACTAAGGCCTTGAAAAAAGCCTTTGCCCATCCTCCTGTTCTTCCCCACCCCTTTCAACCAGGAGACTGAGTTTGGGTCAAGAGGCATGAGCTCAAACCCTGGAGCAGTGCTGGAAAGGACTGCACACCGTGATCCTGACTACACCAACAGCCATGAAGATAGACGGTGTCCAAACCTGGATTCGTCACTCTCAGGTTAAGAAAAACTGCGTGGAGGCAGAAACACCTAGGACTGATACGGGGCCAGAGAATGAACAGTGATGGAAGGTCAAAAGGCACCCAGAGGATCCTTTAAAGATAAGACTGATGCAGGAATAATAATACTTGTCTGGGTTTGTATAATAAGCTTGGGAGACTGTGTGGAACTGCACCCCTTGTCTTTTTGGCCATACCAATGGGAACTCAGACACTGTCACAGGGAAGGTGGTAACGTCTAACGCCTCTCGTACTATGCCTTATTTCTTGTTCGACCTGTGTGAACTGGTAGGAGAAGAATGGGGGTTGCAAACCTGGGCAAGAGCTCTCAGGAACATTGGGGAGAAAAATTGCGGATGTGGAAATAGGGCACTAGAGTGAAATTTGGCTAAGATGCAAATAGAAGAAATGAATGTGAAGGAGAGGGCCAATACCACTGTGCCAAATGGGGTTGTGAGGCACTAGCCCCCTGGTTAACAGGACGGGACCTTGACACCCTAATTACTCTCCTTAGAACCCTGAACCCCCAATGTGAGGCCCAAGGAAAATGTAACCCAACACCAGCTCATCTATTTTCTCCTCATTCTGAGCTACTGGGCACACTTGGGGCCTCCGAATGATGTCATTGTGCCCTTGGGGTTCACAACGAATTTTAACCCTAGGGGACCTCTAAGGGCAGGGTTGGTGCATAATGTCTCATGCCAACAATTCCGGAGCAATTTGAGACACTCTCAGTTTAGTAAGGAACAATCTTAGAGCCAGGGAATGTGCCAGGGAGGCCAGCAATAATTGGTATCACTCTTGGTCCCCCTGGCTCACATCACTGCTTACCACCATAGCTGGGCCACTACTATTGTTACTTCTTGGGTTAACTATCGGCCCATGCATTATCAATTGGTTAGTACAGTATGTCAAGAGGCAAGATGGTAAATGATTAGGTTCAACTATGTCCGCTTAGTTCCTAATGAAGAATCAAGGGATTGATTCACGGACAAGAAAAGGGGGTTAACTTGTAGTGTAGGGCTAATCTGTAGCCTTAAGAAATAACAGCTTTGTTTTAACACTATAGGTTAAGAGATAACAGCCTTATCCTATCAATCAAGGGATGTGATTAGTGCCTGATTGGATTGGGGCAAGGGCCTGTTTGAACTGTTTCTACCTGGGAACTATTCCTTCATTCTATTCCTAGGTGATAATAAGACAATGTGGTCGGCTATAAAAACTCTGTGTCCTGGCTGTTGGAGACCGCACTCTGGTCAAGAGTGTCGGTCCCGATTGATAGGTTTGCCTTACCTCTCATTGCAATAAACTTTGTTGTGACTGTGTCACTGGTGCCCGTAGCATTCTGTTTCAGGAGTCGTGTAGATGCAACAGGATGAGTAATATTGCCTTTCATTTTCCTCATCTGCTGGGGACAGAGGTTGATTCTAGGTTCCAAAGTTGCCAGGCCTACAGCAGAATGCACCTCAAAAGACAAAGTTACTCCATTCCACTTTGCTACAAAAGACAATTTGGAAGCCTTGGTGGAACACCTCTCTAAGAATTCCAGGTAAGGATTGGAATTTTCCAGAATAAAAATATCAAGTATGCCAGGTACCACACCCTTTTATCAGCCTGAGGAGGAAAAATTTTTTTTACATTTATTTATCTATCTATCTTCATGCCCAGTGCAGAGCCCAACATGGGGCTCAGACTTCATGACCCCAAGATCAACACCTGTGCTGAGATCAAGAGTTGGATGCCAAACTGAGTGAGCCATCCAGGCACGCCAGGAGAAAAAAAAAAAAAATTTTTAACAAACACTGTCAGATGAGTCTGACAATGTATATACCCATGAAATCATCACAATTATGATAATGAACATAGACATCCTTCTCAAAAGTTCCCTGATGCCCTTATAATCCTTCTCTCCCTCAACTATCTTGTCACCAGGTAACTACTGGTCTGCCTTCTGTCAGTTTAAGTGAATTTTGCATCCCCTACCATTTTATATACATGGAAACAGGATGTACAGTATGTGTAGTATAGCTTCTTTCACCATAATTTTAAGATACAACTTTTTGTGTATCAGTAGTTTGTTACTTTTCTCTGTTGAGTATTATTCCCTTATATGGATATACTAAAATTTGTTTATCTATTCACGTGTTGATGAACACTTCAGTTTTGTACAGTTTGCGTCTCCTAGATTAAGTTTCTGTGAATGTTCACGTTTGTATCTTTGCATGGACACATGCTCCCATTTCTCTGGGAATGGAAAACCTAGATCATATAGGAAGCATATAACTTTTTAAGAAATGGCCAAAGCATTTTCCCAAGCGGTTGTACTATTTGCCAGTTTTATCAGCAGAGTGGGAGAGATCCAGTTTCTTCATATCCTTGCCAGTACTCAGTGTGGTCAGTGTTTTTCACGTTAGCTGTACTTGTGGATTTGTAGTGGTGTCTCCATAGGATTTTTCATTTGTGTTTTCTTAATGACCAATGATGTTTCACATCTTTTCATGCATTTATTTTGCCATTTTTAAACCTCTCTGGGGAAGTGCTTGTTCAAATTTTTGCCCTTAAAAAAAGAGCTTGAGTTGTCTTAATATTGAGTCGTGAAATCTATTCTAGATACAAGTCTTCTTCATATACATGTTTTGGAAATATTTTCTCCCATTTTATGCCTCATGGAGAATTTTTCAGAACCAAGAAGTTACAGTTTGGAGGTAGATGGTACTACCAGGCTGGTGTATTTCATTCTGGAGTCTCTGGTATTTTAGTAGCTACTTCTGCTGCCAGACCTTCCTTTGGTTCTCTCGCATCACATTGACCTGGCACCATCAGATCACCTCCACTTAAAAACTGCAGGTCAACACTGGCCTCCACCACTCACCCTCCACCTCATTTGAAGCAGTGGTGCTCTCCTTCCACAATTTTCTTGTTTGGTAACACATAGGGGCATTTTTTCTTTGTATATCTGATTATCACACTGTATGCTTTAAATACATGCGATTTTTGTCAACTATATCTCAGTTAAAAAAAAAAGGAGTATATGTAGCAGTTACCATTGCTTCTTGTGGTCCAAATAACCACCCTTTGTTATTGCTCCAGAAGCCTACAGTTCTGCTGATCTCAGGTGGGCTCACTGGCACACCTGCAGTCAAATGGAATCTCAGTCTCTCTGTCTGCAATTGGCTCAACAGAATTCAGCCCCCATATTACCATTCTTGCTGTTTCTGTCTCTATGGTTCTGGTTCACCTCATTGTAGTACTAACATGGTTTCCACCAGACTCTCTCTTGTCGGAGAGTCTGATAGGAGAACTCTCATGTGCTACTGAGCTCAGAGGGTTTGTAGACCTCTGGGACTATCTTGATTTGGTTCTCTGAGAATCAGACCCTGAGAAAAATATTTCAGTATAAGCAGCTCATCCCAGGAAGCTAAGAAGTGGAAAAGGAAAGGAAAGTAGAGGGGGAAGCCAATACAGTGTATGTTTAATGAAGAGGCTACCACTGTGGGAAACTGGGGCACAGTTTCAGTAGGGACATGCCTTGGGACTGTCCCATCCAAGGACAAAGAATGACACCTTTCCTGAGACTGAGAATCTTCTGGTGAGTGTTACATGAACCCCTGTCCTCCTTAATCAGGACTTCGACTCTGAGGGTTCTCCCTCAAGGAATTTCTGGCCCCTGAGGCTGGGTTTAGTCTTATCAGCGAGGTTCCCATTTACCTATTTTAAGTCCACTACAAATAGGTAATATTTGCCATATTCAGGGACCTTGTGCATAATCACAAAATACAAATGGACTCAAACCACACCAGAAGTAACTCTGACCTGTTTCCCCTTGGGGCATAATCATCTAAAGCCACTTTAGAGGGACTGTGGGGTCTGGATCCCTGTGTTTAAGGGTCTGGTGTGTCACTAGTGCGTTGGCTGCACCTGTTACAACTTCGCTATGGACCAGCAGGATGGAAGGCCCATCATAAGCCACCACTCTGTCATCTTGTGCATGCGTCACCAAACACAGATTTGCTTTTAATGAAGCAGCAGATATTTTTAGTGATTTATCATGAGATGCTTTATTGCATAGGATGACGGATTACTGCAGAACATTAGAGTAATCCCTTGCAGCCTCATGATTTGAAAATCTATGAAGGAAGGTAAGCAGTTGGGTGCAAGCTAGCTTAACAGTGGGATGAGTTTAAAACAGTCTAATTTATTGGAAGATATTGTGTCAAACCTTGCACATTGTGTATTCTGAGTCTGCTGTGCTTCAAAAATGAAGAAGGGCTGTGACAAGTCCCTGCTTCAGATTCACAGATTTTTTCCTAGACCTTGGCTAGATGTTTCTGAACCTGCATAGTTTTCTGCCTTTCAGATTTTCACCATCTCGCAGGGCTGAGTGGGATGACTGTTTTGCTCTTGTTTTCAGTCTCTTGTACAGATTGATGCCAATCTGAGTAACTTCTTGTTTTCCAGGCTGAATAACTCTAGCAGTATCAACATTCATATGTAGATTAATTAACATGTTCATTGATTTCAGAAAGTGGTATTGAGAGTAACTGTGACCAGTATTAGGGGCTCAGCAAACACAGAGCTCTGATATTTACTTGCACCGTCTCAATGTCAAACATTCCAGTTCAAAGGCAGGGGAAAAGAAGCATTGTCCCAGCTCAAAGGCCAAGAGGCAAAAGGGATTCTCTCTAAGTCAGGAGAGGCTCAGCCTTTTTCTCCTATTCTGGCCTTCAATTGATTGGATGTGGCCCACCCACGTTGAGGAGGGCAGTCTGCTTCACTGTCTACCAATTTAAATGTTAATCTCATCCAGAGACACCCTCACAGCCACAGCTATAATGTTTGACCAAATATCAGGGCACCTATGACCCAATCAAGTTGATGTATAAAATTAACCATCATAATAGTCTTCATTTCTTTTAGCAGCTCCATTTATGGATGTGCCTTAGTTTATTAAATAAGTCTCTGTTCATGGACATTTAATTATTTTTAATCTTTTGTTATGGGGAGTAGCTCTGAGATAGATAACCTTGTGTACACGTATTATGTTCACTTGCCATTGCATTGGTGGGATTTCTGAGTCAAAGGGGAAATGTATATGTAATTGCACCTCTCTGGGGGGTTGTACCATTTTGCATTCTACCAACAATGTCTGAAAGCACTTGTTCCATGGGGAAACAAGGACCCACATCTAGTCAAGAAGAATACTACCACCCTTGGTTATTGAGATTGGTTTAGGACCAAACTGACCAATGGGAATGATTGATGGGAGTTTTTGTGAAAACTTGGGAACAGAGAAGCTATTTCTTCTTGGGGATTGCTTAACTAGCTGTTGTAAACCTCCAGTGTCTAGGAACAATCACATAGGGAAAGCCTGATCAAAATGATACCAACCGAGAAGGAGCAGTGCCCACAGACACAGAAAGGAAAGTAAGATAAGAATCCTGATGGAGTAATAGAGCCCCTTGATCCAGCTGGACCTGATTCAGAGGCTATTCCTGCATTTTTCAATTATGAGAGCAGAAATTCAGTTTTTAAAAGTCAAATATGATTTCATGTATATGTGGAATCTAAAAAAATAAAACAAGCAAAAAAAAGCAGAAACAGCCTCATAGATACAGAGAACAAACTAGAGGCTGCCAGAGGGGAGGGGGCTGGGAGATGGGCAAAATGAGTGCAGGGGAGTGGGAGGGACACCTTCCAGTTATGGAATGAATAAATCACAGGGATGAAAGCATGGCATAGGGAATATCATCAATGGTATTATAATAGCATTGTATGGTGACAGTTGGTGGTTACACTTGTGAGCACAGAGTAATGTATAGACTTGTCCAATCACTATGTTATATACTTGAAACTAATGTCACAGCATGTATCAGCTATACTTCAATTTTAAAAATTTGAAATGAATCCATTTTTTCTACAACTGAGAGAGTTCTGCCAAATTCAGCATACTGCACAAACACGATTTCTGCCTTCAAGGATGTTTACAGTAGAAATGGAAGATAGGACTAAGGCATGAAAAACAATGAGAACAAGAAGATGGAGTCATATGAGGTGCTGTACTTTACTTATAGATGGAGTCCCGTTAGTCCTTCAGAAGGCAGAGGAAGGGCAGGTAGTGTACCTTGAGGGGACAGGATTTGGTTGGGTGGAACGTTGACTGGCTCCACAATCCTACACCTGCAATTTAAGATCTGGTATGGTCTGAGAACCAAAAGTTATTGTAGAGTTGGGGCAAACGTGTTCAGCATGAAGATGCAGAAATTTTAAACTGTTGAGTTAGGGGATATGGCCTCATACTCTGCCAGGGATAATAGATATGTCATATATGGTATATATGTAAGGTTTTGCATTCCCAATGTCTGAACTGTTTAAATTCTGAAACACTATTGGCCCTACAGAGTTTGCCTAAAAGACTGTGCCACTGTGCTTCATGTCTTGATGAAGTGAGCGGATGTGTTTTCCAAGGCCTGGACATTGGGGTGAGTGTCAGGGGACCCCACAGGCATGACTTGAAAGGTACCCATCCCATGGACAGCAGGAAAAAGATAAAACATCTGAAGTACTTTAGACGTACAAACTCCCCAGGTCCTTTGTAAGTCTTCACAGAGGGACTTCTGTGTAAAACTCATCAGACTGTCACCTGCACAGAGTTGCTTTTTCTTTTCTTTTTTTTTTAATGTTTTAATGTTTATTCATTTTTGAGAGAGAGACAGAACGTGAGTGGGGGAGGGTCAGAGAGAGAGGGAGACACAGAATCCGAAACAGGCTCCAGGCTCTGAGCTGTCAGCACAGAGCCCGACGCGGGGCTCGAACTCACGGACCGCGAGATCGTGACCTGAGCCGAAGTCGGCCGCCCAACCGACTGAGCCACCCAGGTGCCCCCAGAGTTGCTTTTTCAAGGGAGTGGGTGGGGCATCATCCAAGCTGGGCAACTCTCTGCTGACTGTGTGGGCACCCCTGGCACTGGCTGCCCAACCAGCATGTCAGTGCTATCTTCTAAGTTGTTCAAAAGTGCTATGTGCCCTGTGCTATTTCAGATCCTTAGCCTGAGACAGATCAACCCCTAAAGGCAGAGCCTGAGACAAGGATTTGAGCCAGGCAGCTAACTGGGAGGTAGTCCAGGATGTGCTGGAAGAAGTGCAGAACTGAGGTGGGGACATCAATACAGGAATTGTCAATGGGTGAATTACTGCTATGGGTAATTGGGGCTCACTCCTGTTGGGGGCCTCTAGGAGACTGTGTGTGGCATGCCTCAGAATTGCCCCTCTGAATAGGAAGGAAGCCAGGAAAACTACCCAGCAACTGGTTGAACATTGCACTACAGGCAGTGTCTTGCAGCCTTCAGGTTAAGAAGGGAGAGGCAAGCAGGTACTGGAGCTAGGAAGCTGTTAGTGTGCATAGAAACTGGTGCCGGCTGCAAGTGAGCACAAGGTAGGCCGAGAGGATGTGGCACACAATGTCCACTAAGAGCTCCCACCCAACATGGCTGATCTCAGTTGGCCACACTGTTCAGTGACTCTCTTTTCTTGCCAACTAGAAGCCCCGTGGGGTCAGGATCTGTTTCTACTCAGAGCTGTATCCCCTGTGCCTAGCATGATGTGTGGGTCAAATCAGTGTCCAGTTAGGAGTTACCAAATCAACAAATACCACTGTATTTGTTTTAGCCTCTTCCTGGGTTTTTTACTGCAATTGTTCTCCAAAGAGCACATTGCAAGTAAGATGTAGGTTTCCCCTGCTACTACTGACTGAAGGCAAGAATCCATACCATGTCCCCACATTAACCACTCTTGGCCCTCCCTCTTGATGCTGAGGAAGGAAGCCTGTGGGACTTGATTGAGCCATTGCCCTCTTCCTATCCACTCCTGGCAGGAAGCAAATGTTTGCTTTAGGTGTCATGGCAGGGCTGGGAAGGGTTCTCACTTATACTCCAGACAATGGCTCTCATCCTTGCCATCATAAAACTTTTAGAGGTTGGTTGGCTGTCTTTGGGTTTCCAAAGACCAGCAGACTCATTGCTGCCCAGATGTCTGGCTAGTGACTGGTCCTCAGGTATGCTCATTCATCAGCTTTGTAGTGATGTAGAGATAAGCCTCTTCTGCCAGCTTAGGATAAATTAAATCCTCTACGTAAGCTGGGCTTAGGGGCATCCCTCTGGTTGGAAGGGGGATCAGGGGACTTATTTTTTTTTAATGCTTGTTTTTGAGAGAGAGAGAACATGAGCAGGGAAGTGGCAGAGAGATGGGGACAGAGGATCTGAAGCAGGCTCTGCACTGACAGCAGAGAGCCCAATGTGGGGCTCAAAATCATGAACTGTGCGATTATGTCCTGAACAGAAGACTGATGCCACCCAGGTGGCCCTCAGGGGACTTACATTAGAGCTACCTTAATATGGCAAGCACATCAATATCACTTGGGTGCTATGTTAATTTGTGATGGCTTTGTGGAGGAGTTGGTATGTTACAGAAAGCCAAAAGATGGCACCACTTGGCCTCCTATTCCTTGAAAAAGATATTCTACAGATAGAATTTGGCGTGAACGTGATGGGTGAGGGGCAGAGCCAAGCCAGAGAAGAACTCGACCTTCAGCCACCAAAAATTCACCTGACCTCTGCTAGGTTTTTTTTTTTTTTTTAATAATGTGAGTGTTTTTGTCAGCAACTTGGATTATATCTGTTAGAAAGAATAACCATCGCTCTTGAGAATGGATAAGTATCTGCTGTGTTTACTGCTAGAATTTGCAATAAAATCCCTTGGAGCGAGCCCTGCAATCCCAGCCCTCGCCTCTGCAGCTGTTGGTGCTGAAGAGCTGCCTCCATCTGTCTAGCTGTGAAACCCTGTTTACCACATCATTAACTGATCTGCAGAGATTTTGGAACTTGTAAATCTCAGTTTTTCACTGAATGAAAATAGACTTTGTGCCAGAAATTCATTGTCAAATAGAATCATTTAATATTGATAATTAGCAAATAAAAAAGAGACCAAAGTTCCCATCTCAAACCAAGACTCTTCCTCACAGGATGGATGTGATTGAGTAAAGTAATGAACAAAATTCTTTTCTACTTCTACATGTGTATTTGGAAGTGAAATCATGTCCTTTCACAAGAGACCTGAGTTTTAAAACACAAAAGATAAGATGCCTTTATGGGTTGAAAGTATATAAGTCTTACTGAGGTGAGGGGATAAGTCAGTGGCAGACATGAGGTGTTGTATGGGTTGATTTATTTTTTTTTAAGTTTATTTATTTTGAGAGAGAGGGGGAGGGGCAGAGAGAGAGGGAGAGAGAGAATCTAAAGCAGGCTCCATGTTGTCAGCACAGAGCCCAACATGGGGTTCAAATTCATGAACTGTGAGATTATGACCTGAACCAAAATCAGGAGTTGGACGCTCAGCCAACTGAGCCACCCAGATGCCCAGGGTTGATTTATTTTTTGCTGACATCTAAAGTGCCAACATGGAGATACCTTTTTCCATGTAGCTCAGTCCCTGAAAGTACTCAGAGAGTTTTGTGATCTGAACACCATTTCTAACTATCCTTTGCAATAGTGCCAGTCTTTGACTTTCGGTGTTTATGACTATGAACAACATCATACCACTTATGTGTCCCTTTACAAAAGAAAATTATTGTAATTCAAACACAAATCCTTGAATTTCAAATATCCGTAGTGTGGAGAGCCAAGGCAGGAAGCCATCGCCATTTACAGAACAACTCCAGTTTCAAATATTTCATCCTTTTGTCTCCATAAACCACTGAGACATCTCAGAAATCCCAAAATTCCAAATCCAGATAGTAAATCTTGAAAGAAATCTGTAAGCATTATAATAATTGTATTCAAAAGTCACATCAGATACACACAGATTCCATGATTTGTTGTAAATGTGCACATTAGCCCATACTCTTTATTTATAACTGCTGTGTTTATTTTGTTCATTTGGGCTTTGTTTTTTGAGTCATAAAGCTCGTGAACATCTCACTAACCCAAATACCTGTTCAATTGTGACTACAAATTCCATTTGAGTTGGTGTTGATGTGCTAAGGATGACAAAATTTCTGAGTTCAGTTGTAGAGTTTAAATTGAAGAGGGTTTCAATATTATTCAATTATAAAAGATTTTATTGGGGTCAAAATGAGTGTAAAGGACAGAAGAGAATGTGTTTTAGGGTAGCTTTATGGGAGGAATTTATTTGTTTTAATAGAAAGATAAAACTGCTAATCACATGATAGCTGACGTTCTTCATATTCTATCTGAAGACATTCAGTTAACTGTCAGGCGTTTTAACATCAACTGCTACAGGGAAGACATTTCTTAAAGCAGTACCATCCAGCTGCCTCAGTTTCCCAGGTGGCTGTGAATGGTTGGAGTGTATTTGTCCACTTTCCTTTCCATGTCCATTCACACAGCATTGCCCCCCATTCACCCCTTTCCACTTGCTCCCTACACACTCTGCCATTTCATCTTTTTGACCCAATCCCCTTCTCTCTCTCCTCAGAATGCTCTACCAACTTCCCATGGCCAGAGAAAATGGTCCGTACTCCTTAGGCTGGTGAGGTCAAGACTGGCACCCAATATGCCTACCCAAAAACCATTCTTCATTCATGTCTTACAACACTGAGTTTATCCAGGAAGCAATACCCTGTGAAAAGATGGCGTTTTCCAGCCTCCCTTGCAGACAGGTCTATGAGCTATATGTGGAGTCCCTGGGACCTTCATAAGAAAACTCTTTTAGGGGTGATAACTCACCTGGAGGGGTGTGACCTATCACCCTTTCTCTTCTCAGAATCAGACCTACAACATAAACAAGATGGCGGGAGCTCCTACTGCCAACATATAGCTTTGAGGGTGGAGAAGCAGAAAGACAGATAAAGCCTGGGTCCCTGAAACTGTTATATCAGTGCTAGAGAGCTGACCTCCTGACTTCTTATCCATGAGAGAATTATCACCTAATATATTCACAAGCCACAGGATTTAGATCTCTTTTAGAGCTGCTGATCCAATTGCTAATGGATATGGTTGGCATTGAAGGGTCCATGCTTGGCTCCAATCTTCCTTTTCAGCTTTTGTGTCACTTATTTTTTAGTCCTAACTTAAGATAATACCAAATAGGCACTTATCTCAGATTCCTATCCAGCTTTGACAGCATGCCAATTCCAATGATCTGTATCTTCTACTTCCTCCCAGAGAGAATCTATCATCAAGCCTGATCGCTTTCTCCACCCAGCCTTTTAGCATGGTTAAGGACAGGATTTCTGGCATCAGACTCTCTAGTTCTACTTCTTACTATTCTTCAGACCTTGAGCAACGTAACGGGCAAGGAAATGTCAAACTCATTGCAAGGAAAGAGATCATATTTCATTAATTTGAAAAGTAGACAGTGGACTGAACTCAGAAATCCAGACAAGGCTCTTGATAACCCCATTTCCAGGAGACACTGGAACGATGTTTGAAAAAATTTTAGGAGATACATTCCATTTCTCTGCTTGGGTTTCCTTTCCACAAAGCAGAGACTGATGGTTTATTAAGGTTTGAAAATGATGGGAGGGGAAAAAAGGGAGCATTTTAATTTTTAAAAATGTTTGTTTTAGCCTGACAGAATACATGGATATGAATGCCCTGAAAACCATCCAGGAACTGGTAAGAGAACCTAAACTCGAATATATTCATAGATGTGAGCCTATAATTTTCCTCTTAAAATGGATAGCTTGTTCATTCTGGTTTGTGCTGAAACAGTCACTCCTACCTTTGTGTACATTTCTAACATCCAGCTAATTTATTGCACTTTAGAATCCCCAGACTCATTTTCTCAATTTACTCTAACACAAGAGCAGAAAAACAAGGGGGCAGTGATATATTTTCGTTTGGTGGATTTTAAAAAGCTCTATAATGATCTTCAATGTATATGCACCAGGAGTCAGAACAAATGGACAGGCGCCTGTATGGGGTCTGACCTCAGCTGCCTCTGGGCACCTGGCAGGTCACCATAGTTCTGAGCCACAGTGGCACAGCATTTGGATGTGACACAGCCTCCCTCTAGGCACATGGACCTTTATTTTGAAGATGTGATAATTTGCAGATATTATCTCAGTCCCCAGGAAGAGAAACATCTTTACAAACAATGTAATGATTGGATTGGTTTCTCCCAGAGACCCCTGGTCACAGGAGTCAGGCTGTACCTGCTAACCTTAGTCTTGCAAGCTCCCATTGCTAAGAAAGCACCTTATAAAATAGACAAAAGCTGCTTTAAAGAAAAAGTGAGTCTGTGGGTGAATTAGCACTCTATATGAATGGCTACAGTGCTGTATTTCCTAAGAAAAGATGAAAGAAAAGAAATAATTCAGTTGGATAATTAATAGGTGAAGGGATTAAGAGTACACTCACGATGAGTGCTGAGTAGTGTGTAGAAGGTGTTGAATTACTATACATTGTACACCTGAAGCTAATATAACACTGTATGTTAATTACATTTGAATAAGAAAAAAAATTTTAAGTCCCTCTAATACAATGATGAGGTTAGAATTTAAGATAGGATGAAAACATGAGGCAAACTTTTAGTGATGTCACTTTAAGGTTTGACAGATATGCCATTTTTCTATTATTCTTCATAATCTCTAGCAGTCAATTAACATAACTTCTCCTTATTCAAAATAGGCATCTTTTATATTAAAGACAGGAATTCAGTCTCTCTCTCTCTCTCTCTCTCTCTTTGTTTTTATCCCTCTTTTTAATTTGTTAAATCCTAATTCAGGGCTTTATATATAACAACTATCCAATAAATCTTTGGAAACAATCTCCATAATTGAAGTTCATGCCATGTTCAGAAGTACCATTAGCGTATTTAACAGATGGGCAGTATGCACATCAATCAAGTTTAATGAGTTGCCATAGGTCAGAAATCAAGTCCATGTTTGAGATTTCAAGTGCACTGAAATGTTTTCATTGAGTCAAGTTTTTTATAGTGCTGTCTGCTGAGAAACAGGTAATCATTTGCGAGTTCAAAGGTGTTTACTAATTTGTCTGCTTGCTTTTCTCTCCCTCATAAGTAATGATATAAATAAGTAGTCACATTCATGAACATTAACTCATGTGCTTTACTTAATCACATGTAAGCCTTTCTCAGTTAAAAACAAATGGTATCACATATAGGTAGTTTGTCTTGTATGCTTCCTAACTTCCAAATGAGGTAAAAGTTTAATAGTGCAAAAAAATTAGATAAATTTACCCATAAAATTAAAGAGACCTAGAAAGTTACTGATGGGTGGTAGGTAGAGAGATTCCAACAGTTTTCCTGGAACTGGCAAACACAGGAAGTGTGTGGACTGACAAAACAGAGTGATAGAAGCAGTTTCCCACTCACCCTAAGAGATCCTTGTTGGGAAGTAGGGGCCAGAATGGTTATTGGTATTCCAGGGGTTTCGGTCTTGGAACTGGAAGGTTTGGTGGAGGTGGGGACAAAGTGGAAGTGAAGGAATATTTACATAACTGTTCCTGAGAGTCCCTATCTCACAAGAGCAGAATCCCTCTCAAAACATGGGGACTCTTCTCTGAAAAATCTGCATGTACAGGGAAGGGTGTGCTCTCATGAGTGGATGTCAGTACCTCTTGAGTAAAGCCTCCCTAATTCTGGCCTCTGCAGAGTGTGTAGCTTGCCAGTTGGCCCAAACCTACTCGACTGTATCATCAGGTCCCGACATCCCAATTAGAATAGCGCACGGTGGGTTTACCTGTAAGGAAGCTTACCAGACTCCTCTCATGCATCTGCTTCAGGTCCTTTGGGCCCTACATGTTTTTTGGTTTGTCCACTCTTGCAGTGGCCACTTGACTGGCTCCAACCTCCTTATTGTGGGTGCAGTTCAATAATGTGTGGAGCCAATCCTTACTAGCTTGGGAGAGTTAAAATAGCCATAATTTAACAAATTAAATTATATAAACTTGTGACTAAATAAATTATAATATAAACAAAGGTAATAAATATTCCAAACTCATTACTTTCTACCTATTTTACTAGTCTATATATTCTAGAGTGTATTCTATTATATCTGTATATGATTCTATTGTATCTGTGTGACAAACACACCTTATAGGGCACCCTTCTCCACATCTACATTGAAGTCAACCATGGTGAGTATTTACACCACGGAACTGGGAGAGGCAGTTGTCAAACATTTAGTACCACCACACTGGTACAATCTGCCAGCACTTACCCTCATACCTGCATAGCACACCTTTTACTTCCTACCCTAGTGTTTAATTAGCATACTGAGTTGGAACACCATGAGATCATGTTTGGAGCCCACCACATGCCTCCTGAAAGTGCAGAGACATTAACATCTAGCCGAGTTGCTCTTTGACAAATGGAAGCTGGGAGCTGGTGGCTAAATTCTTGCCTTTGTCTTCCCTGGTCATCCTGACCTACTTGTATCCCATCTAAGAACACAGTCCTGTGAAACTGAGCAACCAGCTGCACTCAGTACCAGCCGGCACCATCATATCTCCTAGTATTGGCTTCCCCTCTTTAGCCCAATTTCCTTATTTCGCTGTTCTAGGATTGAGCTCTCTAATAAAAATAGCCTGTTGCCTCAGGCTTTGCCTCCCAGGGACATCAAGTTAAGAGAACTCCTAATAAAGAAAATGAATGTGGGGTGGTGCGAAGACAAAGGATGGTGCTGGTCCCAAGGCCAGAAGCAGCAGGGCTGTCATAACCCCTGGCTTGAAGAGACAAGAGCAGGGAGCAGTCAGCCAAAGGTGGATGTTGGGTCATTTTGAAAAGATCTGAGATCTTCTGTTGATGAGTGCAGACAACCTGAAACAATACACAAGGAGGAAAACAGGAAAGTACCCAGACTACACTCTGTTCCTTCCCTCTCATCTCTTACCAGCGTGCCTTGTTGACCAAACACAATTGAGAGGCAGAAATCAGGAGGGGATTGGGACAGGGTAGAAGGAAGGGCAAATGGAAAATGTCCCTCACAGTATCCTAGAGCAAAATCTGTCCATTATCATTCATAGCGCTCAGGTGCACTTTCCACCCAAGAGAGAGTCTGGTCAGAATATTGACCAGCTGTCTCAACAGCAAGCAGACAGAAATCAGCTGTATGCATGAGAAAAGCCAAAACAAAGGAAAAACTGACTCTGGAAAAAACAAAGAAAGGAACTTCAAAACAAACAATCCAATGAAAAAAAATGGGCAGAGGGGCAAGCACGTGGGTGGCTCAGTTGGTTTAGTGTCTGGCTCTTAATTTTGGCTCAGGTCATGATCTCGTGATTTGTGAAATTGAGCCCTGTGTCAGGCTCTGTGCTGACAGTGTGGAGCCTGCTTGGGATTCTCTCTTTCTCCCTCTCTCTATCCCTCCCCTGCTCTCAATCTCTCTCTCTCTCTCAAAATAAATAAATAATAAAAAAAGGGGGGCAGAGGACCTGAATAGATGTTTTTTTCCAAAGAAGACACATCCAGATGGCCTGGCAAACACATGGAAAGATGCTCAACATCACAAATCATCAGGGAAATGCAAATCAAAATTACAATGAGATGTCATCTTATACCTGTTAGAATGGCTAAAATCAAAAAGACAAGAAATAACAAGTGCCGGTGAGGATGAAGAGAAATTGTACATTCTACTGTTGGTAGGGATGTAGATTGGTGCAAACACTGTGGAAAGCAGTATTGATGTTCCTCAAAAAGTTAAAGATAGAATTACCACATGGGCCAATAATTCCATTATTAGGTATTTACCCAAAGAAAACAAAAACACTAATTTTGAAAAGACATATGTACCCCTATGTTTATTGCAGCATTATTTACAACAGCCAAAATATGGAAGCAACCTAAGTGCCCGTCAATAGATGAATGGATAAAGAAGATGCAATGTACACACACACAGGAATATTACACAGCCATAAAAAGAATGAGATTGTGCCATTTGAGACAACATGGATAAAGGCAAAACAGGTGAAGGGGAGTAGGAGATACAGGTTTCCAGTTATGGAATGAATAAGTCACTGGAAGAAAAGACACAACATAAAGAATATAATCAATGGTATTGTAATAGTGATATACAGGGACATATGGTAGCTATTTGTGGTGAACTTAGCATAATGTATCAACTTGTTGAATCACTATGTTGTATACCTGAAACTAATGTAAGATGTGTGTCAACTATGCTCATTTTTTTTTAAGAAAGAACATATTGAAAATAAATAAATAAATAAATAAATAAATAAATAAATAAAAGGGTTCCAGGGTTAAAGATCTAAGTCTTCAAAAGGGCTAGACCTTTGTACCTCTTTACTGACAAGTCATTGGAGAAGGGCTGCCTTCAGGGAGTGTTTGTAACCTCAGGCAAAGTGGCTTCCTTTAGCCAAGGCAACTACTGGAGAGACATTTAGCTGTTAGCCATTGGCAATCAATACCTCTAGCAGCAGGGAAAGAGGCCTAGGTTTTAAAGGGAATCTGATGACTGGGGCGCCTGGGTGGCGCAGTCGGTTAGGCGTCCGACTTCGGCCAGGTCACGATCTCGCGGTCCGTGAGTTCGAGCCCCGCGTCAGGCTCTGGGCTGATGGCTCGGAGCCTGGAGCCTGTTTCCGATTCTGTGTGTCCCTCTCTCTCTGCCCCTCCCCCGTTCATGCTCTGTCTCTCTCTGTCCCAAAAATAAATAAAAAACGTTGAAAAAAAATTTAAAAAAAAAATAAAGGGAATCTGATGGAGTGCCTGGGTGGCTCAGTCACTTGGGTGTCCAACTTCAGCTCAGGTCATTATCTCGTGGTCCATGAGTTCGAGCCCTGTGTTCAGCTCTGTGTTGACAGCTCAGAGCCTTGAGCCTGCTTCAGATTCTGTGTCTTCCTCTCTTCCCCTCCCCTGCTCTCACTCAGTCTTTTTCACTCTCAAAAATAAACGTAAATTTAAAAATTTTTTTAAAAATAAATAAAGGGAATCTGATGGTGCACCACTTTGTGCTGCTCAAATCCATTTGCTAAATGAATAGACATTCACCCCATCTAGGAACAAGCTTGTCTGGGATTCTGGTTGGGCACTTTTCCTGGGAAAACATAGAAAAGGAAGGGTAGTGATATCAGCTGTAATACCACTCCAACTGGTCTTGAGGCTGTAGCTGATTCTCAGCTTCTCTCTCCTCTATTTTATACCCTCACCTCTTGTTACCTCCAACACTTCTGCTGGCCTAAGATTGCTTCTCTGGTGTAGTGACCCAGACTCTCTCCCTGAGGGCTCTGAGCCCTGGTCTTGGTTTTTCTTGGGTATGGATGCATTTTCTCATTTACCATCAAAATTAGGATGGGTGTAGGTAACCAAGGGATGGCCCTGTAGATCACCTGGCTGTCATACTATGCCCTGCCCTCAATTGTATAACAGCATCCCTGTCTCTCTGTGGAACATGAATAGTCTACCTTCCAGGACAGTGACCTCTTTTCTTGCCTGTTGGGCTCTTGGCACATAGAATTCAAAGTGACATGGCAGTAACTGCAGCTTAAATTTAGTGGAACTCTTACTGTTTCTCCTAGAAGAAGTGCTGCCAATATGGGAAACAGGATCTCCAACCAGTGCTATCCAATAGAAATTTCTGCAATTATGGAAATGTTCTATACCTGCACCACCCAATGTGGTGGCTGTTAACCACATGTGGCTATTGAGGAGTTGAAATCTGGCCAAAAGGATTGTGAAAATGAATTTTAACTTTTATTTGTTTAATTTGAATTTAAAGAGTTACATTTGAATAGTGGCTACCATGTTGGGTGGTGCAGTTCTAGATCATGACAGTCTAAAGTTTCAGGTTTAAAAGCACAAAATCCCCAAGCTGCTCACTGGAACACATGCCTATGTTCATCCCTTGGCTGTGTATAGGGGAAACAGTGCCATGTAATAGTCTTTGATTCAAGACATAGACTGTACCCTAGAGACAGGAATCCCATTGTAGTAGGACATCCTCTCCAAGCTGGAGACTTAGCTGTGCCTTCAAAAGTCTCTTGAATCAATTTATGGTGGTGGTGGGGTGGTTAGATATCAAACACTTGTCCAATTTTAAAATGTCACGATTAGACAGGGAGGAGCCAAGATGACAGAACAGCATGAGTTTTGTTTTTGTTTTTTGTTTTTTGCCTATCGCATCCATGAAATACAGCCAGATCAACACTAAACCATCCAGCACACCTAGAAAACTGCACACCTAGAAAACTAGTTAATCTGAGGATTAACACAACAATCTGCATGACCTGAACCACGGAACTCAGCAGGTATGCAGCATGGAGAGGTGAACTGGGACAGAGAGAAGCTGCGGTGGGCAGGGAGCTGTTTTTGCTTGTGAAGAGAGGACAGAGATGGGGGGGTAGAGTATGGGAAAAGCACCCCCCCAAAGCACCTGGAGAGAAAGTGGAAAAGGGGAAACAGTCATAGGGACTGAACTACAAAGGAAGAAAGGATAAAGGAGAGGGTTTAAATTCCATTAAGACTCTATCAACAGGGGAAGTTCAGAGTCTGAAAATCTGTAGCTCAATATCTGGTGGTGCTCTGGTGAGAAGGGTGAATCCCCAGGAGCAGAGTGGGGTCCAGGAAGTTCTTGGGCCACACAGGGAGAAGCAGTCCCATTGATGGAAAGACATGTGGTAGAGGATGTGTGGCCACCTGGTCCCAGCAGACCCCAGAGAACAACCACATTCTCTGGTGCTGGGACAAGGTCATTAAGGGTGAAGCCTGGTGCCAGATGTGTGTTGTGATTTTCCTATATCCCTGAAATGCTGCTGCTACACGATTGTATGAACATTTTCTGGGGCTGGCTGGCACCCAGCCACAGCATCTAGGCATTGACAGCAGCATGGTCTCATGAACGTTCCTGGGTGCAGCCAGCACCTGGCCATTGCTCGGTGAGACCCTCCCACAGAGGGTCAGAACGGGTTAAAGCCACAGTCCCTCAGAAGTGAGGAGTCAGGAAACACAGCCACATTTGAGATAAAACTCAAGATGCAGGAGCTGCCTGGCAACTTGACAGATTGGACACAGACAGTGTAAAAACAGGGAGTGGATGGAAGCTGGAGACAAAGGACGGGTGCGCAATTGCTGGTCGAGGAGAGCAGAGTTCCGATACTAGAGACTGGGTAGCTGGGTGACACCATTTTCACCCCTCCAGAGCATGCGGATACACACCTACAAGCGCCATAATCCACCCCAGTAAGCTAATCAGCGCCATCTAGTGGAGAACGGAGCTGTTACAGTAAGCCTCACCTTACTGGGCCAAACTCACTCTTCAGGAACACCACAGATCTCTCTGCCTGCTTAGTTTTTGGACTATAAAGTGCTTCATAGTTGACTTCTAGGGGAAACAGATGTAATTTCAATTGTATTTCAGTCTGCTGATCCATCTACTCAATTTTCTTTGTTCTCTTCTTTTTCATTTCTTTTATTTTTCTTGAATACAGAAAGAGAAAAAAATCTATTTTTATTTTCAATTTTTATTAAAAATATTTTTCTTTATTTTTTCTACTATATTTTTTACTTTTTTGTAAATTGTTCAAATTCTATTTACTTCCATCATTTCATTTTATTATATTTGATTGTATTCATTTACTCAAATTTTCAAATGTTTTCTTTTTCTTTCCTTTTTTTCCCTAATCTATCAAGCTCCTTTAAATAACCAGACAAAAACACACCTAGAATCAACCCTCATTTATTTCACTTTTGTGTTTGTGTGTGGTTTTTAATTTTTTAGTTTTAATTTTTTTTACCTCATCAATTCCTTTTCTCCCTTCAAAATGGTGAAATGAAGGAACTCACCCCAAAAGAAAGAGCAGGAAGAAATGACAGCCAGGGACTTAATCAACACCCACACAAGCAAGATGTCTGAACCAGAATTTAGAATCACGATAATAAGAATACTAGCTGGGGTCAAAAATAGATTAGAACCCCTCTCTGTGGAGTTAAAGAAGTAAAAACTAGTCAGGATGAAATAAAAAATGCTATAACTGAGCTGCAATCTCAAATAGATGCCACAGCGGCAGCGGTGGATGAGGCAGAACAGCAAATCAGCGATATAAAGGACAAACTTATGGAGAATAATGAAGCAGAAAAAAAGAGGGAGACTAAGGCAAAAGAACACGATTTAAGAATTAGAGAAATCAGTGACTCATTAAAAAAGAATATCAGAATCATAGGGGTCCCAGAAGATGAAGACAGAGAAAAAGGGGTAGAAGTGTTATGTGAGCAAATCATAGTGGAAAACTTTCCTCACCTGAGGAAAGACACAGACATCAAAATCCAGGAAGCACAGAGGACCCCCACAAGATTCAACAAAAACTGACCATCAGCAAGGCATATCATAGACAAATTCACAAAATACTCAGACAAGGAAAGAATTATGAAAGCAGCAAGGTAAAAAAGAGTCCTGAACCTACAAGGGAAGACAGATCAGGTTTGCAGCAGACCTATCCACTGAAACTTGGCAAGCCAGAAAGGAGTGGCAGGATATATTTAATGTGCTGAATAGGAGAAACATGCAGCCAAGAATTCTTTATCCAGCAAGGCTGTCATTCAAAATAGGAGAGATTTTTAAAAAAAGTATCTCAGACAAACAAAAATTAAAGGAGTTTGTGACCGTTAAACCAGCCCTACAAGAAATTTTAAGGGAGACTCTCTGAGGGCAGAAAAGATGAAAAAAAAAAAAAGACCCCAAACAACAAAGACTAGAAAGGACCAGAGAACACCACCAGAAACTGCAACTCTACAAAAAACATAATGGCAATAAACTCATATCTTTCAGTACTCACTCTAAATATCAATGGACTAAATGCTCCGATCAAAATACATAGGGTAACATAATGGATAAGAAAACAAGATCCATCTATATGCTTTCTACAAGAGACCCACATTAAGCCTAAAGGCACCTTCAGATTGAAAGTAAGGGGATGGAGAACCATCTATCATGCTAATGGTTGACAAAAGAAAGCCAGAGTAGCCATACTTATATCAGACAATATAGACTTCAAAATAAAGACTGTAACAAGAGGTGAAGAAGGGCATTATATCATAATTAAGAGGTCTATCCACCAAGAAGACCTAATAATTGTAAACATTCATACTCCAAATGTGGAAGTACCCAAATATATAATCAATTAATCACAAACATAAAGAAACTCTTCGATAATAATACCATAATAGTAGGGAACTTCAACACCCCACTTACAACAATGGACAGATCATCTAAACAAAAAATCAACAAGGAAACAATGGCTTTGAATGACACACTGGACCAGATGGACTTAACAGACATATTCAGAACATTTCATCTAAAGCAGCAGAATATACATTCTTCTCCAGTGCACATGGAACATTCTCCAGAATAGATCACATTCTGGGACAGAAATCAGCCCCCAACAAGTACAAAAAGATCCAGATCATACTGTGCATATTTTCAGACCACAATGCTATGAAACTCGAAATCAATCACAAGAAAAAATTTGGAAAGATAGCAAATACTTGGAGACTAAAGAACATCCTACTAAATAATGAATGGGCTAACCAAGAAGTTAAAGAGGAAATTAAAAAGTACATTGAAGCTAATGAAAATGATAACACCACAGCTCAAAATGTCTGGGATGTACCAAAGGCGGTCATAAGAGGGAAGTATATAGCAATCCAGGCCTTCCTAAAGAAGGAAGAAAGGTCTCAGATATACAACCTAGCCTTACACCTTAAAGAGCTGGAAAAAGAACAACAAATAAAACCCAAAAACAGCAGAATAAGGGAAATAATAAAAATTAGAGCAGAAATTAATGCTATCAAAACAGAACAAAACAAAACAAAACAAAAAACCCCAAAACAGTAGAAGAGATCAATGAAACCAGAAGCTGGTTCTTTGAAAGAATTAACCAAATTGATAAACCACTAGCCAGTTTGATCAAAAAGAAAAAAGAAAGGACCCAAATAAATAAAATCAAGAATGAAAGAGGAGAGATCAAAACCAACACAGAAGAAATAAAAACAATAATAAGAGAATGTTATGAGCAATTATATGCCAATAAAATGGGTAATCTGAAAGAAACAGACAAATTCTTAGAAACATATAAACTACCAAACTGAAACAGGAAGAAATAGAAAATTTGTACAGACCCATAACCAGTAAAGAAATCCAATTAGTAATCAAAAATGTCCCAAAAAACAAGAGTCCAGGGCTTTCCAGGGGAATTCTACCAAACATTTAAGAATGAGTTGACACCTATTCTCTTGAAACTGTTCCAAAAAATAGAAATGGAAGGAAAACTTCCAAACTCTTTCTATTAAGCCAGCATTACCTTGATTCCAAAACCAGACAAAGACCCCACTAAAAAGGAGAACTATAGACCAGTTTCCCTGATGAACATGGATGCAAAAATCCTCAACAAGATATTAGCCAACTGGATCAAACAATACATTAAAAAAATTATTCACCATGACCAAGTGGGATTTATACCTGGGATGCAGGGCTGGTTCAATATCTGCAAAACAATCAATGTGATTCATCACACCAATAAAAGGAAGGACAAGAACCCTATGATCCTCTCAATAAATGCAGAGAAAGCATTTGACAAAATACAACATCCTTTCTTGATAAAAACCCTCAAGAAAGTAGGGATAGAAGGATCATACCTCGAGATCATAAAAGCCATATATGAAAGACCCAACACTAATATCATCCTCAATGGGGAAAAACTGAGAGCTTTCCCCCTAAAGTTAGGGACAAGACAGGGATGTCCACTCTCGCCACTGTTATTCAACATAGTATTGGAAGTCTTAGCCTCAGCAATCAGACAACACAAAGAAATAAAAGGCATCCAAATCGGCAAGGAGGAAGTCAAACGTTCACTCTTCACAGACGACATGATACTCTATACGGAAAACCCAAGGATTCCACCAAAAAACTGCTGGAATGGATCCGTGAATTCAGCAAAGTGGCAGGATATAAAATCAATGCACAAAAATCAGTTGCATTCTTATACACCAACAATGAAGGAACAGAAAGAGAAATCAAGGAATCAATCCCATTTACAATTGCACCAAAAACCATAAAATACCTAGGAATAAGTCTAACCAAAGAAGTGAAAAATCTATGCACTGAAAACTATAGAAAGCTTACGAAAGACATTGAAGAAGACACAAAGAAATGGAAAAATATTCCATGCTCACAGATTGGAAGAACAAATATTGTTAAAATGTCAATACTACCCAAAGCAATCTATGTATTCAATGCAATACCTGTCAAAATAACACCAGCATTCTTCACAGATCTAGAACAAACAATCCTAAAATTTGTATGGAACCAGAAAAGACCTCAAATAGCCAAAGCAATCTTGAAAAAGAAAACCAAAGCAGGAGGCATCACAATCCCAGACTTCAAGCTATATTGCAAAGCTGCAATCATCAAGACAGTATGGTACTGGCACAAGAAGAGACACTCAGATCAATGGAACAGAATAGAGAACCCAGAAGTGGACCCACAAATGTATGGCCAACTAATCTTTGACAAAGCAGGAAAGAATATCCAATGGAATAAAGACAGTCTCTTCAGCAAGTCGTGCTGGGAAAACTGGACAGCAACATGTAGAAAAATGAACCTGGTCCACTTTCTTACACTATACACAAAAATAAATTTGAAATCGATGAAAGACCTAAATGTGAGTCAGGAAACCATCAAAATCCTCCAGGAGAAAGCAGGCAAAAACCTCTTTGACCATGGCCGCAGCAACTTCTTCCTCAACACACCTCCAGAGGTAAGAGAAACAAAAGCAAAAATGAACTGTTGGGAGCTCATCAAAATAAAAAGTTTCTCCACAGCAAAGGAAATAATCAGTAAAACTAAAAGGCATCCAATGGAATGGGAGAAGATATTTGCAAGTGACATATCAGATAAAGGGTTAGTATCAAAATCTATAAAGAACTTCTCAAACTCAACACCCAAAAAACAAATAATCCAGTGAAGAAATGGGCAAAAGACATGAATAGACACTTCTTCAAAGAAGATGTCCAGATGGCCAACCGACACATGAAATGATGCTCAACATCACTCATCAGCAGGGAAATACAAATCAAAACCACACTGAGATACCTGCTCACACCTGTCAGAATGGCTAACATTAACTACTCAGGCAACAACAGATGTTGGTGAGGATGCAGAGAAAAAGGATCTCTTTTGTACTGCTGGTGGGAATGCAAACTGGTGCAGCCACTCTGGAAAACAGTATGGAAGTTCCTCAAAAAATTAAAAATAGAACTACCCTATGACCCAGCAATTGCCCTACTAAGTATTTATCCAAGGGATACAGGTATGCCGTTTCAAAGGGGCACATGCACTGCAATGTTTATAGCCGCACTATCAACAATAGCCAAAGTATGGAAAGAGCCCAAATGCCCATCAATGGATGAATGGATAAAGATGTTGTGTGTATCTATATCTGTATCTATATCTATATCTATATCTATATCTATATCTATATCTACATCTATATCTATACACGATGGATATACGATGGAGTATTACTCCGCAATAAAAAAGAATGAAATCTTGCCATTTGAACTACATGGATGGAACTAGAGGGTATTATGCTGAGTGAAATTAGTCAGTCAGAGAAAGACAAATATCATATGACTTCACTTATGAGGAATTTAAGACACAAAACAGATGAACATAATGGAAGGGTAGCAAAAATAATATAAAAACAGGGAGGGGGACAAAAACATAAGAGACGCTTAACTATGGAGAAAAAACAGAGGGTTGCTGGATGGGTTGTTGTAGGGGGGATGGGCTAAATGGGTAAGGGGCATTAAGGAATCTACTCTTGAAATTATTGTTGCACTATATACTAACTAACGTAGATGTAAACTAAAAAAATAAAAATTAAAAAAATAAAGAACACAAAAAATAAAATAAAATAAAATAAAATAAAATAAAATAAATAAAATAAAATAAAATAAAATAAAATAAAATAAAATAAAATAAAATAAAAAATGTCATGATTAAACATGAGCTGGTCCCCACTCCCTCCTCCTCTCAAAAAAGGCCAGCAGTTTCTGAGTGGTGCAGACAGGACTACTGGATCCCACCACCAAGTGTCTTTCCTCTGCTACAAAGTGGATCTCTGGGTCTGAGGTGGTATAATGTAGTATTCCATGTTGGTAGATCAAATAATGTAAGATGGATACTGGTGCTGACCAAATTGTTCTACAGACTGGAAAAAAAAATTCATACCGAGAATATTTTTGCTTCCAGTCAAGATGAATCACTGCTTTTTCAGAGTAGGGTCAAATGCAATCAACTTGCCACCAACTATCTCATTGGTCACTTAGTAATGGTGCCAAAATGGGGACTCAGCTTTGGTTTATATGCCTGGCAAATTGGACATTTGGCTTTGGCAGTAGATCAGCCTTTGTCATTTGGAACTCTTGCTGTTAGGCCCATGCATAGCTTCCATCCCTGTCACCATTATTCATTCAGGTACCCATTATGCTAGCACCAGGATAGCCAATGACAGAGGCTGGAACTGATATCAACTGACTGAAATATACTTGGTAGCTTAGTGCCTTTTCTAGGTTGGATGCTCTCTGGTAGATATTAATATGTGATGCAAAGATCTTCATACTTGGTGCCCACTCCTGTGTGCCCACCTACATGTCTGTTCCCCAGAGCTCTTTATTCCCAATCTTCCTCCTTATAGGTCCTGACCTATCTGCCAAATCATCTACCACTGCCATAAGCCCATGTATATTCAAATTTTCCCAGGCTACTTCTCTTTCCACACTGCCTGAGGTTCTGCCTATTGAAAGAATTTCCCCTCACTGCCGTCATTCAAGACTACCCTGAATGGGGCTATAGTATATGTGCAGCCAATTTTCATCTTGCATTCATATTCAAGTCCATCCATCCATGAACCAAACTCAATCTTCTCCCTCTTCTTTCACCTGGAAAAATATTGAGTGACATGGGAGTGTAGTCCACCACACTTGTACAGTTTGCTTGTGCCCTCTTTCCTACTCACGCACAGTTATGTATGTACCAATCCCATCTTACAACGGATTGTTGTTGGGACCAGCCTACCTTATGACTTAGTAGGTTTGACAGATCCCAGCTCATGGTGACCTTCTCTAGGCCACATGTCACTCAACTTCTACTCAGGCGAATTTGCACACCAGGATCTCTATTTGAATGGTATATGGATCTCTACTGCAGGTGATATGGCCTTACTCCAGAACATTAGGAATCTACACTGTGGTCATCCCATTGGATCTTACCATGAATTTTCCATGCCAGCTTTTCCACAGAAAAGTGAGGTTTACTAGGTTGTATGGTAGAAGCTGCAAAGTGGCTTGCATTGCAGATTTCACCTGCTGCTAAGTCTTTTCCTGTTCTGGACCACATTCAGAGTTGGTATTCTTTCACATCACTCAATAAATGGATCAGAGAAAATTACCAGTTGTGGAATATACTGTCTCCAGAACCCAAAGAGTCCTACAAGGCATTGTGATTTCATCGTAGTGATGAAGGGTGTATGTTATAATGGTTTCTATTTTATTTTGAAGGTTATCTGGGCATGCCCCAGACCAATGGGCCATTAACAGTTTTATAGATACAGCAAGATTTTGACTCTTCATATATTTTATCTGTCACCCTCTGAGATGTACCTGTGTAACCAATGCCTTGATCTTCTTGCTTGACTAGTCTGATTAATATTAAATTATTAATATCAATGACAAATTTGATGCTCTGCAGGATGTCTAGATTTCCTATATTTCTTCAGAGGGTAATGATAGATGGTGGGAGAATTAACACTGCTCCAGGGCAAAACTGTAAATGTATAAATTATTTGTTCCTTGTGAATGCAAGGAGTTTCTGACCCTTCTTTGAATAGAAGTGGAACAGAACACATTTCCCAGATCAAAGGTACATACCATGTACCTTAGCCTGAGCTAATCTGCTCTAGGAAAATACTACATCTGGCAAAGAACTATAATCATGGTTACTATTTGGTTAATTTTATGTTAGTCCACAGTTACCCTCCAAGACCTGTCTGCTTTATTAAGTGACAGACTAATGAATTAAGTGGGAATATCGTTGGGACCACCTACACTGCATCCTTTTGATCTCTAAGAATGGCATGAATTTCTGCCTTTATCACTGGAATGTGGGTATTTAAATTTTCTTTGATCAGCCTGAGACAAGGCAGTTTTCAGGTCTTTCCCTTGGTCTTCTTCACTATCACACCTCTTGCCCTACAGTTCAAGGAAGGAATCTGAAGGTTCTGCCAACTACCAAGTGTATACACGCCAATGATACTTTCGGGGACTTGAATATGACCACCATGTGAGTCAATGGGTCCAGTGGACCCACCTGTGAGCTGGATCTGTCTTGGACTCCATATGTAGCTGGGTCCCTATGTGCATCCTCTCTAACAAGGATCCATGGTAATGTTTTGGGTCCCCAGGTATCAGCGCCAATTCAGACCCTGTGTTTAATAGTCCTTTAAAAGTTTGGTTATTTCCTTTTCTCCAGTTTACAATTACCTGAGTTTAAGTGGCTGTAGATCACTTAAGTACTGGCATATACAATTGTCATAGAGTAGAAGAGTCCTTCCACCCAGGGACCTAGCCTCTTCTTTGTTCAGTGTGCTTCAGGATTTAGAATTGGTCCAAATCCTGAAACTGGCAAGAGATTGTGACCTTTCTTTGGAAACCTATTCTCAGTCTCTTGATCAACCATCTTTGCTTTCTTTTTGGCTGTACAAAGTAAGCGGGACAACTCTTGGCCTCGGGTGCAATAATAGGTTAACTCAGCAAGTTTGGAATGTTCAAACTGCGCATATTCCAAAGAAATTGGTCCTTGGTTGGCTCTTAGGAGATAACCTCTAAGCCCTGGGAATATTCTGCCTGGTAAAAGTGTCTTTATTCTGGGGCTTTGGTTCACCGATAGTTTGTCTAACAATGTGACTTATGGTGGGGGTCTTAGGCAACATTGTATCAATTTGATTGGGAGAGGGGCTGGAGACTAAGCAAGTAATGTCCCAGTCATGTGGGCACCCCAGCCCTACATGACCGACCCCCCCAGAAAAAGTCTAGACATCAAGGCTCAAGTTTTGGTTGGCACAACTCCATATGTGTTGCTGGGAGTATTAAGCACTGCTCCTATGGCTCCACTGGGAGATGATGACTGGGAGCTCTCACATGGTCTCTCCTGCACTCTGGCCTATGTGCCATTTCCTGTGTCTGATTTTAATCTGTATCCTCTCACTGTAATAAACTGTAATCGTGAGTATAACAGCTCTTCTGAGTTCTCTGAGTCCTAGTGAATCACTGAATCTGAGGGTGGTCTTACAGACCACCGACACATCTGTCCAATTATTTCACCCCTCAAAACACCATGTTTTATTGGTCATCCCCATGGCTCTCAAGGGACCCTGGCTGCCCTGCCAGTCGTGCCACTCACTACAATAATTGGGCCCACCTAATAACTTCTAATGCCTAAGTGCTGCCACCTGGCTTCTGTCATTTCGGGATCCCTTCATCATCATTGCTATCAGGGAGCCCATTTCTGTAAGATCACTTCCTGCCATCTGCCCTGCCCTCCGGGGGATAGCTGCTATGAAGCTTCCTGAAGATTCGGGGTCCCTTTCAGCAGCACACTCCTAACTGCTTTGGTAACTGGCATGTTCCCTGGGCTGGTCCACAGCACCTGGTCATCTTGTAGGTTTCTGACTTTACACAGTATATATGCTCCAGTGTGATCACTTCACTGAGCCATTCGATCCTAGTTCTGGCATTTCTACTGCACTTAGTATGGGAAACCACTTCTTACAGACTTCTAAGTCACCCTAGCAGTGTGTTAACTTGCTGGGATCCTTGCTGGATGTTAAATCCCATGTGTTGAGTGAGCATGCCCATGCAAATGAAGTCTCCCTTATCCAAATTCATGAGCTACCCACCTGGGTCCAGTCTCCTCAGGGCACAGTCCCATGACTAGCCTCCTGGCTCCTGCTGGTACATAATGGCTGGGTCCTGCAGCTCCATCACTAGCTAGTGCCTCTCTTTACCCAGCAGACCCAGCACTTTCTCCACTGGATTATGTGTGACTTGACCCTAGTTCTTCTTGTGGAGGTCAGGTGGGAAGGTGGGCATGTCCTGGGAGTAGGGTGGGGTAGGTATTGTCTGGCAAGGCCGAGCCTCAGCTGATCCTACAGGGAGTTCTGGAGCTGGAATGTCTCTTTCAATATCATCCTGAATTGAGGAAAGGTAACCCAGCCTTCTACCTCCAGACAATGGATGCAAGCTGCCTTCAAGAATAGTCCCTTTGGCAGAGGTCAGTTCCCAGAGTGTCTCAGCTGTGAGCAGTGACAGCAGTTCTCCCAACCTTTGGGGGAACAAGCATCTTGCTCCTGAAGGGGAGGCACCTTAGCATTCCCTTCAACCACCAATAATGGAGAAAATTCTGCAAGCCTCCAGAGAGAAAAAGACAAGTTAGGACAAATAAAATGAGAAGACAATGATTAATTTCTTAAAATTCCTTCCTTCTTGCAAATGTTGCATAAAATCATTGATCATCTGCATACATTAAAGTAAAGGAATCAGGAGTGCCTGTGTGGCTCAGTCAGTTAAGTGTCTGGCTTCAGCTCAGGTCATGATCACACAGCTCATGAATTCAAGCCCCACATCCGGCTCTCTGCTGTCAGTGAGGACCCCGCTTCAGATCCTCTATCTCCCTCTCTCTGGCCCTCCCCTGCTCTTTCTCACTCTCAAAAATAAATAAACATTAACAAAAAATTTTAAAGGAATCAATTCAAAGAATAGTACTACTTGAGATAATAATACTATCAGGGTATGTCAAAATAACTTACTTTATTAGGTGAAGATTTCAATAATCCTTCTAGTAGTAGTATTTGGTGCTGTCCTACATAGCTACTTTCCCCTTTAACCCCCTATTTTTTCTCAAAGGAGAGAAAATAAGAATAAGAGAAAAGGCTAAGTTGGTAAAAAAAAAAAAAAAAGTGGGAGATTTACTTTGAAATATGTAGCGAAAGTGTGATCTGTGGAAGATTGAGGGTGCCCATGGATCACCATAAAGTGCTCACCAAGCAACAGTTCAAAGCCTTACCCACAAGGCAATGACTGTCATTTATAAACACGATACATGTTTTTGATTCAGAAAATGTCCCAAGGTCTGTTTCCTGCTGTGTCGGACGTGCAAGAGCAGGGCTGGAGGGGCTGCATTCTGAGGTGGAAAATTAGGAGGGGCCGGGTTGGTGGGGAGAAAAAAAGCCTTGGGGAGTGAGACTGCATTGTTGGTTTATTGAATTTGACTTTGGTCATCGGTTCCCAGACTCTCTAGTGCCCTCTGCTGGAGGACAACTAGAACTACTTACTACACATGTGTAATGAGCATTTTTCAGTTTCTAGACTTTAATAGTGATGGATTCACAGTGCTCTCTCCAAAGCCCAGCACCTCCCACAAAGGATCAGGTCGCGGGCTGGCAGGAGGCATTCTAGTGGGTAGGAAAATTAACTCTTTCTCCAGTCTGATCTCAGGAGGTGCCTAAGAATTGCCAACCTGATACCGTAAGAGGAGAGGTTGACCAGGTGCACGACTTTGCCTCCCTATTATTTGGCTCCCTATTATTGATAAATTAGTCACCCATAAAGGAAGTACAGCTCCTGATGTCCCTTGGGATTCTGCCTCTCAATTCCCATCTCTCTTCCAGGTTAAAAAACAACAACAACAACTTATTTTTGAAATTTAAGGGGTAAAGTATATTAGATCCAGAATTTATTTTTATATTTTTGTTCTCAAATGTCAAAGAAGTGCTATTCTCCAGGATCGTCACTCAATATCATGCGTATGATAACTTTGGCCCAGAACAAGATATCTCCATGTTAAAATACAACTCTCATACCATATTTACTTGCCTGTTTCCCTCATGAGGCCAAGTTTCTTGAGGTAAAGATACCTATGCCTAGTTGGAGCTCAGTGTTTGATTATTTGATGCATGAATGGGTGGACAGATGGAAAAACAAATAAATGACATAACCTTTTTTTTCTCATTGTTTCTTTTTTAAACATTTCTTTATGCATAGAAATGTGAAAAATAATAATTTTATGGCTTGATGAATTTTCTAAAATTAAAGTCACCCCGTCAATAGCACCCAGGTCCAGAAAGGGAATATTCCCAGATGACCTCCTCATACACCAGTCACCACCCATCGCTGGAGGTGGCCACTGACAGCATGAATTGCTTGGTCTTCTGTTGCACTTAAAGTAGAATCACATAGTGTATTCGCTCTTGTGTGCTCTCTCTGTTTTAGAATTATTATGTATTTACATTTTCTTTTTTCTTTAATGTTTATTTATCTCGAAGAGAGAGAGACAGGGCACAAGCAAGGTAGGGGAAGAGAGAGAGGGAGGCACAGAATCCGAAGCAGCCTCCAGGCTCTGAGCTGTCAGCATAGAGCCTGACATGGGGCTCGAACCCATGAACCGCAAGATCAAGACCTAAGTTGAAGTCGGACGCCCAACCGCTCAGCCACCCAGGTGCCCCGTTATTTACAGTTTCTTATTTGTTCTTATTGAAACTCTTATGTCAGTGGGTGTGCCTGTGGTGGCGTGTGGCCTCTTTTGTATCTGGCTTCATTTGTTCCATATTGTGTGTATAAGATTCAGCTGTATTGTTGAATGCAGTTATGGATCACTCATCATCACTGCAGTATAGTATCCAATTGTATCAACACACCATGATGTAGTTTGGGTTCTCCCCAGACAGACACTGAGCAAGGATCTGAGTGTAAGTAATTCATTTTGGAGATGAAGGAAAACCCCTGGAAGGTGAATGAGGGAATGAGACAAAGAACAGAAGACAGGCAGCAATGGCTGTGTTACCAGGTGAATCATTGTGGGCCTCTGGAGCTCAATCTTGCTGATGTCTCTGGGGAAGAGTGTAGCAATGCTCCAGAGGGATGAGGGGTCTGGGGTATTTATACTCTGACACTCTTCAGTCATTAACAGGACTGCTGAGCAAGGAATGGGCTGTGCTTATTCCCAGGCTCTCCTGGCCTGCTGGGGGCAGGCAAAGGAGCTCTGGTGCCGGACAAAGCTTTTAGACAAAGAAAAGCAGGTGAGGGCAATTGGAACTCAGGCAAGCAGTTAAGATTTTTCCTTAGACCTACATAGTCTTCTAATATCTTCCTCTTATTGACCATATTAAGTCCGTGCCCTCCCAGCAACAGATGCCAAGATGAAATTAGATTTGTAGGAGATTTATTGGGGAAAAAAATGGGAAGAGAGCCAGAGGAGGCTGCAGGGCTGACCCCTGTGGAGGAGAGAGGGAAAGAAGGAGGGAAGGGAGATTGGACAGGAAAGATCTTTGCACTTCAGCACATCTGATGGGGAGTCTGTCTTTAAGCTCAAATTACGTTGGTCTCAAGGAAGAGACCTGCCTCAGTGTCCCTGCTGTACCTAGTCATTAGCTGACACAGGACATGGAGTCAGCTGCAGTACCTGGAGCTCTCAGTCAATTATGCTCCCCGAGACAGGACACCTGAGAGGCACACGGTCCCAGGTGCCGAGTTGCCTAAGTTAATGGGACAGCAATCAAACAGCACTATCCGACCCAGCACCCTTGCTCTTTGGTGCTGTTTCTTTTAATACTAAATGTATAATTTCAAATGCAAAATTCAAATGCAAATCACCTTCCTCCCTGAGTTATCCTTTCTCTATGTGATGTCCACTTATGCCACTCTCACTGTCCCCTCGAACTAATTAAGCCAGTTAAAGATTACTTTTTTTTTTATCTGAAACTCTGCCCATAAGTTCTGTTTTTAAGACTCAAATACTTCTGGGAAGAGTTAAGCTCTTTAGTTGTTTATTTAAACTTTGGAAAGACTAGTGGTGATTTAACCCTATTTCCTGGCTGTGGTAGCTTGGGCAAGTCTTGGCTGCAGTTTCTTCATCTGTAACACCTTCGCTCACAGGCTTGGGGCAAGAAACAAGATATGCATGTGACATTCCCAGCACACAGTTGATTCTAAATACTGGTTCTCCTTCTTTCTTTTTTTCCATCCCTGCATCCTGGCTCCTCTTCCTTGGTTGCCAGGATTGCTTTCCCCCTAACACTGAGATATATTAAGACATGGGGATGCAATAGGGGTCAGCGGGGAGGGGAAATGGAAAATAGAGCATGGTCCTATTCACAAGGCATTTACTGAGGCTGAGGGCCCACTAGTTAAAGCACTTTCCATGTTCTCTCGTTATGAACAAATGTTGATTACTGTCAGATCAGATGGCTCTCAGGGTGGGCAGGGCTCTGCAGAGGAGAACCTAAAATGAAGAGGTTCTCTGGAGAGTTGTAGTTCAGGGGAAGGGAGCAGAGGGAGCCCCAGAAAATACATGCCAATATTAAGTGACTGAGAGGTGGGAGGAAGGTATGAAAAATGAAGTTGCAGATCTGCCTGGAGCCTGGGACTTGTCTCAGCTGGGGATGCAGTTTCCATAGTAGGTGTCCCCTCAACATACATGTACATCACACCCTGGCTCCCTTTTCTCCAGCCCCTGCTCCACTGAGCCTCTGAGAGCCCATGTACTGTTTTGTACCCATCATTCTTTGAAGTTACTGGGCTTTTACTTAATGCACATGTCTATCTCTGTGTAAGATCCACATGCCCCCAGAACAGTTGGCAGGGGCCATTGCTTTTCAAAAATTGTCACAAGGGTGTCCTTTTAGAAACCTCTGGGTAAAGTATTGGGTTTGCAAGAATTCTTCTTACAGAGAAAATTTCCAGGATGCTTAAGTTGTGTACCATGAGCTCTACCTAATTGATCCATGGGAAAAATAGAGGTGATATTTCATTGCTGATTTGTTTGTCTACAAGTGGGGAATGGTTTTACCTGGAGCTACCCATCCTATTCTGTCTAGTGCCTCTTGTGGTTAGTGACAGGCATGTATAAGAAAGCTCACCTGGGCTGGGAGACAAAGCTGGATAGGAGTAAAAGGCAGGTTGGAATGGACAGTGCCAGGCCAGTGGTCCACATCCTGGACTTTGCTTAGAGCCTCAAAGACCTCTCTGTGCATGCCCCGCAGGTTGGAAATGCCAGGGAATCAACGCCCCCCCTCCCCCCCCACCCAAACTGTGGGATCGTTCTGGGGAGAGTGCTCTAAGCTGCTTCCCAACTATCCCTGTAGGGCTGCCCTGAGGAGCCCAAAGCTTAACAATTGTACCTTTTATTTGCCAAATCTCCATGCCATTTCACTACCCACCTACCCCCTGCCATCCATAAGGACACCCTTGTGACAATTTTTGAAAAGCAATGGCCCCTGCCAATTGTTCTGGGGGCATGTGGCTCTTTCACAGAGACAGACATGTGCATTAAGTAAAAGCCCAGTAACTTCAAAGAATGATGGGTACAAAACAGTACATGGGCTCTCAGAGGTTCGATGGAGCAGGGGCTGGAGAAAAGGGAGCCAGGGTGTGATGTGCACATGATGTGCCCTGTTCTCTGCACACCCCACCCCCTCCAAATAAACCATTTGCACTGGAATCCTTGTCTCTGGAGAACCCAAGCTAACATGCATACTACTACAGTCATGGGGAAATGTGTGAAGATTCAGTCTGGTTTGACACACTCATATATGATAAATTCAGGGAGGCAGTGTGGTGCACAATGGGGAGTGCCTGGCATTGGCAGGGACACCACCTTAAAATCTGGTTTTGTTGCTCCTTAGCTGTGTGACCCCGGTGAAGCTGTTTATTTATCCTAATGGGATCTCAGTGAGCTCATCAACAACAGAGAAATAATGATGATAAAAGTCTTGCCTCCTTCCTGGGGCAACTCTGAGACTCAGATGGGAATTGGAAGAAAAACACTTTGTAAACTGCAAAGCATTATATGAAGGGAAGTGAAATTTTAAGTTGACTGTCTTAAGTATTTCTTCTTCTCATATTCTAGATAGGCGTTAACACTGCTTGTAGTCTATGGTGAGCCAAGCACTTTTTAAATGGCTACCTAATTTTACATGAATATTACATGAATATTTTAAGAGTCATCCTTCCAGGGCATGGAAATAATTCCATGCCCTGGAAGGATGACTCTTAGGTAGATAAAAGCTTGAGTGGCTTCAGGGTCCCTTGACTTAGAATAATCATATAAATTGGATCAGAGAGGGAAGAGCTAAGAACTAGAATATGTTAGTTCCAGGGTGGCTCAAATGAATGAAATACTCTAAAAAATTCCAAACAGTAACCTCAGGAGCTAAATTATACACAGATACGAGGTCAAACCCTTCTGTTTGCACCTTCTCATCCTTGCAGGCTTGCAGAAATGAAGGATGGCATCAGCTGGCCATCCATAGAAGGTGACACGACACAGAGGGTCTTGGGCCAGCCAGACCACAGGGTGTTGCTTGCACAGGGTGCAGATCAATTCTTTGTAAGATTATAGAAATAGTATTTGTGAAACAAAAATAATGTGTAAAGTTAAAGAAATAGTTATTTTGTCACATCTGACTTAGTCACTGAGAGATATGGTGGTGACTCAGGTCTGGAAATGGACAGAGGGTGATTTCAGTTCCAGGATGCCACCTAGTTGTCTGAGTTATGGCAGATGGGGACCATCAGAAGAAACAGGCTTGGGGAAGAATACCATGAATTCCACTGGGATTATTCTGGATTTGTGGTGCCTTGAAAGCACCCAGTGGAGAAGTCACATGACCAGCACAGCTGGTCACATGAACCTGGAACTGGAAGGAGGGCTGTGCCAGAGATGCACCTGTTGTCTTTGTTACTGTGAGGATGTTACTGTGAGGATTCAAGCTGAAGTCAGAGATGGGAGTGCCCAAGTGTGATTTTTGGACAGCAGCAGCAGCAGCAGCAGCCAGAAAATGTGTTAGAAATGCAGAATTTCTGGCCCCATCCCAGACCTAGAGTCAGAAACTGCTGGGTGAGGTCAGTCGTTTGCATTTTAACATGCCCTCCAAGGAGACTCAGATGCTCGGGAAAGCTTGAACTTTGTTTCACGCTTAATTTACGTGGGAGAGGCACCTGGGTGGCTCAGTCAGTTGAGCTTCTGACTTGATTTTAGCTCGGGTCCTGATCCCAGGGTCGTGGGATCAAGTCCCATGCCAGGCTCTGCAATGAGTGTGGAGCCTGCTTGGAATTCTCTCTCTCTCACTCTGCCCCTCTCCCCAGCACTTGCTCTCTCTCTCTCTCTCTCTCTGAACACAAAAAACAAAACAAAACAAAACAAAACAAAACTTACCTTGGGAGCTTTTTAAATCCCCAATGCCCATCCTGTACCATTACATCAGAATCTCTGGGGCCAGGATCCGGATAGGGTAACCAACTTGTTCTAGCTTGTCCAGGGCTGTCTGGGAGTTTCCCAGATTTGCTCTGAAAGTCCTGCATCCCAGGAGATGCCTCCAACCCTGACACGTAAGATCCAGTCACCAGAAGCTTTTATGAGTCTCCAGGTGATTCCACCTGTTCAGCCAACTTTGAGAACCAACTTTGGGTCCTTGCCCAAAAGAGCTGTGAGATTTGGGCCACAGGACGGGGTCACTGCTGAAGTTCTGCTAATTTTAGAAACTGACAGTGGCTTGCTGATAATCTTAGTGTAAATGGGGAAGAGCCCAGGAGTTCATGAGTTCATCCTGGCTGAGTGTAAGAATCAGCTGGGAAGTTTTAAAAAATATTGAGATTTACCAGGGATAAGTAGATTTAAAAAGACCCCAGACAATTCTAGTTACAGACAGGGCTGGAACTTCTGGTCTAGGGAGAGGGTGCCCAGTGGGAAGCAAAGGGTCCACCAGATTATGACCAGGTGGACAAGGAAATTCCTTCCAAATAAGGATGAAGAGGGAAACGGAGAAGCAAGAGGAAACCAGGGGCACATGGGGCCTCAGCCATGAAGGGGAGATGTGGCTGGACAGTCAAGAGCAAGGCTTACAGAATGTCCATTGGATCGAGCTGCATGGAGCGCAAGGTCTGAGAGAAGAAATGGATGCTAAGGAGTGAGCAGAAAATGGGCAAACTGAGAGCAAGAGGCAACTCTTTTTGAAAGCAAGGTGGTGGCAGGGTAAGAGCGATGGTGTGCTGTCACTGGCAGGGGAGTTAGAGGAGACATCCTTGCATTTCCACTTTTTTTCTCTGCTTTCTTCTCACTTCTTTCTTTATCCATGGTTATACATTTCTTTTATCCTGAGGAGAAGAAGAAGGATTTTTTAAATTGTATTTATTTGTTTTGAGAGAGACAGAGACAGCGCAAGCAGAGGAGGGGCAGAGAGAGAGAGAGGGAGAGAGAGAAAGAATCCCAAGCAGGCTCTGCACTATCAGTGCAGAGCCTGATGCAGGGTTCAAACTCACAAACCATGAGATCACTTCCTGAGCCCAAACCAAGAGTCGGACGCTTAACCCACTAAGCCACCCCAGCCTCTCAAGAAAAAGAATTTTTAAAAGGTCCTCTTGATGTAAAAAGTGGTGCAGCTACTTAGGCTGCTTTATTCTCACTGTTGAAGAGCAGGGGCACAGTAATAATTCCAACTGATGGCATGCAGGAATGGTGCAAGGGCACACACTATTCCTGTCAGAGCCAGGAGTGGAATCCAGCGTCCTGGAGCCTCATGCCCATCTCCTGCACACTGTGTCCCTCTGTCCAAAGGAGCTGTGGGTTTGGGACAGCAGGACATGGCCTCAGCTAAAGTCATGCTTCTTTTAGAACTTGCCAGTGGCCTGTTGATCATCTTAGCATAAGTGGAGAAGGATCCTGGTCCCTTTGGCCGTGTAGTTTCCACCTCCGTTAGCAATCATATCACTGGGGCACATAAAATTAGGGGCAGCTATTGAAGAACCAGTTGTCCCTCTGAAGATCTGGTGTCTGATCATTTGAGAGCCTACGACTCAGTCAAGCCACCACTTCTTTCTCCCCTGCCCCACAAACACACTTAGCTTTACACATGCTGTGTATTCACCAGAGACTATTAGAAGCTCTCTGTTCATTGAAAACACTTCCTGTATTTTTTATCTTGAAAGAGTAAACACAGGGATATCCAAGTCCCCCCACCCATCAGAATATATTATTGAGGGGGCTAGGGATTTCACCTAAATGTACACAACGGCTTGAGAGTTACCCCTGGGAACCTCAGGAGTGTGTTTTTCTTTTTTCTCTCTTTTCCCATCCCTTTAACCCTCCTTAGTTTCTTTTCCTTTATTTATTTAGTGGTGAGAGGCAATAAGAAGAGAGAGTAAAAATAAGGCTAAAAGGGGGAGGACAAGAATAATTAACCTTTGAAGGACTTTGCAAACTCATTATGTGTTTGGCAGCTACATAGGTAAATTATTCAAAAACCCTCTGTAATGGCTTTCCAAACACATGTTGACAGTTTCCTGACTACCTGTATTAAGTGATGTCCCTGAAGTAGTCCGTGCTGATGATAAATCGCTGCTTCTCATGAACCTGTTGTCTGTCATCCAGAGACATTTTCGTGTTAAATATTTATTTGCATATATAAAAACCCCATAACAGCCCACTAATTACCATGGAGCTCCAGAGGAACGACAAGAAGATGCTTAATCAACAGGCGTTGTTAACCCCGTCCACAAACAGATACGTACCCATCAGATTTACCTGTTTAACTTAAACTATAATTACTGGGCAATCAGACAACCAACAAGTGTAGGTATTAATTATCCAAATGAGACTTGGGATGTTCAGAGTCAACTATTTCTATTTTGAGCTTCATGACTGTTATTTCACTTCACATCCACAGTCCACATGAGTAACTTGTGTTCCATGAATTGGTTTATCAAGTGCTTTCCTTAATGTTATGGGAAATATAGTGAGGTAACACTTCTGATATATGAGTATTTGAGTAGAATATAAACGGCTGGATCCACAGGGAGAAAACGACAAATGTTTAGCGTAGAGAGATGGCCAGACCAGCAGGTGGCAGTGTGGACCAGAAAATGAAAGAGCCTTCTTTCCAGCCATCAAGCTTTTAGGGTAAAGACACTCTAGGTTTATTTACTACTCCTGAAGAGCTTTTGAATTAAAAGGCCTTTTAGTCATCCATGCAGAAGTCCTTCTGATAAGGGGCTCAAGAGAGTATTGCTATACCCAAGGCTTTCAGGTCTGGAAAGGACCACCCAGCAAAGCAGCTAGCAGAGACTCAAGGCTCAGAAGGCCTGAGTTATGAGGGTGGTCTCCCTGAGTTCCTTCCCTTCACTGGACTTGGATGGCTCATCGGGCCCAACCTGGTGGATTCTGCTTCTGGATCTTTCTGGTTTCTTCCCATCTCACTCCCTTCTTGGCAAACTTGCTACTCTTCAACTCAAAGATTTATGGCAGCTGTATTGCAATCATTGGGGGAAAAAAAAATCTTCAATTTAAAGGCAGTTTAGGGGCACCTGGGTGGCTCAGTCGGTTCAGCGTCCGACTTCAGCTCAGGTCATGGTCTCGCAGTCCATGAGTTCGAGCCCCGCGTCGGGCTCTGTGCTGATAGCTCGGAGCCTGGAGCCTGTTTCAGATTCTGTGTCTCCCTCTCTCTCTGTCTCAAAATAAATAAATGTCTCTCTCCCTTGTTCATGCTCTCTCTCTGTCTCAAAAATAAATAAATGTTAAAATAAATAAATAAAAAAAGTTTACTTTTTTTAAAATTTTGTTTCCAAATCTTGGTTACCAGGATGGTTGAAATGAAAATAAGGTCATATGTATTTTTATGTTCATTTTTGATTCCCTGTTCTTGGCAAAACACATGACTTACGTGTAAGTAAAACACTGAGTCCTTGGGGAAAATGTCACAAGAAATCCCATTTTTAAACAATCATTCCTATAATAAAGGAACAAACATAAAGTAATGGGAATAAAAATGAAAAATTTTTTAACGTTTATTTATTTTTGAGACAGAGACAGAGCATGAATGGGGGAGGGACAGAGAGAGAGGGAGACACAGAATCGGAAGCAGGCTCCAGGCTCTGAGCCATCAGCCCAGAGCCCAAAGCGGGGCTCGAACTCACAGACCACGAGATCATGACCTGAGCTGAAGTCTGACGCTTAACCGAGCCACCCAGCCGCAAAAATGAAATCATAAATAGGTCACATCATCATGACTATCAATGTAAAATATCGTCCCTTGGCTTTGATTCACTTCAGTTATTTAACTGGAATAATATATGAGAATAGAATTTACAAATGTTTTCTTTCTGCTCTTCTTCCTTCCTTGTGCACATTTTTTTTTGTTTGTTTCTTTCCCCTATTAACCTACTAAAAAGTAGTATTTAACTCAGGATACTAGAAATGTTACTAGAAATTTTTAGATCCAGTTCTTAAACTTATTTATTCTTATTATTTATTTATTCAGAATCCGGGGTAGTATGATGGAGCTTATTCTTTCACTGTTTTCATACCTGTCTTAGGGTTCTCCAGAGAAACAGAACCAACAGTGTGTGTGTGTGTGTGTGTGTGTGTGTGTGTAGACAGAGAAAGAGAGATTTTTAAGAAATTGGCTCACATGATTATGGAGTCTGGAAAGTCTAAAACCTGCAAAATCTGCAGGGTAAGCCAGCAGGATGGAGACCTAGGGAAGATTTGCAGTTTTAGTCCAAAGGCAATCTGTTGGCAGAATTCCTTTTTTTTTCTGCAGAGATGAGTTTTTTTTCTTTTAAGACCTTCAATTGATTGGAGGAGACCCACCCACATTATGGAGGGCAATGTGCTGGACCCATAGTCTACTGATTTAAGTGTTAATCTCATCCAAAAATACCTTCTAAGAAACATCCAGAATAATGTTTGCCCAAATACCTGGGTACTATGGTCCAGCCAACTTGACACATAAACTTAACCATCATAACCTATAATCTTTTTCCTCCTACCTTTCCTGAATGCACAGATAGACCTTGGGATGGGCAGGCACTTTCTGTATTATCTTACATTCGGGCATGAAGCTTTTACACAAGACAACATGGCAGAGAGCAGACAGCAGAGAGAGGGCACTGGGCTGTGAGGCCGCTCCCATCTGTACAGACCACTCATGTGACATTGGGAAGTATAAGGCCCTTAGAGTCCATGATTTCCTCCTCCAGGAGAGTAAAATCTCCAGAGAGCCACAAGTCCTCCTGCACAAGGTTGTGAGCTAGCAAATGCCATAAGAAGGTCAATTAAGCCAGAAGGTTCCAATTAAGCCAGAAGGTTCCAACCCAACTCCTGGAGGACCCAGGGAGGTGGGAGAGATGCTTTGTGGGGATTGAGGTCGAGCTCTTCATTTTCATTATAGGGAGGGAGCAGAGCTCACTGGTGTGAACCAGAACTTGGGATATATTGGGGGTTGAGGCTCTGGTAAATTCCTTCCAAAAATGGCTGCGATTATTCCCCTCCCTGTATCCGTGCCCTTTTCACTGTGACTTTGCGACTCTTCCCACCGAAAAGCAGAGTCTGTTTTCCCATCCCTTGACCCTGACTGGTCTTATGACTTGCTTTGATCAATAGAATGTGGCAGAGCAATGGTGTGTCAGTTCTGAGCCTAGGTCTCAAGAAGTTTTGTATGCCTCCTTTATCCCTCTTAGAATCCTACCTTATCTCCACATGAGCAAGCCTAGGATAACCTGCTGGAGGACAAGGGATGTTTGGCTTGGGTACCCCCATTGCTCTGGTCACCACTAAGTTAGGGCTAATTTGTTAAGCAGCGTAAGAATGAAATGGCTGACCAGTTCCGGTGAGAAATTTCTTTACCCAGAACCTTGCTAAGAGGAATAGCTCCAGTGGATGGGTATCCGGTCCACTCCATACCACTAGCTAAAACTAATTTTAATGGGCACAGTTACCTTCTTATGCAAATAAAATAAATGAATATGTTTTCCTTGCCAGTCATAATACCTTTAACTTGCTGGGAGCTCAAAATCAAAGATTTTACAATATAAGGCTGCAATTCAGTTTCTGTGGTCTAGTGATCTTTAAATCACTGCATCCTCTTTGGGAATTAAACCTTGTTTTGAAATTTCTAGTAGACCATTGCTTGTTAATATCACTTGTCAGAAGTCCTGCCTCAAGCTTCTTAAGTAAATCTACTTCTCAACCTACCCCAGCCATGTCTTAGGTCCCAGACCAAACCCAATGAGAGGCAGTATAAGACTTGCCTTAATAGCCTGAGTTCTCTCTTAAATCCCCCATTCAGACCCTGGCCTTCAAAGCCATTTCGATTCTAGTTAGACTCAGGGACAAGACCCTCTAAGTGATAAATTCAGGGAACCTGAATTGTACCCTACATGAGTCTCCTTTCTTGCTATCAATCCAGCCTTGGAATAGACCTACATTCCAGCTTCATGTCCAAGTCCTTCCTGGGTCAAAGTCCAGTGCTGCCTGCTCCCTCTCTGTCTGCAGTCCTGACACTGATTCACCTTCCAGGTGGCACTCTTCTCTCTCCTCTCTGGCTTTCAGCGATTACGTTTCAGGACATAAAATCACTTCACCTCGCTGAGAAGCCATGACATACAAGGTGGTTAACAGCTCATTCAGATCTATAAGGCTCTGAAATCTCAGGGCACTCTATTCCTCTTGGTAAATAAAAATTGGACAGTGGGTAGGCACACTGCCCTGAGTGAACTATACCCATAGGATAACACGCTACTCTCCAGTGTTTTCACTGGAGCAGTGTCGTGATACACAGAGCACTCTTCACATGAGATTACTTGTGTTTTGTCATAGTCCTATGAGCTACATAGCACAGCTATCAACATTTCTGTCTTACAGGTGGGGAAGCTGAGGCTTGAGATCACATGGCTTATAAAGGATGGATCTGAGAACCAAGCTCTGCTTTTCTGATTCCAGAGCCACCTTCCTAGAGTGAGAGGGGAATGCAAACCCCTGGCAAAGTCCACAGTCCCAAAAACTCATTTTCCCCCTTCAAACTCTTTTGCAGGGTTTGGTATGGTATGACAGGTGCCACGTTTGAATGTCTTTGAATAAAACACAAATTTTACAAGAATGTATTACTATAGAGGAAAGTATATTACAACAGCTGAAAAACAATGTGGGATGCTGCTGAAGATACAAGAAAAGACAAAAGAGATCCCCTGTGTCTGAGAAGCTTACACTGTAGCTGGGGAGGAAAAGTGTGCATTGCAAACAGCCAAGTATTCAGCTAAGGAACATGCCCACCTATGCCCCATGCCCCACTCGGTGTCATGTATTAGAGGAGGGAAAGGGAGGGTGGGCTCCCCAGGATGTTTCCTGGTAGAGCAGGAGCTTCAGAAGACTATGAAGATGTGTGTGTTACAGCTTACATTTCATGTACATTTTGCATGATAAAGAAATGATTAAAAAATAATTTCTCATTTCTGGTTTATTATGGACAGAAACGTGCCCACTTCCTCTGCCATTTTCTGGGCTTTGCTGTCAATTACTTTATCTTGTTTAAATGGAGGATTTGTTGTTCATTTAAATACATGTTTAGGAGCACCTGAGTGGCTCAGTCAGTTAAACAATAGACTCTTAATTTCATCTTGATCTCATTGTTGGTCTTAATTTCTTCATGATCTCGTAGTTTGTGAGATTGAGCCCCGCGTCGGGCTCTGTGCTGACAGTGTGAAGCTTGCTTGACATTCTCTCTCCCCTCTCCCTCTCTGCCCCTCTCCTGCTCTTGTGTGTGTGTGTGTGTGTGTGTGTGTGTGCACTCTCTCTCAAATAAATAAATAAACAAATAGATAAACAAATAAACAAATACATCTTTAGACATAGTATTTCTTAAGCTTCCTTCCCAACCAGAAGAAAACATCATTTGTCAATATTTGAATCATTTTACAAAGGTTTCCAGGCCACATGGAAATTAGGAGCAATGTCTGGAGTGGGAGGAATCCCAGGACCCCTGGACTTAGGACAGAAAAATACAGGCACATCCCCAGTGATGTTGTGTTGGGTGACGACAGCACACATCCCCTTTCTCCTGGTTGGCTAAGCAACTCCCCCAAAGCCTTAGCTCTCCCGGTGCTGGCTCAGTCCTTGGCTGCACTCCACTATTACAACCCGAAACCTCACAAGGTTTGACAGTGAAGCATTAAAATAATATTCCATCAGTATGAAGTTTGAAAGTTAACAAGGTTTTAGACTTCAGGTTTTAGACATTTCTCAAAGATATTATGGAAGTGGGGATAATTTATTTTCCCAAACTGCAAAAATGTTCTTGCATCCTCTGACTTTGTGACAGAGTGCCTGATGGGGGTACTGGAGGCCTTGGGCTGGCGTCAGGCTCCCCAGTTGGAACATTCTAGAACATTCTCCTTTTCCCAAGGAAAGGTCAGGAGGGGAAGCTGCAGGACAGCACTCTTCAAGTCCTTCCTCCTGCTTCTCCCATCACCCAACCCCCTTCCTTTACCTACTTTTAGAGGGAGTGACAGGTCTGCCCATGGTGGACACCCACTAAGTGGCAGACATTATTACAGTCATTAATACTTTCCCCCGCCAATCCCTCCACATGCCATCTTGACCCCTGCCCCCTATATCCTGGCAGCCCTTGCTTCCCCCTGGGTGGTCCCTCCCCAGCTTGGAAAGATCTTAACTCTCCAGACTGGGTCCTTCAGGCTCCACAAGTGATCCTCTAAGAGGGTCAAGGGAGAACACACAGAAAGTCATAACTGTTGTGTATTTTATAGAAAAGCTCAAAGAATTCTCATCCCCTGAAAAACACCCCTTGAAGACTATTTCTCTGCACTGTTGTCTAACCTAATTTTCAAGTTGTGTTTGTAACATTACTGGTTTGTGTGTTTGTCCCTTTGTTTCACAATTGGAGTTGCTCATTTGCTGTGTTGGGAAGAATGCCCCCCTTGCCCAAAAGTACCAGCAAAATAGTTATACAGCCTGAGAACAGGCTGTCATGAACCCAGGGATGAGGAGATGTTATATAAATGTAACAAGCATCCAGACAAACAGTGTCATGTGTCTACATAAAACAATGAAAAAGAGAAAACAGTGTACTGGGCAATGAAATTGTGAAGGGTTCTGGGCTATCCTTCCTGTGTGAAATTCCTTCTTGCTCCAGATAGCCACCACATAATCATGTTTGCATTTCCCCCTTTAATCCAGAAGGTAACCTCTTTGGTCTGAGAAGGCCCACAACAAAACCGGCAGGGTGAGCTTTGCAGGATGATGCGACCTATGTGGTGTCCCTAGGCAGCTTTCTTATGCCAGGTTGATAGAGGTACCTATCTCCCAACAGTTATGACAAAGAACAGGGACCCTTCACCTGGGGCTTATGGGACCCAAGGTTGGGCATCTTGGAGCCTGTGACATGCTCTGCATGTGTATCCCAGGCACAGTCTCTGGGGAGAGAGCTCTGAACTGCATAAGGTTATCAAAATGAATCAGTGACAGACAAAAAATTAGGAACAACTGCTAAAGGAAGGAGAAAGAGATGAAAGAATCCTTCTTATGCATGCAGAAAAAGTCCTGCCCCAACGTGGCTGGAGTATTTTGTAGATTCGTTAAAAAAGTAACTTCAGACATCCTCTATCCACACTGGCAGCTTTTTCCAGCAGGGAGGCTCCCCCAGAAACAAGTAAAAGGTTTCTGAGGAGCTTCTTGAGTGGGAAATTGAGGTATGGAGCTTCTGTTCAATGACTTGGTGCTTTAGTCTTCAGATGCTTTGTGCAGGTTCAAGGTCAGATGCCCTATTAAGCTAGAAAGAGGGCAGAAAAGGCATTCATTTTGTGCCTTCATTAAGGAAAGCCGAGAAAATATAGACCCTGGTTTAGTCCTGGTGGACGGTCCAGGCTCTGGAACAGATTGGTAAACTCTGGTTAATGGACAGGGCAGGGGACACTGTTCGGCTTTCCCAGGAGAGGTGACAATGCAGTTCTACTTGTCTTGTTTGTCTGTGAGCACTGCTGGCCAGGACTGGGGAGTTTAGAGATTTTTGTTTTAAGTACTCAAACGATTTATAGTTGCTTTAACCATTCTAGAAATATTGCAGCATTTCACATCAGAATGTACATTTATGGTTTTTTTTTGTTGTTTTTTAAGGTGGCTTAACCAACAGAAATTTCTTTTCCAGCAGTTCTGGTGGCTAGGAAATCCAAAATCAAGGTACCAGAAAATTCACCTCTGGTGAGGACTTTCTTCCTGGCTTATAGGCAGATATTGACCCACTGTATGCTCCATGGCAGATAGAGGTAGAGAGAGAGAGAGAGAGAAAAGGAGACTGGTTGAGAGAGAGACAGAGAGAGAGAGATGGAGCTCTCCAGTGTCTGGTCTTTTTTGTTTTTTTTTTTTAATGTGACTTATTGTCAAATTGGCTTACATACAACACCCAGTGCTCATCCCAACAAGTGCCCTCCTCAATGCCCATCACCCACTTTCCCCTCTCCCCCAGCCCCTATCAACCCTCACTTTGTTCTCTACATTTAAGAGTCTCTTATGGTTTGCCTCCCTCCCTCTCTGTTTGTAACTATTTTTCCCCTCCCCCTCCCCCATGGCCTTCTGTTAAGTTTCTCAAGATCCACATGAGTGAAAACATATTTCTCTGTCTTTCTCTGACATATTTCACTTAGCATAGTACCCTCCAATTCCATCCACTTTGCTGCAAATGGCCAGATTTCATTCTTTCTCATTGCCAAGTAGTATTCCACTGTATATATAAACCACATCTTCTTTATCCATTTGTCAGTTGATGGACATTTAGGCTCTTTCCATAATTTGGCTATCGTTGAAAATGCTGCTATAAACATTGGGGTACATGTGCTCCTATGCATCAGCACTCCTGTAGACATTTATGATTTTTCTTTTAATGTAAAATGCCTTGACAGTGTGAGCCCCATTCCCCTGCAGGGATGCTATTCTTGATATGTGACAGATGTATTCAGTGACCTCCCAGCCTTGATGGGAGGAATCAGGGGTTGGAAAACCCCCAAAGTCATTAAATGGTGAGCTTCTCCCTGACCATTTCCCCCATTTCCTTCCTTTGGTGTTTCTTCTGTGTTCCTGCAGTGGGTAGTCACCTGTCTTTCTTCCTTCTCTCAAAATAAGCCACTTCTTTTCTGATGTAACTGATATAAACACATGCCTATCTTGCCAGCAACCTGAACTTGTCATTTTCATGGTTAAAAGCCAAAGTGTGGATTCAGAAGGATTATTTAGAATCTTCAGACAATCTTGCTTCAGAAAACAGCTCAGATTCACAGTAGCAGATCAGCAGATCAAATGTCTTCTAGCAGAAGCTATTGATAGCTTTGTTTTTCTATTTTGTAAATATATCTGTATATACCTTTCTTCGATTAAAACTATTTCCAGTGGCTAGTTTCTATTTTGTGATATGAAATAATTTTAGTATTGGGTGCTGCTTCTTTGACCATTAATGGATTGACAAAACATTTTCTTAATTTGTTTTAAGAGGTTCTTTTTTAAAAAAATTTCCTTAGGAATTCCTTGTGTGCCTTTTGTACCATCTACTTTGTCATGCAAAGCCTCTGATTTTGCTTGTCGTCAAATGTCGGGAAAAGAATTACAGACTACAAAAAGAGATGGAGAGGCTCCTTTTGTGATCCATTTCTTGGTAGGTGATGTCCTTCAGTTCGAATGATACAGCAGTATTATTATACTGAGCAGGTTATTAGAATGGGTTCTCTTACTGTTATTTATGTAAGGATTTTATCTCCTGAAATAGATGGATGCAGAATGGGGGGTTGGGGTGGCCTGGGAGATGAAACCAGGTGGCCCAGGTGTTGAAGGGCAGGGACAGACCCAGGACTGTGGATGACAGGAAACCCATCTGGCTGGTAAAATACGGTGCTAGGCAACTAGCAGTCACCCAGGCAACCAGTGGGGTTGGGGGATGTCCATCAAGGGGTGACTATGGGCCCAGATGATGGGTAATGATGTGCACACAGAGGCAGGCCATGCAGGCAGGCACTATTCAGACACCCAGGCAGGGTCGGCACTGGGGACATCTGCCAGCTGCAGAGACAGGATGCCAGTCCATGGGAAGAGCAAGAGAGGGACAGTGTTCCCTTAATAAGAAAGTTACTAAAGAGGAGGTGGCACAAGGGGAAGAGATGTGGGTGCAAGAAGGTGAACTTGAGATCCAGGTGGGGCAAGACTCTTGAGGGCAAACAATCCAAATTACCTTAAGAATTGCAGAACTATGAAGTTGTTTAAAAATTTTCTTAGGACTTGAGGCACCTGGGTGGCTCAGTTAGTTAAGCGTCTGGCTCCTGATTGTGGCTCAGGTCATGATCTCACGGTTGGTGAGTTCAAGCCCCATGTCGGGCGCTGTGCTGACAGCATGGAGCCTGCTTGGGATTCTCTCCCACTCCCTTTCTCTCTACCCCTCCCCACTTGTGTGCACATGCCTGTAGTCTCTCTCTCTCTCTCTCTCTCTCTCTCTCTCTCTCTCTCAAAATAAGTAAATAAATATTAAAAAAATGTTCTTAGGACTTTTAAGTTTCCATCCTAGGAAAGCCTACTGTGTGGTTTTAAATATGAAAACAGTAGACAGAAGTAGGGACCCAGATGGGGCATTTTTGTGTTGGGGCACCTGGTTGGACATTACTGGATTTGAAAGTCTGTGGTGTGTGCACAGAGAATGTGTGAAAATGAGAGTGCGTGTAAGGGAATGTGTGTGTGCAAGGGTGTGTGTGAGTGTATGCAGGGATGCGAGTGTGCATGTGTGTGCATGGATGTGTGTGTGGCATGTGAGTGTGTAAGCGTGGGCAGAGATAAGTGTGTGCAAGGGTCTAAATGTGTATGAGTGGGGGCAGAGATGTGTGTGTGCAGGGATGAGTGTGTGCAGGGGTGTGATTGTGTCAGTGTGTGTGGGGCAGTTTGGATGTTGGTGTCCAGAAGACAGAGAACAATAACCCCATATCCAACAGTGGGCTGTATTTATCAAGAGAGGAATTGGAGTCCACTTTCATTTTCTCAGAAGACGCTTGCCTGTGTTTAATTTCCACCTGCCAGATGGGCAAACTGATAGGTGAGCTTTGACAAAATAACTTCCTTCTCCCTGAACAGAGAGCTCCATAAAGGGAAGCCATAAGATGCTTTATATTTGTTTTTGTCTTTCTGGGGCCTCCATCTGAGTTTTCAAGACACCAGGAGATTGAAGGACCCTGTGCCCCACAAAAGGGGGCTGGGCAGGGGAAGGAAATAAGGCCCTGGCTGTCAGAGAGGATGGGCTCCAAAGTAAGCCAGAGCTTTGAGTGACCTCAGACTCAAGTGTCCCTTCTGTGGCCTCACAAATGGTGAACACCCTAAAGGGTACCATAAATCTGTTCTTATTTCTCCAGCCGGGATCATCCAGCAAGTGGGGCAGTGGCTTCAACAGTCCGGTGACTAGAATAAATAGTAGGGCTGAACGTGGAAGTCAGCGGGTCTTTTCCAATGAATGGAGCTCTCAGTGTCTCTGATGCAGAACTGTTCTCCTTTTGTCTCTCTCTCTTTAGCTCTCTGTTGCATCAACATCTGGAGGGCCGAGTATCATTTTAGCCATAGTAAATAGCTTAAAGGAAGAAAACATCTTATATTTCCCCACAAAGAAGCAAAATGGTGTGTGGGCTGCACCAGCAAAGGAACTGGAAAATCTCTGTGTGGAGTGGATTTGAAGGACAATCACTCTTCATGTATGAATCACTTTTCTCTTCTTCTTCCAAACATCTGTGAAGCAATGAAATAATATGTATGAAGACTCAAGATTCCCTTCCGGATCAATCTGAGTATATTTGTTTTACATCAATGGTCATAAAGAAACAGGTTAAAATGTCTAATGGGCATGAAATTGCTTCCATATAATTTTTCAAACCCTATTTTTTCCCCAGTGTATTAAGCAGGCTGACAACTACCAATCTGCTTATTTCTGTATTTGGAATAATTTCTCTTGTGATGATATGTTTCTGTACTTTCTGGAGTTAGGATATCTGGCAAAAAAAAAAAAAAGGAAGAAAAGAAAAAAGAAAACAATCAACTTTGTTATCTGGTCAGCCTTCTGTTCTCAAGATAAAATAAAAGATTCAATTATTTTAAAACATTGTTTGGTTATCTACAGCTACAGCCTCACTACTCAAAACGTGATTCACAGACCAGTGGCATTGGCATCCTCCATGACCTTGATACAAATGCAGAATTTGGGGCACTCTCTGAAACACATCCTAAATCAGAATCTGTATTCTAACAAGATCTCCAGGGGATTCTAGTGCACACAAAAGTGGAAAAACATGGGTCTAAAGGCTGTGTCTGGATGGCTGGGTTTCTTTTTTGCAGACTGACTTTGCTTAGTGCTCATAGCTGGCACAGATCTGTCTCAATTTTCCTCATAGTCTGCTTGTCTGTCTCTAGATAGTTAGATAGATGGATAGATAGATCATTTTGTACTTAGTTCAATAATTTTGCATAGTTCCCTATCTTGTGTGAAATATGGGGCGGGGGTACTGATGCTCTGTTCGTTGATCACAATCAGTCAGCAAGTTTTGATTGAGCACCTACTGTGTTCCAGACACTGTCCTAGGTGCTGAGGACACAGTGATAGCTGAGACAAAGTCCTGCTTTCATGGAATTTAAGTGCCAAAAGATGAAGACAGTCAAACAAGCAAATTACAAGGTTTAATATGGCCTCATATCAGAAATAATACAAAACAAACTATATAAATAAGACCAAAAAAATAGGGGAAAGTTACTGTTGGTGTCCATGGAAATCTTTCATAGCTGTCCATAGAACCACCTGTCAGATGGATTAAGAGCAGGTGGACCAAGGGGCAAGAAATGAACTAAGAAATCTCTGAGTTTTCATCTTGTCTTGAGAGTTTTTATATTAGTAGAAATCCTAGTTGAGATTTCTATTGCAGGAAAACCCAGGGAGGAAGTGAAAGATGGGGAGAGAGCAAAAACTCATTTCCTTGGGTTTGATCTAAATGCCCATCACTGTTTAGATCAGGAGGGGCTAGGAGACAGGCAGAGATGATTCAACCACAAGAACAGCTGCTACATCAACACCGACTCTTCCAAGTGGGTTCTTGACCCAGCAGCAGGTGGCTCCTTCTAGGTGTGCATCCTAGCCATGACAGGACAGGATAGTGGAATCATCACCTTTATGAAGAGTGGCTGTGGATTCAAGCACCACATTTAAAATAGGATTCTGTCAAATCCTAGCTAACTGTCCTCCAGTTGGTGAAAGAATTCCTGAAAATCAGTGTTAACAGCGACAGACATGGGAACTATGAGTCAAGGCAAAGGCTGCTATACATATGGAAATTTTTTCCAGTGGACTTATGTTAGGAAAAGGGATTTCCTGCTGGAAAAATGTCTGCTCTGAATTATTGTTTTTAGTTCATTATTACTAGTTTTTTTTTTAACCAAAGGGAATAAAAGCCAAGTATTTGTTGGCTTTTTAACAAAACATTTTTAAAAAAAAATTTTTAGAAAAATACTTTAAAGTATTTTTAACCAAAGGGAATAAAAGCAGAATAATGTCCACAAGAGCCATTTTGAACACGAACCCTTTGAAATAGGTGGAATAATTCTTAGATGAAGGTAGTCAATGTTCTTCCCACCTGAGCTTCCTGTTGGCTCTGACCAAGGCAATCTACAACTCCTCTTTTTCATGAGCTTAGAAAACCACTTTTTCTTATCCTTCATTTTTGTCACTTAGCTTCTTAGATGGGGAAAAATGAGAAAAGAAACATGTCTCTTTCAATTTCTTAGTAAGGTCATCTTAGTTCAGTGCATAAGGACATTTGTGGATTGAGATGCATACCTGCCATTGTGTGGATGGCATTGCCATTTGTAGGTGTGCCCTTTTGTTCGCTTTTGGGATGAAAGGAAGACGTTCATGTCAGAGAGCATCACCTAGTGACTATTCTTCCCTTTAGCAAATAATTATTAAGATGATGAAGGCTTCCTGAGTAAAATACTGTGGGCAGTGGTGGTGGAAACATATAAAAATGTGGCCTCTAACCGTGAAGGTGACTACTCTCTAAGAAGAGAGGCAGGTGCACAAAGACCATCAGAGGGTACCACTGAGGAATTTGGGGAAAACCAAAGAAAGCAAGAAATTCATGCTGAGACAATAGGGGAGTTGCTTGGAGGAATGGTTAGTTAAGCAAGACTTAACCCCCTGTCCAAGAGATATCTAGAGGTGCTCAATCATAAGTGCTCTCAGTTACAACATAGTGTCTACCATCAGGGGGAGATAAGACTCCAAAGGGAAAGACTTATAAATGAGAGGTAATGAGTTTCTTTTGGAATATAGGGATTAGAAAGACAGATTGTGACCAGTCTGCAGAGAGTCTTGCAATCCCAATCTGCAAACGGATTGGAGCTTATTAAATCAACAATGGGATGTTATTGAAAGTTTTTGAACAGGGGACCTGACCAAACCATAGAAGAACTACACTGCATTAATCTGGTGGTTTTATGTAGACACGTTGCTAGAAGAAAGAACTGAATTCAGTAAGATCTGTTTGGATGTATTTTTAATGAATTCCCAGGAGGTGGCAATGGTAATGAAAAAGAGGAGGTGGATGTGAGTGAGATGTGGAGGAATTATCCATAGGACCAGTAGGATGAAGGAAGCAAGAAACAAATCAAATGTAATATCCAGCCTTCTTGTTGAGAGATGGGTCACATCATTAACCGAAATCAGACAGTTGAGGGTGGACTGTGTTTGGAAAGGCTAGGTAATGAAAGTGTTTTGACATATTGAGCTTCATGTTCTAAGGGAATATTTATAATGTTTATAAATCACTTTATATATGTATAAATATTTATATATAAATATATAAGTATATATAAATTTACTTATAAAAACATTTACAATGTTTATAAATTATTATTATTACCTATATTTTACAGGATACTTGTTAAAAGAAATAATAGCAATATGACACTTCAGAGCATACTGAGCCCTCCTCCTAGGCTTGGAAAGACCTTTACACTGCTCATCTCTTTAAAAAAATTTTTTAAATGTTTATTTATTTTTGAGAGGGAAAGAGAGAGAGAGAGAAACCCAGAGTTAGAGTGGGGGAGGGGCAGAGTGAGAGAGATACAGAATCTGAAGCAGGGTCCAGGCCCTGAGCTGTCAGCACAGAGCCCAATGCAGGGCTGGAACTCATTAACTGTGAGATTGTGACCTGAGCTGAAGTTGGATGCTCAACCAACTTGAGCCACTCAGGTACCCCATGTTGCTCATTTTTTTTAATTCATTTTCTGTTTTTCTCTTAAATAATTTGGTTAGATTGATACAAGAGATTACAGCCTTGTGGTCATCTGGAGTCTTCTCTGTGTGCAGTTAACTGGACCTTTGGTACCCAGAGCACAATTCAGGACTCATGCTATTTTGGAATATCACTGGAGTTGGAAGCAGGGTAAAAGGGGTGGCTTCTCTTTTTAAGAGACTCTGGATAATAGAGGAGGTGCCATGGAGGCTGTCATTCTTGCCAAGAAGAGGAAAGAAAAGCTCCAGCAGGCCTCATTCACAGTGGATCACATAGGGAAGTGCTAAGGGCAGTGAGATGGGTGAGATGGTAGTTTCTAGTGTCTACACTGGTGATGTTTGGAGGAAATCAGTTGGAGGACCCCAGATTGGTCTCTTTCTGTTATCTCTGATTATGCCAGAGACAATCCTACTAAATTCTCTAGGAAATATGAACAAGTTTAATGTGACATAACAGTGTACATTTGACTCTGACAATGTTGTTAAGGGTTCAGACAACTTATTGCAGCTACCATGAAATATATGAGGTGAAGCAAGGAAACCTCTGCCCCTCAAGTTGATATGACATTGAAATAACAAAGGATCTCTAAGAAAAATACATTTGAAAGACTCTATAATGTCCCAGAAACATAGGTTATAAAGAGGATTGAGATACAGTTAAACCACATTTTGAAGTTGTGAGCATTTTTATGCCTCAATCAGTTGAGACAATATCTCAGCGACTCAAAGCAGGCTTTTGTGGTAGGATCCCATGGATCTACATTGACTGAATCCCTTGAAGCTCATTGAGCCTTTGTTGTTCATTCTCTAAACTGCTATACTCCTCTCCCTATGTTCTAGTAAAAGAAAGATACCTGTTGCTTGGTAACTTGAAATGCCCACTCCTAAAATCTTGGCAAGCAATAACGAGAAGCATAAGCATATTTCTTGGAACTCTAGCCCTTGCCAGGGAAGTTTCTGGAACTCCATTCCTCCCAGCATTTCTTCACACATGGCCAAGAGGTGCCTGAGCTCTGCTCAGCATCAAGTTCTCCCAGCTAAATCTTGGTGCCCGCCATCTTTCTTCATTCTTGCTCTGACCCCACTTGGCAGTGTCTGTGGCTGATTATTTTGCTGCCAATAAAGCCACAAGAGTAGGAAGCTGGCTGCTGTCACCAGTGTTCCTGCCAAGGCAGCTCTTTCCTGTATGTAAGTCCCAAAGGGGCTGGTGCTACTTGTTCTTGGCACTGCCTCTATGCTGCTGAAGCTATGCATGCCACCACCTGAGTTATTCTTTTATTTATTCAGTAAGTAGTTATAATTATTGATAACCTACCAGGCTCTGAGGTAGGTACTGTGGATATAGTGACTATATCGACATAAGGTCCCTTATGGACCTTAGAATCTAATGTTAGATGCACTCACAAAATAAGCAATGCAAACAGAGGAGGCTCTTTGGATTTGAGAATGATTGGAAAGATAAATCTGAGGCTTCACTAGCCTTGTGAGCTAAGGGTTGGGGATTTTAGTCTTTATTCTAAAAGCAATGGAAATCCTTGAAAAGTTTTAATCCAAAGAGTGAAATGATTGGTTTGAGTGTTTTGAGGAACACTCTGACTCAGAGTGGAATTGCAGGTTGCCAGGAGGACAAATGAAAATGGAGAGAACAATTGTGAGGCTGTTATTAGGATGCAGTAGACATAGTGGTAGCATGCACTGGGGTGTGGCCACGGTGGAGATGTAGAAGCTGCCACTGCACTGGGCCCTGCTGCTTCACTGGAGCAAAACCTGACCAAGCACTGGATGCCATATTAGTTCTGCATCAATTCAAGGAGTTTCTATTTTCCTACTGTGGCAACCTGAGGCCTCAGCCCCATAGGAGCATTGACTTACACTACCAATGTCTCATTCCAGCGTGTGCCTGCCATGTTAGTCCTCCATGTTCTGAATGTGCCCAGGAGTGTTGGAATCCAGAGATGAACATTTCTTGGGTTTCAGCCAACTACCTAGAGGTGGGATGTTCATATTCAGGGAACTGGCTGGTTACCAGAGCGTAGCTGCTTTGGAAGATGAGCAACGTTTTGGAGGCACATGGAAATTTCAGAGTCTCCATTTGGCCACATTTCTATTTCATATAACTAGACAGTTAAACAGATATTTTTCAATACATTATAAGTGGGGTGGTGGTCCACAGTTTCCATCTAAAAGCAGTCGTCTGACTGGAAGTGGCAGTGGTGGAAGTAGGGGTCTTGGATGTGCATTTGTATAACACCCTATAGAAGGTTGAGGAAATGCTAGTTGCTCATATTTAAAAGAAATGGAGGAGCTGATGGAAATGTGGGAGCTGGACTACATCTCTTTCTCCCTCTCCCTCTCTCTCTCTGTATCTCTCTCTCTCTCTATCTCTGTCTCATACACACACACACACACACACACACACACACACACACACACCCTGCTACCTCCTCTATGCCCAGGAGTCCTGCTTAGAGCCTCTGTCAAAATAAATATTAAAACAAGACCAAATTCCTTAACAGCTGTTACCATAAACTAAGCCAGCAGGGGGCGCACAAATGCAGTCATGGCAAAAGTAGAAACCCTGCTTATAATTCTACCTCTAACTGCAATTCTCTCCTGCCTCCATGATTCAGGAGGCAACAGCAGTAATGTCAGTCTGTACGTGGACTTAGAATCCTAAAAAGCAATGCAAGTTCTTTTTACTGTTGGGACTAAAGACCATTATGTAGCATCTCTTAATTGTTTTTAAAAAATTAGAAATCAACTAAAGCTTCCAGTACCATTAGTTTACAAATTGACCAGAGCACTAACTTAAAAGAAAGAAAGAAAAAACTTGTTATGGCTCCCAGCAGACTCATCATGCACATTTGGGGGAAAAGATAAAATAATCATAAATACCAGATTCTTTTCTGAAAGCTCGAAAAGGCAAGGAAAAAGATGAAGGCAGAAATGATACTTAATAAACACATTCAAGTAAACATATCAGTTTCTGCACACTCCATTCCCATTGGCATCTGAGCATGGATCTTAATTCAAGAGGTTTAACCTACTCCAGGGAAAACGAATAAAAAAGAATGCAGCACAATGCTTGAGGATCTTCACATTTATAGACTGGTATGAACTCTCTCCCCCACACACTGTAACTTGGGGGACTTTCCTTCAAAACTATTAAGGAATCTTCATGGAGCTGGGCAATTCTCAGCAACACTAATAGTGTTCTCGATGTTACTATAAGTGAGATAAATGATAGCTAACTTGTCTGAGCAGACTCATCTAATAACAGAGGCATAGAAGCATAATATGGAAAGAACAGAAATGTTCAATGGCAGAAAACAAGAGCGCATGGAATCACTATGAGCATGTTAGTGTGCGGTCGGTGAGTGAACAATACGTGTGTCTCATCAGTTTTGCCCACATCTCCGTCTCTCTCGAGTGGCCAACTTCTTCAAGAGGTCAGAGTCACAGGGAAAGAGAAGCCCTTTTGGGTTTCAGGAAACCCCAATAAATTTCTAGTGGAGGAATAAAGAGAAAGTCCTTGAGTTATAGGGCATGCAATGGGATCCAGAGATTGAGTCTCTAATATCTACCCACATTCAAGGAAGTGACAAATGTGTTGATTTCAGCCTCAATTCTTACACACCAAAGAAAATCTAAGACAAATAGTCCTGGCTTACAACATTGTCCCACCTAATTAGTTTGTTTGCTCCCTTACCCACTCCCAGTGTGGTTGATGTTATACATTTTCTCCTTATCCACACTGGAAAACTCCCACCACTCAAGAAAGAGATTTCCTCAAGAGGAGGGAAAAGATGGAGCCAGAACAGTTTGGGCAACTATTTTAGTCTTTGGCATAGAAATATAATGGAAAGGAGAGAAAAGACATATTCAAAACTAAAGGCACCATCTTTTGATATCTAGTTCTCAACATTTTAATATTATGTCTTCACATGACCTGATAGAAACGAGCCTAATGCATGGTTCTGTGTGGGCAGTCACTTGCCTGGTTTGCTCTGTACTCCAGAATCGAGCATGGCTCATTGAATCCTGGTAGCCACACATGGCACTCTTTTACAAGGTTCATCAACTTGTAGTTTCCATGAAGATGACAAATGGGCATGACAATAATTGGACCCACATCCAGAGAATTAGAACAATGTGCATTTTACCATACAGAGACTAAACTGGAAATATAACCAACTAAAAGATTTTGATGTGAACTACTATTACCTTCTCACAAAAGAATTGGTGATATTGCAGAGGCTGGGCAGGAATTCCTCTTTTCCTGACGTGTTCAGAGAGTTAGTGCCATTTTCATTTTGTCCCGTCCATGCTCTCAATCTCATATGCACAGTTAGCTTTCTGCTCTACTTGAGACCCTGAAAATGGCAGCCAGTATGGCAACCTGCTTTCTCACACCTTCTAGCCTGGGCACTGAGAATTTTCTGCCACACCTCAATGGAAGAGTGGGCATTCCAAATTCCTTAGAGGGAAACAACTTCTTCCTGATAAGAGCTTAAACTGAATATGGTTTCCTTCCCTGGAACCACAACATTTCCTATATGGCACCACTGAAATTCCCTGTTGCTTAATCCCTCTGCGCATGGAGTGGGGAGGCCATCTCTGTTGATAATTTCATGCCCAATGATCCACGGGCCAGGACTTCCCAAAGGCTGACCCAGTTGCAAGTGTGTGGTGACTGTGGCACTGGAGAGCTCATCAAATGTAAAGATTTGGGGTATCTACCTCAGCACATTCTGATTCATCAGGTCTAGGAGGGACCCTGAGAACTTTGTTGAAGGAGGAAACCATGGGTAAGCGCTATACCTATATCCCTTAGTAGGGTTCTGGGCTGCAGAGCTACTGGAAATTTTTCCACCTGGACAACAGAGGCTGAATGATAAGTTGTTTCATGGAGTGTTAGGTAGCTTGAGTCTAGTTAGATAATATAGAGGACGTAGGGAAAAAATGTAGCTCCTGAAAAGACTTTAATTGTGAACCCCAAGGTTCTTTCTGCGATGTTTGCCTACTGAGGTTGGTTTTTAGTAGGGTGGAGGGTGTGTTTATAAAGTATGTCAGTGTGGGAAAATTAAAATGAGAAATGGATTAGCATATAGAAGCCGAGAGAAGGCAGAGAAGAAGCAGTTTGTTTCAGACACATCTGGTGGAAACCATCCTGGTCTCCTGTGGCAAAATCCTGATTCAGTCTGTGTCTTTCCACAAGACTACTGAGATTTAAACTGATTAAAATGAAAGAAAATGAGAAATTCAGTTGCTTTGTCCCACTAGCCTCATTTCAAGTGCTCTAAGGGCCACACATTGTCAGGGGCTACTACAGTGCACAGCACTGATAAAGAACATTTCCATCACCACAGATGTTCTGTTGGACAGTGCTGGTATAGAATATCCCCAGGGGTAGATATAGGGCCCCACAAGCAGTGTGATCATGGCTTGGGTGATCTTTGTTCTCTGATGTTGGTGGAGCTTACTGAAAGAGTGTCACGGTAGAATCCTTCACTCATTTAAGCTAAAGCCTGTAGACCTTGGTTAAAGGACAAAGAGAAATGTGCATCGTTGGAATACCTCAGTGCTGGTCTGAGCTCTTCTGAGATTATTCAACTGTTAACTTCACGATTTTCTGAATCCCTAGCCAACACTTTTGATGTGGAGAGACAAACGTGTAGAATCCTCAAATCTTTATTATTGCTCTATTTTTTTCCTCCAGAATTGCAGTTGGAGATCTGGCTCTGAATCAGGTGTTCAGTGTCAGCTGCATGGTCTGGAAAAAGACCCTTAAAAGATGCCTGCTCTTCAGAGAATTTCTTCTTCCCGCCATTTTCTGATGTCTAGGGGAAGCAAATGGCCTGAGACTGGCCTTAAGAATCAGGCTGTTGTTTTTTTGTTTTTGTTTTTGTTTTTTTTAATGGGGATATTGCTGAGGGGTTGGAGATGGAAGAAATGAAAAAGGAATCACGGATGAAGTTGCTATAGGGTGTGCTGTTTGGTCCTATATCCAAAAAGGGCTGGGCACTGAGGCGAGTTTTGCATTATTTCCTGAAGGTGGAGATGTTGGAGCTTGGATGGGCTCTGTGGCTGTGAGGAGAGGCCCAGCCAGCCTTTCCAGAATGAGTTCAGTCTCCAAGTAAAGAGAGCTGATTCTATGATCCTACATTGCTGGCTGGGTGATGAGCTAGGGGTGGGTCACACTTTAAAACAAAAACAAAACTCTTTCAAGTTCTTAGAAAGGAAAAACTGAATCCCAAGCCTGTGGTCTATGACCACATAGACGTTGCTTGCCTGGGAAGAGTTACAAAGAAATCATTTGACAAAAAATATATTTATAAACTATTTATGCCCCTTGTTACCTTGTTGTAGAAAGGTATTTATGGCTGGTGATTTATGGCCACTACTTTGTCTGGCATTTTTTTAAAATTGGCTAGCTTTCCCAACTTGCCCCAGGGACTCTGGTTCAGCCCATCAATGAATCAATACCCATTTATTTAATGCAAACTGGAGCCAGTGTTTCTCAGCTCAGCATGTTCCTTAGTATACAATTCCTAATGCCTTGAATTCTAATTTACACTAGTACTTAGAAAAACCAGTCTCTGCTGCTTTCTCTCTATTTTCCACTGTACCCTCTGACTCCTAGATCAAAAGCACGGTATCAGGCATATGAGTATTTGTTAAATAAATGAATGAAGTTTAAAAATCAGGCTTGGAGTAGGATGTCCTAAGTTAGAGTCAGTAAAATGTACTTAGAGTGTGGTGGTCAAGACATCATGGGGCACCAGCATTCTTCATAATAACGTCCTATATTTGGGTAGTGCTCTCCACTCCTGCAAAACTCACACCTATAATTTCATCTGATTTGATGTTAAACCCTAGATAATGTTATTAGCCTTTTCATGCCTTCAGTTTTCACCCAAGGCACATAATAAGACACACAATGGATATACCATTATATTTTCATCAAGATGCTGTAATAGTTATTACTGAGTAATTCTCTAGAATATCTGAACATAAAAAGTCAATCTGAATATAAAAGGGAACATCATCACTTTTGAAAGTTTTTTTTAAAGTTTATTTATTTATTTTGAGAGAGACAGAGAACACACATGAACAGGGAGTGGCAGAGAGAGAGAGAGAGAGAGGGAGGGAGGGAGAGAGAATCCCAAACAGGCTCCATGCTCAGTGCAGAGCCTGACATGGGGCTCTATCCCACAACACTGGGATCATGACCTGAGCCAAAATCAAGAGTCAAACGCTTAACTGCCCCATCACTTTTGAAGTTTTTAAAGCCTATTTGCTATGGTCTAAATGGGAAAAGCTACCTCCACTAAATTAGTACAATTCAAATACAAATATCAGGTTACCTCTGGCTGGGACTCAGCAGAATGTCAGAAACTTGGGCTTTAAAATCCTGCCGAGATGCTTCTGGAAGCCAAGCCACAAACAGATCTGCTTATTTCAAAGCCAACCTATTTTCTATATCTCCAGACTGCCCTCTGAGTGTTTTCCAGGTGGGTTACATAGTCAGCTTGTGTGCACATAGAGTTTTATTCCCCAGGCTATGTATACATTTCTTCAGGACAGAGGTTATGTGAGGCTCCATGGTCAAGAGCATAGGTTCAAACCCTAGCTCTGCCACTTACCAGCTATGGGAGTTAGAATTCTCTCATCTCTTTGAATCTAAGCCTCCTTGTGTCTAAAATGGAAATACTTACCTCCCAGAGAAGCAATAAGAAATCAGTGTGAGCAGTAGTGCCTGGCACGTAATAAATACTCAATAAATGGTAACTAGGGTTATATTTTTATTGAATTTTTTTTTCCTCATTCATCCCTCAGTGCCCTACATAAAGGTTAAGAAGTTGGAAGGCAATAAGTAACCACCTACCAACTGAAGTAGAATGGTTGTTACATGGTATTAATGATCTTGATCTTTCTTTCATTGATTTTTGATCCATTTTCTATATGTGGGTGGGATATATTTAGTACTAATGGTAAGATGATGAAGGTTCAGCATATAATGAAAACATACGTCATTTTTCTTCAGTGGGTTGAGAGGATTCTGGATAAATTAAATACTAAACTTTGCTCACCTAGAAACAGCTGTTAACATCACAGAAAGCCAAACTAAAGACAACTACAATGTTAATTTAAAAAGCCTCAATTTCATTGACTTGTTTTACATAAGTAAGCCTAATTTAATCGATAGGAAAAAACAATAGCAATGCCCTGAATACTTCATCTCAGCAAATATAGGTGGTTTTTAAAATGAACCTCTCACTCTGAAAATCTAGAAGGGAATCCTTTCTTTGGTAGCATTGTAGGGCAAGCATGTTGGCTGTTGGTGGGAATTCCAGGATCCCAAAGTTAGATTTTCACCTGACATTAGCATTTCTATGGGGAAAATTATGTATGAGATCACATTTTGGGGGAAGGAGAGTGGGTAGCTCAAGAAACTCAAAGCTTCTCTGGAAGGTGTGTCCTCATTGTCAAAATTAACTCTCTGCTGACAATGCTTATCATTTTTCATCTCTTATAAAGTTCTTTCTGTTGCAATGCTCCCACCTCTTACCATAATAATAGATTTTTAAATTTTTACTTATTTATTTATTTTTAAAATTCCAGTATAATTAACATACAATGTTATATTAGTTTTAAGGTGTACAATGTTTCAAACAATCAATTTTGCCAGACTAAAAATAAAAAAGAAGGAGGGGTGCCTGGGTAGTTCAGTCTATTGAACAACTGACTCTTGATTTTGGCTCAGGTCATGATCCCATGGTCATCGGATCAAACGCCACATTGGGCTTGAGCTAAGCATGGAGCCTGTTTAAGATTCTCTTTCTGCCCCCTCCATCAAAAATAATAACAATAAAAGAAGGAAAACACAGCAATTTACATAGCACTGTGATATTTGAATCAATAGCACTGTTCCTATGGAGAACAGAATAATCACCAATTAGTTCAGCGTTGAGAACTCCGATTTATCTCCTTGTGATTTTGTTACTGGACCACCAACAGAATCTTTTTGTTTCTTATCAGTCACTTGCTCTGATTCCCCCTCTCCTGGATATTTGGGATTCTTTCTCTGTGCCAGAAACTTAGCCTCTATTCCTTGCTGATAAGTTGGCATTGGTTTAAAAATGTTTTCTTTTTTTTTAATGTTTATTTATTTTTGAGAGACAGAGAGAGTTAAAGCATGCATGTGCATGTGCATGTGCATGCATGTGTGTGAGTGGGGGAGGGGCAGAGAGAAAGGGAGAGAGAATCCCAAGCAGGCTCCACACTATCAGTGCAGAGCCCAACAAGAGGCTTGAACTCAATGAACCATAAGTCTTGACCTGAGCTGAAATCAAAAGAAAAACGATTAACTGACTAAGCCACCCAGGTGTTCCTGAAAATATGTTTTCAAATTGATATTTTCATAAAAAATCTAAAGAACAGAGCACAGCATTTTTCAGATGAGGAAATTGACAATGGTACTGTTTCTAGAAGGAGCTACCTAACAAAAAGGGAGGTGGCACGGATGATTGTGTTTTGGAGAGAGGAAGAATGGCACTTACTTTACTGGTCACTATGTTTAAGGCACCCTTCTGAGTATATGCGTCATGTCATGGCTTCATTTCATCCACCAACGCCACTCAAGGATATGTGCGACTATCTAGTTTTTACTTCTGTGGAAATTGAGGCTCAGTGAGATTCAGTTTTTTGAACAGACCATGTTTTTTTTTTTTCTTTTTCAGAAACTCAGCAACCAAAAAAACTTTTCTGTCAGAGCTTCTGATCAAGAGTTGGGAAAATTTGAAATTTCCAGGCTCAACAGTTATTCCAGAAGGAACTATATATGTGAACAATGTTGTTTTACTTTATTGCCATGATGAAATGATTAAACTTTCCAGATATTTCCAATTGGTGAGGTTGGTATGCCATGGAGAAGTGTTGTCAACATTTATGATTAGACACTTTTGCCCCATTGGGGGATGGAGACTGAGTAGAGCAGTGTTTCCAAGATGACCTCCATGGGGCTTAGTGGGAAGGGCTTACACTTACGTCATGGAACAAACAAGTGCCTGGTGCCTTCTTTAAAAATAAAGGCAGGCCAGGGGCACCTGGATAGCTCAGTCGGTTAAGCATCCAACTCTTGGTTTTGGCTGAGGTCATGATCTCGTGGTTTCATGGGTTCAAACCCTACATTGGGCTCTGCTGCTGGCAGTGCAAGGCCTGCTTGGGATTCTCTCTCTCTCTCTCTCTCTCTCTCTCTCTCCCTCTCTCTCTCTCTGCCCCTCCCCCATTCGTGCTGTCTCTTTCCCAAAATAAATAAACTTCAAAAAATAAATAAATAAAAGCAGGGCATTAGCTCAGTAAATGTTGCCTTACAAGAACTGCATTGCTTTTTAACCTGAGGTCTACGGGTCCTTGAAGAGAGAGGTCCATGGCTGGAATTCAGAGAATCTGTGAACCTGAATGAAGGAAAAAAAATTATATCACTATTTTCACAAAACTGTGACTGAAATTTAGCATTTCCTTTAGTTATGAATGTAGAAGACAAACTACATTAGTATCAACAATGCCTGTGACCTGTCACCAATAGATATCAGACATTTTCGCATCATATTGTGGTTGTTGCAGAGATATCAAACCAACATTTGTGCTCATCGCTTTGTCAAAATGATGGACATAACTGAATTTATGACTAGGTACTATTATTTAATGCACTAATAAAGAAGTATGCACATGCCATATCACACATCTGTTTTTTTTTAAATACTTTGATAACTATTGCAAGGTATTGGTTCTCTTTGTAGTTCTATGTATTTCATGCATTTAAAACATTATTTTGAGACTATTTTCAACAAAATGAAGTCAGGATCCCTGCTTAGGAACAAGTAACAAAAACGCACATTTAAAATTATAGCTATCTTGCAGTTTGTTTGGTGATCTTTGGACTTCATTCAGTGTAACTCAATACTTCTTCAAATTCTATCCATGTGCCTGTTTTAACTACAATCTGTAACAAACTTCAGAACCTATACCTATTAATATTTTTTAATTAGCCACCATTTTGTATTGAGATGATTAAATAAACCACATTTTGAAATTTGCATATATCTTACAGGGAAAAAATATATCAGAGTCATTTTTCTACGTGTCGAGGTATTCTGGGGAGGGAGGGGGAGGGACGACAGATTTGAAACATCACTTGTCTTTGAGTGTTTGTCACAGTTTCAGCCTTCCTTGAGGAGCTGGAAGCCTTCTTTAGGGTCCTTTAAACTATAACAGAAAATGACCCTCTGTCCAAATATCTTCCCCACCAGCCTGACATTGTGCCTGAGATCTCCGCTACTAATTTGATTTTGGATTAAGGCATTATAGCTTTAGAGCCACTGCTCTAAGAAATAATGCAGAAAAGAGGCACCATTTCTCATATTTTAGGGGCATTATAAAATAAATGCCCCTTTCAGCCTCTCTTCTGTATAAATTCTTTCCCCACTTCACCCACTGAATAATACAGATTCCTGTGGAAGAGTTCAGTTGATTTTGTTGTGGAAAGCAAGAAAAAGAAAACATCACCACTTCTCAGTGCTGGTTAACACAAAAACAACATGATATGTGTTTTTTCCCTTTCGCTGAAATTTTGATTATGCGGGTCGGTCCCAGCACAGGCCTATGAAGTCCTGGTGGTGGTGAGTCTGCTTGTGGACTTCAACTTCTTTCACTGAGTAAGCATCAATATCTCTCTGGTAATTGTAGATTATCTGGTAGGCGTTTGTTGGTTTGTTCCACCAGCATTTCCCAGCCTAACAGATGTCTCTGGACTGAAGTGCAATTTCCAGGAAGCCTGGATTATAATGGAATATCTCTCCCAAGAGGGACGAATACATTGACAATTGCTGACCCTTTACTGGGGGACCATAATCCTGTATGTCTGGCAGAGTCCTAGCCCACCTCAATGTCCTGGTGTAATATTATAGTGCTTTCATTCTTGAAAGTGTCTCAGTTGGAAGACAGATTATACAGCTGCTTGCTTATTGGGAATAACTGTCATGCAGGCAGGTATAAGAATGGAGTAGAAGACGGACACCTGGGTGGCTCAATTGGTTGAATGTCTGACTTTGGCTCAGGTGATGATCTCGCAGTCCATGAGTTTGAGCCCTGTGTCAGGATCTGTGCTGACAGCTCGGAGCCTGGAGCCTGCTTCAGATTCTGTGTCTCCCTCTCTCTCTGCCCCTCCCCCACTCATGCTCTGTCTCTCTCTGTGTCAAAAATAAATAAACATTAAAAAAAAAAGAATGGGGCAAAAGAAATGGAATGTGGTGAAGTGTAGTTTATGTGTAGAGGAAAGGTCCGAGACAGAGTCGACTATCGTTAGGAATATCACTAATTGGAGGACATTGGTAAAAACACTGGGTGCCCTTTGGTGATGGTGTACGGGAGAGCATGGAGGACCAAATATGTGAAGGGGCCAATGAGTAATTTGACCTCCTTCCAGGTTTCCTGACTGCTGAGACCATCATGGTGATTGAAATGTGCACATATGAACATTAAGGCCTCCTCTATACCAAATCTTGGGTTTGTAAATCCTCATGTGGGCAGGTTTTGAAGTGACTTTCCGACATCTTACCCACAGGAACTGGAAGAACTCTCCAACTATTTTTGTCAGTCTTCCTCTCTTCCCTGCCTTCTATTTCCTATCTTGAAATCCACATCTCTGCAGCTCTTGGAAACCTAGGGGTGTGCTGGTGGTGCTTGCTCATTAAAAAGAAACCCCCAGACCATGCATCACCAAGGAGAATGAAAAACTGAAGACATCAGTGCTTCGGTAATCCACACTTATTGTTACTTTGTATTTTGAGCATCACCTTTTCCACTTACAAACAGTTATATTATTAAAAAGATATTTTCCGAAGATAGTAACCTTGGCAGTAGTTGTCAAGGCTAATAGTTTGACATTTCAGATCACCCACAACTAATCAACTGAACATGGCAACACATTTGAAAAACCCATTATAGGCGGAAGGCCCTGAAGTAATATGTCAACGCTCGCACTAACAGCTGTTATGTAAACGGGCTGATTTTTCTCTGCTGAATGGTCACATGGTTGGAGGGAGAGTGGCTTTGAAGGACGCGTGCATGTAGCTGGGAAGGGAGATTGTGTTATTGAATGCCACATATTTATGGGGGAAAAGTCCCTATCACTGATGATAAAAACACTCAGTCATCTCTCACAAATGCTTTTAGGGATGTTTTCTCTTCTAAACATAACACTCCCTGAAGGGCGTGGAGAGCTGTTACACCATTATTGCCTTCTGTATTGGGGAAATGATCTTTAGGACTGAGCATCCCAGAGCTTTTTTCCCAGCTTCCTTGAAAGATAAGAAAGAAAATAAGTCAGTGTCTCCAGCTTTCAAAAACTCCCAAGTCCAGATGGGCAAATAAAGAAGGAAACTAATTTTGTTTCCATAATTCCTATAGATTTTCAGGTTGTTGAAGGTATTTGAAGAACCTCACTCTGAGGGCAGTTCTCTTTATCTCCAAGCCTTAGGCTAGATTTATTACTGAAGGGTCTTAAAGCTCTTTGTGTTTTTTGAAAAACAAAATAAGTCAAAGAGGACTTACATATTACTCCAAAATGACACAGAAGGGTTGAAAAAAAGGGGCTGGGAAAGACCCCGGGTTCGTACTAAACCAGAGAAAGCTGGTAGCTGTATTCATAGCAGACAACAGTAGACTTTAGGGTAAAAAAGTTTTCATACAGGAAAAGATAGACATGCCAGGTTTTTAGAAAGGAAACATCCGTACGTATGATAAAACATTCATGAATCTAATAATTTCACCTTTAAATATATAAAGCAAAGGGTGGCCAAGATGCAGGGATAAATAAATCTACTTAATGAGGAACTGTAACCCAACTCTTAGAAGCAGAAAGATTAAAGCAACCTGAAAATCGCTCAGGATAACACAAATAAACAACGCAAATAAGCTGTATCTGAGAGATGCGCACAGACGTCTCAACAGTACAGGGAATATGCTTTCCTTTTTCAAACATATACAGAAGATTTAAAAGAAGAAATTCTCAGCAAACCTGAAAGAATTGAGAGGTTGGAAGCCTATTCTCTAAGATAAACCTCAGGTTGAAATTAATATGAAAAAGACAGCCAAAACCTCTTCAACTTTTTGGAAACTAAAAAAAAAACCCACCTACCTTCTTCTTAAAGAAAGAATAACAGTGAAGATCCACGTTATAGTATTCACTATTACAAGAACAGTGAAAGATTCATCAGACCAGAGTAATAAAAAGACTACAGATCACAACAGGTGTGGCAGAGCCAAAGTTATACTGAGAAGATAATCTTTAAACTTCAACGTAGTTACTAGGAAATAAGAAAATAAGTGTATCTCACTTATTAGAGGAAGAATGGCAAGATGGAAAGAATTACAAAAGAACCAGGAATTAATGAAATGAGTCATTTTATGTTTCTCCATGGAAATTATGGTTACTGAGTAATGGTTTATGCTAAATGGTTTATTAAAAATCATGTATTCAAACCATGATTGGGGAGTCTTTTCAAAATAGCATTTCTGTTTGTTTAATCATAAAGAAGTTGTACGGTGAACGAGAGTTTCAGCTGGTCTGCGTCTCACTGTCATGATGCTGGAGTTACAAAGTGGAGACAAAAGTGGAGGAAGGACAGCCTGTCACTGGCCCTTTTGCATACCTAGGTCAAGCTGGGAGTGCACAACTGACCAGCTTCAGTGGCTTGGAATGTGGCAGATTTTCCTTAAAAACTGGACTCAGAAAGTTCCTTGTTCATTATTTAACATTCGTCCATGTCAGCAAGGCACTTAGCCCAATCAAGACAATTTCTCACAATTTTCTGGTCATTAGAAATATACTTTAAAACCTTGGACTTCACTTGAGGGCTTTCTTGGTGCCATTGAATCAAAGTTGGAAGTCCCATGGCATTCCATTCATTTCATCGCTCTTTTGATTATTCTGGCCAGCATCAATGCTAAATCTGAGAGACTGAATTTTGTGCACAATTAAACACAGAATTAAAAGCTCAGAAAGGCACATCCATTATCAAAAATTGAGTCCTTTTACACCATACATTCACTCACAACATTTCCTAGTGAACTAAAAAACCTCAGCTGGTTGTCATTCCAGCAGTGTGCTGTGCCTGTTTGCAGTGAAAGGTTTACAAGTCTGAACAGAATCCAAAATAGCTCAGTTCCTGTGGACTAATTGAAAACCAGGTAAGTCAGGACTCATTTTCAGAATTAATAACATTGCTTACAGCTTTGGAAATCTTAACTTTCAGCCTGGTCAAAAATGGTTCTTGGGTTGGAAGAAGAGAATAAGGCAGGACACAAAGGTAGAATAAAATCCTGTCTAATGCCATTCTCTTTTCTTTTTGCTATTTCCCCATTTAAATATGTTAGATTCATACGACAAGAGGAATATGAAATGCAGTGAAATGTATTGAACTTTCACATATGGCCATAATAAAAATCTGTTCTTTTATAAATCAGGACAAAAAAGTAATCAAGCTCAAACACAGGCTGGAGGTGGAAACAGATAATTAATAATTAGCTATTATTCTTGGAAATTCTATAAAGCAGATCTGACTATATGACAGGCAAGCTAGGGTAGGAAGAGACTATTTCATCTGTATTAGAATAAGAAATATATATATTGAAGTATGGAGACTAAGCAAATTTAGAGTCTCTCTTATTTATGCAGGGAGTTCTGATTTCCTTGGTGTATGTCCCTGGCATTTCTATCTCCTCCTCCCAAATTCACTTACCTGAGTAAATATGTCATATTTAGAGTTGTGATGGAGTATGAATGGTGAGTGGTAAGAAGAAGCAAAGTATGGAAATGTCCTGGTCCCGCCCTTCAGGAAAACTGGGGGAGTCCCAATGAATCAAGCCACTGTGTCCCTTGGTAGGTTAAGAACAATCTCGTCCTAAGCCCAAACTAGGAAATCTAAGGTCATTGCCATGTTGGAAAGCAGAGGTTCTGAGTCTCTCCTAGTCAAATAAATGTGTAATCAGAAAGTTTGATAATTTGAGGTCATTCCACATCATCTCTCTTAGTCATTCCAGAGGTGTCTTGAAGGTCATATATATTAAGACCTTGGGGTGCCTGGATGGTTCACTTGGTTGGCGTTCAACTTCAGCTCAGGTCATGATCTTGCCGTTAGTGGGTTGGAGCCCAGTGTTGGGCTCTGCACTGACAGCTCAGATCCTGGAGCCTACTTCAGATTCTGTGTCTCCCTCTCTCTCTGCCTCTCCTCCCCCTCCCCTCTCTCTCTCTCTCAAAAATAAACATTAAGATAAAAAGATGCATCTTAGAACAGTATACTACAACAGGCAACCTGTTTAGTCTCTAACGTGGACAGACGCACCTGCCGCTTCAAACAATACAACTATTGCTTAATCTATTGGTGTCATGACTTTTTTAGACAAGACAGACTTGAAGGCCTGAGAGTCAGGACTGTGGGTGTCAGTTGTGGCTATACCACCAATCAGAGGTCTGTCTTCTCTAAACTGTCATCTTCTCCTATAAAGAGGTTAAGTGAATGTCTTCTCCAAATTTCTTTCCTCTCTCACAAGTTACATATTGTTGCTCCTTGAAATTCACTCTAATATATGTTGAACCTTATAATCCATTTTGAAGGTTAATTTTTGTAGGAAACACTGCATGATAACAAAGAAAAACCCTGGACTCTGAACTCAGTCAGACACAAATTTAACTTCCTGCTCTGCCGTGTGACCTCAGGAATTTGACTGAGCTTCAGTGTTTTCAAGGGATAAGAATATCTACCTTCCAGGTTATTCAAGAACAAAAATGGGGCAATGTATCCAGAGACCAAAGCCTGGTATGCAGTAAACAGTCTGGAAATCATAGTTTTTACTGTTTTATTTTCTTTGCTAAGATTTGCAATTGCCTTTTGCCATAAGAAACACACATTTTATATACAAAAAAAAAATCTGTTAGGCTGACTCTAAGCCCTTGGTAAGTCAGTCTTCTCATCTTACTTGACAGAGCTTTGCTACATTTCCCAGCACCCTTTGCAGTGACGTGTGCATATGTGACTGCATTCTGCCAACGAGATGCTAATAGAAATCTCCCACTTAAAAACAGCCATGTTCTGTTTCCCTTTTCTAACTTGATGCAGACAACTTCAGAAGCCACATGTGGAAGAGTCCAGGGATGGAAGGATCCTGGGCCCTAGATTTACTGCTTGGAGGACAGATGCCTGATGATCAGATCACTGTTTTTGGGCTTTGTGCATGGGGGAAAAACTGTGTAATCTTCAAGTCGTTTTATACCTTTCAGCTTATTTATCATAGTAGATAGCTTTGTCTAATTTGTCTGGAGAGAAAGGTTATGATTAATACACATATTATAATATGATATATTATTATCTGTAATTATATATCATTATATCATTGTATTGATATATATAAATATATATTAAATTATATAATATAATTGTGCACTTTTAACTAACATTTATCAATTACTTATGATGTTCCAGACCAGGCCGGGTGACCTACATGGAGAATGATGAAGACTAGGACCTATTGTGTGTGGGAGGTCACAGCAGGCAACAAGAGAGCCATTTGGCTTAAACTGCCCTTTACAAGACTTTATATTTAGCTTCTTGGTGTTATATCCAAGTAAGGCTATACACATAATCACAAAATGAACCCAACAAGATTAAAAGAGGACATTCATCATGCAACACCCAAAATATTTTGAAAATATTTTTTGGCATTTCCTATTTTTTTTCTTATTTTTCAATATACCAGGAATGCTGTGAAATGGAACAGGTCTTGTAATCCCTGCTCCCAAGAAGTATCCAGCTACGAACACACACAATTACGTTAAGTATTGCAATGGACATATGGAGCAGATATAGAGAAAAAGAGAGAGAAAGAGAGAGGTTTATTCCATTGGGGAGTGAAGTTCCCAGAAGAGGGGTCTGAACCAGCTGATAAAGGATGATAAGGAATGTCCAAGTGGAAAGTTCAGGTGGGAAATGAGTTGGGGAGGTAGATTCCTGACAATGACATTCGGGCACGGAACAATGTCAGGGAGCCCTTGAAGGACTTTGAACTAGAGATAACCTCCCTAGATTTCTGATTGAGAGCTATCTTTTGAACAATAGCCTTAAGAATAAACTGAGGAGCGAATATAACATTGCCAAAGAAGAGTGGTAGGGAGTGATCCTGATGCTCTAGAAAAAAAAGGTGATGGGTGTAGGGTGCAAAGGATGGGGCAGAATCAAGACATCTGGAAGGTTCAAGTCACAGAGCCTGGCTGGCTTTGGGGATGAAGGAAAAGGCATCTTGGATCATTCTGTGGTTCTAGCTTTAATGGCTGGCTGGCTGGTAACCCTTTTGGTGTTCGGGTCAGTGTAATACACTCTTATCATGACCGGTAAAACTAAAACTCAGAGCTTCTCAGGTCATCTCCTACCTGCTTCCAGGTTTTGCCCAACAGTCTCTTGGCTTACAAGAAATACTTACTTAGCTAAATCATGGGCCAGTTGTATTTGGGTCTTGTGTGTGTGTGTGTGTGTGTGTGTGTGTGTGTGTGGTGTGGATGTTTTCCTACAAGGCTTAATTGAAATAACATTTATATCACATAATATAGTGCACTGAGGTTGTAATTTTCCTATCATCTAAATTGCAGGCTGAAATTGTGTTAAGGAAGGACTGTAGAGAATGAATTACTGCTTTCAAAATGACTACTTTTAACCAACAATGTGACTGGCAGATGAATGCCAGAGACAGAAAGACATTTTATATTTAACATTAGTCTGCCATACCCCAGGACTTTTTAAGTGTAGCTAGCTCACACCATTTACGTTTTAAATTTATAACTGGTACCTGGTCTACCTAAAACATCATTTTTTACACTTAATATTATATTACTTTTGTCTAGTAGTAATTTTTGAGGATGTCATGTGGACAGTTCAACCTGTCGATTTCTTTCAGACTCTCCTGCTGGGTTGGCCTGAGTTTATTCATAAAACCCAGAGCTGTGGTGTAAATTAGAGGGGACACAATTGGCCTCTTGCCAGTAATGAAATGAGCAAGGGAAAATTCAGCATCTTAAATCCACCAGACTTTTTTTTTCTCATTACACACAGTGACATTGAGAAACAGGTCTCACCAGTGAGCAGGCATAGTAGGTATGAAGGTGGGTGCTGGGTTCAAATTCTGCTCCGCCATCAACTCCACCATCCACTGGATGACCTCAGCAAGTAATGCAACCTGTCTGAGACTCAGCTTTCCCATGTGAAAAATAGATATAATAATTAAGCAATGCTCACAGGGTGTGGGAAGGTGAAGGAGACAGTGTCCATAAAGTAACTGGTTAGGGCAAGTCCTCAGGGAAGGTTAGCTATTTGCAAGACTGTGATAGTTCTGGATGACAGTTTAGTTTGAAACGAGATTCTGACCCATGAGAGAAATCAAGGTAACAAAATAAACCAAAAATCAGAACATCTCTGGAAGCTTCCACAGTCTAAGCTTCCAAACCAAAATGGATCAGAGAGGGGAAGGTGAGTCACTGAAAAGGACAGGGAGACCAGATGCCTACAGAGACAAAGGTCCCTGCTCCCAAGCTCTTCATAGACAATAGCTCACTGCATATAGCCTTACAGCCTGGAGCCTGGGGACCAGTGTACTTTTATGACTCTTCCAATTCTGCAGTTAAAGATGTGGTGATTAGTTGGGGGCAGCAAATTAGAAATGCTAGCTGTGACCAGCTGGATGCTATCAAGTCTGCAGGGAACTTTTTGTCACTTCAGAGCCACTGACCCCAAGCCTCTCTTCCCCTGGTGACCTGAACTTGGCTGTTAACCATAAGGTCTGGGACACAAGCTCAGGTTTGAGTAGAAACGGCTGCTCTGTGGTGCCCCTTGAAAATCGGGCACACGCTTGCTGGGCGTGCTCCTCATCTGGGATGTGTTTGGGATAAGGGACATGAAGAGGAAAGTGTAAAGGTTTGTCTTCCTGTCTCTATCCACCACCCCCCTTCCTTTTCTTCCCTTCCTTGCTCCCAAAGGCCCTTCTTAAGAATGGGGCTTTTAATCAGTGGTGCGGGACAAACTGAATAGTTTTGGAAAAAAATAAAATTAGATCCATATCTCACACTATATGCAGGAATAATTACCCCCAAGGATTCAAGAGCTGAATGTAAAAATGAAGCTATACCAGCATTTGGAGCAAATGCATGAGTTCCCATATGATTTGCAGTTCAAGGAAAGGCCTTCTAACTGTGTCCCTAAATCCAGAAGCAACAGAGGACCACATCAATAACTGATTACGGAAAAGAATTTTGAACTTTTTCTGACAGAATACACTGTAACAAAAGCCAAAAGACCATGGCACACTGGAAGAAAGTGGTTTCAACATGTATTACAGACATAGGACTGGTGTCTCTAACATAGGGACATTTCTTAACGTTTGAAGGAAAAAGATCAGCATTGAATAGAAACATAGGTAAAAGACATGAATAGACAATTCAAAAGAAGATGTAAAAATGGTCTTTAAATATAAGATGTTCAACCTTATTCATACTAAGAGAACCATGAATTAAAATTACACAGACACCACTTATCATCTGTGAGATTGGAAAACATTCAAAAATTCCACAACACAGTTAAGGAGCCTGTGGGGCAAGTAGATAGTCTCCATGTGTCGGTGAGAATACAACTTGCTACCACTCTGGAGCAGGGAAACTTAGCAATAGCTAACACACTGTGTAGGCCCTTGCCAGTTATGCAGCAGTACCAACCCTATGAACTCACACACTTTTAACAATCCAAAAATACATATACACAAGATTATCCTTTGTAGCATTGTTTATAATTGCAAAATATTGAAAACTGCCTGGTAGCTTAATCATAGGAGACTGCTTGCATCAACTGTGGCCCATCTACACAACGCAGTACTAGGAAGCTGTAAAAATTATTGAGAAAGTTTACTGTGAACTGCTATGCCGTGATTTCCAGGATATGCTGTTTAGTGAAGAAAGCAAAGTGCAAAAGAGTATCTATCGTCTACCTCCTTTTGTGTAAGGAAGAGAGAGACATAAGAAAACATGCATTTATTTGCATTTTTTTTTGGCAGAAAGGAATACAGGGAGGATAAAACCAGAAACTGACATGGCTAGTTACCTACAGGGAATTGGTTGGAACAGGGTGAAGGAGCTGGTGGGGTAAGAATGGAGTGGAGGGGTGGGGGTGAGAGAGAGCTGGAGCCATGGGAGCCGGAAATACCACTTTTTTTTTAAAGGATATCTTGGAGTATAGGTTTGACTTTGGAACCATGTTAATTTTTTCATACTCAGGGGAAAACATTAAATGAACAACAATGTGGAAAAACCCTAAAATGAAATATAAACAGAAACAAATAAACATAACTGCATTTCAAACGAATAGCCCAGCCACGGTGAAGGGCAAAATGGTGGGTCCAAACCTGTTATGGCCTGAAGTACTTTACTTCCCTACAAGCCCACTTTAGCATGGGAAATGGTACAAAAAAAGCTCTGGAGGAGGGGAAGAAAAACTTGGTAGTACAGATTTTTGAAATGATCCTTCAAAGCTCTTCTTGTAGCACATGTTTTCACAGGTTCTTAAAGTAGGGGCAATCGGACATGGATTCAACTTTATAGGTAATAGCATGAGGGTAAAGATCACAGCAGACATTTGGTTATTAAAGGTGAGTGATACTAAGATTTTACATACATATACATACATATAAATTATATATATATATATATATATATACACATTTTATTTATATATATAAAATTATACATATATAAAAATTTGCCCTGCATAAGGTCAAATCCAGTGGACTAGTTTGCTTGCTGCCACCATAAAACAGAATTTCAATAGAGAACCAAGAAATATCCAAGTAAGCCCCAAACAAAACTGTCAAGTGGCTTCTCCTTATCTTCCAAATAGAGTTGTCCCAACAAATATTTATCAAGTGCCTACTATGCACCAGGCATTTTTGTTCCAAGAGAATAAGGGACGAGACCTTCATTGACAGACAATGCATGGGAAGACAATCAGATAAGACAAATTGAAAGAGGGAAATAAGTCCAAGACAACAGAGTGGGGTTAGGAGCTCATTGTGCTATGATAGTCAAAAGTCCTTTTCAAATAGGAGGCATTGAGCTGAGACCTGACTGGGAGGAAGAGACACCACGTGGCGATCTGGGGAAAAAGAGAGGCAGGCAGATAGAACAGCAAATGCAAAGGCCCTGGGGTGGGATCAGCCTTGGAGTGGCCATAGCAAAATGAACGAAGAGGAGCCTGGCATGAGATTAAGTAGGTGTGCATTATAAAATAATAAACCCACTCAGATAAAGCTATATTCTTTAAAACACTGACCAAAATTATATTCCAGTTCCCTGAACCTGAAAATTGTGTTTCTACTTCATGAAAATTCCTACGCCCAAGATAAAACTTGAAAGGGATTTAATGAAAAACCTTTACTCTTTTCCTTATCTGTTCTGGTTTAGCTATTTCCTCGGAGGTTGTCAGGCAAGGAGAGGAAGCAAGCTTAATGTTTTAAAAATGCCATTGCTCTGTGAAGAGTGATGCTGTTTTGCTAGGTCATGGGTGGGGGGAAAGCTACTTTAGGTTGATGAAAACCATGATATTTATTTATTAAATTATTTAAAGCATATGTGGCTTTCTGCAGAAGATGCTTCCTGCAACCTTGCATAGCAAAATGGGGAGGCACAGGCCATGAGAGCAATTTCATGGTTCATGCTGCCATTAATGCCCTGTCGTAACCTATGAGAGCAAAACTCATTTGTTCAAGTTTGGTCAAGGAAGGGTTTAAGTTTTAAGTTCTGTCCGATTCCATCATCCAAATGAAAATGGTGCAGCTTGGCTGGCGTGCCATGAAGGTTAATATTTGAGCAGCCCTGGGGAATCTGCCTTTTGGCCATGAGGGAGAGCAGTTTCAGTAACCACCATCCAATGCTTTGGGTGGGAAGGCCCAACCCTTTGCTGTCCTCCTCACAGAGTCTGGTCCAGGACAATCAAACCACAGAGTCATTTTCTGCATGAGCTCACCTTCTCCTTGTTACAGGCAGAGCCAGTGCTGGCAATGAGATGCTCAGAAACATAGAATTAACACACCCTATGCGGGGCTGTAAATTCACAAGAGGGCCGAGGAGAGTACAGGAGATCATGCCACCATTTGCACATTACTTAGCTCCAGTCAGGCTCTCCCCTGCACAGAGAGGGAAGCAATGCTCTAGCAGGCATCACTTACCCATCCCCAGCCACTAGCCCCCTGCTGGTGCCATGAGTCCTGCTGAGTCCTGTCCCTACAGAGATAGGGAGGGAGGAGCAAGAATACCTTAGATGAGCTCTTGAGAGGGCTGCTCCAGATGTCCTCTCCTAGAGCCAAGGATACCACCAATGTGTGGTTCTGCGTGGTACCTGGGAAACAGATGCTCAGCACTTTCCTGTTTGTTTCTGTTTGCAACCCATCTTGGATCATGGAAGAAGTTAGATTTGTTTTGGAATCCAAAGCAGGCTCCAGGCTTTGAGATGTCAGCACAGAGCCCAATGCCGGGCTCAAACTCACAAACCGTGAGGTCATGACCTGAGCCAAAGTCAGAGGCTTAACCTACTGAGCTACCCAGGTGCCACATTTTTGTGCTTTCTTAGATTTAAGAACCATTCCCTCACCTCATGCCTGCCTTTTATTTTCTTCTCTCAGTTATACGGTTTCCTTGCATTATTTGTTCCAGCTCAACAGATTTAAATGCAGCATTTCATCGTTTCTTTTGAGAAGGAAGGAGAGACGGAAAGAGAAATAATTGATCACCAGCTCTTTCCTTCAATAGGAAATCTACGTGTCACACTGGGATTGTCATCATCAAGCAGGTGGGCAGAAATGCTGCACTGAAACTCCATTACTGTGGAATAGCAAACAACACTGGTGAGACTTTCCCTTCTTCACACACGCACACACACACATCCCACATGCTCACACTTACACACTCACACACACTCACGCTTGTATACATGCCCACACAGGCATATATACTCACACACAGGCTTACATTCACAGTCGCGTGCTCACACATGTTCACACTCACACACAAATGTGCATAGACGATGATACACACTCACGCACATGTGTTCACACAGACATACATTCACACTCATGTGCTCATACATGTTCACACTTGTATACATTCACATACAATCATACATATTCGTGCACATACATTGACACAGACCTGCATTCACACTCACATTCTCATACATGCTCACACTTGTACATGCTCACACACACATTCTCACGCACACACCCACACTTTACCTCTGCTTACATGAGTGGGTCCAAGTGGCCATCTTCATATCTCCAGTGAAGGAAGAAATTCACTGCCAGTTTAGGTACCTTGAGATCTGAATAAAACACCTAATTATGCCAAGGACACTCTTGACAATCTTTTCAAAGATGCCCACAGTTTGTGAACAAGAAAGCCCTCACTCCTGGCCCATCTCCTGGACTTTACCACCTAGATCATGTTCGGCCCATACTCAGGACCAAGAGTCGCCTAGGCATGTCTCCAGGCTCTGTCTACTCTGTGGAAGGTATAGTTGGCTTCCCAGGCAGTCCACTCAGAACTATGCTGGGCTGAACAGTTCCCGAATGCCCTGGGGCAGGTGACATGCCCACAGTCAGTGTCACTCAGGTGCCTGATCCCTGGGGACCAGATGGAACCAGAGCAGGGCTTAGAGACCTTTTGATCACATGGTTAGCTTCCAGCATGGGAAGGCAGCAAAGTGGGGTTTCGGGACGATATTGATATCCCTCACGGGCCCTTCTGATTCCCCAGAGGGTCATGAGGCCAGGCTTGTATTTAGTTAGCTGTAATGATCTCGTTAGGGGTATGAAAGGGCCGCCACCAAGACATTCACCCTTGCCAGCGGGCCTCCCCACCCAGCTCTGCCTCTCCTGTGTGGCCTCACATGGGACATGAACTGTGATTAACAGACTTCCAATGCTTAGTAATTTGCAAAACAGCATTAAACAAGGGAAGTTGAGGACAATGGGAATAGGACACTGGCCAGGTGGGAGGTGGCTGCCAACAGAGCCAGGACAATCCCTCTGGCAGGGCACAATGTCACAGCTGGCTGCTGGCAGGGTGCCTGGTGACAGAGCCTCCTGCCGCCCAGGTGGTCGGGTTGAGCTGGCCTTTTAACTTCCTAAGTTTTTTAGAAAGGGAAGAGGGAGAGAGACTAAAAAAAAATCCTCTCATCAGGAGAGAAAGTAAGAGGAGGCCATTGAGCAAGAGAAAGAAAGAGATTAAGGAGCAAAGAAAGTGACAAGCTGATCGTAGAAACCCCTTTCAATAGTGGTAATCCTGGACATACAGGGACAAATATGAATGCTATTGTTCTTGAATTTAGATTAACTTGGCTGCAGGAGGGAAACCAAAATGAAAGTTGGTCTGGTGGGACCTCCTGTGAAGCTCAAGAAAGCGAGCTGACTGCAGATGGATGAGGCTGCTGGAAAACTGCCTCTTTCAGGAGTATTTCCCAAAGACAACTGCGGCCAGTCAGTGTCTGTATTAAACCACAGTGGTGGAAGGCTGAATGGGCAAATTATTAACTATGTGAGACGTGAGGGTATCTGCCCTGTCTTCTTTCTTCTCTCCATCCTGCACACCGCAAGGTCACCTCGGCCCTGTGGACGCTGCTTAGCATTCAAAAATCATAGAAGTTTGGTATTTTTAATATCCATCGCATGCAGAAAATCTGATTTTTATCAACGTGTATTCAAACTTCCATGTATCAGAGCCATTATCCACAGTTCTCAGAGCAACAGGAAGTAAGTTTTATAGGAACATCAAAATGAGGAGACTTGTTTGATTCAAAAAGACTTAATGACTTATTAAGACCCAGGGAAAGGACGTAATAAACCAAGAATTGTCTGGGTGGGATGTATTTTCGGCTTCTTGTAAGCTCTGTGTCTGCACCTGCTGCAAGAGTCCAGCATTTGGCTTAGGTGATGCTGATTTATCTCCCATCTACTGATTGGAGTAAACAAACCCGATGCCTTTTTCCAAGGAGTTCACCTCATTGCTAAACGTATTTCACCATTGGAATAGTCAGTAATGCCGCTGCCAACCCAAATAGTGCACTGTTTCCTCAGGCAAATGCCTTCATGGCTTTGAAAATACAGCACCAGCTGGAACTTTGGACATGCCCATGGGATTCATGATGGGAGTTTGCAAAATGGGTTCTTGGTTTCATAAAGAACCTGTCTGGAGTGACAATCAGAGACAGGAAAAGGGACATGCTATCTGTAGGGAAATATGCAACACATGAGGTGTTTCAGTGAGGGGGTATCTGTGCGTATGACTGCTTATAAGTCAAAATCGCTTCTTACAATTAAGGTCAAGAGATAACATTTCTTGGGAAGAATGGTGCCACGCAGCTGGGCCCGAGACCACAGCAGTGTTGGTGATGGAGGTGCCAGAAAGGGGGTAGGACTTGGCAGGGGGCATGGTGTGTGTTATCGGGCAGTGACACAGTGACATTTCATGGATGTTGTACTTTTAGGGCCACATGTCATCCAGTCAGGATGACTGACAGACTTATTCTGTGATTTACTTAGGATCTTGGGATTTGTCTTGACAGCATGTTGATGTGTCCCTCTCCAGGACTGGCAGCCTGCAGAAAAAAACCTGGAGACTCCCACCCGGGCGCAGGCCACAGCTTGTGCTCGTCCTGCTCCTACTCAGGGTTGCCATGTCAGTCTAAGAAACCCCTGCCACAGGCTTTCCCTTGGGCCCCTCAGACCCTCTTCCTGATTCAAAGAGAAGAACAGAATGGTTTTTTTAATGTTTTATTTATTTATTTATTTTGAGAGAGTGAGAGAGAGCAGGGGAGGGGCATACAAAGAGGGAGAGAGAATCCCAAGCAGGCTCCACGCTGTCAGTGCAGAGCCTGGCACAAGACTCGATCTCAGGAACCGTGAGATCATGACCTGAGCAGAAATCAAGAGTGGGACCCTTAACCGACTGAGCCATGCAGGCACTCCAAGAACAGAACGTTTTTGCTAGGAGTTTTTTTTTTTAAGGGACCCTGCTTTAGCCAGCCTGAGCTGCTGTGCCATAACACAATACCACCTACTTTGGTGGCTTCAACAACAGAAATTAATTTTCTCACAGTTCTGGAGGCTGGAGGTCCAAGACCAAGATGTCCGTAGGGTTGGTTTGCAATGAGGACTCTATCCTTGGCCTATAGACAGCCATCTCTTTGCTGTGTCCTCACATGGCCTTTCCTTTGTCAGTATGAGGAGAGAGAGACAGAGATATTTAGTGTCCCCTCCTCTTCTTATAGAGACCCCAGTCCTATCAGATCAGGGCCCCACCTTTATGACCTCATATATACTTAATTACCTTCCTAAAGACCCCACCTCAAATAGAGTCACATTGGGAGTTAGGGCTTCAACATACAAATTTGGGATGAGGACACAAATCAGTAAATAACAGACCATTTTCTGGAAAGGTGCCAAGCAGACACATTCTGGAAATTCTGGAAGAATTAAGGGGAATTTCATTTTCAGCCAAAATAATTGCTTCGGGAGAATTGCTTCTTCCTTAACAAATCAAAATTGGATTCGTATTTCTTTCAAATTTTCATGGGAAGGGTCTTCCTGCGAGAATAACTAAAACTAGCAGTTTTGAAAAAGCTTTGGGAGTTCTGTATGATACAGTAATGACAGATATATGCCATCACACATTTATCAAAACCGATAAAGTATAGAACACAACGAGTGAACCCCAATGTAAACTGTGGTGAACACCAATGTAAACTATTGGTGGTCCAATATTGAGTTAATAATGCCTCAATATTGGACCACCAATTGTGACACCTAAATCACACTAATAATAAAAATAATAGGGGAAACTGTGGGGAGGAGCTACTGGGAACTCTGTACTTTCTCATCAACTTTGCTATAAACTTGCCATAAAGGTTCTGTATAAGTTCTGTAAACCTTTCTGTAAACCTTCTCTTAAAAAATGAAATCTATTGGGGCATCTGACTCTTGACCTCAGGTCAGGTCATGTTCTCATGGCTTATGGGTTCGAGCCCCACACTAAGCTCTGCATTGGCAGAGCTTCCCTGCCTGGGAATCTCTCTCTCTCTTCTGCCCCTACTCTGTCCATCCCCTGCTCGCTCTCTCTCTCTCTCTCTCTCTCTGTCTCAAAATAAGTAAATAAATAAAAATTAAATAAAAATGAAGGCTATTATTTGGTTTTTTCCATTTTATTTTATTTTTTTAAATATGAAATTTATTGTCAAATTGGTTTCCATACAACACCCAGTGCTCATCCCAAAAGGTGTCCTCATCAATACCCATCACCCACCCTCCCTTCCTTCCCACTCCCCATCAACCCTCAGTTTGTTCTCAGTTTCTAAGGGTCTCTTATGCTTTGGTTCCCTCCCTCTCTAACCTCTTTTTTTTCCTTCCCCTCCCCCATGGACTTCTGTTAAGTTTCTCAGGATCCACATAAGAGTGAAAACATATGATATCTGTCTTTCTCTGTATGACTTATTTCACTTAGCATAACACTCTCCATTTCTATCCACATTGCTACAAAGGGCCATGTTTCATTCTTTCTCATTGCCACATAGTATTCCATTGTGTATATAAACCACAATTTCTTTATCCATTCATCAGTTGATGGACATTTAGGCTCTTTCCATAATTTGGCTCTTGTTGAAAGTGCTGCTATAAACATTGGGGTACAAGTGCCCCTATGCATCAGCACTCCTGTATCCCTTGGGTAAATTCCTAGCAGTGCTATTTCTCAGTCATAGGGTAGATCTATTTTTAATTTTTTGAGGAACATCCACACTGTTTTCCAGAGTGGCTGCACCAGTTTGCATTCCCACCAACAGTGCAAGAGGGTTCCCGTTTCTCCACATCCTCTCCAGCATCTATAGTCTCTGATTTGTTCATTTTGGCCACTCTGACTGGCATGAGGTGATATCTGAGTGTGGTTTTGATTTGTATTTCCCTGATGAGGAGCGACGTTGAGCATCTTTTCATGTGCCTGTTAGCCATCTGGATGTCTTCTTTAGAGAAGTGTCTATTCATGTTTTTTGCCCATTTCTTCACTGGATTATTTGTTTTTCGGGTGTGGAATAATCATCAAGATAGCATGACATTGGCACAAAAACAGACACATAGACCAATGGGATAGAATAGAAACCCCAGAACTAGACCCACAAAAGTATGGCCAACTAATCCTTGACAAAGCAGGAAAGAATATCCAATGGAAAAAAAGACAGTCTCTTTAACAAATGGTGCTGGAAGAACTGGACAGCAACATGCAGAAGGATGAAACTGGACCACTTTCTCACACCATTCACAAAAACAAACTCAAAATGGATAAAGGACCTGAATGTGAGACAGGAAACCATCAAAACCCTAGAGGAGAAAGCAGGAAAAATACCTCTCTGACCTCAGCCGCAGCAATTTCTTACTTGACACATCCCCAAAGGCAAGGGAATTAAAAGCAAAAATGAACTATTGGGACCTCATGAAGATAAAAAGCTTCTGCACAGCAAAGGAAACAATCAACAAAACTAAATGGCAACTGACGGAATGGGAAAAGATATTTGCAAATGACATAACGGACAAAGGACTAGTATCCAAAGTCTATAAAGAGCTCACCAAACTCCACACCTGAAGTCTATTATTTTGAAAGCAAACAAACAGGGGCTCCTGGGTGGCTCAGTCGGTTAAGCATCCAACTCTTGATTTCCGCTCAGGTCATGATCTGGAGGTTCGTGAGTTCAAACCCCCCATCAGGCTCCACACACTGACAGTGCAGAGCCTGCTTAGGATTCTCTTCTCTCTCCCTCTCTCTCTGCCCTTCCCCCACTCACTCTCAAAATAAATAAATAAACTTAAAAAAATAAAAGTAAACAAAAAGCATGGGGTTGAATTTCAGTCAAGGTAGAGAATTTTTATTTTTAATTTGTAGCTACAGCGTGCCAGCTCACACTGTTGCTGGTCCCCTGTACCCCCTTGGTGCTCCTCACAACTCACACACCCAGCCCATGCCTTCCATCTGCAAGCATCTGCTCCTCTTGGCTGGGAATTTTCTGGTCCATAGTGTGAGGTAAGCCAGAAATACTAAGCAATTATTTCCTCTTCCCTGGAAGCAGCCTTCAAATAACAATGGAGAGGTGTTGGAGAAGAAACGCCAGCTCCTGTGCCCCTGGGTAGGGGGATCCGTGTTTTCTACACTGTCACGTGGGCCTCCCAGAGGGATGGAGCCCCCACTGCCCACTGTGGAAACCCTCTTGTGAATGCCCCTTTACTAAGTCCCTTCCTCTCCTTGGTTCACTTCCCCATGCTCTCCTGATGTTTCCTTAGTTCACTGTCAATTACTGTTCCTCACTCATATCAGTGTCTGGGAGAAAAGCAGATGCAGATGTGGATTTATGCTAGTTGGATCCTGTCTCCCATTATCTTTTTTTAAATTTTATTTTAGAGAGAGACAGCAGGGGAGAGGGGCAGAGGAAGAGAGAGAGAGAGAGAGAGACAGAGAGAGAGAGTCTCAAGCAGGCTCCACACTTAGCGTGGATCCTGATGTGGGGCTTGATCCCATGACCCTCGGATCATGACCTGAGCTGAGATGAAGAGTTGGACACTCAACCAACTGAGCTGCCCACAAGCCTCCCCATAACCTCTGATGGAAACCAAAGCACACTTGTATATGCTTCTTGACTGACTATCCTCACACGCATGGTGCCTGTCCCCATGAGAGCCTCTGAGAGGCAGTAACATTAAAGTCCTTCAACTGGTTATTAATTTCCTGATCAAAACAGTCTATAGGTGGGGTGCCTGGGTGGCTCAGTCAGTTGAGTGTCTAACTTAGGCTCAGGTCATTATCTCACAGCTCATGGGTTCAAGCCTCGCATCAGGCTCTGTGCTGACAGCTCAGAGCCTGGAGCCTGCTTTGGATTCTGTATCTCCCCCTCTCTCTGCCCCTCCCCTGCTCATGCTCTGTCTCTCTCTCTCTCTCTCCCTCAAAAATAAATAAACATTTAAAAAAGGTTTATAGGCATTTTATGATAGAGTTATTGAAAATCCCTGTTTCTTATGCAGGGTTAGGATTACAAAGTAGGACAAACTGCACTCCCCCTTCAAAGGCTATTTTGGAGCCACAGAAAGACACTACCATATAGCATTATTCACTCGCTTTACCATCAGCACCCTCACTAGAAAGTCAGATGTAAAAACCAAATAAATTCCCAAATTAGTCAACAGGACAAATGTCCTAGGTGCAGCTTTAGTTGCACTGAATACTCCACCTGGGAAGGACTTAAAATTTGAAAAATACATGCTAAAAAAATGAGAACATAAACATTTGCATGTAGGAAGACAGTCTCTTTTTCCCTTCATTTTATTTATCTTAGAGAGAGAGAGAACACAAGCAGAGGAGAGGGGCAGAGGGGGGGGGAGAGAGAGTGAGAGAGAGAGAGAGAGAGTCTTAAGGAGGCTCCACCCTCAGCACAGAGCCCAGTCAATGTGGGTCTTGGTCCCATGACCCTAGGATCATGACCTGAGCCAAAATTGAGGGTCAGACACTTAACAGACTGAGCCACCCAAGTGCCCCTAGGAAGGCAGTCTCCAAAATGAGACACCAGCTGGGGCACCTAGGTCGCTCAGTTGGTTGAGCATCCGCCTTTGGCTCAGGTCATGATCTCACAGTCTGCAAGTTCAAGCCCCACATTGGGCTCACTACTGTCAGTCCAGAGCCCACTTTGGATCCTCTGTCCCCCTTCCTGCCCCTGCCCCAACTGCTCTTTCAAAAATAAATAAACATTAAAATTTTTTTAAAAGGTTCTGTTAAAATGAGACACCTGCTCATCTAAGATATCTTTCACCTAGCTTTGGTGAACTGAGGAATGTGGGCACATAAGAAGTTGTTGCCTTATTTTACTACTTTGGTTTGTATTTAAGGCAGCTACAAGCACTTAGAAAGACTTTTCCAGAGAGAAGCCCTTGACAGTTGCAAGTCTTCTTTCCACATCATTAGGGGCTTGTGTCTACACACTCAGGCAGGAACCTACTGGGAGAGGCCATGTGCCCACCCTCCTGCAACCTTTTCTCTGGGACAGATCAATGCCACACTGTGGGCTCCTGAGAGGACAGTTCTCGCTTTCTAGAGAAGACCTGAACCAGCTAATCTTATTCTATTTGGTTACTTCCTGTGAACAAGTAATACACGAATATGATACAATAATTCAAACAGGAATAATAAAAACAGCAGAGACATCCCCCTGCTCTGTTTCCAGGTTTCCAGTTCTGCTTTCCAGGACAAGCCTGGTTTTAGTTTCTCCTGGACTCCTATAGATATATTTTATATATATTCAGTATACGTTTCTCCTGTTTGTTAAAAATAACCATTAGTGTTACAGGACCCTGGGTAATCCCCTTTGAATGTGGCCAACGATGAAGATGACAGATGTCACTCCCATGATTAGGTAAGTCTCCTTACCTAAGACTCCGCCATAGTGGAGCAGAGGAAGATGCTCCTGCTGGCCTTGAAGCAGCGGCTGCCATGTGTGGGAGAAGCACATTACTGGGACTAAGGGTGGTCCATGGGAGCTGAGAGCAACTCCTGACTGTGTGCCAGCAAGAACCAGATTCTGCTAACAACTAGTGAACTTGGAAGAGGAACCTGAGCTTCAGGTGGGATCTGGAGTCCTGGTTGGTACCTTGATTTCAATCTGGTATCAAGAGACCCTGAACAGAGGACCCAGCCAACTCATACTCTGTCTCCTGGCCCCTGGAAACTGTGAAATACTAAATTTGTGTTGTTTTAAGCTGCTACCTTTGTGGTAATTTATTACACAGTAATAAAAAGCTAATGCAAGTAATGTACTGTGCATACTATTTTGTAGCTTTCCTGTTCCCCTCCCCCCGACTCACTTAAAAATCCATCTTGGAGATGATTACAATCAGTACTTCCTTTAGCCCTGCTTATGAACAACTGTTTGTTTGCCAGCTGATTAGTTGAGATCTTTCCGAAAGAAGATTATGTTTCACGAATCAAAGTTCAGTAGCAGCAGCACTTGATAATGGTCTTAGGCTGTCAGCTAGGTGATGCCAAAGTAATTTGACCAAAATAATTTCCTGACCTTTTTTTTTATTAGTTGGTTTATTGGTTTGAAGATCAAATCCATGAATACCTCCTTCTCTGTTTTTATCTTATTTTATTTTTCCTTCCTTTCCCCATGTTCATCTGTTTCAAACCATAAGAGACTCTTAAATACAGAGAACAAACAGGGTTGCTGGAGGGGTGTTGGGTGGGGAGATGGGCTAAAGGGTGATGGGCATTAAGGAGGACACTTGTTATGGCAAGCGCTGAGGGTTGTATTCAGCAACCTCTTTGACCTTGGATGCAGCAACTTCTTACTAGATACATCTCTGGAGGCAAAAGAAACAAAATAAAATGAACTATTGGAACTTTATGAAGATAAAAAGCTTCCAGTTTTGTTGACTGTTTCCAGTGCAGAAGCTGTTTATCTTAATGAGGTCCCAAATGTTTATAGCAGCACTTTCAACAATAGCCAAGTTATGGAAAGAGCCTAATGTTCATCAGCTGACAAATGGATAAAGAAGATGTGGTTTATATATACAATGGAATACTACTTGGCAATGAGAAAGAATGAAATCTGGCCATTTGCAGCAACATGGATGGAACTGGAGAGCATTATGCTAACTGAAATAAGTCAGGCAGAGAAAGACAGATATCATATGTGTTCACTCATATGTGGATCTTGAGAAACTTAACAGAAGACCATGGGGGAGGGTTATGAGTTACGGAGAGGGAGGGAGACAAACCATAAGAGACTCTTAAATACTGAGAACAAACTGAGGGTTGATGGGGGTTGGGAGAGAGGGGAAAGTGGGTGATGGGCATTGAGGAGGGCATTTGTTGGGATAAACACTGGGTGTTATATGGAAACCAATTTGACAATAAATTATATTTTTAAAAAAGATAAAACGCTTCTGCACAGCAAAGGAAACAACAAAACTAAAAGGCAACCAACCAATGGAATGGGAGAAGATATTCGCAAATGACGTATCAGACAAAAGGCTAGTATCCAAAATCTATGTAGGACTTATCAAACTTTATCAAACTTTATAGAACTTATCAAACTCAATATCCCCAAAATAAACAATCCAGTTAAGAAATGGGAAGAAAACATAAATAGACATTTCTCCAAAGAAGACATCCAGATGGCAAACTGACACATGAAAAAATGCTCGACATCACTCATCATCAGGGAAATACAAATCAAAACCACAATGAGATACGACCTCAAACCTGTCAGAATGGCTAAAATTAACAACTCAGAAAACAACAGATGTTGGCAAGGATGTAGAGAAAGGGGAACACTTTTGCACTGTTGATGGGAATGCAAACTGGTGCAGCCACTCTGGAAAACAGTATGGAGGTTCCTCAAAAAGTTAAAAACAGAACTACCTTATGACACAGCAATTGCACTACTAGGTATTTATCTAAAGGATACAAAAATACGGATTCGAAGGGACACATGCACCCGATGTTTCTAGCAGCACTATTGGCAATAACCAAATTATGTCCATCAACTGATGAGTGGATGAAGAAAATACACACACACACACACACACACACACACACACACACACACAGAGGCCGTCAAAAAGAATGAAATCTTGCCATTTGCAAAGACATGGCTGGAACTAGCATATCATGCTAAGCAAAATAAGTCAGAGAAAGACAAATACCATATGATTTCACTCATTTGTGGAATCTAAGAAACAAAACAGATTAACACAGGGGAAGGGAAGAAAAAATAAAAGAAACAGAGAGACAAACCATAGGAGACTTTTAACTATAGAGAACAAACTGAGGGTTGCTGGAGGGGAGATGGGTGGGGGGATGGGCTGAATGGGTGATGGACATTAAGGAAGGTGCTTTGTTGGGATGAGCACTGGGTGTTATATGTAAGTGATGAATCACTGGGATCTACTCCTGAAACCAACACTACACTATATGCTATCTAACTTGAATTTAATTAAAAAACAAATCCATGAAGACCCTTAAAGATTAATTTCCAATAGCACATACTTCATAAATGAATTTGGCTTATTACAATTTTAATATGCAGATGCATTTTTTTTCTCTTAGGAAAACCACAGTAGAGACATTTAGGATATTTAGCAGACACTGGTGAGTTTTTCACTGACTCATTTTCCCTTTCCTCTGGCAAGTAGCTAGTGTGTCTCAGCCTTCCTTGAGTTCAGTTTGGTTGTGACTTCTGGTGAATAGAAAACTGTAGACATGATGTATGCCTTTTTGGGTTTGGCCCACAGAAACCTCCCACTGGATCTGCCACATTCTCTCCCTCCTCCCACCTACCAGCTGGTAGCAGAAGCGTTGAGAGAGAACTTCAGGTTCTCAGGGATGGTGAAACTACAAGCTGGAAGGAGACTAGTCTCAGAATCACCAGATAGAAAGCTGCCTCTATGGAAGCATTATGTGAGTGAGAAAAAAAAAAAAACTTCCATTGTGTTAACGTGCTGAAGTTTGGGGGGTGTTTGTTCCAACAGAGAGCCTCTTCTAATGATAGTGGACTGAAGATTGGCTTTCAAAAAGGATTTTCTTACCTTACAAGAGGAAGCATGCTGGGATCTTTTTAAATTGCAGGATGGCCTTACAGAAGTGATGCCATTTATTACAAAATGACTTCAGGGCCACATGGGTTGTGCAAGCTACCAGCGCACTCAGGGCCATGCTCAAAATGGATGTTCGGCAAAATTTATACATTGAGCTCCAGGGGTAAGATATACATAGTGATACCTGTGGTTTGTTCTGCCTAACCTCATGATCTCCCAATAATTAGTTGCACACAAATGCTAGGTCTATATTTGTTTTCCTATACATATTAACCCCAACTTGTTCTCTTAGTTTTTGTCCTTAACCTCCTGTTTTTCACCTTATTATTTGAATTTCCCCATAAGTAGTCTTTGAATTCAATACAAAGCAATAAAAAGGATTCCCTGCTAATTCTGTTTTCTTCCCCCCACAGGAATAAACACACTCTAGGAAAATCAATCTATAAGTGGCTTCTGTTGAATTCAGAGGACTTGACCTTTTGACCAATGAAATATTTTTAATATCAGTTATATTTTGAGTGGATAGTTTGCACTCCATGGGATTCTGGAGGTTTATATGCACTTTTCTTCTGGACTATGAGCTCTGTGAGGTCAGGAAGCATGGCCCTTCGTGCTTTAGCCCAAGCTTATGGCTCAGAGCCTCATATAATTTATGATCAATAAATTCCCACTGAATATAAGAATACTTCATTCAAAGACCCTTTGATTTTTATGAACACATATATGCTAATTTAACCCACATGCAGAATATGACCTTAAGCGATGTGTGTTGGAGGTAGTATAGATTCAGCTGAGCATCCTGGTTTGATAAATTTGAGATTCCAGTTCAATGATTCATCTTTGGTCTAAGGTCATGGAAAGAGGACTGGATGGAAGAAGCCTGACTTTAGAGTCTGGAAGAATCAATAAACTGCCCATGGGATGAGAGGAAAACTTGACGCTTTGGAGAAAGTGGGAAGCTTCTACTTAGGAGCAAGAAATACTTGACTTGAAGAGTAGAGGGAATTACAAATATCGTCCGAGGCCAATTTTTCTGAAAAGCTTCTGTTGGCAGCTATGAGAATTCATTTGACTGGACAATCCTGTGAAAATGAACAATCAATTCCAGGAAACCTGGGTACACTGCATCTTGCCTTCTTTTAAGAAAAGATACAACAAACTCAATTGGTTTGGCAAGGAAAGAGGAAGAGGAAGGAGAAATGTCCCCGCTCCAATTGGAAATTGCCAAAGCAGCTCTAAGTGTGGCCAGTATGGCCTCATGGTTGTGGCAGCTGAGAGCTTGAGCTCATGGGGTGGTGTGCACAACCACTTGGGAAACCCAAGTGGGAGGGGTTGTTGGATTAATTGTGTTTTGATGAGGGCACATTTTACAGACTTCAGGAGTAAGAGAATAGGGGGAGGCAACATAGTAAAAGATTACAGACAATACTAGGATGAAGGAAGGTACATAGAACTACATTCAAGGACACCCATGCTTTGGGTTGAGTCCTGCCTCTACTGAACCCTGTGTCACTTGCCTACATGGATTAACTGAAGGTTTCTTTCCCATCTATACCTCTTTCATCCTAGAAATCTGGAGGAATGGTTAGTTAACCCAAAGAAATCTTCGTGGTTCCAAAAACTAGAGTCAAAGGATCTTTGTTAGGGTACTGTAAGTTGAAAAGTAAGATATTGGTCTACTTTTCTCATGAAAGAACCTCTGAACATTTCCAAACTCACTCCTGGGGCCAGGTTGTACTTCCCCCATTTTGCTCTATTTGGTAATGACTTTGGCTCTAGATCCCCATTAATTTCTATTGAAAAGGAAGACTGTGCTGTTTCATTTCAAGACCTTACGGGATGGCAGGGATTCCTATTGGGAATAAGTGTGACCAACAAAGACACAAAGTACCTAAGAAAGCTAGTTACAAAGAAATGTCATTGTTGAAGCTGAAGAATAAAAGTGCATGTGGGACAGGGGTGAATTTTGCAGAAGGAAATAGACTATTTGGGCAGGTCTGTGTGATTTGTTCCTATTGCTACTTTTGGGCAACCGCCATTGGCTGAATTCCCAACTATTTCCTTCTGTAGTCCCTATATATGGACTGAATATAATGACTTTAGATGTTTTCAATATAGAAAAGCATGGTGAAAAAAATCAAGTGATTACCAAAAAAAAGCAAAATAAATAAAAGTCACATTAGAACTTCCGTTCCCCATCTCAGACTGATTATTAGTGTGTGTACAAGTGCCTGCCTTTGTCTGGAAGAGAGTAGGTGTTCATTAGATGTGTTGAAGTTTCCTTTAATATATCTGTTTATTAAATATTAATCTCCTAAATATTTTCTAGCACAAAGAACATTTTTTTGATAGGCAAATTCTTTCAATGAATGATCACGATGGTACTTGTTCTTCTTAAATTCCTTGAGTTAAAGAAAATGTTGACTGCCAGATAACCCAAGTCTGAATTTTAATGGCCTTCACATCATGAATACAACTACAATAGAAAATAAACTCATCACTAGATCTCAATTTACTTACAAATGATCCCAGCTGTCACCCAATGCCAAAATGGGTAGAGATGGTTTGGTTCACAGGACTGTATCTCTGGCTATTGAAAAAGCATTTAGAGGCATTCTTAGCAAGAAGAATCAGCCTAGTGAATAATACAATTATGAGCTATGGTTCAGATGTTCAAGTGCAAGTGTCCAGAAGGTGATGTAGCAGCTAATCTCTGAGGGTAGTTTTGAAAATAATGACTTTTAACCTATTACAGCAATTGTTCTCATAGAAAGTGTGAACTGTTGTAATGAATAATAAAATCCAGCATAAAAATTACATCCTGGCAGTAGAAATCATGAAACTGGACACAGTTGGTTTTGTCATATGAAGTTGCCTATGTGGGAGAAAAATTATCAATGCGTTTACAAGTACTTAGGGAACTTATTAAAAGAGAAAAAAATACTAGGACACCGTTATTTCTTCTGTGCATTTCTAGACAATGCTTTTTGCCAAATTCTCTAAGAATAATTTTGATGATTATTCAAGGCATAACATGAAAGACAGCAGTTAATCTGATTACGGTAATGACATTTCGAACGTATTTATTTGGAGTAGCGATTGCTGAATTGCACTGTTATTAGCAAGCTTACCCTGTTTACTGGAACGCTGATACATATTTAAAAATCTGCCTTTGAATAATTCAGCCTGAGCATGTGGACAATAGACAGGGTCTTTTGCTTTCCTATCTTCCTTTATGTATTATCTGATCTGCCTGCCTTGATCTGGAACTGCCCCCCCGCCCCCACCGGCTTTGCTATTGTTGATGCCCCTGCTCTCCCCTACCTCCTGGGTTTGGCCTCATTGGGCCCTGATGTCTGATACACTTGTGACACCTTGGAGGAATGCAGCTGAGAATTCATTGTCCTTCTCTTTTCTTTTTAAACATCTTCATGAAAGCTCCTCTTTTTGCAGAGTTAGGAACCATTTCCCAGGCTTGATAAGTTAATTGACCAACCTTAAAATTATTGCATCTGTAATTTGTGAGTAGGATCAATTACCTAAGACATTCAGCTCATAATACTATCATTCCCATGTGAGACAAGCCAGAACAAAGACCCTCCAAACCTGAGGCTTTTTCTAAAATAGTGCTATCTGATTTGTGTCCAATCTCCATCCCAGCTCCAATCCCTCTCAAATGGTAAACTCAACTGTACTACTTTCTTTAATTTGCACTTCAAGAGCCCCCAGTGGAATTTGAAAGTTTAAATCCATCAGATGTGAGAATAGGATCAGTGCACATTTTTATCCTATTTTTATTTAATTTTTTTAAAGTTTATTTACTTATTTTTAAGAGAGCAAGAGTGAACGGGGTGTGGCAGAGAGAGAGGGAGAGAGAGAGAATCCCAAGCAGGCTCCACGTTGTCAGTGAGGATCCCTACACGGGGCTGAGTTTCATGAACCGCAAGATCATGACCTGAGCGAAAATTGAGAGCTGGACATAATTAACCGACTGAGCCACCCAGGAGCCCAAATAAATATTTTTAAAAGACTGCAGTGGAGGTCCAAAAGGAAAAGGAGAGATGTAATCCAAGCCATTAGGTATTGGCAGCCTCTCCTATAGGAAAGACTATTGTTTATAAGAGAGCTGAGTGAACTTGAAGATTTGGACAGACCTGCAGCTAAACCATTCTTCTGATGCCATTGAATCAATGAGGTGAAAGTTGTGTCAATCAGTTGATGTCTGTAGAGCAACAGCTACATTCCAGGCTGTGGATACCAGGGCAGCTAGGACAGGGGACATCTATCCATGCTCCCAGGTGGTTTTCTAGCATATCATTGACCCCCATATCATTTTATCCTGGGGGATTTAGAGGTCAGTAACCATCTGGATCTGCATAAATTTTGCATGTGAGCACAGGATGATATTTTACAAAAAGCATCAGACTCCTTGCATGGATGATTATTGAAATGGTTCCAGTCTGATTGACATAAAAGTAACTAGATTTGGCCATGGGTAATAGAACCTGGGAACAGGTCTCCAGTGGAAGTGGGTGGCCCCTGGCAACTCTGTGTAGATTAAAGGGGGAATAGCAGCAAGGCAGCAGGGGCTGGGCCTGTCCATTGCCCTGGGGTGAACCTGCATGGTGGGAACTTCAGGGAAAGCAGATGGGTAGTCTTGTTGTCAGGAGCTAAGGCTCCAGGTTGTGGCCATGCCAGATACGCAGGCTAAGGTACAATGTTCCCTCCAACTGCAAAAATGACCCAGTGCTGGGTACCTAATAGCCACCAATTTAATAAGAGAGATTTTGATGAGCTTTCTGTGTTATATCATGCAAAGGCTGTCTATATATGAACCTTGTCTATCATTTCCACTGTAGAATTCCCAGCACCTACTGGAATACCTGAGCTGGAGCAGGTGCTCAGTAATATTTGTCATGTAGCTCGTAACAGTTGACTTAAACAAAGGGTCACACAAAAATTCCAAAATCAGTAATAAATTATTAGAATGACTTAATTAGCTCTAATTATTATAGTTGGTAAGAACTTTTATTGTGAGATATAGAATATATTATATATCTAGTATATTATGAAATATATAAGATAAATATATAAAATACATAAATATAACTTGTTTAGGAATTTTTAAAGATTTGTATATTAGTTTATATTACTTACCAGTTCTTAGAATTCTCACTTTTTTTAATTCTCTCTTTTTTTGGGAGAGAGAGGGCACACATGACCAAGGGAGAGGCAGAGAGAGAGAAAGGGAGAAAGACAGACTCAAGCAGGCTCTGTACTATCAGCATAGAACCTTATGTGGGCCTTGATCCCATGAACCATGAGATCATGACTGAGCTGAAATTAAGAGTCTGACACATTTTTCAAAATATATTTTTATTAAATATATATTTTTTCTCTTTATTTTTATTTATTATTTTTTAATATGAAATTTATTGTCAAATTGGCTTCCATACAACACTCAGTGCTCATCCCAAAAGGTGCCGTCCTCAATATTCATTACCCACCCTCCTCTCCCTCCCACCCCCCATCAACCCTCAGTTTGTTCTCATTCTCTAAGAGTCCCTTATGCTTTGGTTCCCTCCCTCTGTAACCTCTTTTTTTTTTCTTCCCTTCCCATGGACTTCTGTTAAGTTTCTCAGGATGCACATAAGAGTGAAAACATAGGGTATCTGTCTTTCTCTGTATGACTTATTTCACTTAGCATAACACTCTCCAGTTCCATCCACATTGCTACAAAGGGCCATATTTCATTCTTTCTCATTGCCACATAGTATTCCATTGTGTATATAAACCACAATTTCTTTAGCATTCATCAGTTGATGGACATTTAGGCTCTTTCCATAATTTGGCTCTTGTTGAAAGTGTTGCTATAAACATTGAGGTACAAGTGCCCCTATGCATCAGCTCCTGTATCCCTTGGGTAAATTCCTAGCAGTGCTATTTCTCAGTCATAGGGTATATCTATTTTTAATTTTTTGAGGAACCTCCATACTGTTTTCCAGAGTGGCTGCACCAGTTTGCTTTCCCACCAACAGTGCAAGAGGGTTTCCGTTTCTCCACATCCAGCATCTGTAGTTTCCCGATTTGTTCATTTTGACCACTCTGACTGGCATGAGGTGATATCTGACTGTGGTTTTGATTTGTATTTCCCTAATGAGGAGTGACGTTGAGCATCTTTTAATGTGCCTGTTGGCCATCTGAATGTCTTCTTTAGAGAAGAGTCTATTCATGTTTTCTGCCCATTTCTTCACTGGATTATTTGTTTTTTGGGTGTGGAATTTGGTGAGCTCTTTATAGATTTTGGATACTAGCCCTTTGTCCGATATGTCATTTGCAAATATCTTTTCCCATTCCATCAGTTGCTTTTTAATTTTGTTGATTATTTCCTTTGCAGTGCAGAAGCTTTTTATCTTCATGAGGTCCCAATAGTTCATGTTTGCTTTTAATTCCCTTGCCTTTGGGGATGTGTCAAGTAAGAAATTGCTGTGGCTGACGTCAGAGAGGTTTTTTTCCTGCTTTCTCCTCTAGGGTTTTGAAGGATTCTTGTCACATTCAGGTCCTTTATCCATTCTGACTTTATTTTTGTGAATGGTGTAAGAAAGTGGTCTAGTTTTATTCTTCTGCATGTTGCATAACTCCAGTACTCCCAGCACCATTTGTTAAAGAGACTGTCTTTTTTCTATTGGATATTCTTTCCTGCTTTGCCAAGGATTAGTTGGCCATACTTTTGTGGGTCTAATTCTAGAGTGTCTATTCTACCCCATTGGTCTATGTGTCTGTTTTTGTGCCAATACCATGCTGTCTTGTTGATTACAGCTTTGTAGTAGAGGCTAAAGTCTGGGATTGTGATGCCTCCCACTTTGGTCTTTTCTTCAAAATTACTTTGGGTATTAGGGGTCTTTTGTGGTTCCATACAACTTTTAGGATTGCTTGTTCTAGCTTTGAGAAGAATGCTGGTGCAATTTTGATTGGGATTGTTTTGAATGTGTAGCCTGCTTTGGGTAGTATTGACATTTTAATTCTATTTGTTCTTCCTATCCAGGAGCATGGAATGTTTTCCCATTTCTTTGTATCTTTTTCATTTTCCTTCATAAGCTTTCTATAGTTTCTATCATACAGATCTTTTACATCTTTGGTTAGGTTTATTCCTAGGTATTTTATGCTTCTTGCTGCAATTGTGAATGGGATCAGTTTCTTTATTTGTTTTTCTGTTGCTTCATTATATTAGTGTATAAGAATGCAACTGATTTCTGTACATTGATTTTGTATCCTGCGACTTTGCTGAATTCATGTATCAGTTCTAGCAGACTTTTGGTGGAGTCTATCAGATTTTCCATGTATAATAACATGTCATTTGCAAAAAGTGAAAGCTTGACTTCATCTTTGCCAATTTTGATGGCTTTGATTTCCTTTTGTTGTCTGATTGCTGATATTAGAACTTCCAACACTATGTTAAACAACAGTGGTGAGAGTGGACATCCCTGTCGTGTTCCTGATCTCAGGGAGAAAGCTCTCAGTTTTTCCTCATTGAGGATGATATTAGCTGTGGGCTTTTCATAAATGGCTTTTATGATGTGTAAGTATGTTCCTTTATCCTGACTTTCTCGAGGGTTTTTATTAAGAAAGAATGCTGAATTTTGTCAAAAGCTTTTTCTGCATCGATTGACAGGATCATATGGTTCTTATCTTTTCTTTTATTAATGTGATGTATCACATTGATTGATTTGCGAATGTTGAACCAGCCCTGCAGCCCAGGAATGAATCCCACTTGATCATGGTGAATAATTCTTTTTATATACTTTTGAATTCCATTTGCTAGTACCTTATTGAGAATTTTTGCATCCATATTCATCAGGGATATTGGCCTGTAGTTCTCTTTTTTTACTGGGTCTCTGTCTGGTTTAGGAATCAAAGTAATGCTGGCTTCATAGAATGAGTCTGGAAGTTTTCCTTCCCTTTCAATTTTTTGGAACAGCTTGAGGAGGATAGGTATTATCTCTGCTTTGAGTGTCTGGTAGAATTCCCCAGGGAAGCCATCCAGTCCTGGACTCTTATTTGTTGGTAGATTTTTGATAACTGATTCAATTTCTTCGCTGGTTATGGGTCTGTTCAAGCTTTCTATTTCTTCCTGTTTGAGTTTTGGAAGTGTGTGGGTGCTTAGGAATCTGTCCATTTCTTCCAGGTTGTCCAGTTTGTTGGCATATAATTTTTCATAGTATTCCCTGATAAGTGCTTGTTTTTTGGGGGGATTGGTTGTAATAATTCCATTTTCATTCATGATTTTATCTATTTGGGTCCTCTCCCTTTCCTTTTGTGAATCCTGGCTAGAGGTTTTCTCAATTTTGTTTATTTTTTCAAAAAACCAACTCTTGGTTTCATTGATCTGCTCTACAGTTTTGTAGATTCTATATTGTTTATTTCTGCTCCGATCTTTATTATTTCTCTTCTTCTGATGGGTTTGGGGTATCTTTGCTGTTCTTCTTCTAGTTCCTTTAGGTGTGCTGTTAGAGTCTATACTTGGGATTTTTCTTGTTTCTTGAGATAGGCCTGGATTGCAATGTATTTTCCTCTCAGGACTGCCTTCACTGCATCCCAAAGCGTTTGGATTGTTGTATTTTCATTTTCCTTTGTTTCCATATATTTTTAAATTTCTTCTCTAATTGCCTGGTTGACCCATTCATTCTTTAGTAGGTGTTCTTTAATCTCCATGCTTTTGGAGATTTTCCAGACATTTTTCTGTGGTTGATTTCAAGCTTCATAGCGTTGTGGTCTGAAAGTGTGGATTGTATGATCTCAATTCTTTTATACTTATGTAGGTCTGTTTTGTGATCCAGTATGTTATCGATCTTGGAGAATGTTACATGTGCACTCAAGAAGAAAGTATATTCTGTTACTTTTGGATGCAGAGTTCTAAATATATCTGTCAAGTGCATCTGATCCAATGTATCATTCAGGACCTTTGTTTCTTTACTGATCTTGTGTCTAGATGTTCTATCCCTTGTTGTAAGTGGGGTATTAAAGTCCCCTGCAATTACCACATTCTTATCCATAAGGTTGCTTATGTTTGTGATTAATTGTTTTATATATTTGAGGGCTCCCGTATTCAGCGCATAGACGTTTATAGTTGTTAGCTCTTCCTGATGGATAGACCCTGTAATTATTATATAATGCCCTTCTTCATCTCTTGTTACAGCCTTTAATTTAAAGTCTAGTTTGTCTGATATAAGTATGGCTACTCCAGCTTTATTTTGACTTCCAGTAGCATGATAGATAGTTCTCCATTCCCTCACTTTCAATCTAAAGGTGTCCTCAGGTCTAAAGTGAGAGTCTTTTAGATAGCAAATAGATGAGTCTTGTTTTTTTATCCATTCTTATACCCTATGTCTTTTGGTTGGAGCATTTAGTCCATTTACATTCAGTGCTATTATTGAAAGATATGGGTTTAGAGTCATTGTGATGTCTGTAGGTTTCATGCTTGTAGTGATGTCTCTGGTACTTTGTGGTCCTTGCAGCATTTTACTCACAGAATCCCCTTAGGATCTCTTGTAGGGCTGGTTTAGTGGTGATGAATTCCTTCAGATATTATTTGTTTGGGAAAACTTTTATCTCTCCATTTATTTTGAATGACAGATTTACTGTGTAAAGGATTGTCGGCTGCATATTTTTTTCTGTTCATCACATTGAAGATTTCCTGCCATTCCTTTCTGGCCTGCCAAGTTACAGTAGATAGGTCTGCTACTACTCTATGGGTCTATCTTTGTAAGTTAGAGCCCGTTTATCCTTAGCTGCTTTCAGAATTCTCTTTATCCTTGTATTTTGCCAGTTTCACTATGATAGTCATGCAGAAGATCATTTCAAGTTACGTCTGAAGGGAGTTCTTTGTGCCTCTTGGATTTCAATGCCTTTTTCCTTCTCCAGATCAGGGAAGTTCTCAGCTATAATTTGTTCAAGTACACCTTCAGCCCCTTTCTCTCTCTCTTCCTCTTCTGGAATTACTATGATATGTATATTGTTCCATTTGATTGCACCACTTAGTTTTCTACTTCTCCCCTCATACTCCTGGATTTTTTTTATCTCTCTTTTTCTCAGCTTCCTCTTATTGCATAATCTTATCTTCTAAATCACCTAGTCTGTCCTCTGCCTCCTCAATCTGTGCAATGCTGCTTCCGTTTTATTTTGCACCTCATTTATAGCATTTTTTAGCTACTCATGACTATTTCTTAGTCCCTTGATCTCTGTAGAAATAGATTGTCTGCTGTCCTCTATGCTTTTTTCAAGCCCAGCAATTAATTTTATGACTATTATTCTAAATACTTGTTCCGTTACACTGCTTAAATGGTTTTTGATCAATTCATAAGCTGTCGCTACTTCCTGGAGTTTCTTTTGAGGATAATTCTTCCATTTCATCATTTGGGTAGTCCCAGTGGTGGCTCCAAACTTCAGGGCACTTCTCTTGTGCTGTCTGAAGTAACTTGTGTTGGTGGGCAGGGCTGTAGTCAGACCCGATGTCTGCCCCCAGCCCATCGCTGGGGCCACAGTCAGACAGCTGTGTACCTTATCTTCCCCTCTCCCAGGGGCAGGACTCACTGTAGAGTGGTGTGGCTGGGCTACTTTGACACTGCCAGGCTTTGCAGTGCTGCTTCAATGGGATCTGACGTATTAGCCAGGGTGGATCCACAAGGTGCACAGGGATGGGAGGGGCAGGCTTAGCTGGGTTTGCCATCGATGGTTCCTTGCTGGGGGAGGCCTGAAACACTGGGAGGCAGGCAGGCCCATCAAAGGGATGGATCCACAGAAGCACAGCATTGGGCATTTGGACAATGTAAGCAAGTTCAGTGAGGGGAACTGGTTCCCTTTGGAATTTTGGCTGGAGGATGGGAGAGGGAAATGGCGCTTGCCTCTGCCTTTGTTCCCCACTGAGCTGAGCTCTGTCTTCTGGGTCTCAACAACTCTCCCTCTCCACATCCTCTTGCCCTCCCTGCTCTCCGAGATGAGAGCTGTTGACTTTTAACATTCCAGATGTTAAGTCCCGCTGGCTGTCAGAACTCACAGAGTCTGGCACCTCTGCTTTTGCAAGCCAGACTTCAGGGGCTCTGCCTTGCCTGGTGGGTTGCCCCTCCACTGCCCCAGTTCCCTCCCACCAGTCTGTGTAGCACGCAGTGCCTCTCCGCCCTTCCTACCCTCTTCTGTGGGTCTCTTGTCTATTCTTGGCTCCGGAGAGTCTGTTCTTCTAGTCTTTTGGTAGTTTTCTGGGTTATTGAGGCAGATGTGGGTGGAATCCAAGCGATCAGCAGGACGAGGTGAGCCCAGCGTCCTCCTACACTGCCATCTTCCTGTGGAGCCAATGGCTGGGTATAATGCTCAGCTTCACTTGCAGCTCTCAGACCTTGTGCTGTGGCCAGTAGTCAAAGCTGATCGCTGCTCAAGGCCTGTGCTGTCCTGAAGAATCTAGTCTATTGTCATGCAGTTCAGAAACCCTTCTTGTGATGTGAGATGATAAAATGCCTCAGCAAAACTAAGCAAAGTAATGATGCGGCATTCTTAAGAGTCCGATACTTGGGGCGCCTGGGTGGCTCAGTCGGTTAAGCAGCCGACTTCAGCTCAGGTCACGATCTCACGGTCCGTGAGTTCCAGCCCCACGTCGGGCTCTGTGCTGACAGCTCAGAGCCTGGAGCCTGTTTCAGATTCTGTGTCTCCCTCTCTCTGACCCTCCCCCGTTCATGCTCTGTCTCTCCCTGTCTCAAAAATAAATAAACATTTAAAAAAATTAAAAAAAAAAAAAAGAGTCCAATACTTAACCAACTCAGCCACCCAGGCACCCTACCAGTTCCCAAAATTCTTAAATCTTCTGAATGTTATCTTCTGCCTATATATGGATTTTTCAGGAATGTATAGCCATGGCTTCTAGTAAATTTTCAAGTGGTTCTAATGTTGCAGAGCCCTGCACAAGGTACAGATGTTTAGCTATTTAAAACTTGCAACAAGCTTTTGATAAAGTGTGTTTATCCTCTAACCTTGAAAGAATACTCCTCCTGGAAGGCCAGGTTTGCATTTACAGTTCTTGGACTCCTCTGAGTTCCTGCTGGCATGTGGCAACTCAGGAAGAGCTCACCCCTAATCCTTAACACATGGCCACCTCTCCTTTTATTTCTTCCTCCACCTTCCTCCTTCACTGTGGAATGGCTGGATGTGAACATGGAGACCCATCCACACCCACCTGCAGGCTCAAGGTTATATGGACTATGAATTCCGGGTTCCTGGTTATTCCCAGCATGATCCAATCCAGAGGAGAAGACTCCAGGTAAGGATGTGCCTAAGACCTCATGCTTCCAAGGACTACTCCCAAGCAAAGTTGAGCACTGAGGAGGGGCCACTAATTCAGGCTCATTCCTATGAGATGGAAGACTCCTTTAAGGAATAACTTTGGCTCCAGGACTCCCCATGGGTTTGATTGCAATTTCCTGAGAACTGCAATACAGTCTGTGCCATTCTTCACCAGCCCTCCTACCTTCCTCTTTCTATCAATGATTGGGTCTTTATCATGGTCTGAATGCTCTCTTAACCTCCTGGGCTGCCTACCCTTTATCCTTAACATGTGTTCTCCCCAAATCTCCTGCACATCTGATCTCATATTGGTATCTGCTGCTTGGAGGACCTGAGTGAACACAGACCATAATTATTGTGAATCTACATTTCTGGATCTTCCAGAATGGCTGAAATTTTAAGAACTTTGTCACATCAACCTTTTTTTAAATTTTTTTTTAAAATTTTTGTTTATTGTTGAGAGAGAAAATGTGTGAGCAGGGTAGGGACAGAGAGGAGAGGGACAGAGGATCTGAAGCGGGCTCTGTGCTGACAGCAATGAGCTGGGTGTGGGGCTAGAAGTCATAAGCCCAGAGATCATGACCTGAGCCTAAGTTGCACGCTCCACTAGTATCGAAGTTAGATGCCACCCAGGTGCCTCACACTATCCTTTTTATAAATTTATCCCTAGGATATCTTATCTGGACCCATGTATTTTATTGTTAACTTTTGTTTTGAAATAATTATACAGTCACAGGAAGTTGCAAAAATAGTCCTAGGTACCCCTTACCCTGTTTCCTCCGATGGTGACATCTTATACAGCTTTAGTGCAATATCGGCCTATGGATCCTACCCAACTACCTGCTGATGATATCTCCATTTTATTTCTAGCTCAGACAGACCCCTCTCTCCTGAGCTCTTCATGCATCTATTTCTATCTACTCAGGATTTCCATCTGGATGTCTAACAGTCATTTCACATTTCACGCATTGAACATAGAACCCTTGATCCCTGACTTCCTTAATTCAAACATTTGTAAGTCTTCTTCATTTAAAAATTTTTTTAATGTTTATTCATTTTTGAGAGACAGAGACAGAGCTAGAGGAGACTGGCCAGAGAGAGAGGGAGACACAGAATCCAAAGCAGGCTCCAGGATCCAAGCTATCAGCACAGAGCCTGACACAGGGCTTGAACCCATGAACCATGAGATCATGACCTGAGCCAAAGTCAGATACTCAACCGACTGAGCCACCCAGGTGCCCCAAGTCTTCTTCATTTTAGTTAATGGCACTGCCAGCCACCAAGTTGCTGATATTAGCAATAATCTCATGATATGTTTGCTTACTTGTTCATGTTGGCCCATCCCCATGGGCATGGGCCACACAGAGACCTTGTCTGTCTTCTTCACTGTGAAATTCCCAGCACCTCCTACAATACCTAGACTGGAACAGATGCTTAGTAATATTTGTTAAATTAAATATTCGCTTAACAAATGCTTGCGTGTTAAATGAATAGATGATTTTGGCAGAGAAAGTATGGCAATGTTACAGTTTCAGAGGACACCAAACCTTGGGATTTGGTTTTCTGAATCATGGTTTACATGTTCATGGGATGGGCAGCTAGGAAGGGATAATGTGTATCTCACAAATTGATAGAAAAGAAATATATTGACCTGGTTAAGAAAGCTTCAATCTGAGAATTTGGTGAAAAGCAAAGATAAAATGAAAACCCAATAGCCTCCCTCCCTACCCACCTTCCCTCTGTTGATTCCCCCAGAGTCCATTTTCATAGCTTTTTGAGGATAATACATTGGACTTGTTCTTATTTTTGCATATTTGGCTTTCCATATCTTTCTTTGACTTCCCTTACCAAAGAAAACGAAACTGAATACACCCTGTTCCTTCAGCATTTTGTAGATACCATTGTCTTCTGGCACTTCATGTGGTAGTGAAGCGAGCTCAGCTGATATGCTTTTCTCTTTCAATCCCTGTCTACATATTTGAAGAATATAGCAAAGTGGTTAACATTCATGCGTTCTAGAAATTAGCAGTTTGAAATCCAGTTTTAACTTAGGACCCCAGTCGAATTAGTTCATTGCTCTGAGCTTCACTTAGCTCCTCTGAAAATGTGGATTACAACACCTACTTCATGCAGTCACCATGAGAATCAAATGAACTACAGTGTCTTAGATTAGTGCCTGGCATATAGCATATTTGGCACATAGCTCAAAAAATAACAATGCTTTCTTTACTTTCCCTTATAATGGAAAACACTTGCCAGGAGGAGGCCAGATATCTGTTACTTTTGTTGATTTTTGCCTGACGTACAACCTACTCAGATTTTGGTCTTGTTTATCTTTGCTTTTGTTTCTCAGTATATAGAATTCTCTGCTTCAAGCAGTGAGCTTGCATCAAGCCTATCTTGTTCAAGGGGCTGCTTTTAGGCCTCTTAGGCATGGCCATTGCCTCCTTTGGGACAGTGGCTCAAGAAGCTGGAGGCCCCAGCTGTATATGTGCTGTTTTATTTCTTTCTTATTTCTTGTTTGCAGAGATGAACAGTCATTGTTCATCTCTTCGTATCTTGTGCATCACTCACTTCCCTGTGTTTGGAGAAGTGATGATTATTGAAGTGAGAACTCAGTGCTCATCTTGGTCAGAAGACCCATTTACCTTGAAGCCTCATTTTTTTCAAATTTATTTATTTAAAAGAGAAGGAGTGTGAATGCATGCATGTACACACATGTGCACAAGTGGGGGAGGAGCAAAGAGAGAGAGAGAGAGAGAGAGAGAGAGAGAGAGAATCCCAAGCAGACTCAGTCCTGTCAGCCCAACCGGCCATCAAGCTCGATCTTACAACTGTGAGATCATGACTTGAGCAGAATTCAAAAGTCGGATGCTTGTCTGAACTACCCAGGCATCCTTCAACTTCATTTTTGCCTCTAGTTCCTTGGCTTCTCTGGGCTCCTCTTATGTCAGGAACTTGTGCAGCCTTTATTCTCCATCTCAAATGCTCTTACCCACCCCACTCTCAATGCATTACTTCATATGACTGATTCTTACGACCTTCAGATCTCAGCACCACTCACTACTGCAGTGGACCCAGTCTGCGCTCAGTCCAGATCCCCTCGAGCCTTTCCATGGTATCTGTGTGCTTCTCTCCAGCCTGTCCACAGTGCCTGAGTGAGCTCTTCTTCCAACCACTCATGCCAATGACTTTTATTCAGAGGATGGCTGTCAAGTTACTAGAGCCACTTTGTCCCCAGAGAACCACATGCCTGGGAGCTGACAGCCCCTAGGCAGTGACCAATGTGTATGACAGCCCAGCCCCTTTCCACCAGCAGCACAAACTCTCAGCCACACCTTATACTCCAGAGTCTCCTGGAGTCTCCAGAGTGGAATCAGGCTGAAAGCACCCGCTGCAATGCTTTGCTCTAGGTTGCCTGCTGTGGGGCTCTCCCTTGCCTCTCTGTCTTGCTCCTCATGCCTTGCTGATTCCTCCTGGGACCACTTCCCTAATAAATCTTTGCACAATCAGTAATTAGATACTCATGTATTTGTTTGCTTAGTTTATTTCAATCGTTTCCCCCAAACTTTAAGTCCCAGGACAGGAACCATATTTTAACAGTGAGTGTAGGAAGTGACATTCAGTTATTCAATAAATTAAATTATTCTATTCAATAAATTAAAAAACAACCACAGAGGATTGAGCAAAATCATAAATGCATGTATGCAATTGGCTTACATCTGAGTTTTGGAATCCAGTCCCCTCCTCCCAAAGCCTGTAACCCTTTATAGCCAACCTATAGAAGACTTGTTTAAAGATATAAATACCCTTCAATATCAAAGTGACATCACACATACTCAAGCCTCCCTCTCTTGGTTTATTATAAGGCTAGCTGAAGCCTTCAATGCAGTTATTTCACCATTACTTACTTGTTCTTTATTACCTCCATATGCATTATGTGAGTTTATGCTTGTATGTTTATATAAATTCTTATTATTCAGGTTCATAAAATATCCTTTATAAGAGGAAATATACATGGCTGACCCAGATGAACAAGAGATGTTTCATTTCTCAAGAAAAGCCTTCTGTGCATCTTGCCACCTCCCTGCTCCATGAGGTTTACCCGCGGGAAATAATGGTCCTAAAAATTGGAGCAGCTGCTTGGTTCATAATTTATTGACCTACTGTGCGCATACCAAGTGGGTCTTAACTATAACCAGCTGGAACTGTTTTTGTCAAAATCAGATTTTGAATCTTTCACTTGATGAAAGATTCTAGGATGTTTTTCTGATGCTCACAATTGTGTGTACCTGTGTCTATATACCTGTCTGGTTGTCTGTCTGTCTGTCTGTGTATGGAAAAAAAGGGACAGAACACATGGAGAGGAACTCAGGTGAGTGGATTTCATACTTTTTATTAATCACAAACATATTTTCTTCTTTAGCAAAGTTGGGCTGGCATATCCAACACTTGTCTGAAAAGGAAAAAGTTGCCATTTATATTAAACCCCAATTCCAAGGTCAAAAGCAGCCTGAACCTACAAAAGATTATATTTTCAAGATAAAAAGCTGTTAAAAACTGGTCTAGGAGGAATATGTTATCTCTGTTGGGTAACTACAATTAGCACATATTTTATATCATTTAAAAATAAATATTAAGTGGTTTTAATCAAGCCATTCTTAATCTGAAAAGGTCAACAATTGGGGAATATGGCAATGTTCTCTCCACAGCCCTTCTCCTGAAGTTAATAAACAAACAAGCTGTAAAGAGTGGTTGCTAACTTTGGTGAGGGGTTATGGACTCTGGAAATCTAATGAAAGATATGAACACTCTCCACAGGAAAAAAACCCCACAATTTTACATACAATTCCCAGGGGTTCGTTGACCATCTGAAAGCTACCCATGAGTCCCACATTAAGAATCCCTTCTCTAGGGGTGCCTGGGTGGATCAGTCGTTTAAGTGTCCAACTCTTGGGTTTGGCTCCAGTCATGATCTCACCGTTTGTGAGTTTGAGCCCCTGAGTTGGGCTCTGTGCTACAGCATGGAGCCTGCTTGGGATTCTCATTCTCTCTGCCCCTATCCCCCCTCAAAATAAATAAATAAACTTAAAAATAAAGAACCCCTTCTCTAAAGGAGACACAACATGTGACCATGATTTAAAGGAAGTCATGGGGGTTTTAACTTATTAAAGAACCTTTGAAATTACTTATTCCAAACTCTCATTTTCTAGATGTGGGCAGAAATCTTGTTGAAAGTCACAGGACAAGTTGGTGACAGAATTAGGAATTTGAATGCTATTTTAAATCCATTTCCTTAGAAGCAGACCCTTCAGGGACAATGTTTTGTAGGAAAGTGATTTATTAAGGAGGTGCTCCCAAGGAAGACAGGCAAGGGTGTGGAGGTCCAGGACAGAGAAAAGGAGGTCAGGCCAGGGTGCCTCTCAGGCAAACACCTGTTGTAGGAGGTGGGGTACCATGGGGAGCTCTGGAATGTAAGACATCCCCAAGGAATGAGTCAGCTTTCCTACCTGTACATCCTCATCATGGGTTAAAAGGGAGGAAGAAATGAACTCACAAGAATCAGTAGCCCAAGGACACTCCTCCAAAAAAGAACTGTATATGTCAGGTGAGGACAGAGCTCAGCAAGAGTAAAAGGGGACCCCAAAGGTTGCCAGGTGGAAGGTAGCTAATGTGACAGCCAAGCTTTCTTGAACTCATGCTGCTTCCCCCACCCCCAAAGAGACACATATAAGCTTTTTAGTAAGTGACTCAATGCCTGCTTTCCCAAGATTAAAAATTAATGGATGCATAATATTTATTTTAAATTTTAGTCTGAAGCATGATAAAAGTTCCCAGGCCTTTAACTGTAAGCCCTGTGCAGAGTGACACCAATGACAAGGACTGCCATACAGATAGCTTCCTTCTGAAGGATCCACCATACTTGGCGACCCAGGACCGCATTCTGCCCCAGTCTGTAAAGTCGCCATAAACTCTGCCGCAAATAGCACACCACCTCCAACCTTACATATGCCTCCAACAAAGGCCAGACAAGCTTACTTTGTTTCTGCAGAACATTTTATTTTCTGGGGTTGCAATTCCCTTTTCCCTCCTGAGCAACATAGCTGCATTGCGGGAGAGACCCTACACGGTGCTTCTTAGTCTTGAAACGTCTCCCCTCACCTACCGCGCCAACAGAAACGAAGTTTGGCTTTACTTAAGTAACAAAATCCTGAAGACCGAAGCCATGCCATTGGAGTCCCTGCTCCGAGGCTACAAACTACCAGAGAAAAAGATCAACACCCCAATAGAAATCTAGGTAACAGAAATGAAAAGACGGTTGGGAGGGTGAATAGACTCACCGACAATGGCCAGACCATACATGAAAATAGAAATCGAATCCACGTTGGATAGCAATCAGTCCAGGAAGCCAAAACCACTATCTCTGCAGCAGCTGACCCCAAACAGCCAGGACTTAATCAATAATTGATAGCTTCCCTAATTTATGCCCCTGCATCTAACTTAGGACCTACCAGAGAAAGCCAAATATGTGCCCCTGACCAGTCACATAGGATGCTGGCTACTAGTTAGCCAGCTGCAGCTTCCCCAGGCCAACAGCCTGTAGTCAGGGCACACCTGACCTGAAGCCTTCCTGTTTTCCCACTACAAATCTTTCCAATTCCTCTGCCTACCTTTGAGTCTCCACCAAACACAACAAATGGTGGCCCGTTCCCTTGCTCTAGCAAGCCTTTATTTGTTCTCCCTTGGGTAGTCCTTGTTTATTTACACACAGTTCACAGGGAAAATACAAAACGTCAATAAATGTGGGGAGCTTAATACAGCCATGAAGTGTGCTTTTTTTTTTTTTTTTTTTTTTGCTTGATTGGGAAGGCGGTTTGAAAGTATTAAGCAAAAGGTGAAATATGCATGCCCTTAAACCTAATCCCAGTAACTCATTTTGCAGAAATTGTCTCCTAAATACACAAAGGTATGTGCAAAGATGTCCCATGTTTAAATATTTGTGCAAAATAAATGTCCAAAGGGGGCTGCATAGAATGTGGGAGAACCATACAGTGGAATTCTGTGAGATAACCCAAAGAATAAGATGTCGGAGATGAGTAGATGGCTGGGAGACATAGATGGCAGAACGTTGTGGTTGTGTGCTTGAGTACACCTCTCTGGCTGCTTCACACAGCACCGATAATGGTGCATCCCAGAAGTGGGGCTGGAGAATGGGAGAGGGCCTTTCACTTTATACATTTCTCATTGTTTGCGGTTTTGAGATGATCATGTATTACCTTGGTAATGAAAATATTAAAATAAAAAGAATCCGCTGGGAAATGCAGTGGCTTGCATGAAATGTGGTCCTGAGAACATTATTCACTCTGTCACCTATTTTCTCACTTCTCCACATATTGTGGCTGAGTTATGCAGAATAAGGCATGGGCATTGATTACAGCTTTGATTCCTGGAACAATAGCTGAGATAATGAGGAGCCCACTTCATTGACAATACCCAGCCACACCTTCTTGGCCTCGAGACAAACACTGGTGCAGGTGCTGGAACAATCACATCTCATTTATCTGCCATTGTCCAGGAAGGAGCCCTGGTGAAATTTCTAAAATAATAGAGGCTTACCATCTGTTTAAAGTGCCAACATGTTTTTTTTTAATGTACTCATTTTGACAGAAATCTTTCTTAAAAAGATTCAAACTCTTACTTTCTCCTAGAGAGTACGGTGATCGTAATAAAGTCAATTCTTGATGATTTGGAGCATAGTGCTGACCACTGAGCCCTGAGCAGTGACATTTCAGCGCCCTATCTGGGAGAGATCCCAGTGGACGGGGAAGCTTCTTTTACTTTGAGTCCTCACCAATCCCCGTGATGTTAAATTCTTTTCTGATTTGAAAATTTCTGTGGCTTTTCTCACTTCTAGCTGTCCTTTAAAGATAATATACCTGTTGGATCCTGCCCTGTCTGGAGGAGCTCTAGCTATTGTTTATACCTCATTTCCTTTGATACTCCATCCCAAAGAGGAGCCAGAGTAAAGGCACAGGTGAACATAGTCTCTGGAAGGTGATCCCAGGATACAGAGTGAAAGAGAGAGGAAAGGGAAGGCAGCCAGCAAGAGGGGGTGTTAAAGAGCAGGTTACCACATGGACAATGATAACTTGCAATCGCAATGGGGACACAGCCTGGGGATACACCTTATTACTGTGTCACTGAGGAGTGAGGAAATTGGAGTATTTTTTCACCACCTCGTATCCTTCCTATCTTCCCTGATTGAGGATTGCTGCGGGGATTGAGGGAAAGTCCGATCTTCAGCACTTTGGGTCTGCATCTACCTGGCTGTGCCAGGTAATGCCTTCAAGCAGAAAGACCCAGGAACCAGCCAAGATGATATGAGCAGAACACTAAAAGTCAGCTACACTCTTATACAAGCAAATGAAGTCAGCAATACTACCCCTTTTTACATATTAGGGAAACAAGGTTATGAAAGGTTAAACTATCTGTCCAGGGTCACACAGTTAGCCAATGACAGAGCTAGGATTCTATCCTAGGTTGAACTGGCCCCAGAGTTTTTCTCTGCTATCACAAATGGCTGCTGTGCACCCAGGGGCCTCTGGGGACCCTTCTAAGTGGTCACCTTCTGAAAAATCAGCTGACCCAGACTATTAGACCTGAGAAGATATGACTCTTGTTTCCTGATGTATCCTGGTTCCTAGAACATTACCTGACATGTGGCATGCACTTACAAGTGAATGAATGAATGAGGCTAAACTCTGAAATGTCTTCAGGGGTCTAATTGCAGGTGTTAATGGGACTGGGGAGGATTACAGTTCATTGCCTAGTAGTGTAGCCACTTACTCCTAGGTTCCTGTGTGTATTTCCCATTCATTCATTCTTTCTTTCTTTCAACTAATATTGGTTCATTCAACTATAGATACTGAGTATCTATTATACACAAAGCACCATGCTACATGCTATATTTTCAGTTGAGAGACAATTATTCCTGAGCCTGCCTCCATGGAGTTTACAGTCAAGAGAAGGGGGCAGGCATTAATCAAAAGAATCATGCAAATTACATCTGAAAAAGCCTCTTGTTCACATTTAAATTTACAGAAAAAAAAAAAGGTAAAGAGAGTGGAACATGTTAGACATGACCCAGAGAACTGTCAGTGAAATCCAGACTCTATGAAACTCTATAGGACAAATAATCCACTTCAACAAATAAATTTCAATGGGAGAAAATGAAGGGGTGGAGAGAAACACCTACAAATTAAGAGATTTAAAATACATATCAATTAATCACACTATGTGACTCCTATTTTGATGCTAATTCAAACTAACTATAAAACTTATGTAAGATAACTAGACATTTGGAATGATTGGATATTTGTTATTGAAGAATTATTGTACTTATTTTCAGTGATAGTGTTATAGTTGTGTTTAGAAAAGAAGAGGCTTTCTTATTGAAGAATTATTGTACTTATTTTCAATGTGATAGTATTATAGTTGTGTTTAGAAAAGAAGAGGCTTTCTTGTTAAAAGACATATAATGAAGTATTTATGGATGAAATAGGATGTCTCGGATTGGCTTCAAAAGGAAGGAAAGATGTGGATATGACTAGATTTCCCATGAGTTGACAAAATGTTGAAACTCATAACAGTGGCTTGGAAGTTCATGATACTATGTTGTCTACTTTGGTATGGTTGAAATTTTTCACAATATAAAATTTACAGAAAGGATCACACAAATATTTTGTTATAAACCAAGGATCAAGGATGAGGAACCATGAAGATTGGAACAGGTGAACCTGATAGACAGGCAGGCCCAGGAAGGTTTCCCTGGCAAGAAAGGGTGTTTCCTTTTCTGTATTGATTCTATTTATTTAAAAATAATATTTTTGGAAATATATTTTTGAAACCATTTTCCTTTCCTCCCCCCCTTTTTTCTGGTAGAGAAACTCTTCAAAGTACATAATACTAAGTGGGAATATATTTTTTCTTGTCTCTATATTTGCAAAAGTGCTTATTTTCTTTCCTAACTTGAAATTTGTTGGCTTGAGTGGAAAACAGAAGGAGATCCAAGGATGTCATTATCCTAATAAAACCTTATTGCCTGAATATCCATCACATATTAAACAATTACTGAGAGTGCTAGCTTCAGCAGCACACGTACTAAAATTGGAAGGACACAGACAAAGGAGGTAAGATGGCGGCGTAGGAGGACGCTGGGCTCACCGCGCGTCCTGCTGATCACTTAGATTCCACCTACACCTGCCTAAATAATCCAGAAAACTGCCAGAGGATTAGAGGAACGGAGTCTCTGGAGCCAAGCGCAGACAAGAGGCCCACGGAAGAGGGTAGGAAGGGCGGCGAGGCGGTGCGCGCTCCACGGACTGGCTGGAGAGGGCCCGGGCGGAGGGGCGGCTCACCGGCCAAGCAGAGTCCCCGAGTCTGGCTGGCAAAAGCGGAGGGGCCAGATGGACTGTGTTCCAACAGCAAGTGCGACTTAGCGTCTGGGAGGTCAGAAGTTAATAGCTCTGCACAGAAAGCGGGAAGGCTGGAGGACAAAGGGAGGGAGAGCTGCTGAGCCCCCGGATGGCAGAGCTCAGCGTGGTGGGGAACAAAGGTGCTCGCCAGCGCCATCTCCCCCGCCCATCCCCCAGCCAAAATCCCAAAGAGAATCAGTTCCTGCCAGGGAACTTGCTCGCTCCGCGCAAACACCCAACTCTGTGCTTCTGCGGAGCACCTCCGGCAGCGGATCTGACTCCCTCCTGCTGCCACAGGGCCCCTCCTGAAGTGGATCACCTAAGGAGAAGCGAGATAAGCCTGCCCCTCCTGCCCCCGTGCACCTTGCCTACCCACCCCAGCTAATACAGCAGATCCCCAGCACCACAAGCCTGGCAGTGTGCAAGTAGCCCAGATGGGCCACGCTAACCCACAGTGAATCCCGCCCCTAGGAGAGGGGAAGAGAAGGCACACACCAGTCTGACTGTGGCCCCAGCGGTGGGCTGGGGGCAGACATCAGGTCGGACTGCGGCCCTGCCCACCAACTCCAGTTATACACCACAGCACAGGGGAAGTGCCCTGCAGGTCCGCACCACTCCAGGGACTATCCAAAATGACCAAACGGAAGAATTCCCCTCAGAAGAATCTCCAGGAAATAACAACAGCTAATGAACTGATCAAAAAGGATTTAAATAATATAACAGAAAGTGAATTTAGAATAATAGTCATAAAAGTAATCGCTGGACTTGAAAACAGTATAGAGGACAGCAGAGAATCTCTTGCCACGGAGATCAAGGGACTAAGGAACAGTCACGAGGAGCTGAAAAGCGCTTTAAACGAAATGCAAAACAAAATGGAAATGACGACAGCTCGGATTGAAGAGGCAGAGGAGAGAATAGGTGAACTAGAAGATAAAGTTATGGAAAAAGAGGAAGCTGAGAGAAAGAGAGATAAAAAAATCCAGGAGTATGAGGGAAAAATTAGAGAACTAAGTGATACACTAAAAAGAAATAATATACACATAATTGGTATCCCAGAGGAGGAAGAGAGAGGGAAAGGGGCTGAAGGGGTACTTGAAGAAATTATAGCTGAGAACTTCCCTGAACTGGGGAAGGAAAAAGGCATTGAAATCCAAGAGGCACAGAGAACTCCCTTCAGATGTAACTTGAATCGATCTTCTGCACGACATATCATAGTGAAACTGGCAAAATACAAGGATAAAGAGAAAATTCTGAAAGCAGCAAGGGATAAACGTGCCCTCACATATAAAGGGAGACCTATAAGACTCGTGACAGATCTCTCTTTTGAAACTTGGCAGGCCAGAGGGCTTGGCACGATATCTTCAGTGTGCTAAACAGAAAAAATATGCAGCTGAGAATCCTTTATCCAGCAAGTCTGTCATTTAGAATAGAAGGAGAGATAAAGGTCTTCCCAAATTCCAACTGAAGGAATTTGTCACCATGAAACCAGCCCTACAAGAGATCCTAAGGGGGATCCTGTGAGACAAAGTACCAGAGACATCACTACAAGCATAAAACATACAGACATCACAATGACTCTAAACCCGTATCTTTCTATAATAACACTGAATGTAAATGGATTAAATGCGCCAACCAAAAGACATAGGGTATCAGAATGGATAAAAAAACAAGACCCATCTATTTGCTGTCTACAAGAGACTCATTTTAGATCTGAGGACACCTTTAGATTGAAAGTGAGGGGATGGAGAACTATTTATCATGCTACTGGAAGCCAAAAGAAAGCTGGAGTAGCCATACTTATATCAGACAAACTAGACTTTAAATTAAAGGCTGTAACAAGAGATGAAGAAGGGCATTATATAATAATTACAGGGTCTATCCATCAGGAAGAGCTAACAATTATAAATGTCTATGCGCCGAATACCAGAGCCCCCAGATATATAAAACAATTACTCATAAACATAAGCAACCTTATTGATAAGAATGTGGTAATTGCAGGGGACTTTAACACCCCACTTACAGAAATGGATAGATCATCTAGACACACAGTCAATAAAGAAACAAGGGCCCTGAATGATACATTGGATCAGATGGGCTTGACAGATATATTTAGAACTCTGCATCCCAAAGCAACAGAATATACTTTCTTCTCGAGTGCACATGGAACATTCTCCAAGATAGATCATATACTGGGTCACAAAACAGCCCTTCATAAGTTTACAAGAATTGAAATTATACCATGCATACTTTCAGACCACAATGCTATGAAGCTTGAAATCAACCACAGGAAAAAGTCTGGAAAACCTCCAAAAGCGTGGAGGTTAAAGAACACCCTACTAACGAATGAGTGGGTCAACCAGGCAATTAGAGAAGAAATTAAAAAATATATGGAAACAAACGAAAATGAAAATACAACAATCCAAACGCTTTGGGACGCAACGAAGGCAGTCCTGAGAGGAAAATACATTGCAATCCAGGCCTATCTCAAGAAACAAGAAAAATCCCAAATACAAAATCTAACAGCACACCTAAAGGAAATAGAAGCAGAACAGCAAAGGCAGCCTAAACCCAGCAGAAGAAGAGAAATAATAAAGATCAGAGCAGAAATAAACAATATAGAATCTAAAAAAACTGTAGAGCAGATCAACGAAACCAAGAGTTGGTTTTTTGAAAAAATAAACAAAATTGACAAACCTCTAGCCAGGCTTCTCAAAAAGAAAAGGGAGATGACCCAAATAGATAAAATCATGAATGAAAATGGAATTATTACAACCAATCCCTCAGAGATACAAACAATTATCAGGGAATACTATGAAAAATTATATGCCAACAAATTGGACAACCTGGAAGAAATGGACAAATTCCTAAACACCCATACTCTTCCAAAACTCAATCACGAGGAAATAGAAAGCTTGAACAGACCCATAACCAGCGAAGAAATCGAATCGGTTATCAAAAATCTCCCAACAAATAAGAGTCCAGGACCAGATGGCTTCCCAGGGGAGTTCTACCAGACGTTTAAAGCAGAAATAATACCTATCCTTCTCAAGCTATTCCAAGAAATAGAAAGGGAAGGAAAACTTCCAGACTCATTCTATGAAGCCAGTATTACTTTGATTCCTAAACCAGACAGAGACAGAGTAAAAAAAGAGAACTACAGGCCAATATCCCTGATGAATATGGATGCAAAAATTCTCAATAAGATACTAGCAAATCGAATTCAACAGCATATAAAAAGAATTATTCACCATGATCAAGTGGGATTCATTCCTGGGATGCAGGGCTGGTTCAACATTCGCAAATCGATCAACGTGATACATCACATTAACAAAAAAAAAAGAGAAGAACCATATGATCCTGTCAATCGATGCAGAAAAGGCCTTTGACAAAATCCAGCACCCTTTCTTAATAAAAACTCTGGAGAAAGTCGGGATAGAAGGAACATACTTAAAGATCATAAAAGCCATTTATGAAAAGCCCACAGCTAACATCATCCTCAGCGGGGAAAAACTGAGAGCTTTTTCCCTGAGATCAGGAACACGACAGGGATGCCCACTCTCACCGCTGTTGTTTAACATAGTGCTGGAAGTTCTAGCATCAGCAATCAGACAACAAAAGGAAATCAAAGCCATCAAAATTGGGAAAGATGAAGTCAAGCTTTTGCTTTTTGCAGATGACATGATATTATACATGGAAAATCCGATAGACTCCACCAAAAGTCTGCTAGAACTGATACATGAATTCAGCAAAGTTGCAGGATACAAAATCAATGTACAGAAATCAGTTGCATTCTTATACACTAACAATGAAGCAACAGAAAGACAAATGAAGAAACTGATCCCATTCACAATTGCACCAAGAAGCATAAAATACCTAGGAATAAATCTAACCAAAGATGTAAAAGATCTGTATGCTGAAAACTATAGAAAGCTTATGCAGGTAATTGAAGAAGATATAAAGAAATGGAAAGACATTCCCTGCTCATGGATTGGAAGAATAAATATTGTCAAAATGTCAATATTACCCAAAGCTATCTACACATTCAATGCAATCCCAATCAAAATTGCACCAGCATTCTTCTCGAAACTAGAACAAGCACTCCTAAAATTCATATGGAAACACAAAAGGCCCCGAATAACCAAAGTAATTTTGAAGAAGAGGACCAAAGCAGGAGGCATCACAATCCCAGACTTTAGCCTCTACTACAAAGCTGTAATCATCAAGACAGCATGGTATTGGCATAAAAACAGACACACAGACCAATGGAATAGAATAGAAACCCCAGAACTAGACCCACAAACGTATGGCCAACTCATCTTTGACAAAGCAGGAAAGAATAGCCAATGGAAAAAAGACAGTCTCTTTAACAAATGGTGCTGGGAGAATTGGACAGCAACATGCAGAAGGTTGAAACTAGACCACTTTCTCACACCATTCACAAAAATAAACTCAAAATGGATAAAGGACCTGAATGTGAGACAGGAAACCATCAAAACCTTAGAGGAGAAAGCAGGAAAAGATCTCTCTGACCTCAGCCGTAGCAATCTCTTACTTGGCACATCCCCAAAGGCAAGGGAATTAAAAGCAAAAGTGAATTACTGGGACCTTATGAAGATAAAAAGCTTCTGCACAGCAAAGGAAACAATCAACAAAACGAAAAGGCAACCAACGGAATGGGAAAAGATATTTGCAAATGACATATCGGACAAAGGGCTAGTATCCAAAATCTATAAAGAGCTCATCAAACTCCACACCTGAAAAACTAATAACCCAGTGAAGAAATGGGCAGAAAACATGAAGAGACACTTCTCTAAAGAAGACATCCAGATGGCCAACAGGCACATGAAAAGATGTTCAACGTCGCTCCTTATCAGGGAAATACAAATCAAAACCACACTCAGATATCACCTCATGCCAGTCAGAGTGGCCAAAATGAACAAATCAGGAGACTATAGATGCTGGAGAGGATGTGGAGAAACGGGAACCCTCTTGCACTGTTGGTGGGAATGCAAATTGGTGCAGCCGCTCTGGAAAGCAGTGTGGAGGTTCCTCAGAAAATTAAAAATAGACCTACCCTATGACCCAGCAATAGCACTGCTAGGAATTTACCCAAGGGATACAGGAGTACTGATGCATAGGGGCACTTGTACCCCAATGTTTATAGCAGCACTCTCAACAATAGCCAAATTGTGGAAAGAGCCTAAATGTCCATCAACTGATGAATGGATAAAGAAATTGTGGTTTATATACACAATGGAATACTACGTGGCAATGAGAAAGAATGAAATATGGCCTTTTGTAGCAACATGGATGGAACTGGAGAGTGTGATGCTAAGTGAAATAAGCCATACAGAGAAAGACAGATACCATATGGTTTCACTCTTATGTGGATCCTGAGAAACGTAACAGAAACCCATGGGGGAGGGGAAGGGAAAAAAAAAAAGAGGTTAGAGTGGGAGAGAGCCAAAGCATAAGAGACTGTTAAAAACTGAGAACAAACTGAGGGTTGATGGGGGGTGGGAGGGAGGGCAGGGTGGGTGATGGGTATTGAGGAGGGCACCTTTTGGGATGAGCACTGGGTGTTGTATGGAAACCAATTTGACAGTAAATTTCATATATTAAAAAAATAAAAAATAAAAAAAAAGAAGAAAAAAAATAAAATAAAATTGGAAGGACACAGAGAAGACTAGCATGGCCCTTATGTAAGAAATACATACAAATTTGGGAAACAATGCATATTTTGTGTCTACGTGGGAAGATGGATGTTTGCTGAACCTCTTGAGGTAACCATTTCACAATATGTGTAAATCAAACCATCACACTGTATGCCTTAAACTTATACCATGATGCATGTCAACTATTTCTCAGTAAAACTGGAAAAAACATAATTACTAGATTCTTTGTGGAAAGAGGGTTAAGGGGTTTTAAATTAAGGCCACACATTCTTTGAGGCCCCTCCCATCTAGAGATATAGACTGTATCCCCTCCCCTTTGAGTCTGGACCAGCTTGTGATTGCTTCAACCTGAAGAATGCAGTGAGAGTGGTTAAGGTGTGACCTCTGAGGTTGGAAAAGCCTGGGAAGCTTCACCTGTTTCTCTTGGGACATTCACTGTGGGAGCCATAGCTGCCATATAAGGAGTCTGATCAACCCAAGGCTACCATGCTGGGAGGAAGCCCTGGCTGTGTGGGGCGGCCCCATGTGGGTGCTCTGATTGACAGTCCCAGCTGAAGTTCTAGCCTTGCTAGCATCAACTACCAAACCTGTGGGTAAGGAGGCCTCTAAGTGACTCCAGCCCCCAACTGGTTAGTTACCCTTAGCCATTAAGTCTTCATAGCTTCATTCATCCCACATCATAGAGCAGAGACAAGCCATACCTACTATGCCTTTTTTTGTGTGTAAGCAAAATAAAATTATTACTTCATGACACTAAGTTTGGGAATGGTTTGTTATATAGCTATGGCAACCAGAACAGAGGGCCAGCAGGAGGACTGGTAAGCAGGTACTATTAGAATGCATTTAATAAGGGACCTCAGTGCTCACAACAGCTGTGGAAGAGCTGGAGGTAAGGAAGGCAGGGGCTACCACTGGACCACACTGCTGCAGCAGGAGGTCATGAGACTATGTTCCCTCCTGCCCTCACAAATGCCACCAGAACAGTCTTCTCACACACATCACTGCAAACTGGGAGGTCACAGGCTGCCTGTCAACCATCATCTCTGCAGAGGTACCCTCCACATCCCTTCCACCATCCAAATTTTGCATGAATAAATAACACTGGAAAAAATTGAATTTAGAATCCTAGCTGCAAGGGAGCCTGGAGAGGCTAAGAAGTTTAGTTTTCAGACTTCCAGCTTCTACAGTGCAGTGGGAGTGGGACAGAATTAGGTGAAAGTAAAAAACCTTGGCCCTGGAGAGTTCTTTCTCTTCTTGGAGGTAGAAGGAGAACCAAGATGAATTCAGGTTTTCCATTTTGATATTTACGAATGTAAAGCATTTATTTAAATCCCCTTTAGAAAATAATCAAATTTTCATTTTACAGAAGAGGCAGGGCTTGGAGAATAAACAATCTGCACAGTGAGAACACATAAGCAGAACCAGGACCAGGTAAAATGGCAGGTGCTGGAAAGGAGACCTGGGTCCCCAGCTTAGAGGAGGAGGTGACACTGGAGAGGGGCAGAGCAGGGCTGGCCTCCATCACCACCATCACACCTGTGAGGTCTGCCACTTTGCTATTAGGCAATCCCAGGGTCTGGGGAATAGGAGTTCACCTTAAGGACTGGATAGGACTAGAGGTAACCGGTACTCAATATTTCCTTACATCTTCGTTGTCACACCTTCTCTCTGAGCCTTAATTCCCTTACTAATAAAATGGAGGATAATAGCTTATAGACTCATATTATAGGAAAGCATACGTGAAACAACATAACAGATCATCCTCTATCCTCTCTGATAAGTGTCCTTTCCTTCCTGACATGAGGCAGTAAATGGTTGTAAATGAGATATCTGACATAAAGAGTCTCTCTTTTTTTAATTTGTTAAAATTTATTTTAAAAATAAAATAAATAAAATTTATTCATTTTTTGAGAGACAGAGACAGAGCATGAGTGGGGAAGGGGTAGAGAGAGAGGGAGACATAGAATCCGATGCAAGCTCCAGGCTCCAAGCTGTCAGCACAGAGCTTGAACTCACAGACCGTGAAATCATGACCTGAGCCGAAGTTGGACACCCAACCAACTGAGCCACCCAGGTACCCCAAAGAGTTTCTCTCTTAATCGTATTTCTCCACTTCTTGAACACAAATGGTAGCATTGTGGTGTCTTTTCTCTTTTCAATCCTTCCCATGCTTTTTCCTCCAGAAGTACCAACATGAACTTGTAGAATCTCTCCTTTGAAAAAAGTGTCATGGAGCTGGGCACACATAACTGAACCAATAACTTTCAATTTGCTTTTCTAGTAGTGTATCTGAGGTCCCAGATAATTTTCTCCAAAGCTTCTCTAACCTCTCAGCAGCTGGTGTTTCTTGTAACCCCATTATACACCTGGATGGGTCTGCTTGAGACTCTTCTATCTTCAACTACCTAATGAGCCATTGTGATCAAGAGGGCACCTTCAGCTGGCCTTACAACTCACCATGACGGTAAGTAATGCTTAGTCAAGTTGTTCTCATCATCACCTTGCAACAAGCTCTTGAAAAACATGAGGACTCTTAAGTGGCTATTGACTTGAAAGTGATAATAATGTGGCTTTTGGTGAGACCACATCAGTACCCCTTATGTTGGTCTAAAAGTTGATGAAGATTTTCTACTTGTGCAGCAGTTTCCTTACATAAAATGGGCATACCTGTACTTTCTGCTTTATGAAAACCTCCTGGCAAGCTCTGATTAGACACAATCCTCCCCTCACAAAAATCTTAGTGACTTCATGAGATAGTCAGAAATTAATCTCAGTTCTCTGAATTCTCTCCAAACATCAGGATGTCTCCCCAACTCAGGCCCATACTAGGGTATGTGTAGAACACTTTCAATGTTGTATCTGGACAAAAGGGTAATCATAGCCTCTTTTTCTCTACTGTAGCATTGCTGTCAGTGACTTTGAGTGAAGCTATTTATCCAACTATTTTGGTTTGAGCTCCTCCAACAGCTGACCCTGAGACAAGAATTTGGGAGCAAGTAATTTGAGAAGCAATTCCAGGAAATACCATGGGGAAGAAAGGAAGTGAGGGAAGAGAAAGAACCAATACAAAGTGGTGAAGAGCAGGGTAATGCTATGAACAACTGGAGTTCAATCTTACTGGGACCTCTGGGATCATCTCAAACACTTCAGAGTTGTCCTCCTGAGCAAGTCAGGGTATTATTCATTAACCCCCACCTATCATTGCTTGAGGGCTGCTCCTGGGAGGATTCATTCTCCAATACTTCCAGCATGACCACCTTGTAGGCTAAGACTGTCCTATAACCAGATGAAGGACTCAGGAAAAGAGTTTGAGGTAGAAAGCCATCAGCCTATATAAGAAGAGTTTACTCAAGCTACAAGTGACTGCTAATGTGAACCAATGGGCTATGAGCAGAGAGTATCAGTATCACCTACTACACAGACCAATAGCTAACATTAAGATAAACTATTCACACTTGAAGATTAAAGAACATCCTACTAAAGAATAAATGGCTAAGCCAAGAAATTAAAGAGGAAATTAGAAAGTACATGCAAGCCAATGAAAATGAAAACACATCCCAAAACCTCTGGGATGCAGAAAAGGTCGTCATAAAAGGAGAGCATATAGCAATCCAGGCCTTCCAAAAGAAGGAAGAAAAGTCTCAAATACACAACAACCTAACCTTACACCTAAAAGAGCTGGATAAAGAACAGCAAATAAACCCAAAACCAGCAGAATAAGGGAAATAATAAAGATTAGAGCAGAGAACAATGATATTAAAATTGAAAAAAAAGGGGCGCCTGGGTGGCTCAGTTGGTTAAGCGTCCGACTTCGGCTCAGGTCATGATCTCACGGTCTGTGAGTTCGAGCCCCGTGTCGGGCTCTGTGCTGACAGCTCAGAGCCTGGAGCCTGTTTCAGATTCTGTGTCTCCCTCTCTCTCTGACTCTCCCCCATTCATGCTCTGTCTCTCTCTGTCTCAAAAATAAATAAAAACGTTAAAAATTTTTTTTAAATTTAAAATTGAAAAAAAAAAAAGAGTAGAATAGATCAATGAAACCAGGAGATGATTCTTTGAAAGAATTAACAAAATTGATAAACCCGTAGTCAGTTTGATCAAAAAGAAAAAGGAAAGGACCCAAATAAATAAATAATTAAAGAGGAGGGATCACAATCAATGCTGCAGAAATACAAACAATAATAAGTGAATATTATGAGCAATTATATCCCAACAAATTGGGCAATATGGAAGAAATGGACAAATTCCTAGAAAAATATAAACTACCAAAACTGAAGCAGAAACAAATAGGAAATTTGAACAAACCCATTACCAGTAATGAAATTGAATAAGTAACCAAAAATCTCCCGAGAAATAAGAATCCTGGGCCATATGGCTTTCAAGGGGAATTTTACCAAACATTTAAAGAAGAGTTGACACCTATTCTTTTGAAACTGCTCCAAAAAAAAAAAAAAAGAAAGAAATGTAAGGAAACTTCCAAACTCAAATTCTATGAGGCCAGCATTACCTTGATTCCAAAACCAGGCAAAGACTCCACTAAAAAGGAGAACTACAGACCAATTTCCCTGATGAACATGGATGCAAAAAGTCTCAACAAGATACTATCAAACCAAATCCAACAATACATAAAAAGAATTATCCACCACAATCAAGTGGGATTTATTCCTGAAATGCAGAGCTGGTTCAATATCTGCAAATCAATCAATGTGATACATCACATTAATAAAAGAAAGGATAAAAACCATATGATCCTCTCAATAGATTAAGAAAAAAGCATTCAACAAAATACAGCATCCTTTCTTTTTTTTTTAAGGCTTACTTATTTTTGAGAGAGAGAGAGACAGACAGAGTGCTAGCAGGGGAGAGGCAGACACATACACACACACACACACACACAGAATCTGAGGCAGGCTCCAGGCTCTGAGCTGTCAGCACAGAGCCTGATGCAGGGCTTAAACTCATGAGCTGTGAGATCATGACCCGAGCCAAAGTTGGATGCTTAACCAACTGAGGCACCCAGGTGCCCCTACAGCATCCTTTCTTGATATAAAAAAAAAAAAAAGACAAGAAAGTAGGGACAGAAGGAACATACATCAAGATCATAAAGGTCATATATGAAAGACCCACACTAATATCGTCCTCAATGGGGAAAAACTGAGAGCTTTCCCCCTAAGGTCAGGAACATAACAATGATGTCCACTCTCAACACTGTTGTTCAACATAGTGTTGGAAGTCCTAGACTCAATAACCAGACAACACAAAGAAATAAAAGGCATTCAAATCACCAAGGAGGAAATGAAACTTAACCTCTTCGCAGATGATATGATACTCCATGTGGAAAACCCAAAAGACTCCACCAGAAAACAGCTACAACTGATACATGAATTCATCAAAGTGGCAGGACACAAAATCAATGTATAGAAATCAGTTGCATTTCTATACACCAATAATGAAGCAGCAGAAAGAGAAATCAAGAAATTGATCCTATTTACAATTGCACCAAAACCCATAAAATATCTAGGAATAAATCTAACTAAAGGGTGAAAAATCTATACACTGAAAACCATAGAAAGCTTATGAAAGAAATAGAAGAAGACACCAAAAAATGGAAAAACATTCCAAGCTCACAGATTGGAAGAACAAATATTGTTAAAATGTCTCTACTACCCAAAGCAATCTACATATTCAATGCAACCCCTATCAAAATAACATTAGTATTCTTCACAGAGCTAGAACAAACAATCCTAAAATTTGTATGGAAGCAGAAAAGACCCCGAATAGCCAAAGCAATCCTGAAAAAGAAAGCCAAAGCTGGAGGCATAACAATCCTGGACTTCAAGCTATATTACAAAGCTGTAATCATCAAGACAGTATGGTACTGGCACAGGAACAGACATATATATATCAATGGAACAGAATAGAGAGCCCAGAAATGGACCCACGAATGTATGGCCAACTAATCTTTGACAAAGCAGAAAGAATATCCAAAGGAAAAAAGACAGTCTCTTCAGCAAATGGTGTTAGGAACTGGACAGCAACACAGAGAAGGATGAACCCGGACCACTTTCTTACACCATACACAAAAATAAACTCAAAATGGATCAAAGACCTAAACATAAGACAGGAAGCCATCAAAATGCTCGAGGAGAAAATAGGCAACAACCTCTCTGACCTTGGCCACAGCAACTTCTTACTTGACTTGTCCCTGGAGGTAAGGGGAACAAAAGCAAAAATGAGCTATTAGGACCTTATGAAGATAAAAACTGCACAGCAAAGGAAACGATCAATAAAACTAAAAGGCAACCAACGGAATGGGAAAAGATATTTGCAAATAACATAGCGGACAAAGGGCTAGTATCTAAAATCTATAAAGAGCTCACCAAACTCCACACCTGAAAAACAAATAATCCAGTGAAAAAATGGGCAGAAAACATGAATAGAAACTTTTCTAAAGAAGACATCCAGATGGCCAACAGGCACATGAAAAGATGCTCAACGTCGCTCCTCATCAGGGAAATACAAATCAAAACCACACTCAGATGCCACCTCACACCAGTCAGAGTGGCCAAAATGAACAAATCAGGAGACTATAGATGCTGGAGAAGATGTGGAGAAACGGGAACCCTCTTGCACTGTTGGTGGGAATGCAAACTGGTGCAGCCACTCTGGAAAACAGTGTGGGGGTTCCTCAAAAAATTAAAAATAGACCTACCTTATGACCCAGCAATAGCACTGCTAGGAATTTACCCAAGGGATACAGGAGTACTGATGCATAGGGGCACTTGTACCCCAATGTTTATAGCAGCACTCTCAACAATAGCCAAATTGTGGAAAGAGCCTAAATGTCCATCAACTGATGAATGGATAAAGAAATTGTGGTTTATATACACAATGGAATACTACGTGGCAATGAGAAAGAATGAAATATGGCGCTTTGTAGCAACGTGGATGGAACTGGAGAATGTGATGCTAAGTGAAATAAGCCATACAGAGAAAGACAGATACCATATGTTTTCACTCTTTTGTGGATCCTGAGAAACTTAACAGAAACCCATGGGGGAGGGTAAGGAAAAAAAAAAGTTTAGAGAGGGAGAGAGCCAAAGCATAAGAGACTCTTAAAAACTGAGAACAAACTGAGGGTTGATGGGGGGTGGGAGGGAGGGGAAGGTAGGTGATGGGTATTGAAGAGGGCATCTTTTGGGATGAGCACTGGGTGTTGTATGGAAACCAATTTGACAATAAATTTCATATATTAAAAAAATTAAAAAATAAAAAGCGTCTGCACAATGAAGGAAACAATCAGCAAAACTAAAAGGCAACTGACAGAATGGGAGAAGATATTTGCAAATGACATATCAGATAAAGCATAAGTATCCAAAATGTATAAAGAACTTATCAAAATCAATCTGCAAAAAACAAATAATACAGTGAAAAAATGGGCAAAAGACATGAATAGACACTTCTCCAAAGAAGACATCCAGATGGCTAACAGACACATGAAAAAATGCTCAATGTCACTCATCATCAGGGAAATACAAATCAAAACCACAATGAGATACCACCTCACACCTGTCAGAATGGCTAACATTAACAACTCAGGAAACAATAGATGTTGCTGAGGATGCAGACAAAGAGGATCTCTTTTGCACTGCTGTTGGGAATGAAAACTGGTGCATCCACTCTGGAAAACAGTATGGAGGTTCCTCAAAAAATTAAAAATAGAACTGCCCTATGACCCAGCAATTGTCCTACTAGGTATTTATCCAAAGGATATAAACATGCTGTTTTGAAGGGGCACTTGCACCCCAATGTTTATAGCAGCACTATCAACAATAGCCAATTTATGGAAAGAGCCCAAATGTCCATTGACTGATGAATAGATACATAAGATTGGTAGATGATATAGATATAGATGATATAGATGATATAGATATAGATGATATAGATGATATAGATATAGATATACACAATGGAATATTACTTGGAAATCAAGAAGAATGAAATCTTGCCATTTGCAATGACATGGATGGAACTAGAGTGTATTACGCTAAGCAAAATAAGTCAGTCAGAGAAGGACAGATATATGATTTCACTCACATGTGGAATTTAAGATGCAAAACAGATGAACATAAGGGAAGGGAAGCAAAAATAATATAAAACAGAGAGGGAAGCAAACCATAAAAATTCTTAAATTGTATTTAAGAACAAACTGAGAGTTGCCTGTGGGGTTTGAGTGGGGAGAAGTGCTAAAGGGGGGAAGGGCATTAAGAGGACACTTGTTGGGATGAGCACTGGGTGTATACATAAGTGATGAATCACTAAATTCTTCCTGAAGTTATAATTACACTATATGTTAACTAACTTGGATTTCAATTTAAAAAAAAGAAGATAAACCATTCACTTTGACTCTCATATGATTCTTGTGAACACTAAATGATTTGTTTGTGAAAGATTTGATGTATCAATGTAACCACTGGTCTTACACCCTAGAAATAGTAGCAAATAACTCAAAATAGAAAATCTAGAAAAACTAGGGACAGTGCAAGGTCAAGAGGAATTAACAACTAGTTGGAGAGCTAAAAGACCACACAATATCAAAGACCAAAGTAAAGGATAAGACACAAAGGCAGGTGGAAGTGAAGGTGTAACCAATACCCAAAGATCAGCACAATATTGGTGCAGAATAGATGAGAAGAGATAGGCTAAATCTTTAATTTTTACTAAACTATGTCTCTTTCTTCTGAAAGGAGTAAACATTCTTGAAAAATAAGGAGAGTTTTGTATGCTTGTTTCAAGAACAGTATTACAGAGAAAGGTGGAAGCGATTTTCTTGGTCTTCAGCAGCTCTGTAGGAAGAGGACCCAGGCAGAATAAAAGAAAGGGCCCGAGGAACGACAGAAATGTGGGAAGAGAGTGCTAGCCTAGCCCTTAAAGGAGTTCCCTGAAGGTTGTGTTTCTAAAAACAAGTTTCCAGAACATGCATGAGAGAATGGGGTCACTGGTGCAGAGGGAGAAATTAACTGTGAAATCTGTACTAAAAATGCAAGACTACCTGCCTTCCTTTTCCTTGCCACTACCTCCCAACACAACTCTTGTATGAGACAAGGGGTCAGGGGGCCATATTTATACATGGTCTTCCACTACAAATATAGATGACTAGTACAGAGTGAGTCATTCTATTGCCTGGGATGTTTCAATCAGATTTTCTTTTTCTTTAATGTTTATTTATTTTTGAGACAGAGAGAGACAGAGCATGAACGGGGAGGGTCAGAGAGAGGGAGACACAGAATCTGAAACAGGCTCCAGGCTCTGAGCTGTCAGCACAGAGCCCGACGTGGGGCTCGAACTCACGGACCCTGAAATCATGACCTAAGCCGAAGTCGGACGCTTAACCGACTGAGCCACCCAGGTGCCCCTCAATCAGATTTTCTATCACAGCAATTTGAACTAAGAGACTCAGAAAATGGGAATGACTAGCACAAGAACTGTAAAGTCATTTAGCTCTGCTGGAAGTAACAGGGCACATACAACAGAGGAGTGGACTGATGTATAAAAAAGAAGTAGAGACAAAAATGGTGTCAGTGGGAGATGGCAGAGTAAGGATATCAGAAAGTTCAACCCTCCATAAACACAATGAATCAAATGGTAAAAATTGTCAGAATCAAGTTTTTGAGAACTCTGTAAGTTAACCAAAGTCTCTAGCATCCTTAGGAACATAAAAAAATATTGCTGAATCTTGGTAAGAATAGAAACCTTGGGCATTTTGATCCCCAATTCTCAGCTCCCCAGCTCAGTGTTAGCCTCAGAAAATAATAGTCTGTATTCCTGGTACCAGAGGGAGTAGAATGAACCTTAGTTCCAAATAACTGTGATTATTTGTCATGGTGGTTCACTGAAAAACTCCACACAAATGGCTTGTCTTTATTTGATCTCACTTGAGGAATTCTGAGGAATCTAGAATGGTACTTGCCTCTTAGGGTGGGTGCAACTGTAAGCATGCTCAACAAACACCTAAGAAGGCTCTAAGCTCTCACTTCTGACCAACCTGGAGGCTCCACACAAGCAGGAAATGACTAAGGCAGAATTGTAAACTACCTGGCTGGGTGATGAACTCATGTAACAACACACACACACAGCGGCCCCACGCAAATACTTGGAGACTTATAGGCTACAGGCATTTGAGAAAATCGCTATCTAATCGTTAATCTACCATAAGCTCACTGAGTAGAGATTTCAGTATCTACACATAACAAAGATGCAGAGATTAGAGAATTTATTCAAAAAATTCATTAAACAAACAAACAAACAATAATTTCAACAATGAGCAACAAAAACTAATCCTGAGGAGAGAGGGAACCTAATTTTCAGAGTTTCCACATTATATTCCTTTAAGTGTCCAGTTTTCAATAAATTTTATAAGGCATGCAAATAAAAAAGTATGACCGATACATAAAGTGGGGGAAGCAATCAGTAGAAACTGTCCCAGAAGAAGCACAAACACAGGAGTTATTAGACAAAGACTTATATCAAATATTTTAAATATGTACAAAGAGCTAGAAGAAAGTATGAAAATGATATCTCAATAAATATAGAATATCAACAAGGATGTAGAAGTTATAAAAGGAACCAAACAAATTCTGGAGTTGAAAAGTATAACAAAAAAGGAAAAATTAACTAGAGGTATTCAACCACAGATTTCAGGAGACAGCAGAAAGAATCAGTGAACCTGAAGATTGTCAATCTTCAAGTCGATCAAGTCAATCAAGATTATCCAGTCTGGGAAGCAGAAAGGAAAAAGAAAAATGAGAAGAGCCTTACAGACCTTTGAGACACCATCAAGATACCAATATACACATAATGAAAGTCCAAGAAAAAGAGGAGAGAGAGAAAAGGGACAAAGTTGATATTTGAAGAAATAATATCTGAAAACTACTGAAGTTTTATTTTTAAAAACTTTAATCCACACATCCAAGGATCTCAATGAATTCCTAGCAAGATAAACTCACAGAGATTTGCATCTCAACACATTAAAATAAAAGTGTCAAAAGCCAAAAGCAAAGATAAAAATCTTAAATCTAGCAAGAGAGAACTCATCATGTACAAAGGATCTTTAATAAAATTATCAGCTGATTTATCATAGGAAAACATGAAGACAAGATGGCTGTGGGATGACATATTCGAAGTACTGAAAGGGAAGCAGCCCAAATATCCATTGATAGATGAATGGATAAATAAGATGTGGTATATATGTATCTCTGTGTGTGTATATGTATATATATACGTATACACAGACACACAAACATACACACAGTGGAATATTACCCAGCCATTAAAAATAATGAAATCTTGCCATTTGCTACAACATGTATGGATCTAGAGGTTGTAAAGCTAAGTGGAATAAATCAGTCAGAGAGAAACAAATACCATTTGATTTTAGCCAGATGTAGAATTTAAGAAAGAAAAACAACAACAAAAAGAGATAAACAACAACGACAATATCATATTCTAATATACAAAGAACAAACTGATGGTTGCTAGAGGGTAGATGGAGGCAGGGAATAGGTAAAACAGATAAAGGAAACTAAGAGTGCTTATTCTGATGAGCACTTAAAAATATATAGAAATGTTGAATCATTATAATGTATACCTGAAACTAATACAACACTGCATGTTAATCATACTTGAATTTTAAAAATGGTATAAAAAACCATCAAGTGATGAAACAAAAAAATTGCCAGTGAAGAATTCTGTTTGACAAAATTATCCTTCAAAAATGAAAAAGAAATTAAGACATTCCTGGATAAACAAAACTGAGAGAGTTCATTGCTAGCAGATCTGCCTACAAGAAATTCTAAAGGGAGGCCTTCAGACTAGAAATGAATGGAAAGCAAATCCTTATGAAGAAAATAAAGAGCAACAGCAAGGGTAATTACATAGGTAAATATAAGACAGTATAAATGTATTTTTAGTTTGTAATTCCTTTTCTTAGACTTAAAAGACAACTGTATAACATAATAATGAAAAATGTAAGTTGTTGGGTAATGTGTGAAGATGTAATTTGTTACAATAAAAACATAAAAAGAGAGGAGAGATGGAACTTTATAGGAGCAAATTTTTATACATTACTGAAATTAAGTTGCTATTAATCCAAATTACATTGATGTAAATTAAGATGTTATTGGCAATTTCCAAGGAATTAATAAGTAAATAAGCCAGAAATAGAAAGTATAGAAACAGCAAAGGCATCAAAATGGTACACCAGAAAATATCTATTAAATGCAAAAGGCAGGAATAGAGTAATTGAGGAATAACAAAAACCCCACCTAAGACATATGGAAAACAAAGAGCAACTTGGCAGATATAAATGCTCTCATATTAACAATTATATTCAATGAAAATGGATCAATTTTTCCAACTAAAAGTCAGAGGTTGGCAGAATGAATTAAAAAAAAACGTGATTCAAGTATATAATGCTATCCACAATAGACACTCTTTAGATTCCATGACACGCTTGAAAAACTACAACAAACAATATAAAAATCCAGCAAAGAAGATACGAAATTAATGCGTAGAAAGCAGCAACTTTCATAAATACAAATAGCAACCAGATCAAATACATAACAGAAGGCCCTGCTTGTAAAAGCATTAGTACAGGTGAACCACTTACATAAGAAATGTTCACGGCCTCTTTGAAGAAAACTAAAATATCAATGGAGGGTAAAGAGAAAACTTAAGAAATGGAAAGATAGAAATGTCAGTATTATAAAGATGTCATTTCTGTTCAGATTAATTTAGAAATTTAACACAAAGCAAATAACATTAAGGCTTTTAAAAACTAGATTATCTGGTTAATTTTTAAGTTTATATGGAAAAACAATTTCTTAAATAGTGAGAAAAAATCCAAAATGTATTATATTAGTTGGGGATTAGAGCATATGATGTTTGATCTTTTATGAAGCTTCAGTAATTAAAATAGTGTGATACTGGCATGCAGATCCAGAATAGAAGATCCAGTAATAGACTCCCAAATATAAAAGAAAGTAATATGTGATCAGGGAGGCATTTCAGATCAGTGGCGAATAAGTGAACTATGCAATAGTTGGGACAACTGAGTAGCCATCTGAAAATAAATAAAGCTTGATCCATCATTACCTTACATCAGAGTTAAATCCAAATGGGTCAAAGATTTAAATGTTAAAAAAAATTTAAGTTGAAATACTAAAAAAAAAAAAAAAAAGATTTTTAAAATAACTGTAGGAGATGTTACTTTCCTAATGGTGACTCAAAATCCAGAAGTTAAGAAAAAGATGGAAATGAATATAGTGAAAACCATCTGCATGACCAAATAAGTCAAGTTAAAGGAGAAATAATATTTGTGGCTCATATCAGGGCTTAAGCTTTAAAAAGTAGTTGAGGGGAGCCTGGGTGGCTTGGTCGGTTAAGCATCCGACTTCGGCTCAGGTCGTGATCTCACAGTCCGTGGGTTTGAGCCCCGCGTCGGGCTCTGTGCTGACAGCTCAGAGCCTGGAGCCTGTTTCAGATTCTGTGTCTCCCTCTCTTTGTGACCCTCCCCCATTCATGCTCTGTCTCTCTCTGTCTCAAAAATAAATAAACGTTAAAAAGTAGTTGAAAAAATGTGTATAATGCAGATTAAACTTTAGTTTTCTCTGTAGCCATTACATTATGAACTGCATAGAAAAACTGAGGACGTATTCTTTTATCTTTCAAAACCTAGTATTTGATTCAGAAAGAAATCACTTATGTAATTGATAAATGAGAAAAGTTTCAATATACATCTCCACTGTTTCATTTTCATCTTAAATGAAAATATCCACACTCTTCCATCAATTGCAATCAATTGATAGTGGTACCAATAGCAATGAGATGAAGCGTTGACCCAAAGTCACAGAATGAGGAGGGACAGCTGAGAGCAATAGGTCAGAGTTTTTAACAAGCACATATGAGGCACTTCTCTGGGAACCCTCTGAAATAACTGACTCTATTCCAAACAGAGTCGTAAAGTTAAAGAGATTGAACCTAATTGCTTGCTTAATTGGCTACTAATGTCAACATGACCTCATGTATACCCACAGCCTGTGAGATCTAGGGACATCCAGGTTCAATTAGTTATGGATTGAAGATGATATTTTACACCACAAATATCAGAATAGCTAAGCAATGCATACCATAAAAGGGGTGAGGCTGTGATTTCAAAGTGAATGAAACCAATTGACATACCCATAGCCCAGTGCTATCAGTGAGGTCTTAGGAGAAAAGCCCTGTGCTGCAATATGTATCTGAATATTCTATCCCTGATTCCAAAAGTTACTAGCCTTCTGACTGGGGCAGTCATTGAACTTTTGATATGCTCTTCGGCAAAACAGGCTATGGTGGTGAATGCTGTTGGTGCCCCACTCAGATTCCCAGTACTGGGAAGCACACGCAGCCTTGATGCTGTTGGAAACATGAGCTGCTGACCACCCACAGCTTCCCGCCTTCTCTGGAGAACTGCCTTACTCTGATAAATCTGCCTCACCTGGGAAGTTAGAGCCTTCACTTCCTATCCCAGGCAGCTCCCAACTAATGAATGGTTGTCATATAGGCACAAAAGTCCGACCCCTTGCCCCAAGGGGAACGATACTGCAGCCTAGATAGTGCTCCAAAGCCCCTATACCCATCCCATGGATCAGGCCACAACTGAAGACCACATCTTTGGTGGGCTCCTTCCCTTTCCCTACCTGTCTGGCCCCCTCCCTTATTGAGAACCCTCCCTCAACCATTCATATGTGCCATAATGCCTGCTTGAGGCTCTGCCTCTAGAGGACCCAAACTAAAAGAGAGTTTTAATTCCCAAACTGTCCATTGTATACGGTTGTCATTGTCTGAGACCAACTTGTAAGACCTGTTTAACTGAAGCCTGCTGTGAGCCATGGCAACTTTTGTGAGGTACAAGGTTCAGGGGACTGGGCTGGGCTGGACCAGGCAGGGTATTAGAAGGGCAGTCTAAAGCAGTATCATATCAGGGGTAAATAGGGGTTGTTGCCAAGGAAGCAAGTCAAGAGCAGACATAAGTCAGCTCCAGCTTGAGGTGAAGCCACGAAAGGCCACCGTCATTGCTGGCCTGAAAGGGCAGCACAGAATCCTCCAAGAATAGTAGCTCAGGCAAAGTGTGAACCAGGCAGGCTGGTCAGGCTGGACCAGACCATGAAAAGGAACAATTAAAATAGAGTCAAATAAATCCATGGGAAAACAACCTGAAAAGAGAAGTGCTGTACAGATGAAAGGAGGCATTTTGGTTCATGTTCAAGTAGATGGGGTCCTAGGTATTCACTGTGATCTAGATTGTATTCTGCATTCTGAAAGCAGGATGAGGAAACCTCCTTTGAGGTCCTCTAGCTCTTAGCCAACAGGATTGCATATGGGTAAACTTAAGTCACAGGAATCTGTTTTCAGAGACCAAAATCCTTTTGCTGGCATTTAAGATAAACCATAATCCATGAAACTTGCAGGATGCAACAGAGCCTTTAATTCATATAGTAGAAAAGAAGAAGGGCTGAGGCCCTACAACTTAAGCTAACATATCCAGAAGTCATAAGAGGAACCACAAAATGAAGGAAAAGAAATAAGATGAGAAAAGAAATCAATAAAATGGGAAATAAAGGTGCAGTACAGAAAATCCAGAAAGCCAAAAGCTAGCTATTTGAAGACTAACAAAATTAATAAAACTCTAGCAAGACTGATCAAGAAACGAGAAGACAAGATGAATTTCCACCATCAGGAAATTAGACCCATTTGGTGTTAAGTGCTCTTGGAAGAGGGTGGAGGTTTCTGGGGAGCTGCCTTGGAGATGCATTCCAGATATTCAGTGGTTAGGAGCCCTGAGTTGACAGGTCACCAGTTTAGCCTCCTCGTGCTCCAGGTCACTCAGCTCTGTTCATGGCAAATTCTCCACTGTAGAGTTTGTATATCATGTTAGAATAAGTTTTTTATAAAATCATTTGCCTTCCTAAGTTGGGATTGAACACTAGAAAAATCAAGAGTAAGTCTAAAAACAAGATTTGCCTGCTTGAGGTTGGGGTCCCCAGAAGCCAACCCTGTGAACAGGCTTCTAGTTTAAGTGGGACATAGCCCTAGGCTGTAGGACTAGCCCTAGGCTGGTAGTAAGACTAGCCCTAGGCTGGTGGAGAAGTGGGGCCCTTATGTAATCTCCAAGGACAGGCACCATGACCACTCCCTCTAGCCCACCCTCCTTCCCCGGGACCTGAGCAGGCTCTGTAACGGCCCCAACCACCAGCATGTGCACAAGCACCATTCTGGGACTTCTGAGTTCAGGCAGAAGAAGGCTGGTAGCTTCTGCTTTCTCTCAACTGGAGAATCTTTCCACCCAGCTACAAGGCAGCTCACGCTGCACAACTGACAATGAAACACCACAGGAAAGAGAAGCCATGTTCAGCAGCACCTAGGGATCCAGCCTGAGTGAAGCCAGCTGGACCTTTCAGTTCAGTGCTGTCACCAGCTGAATGCACCAGAGTGATGACCCTGATCAACACCACATGGAGCAGCAGAACAACCCAGCTGAGACTTGCTCAAATTTCTGACCCACTGAATTGAGAGAAATAATACATAATTGTTGTGATCCCTGTCTTTGGGGGAAGGGATCATTGTACAGCAATATATGACCAAAGGATATCAATGCCAGTGGAATGAATGAGCAGGTTCCTGTGTGGGCTCCATGAGAGATGGTGTGGGGCATCCTTCAGAGGTGTCTCAGTTGAGAGGTAAAGAAGTTGGGATATTATTTCACTAATACCCATTAGTCATGGGTAGAAGACTTCTCCTTGGGGTGTCAACTCCATTTGTGTAAGAGCAGTGTCTGCTCCTATAGCCAGTGAGGGGCAGGTGCTTGCTGGAGGATATTGTCAAATGTGCAGGAACTATGAGGGTCCTAGAGCTCTGAGCAGGGCACAAGCAGCATGGGCCACAGGCAACATGTCTAGTCCCTGAATGCAACACCTAACTCATTCCTCCTAGTCAAACCCACAACCAGATCAGATTTCTTGGGTTCTTTATCTGATCCTGACAGTTCATTCCATTTCCTCCTGGCATGATGTAGCATTTTCCTTGGGGGCCCCTTCTCCTTCCATTATTTTAACTCCTACTGTACCTTCAAAGGTCAACTTGAACATGACCTCTTCTTGGAAAATTTCAGTATCAGTTAAATCTCTTTCAGTCACACACTTAAAGCAATAACACTCAATTCAAGTGGGCTTCAATGAAAATTATTGACTCATTTATTTGCAAAGTCCCATAGTAGAGCAAGCTTCAGGTTCAGCTTGACTACAGTTCAGTTGAGGTCATCAGAAATAGCTTCTCTTGGTGTCTGGATTTAGCCCTATTCACCTCCACATAGTGACTTTATTTTCAATAGCAAATGACTGCCACAGCATTGACCCACCATCTTCAAGACAGAGGAAAGAGATTTTTTTTTTCAGCAGCTCTTAAACAACTCCTGTAATTTGCTAGCATTAGACCAGCTTAAGTTATATATGCTCATCTCCAAACCAATCAATGTAGCCAGTGGAAGAAATATGCTTTTGCCTTTGGCCTGGATCATTTGCTCTAGTCCTGGGGCCAGGGGTTTGGGCCTTCTTTGAACCAATGGGTGATAAATTGCTCCACAAATAAAACTCAATGATCCTGCCTAAATAGGGTGAGGGGATGTTGAGGGACATAAGGCAGCAAATGCTCTCTATTCCTTTCCTAAGCATCTCACCATACCCACCTAGCTTGAACCAAGCACCCTTCCTCTGTGAGGAAGCACTGGCCACATTGTACTGTAACAGCTACTATTTATGATTCTCTCCACAGATGCCTTGTGAAAACCTTGGGGCTAAAGATCATGATTGATGGGTGTTTATATCTTCACACATACCCACGACCATCAGCATTACAAATTAATTAGGTACTCAATAATTGCTTGTGGAATGAATGAATGATCAGACCTAAATTATCATGTAGCTACTTACATTAGAATAAGCACTAACAAGGGTGCCTGAGTGGCTCAGTCAGTTGAGTATCCAACTCTTGATTTTAGCTCAGGGCCTTGATATCAAGCCCATGTCAGACTGCACTGAGCATGGAGCCTGCTTAAGATTCTCTCTCTCTCTCTCTCTCTCTCTCTCTCTCTCTCTCTCTCTGCCTTCCCCCAGTCACTCTCATAGGCTGTCTCTCTTAAAAAAAAAAAAAAAAGAATAAGCACCAACACAAAAATAAAGGCAAGTCTCTAGCTAACAGAGTTTTTGTTTTACAAATTTTATTAAAATATAACATGCATAAAAGTTTCATCAATCATAATCAATAAATTTTCACAAACTGAACACATTTACATAACTAGAAACCAGATCAAGAGACAACATTACCAGAACCACAAAAGTTTTCATTTACTACCCATCTCTAAGGATAGCTACTATCCTGACTTCTGGCATCATAGGTCAGTTTTGCTTGTTTTTGAACTTTGTAGAATGTCCATTCTCATTGCTATACATTATTCCACTATGGGAATATTCCATAATTTATTAACCCATTTGACTGTTGATGGGTATTCAAATAGTTTCCAGTTTGGGGCTATTATAAATAGTGCTGCACTGAACATTCTAATATGTGTCTTGTTAGTGAACATGTGGACATATTACTGTTGCCTCCATACCTAGCAGTAGAATTGATGTCATAAAGTAGGCATGTATTCAGCTTTAGAAAATGCTGTAAATTTTCCAAAATGGGGTACCAATTCACTCCATCCAGAAGTAAAATTCAATTGATTGAATTTTGCAGTGTTCATCTTTACACTCCATAAACACATTTTGGGTATCTTCACAGAGCTATACACACAATAGATGTCTGACAAATACTTACTAAATAGATGAATGAATGAATGAATGAATGAATGAATGAAGTAGCCCACTGAAGAATTCTGAGGAGCCACAGAATTTGCTGAAAGTAAACTTTCTCCTTCCTTTACTACAATGTGAATTAAACGGAAGACTTTGTGGAGGATTTCATTCATAATCCCTTCAAAATGAGTTAGTCCTGCTATGTACTAAATGGATTATGCACGAATCCCAAAACAAATCCGACTGCAATTAATGTTTTAATAAACCAGTTGCTAGTGTATGCAATACCCACAACTCGTCAGGAGGGATTTTATTATATTTATAAACATTAATTAGGTGTTTGTTATTGTCAAACTAAATTTAAAATAAATCCACAGCATCACTGGCCACTTGGGTGAAAAAATCTCAGTGGTGACTGTAATTAGAAAATAGATGTGAGAGAATAGCATTAATTAGTTAGCTAATGGTGAGCTTTCCACTAATTGAAATGAGAAGGCCCTATCTTGCAGGATGATAAAATATCTTAGGTGTGAGAGTGAGTAAAAAGTGAGCTCCTTTGGGTTTTAATAATAAGCCAAAATTTCATTTAACTCTTTCCTCTTAGCATTTTCATATAAACTCACAATGCTCATTGCTAAATAGAATACAAAGTTATAAAGTTTTTTTTTAAGAATAAAGACAGAAAAAAAGAATAAAGACAGGAATAGGAGGAGTTTTGCAAAATGAAATGGAATCTGCTCTTGCCAAATAGGGCATGGGCTCCAGATGGCCAGATTTAATTTTGGTCCTTGTCTTTTTTTAATTAATTTATTTAAATTCAAGTTGCTAACATACAGTGTAGTATTGGTTTCAGGAGTAGAACCCAATGATTCATCACTTACATACAATGAGGGCTCATCCCAACAAGTGCCCTCCTCAATTCCCATCATACATTTAGCCCATCCCCCACCCATCTCCCCTCCAGTAACCCTCAGTTTGTTCTCTGTATTTAAGAGTCTCTTATGGTTTGCCTCCCTCTCTGTTTTTATCTTATTTTTCCTTCTCTTCTCCTATGTTCATCTGTTGTGTTTCTTAAATTCCACATATGAGTGAAATCATATTTGTCTTTCTTTGACTGACTTATTTAGCTTAGCATAATACACTCTAGTCCCACCCATGTTGTTGCAAATGGCAAGATTTCATTCTTTTTGATGGCCAAGTAATATTCAGTGTGTGTGTGTGTGTGTGTGTGTGTGTGTGTGTGTGTGTGTGTGTGATGTTTTCTTTATCCATTCATCAGCTGATGGACATTTGGTCCTTGTCTTTTTAAAACTCTTCTGAGACAGGGGCACCTAGGTAGCTCAGTCAGTTAAGCATCTGACTCTTAATCTTAGCTTAGGTCTTGATCGTGGGGTCATGAGTTCAAGCCCCATGTTGGGCTTCACACTGGGTGTGAAGCCTACTTTAAAAAAGCACCCCCAATGACACAGGTGATCCCCTATTTTCCTGGTTCTCCTACTTCTTTGGATGCTTGCTCTCAATTTTCTTCCTTTATCTTCTCTCTCCCAACACTCAAGCATTGATGCTCCCCAAAGTTCTAGCCCTTCCACCTTTTATTCTTGCACACTGTCTCCCATAACCATCTCCTGTCCTATGGTAGCTTCAGCTTCCACTGTTGTGCAGAGTCATGGGTCTGCCTCCCTCAATCTGAATTGAGCATTCAGGTTCCAGACTCAAATATCCCATCATCTGCTCACTTTTCCTACTAGCTTGATGCACATGGAATGTGTAACAGACACTGTTTGATGCTATGCCCAAATGCTCTTGGATCCCTTATTATCTCTTGTTCTCTTTCTCCAGTTTTTGTGTGGTTCAGCTTCTATCTGCCTTCCACACTGAGAATGCTGAAAGTGCCAGAATTCCCCTATGGGACCAGACTGAGAATGGGATCAACTCAAAATATTATCCCTGTTCAGCTGATTCCCTGGGCTGTCCTGTTTTCTCATTCCCTTACTATTCTCCCCTGGGAGTGTGTCCTTAATAAGTTACGTGCACACACATTCTCATCTCAAGGTCTGTTTCCAGAAAGCTTGGCTTAAGATACATACCCAGCAAAACACATCCTCTTTCCCAAAGAAATATAGTTTTTTCTCTTATCTTTCAACTGTCACATGGTATTGCCACAGTCTAGGTCAAAAAAGAAAATGTAACACCCTTCCCCATTTGCCTGCTACTTTCGGCCGAACAGAAATCCTCCCCAAGTCTCACCAGTATGACTCCTCCATGTTTCTCTCATCTGTTGCAAGGACATCTAGCTGTCCTCCAAAACTTCATACTTGCATCCAAGGTACCAACCTGTGGCTAGGTCAGTACTACAGATCCAAGCCATCCTTGTATTTGAGTGAGTGGTGTGACCAGTTCTCATCTATCAAACTGGAAATGATGTGTGTCTCCTCCCGACCAAGGTCTCCAAGAAGTATGTGAGCCTCTCCCACCTTCTCTCATTCCCTCCTACTCAGGTGCAGAGAACCTGAGGTCCTCAGGACTGTGTAGCCACTAGAAGGAAAGGGTCGGGGCTGCTGCACTTCCAAGTGGAGGAAAGCCCTCCAACTGAACAGGAAACCACCCCATGGACTGTGATGTGAGAAAGAAATAAGTTTGTATGGTACTAAGCCCACTGAAATTTGGGGTTTTGTGTGTTATGGCTGCCACCATGCCCTTGATTATTATACCAGTCCTGCTGCCACTACTTAAGTCAGATTTACCATTATTGCATTAGCTCCTGACCTGATCTCCATCCTCCCTACCCTTCACAGGCTGGCCCTTTACCTATTCACTGGAATAGAACAACTACATGGAAATGCAAATCTAACCTTGCACCTCCTTCATTCTTTAACCCTCTTGAACGTGTGTCCTGTTAGGTATAGAATAAAGGTCAAGTTCCCTGGCATCTTAAGATGGGTGGATAGTTCCTCTCTGCCTTGTAATTTACAACCCAGATGTTTCTGCCTACTTACAGCTCCATGAAAGCATCACTGTTTCACTCATGCCTGGCCAGTCCTTCCTTGCATTTGTCTGATTGGTTGCTAGTGGTCCTTTCAGATTTAGCTTGGACAAGAAGCCACTTTTGGATTCCCCCAGCCTGTTAGAAACCTTCCTTGGGGGCTTCTCTTAGAGCACATACATATGAGAGGCATGGAATCACCACTCCCCATCCCTTTCCTGGACCAGCCTGCATGCTTCCCAAAAGCAGAGATCTCAGCTTTCCATTCCAGAAGTTACTCTGTTCTTACTGCCAATGAAAATCATGTTGAACCAACTTTTCAAAATTATTTTTAAGTTCTGAGATCATTTCCAAGTTCAACAAATATACAAGTTACATATAGCAGAATAAAGCCCCACATTTTATCATACACATGACATCGCTGTGGTGGGTTGAGGAACACTTTGGCAGTTACAGGGTGGAGATACTACTAAAACAGCAGGCAGGGAGGAGCGGAGGGTTGGCAGATAGAGGGAGAAGAGAAGTCAAGAGCATGGGAGTGGGACTGTGGCTCAAAATCCTATTTTAGCCCCAGAAGGAAATGTTCCAGTTCAGTTGATCCAAGTGTCAATTGCACATTGAGAACATGGAGCCCTGCACTAATGGGCTGTTTGTCTAAGTGCATCCAGCCCCAGTCCCAGGCCAGTCTACACTAGGATGCTGATCGCCCACACCCAGGTCTCTTTCAGCCTTACTTTCTGCTGCTAAATTTGGTCCAGATGAAGCCAGAAACTTCCATTAATTAGTAATAACTTGTTTTTCCAGCAGAGCTCTAGGGACCAAACAGCAAGCGTGAGGTTAGGAGAGGTTAGGAGAAGAGTGTGTCTGAAAGGGAAAGATTCTTTCTTAGCCCTAACACTGAAATTTTAAAATTGTTTCACATCTCTCATTTTGGCTTTGATTTCATGAGAACCCCCTCAGTCTGTGGGTCTTATAGAAATAAGCATTTGAAGAAAAAGATGTGCATTGGAAAGAGCATATAAATAGTACTGTTGTTTTCACATGGTTTGCTATTGCAGGGGGAGGGGTGTGCTGCTTTGTGAAATGTAGCAGACAAGGAAATTTCTGTAGAGGCCTCTAAATCACTTAATGGCGAAAAGGATTCCCAGAAGGCCTTATCAGCGTCTACGTAAAATTGTTAGATATCAGCGCCAACTAATAAATTTGAGTTCAGGCTTGGTTTTCTGACATTTGCTCAAATCCTCAGAGAACCGTAGTTACTGTATATCCTTGTACAGTATTTGAATTCTGAATTGCTATGCGTGGTTGGCTGCCCGCCGGGACAGGAAATAAAACTCCATAATAGAATGTCATTTTTTAAAAGTCTGAGCATTATGAGTTGCAGTGATATTGTATGACAAACTCATGTTTCTTTTTTGTCTCAAATGTTTTATTCTCCAGTAAAACTCATTTGCATTGTTGTCCCATATGGGGATTTGTACATCCTGGTACATGATAAAGATGCAGAAGGGAATTAGGTCACTAGGCATGCTCTTTTTTCTTTTAATAACCCCATCCAACCTCCTCCTTCTTAATCCCATGCAGACAAAAGCAATAGAAGCTAAACCTTCCAGAGCCGTGATAGGAAAGGCGGAGGAGCAAATCCAACATGCACCCTTTCACTCACTATGGATGTATTTAATTAATCCCATGTGGACTGGTCTTATTCAAATAAAACTGTATTTTATAAGATTGCCGCCTTGTTTTCTGGTCTGTGTGGTGACCCCTGATGTAGGCAGCTGGGCCATTTTAAGCAGTTATTACAGATCTGGGTTTCTTTTTGCTAATGGCGCCATGCTGGAAAGAATCTGTATTCTATGCAGGGTAAAACCATCCCCAGTGGGTAAGGAATTAGGAGAACATTAGAAGGGTATGAAGCAGCAGCGGCAGCAGGCAGAGAAGGGGTGGGAGAGCAGGGGGGAAGTAGGAGGCAGCTAGGTCCCAGATGTGCCCCTGGGCAGGTGGCGAGCTTGGATGTCTTCCACAGGCTGGCACCCACGTGGGCAAGTTCTCCCTGTGCCGGTGGAGTTCTGAGTGGTGATGTGCTACTTACTACGTGCTGCTCTTTACCCAAGACAATCCCATGATGGTGAATTAGGAGTCAGGTTGCCAGCAGAATGACAATATGAGAGAACTCTCAATTAGAGCTTAGTATGCGTCAAGACGTCTCTGGCATTGACTCATCCAGTCCTCATAAAAACTCCATAAGCCAGCTGTTGTCATCATCCCCTATGAAAGAAGTGGAAATTGAGGCACAGGATGGTTAAATAGGGCATCCAGTAGCACTCAGGTAGCAGATGGCAGAAGCAAAAAACATTAACCACTGGTGCCCCCTCAAACCTCTCTGTTGGTCAAATATTTTGGCAAATATTAGCTGGATACTCAGTAGGGTCTAAAGCAGGTGATTGTTGATATATGATGAGGAAGAAAAAGCAGGCCTGTTGGTCTTGAGAAATGGAAATTTTATTTTATTTGAGTTTTGGAATGTGTCCATTTTACCATCAAAATCCTCTATGAAGGAGTAAGTATAAAAATCCCCTTTTATTTTTATGGTGGATAATATTGCTCTGGAAACCCTCAAGATAATAGCAAAATTTTAAGAAAACAAATCAGAGAATCCTCTCTGGCTCAGCTTTCTCAATATGTTTTTTGAGAGAGAGGGAAAGCACGAGTAGGAAAGGAACAGAGACAGGGAGAGAGAATCAGCACAGTTCAAACTTACAAACTGTGAGATCATGATCGGAACCAAAATCAAGAGTCGGATGCTTAACCAACTGAGCCACCCAGGCACTCCATCTTTCTCAATATTCTTAAATTATGAAGGTGGAGTTTCTTCTGCTGTGTCTGTTTTGGAAGTGACTCCATAATAAACCAGAGCATAACATAACAGTTGAATGTCAAAAACAGGTGTGTTTCTTAACTTGCAGTTGTCATTCTTTTATGAGAATTTTGCAGTCTGAGGATGTTTACTTATGTTCTTTATTTAATAACTTCCAGCATGTTTCAGTCACATGAAATATGATTTTTTGAGGGGTTTGTGTGTATTCAAAAGTAGGATGATGAATTTCCACCTGATTTTTTTGTAGAGTTTTAATTGGTTTAACAGATGTGAAGGAAGTGCACAAATGACAGGTTTGCAACCCAGTGAATTTTCATAAACTGAGCAAGCATACCATGCAGCCAGCACTTAGCCCCTCCAAACCTTCTCCACACCCCAGCACCCTCCCTTCATCAAGGAAATGTGTTATCCTGACCTCAACAGTGGAGTATTCATTTGATCCGTGTTGAAATTTGTATATCAGTGCAATCATTTATCATCTACTCTTATGCCTAACTTTCTTTTCCACCCTCGGCTTGTGAGGTTCATCCATATTGCTGTGGTGTAGTAGTGGTTTATTTAGTTCTGTTGTCATGTTGGATGTTGTTATATGCATATGCCCTAATTTCTTTACTCATTCTCCTGCCCATGGATAAGCTGACTTGTTTAAGTTTGGGATTTTTTATGAATAAAGCTACTCTGAACCTTTTTGTATGTCTTTTGCTGGGCAGAGGTATTCATTTCTCTTGGGTACATACCTAGGAGTGGAATTTGGGTCACAAGGTACGTGAATGTTCAATTTTAGTAGATATTGCTAAACACTTTTCCAGAGGGTTGTACCAGTTCACACTCCCTGTCCTGGAATCTCCTTGCTATTTTATTGCGTTACACAAAGACCACAATGCTCTATCATTTATACTGTGTACAATGGTATTGCTTTCTCTTCCCGCCTACGTTTTTCAGTCTTCTGGCTCATCACTCATTGTCCTTCCAAACTCAGACTCAGCCTCTGGGGCACTGAACAGCAAGTGAAGGTCAAGGTATATCAATCATTCCACTGTTGATTTGCCTGTTAAAGAGGGAGACTAGGAAGACTAAAAACAGGTCTGGAATTATTTGTACTTTATTCCAACAAAGGTCTCCTTACACTCCATCCTCATGGGCCACCTAGAAACTCACCCATGCAGAATGCTGGTAGAGATAGTTTGAGAAGGCTAATAGCACAGATGAAAATTTAGAAAAATAACCCACAATGCATTATTTTCTTCTTAAGGATCAGCTCGTGGATTCATACGAATGAAATTTTTAGCAGTAGATTCAAACTAACTTCTACTAATAGAGCTGGTTGGACCTTAAGCACCATTCTGGTGTCCTTCCATTATTTGCTGATGGTTAAGATAATCAGAATAAGTACAACCCAGGAGTAAATAAACACCAATCATTTTAAGTTGCCCCTCCACTGAAACAAAGCAGTCTCTTCAAGCGGGTGGGTACTAAATTCTACCCTTCCTTTCCTTAGTTTTCACAAAAGATTTTATTTTTATTTTTTATTATTTTTTAAAGATTTTTTAAAGTTTATGTATTTATTTTGAGAGAGAGAGTGTCTATGTACCCATGTGAGCGAGTGGGAGAGAACCAGAGAGAAAGGAAGAGAGAGAGAATCCCAAGCAGGCTCTGCACTGTTAGCACAGGGCTTGATGTAAAATTTGATTATCATGAACCACGAGATAATGACCTAAGCCCAAATCAAGAGTCAGGTGTTTAACCGACTGAGCCAATTAAGCCCCCCTCCCCCACAAAAAGATTTTATTTTTGAGTAATGGATGACAATGAAGGTAGTGAATGGATGGGGAAGTAAGCAAAAGAAATTGTCTTCTATCAGTGGATCATGAAAGAATAAGACTCAGACAGAAGGAAGGAATCTACTGTATATGAATGGGTTTAGGGAGCTCAGAGCACCCCAAACTCACCCCCTTTGGGAAGCCTCCTAAATTAGTCAAAGAAACGTTTTTCCCTAGTCTTTTGATCCTTCTCTACCTTTCGCTGAAGACTATGGGAAGACATGGTTTAAGAACTGACTGCTCCTGCTCAGTACCCCTCCCCCTTCTTAGTGAAGCTCACACCAAAGCAGAACCTTATAAGGACTTGAGTGTCAGGGCTACCATTGTTTTCCTAGGATGGTCATAGCAAAGTACCACCAACTGGGTGGCTTAAACCATAAAAATTTATTCTCTCATAGTTCTGGAGACTAAAAGTTCAAAATAAAAGTTTCATCAGCGCCATGCTCTTTTTGGGTAGAATCCTTCCTTCCTTGCCACCTCCCAATTTCTGGTGGTAGCTAGTGGTGACTGGTGTTCCTTGGCATATAGCTGCACTACCCCAATCTGCCTCATCTCCTCCCTGTGTGTCTCTGTCTTCACATGGTGTTTCCCTCTACTCATAAGGACACCAGCCATACTTGATTGGAGTCCACCCTAAGGACTTCATCTTAACTTGATTATATCTGCAGAGGCCTTATTTCCAAATAAAGACATATTTGCAAGTACAGGGAGGTGGGGGCTATAACTTCAATGTATCTTTTGAAGGGGACACAATTCAACCCATAACACCATCTGACTTAAGTTGAATTCCCCACAAGCAGAGCTTGAGATGAGGATTTTTGTTCCAGTGATTTCTTGAGGGTGTTCCCTCAAGAAAAGGGGAGGGAGGGGAGCAGGAGAAGACAGGAGAATTGTCAAGTGAGGACATGGCTTCAGGTGAAGACTAGCTTCAACCGCATCCCACAGGGATCTCTACAGAATGAATTCTACCACAGTCCCATCTCTGGGCAAGGGGCCCAGCTTCTTATGCCATCATATCAGTCAGTCGCTGGTCACAAGACACCCTGGGTGTATCTCCTGGGCAAAGCCTTCTGTTTGCTGAGAAGAGTTCCCTGAAGAAGCAGAAACTACACTCTCAGAAGACAATTCTCGAACACTTAGGTGAGGAAGATGGTGGCGTAGGAGGACGCTGGGCTCAACGCGTCCTGCTGACCCCTTAGATTACACATCTGCCTAAATAACCCAGAAAACCACCGGAAGACTAGCAGAATGGACTCTGGAGCCAAGCGTAGACCAGAGGCCCACAGAAGAGGGTAGGAAGGGCGGAGAGGCAGTGCACCCTACACGGACTGGTGGGAGGGAGCCAGGGCAGTGGAGGGGCAGCCCGCCTGGCCAGGCAGAGCCCCCTAGTCTGGCTTGCAAAAGCGGAGGGGCAGAACTGAGTGTGTTCTGACAGCCAGCGGGAATTAACATCTGGAATGTTATAAATCAACAGCTCTGCTCTGAGAGCAGGAGGGCTAGAGGACAACGGGAGGGCGAATTGTTGAGCCCCGGAGGACAGAGCTCAGCTTGGCGGAGAACAAAGGCACTCACCACCGCCATCTCCCTCACCCATCCCCCAGCCAAAATCCCAAAGGGAAGTGGTTCCTGTCACGGAACTTGCTTACACACAGACACCCAACTCTGTGCTTCTGTGGATCCATCCCTCCGATGGGTCTGCCTCTCTCCCGGTGCCACAGGGCCCCTCCTGAAGCGGACCACCAGAGGCAAAGCCAGCAGAGTCTGCCCCTCCTGCCCCTGTGCACCTTGCGGATCCACCCCGGCTAATACACCAGGTCCCATAGAAGCAGCACCACAAGCATGGCAGTGTGCAAGTAGCCCAGACAGGGGCCACACTACTGCACCGTGAGTCCTGCCTCTGGGAGAGGGGAAGATAAGGTACACACCAGTCTGACTGTGGCCCCAGCGGTGGGCTGGGGGCAGACATCAGGTCTGACTGCGGCCCTGCCACCAACACAAATTACTCCAGACATCACAGAAGAAGTGCCCTGCAGTTCTGCGCCACTCCAGGGACTATCCAAATGCTGAAATGGAAGTATTCTCCTCAAAAGAAACTCCAGGAAGTAGCGACAGCTAACGAACTGATCAAAAATGATTTAAGCAATGTAACAGAAAATGAATTTAAAATAAAAGTCATAAAATGGATCGCTGGGCTTGAAAACAGTATAGAGGACAGCAGAGAATCTATTACTACAGAGATCAAGGGACTAAGAAACAGCCAGGAGGAGCTAAAAAATGCTATAAATGAGATGCAAAGTAAAATGGAGGCGACCACAGCTCGGATTGAAGAGGCAGAGGAGAGAATAGGTGAATTAGATGATAAAATAATGGAAAGAGAAGCTGAGAAAAAGAGAGAAAAAAAATCCAGGAGTATGAGGGGAGAATTAGAGGACTAAGTGACACAATTAAACGCAATAATATAAGCATAATTGGGATTCCAGAGGAACAAAACAGAGGGAAAGGTGCTGAAGGTGTACTTGAAGAAATCATAGCTGAGAACTTCCCTGATCTGGGGAAGGAAAAAGGCATTGAAATCCAAGAGGCACAGAGAACTCCCTTTAGACGTAACTTGAATTGATCTTCTGCATGACATATCAGGTTCAAACTGGCAAAATACAAGGATAAAGAGAAAATTCTGAAAGCAGCTAGGGATAAACATGCTCTAACATATAAAGGGAGACTGATAAGACTCGTGATGGATCTATCTACTGAAACTTGGCAGGCCAGAAAGGAATGGCAGGAAATCCTCAATGTGATGAACAGGAAAAAAATGCAGCCAAAAATCCTTTATCCAGCAAGTCTGTCATTTAGAATAGAAGGAGAGATAAAGGTCTTCCCAAACAAACAAAAACTGAAGGAATTCATCACCACAAACCAGCCCTACAAGAGATCCTGAGGGGGATCCTGTGAGACAAATTACCAGAGACATCACTACAAGCATGAAACCTACAGACATCACAATGACTCTAAACCCGTATCTTTCTATAATAACACTGAATGTAAATGGACTAACTGCTCCAACCAAAAGACTTATGGTATCAGAGTGGATAAAAAAACAAGACCCATCTATTTGCTGTCTACAAGAGACTCATTTTAGACCTGAGGACACCTTCAGATTGAAAGTGAGAGGATGGAGAACTATCTATCAAGCTACTGGAAGTCAAAAGAAAGCTGGAGTAACCATACTTATATCAGACAAACTAGACTTTAAATTAAAGGCTGTAACAAGAGATGAAGAAGGGCATTATATAATAATTACAGGGTATATCCATCAGGAAGAGCTAACAATTATAAATGTCTATGCGCCGAATATAGGAGCCCCAAATATATAAAACAATTAATCACAAACATGAGCAACCTTATGGATAAGAATGTGGTAATTGCAGGGGACTTTAATACCCCACTTACAACAATGCATAGATCATCTGGACACAAGATCAGTAAAGAAACAAGGGTCCTAAATGATACATTGGATCAGATAGACTTGACAGATATATTTAGAACTCTGCATCCAAAAGCAACAGAATACACTTTCTTCTTGAGTGCACATGGAACATTCTCCAAGATAGATCCCATACTGGGTCACAAAATAGCCCTTCATAAGTATAAAAGAATTGAGATCATACCATGCACACTTTTGGACCACAATGCTATGAAGCTTGAAATCAACCCAGGAAAAAGTCTGGAAAACCTCCAAAAGCATGGAGGTTAAAAAACACCCTACTAAAGAATGAATGGGTCAGCCAGGCAATTAGAGAAGAAATTTAAAAACATATGGAAACAAAGGAAAACGAAAATACAACAATCCAAATTCTTTGGGATGCAGCGAAGACAGTCCTGAGAGGAAAATACATTGCAATCCAGGCCTATCTCAAGAAATAAGAAAAATCCCAAATACAGACTCTAACAGCACACCTAAAGGAACTAGAAGCAGAACAGCAAAGATACCCCAAACCCATCAGAAGAAGAGAAGTAATAAGATCAGAGCAGAAATAAACAATATAGAATCTAAAAAAACTGTAGAGCGGATCAACAAAACCAAGAGTTGGTTTTTTGAAAAAAATAAACAAAATTGATAAACCTCTAGCCAGGCTTCTCAAAAGGAAAAGGGAGATGACCCAAATAGATAAAATCATGAATGAAAATGGAATTATTACAACCAATCCCTCAGAAATACAAGCAATTATCAGGGAATACTATGAAAAATTATATGTCCACAAACTGGACAACCTGGAAGAAATGGACAAATTCCTAAACACCCACATACTTCCAAAACTTAAACAGGAAGAAATAGAAAACTTGAAGCCAGCGAAGAAATTGAATCAGTTATCAAAAATCTCCCAACAAATAAGAGTCCAGGACCAGATGGCTTCCCTGGGGAATTCTACCAGACATTCAAAGCAGAGATAATACCTATCCTCCTCAAGCTTTTCCAAAAAATAGAAAGGGAAGGAAAACTTCCAGACTCATTCTATGAAGCCAGCATTACTTTGATTCCTAAACCAGACAGAGACCCAGCAAAAAAAGAGAACTACAGGCCAATATCACTGATGAATATGCATGCGAAAATCTCAATAAGATACTAGAAAATCGAATTCAACAGCATATAAAAGAATTATTCACCATGATCAAGTGGGATTCATTCCTGGGCTGCAGGGCTGGTTCAACATTCGCAAATCAATCAATGTGATACATCACATTAATAAAAGAAAAGGTAAGAACCATATGATCCTTTCAATCAATGCAGAAAAAGCTTTTGACAAAATTCAGCATCCTTTCTTAAAAAAACCCTCAAGAAAGTCAGGATAGAAGGAACATACTTACAAATCATAAAAGCCATTTATGAAAATCCCACAGCTAATATCATCCTCAATGAGAAAAACTGAGAGCTTTTTCCCTGAGATCAGGAACACGACAGGGATGTCCACTCTCACCACTGTTGTTTAACATAGTGTTGGAAGTTCTAACATCAGCAATCAGACAACAAAAGGAAATCAAAGGAATCAAAATTGAGAAAGATGAAGTTAAGCTTTCACTTTTTGCAGATGACATTATATTATACATAGAAAATCCGATAGACTCCACCAAAAGTCTGCTAGAACTGATACATGAATTGAGCAAAGTCACAGGATACAAAATCAATGTACAGAAATCAGTTGCATTCTTATACACTAATAATGAAGCAACAGAAAGACGAATAAAGAAACTGATCCCATTCACAATTGTACCAAGAAGCATAAAATACCTAGGAATAAACCTAACAAAAGATGTAAAAGATCTGTATGATAGAAACTATAGAAAGCTTATGAAGGAAAATGAAAAAGATACAAAGAAATGGGAAAACATTCCATGCTCCTGGATAGGAAGAACAAAGTGTTAAAATGTCAATACTACCCAAAGCAAGCTACACATTCAAAACAATCCCAATCAAAATTGCACCAGCATTCTTCTCAAAGCTAGAATAAGCAATCCTAAAAGTTGTATGGAACCACAAAAGACCCCTAATACCCAAAGTAATTTTGAAGAAGAAGACCACAGTGGGAGGTATCACAATCCCAGACTTTAGCTTCTACTACAAAGCTGTAATCAACAAGACAGCATGGTATTAGCACAAAAACAGACACATAGACCAATGGAATAGAATAGAGACCCTAGAATTGGGCCCACAAATGTATGGCAAATTAATCTTTGACAAAGCAGGAAAGAATATCCAATGGAAAAAAGACAGTCTCTTTAACAAATGGTGCTGGGAGAACTGGACAGCAATATACAGAAGAATGAAACTAGACCACTTTCTTACACCATTCACAAAAATAAACTCAAAATGGATGAAGGACCTGAATGTGAGACAGGAAACCATCCTACAGGAGAAAGCAGCCAAAAACCTCTTTGACCTCGGCTGCAGCTATTTCTTACTTGCCGCATCTCCAAAGGCAAGGGAATTAAAAGCAAAAATGAACTATTGGGACCTCATCAAGATAAAAAGTTCTGTACTACAAAGGAAACAACCGACAAAACTAACAGGCAACCGAGGGTATTGGAAAAGATATTTGCAAATGACATATCGGATTAAGAGTTGGTATCCAAATTCTATAAAGAGCTCACCAAACTCCACACCCGAAAAACAAATAATCCAGTGAAGAAATGGGCAGAAGACATGAATAGACACTGTTCTAAAGAAGACATCCAGATGGCCAACAGACACTTGAAAAGATGTTCGACATCACTAATCACCAGGGAAATACAAATCAAAACCGCACTGAGATACCACCTCATGCCGGTCAGGGTGGCTAAAATGAACAAATCAGGAGACTATAGATGCTGGAGAGGATGTGGAGAAACAGAAGCCCTCTTGCACGGTTGGTGGGAATGCAAACTGGTGCAGCCACTCTGGAAAACAGTGTGGGGGTTCCTCAAAAAGTTAAAAATAGACCTACCCTATGACCCAGCAGTAGCACTGCTAGGAATTTACCTAAAGGATACAGGAGTGCTGATGCATAGGGGCACTTGTACCCCAATGTTTATAGCAGCACTCTCAACAATAGCCAAATTATGGAAAGAGCCTAAATGTCCATCAACTGATGAATGGATAAAGAAATTGTGGTTTATATACACAATGGAATACTACGTGGCAATGAGAAAGAATGAAATATGGGCTTTTGTAGCAACGTGGATGGAACTGGAGAGTGTTATGCTAAGTGAAATAAGTCATACAAAGAAAGACAGATACCATATGTTTTCACTCTTATGCGGATCCTGAGAAACTTTACAGAAGTCCATGAGGGAGGGGAAGAAAAAAAAAGAGGTTAGAGAGGGAGAGAGCCAAAGCATAAGAGACTCTTAAAAACTGAGAACAAACTGAGGGTTGATGGGGGGGTGGGAGGGAGGGGAGGGTGGGTGATGGGTATTGAGGAGGATACCTGTTGGGATGAGCACTGGGTGTTGTATGGAAACCAATTTGACAATAAATTTCATATTTAAAAAAAAAGAAGAAGACAATTCTCACAGTAGCTGGGGCATCTGTTGTCGGGCACTAACATCAGCCCTCTGCTGTCTTTAAACAGCTCATATGTAGAAGGCGATGGCACTGATGGGTTTTCTCTTTTCCTTCTTCCCATGCTCATTCTCCCTGCTCCCTCACTCTTGCTTCTGAGCTCATCTCCTAGATAAACCACTTGTATCCAAGACATGTCTGAGGCCCAGCTTCCCCAGAAGTCCCTGGTAAGACAGCTGCAAGGAAGGGCATTTTACAGCCAGTTTCTTGGAAGAGTATAACTTTCCCAGGATTGGCCAGGGGCTGTTGGGCACTTTCTGAGGAGTCCAATTATGGCTGACATTGGTACTGAGTTAGCCAGGTTCAACACACAAAAAATTGGGTCTTGGTAGTCCAGTCTGTATAGGCCAGACTAAACACAAAATTTCACTTTTTAGTTTTTTTGGTTTTTTTCTTTTAAGTAAAGTAAATTTACACACACTGAAATGCATATTTTTAAGTAAACAATTTGATGAATTTTGGCAAATGTATACACCCCACATAAGCAGCATCTCAGCCAGGATAGAGCATTTCTCATACCCTCAAATTTCCCTCCTATCCCTCCTAGTCAAGGGCAATCACTTGTTTGATTTCCATTACTTTAGGTTAATTTTGTCTGTTCTTCCACTTGATATAAATGTATTCATACTATATGTATTTTTTAGTGTCTAGCTCCTTTCACTCAACATAATGTTTTTTAGGTTTATACTTGTTGCATATATTGATAGTTTATTCCCTCCATTTCTGAGTGATATCTCATTGTGTGAACATACCACAATTTTATTGCCCATTCTCCTATTGATCAATATTTGAGTCGCTCCCACTTTGGGGCTGTTATGAATAACACTAGGAATACTCATGTACAAGTCTTTGTGTGATTATATACTTTCATTTCTCATGACTAAATACCTAGCAGTAGATAGCTGATAGTTTAACTTTTAAAATCTGTTTTCCAAAGTGGTTGTACCATTTTATAATCCCACAAGAGGTATCAGAGAATTCTAATTGCTCCACTTTCTTGCCGATATTTGGTTTTGTCAGTCATTTTAATTTTAGCCTTTCTTATCAATGTGGCAAATTTTGAGGAGAATGTGATGGTTTGGATTATTGTTTAGAATGAATATTATTGACTCTCTTTCCATTGGGGCCAGTGTACACTTCCTCATCCCACTGATATTGGGCTTGGCCATGTGACTTGTTTTGACCAATGGAAGATTAATGGACATGATAGAAGCAAAAATATATAATGTCCTTGTGCAGTGAACTTTGCCTTCTAGCACTTCTGCCAGTGGCATGAGAAAAACATGTGCCAGCCAGCCCACCAACAAAGTAAGGAGGTGAGATGTGAAGAAGAGCTGGACCCAAACTACTGTCTAGAGCTAAACACAGTTGAACCGGCTACCTTGGACATTTTGAGAATAAATTGTCATTGTTTTAAGCCAATGAGCTGTGGGAGGGTTTGTTACACAGCATTAGTGTGGCAGTGATTGATTGTCACATTATAGACAATTGTCCTTGTCAAATTCATCAAACTGACTAGAAACATAACTCTCAGCTAGACTGACTAATAAAGTCTGTGTTTAGCTAACATGGTGAATAGCTGCATTCGAACCACTCCAGGCAACCTTGAACTCCCTGCCACTCAATATTTATCAAAGGCTGATTAAAAGAAACAATATTTACAAAGGACTGCCTGAAAGTTATTCAATCCATCCATTGCCCACCTTCTCTAAAACATCTCTCTGCAGTAATCCCAGGTGGCAGAGAGCTGTGACCTGGGACTGAATTGTTTTCATTCTCCCAGAGCAGCTTCTACTAGGTTGTGCTTTGGCATTCGCCATCAATGTATTTTAGAGGAAATCACGTAAGAAATCTTCATAATACTTGTGGTCATATCTGGTGTAAGGACATTGTTGGGGACAATCTATGAAATACGGGTGTAGGACATAAGGGTGGGGTTATTTCTGGTTTCAGTACCTGGGACAGTTGAAATCTCCTCAAGAACTGAATTTTTATTATATCGCAAATCATGTGACTGGTCCAGTTTCTTTTTTCGTATTGGCCACCACAAACGTCGGACCAAATTGGTGGTCTACTGTATTTATCCTTTTACTATGAAGTTTAAAAACAATCTTTACATCTGGCTGCTCCCTAATGTTCTCCCTCAAGTCATTAACATTTTTTTAGTCTTCTTTTTGTGTGTGTGAGTTTTGGTAGGGATTTGGTTGCAGAATGTGGTGGCCACCATCACTGGTTCTATGATCTGCCCAACTGTCTGGTTTCATCACAGGGTCCTCTCACTTAGATACTCCCATTGGTTCAACCTCCAATTATTATCACCTTGCCCTCTCTAGTTCAGCAAATGTATGTGTACTGAGCACACACAACGTGCCAACTCTGTCTTAGGCATGCAGAAAAATTATGAGCACCATAGGTTCTTGTCCTCAGGGCACTTGCAATATATGGAGGGGGTCAGACAACTCTGTCCTCAACTCTAAATTTGGAGTCACAAGAGTACCTGCACAGTGGGCTACTGAGGGGATCAAGTCAGAATGTCATAAATAGAGTGCTTGGCCCTCAGCAATTGCTCTGTTTTATTATAATGATACTGTTGCATTCTTATTTCTTAATTATTTCGACATTGTCTTACCTACCATTCCTGTCTCCAGTTTCTCATCACAACAAACTGTCCCTGACTGTTTTTGCCAGAATAATCCTTAAAATGTAACTTTTCTTATTTCATATATATATATATATATATATATATATATATATATATATGAAAATGTGTGAAACATAGACAAACATACAGAAGGAAATACAAAATTACTCCCTCTGCTCAAAAATTTCTGTTTAACATCTTGGTAAGTTTATTCCAGACTTGTCCTTTGTACATGTGTATGGAACAGGTCAGAAGAGAAATTTAGAGTCTGGGGTCTGAAACTACATTATCAAGATTGGAATTATTTCATTTTTCTTTTCCACTGGGTCCTCGACTTTAAAATGGGATCTAACAAGATATTCAAGTAGGTCTTAGCCCAGGACAATCATGCTCCTTCCAAATGAGTTGCAAGACCATGATGTAAGTTTTGCAAAAGAAGTGGTTGACACTGGCTATGTGAATCTTAATTGTTCACCCACAGAATAGAAATAAAAGGGTTGGGGGCTATTGAAGAAGAAAGGAGAAAAGTTTTGAAAGAGTACTTACTGCTCTGAGTCCTGCATTCTCACATTGGAGAAAGGGTTGAGTGTTCCCCTGTTCACTTCAAGTCAAGGAAGAAGCCTGTATAGAGAAGTCAAAGGGCATGGTAAGGTCTCCTGAAGCCATAGAGACACAGTGGACTGGTGTGACCTGAGCAAGAGACCCTAAGAGGCAAGGGTCAAGCCATCTATTCTAATGGCAGAAGGAACCCATGGTGGCTGTCCTGGGGACATTCACTCCCAGGGTCTGGAAGGACAAAGGATGTATCAGTCTTTCTCGTGTGTCATCCATGAAAGAGAAACATCATGAGATCATCCTAAAAGCTTCCTCTGAGTCATCTGGATAAGAAAAAAAGTGAAAGAAGGTAGAGGTACTATCAGGTGACTTTTGGCTGAGGAAGGAATCATAAGAGAATATCTAAAGAGAGATCCTTTCATCAGTAATGAAAGAATCAAAGGTGGCAAGTCCCAAGGCAAGTGGGAGAACCCACAAACACTGCCTTGTGGAAAAGTGTTAGACTTAAGACCTGCTACCCCAGAGAGTGCCAACATAAGTTCTTCACATTATCCAGTGACCAAGTAACAACCTTCCTGCCTTTGTTCCTCCCATCACCAATCCAACACTCCACCTACTCCCTGGAACTCAATCTCCCAGAATGAGAAGGGGGAAAAAAACGTAACCATCAATCATGTGTAAAGGATTGGCTACACCCTGGACTAGCATATTAATTATTGACCCGATGGTATTTTATTACATGAGGTGGCCAGAAAATGCATGAGATATCCTAAGTTTCATCCATGCACAAGAGGAAAATGAGTCCAAAAAATTAATGTCAAAAAGCAGTGGCACAAATGAAGCTAATTTGGCATTACAACCATGCTTAAGCCATGCCTATTCACCATGTTGGCTACAGGTGGATGATAACAACATCTACCTCATGGGGTTGTGATAAATAAATGAGCTAATGCATATAGAGCACTTAGTATAGTGCTTGACAAAATTACACTACCAGCAATTCATTACCACTTTGATTAGTGGCTTAATCATATCTATTAAAGTTTTAAGTTTAAAGTTCACAAGACTTAAAATTTTATATGATTTAATAAAACTAGAATGTGGATTTATATTATTTTTAGCCATTTAATTATAACCTATGTCATTAAATGATTTTCTTAAACAAATTTTTTTTTATTACAAATATTCTATCCCATGTGGCATAACAATATGTTGTCATTTGGCTGCTCCTGGATAATTCAAATCATTTGTTAAACCTCAATGCAGTCTAGCAATATTCTTCCTTTCTGGTCTTAAGTCCATCTGTATCACATCATGCTTCAAGCAAATCAGGATTTTTGCCTTATCCCTAATAGGAGCAGTAAGTTTAGCTTCTTCATTTTTTCTCATACAATTAACAATGACTGTCTTATTCACCAGTTCCTTTTAATATCCTCCCCATCCTTTAAGCCAAGTTTAAATGCCACAACTTACAGGATATCTTTCTGGATTTCCTTGCCTCCAGATAGAAATAGTTGCTTTGTCATCTACCTTGGTGGAACTTAGCACTTTCCATGGCACTTTTTATTGTTTTCTGACGTTGTTATTTGAATATGTATCTTATCTCCATAAGTAGACAGCAAGCATCTTGAGGACAGAGAATGCCCTTTTTTAATTTTGACATACATTCATTTGAGCACACATACTAGATGCCAAATATTGTTCAGGGTGATGAGAATACTAAATAAACAAGACACAATCTCTACCACTAAGGATGACTCTGTGTTGTATGGAAAACAGATGTTGTTGTAGGTTGTATTGCTTTTTCCAAATATGTGCTTCCCTTCCCAGTAAAAGGATTATATCCACTGACCTTGGGTTTTGTCCCTGATTTGCATGATGTATCAGTTTGCTTTTGCAGCATAACAAATAAGTCCAAATCTTAGTGGCTTAAAACAAAATCATGTATGGGTTAATGATCTGAGCTGAGCTTAGCTGCATGGTTCTTCAGCTGCTCCTGCCTGGGCTCACTTGTGCTACTTTAGTCAGCTAGGGCTTCCACTGTACTGGGTGGTTCAGGATGGCCTCACTCCTATGACAGGAGGTTGGCAGGCTATTGGCAAAGGTCCTTGGTCATCGTCTGCATGTCTCTCCAGTAGGCTAACTCAGGGTCATTGACAGGGTGATCAAAGAGTTCCAAGAGCAATAAAAGACAAACCCTAACAATATGCAAGCACTTTTCAAACCTCTGTTTGCATCACTGAAAGAACAGAGAGAATTTGCCAGACATCAGTGAAAGCAGAAACTTTATGGTCATGATGTGCCAATTCAAACTGAAGGTATAAGAGATTAGAAACTATGAATAGGCAAAAACTAATGAGATTGAAAAAAATAGAGAGAGAATTAACTAGAATCAACAAATGAAAGAAAAGCAGAGGAGAGATAAAGAGAAAAGTCAGGGTTCTGAGAGAGTTCAAGAATTCCTGATGGCTTTGAATATCATTCCAAGTTCAACTTTACATCATAATAAGTCACAATAAATCTCTTTGTTCCTAGTTCATTCAAGTGAGCCTCTGTTTCCTGTAATCAGAGAGCCTTGCTATAACAAAAATTAGTGCCACGAGTGGGGTTGCATGGAAGCAGACGTTCATAAGAAACACAGGGTGTTTGGAATAGACAATGAGGTATGTGAGAGAGTCTTTATAACTCAGGATAGATTCTATTTTAAACAACAATGTAATGAAACATTAAGTTACTGTTTGTGGTTCCTTATGACTTACACCATTTCTGCAGGTCAGGCTTTGAGAGCTTGGGTACCCATAGAGCAGTTTAAAGAGGAAAGAAGGTACTGGACTACAGGTATCAGATGAGCTGAAGATAGCAGTGAGGCATTTCCAGTGGCTGGAGAATGAGTATTGTATCCGGGTAGTGCAGCTGGAAGACCTTTGGAAACAGTGACCCTACTGAATGATGCCCTTCCTGTTGAGAGCTGACACAATGAGTCCATTGGAAAACAAGTCTGAAAATGATAATGTGCATTGATGAATTGCAGCATAGGCCAGACTCCCAATATTACCATTTTCTATGACCCAGGTTAAGTATATGATTGATAAAGACTGAGACTTTGCTATGAATATGGGATATCTGGAAGACACCCAAATATTGGAGGCCCCCTATACCCTAGACTCTTCCTTAACATTTCCCACTTCAGCCCCACTCCACCCCCATGCTCACACAAGCTACTCTCTCCATTAGGAATGGGTAGTAGACAACATTGTTGCTTCTGTTAGATCCCCACAGATCACTTTTTACTATTTTGGGGTGTCTCTAGCTTTGATGTGCTTTTCCTGACAAGAGCCTGTATTCCTGCCTCTTAGAGGCTCCTAGAGCCCATTCTGGGGAATGCCTGGAAATGGACCTAAGATTCTTTACCCAATTCCAATGTATGGGGTTTTCCCTCCACCGAGTAATTGACACCAGCTGAGTGTCCTATGATTCAACTCATTTCTGATACTATCTCCCAGGTTAAGGGCTCAGTCCTATAAGACTGCCTAGACCCCAGTTCAGACACCAGTCTCAAGCTCAGGTTGTCACCTATGCTTCTGACCAACCAGCAATAGATCAAATGTTCCAACGACTCCCTCCCTGGGTTTGATGAATGTGCTAAAACAGCTCAGAGAACTCAGAAAAACATTTCACTGACTGGATTAGAGGTTTATTATAAAAGGATACAATTCAGGAACAGCCAAATAGAAGAAATGCACAGGGCAAGGTAAGTGGGGAAAGGCTGGGAGCTTCCATGCCCTCTCTGAGCATGTTCACCAACCAATAAGCTTTCCGAACCCCATCCTTTAGGGATTTTATGGAGGCTTCATTTACATAGATGTTATGGGTTAAATCGTTGGCTGTTGACAATTGAACTCAATCTCCAGGCCCTCCCCTCTTTATAGAGGCCAGGAAAGTTCCAACCCTCTAATGTCAAGGTTGGTTTCACTGGCAGCCAGGCCCCATCCTTAGGTGGGATTGAAAAGTCACCACATCAGGAGGCAGCCAACATGGCAGAGAAGTAGGGGGAATCTGTATGTCCCACGTCTCTCAAACAAAGAAGTGTAGAAACCAAAGGACTTTGAACACCAGAGCCTGGGAGGAAAAGAGACTGAATTTACTAAGAAGAAAATGGGAAAGCTGGAAAAAAGATAAGTGGGCAACTGTGAACTGGGAGAGATAAAAAAAAGGCCACGTGAACATGGAGGGGAGGCACCCCCTTCTGTGGAGACACAAAGGGAAGGAAAAGAGCAGCTAGGGAAGTGCAGGACTGTATCTGGACAGGAGAAAGACCTCGGAATGAGACTAAGAGGGATCTGATCTCTAACTGCAGGGCTTTCTTTGGACTGGAACTGGCTCCCTGTTCCCACACCTGGGGAGAAGGGGAGCCAGGCCTGGGTGTTGTTGTAAGTCAGGGGCTCAGTCCTCAGCTGGAGAAAGTGGTTCCCTCCCTGGAGGGCTGTGTGACAGCACAGAACCTGCCTGCGTCTGCCCCCCCCTCCCCCCGGCACAGTGGCTGGGCTGAGGACTCAGTCTTCAGAAGGATAAGGCCGCCATTTCTCTGGAGTGCTGTGGGAAAATACAAAGCCTGCCTGCATCCACCACCCTGGGGGCTCACGGCGAGGGCGGTGGCTCAGTCCACAGTAGAAGAAGGCGGTCCTCCCTGAGGTGCAGTGGCACAGGCGGCAGCACAGATAAAGCCACCTGGGACCACATATCGCACTGAGAGGCGCTTCCCCAGCGCCAGAGCACACGGAGTGGGACTTTGAATCCTAGCCAAGTGCAGGGTCAGGAGAGTTGGTGGAGAGAGAAGAACCTCCCTGTCTGCACCCGTGGCACAGTGAGGATGACTCAAACTGAGTCCACCCGGTCGGTTCTGTGGAGAAGAGACTGGGAGATCACCATTCCCTCCCATCACCGCCACCACCACCATGGCAGAGCCTTAGGGATCACTCCCAGGGTCCATAGTGGAGGTGGGTCCAGTCTAGACCAAACCACACCCCTTCCTACTGAGTAACAGCATATCCACCAGAGCAGCACAGACCCTGTGGACAGCTACTCCCGACAAGAAGTGCAGCATTGCCTGGATTAACTCTATGTCAGTTCTGGATATATAGATGTATTCCCCCCACCCCCACCCCCCCGCCTTTCTCCTCCTTATCTCTTCCCTCCCCCAGGCTGGTTACTCTGGTTATTGGTCTGTCTAAACAGACATATTTAATCCATTGTCTTGATATATGTTGTACTCCTCCTTCTTTACACTCCTTTCTCTCTGTCTGGAATAATCAAGCCATATAGTTTCTCTCTCTCTGGGTAACTTTATCTTCGTTACATTTTCCCCACCTCCATTTCTCTCATTTCATCAACACCGCCTCCACCCTCTTCTTTGCTTGTATTCAGTGTTATTGGGTTTTTTGTTTTTAGTCTTTAGGGTTTTATTTTTGTTTATTTGTCTGTTTGTGTTATTTGTGTGTTTGCATGTTTTTGTCTCCTGTTTGTCTATCTATTTTCCTTTACAGGGCTACTCCAAGGAACAAATCAAAGCACACTTGGTGGAGCGTCCAAAATATTACTATGAGTAGGGTAACAAAATAACCAAAGTCACAACACAGAGAGTAAGTAACAATCCCCGGAAAAAAAAACCTCCTAAAGGGCCAGGACCTGGAAAGTGTATGACCCTCCTTTAATATAGCAGTGCTCGCAGGTGCAGAGCACACAAGTTTTTAAAACACATAAGATACAGAAAACTAGCCAAAATGATGAAACAGAAGAATTCTCCTCAGAATAAATTCCAGGAAGTAGCAACAGCTAGTGAATTGATCAAAACCAATTAAAGCAATATAATGGAACAAAAATTTAGAATAATAGTCATAAAATTATCTCTGGGCTTGAAAAAAGCATAGAGGACAGAAGAGAATCTCTTCTACAGACATCAAGGGACTAAGAAAAATCATGAGGAGCTAAAAAATGCTATAAATGAGGTGCCAAATAAAATGGAGGTGGCCACAGCGTGGATTGAAGAGGCAGAGGAGAGAATAGGTGAATTAGAAGAAAAATTATGGAAAAAGAGGAAGCTGACAAAAAGATTTAAAAAATTCAGGAGTATGAGGGGAGAATTATAGAACTAAGTGATGCAATCAAATGGAACAATATCCATATCATAGAAATTCCAGAAGAGGAAGAGGGAGAGAAAAGGGCTGAAGGTGTACTTGAATGAATCATAGCTGGGAATTTCCCTGGTCTGGGGAAGGAAAAAGGCATTGAAATCCAAGAGGCACAGAGAACTCCCTTCAGACGTAACTTGAATCGATCTTCTGCATGACATATCATAGTGAAACTGGCAAAATACAAGGATAAAGAGAGAATTCTGAAAGCAGCTAAGGATAAACGGGCCCTAACATACAAAGGTAGACACATAAGGGTAGTAGCAGACCTATCTACTGAAACTTGGCAGGCTAGAAAGGAATGGCAGGAAATCCTCAATGTGATGAACAGAAAAAATATGCAGCCAAGAATCCTTTACCCAGCAAGTCTGTCATTCAGAATAGAAGGAGAGATAAAGGTCTTCCCAAACAAACAAAACTGAAGGAATTCATCACCACCAAACCAGCCCCACAAGAAATCCTAAGGGGGATTCTGTGAATGAAATGTTGCAAGGACCACAAAGTACCAAAGACACCACTACAAGCATGAAACCTACAGACATCACAATGACTCTAAACCCATATCTTTCTATAATAACACTGAATGTAAATGGACTAACTGCTCCAACCAAAAGACATATGGTATCAGAATGGATAAAAAAACAAGACCCATCTATTTGCTGTCTACAAGAGACTCATTTTAGACCTGAGGACACCTTCAGATTGAAAGTGAGGGGATGGAGAACTATCTATCAAGCTACTGGAAGTCAAAAGAAAGCTGGAGTAACCATACTTATATCAGACAAATTAGACTTTAAATTAAAGGCTGTAACAAGAGATGAAGAAGGGCATTATATAATAATTACAGGGTATATCCATCAGGAAGAGCTAACAATTATAAATGTCTATGCGCCGAATATAGGAGCCCCAAATATATAAAACAATTAATCACAAACATGAGCAACCTTATGGATAAGAATGCGGTAATTGCAGGGGACTTTAATACCCCACTTACAACAATGCATAGATCATCTGGACACAAGATCAGTAAAGAAACAAGGGCCCTAAATGATACATGGGATCAGATGGACTTGACAGATATATTTAGAACTCTGCATCCAAAAGCAACAGAATATACTTTCCTCTTGAGTGCACATGGAACATTCTCCAAGATAGATCCCATACTGGGTCACAAAATAGCCCTTCATAAGTATAAAAGAATTGAGATCATACCATGCACACTTTCGGACCACAATGCTATGAAGCTTGAAATCAACCCAGGAAAAAGTCTGGAAAACCTCCAAAAGCATGGAGGTTAAAAAACACCCTACTAAAGAATGAATGGGTCAACCAGGCAATTAGAGAAGAAATTTAAAAATATATGGAAACAAAGGAAAATGAAAATACAACAATCCAAATTCTTTGGGATGCAGCGAAGGCAGTCCTGAGAGGAAAATACATTGCAATCCAAGCCTATCTCAAGAAACAAGAAAAATCCCAAATACAGACTCTAACAGCACACCTAAAGGAACTAGAAGCAGAACAGCAAAGACACCCCAAACCCATCAGAAGAAGAGAAATAATACACTGTTGGTAGGAATGCAAACTGGTGCAGCCACTCTGGAAAACAGTGTGCAGGTTCCTCAAAAAATTAAAACTAGATCTACCCTGTGACCCAGCAATAGCACTGCTAGGAATTTACCCAAGGGATACAGGAGTGCTGATGCATAGGGGCACTTGTACCCCAATGTTTATAGCAGCACTTTCAACAATAGCCAAATTATGGAAAGAGCCTAACTGTTCATCAACTGATAAATGGATAAAGAATATGTGGTTTATATATACAATGGAATACTACTTGGCAATGAGAAAGAATGAAATATGACCTTTTGTAGCAACGTGGATGGAACTGGAGAGTGTTATGCTAAGTGAAATAAGTCATATATAGAAAGTCAGATATCATATGTTTTCACTCTTAGGTGGATCCTGGAACCTTAACAGAAGGCCATGGTGGAGGGGAAAGAAAAAAAAGGAGGGAGGCAAACCATAAGAGACTCTTAAAAACTGAGACTAAACTGAGGGTTGATGGGGGGTGGGAGGGAGGGGTGGGTGTTGGGCATTGAGGAGGACACCTGTTGGGAGGAGCACTGGGTGCTGTATGGAAACCAATTTGACAGTAAATTTCATATTAAAAAAAAGTGACACACCTAGAACAGTAAATCCTATACCATATATGGTCTGAAATATAGTAAGCATTAGTTAAGTTTTTGTCCTAGCCATTAAAAAGTACATATTTGGGGAACAATATAAGATAATAAAAAGTACTCTAAATAATAGAGGTGGATCTATTGATCCTTTATCAAAAGAAAATTGAAGGCTTTTAATAAAATAAACTTTACATTGAGTAAAAACTTAAAAAAATAAATTTCATATTAAAAAAATCACCTCATCAACATAACAGAAGTCACCTTTATCTTTCTCATCACTGGGGGGAAATTTCAAGGATTTTAGGAGTTCTGTGCCAGAAACAAGAACAAAGACCAAATATGTATTTCTTACTATTAATTACAATATCACAGGACCTTTGCATCACTTTGCCTGAGTAACATCGTGGGAATTCTGTCTCGTCCCCATTCTGCATCCTCCACCCACTAATTGGCTCCTCAAGGAGCACTCCCTTAATAAATCACTTGCACATAAATCTTTATTTCCAGGTCACATTCTGGGGATCTGGACAAAAGGTGGAATAAAATGGGTACAGAAGCAAGTGAGATGGGCAATAGTTGCTAAGTAAGGGAAAACACCTTCACAAGGTCACTTTCTTATATACTTATCAAACATGCCAAGTGTGCTGGGTGGCTTGATATGGAGAGTTTGACAAGGCATTGCCAACTAGTTGGGCCTTGGATAAAACAGGACAGCCTCAGAATAGCCTTGGTTTTTGACATGTACCACTTTCAGTTCCAGTGCAAGGGCATCTAGAATGAGCAGCCTCTTTTCACTCCTTCAGATGTGAGTTTTCATAACAGGTGATAAAAGATTCTAACGTGGGGCACCTGGGTGCCTCAGTCGGTTAAGCGTCTGACTTCGGCTCAGGTCATGATCTCACAGTTAATGAGTTCGAGCCCCGCACCGGGTTCTGTGCTGACAGCTCAAAGCCTGAAGCCTGCTTCAGATTCTGCATCTCCCTCTCTCTCTCTCTTCCTCCCCTGCTTGTACTCTCTCTCAAAAAAATTAATAAATGTTAAAAAAAAGATTCTAATTAATCTTGCACCTACCTGAAGGATGGATCAGAAAGGGATCCAACACTATTTGCTCTTCATAGTAAAGCGACCAATTAATGTTTCTTGAAATCACTGTTGTTTAATTATAAAATTTCATAGTGCCACCAGTGGATGGTCTACAGGAGGGTGAGCAAGCAGGAGTTTGAGGTAAATACAATCACCATCTTTTCAGGAATATTCACAATTGTGGGTCACTGACCTGGCTTGCAAGGCAGAGCCTATGTTTGGGATAACAAAGCACTTACCAGGATCCAAATGTTTTCCAAAAATTTAAGAAGGAAAAGGAAAAAAAATAGGGCATGATGGAAATTTTGTGTGTACTTAAAATGTTTTAAAATCTTCCTCCAGGGTCTTCTGGGTGGCTCAGTTGGTTAATCATCTGACTCTTGAATTCAGCTCAGGTCATGATCTCACAGTTAGTGGGATCAAACCCCAAGTCAGGCTTCACACTGACAGCACAGAGCTTGCTTGGTATTCTCTCTCTCCCTCTCTCTCTCTGCTCCTCCCCTTCACTCCTGCCCCCCCAAACTCAAAATAAATAAATAAACTTTGAAAAAATAAAATAAAATTTTTGTCTTAATAAACATAAAGGATGTTTAAAAAGTGTTCCCATTGTCTTTGATTAAAAAGAAAAGCAGTTTGGAATATCAGAAATTCACTTGGAATTACCTTCACATCAATTCAGATGAGGGTCTCGTCTTAGGATCTCCCACATCTCGTCCTTTTGGAACAAGAACAAGCGTGTAAATGTGCTGCTTCAAGGATACCACCAGTACATAGAGAGATTATCATTTTTTTAAACAAAATTCTCCTTCTTTGGATTGCAACTAATTCTTTTTTTTATCTGTCAAATGGGATTATTTTTTACATGAAATTTATTGTCAAATTGCTTTCCATACAACACCCAGTGCTCATCCCAACAGATGCCCTCCTCAATGCCCATCACCCACTTTCCCCTCCCTCCCACCCATCATCAACCCTCAGTTTATTCTCAGTTTTTAAGATTGCAACTAATTCTTAAATATCATTGTGATTAAGCTGAGTGGGAACAGGCTTAAACCAGCAAGTTGTACTGGAAGAATACTTCTTGGTGAAATTGCTTTATAGATTGAGGGGGTGAAACACCCCACATCACAATATGACTTCCCCTAACATCTTGTCTTTTTATTATCAACGGCAAACATGCGTTGAGTACCTGTTATGTGTGTCACACTGAATTGCATGCTGGACATGTTTTTAATGTCTGTTTAAGGAGGATTTTACCTGTGAGTGGTTTTCAAGGCCATTGAAAGAAAGACAGTTTAGCTGCATAGAAGGTTCAGATCTAGAGGACAAAGGGACGCAGGCAGAGCAATATACATGGAGATCTCCTTGACGCTGTGTGCAAGGTGGTTTGCTCAGAGAGGAAGGCCCTAATCCATCTGTGTATGAGTCAGGTTGGGTGGGTGTCCAAGCCAGCCAAGGGCACCAATCCACCAACAGCATCAAATGCTGTAGCCCCAAAATAAGTAGCTATCCCTTTTGGGGGGATTATTCCAGATAAGTCTGGATGGAATAGATACACATGTCTTTTGGCCTGGGGCATATCCCAGCTCTGCAATAAGTCAGTTTGGTCTAATGGCTACCTACCTCTCTGGACTCAGATTCCGATCCCAAACCTTCTCTTTTTGATCAATGGACCATTAATGTCTATGGTGGCACCAACTGTGCTTCCTGGGCCAGTACCCATTCCTCTTCAAGTGGTCCCTTGACTTACCTTTGGGTAACTATGGCCAGGAGCAGCATTACAGTGAGGGGCCTTTGAGAAGCTGTGAATGTAGGAATTCAGAGTTCAGAATATGAGGTCAATGTGCTTGAGCCCTGGTGATACTTTTACCAGCTGAGCAGCCTTAAGCAAGCAACTTACCCTCTCTGAGCTTTAGTCTCCTCATCTATAAAAGGAGGATAATCATAGCTCCTGCCTCCTGGTGAACATGAAGTGACTGAATCTATGTGCTTGGCACATTCTAAGTGCCGAATGCAGGTTAATTATGATTGTTGTCACCCCACCATCGTGTATAGTGTCAGCAGACGTGTCAGTCAGCAGGCCCAGGCCATTCCAGGGGTGAGCACATGACTCACACTAGGCCAGTCAAACTACTTCCCCTCCGAATTTGATTCTTGGACCAAGTAAAAGACAGAGAAATTCATGGAGCCAGTTTATTCCAAGATGGTGTCGTGAGGATGCCACTCATGTGTGTTTACCTCCCAGCTCTCTGGATGGCTGGGTCCCAGACCTTCCTAAGACCTAGCTGTTGAAGCCTCCCTCTTGAAACCTGGGAGATGTCCCATGTCCTTCCAATACATCCCTGCTTTGCTAAGTTATTCAGAATCTGTTTCCTTTGTTTGTAATTAAAGCACCCTGACCAACTCAGGGACCCTTCATAACATTGGGCCACTGCATTCTTTGTGTGTTTGAGTCCTCTGGTTTGCTCAGCCACATTCTCTGGAATGGAAAAAGGTAAAGGATTTCTGCCTGTAGAGATGTGGTAGACATCAGAGATCCACCACACAGATCCCCTTTGAGGAAAGATATGCCCAGTGGCATAAAGGTGACCCCAAAACTTAGTGGCATGAAACAATCATTTGTTTGGCTCATGGTTTCTGTAGGTGAGAAATTCAGACAGCGCAGAGCAGGGACAGTTTGTCTTTGTTCCAAAAGGTCTGAGGCCTGAGCTGGAAGACTCCAAGGCTAAGTGATGGAATCATCTGACTTCTCATTCCCTTGCCCAAAGGCATTTGATGCTGGCTATTGGCTGAGATCTTGGCTGGGGATGTGGCCAGAACACCTACCTGTAGCCTCTCTCTGGGACCTGGGCTGGGTTCCCGGGGCAGTGTGGGGAATCAGACAGAGCCAGATGGAAGTTGTATGGCTTTTGATGACTTGGCCTCAGAAGTCACAGCGTCCCTCCCCCCACAATCTGTGTCCAACTTCAAAGGGAGGGAAAAAGAGGGAGTAGCAAAGTTATAGAAGAGCATGAGGGACCCAAAATAGTGCTTGGGCCACTTTTGGAAAATATCATTTGCCACAGGTATGTTCCTTTAAAGAGAAAATCGAAATAGTGAGGTTTCGATCAACAGGAGAGGCACCATGGATGCAAGAAGGCAATATACAAATACCAGGATATAGAAGGAAAAAATGGTGGAAACATACAGATAATGTTAAATATCCATATGTTTGTATCTCACAAGTAAAACCATTAAAATAAGCTTGGAAACACCTAAATGCTTAACCTCATGTAGACCATGACCCAAACTACAATACTTGCAGCCTTTGGAAATACAGTCTAATAGTCACCCAGGAAAATTTGCTATTCCCTCATTACAGCCCTTGACTCCAACCACAAGGCTACATGAAGGAGACCTTGCTTGGGAGTGAAAGGAGATGGCTGGATCAGACTGGTGGTAAAAGCCTTGCTTCTACCTTAGAGATAATACCAGAGATGAGCCAGCTATTTCCCAAGGGAGTAGAAACTGATGTCACCTTTGCTTCTGCAATGGGCACTGCTTATACCCTGTTCACATTGCCTTGAGACTAACAATTCCTACCCATGCCAACCCTCTGTCCTGTTCTTAGTACCCAGGACCCTGAGGCCAAGAAAGCTGTCCAGCAGAAGCCTCTCTGTTCCAGAATTTGCTTAGCCCTTGAATGGGGCAAGTCAGAAGTTCCAGGGGCTGATGCGCCAGGAGCAGCCCTCAACCCATGGGAGTTGGAGAAAAAGTCTGAAGAGTGCTATATCCCAGGGCCCAGAAGGACTGAGCCTCTCTTTTTCTCTGTCCCACTTCCTTACTCCCCTACAGGGAATGCTGCTTGGCACCATCTCCAAACAAACTAGTAGCCTTCAAATCCCAAATCCCTTCAAATTAGGGCTGGCTTCTGGATGATCTCAACCAAAACTTGCCATCGATGATCCTGGGAAATAGGAAATGGAGGTAGAGGGGAGAATCAAAGAAGCAAGCAGCTTGGTATGTCCTACAAGTGGGACTTGGAATTTTAGGTCTGTTTGTGTATTAGAATAATCACTGTTACATGTGATGATGATAAATTTCCAAAAGTGACCATATTTGGATTGTACCCTTGTAAGCTGCAGGATCACAAAGCTTCATTGATAAGCAATATAAGGCTACAAAGAGCAAGGTAGGACTTCAGGCAGGTCCTTAACTGCTATCATCCACTATTCTTATTTGTAAAATGGAAGTAACAATAGCAATTATTGTGTAAATTGGTTATATAAATATTAAGTGATCTTAATGTCTTTGAAAGAGTACCTGGAAAGCAGCAAAGGTTCAGAAAAAAATTACTGTTTTTATATCCACAAAGTTTCTTCTTGAAGTCTTAGAGTTACCTTAAATAAAACTGATCCAAAACTGAACTCACCAACTTCCCCCACATCCATTTCTATCCGCATTCTCCACCATATACCTAGAATGATTAGTTGCTAATAGTTGGGAAGCAACTCAAACTGGCTTAAGCAATAAAGGTTTAGCTAAGTAATAACCTTTGGGGTAAATTGGCTAGAGCCAATGACTAGAGCCCCCAAGCAGGGCTGGTGTTGGGCCAAGTTGGTCTCTGCATCCGGTATTACTCTTCTTATTTCCTAGACCTCCCTTATCAAGGCTGGCTTCATTCGTGGCAGATTCACCCTTGCGGGGCAGCTCTGACTATGTGCTCACTCACACATGCTGCCAGTGGGGTCCCTTCCACACAAAACCAATTCCTGGGCTTTATAGCCTAGATGGGCCAAGGGGAGGGAATAGTGCTGACTGGTTTCTGACAGAACAACCTGTCCCAACCTGAGGATTACTGTGTCATCCTTAAGAGGATCAAGGATGGACATGGGAACAATAATAGGAGTGAAACTTGCAAGAGAAGGGGGAACGAATGCTGGATGGCCAAAAGCATCAGAAAATATAGACCTCACCTACCTCACTTCAGGCCCCTCCTTTCACCAGTTGTTTATGTTAGAAAGCATCAGTCCTTTCTCTTCCTTTCTCCTCCATCCCCCAGTTTCCATGACTTTTTTATTAATCGATTTCCTAAATATCTTTCCAATCCATCCTCTTTTCTGCATTCCCATTTTAATGTCTTATCTTGCCCAGGCTGCCGCAGTGGTTTCAGCAGCAGTTGGAAGTCAGAAGCCTCACCTGATATGTTTTTAACAAAAACGGAATAAAAGAGTTATTCACTCTGTAATGGAAAGGGTAAAAAGTGAACTCTAAGGAGTCTTGAAAGTAGCAACCACAGGAAGCAAGTACCATTTCTAGGCATGAGAGATAAAAGAGAAGAGGCTGAAGTACAGAAACTTAGAAGCATAGAGAAGGGGCTCCATGGAACTGAAATTCAGACCCTTGAAGAGGGACCCTGGCCAGCTGTGCTGAGTCTTTAAGCAGAACGAGGAAGTAGTTCTGCAAGTATTATAACAACTGCAAATTGCTCAAATGGAAGATGAGCATTTGCTGCTGGGGTGAAGTGAGGCTGGGGAGATGCTGTCAAGGACAGGAAGTAAGTGGGAATGGGAAGCAGTCAGGAAGTGTGGCTAAGGCCATGTCCATGTGAAGGACCGGAAAAAGAAAGTCCTTCTTACTCTAGTCTTGCGGTCTCCTTCGAGCACCCCATTTTGCCAGAGTCTGGGCAAAGCAGAGATGAGATTTGCAGATTCTGAACCCTAGCACTACAGAGCAGAGTATAAAGGATGACTTAGAGCTGAGAGACAAGATCCTAATCACTGGCTTCCTAAACAGTCCCCCTTTTCACTCTTCACTTTCCAATCTATCCTCCATCCCAGCTGCCTCAACTAACACCCAAATGCATCATGGCTGGACTGATGAAAAACTAGTAGTAGTTTCAATAGGGAACAATGTGCGGTGGGGAAAGGATGTGCAGTCATGTTGAAAAAAACATCAAAGTAAATGCAGTCTACCGGGTGCTGTATGTAAGTGATGAATCACTAACTTCTACACCTGAAACTAATATTGCACTGTATGTGAACTAGCTGGACTTAATTAAAAATTTAGACTCCACACACCTCCCCCCAAACAAAAGAAAGAAAGAAGGTGCTCTCTAGTGGCCAGTACCATACTCATGCTGTGAGTAAAGATTTAGATTTTGCAAAATGACCCCTGATGTGAAATTAGCCATGACAATTTGAATGTTATTGGCTTTGTAGGATTCTTCTTGCTTTGAATTTGCAAAATATTTAATAGTTGCATATATGATGTGGTCTGAGAAGGTGAACATATATCTGTACATACTTAAATGACAGTTTTATTATAATGAATATGAGTCAACACTGGGAGTCTGCAAGATTTGTTTCCCTTTAAAATGGGTCGATGCATTGCTCACATTGGTAACAAGAAGGATGCCATCTGATTGGTGGCCGGGAGGTCTGGTAGCCCCGATTCCATGGTCCCCTGGCCTGCAGGATGAGAGAAAGGCAGAACCATGAGCACGTGTGAAGGAGAAATGCTGTTACATGTTGGGGATGTGTTGAGGGCTGGCGAAGTTTGGTTGGGAGTCAGAGATGTGGGGGCCAACTAGGTAATAGGAGTGGAAGGATGATTCAAGAAAGAAAGGCAGAGAAGCATTTAGTATTATTAAAAATAATACTGTGCTTGGAAATGTTGTTGCTGATTAATCATCCATCTGTATCCACTCAGTGAAGGTCAGGTGTGCTGAGGGGGTGAGAAAAATGACGAGGATCCATCAGAGAAGATGGGTAATGTGGCATTTGAGTTGGGCCCTTAAAAGGATTAAAGAGGTTTTTTTCTTTTAAAGGTTTTTTTAAAATGTTTTTTTTTCTTTGAAAGAGAGAGACAGACAGACAGACAGACAGAGAGACAGAGAGACAGAGAAAGCACACATGAGCAGGGGAGGGGCAGAGAAAGTGGAGAGAGAATCCCAGGCAGGTTCTGCTCTGTCAGCTCAGAGCCCAACTCAGCCCTTGAACTCACAAACTCACAAAACATTAGATCATGACCTGAGCTGAAACCAACAGTCTGAGGCTTAACCAACTGGCCGACCCAAGTGCCCCTGACTGGAGAGGTTTTAAGAGGCAGAGAACTAGGGTAAAGTCCTTCCAGGCTAAGGGAAGGGGCCAGGGCCTAAGATACCCAAGGGAGAAGGACAAGTGAGGCACCAGGTGACTGACCACAGGGCTTGAATTCCACATAAGGGAGTGGGGAATTTATTCTGAAATAAAGTTGGAGACCCTCTGCTGTTTACTGAGGGAGGGGGTGCAAAATTTGTTATCGAATTTGTTATCTTCATTTTCATTTTCCCATCAGGGAAGGTGAGATTTGGAGACATTGGTGAGACCCCCAAGATCACAGGACATTTAAACAGGTGTGAAGGAGCCGTTCCTGCCCCCTGCCTCCTTGTCTATGCAGGAACATCACTCCTACTCCTGTTTTCCCTGCAGCTCAGGGAAACTAGGGGTTAACACTATGTGCCTGGCTGGCATCCGGAGTCAAATGCCTCATTTGCATATCTCTCTGGCCCACAGGGAGGGAACCCTCAGCATCCTCCCAGACTCTGTTCTAGCAAAGCTGGGACTGAAGGTGTTCACAGGCCCCAGTTCATCTGGGAGATGTATAACCATGCAGCTCTCCCTGAGCTGCCATTAGTGCTTTATCTGAAAAGGCCAAACAGTTCCTGCCCTGTAAATTATACCTCATTTCTTAAAAAAAAAAAATGTGTGTGGATGGAGAAGGGGCAGAGGGATGCATGGGAAGAGACACGGAAAGGGGGGCAGCAAAGAAGGATAATAGATAAAATAAATGGGTTTGGGGCATGCCTTTTGACTATTTTGCTTTAGTCTATTGATTTGGATTTTTCCCCCTTCCCTAGGAGTAATCAATTTTTCGGTGGATGGGCAGAATACAATAATTTCAAGCAAACTCTTCAAATGGGTTGTCATTAATTTGCCTTTTGCTGGTCCTTATTCACTCAGAGTAAGATGTGTTTTGCTTTCTCCAAACACTATTGGAGGAATACTCTGGGGATTTCCTGGGGCTGATTGGCACAGGGCAGGGAATGTGGGCTTAGGATGGGGCGAGCAGAGCTGGTGCCGACTAATGAAGGCACTGTGTTTGTTCATCTTTACAGAGTCACTTATTACCACTAATTGGGAGGGACAGTTCAAATAAGCACAGAGGAGCAGTTATCACATGAGCGTGACATGGTTTTAAAGAGAACTTCATGACTCCCTGAACTCCTGCCGCAGGCTGGCTGGACGCCTGGGCCTTGAGCCTCCACAGAGTGCAGGCTTTGTCAGGGCACCCCATAGAAGTCAGCAGCCTTAAGAAAGCTAGGTTTGGCAAGTCATTGCAGGGAGCCACAGACAGACACGCAGCTGCCTGGGACACTTAGAAAGTCAACAGCTGACGGAAGGGGAGGACTCTGAGTTTGGCTATAATGGACTTGAAGATGTGATTGGAATTAATTTGCAGAACATAGAGGTTGTTTTCTTTAAAGGGCCCAATTGGTTTTAAAGAACATTCATTTGTATCAGCATTAAAATATTAATAACTCAACTTACATCTCCTAGGGTTCTGCCACTGTATCTTTTGATTATTTCCCTTGTAAGAAAACATTAATTTCCTCTCCAGTCTGTTAAATCAATATGAGTGAATGTACCATGTCCATCTCAATAGTATGGCCAATATTTCCCAATTATTTGGTTGCATTTGTGCAAAGCAATTAGTCATTAGTCAATGCTATCAAAAAAAACTCCTGGATTTTCCAGAGCTCCACAAAGAAGTAGTGTCCCCAATCCTTTCATTCTACAAAAGTTGTAGTGCCTACAATGAACCAGGATCCACTTTAGGAACTGGGTAGGAACTGGGGACACAGCCATGAAGGAAATGAAGTCCCTCCTATCCTGGGTTTTCAAATTTAGTTTCCTGTTTGTAGATTCCAGAAATACAAAACCTTCTGATTCAAATTATAATCCTGTCCCAAGGATGTGTGTGAAAGACTGACTATTGTCAACTGAGAAAATTTGTCATAAGTCAAAGTCCTGGTGCCAAGGCATGGCACCTTTCCTTGGGGCTGGTTTCATAACCACTCTCTTTTGGTTCATGGTTGTTCTCATGATTCATAAAAACTACACACATACACATACACACAATCATCGTCATCATCATCATCATCATTATCATCATCATCACACATACACACATATCCAACTTATAGATAGTAGCATCTTAGGAAGGAAAAAAAGTCATTTCCTTTCTCCTGGACACTAAAAATTGTATTATCTATTTATGACAGAGGCAGATGGTGTGTATCTAGGCTTCCACTTAGAAAGTATTTTCAAGAAGGTGACTGACCTTCCCCAGTGAGGAGAGCAGATCTAAAAAAGGAGCATCAGTTTATGAAATTCATTTTAGCATTCTGGCAAACCTTTGCATTTGTTTTGAAATTTGAATAATGAGCTATTAAATCAGACTAGTGAGTAAGCAGCCGAATGCTGTCCTGGAGAGACTTAGTACTTAACAAGAAACTAGGTTTGGGTTTCTCAGCCTGAAAAATAGGAAATTATTTGCTGGGCAATACATTCCATTTTAGATTTCCTGTGATATATTAAGAAAGAATTTGTTGTTCATTGATACCTTCCAAGAGACCTCAACGTAGGAAAAACAATGCCCCCTTCACTTCTGCATGAATGCATTTGGTTCTTTTCTTCACATCTGGAAGTCATTTATTTTGCCCTGAGACATCTGCAGGGGCTGTTGACATACAATGAAGGCAGCAGAGCTGGCAAGCATGGTGAGACCTTGGACCATCATCACTCTTGGTGAGGCCTGGCTTTGTTGGAAGCAAGAAGAGAACCCACTTCTCCACTGGGTGATGAGTACAGGTTGACCAATTAAGAAGCCAGTTGAATAAGCCTAAAATGCCTTTGCAGTGGGGGTTGGTGAGGGGGGGGTGGAATTTATGTTGCGAAAATGAATCCTTAATTTTAAGACCTGAAAGGAAAACGTCTGGCTCAGCTCTCTGTGGGATTTCTTTCTTAACGGGCCCGAGCACAAAATGTCTTTTTGTAGAATGTATATGTGTATATGACTAGATGTGTAACACTGAAATCTGTTGTTTTAAAAGAACTCCATGTGATGGCTGCTTTGGTCCCTTTTGTATTCTCGTAGGTCAGAAGAAGTCCTTGGAATCCACCACCAACAAATGTTTGAGGGAACATATCGGGAGCACCAAGCTGGGTGCTTTGGAGAGGCAAAAAGCATCTGTTGATGAAGCCAGCCTGAGGTTCCACCTCTGCTTTTGTGAAGAGCAGAGCATATGAAACTAGCCCACACTCCTAGGCCACAGGCTAAACTGTAGGGCTGTGCCATGTTGAGAATGAGCACGGTGCTCCAAATGCAGAATGAAGGATGTAGGAAAGGCCTCATTGATCTCACATCAGCATCCCATTCTCTGAAATACCTAAAATGCCACCTTAGAACTTTATGGGAGTAGTAAGCAAAGCCCTCTCCTGGCAGACTTATTTAACCGGCCAGTCCCCCTGTGAGGGGCCATTTTTGGAGCTGCTAGGAGTTCAGTGGGCACCTCTAGCCATCCAAGTAGCTTGATAGGAAGGAGGGAAAGAGGAGAGAGAGTGAGAATTTAGGGCTATTTAGAGCTGGAGGTTGGGAAGGGAACTCCAAAGACTGGCTCGGCCTGCTACATAACTATAACAAGGACCTGCCCTGCTGAGAACTCAAGAAAAGGGCAGTAGTGGCTGAAGAGAAGGAACAGAACTGTGAGATGGGATTGTTCCCCATAAAGCTGAATCCTTTTAGGCTCTCACGGGGCACACTGAAGGGAGGAGGGTGGGGAAGCAGCAATAGGATGCAGTTATGGTTGTGGGGTACAGGATGCCTATGATAGCGGCAGAAAGAAGCCACATAGGATAACATAGCACCTTGTGGAGCCAAAGAGTGAGACATGGAGTCTGGTCCACACAGTGAGGAGTGTGCCTTGGACTAAAGCTAATGTGATGAGGTAATAGCCCCTAATATTAATAATTGAAACATTTGCCTTGAAACCCAAGATTCTTCTTCCAGCCCTGAGAGAGAATTCCTGTTCTTCTAAACCAGAAAACAGATCTACAAATACTGCCCACTGGGCAATGACAGGAGAGGGAGAGAGGGAGCTGATGGCCGTGGCCCATGACAGAAAGATTCATAGGCCTAACTCGCAGCATTTTCCTGCTCTGGGAGAGAAGATAAAAGCTACCCTGACTTAAGCACGTGTTGGAGGGAAGGATGAGCCACAGGGATAAGACACAGAGAGAGAACTCCAGAACAGGCTTCACTTCCATAGACATGCTGAGTAGTTGCAAGGAATTCATTCATCCATTCATTTAACAAATATTTATTGAGTGCCTAGGACATGGTAGCAAGTGTTAGGGCATTTGGGACAAGTCTATGAACCAAACAGATAAAGATCTCTGCCCCCATGGAGCTTACATCCCAGGAGGGAAGACAGAGAGTAAACAATAAACATAAATAAAGTGTAGAGTCTCTCAGAGGGTAAAACATAAGAATAAAAGAAAAGCAGAAAGAGGGCAGGGACCAGAAGTACATAGGTGAAGTTATAATTTAGCATGGTGATGGTGAGCCTCACTGAACCAGATTACAGCCAAGACATGAAAGCATTGAGGGAACAGGTCAGGTAGGCAGTGTGGCCCTCATAGCTCATCACAGCTGTCCAGTAAGGTGCCTATTTCTGGGAGATGGTTCAGCCATGGCCTACTTTGGAATGAAACTTGTCTGTGTGCTCCAGATTCTTTTCAGCAATCTGCAACCCATTCTGTGAAAGCCACCACCTTTGGCCAACCCAGCACACATCAGGGTGAAGAGAGAAGATGGGGATTATTTGAGAAGGTGACATGAGGTTTAGAAAGCCTTGATAATGATCAACATGGCATGACACAGAAACACGTGACAAACTTGCCCACTGAGCTAGTACAACAGTGGAACCCTCCACCAAAGTGGATTCCTTCTACTTCAGAATATCACCCAAAACCCAGCCCCAAATGAGCTGTCAGATAACCAGGTGTTTCTTCTTTATTGAGTTTATATTTTACAGCTGACTGTCACCAGAACTGAGCCTACATCTTGTGATAACTTTCTAATTTTGCTTTTACTTTTTTCAGGCTTATTTCATTTTGACCATTGAATCATTATGTTTTCTATTAATTACACTTATTAATACTTTTCTTGTTAAAAGTTTTGTCAGTTACTCTATTTATGAAGTCACAAGTTCACTAGAAATAAAGCAGGGTATAAGTAACCCCCCAAATGGATAGGATTTATGAAACTCTTTTATCTCCAATTTTATGAGATTACCTTGATTTTGAAATCTGCTCCCAACAAAATTACCACAATCTAGAAATTCAAACTTTATGGCCTAGCCTGTCACTCATAGGCAAGCAGCCTGGTAATTGGTATGACCAGGTGTCTGAATACCTGGCTTAGAACATGTAGCCATGGGAGAAGTGTCTGTGTTCATGCATGTACACACACACCTATGTCCATCCACATTGTAGCTTGTCCTCTTTATGAGTCCTCAAGAATATTTCAGTCTTTCTACTTCCCTTATTTGGAAACAACCCCAAAGCTAATATCTCCAAGAGCTGCGATTTGGTCCCCAGAATCATGAATCCCAATTTCCCATAAGCCCTTGTCCTTTGCTGCTAGGAAGATTCTAGCAGAGGTAGAAAGCATTTCTTGGTAATTTTACAACAATCATTTCATGTCTGTCCATATCTATCCAAAAGACCAGTTCAGTGGTTAAGAGTGTGGTTTGGGATATTCATGACCTCAGAGGTATATATCTAAATGGATTCCCACCCTCTCTTTGCCCTCCCCATTTTATGATCATTACTTTTTCAGGGCACTGAAGGTAAGGTAGAGAAAACAAAGACTAATCGGGATCCAATGGTGTTATAATGCCTTCTAGCATGGGGGGATTTGGACAATTGGAACCTAGCTCATAGGAAACACATTTCATCAAGGGTTATACAGATCAAAAGCTCTCTTCCCTTTGCAGATACACTATCCCCAGTCATGTTCATGACAAGCCATGGAGCACAGGTAGAATTAGCAGAGGCTCTTTCTGTAATTTAGAGGAAGGCAAGGAAAAATAAAATTAAATTTTTTAAAAATAAGATAAAAACAGAGAGGGAGGCAAATCATAAGAGACTTCTAAGTACAAAGAACAAACTGAGGGATGCTGGAGGGTAGGTGGGTGGGGAATATGGAAAATGGATGATGGGCGTTAAGGAGGGCACTTTTCAGGATGAGCACTGGGTGTCATATGTAAGAAATGAATCACTGGGTTCTACTCCTGAAGCCAAGACTACATTGTATGTTAACTAACTTGAATTTAAATTAATTTAAAAAAAAATTAGCAGAGGCCTTCATTCCCAAGTTGACCTCTTTTCTTTTGTGCACTCAGTATCATATTCTGTAAAGCACCACTCTCAAGCCCTTAGATGTTCCTAATGAATACTCTCTTACACATCTTGGCACCAAAGATATTATTTTAGTCTTTCTTTATATCCAGAATCAGTAGGTCTCATTGAACCATGAAGTCAAACTGTCTGTGATGGGAAAGAAGACAAGATGGCCAAAGGTGAAGGAAAGCGAAAAATATTAATGAATAAATGTGACCCTTGCCACGTATGCAGGGAGTGGCCCAGCTCTTCCAGTTCTGGCCAAAGGCCCCCACTGCTGTTCTAGATGGGAGGACAGTGCCTCCTTGCATCCCACCCTTTACAAGCTCCATCTCCTCATGTGTAAATTTGGGAAAGCATTATTTATATATATAAAAAAAAAAACTGTGGTCAGGATTAAATGAGAGAATACATGTAAAAGTCTAGCACTTTGCCCACCACATAGCCAAATTTAAAAAAATGGTGGTGGTAGAGGCACCTGGGTGGCTCAGTTGGTTAAGCATCTGACTTCAGCTCAGGTCACAATCTCACAGTTTGTGGGTTTGAGCCCCGCATCAGGCTCTGGGCTGACAGCTCGGAGCCTGGAACCTACTTCGAATTCCTCTCTCTCTACCCCTTGCCTACTCACACTCTGTCTCTCTCCTCTCTCTCTCTCTCAAAAATAAACATTAAAAAAATTTTGTTAATAAATAAAAATAAAAAATGGTGGTGGTGATGATGATAGTGAGTGGAAGGCAATTTTAATTAATTTTTAATGTAATTGTTTAATACAATTCAATGAAGCTTTATTAAGCACTTCCCCAAAATGTCTGTGGGTGCATGTGGGGAAGACTGCACTAATTAGGAAAACCCTAGACTAAATAAGAAGGTGTGGCCCCATGGACAGGCATCTCAATGTTTTCTGTCGTCTAGCAGTGAGCTGTTAATCCCCTGTAACCCTCATCTCCCACCTAAAAATGGGATTGGCGATATCTTTCCTATCCTACCTCATAAATCCTATATGAAGAGATGCAAAAGTGAATTGCATAATCCTTTGTACCCTAAACAAAACAAAGCAAAACCACAAGACAGACATCCGCCTTCAGTGATGGAATGATGGTATATGTAGAATAATATGTGACTCCATGCTGAGAGTTCTGTGGTAAACTGTGCTTTCCTCAGCCAATCTAAGCATTTGAGTATGGGGGACCATACCAGACGTCTCTTATCCTTGGAAATAGACTTTTCCAGGTGTTCAAATTCAATTTCAACAAATATTATTGAGTGCCTACTATGTGCCAGGCACTACAAAGCCAGCACTGTGCCCTAGAATTGTTGGAGGCAATGAGAATGTTCTGTATCTGCACAGTCTTGATACAGAAGCCACTAGCCCATGTGGTCATCGAGCATTTAAAATGTGGCTTATATGACTGAGGAACTGAGTTTTTAATTTTGTTTAATAACAATGAATTTTAAATTAAATCCAAATGGCCACATGTGACTAGTGACCGTCATGGAAAATGCACAAGTAGGCCCTGCAGATTTGGCAATGAACAAATGAGCTGAAAGTCTTTGCTTTCTTGAAGCTTATATTCTAGAGAGAGGGGAGTGGGGACAGACAAAAAAAATAATAAGTAAAACACATTGTGAGTCAGGGAGTGAAAAGTGCTATAGGAAAAAAATAATAAAGCCGAAAGAGAGTCAGGAAAGGTCAGAATTCTAAAAGGAGTAATGTACTTAACTGTTTCCATATCCTGTAAAGTGAACCTCTCGAACTTTACATCAGGTAACGCCTAAAGCAAACTGTAGAGTCCAGAGCATGTAGATTTTTTAACACATCCAGGAATCAGGTGTCTGATTCGGATGGTTGCTTCTATCCTTCTGACTCTGTACTCAAAATACACCACTTCTCACTTGGCACAATCATCAGGAATAATGTGTAGCTTAATAGAACTTCTCCATTAAAAGGTTTTGGAAATAATATATGAAATTAATGGTTTACAAGAATAGTTTTAGACACTTGAAAACATAGCTAACCTAAAGACCTTCAATGCACCATGAATACATTCATTCCCTGACTAAAAATGAATCCCAAAATTGGTTTTGATTTTTATTTAAAATTCAAATGTCTGATGTCCTTAAATTGAACAAATGATATTTAAAAATATCCATATCAGCCTCCAACATCTGCAGATTGCGATTTGCATTTGGAAATTGGCTGCTTGAAATGAACGACATGAGCACTGCCACTCTTCCCTGCCTCCCTCCAGTTAGTTAATGAAATGCGAGAGGTCAACCCTTTGTCCTTAAATTAGTTCCCATAAAAATCTTTTTGTACTTTGCAGCTTGTTATGATGTCTTAAGGCTGAAGGAAACGTTGCCATTAATTATGTCTTTGTTGAATATGGATATCTATTCAGAGTTAGTTGAACAGTTTCAAACAAAATTAGCATCTAGCGACACTCAGGCCAGCTTTGGGTTGGTTATCAGGAATATTTTTCTTTTTTTTCCTTTAAAAATTTTTTTTAAATAGCTAAGAGAATGCTCTTCAGCAAGTGTGTATTATCTAATATATTCAGCCTTCAGTTGCTACTTTTTTCCAGATGAAGATGAGCTTAATTGAGGTTGTCCTTTTAAGTTTGTAGAGCCCTCCAACATCTCACACAAAAGCATCTAGAGGCTTTTCATTTGTCTTGAGTATGTTTCAGATGTACAAATATTATTTACTTTAAACTCCAAATCAAAAGGTGCACCGTAACTATTTTAAATAAAACATTAGTCAAGGCTGAAATATATATAAATTCAAAGCAAGCCTTTTTTTGAAAAAAAAAAAAAAAAGAATCATTTATGGGAAAGGAGCTCAGTTAACAAATTTTAGAATACATGTGGGAGAAACTGTTTAGCAATGCACTTCAAGCAAGTACTTAATAAAGGAATTTATTTTGAGCCCTCCAAAGATAAATATTACAAACCCACTCTACAGCTGAGCTATGAAGTTAGCTTCCTGTTTCAGACGCTTCAAAACATTTGCTTGAATAAGATGGGGTAAAGCTTGATTTTGAAGAAGTGAAGTTGATCAGTGAAATGTACCCAGTGTGTTTGACCACGGGGCATTTTGAAGAAATGTAGAAAAACATTCAGCCCCAGGCTCAGCTCCGTAAAAACCTGTTTGTAGTACGAGGGTTGTGAAGGCTGATGAGTGGGATTCCAGCCCTTGGAAGGAAACCCTATTTTGTGAGCATTTAAATCAACACATTGGAAATGATAATACATCTAGGGAAGATGGTAGAAACTGAAAAATAGAAGGAGATCTCTTTCTGTTTCTAATAAAAGAAAAATAAAGCCCCAAGTAGTACACAAAGTAGCTTAACTGGTTTTGGAATAAAATTCTCAAACCCAGAGAAAGCCAATAATTCCCCATTGTAGGAAAGACAAAGAGTATGAATCTTTTTTTTTTCCTCAATAAGGGACTTGTTTAATATCTCAAAAATATATTCTAGTGATTTTTATTTTCTTTCACTTTCCTCCTGCTTCTTTTCTGAATATGGAACCATAGTGTCCCTTGTTGTGAAGCATTCCCAGGAAGAGGCGCTAACCTTGTATCGCTTTTAAGTGAAATATACATTTTTCATTTTAAATGGGAGCTCATAATGACATTGTGTAGAAGGGATTCCAGGCACCACCACCACCACCCCCCTCCCCGATTATCACCATGTCTCCTTGAGCTGCACCTCTGGAAAAAAAATGTGAAGAAGGTAGCCCTCTGGAATGAATAAATTCTGTAGCTGCCTGTAATTATTTATTAAAATAGATTAAAGAAATAGGCTAAAAAGGAATCTGTCACCCATGTTGGAGATAGCATAATAAGAGGACACAGAAAGGGAAAATTAACACCAGGGAGGAAAGAATGTTAGATATGTGTGTTCAAGAATACAGCCATCTCTGCATTGTTGGCTCACACGCAGACACACTCCTCGGTTTTCATTTGGCCCGGTGGGCTTTGCTGATGAAAATGTGGGTTACAAATACGGATGTGTATGTCTCTAATTAACATTAGAATTGAGTGGTAAACATAACCAGGAGAGAATTCCAGAGATGGATGGACTAAAAGAGAAGCCAGTGTATTGAGGGGGAGGGGAAGGAGGCGGGTTCCAGAGAAGAAATCGGTCAGCCCTTGTTCAGATGGGCTTAATTTTGTCACTTGAGTCAAAATTGGAAACCCGTTTTCTAGTACAATTGCTTCTGTGTTTAGTGGGCACTGTACTTACAGGCTCCTTCTATTGAGGGAGAATTTTATAAACTTAGCACACCATCATCAAACCATCTTGGGGGTCAACTTTCCACTTGTGCCTTTAGCTCTTACACAAGTACTTTTATAGTGTCTTCTAATATATAGGCTTTATCTTCGGTTCGGAGAAGAGCTTTTAAACTTAATCCCTCGCTGGAGTACTAATTTGTTTCTTCATCCTTAAAACATTACTTGCGATTAACTTTCATCACATGCACTAGATTTTTTTAAATACAGACCCTCAAAAAAAGTAGGTTTGTGTTCAGTTTTTGTTTTCTTTTGCTTTGTTGCTGTTGTTTGTGATGGCTAGGTGTGGGTACAGTGAGGGGGAGAAATATTGATTATAGATGCTGGTATTATTCATGTATTTCTTCTTTTTTTAAGTCAAAAAGATGTAACTAGAAATTATATTTGTGGAGAGTTGCCTTAAAACATTTCAAATCATATTTGACTAAAGAAAACAAAACTACCACCTATTTTTTTTAAAAAAAGAAGATTTTAAAGATATGCTTTAATATGCCACAACTTATTTTTCCTTTTTTTTTTTTTTTTTTGTTCTGGCTTATTTCATGCTATTTGGGTGTAATATTATTCCATGATGTTTATGTAAGAAAAACAATATACTGCATATGTTATAGAGAAGAAAGCTTTTTCTAGGAAAATGAACACTTTTCCTTTTCTTGGGATTTTGGTAATGATTTATCAAAGTAACAAAATGACTCATCGGTAAGGCTGTGTTATCTTTAAAAACAATCTGTGTTTTACTTCCTTTCATACTTATAAGCTAATGTAACAAAGATATTGCAGAGACAAAAAATGCATTAGAATCCTTTAACCATATGAATACTTATGAATTTTATTGAAGCTCATATGTAACCACTTCTTAACCCCATTTAATAAACGTGTGCTTTTTCTTAATATTTATTTGATGCTCAGCCTCCAAGATTGTGTCCACAGAAAATTTACATTTTCTATATAATATCTGCTTTTCCTTGTTAATTTGTTAGGGGTGGGGAGAACACGTATGAACATACCCAGAGAAATGCTTTGAATTTATTCCCCTGAATGGAATACATGTTACATGTAGAGAGCACGGGCACTTCATTTACACGTGAACAGAAAGCAGAGACCTCCAGTGTCTCCGTTCAGAAAATGAAAAGAACTTATAAAAATGTACAGCTGGAAATGTCATTCCAGTGGATCTCCCCACCACAAAGTTATTACCATTCATTAGCTTTACCAATATTGTGCTTCTGTTTATCTGTCCATTACCATCTTAACAAAGTAAATCATTCCTGTTCTGCCCAGATCACATTTCTTCCCCCGCCCTCAGAAAACCAACATTTGTTACCCATAAACAGGGGACGCTCGCTCAGTGATAAGTATAATAGCTTAAATTGAATTTTCCTCTGAATGATTTAGTGAATTCTAGAACACATTTTTACTTTGTTGTTTAGACTCAAGAAGGCATAAAATCTCCACCATCTATTTATCATGTAGTTATTTTAATGTAAACATGTGTCCATTTAGATGAAGTGTTTCCATTATTAAGCTAATTCTGACGTGTCTCAGATAGACCATGAGAAGGGAGCTCAACTCTTGCTGATGGGGGACCGAAATCTGTCTCTGCTCAGCCTGCTGTCAGATATGTCTTCATTAGTTTTTTGTCATTCACTGATGGCAAATGCTGTATAAATGGAATGACGATCAGGTCCGCCTTGATAACTTGTCTTATCTCATTAGTTTTCACATCAAAGTTAATCAGCAATGTGAATTGTAATTGCTAGAGGAGACAATGCGTAGATCACTGGTCGTTTTTTTTTCCCCCCTGTATGGCATCTTGAAACATCAGCAGGCTGGTTGGAGCAGATAGGCTCGGAAGGAAAATGATGTGGAAGGCATAATAAGCAAGCTGCTCAGAATTAATGAGCTAACCCAATAAGAAAAGAATGGCCAATCAATGTGAGTTGGGCAAATATAATTTAGAAATAATTGCTTGATTGGTTGCCTATAGTAGACTGATTTGACCACACACAAGGATTAAGAATTAAGATGTCAAGGCAAAAAATAATTTGGCAACTGAGGGCATGTAATTTTTTGTTTCCTTCCCTTTATGATTGAAAGAGATGGGTGTTTGATATGCTGTTCACCAGAATGAAAACATTAGACACCCTCTTGTTCTCTTTCTGTTCCCCTCACAATGCAGGCCTATTCAGAACACAATTGTGGTACTCCTGGACAGGACAGGAAGAAGGTGCGGATTAAGAGAGAGGGGGAGAGAGAAAGAGAGATAGAGAGAGTTCCCATTTATGGCAGTGATGCCCGAAGGATTAGTACAAGGTGCTTGCATCTGCGCTGAGCTGCAACATCATTTGGAGGCATGGCCAAGTGATAGATGTGGATGTTTGCAAAATACATCGATCGTCTTTCTTAGGCCCAAAGAGTTCTCACATCCTACATGTTCCCAATGCAATTTTCCCCTCAGCTATTCACCAATTAGTAAAGGGCCTTTGCTATATTCTTCTGTCTAAACTATTGGGGAGGTTCAGCCAGAAGGTAAATTTGCTTTGATCTACATTACACCTAATTGAGTCACCAGCAATGTCTCTATCCCAACATCAAGAAATGTGAAAATGTTAGATTATTTCACTGGGGATTAAACCTAATTTTCGCGTGTTCTGCATTAACCTATTAGGCTGGCTAATCTGCATTGCTAATGTGGCTGAGGCAGCTGTCACAGCTAAAGAAAAACATGATCATGCAATCCTTGAATGAATGATTCCCGGCCTGATTAGTCTTAGTGAAGTTAGCTGAGCCCTGGTGATAAGGAAGGAAAATTCCCAGGTTGCCAATAGCTTTGAAAATTATCAGACTGTAGGCAAAAATATACCTCATGATTCACAGGCTTCGGTCCAAACGCCGAGTTGAGTGACATTATTTAAGACTGACTAAGGCTAACTCGAATTGTCACTCGCATAAATGTTTGTGTTTATTTTAAGGGACTAATGTAATGGATGCAGATTTAAATGCTAATAGAAGCCAGCCAGACACATAAAACCCCAGGCGTTGTTACTCTGTTGGTCTTTTATTAACACAGATTAAATTGTAATATTTTCTAGATAAATTGGCAAAATCAGGAAGATGCATTGCCCCCCAGAACGCTGGATAAGAATGACTCTTGCAAGACTTCTAGTTTTCTCATGGATGCACAGGGCGGGTTTATGCTGTCACTACTCTCCTTCATTGTTGTTGCTGTTTTTTTTTTTTAAGAAAATTAGGAGAAGATATATATTTATAAGAATGAAAATTAATTTCTGCTCATTGGCCATAGCCACTCTCTCTGCCTGCCTACTTAATCGCAAAGGCTAAGCATGTGTTTTTCCTCACCCCTGTACTTTGTTCGCTTGGAGACAGTCTTCACTACAATGAAGACTTTGCCTGCATCTTTCTATTTGATTTCAAAGGCAAGAGAGCCACCATTATGGGTAGGCTTCAGAAGTGGAAAATGTTCAAGGGACTTTGGCAGCAGCAAACAGACCTAGGAGTCCATTTAATCCAATTACCGGTTGTGCACAATGGGCCTGCACAACCCACTGTGGACAGAAGTTTCTACTTTGTTCCCATTAGCCAAGAATCAGTTATCAGAAAAGTGGAATTCTGCCCCATCAGATTGCCCAGAAAATCAACAGAAAATAAGTGAGGAAATAGTCTAATGTGTCAATATTTATCTTTTGGCCCTAATTGGACTTGTTGAGCATGCAGAGTTGGCAGCTCTGGTTCAGCTGTGTGCTCTTGATTGCTCCTCCCATTGGGTAGGCACTGTAGCCACCACACAGGGTAATGACATCTCAAAGGCCAAGAGCACTGGCTAGAGAGTAAAGGCATTTTAAAGGTCCAAGAACTCTGGATTGGAAAGCCAAGGAGAACCCAAGGAGGAAGGTAGACCCTAGCAAATTGCAAGGCATTTGTGACCAAAATGGGGTGTCCTTTCCCACGCAGGTTCCTGGGACATAGTACATTGTCCTCTGGTTTTCTAGGAAGCTCAGCTGGCTTTAAGCCCCTGGGAGTGAGGCCTTCCTCTTTGCTCTTGTTGCCTATCGTTGGTTGCAAAGTGTTAATGTCTACCATACTCTTCAAATTGCCCTTAAAAATGATGGTAATCAAAGTCATTGTAGCTAACAATATTTGAGCACTCACTATATACCAGATATTATTCTACACATTGGATATATGATTTCCCTGAAGCCCCACAAGATGACTCCTATCATGAGGCCCATTTCACAAATAAGCAGGTGAAGCCCCAAGAATAACTCACCCAAGGTCACTTAGCCATTGGCTATAGATCCAGGCCTTGAACCTAGGTGGTCTGACTCCATGATCCTAATTACCACTAGGCCCCAGAGTCCAGGCCCTGATTGGAGAACAGTTTCTCTTTACATGTTTCATCCCAAGTACCTGGCTTGCCTAAGCACCGACCAGAGTCCCCTTCTCTGGAGACCTTCTTTCCAGACGGTGACTGGTCTCTCTCTCTCCCTATCCTGAAAAGCCCGAGTCTATAACAATGGTATAAATAGTGTATAATCTCTTGCTTATGGTCCCATTGGCCAAGTGTTTCCAATTGCGCATTCCACTCAGTCCTCACAGCATCTTTTCACGGAAGGAGGAACTTGACACAGTGACACTTGAGTCCCGAGTCAGCAAAATTACTGCCTAGGAGTCAGGTCTCTGTAACTTATCTGAATCATGGGCAATGCCTATGAACTGACCCCCTTTCCCTCGCTCAGCTGAAAAGCAACCCCCTCCCTGGTTGTCCGAGATGAGCTGTGGTTCCCGATTCATTCCAAGAAGATAGCAAATGGATCTAATCACAAAGCACAGCACACACGGAATTGGCCATAGACAGACACAGAGCCACAATCTCTTCTATAACCAGCCTATTGCACAAAGTTAACGGGCTTTTTTCTTTCTAGCTGGATCTGATAGCATCCTGGGAAGTCTTTGTATCGCTTGATATCACAGGATCACAATACCAGTGTGGGAATGGTAACAAACCTGGTGCTATGAATTCTTGATATTATCTTTTAGAAAATTAGATCTGCCTTCCTTATGAATAGCAGAGTTAAGAAATCTGAGACAAATTCTTTCTTTAAAAAAATATTTCTTTGAATTCTATATTACACGTAGGTTATTTTCTCTTTCTACCAATTCTACTGGGTTCATTCTTTCTCTGACAATGTGTTGTGCCATCACCATGCCAAACATATTTTTGACCTCCAATAAGAGCTTCCCAGAGAGACAATGAGGGTCATTAACATTGGCATGATCTCAGTGCCAGTTGCATGGCTGTGAGATACAAATTTATTCTTTTATAGTTCTGGAGGTCAGATGTCAAAAATGAGAATTAGAGAACTGAAACCAAGGGATCAGTTGGCCTGGATTTCTCCTAGAGGTTCCAGGGGAGAATGCATTATTTGCCTCTTCCAGATTTTAGAGGCTGTAGCATTCCTTGGCTCATAGATTCATCACACCAAGCTCTGCTTCTGTCTTCACATCCCCTTCTCTCCCTCTTATAATGACCACTGTGAATGCATTGACACCTGGCGAATCCAGGATAATTTCCTCATCTCAAGATCCTTAACTTGATCTTATCTGAAAAGTCCCTTTTGCCATTATAAAGTAACATTCATAGGTTCTGGGCATCAAGACTTGGGCCTCTCTAGGGAGCCATCATGCAGCCCACCACAATATGCAGTAGATTCTGGGAAGAGAGGTGAAGTGCTTGTAAATCACTCATTTATTCATTCATTTGTCCATCTGCAAATATTGACTTCTGGGCACTGTGCAGGAGCAGGACAGTTTCACATTGGAGTATTGGATCTAGCAAGTGAGCTTGCCACCCACTAAACAATCACACTCAATGTGAGTTCATTTCTGTTGGGGTGCAAGCAGGAAAGGAACAGTCAAGAGGAGAGATGACAGGGGAGGTAGAACTAATCCAGTCTGGGGTGAGTACTGGTGTCCAGAAAGTGTTCCTTGGGAAGATGACATTTTAGCCAGGAACTGAGGGAAGCAGAGGACTTTGCCAGAGGAAGAAGCAGGGAAAGGTGAAAAGCCACAAAGACAAACTGGACATCCAGACCTCAAATAATTGTCAGTCTAGAAGAGAGGTGTTTAATTGCAGTGACAGTGGTTTTACTTTGTCTGATGCAGTCAAATTCAAGGTCCCTTTTGTGAGTGAGCATCAGTTTTTGTGTTATTTCCTAAAAGGGCAAGGGATCCCTGGAGCTGGCAGGAAGGTAGGGCTTGTGTGTGTTTAACAGAAAAGGAGGCAGAAAGCTTCCCCAGTTTTTCAGTTCTTGAGTCCCAGCTCTTGTCTGAGGAGAAGCAGCCTTTTGTTGTGTTTATTCCACTCAACTGCAGAGTTAAAATTGGTGCAGAGTCAATTGGGTCCTCTTCCTAGAAGGGCCAGGTATACAGCAGTTTCTGACAATCCAGCTTCCCTCCCTTCTGATTGGACTTAGTGGTTGCATAATATCCATGACCAAAATGTTCTATTGTAAGGTTACTTATACAGCCTCAGGATAACCCCTCCTCACAGGATGTTATTCATTACAAAGGAAACAGTAAATTCATGGTGAGGAAGCCTAGTAGGCAATTCTTTAACCAAGTGATCAGAATGATCACAACCAGTAATTGGACTGGATATCACACACCTCTTTTTTTTTTAAGTTTACTTATTTATTATGAAAGAGAAAGAGAGAGAGAGCAGATCAGGGGAAGAGAAAGAGGGGGAGAGAGAGAATCCCAAGCAGGCTTAGCACCCACAGCAAGGAGCCTGATGTGGGGCTCTAAGTCATGAACTATGAGATCATGACCTGAGTCAAAACCAAGAGTGGGATGTTTAGCCTACTGAGCCACCCAGGTGCTTAGTGCACCTCTTTATAGGATGCAGTGAAAAGCATACAACAACCATTCTGGGGTCTTCCTGTCTGAAATACAATGCCCTTAATGTAATCATGAGAAACATCATGTGAACTCAAATTGAGGGAGATTCCACAAAATAGCTGACTTGTACCCTTCAAAACTATCAATATCACAAAAGATACATCTATTCTTTGTCTCTATAGATTTGCCTATTCTGGGTACTTAATATAAATATGTAGTTCCTCGTGATTGGTTTCTTTCATTTAGCATGATGTTTTAAGGGTTTGTAGCACATATAGTACTTCATTTCTTTTTTTTGACAAATAATATTCTGTTGCATGGATACATCACACTTTGCTTATACATTCATCAATTGATGGGCATTTGGATTGTTTCTGCTTTGTAGCTATTATGAACATTAATATGCAAGTATATAAACAGAGATTTCATTTATCCTGGATGTATAGGTAGGAGTGGAATTTCTGGTCATATGCTAACTCAATGTTTAACCTGTTGAGGAACTGTCACACTGTTTTCCACAGTGGTTGTACCATTTCACATTCCCACCAACAGTGTATGGACGGTTCCAATTTCTCCACGTTCTTGCTAACACTTGCTATTGTCTTTTTTATTTTAGTCACCGTAGGAATTTTGAGCTGGTAACTCATTGGAGTTTTGATTTTTTATACTATTCTCAAAATTTTTCTCTAAGTCTGAAATTGTGTCAAAACAGAAAAAGAAAAGAAAAATGTCCCATACCATAATTACTCTTAATGAAGGGACTTTGGAGAGAAATCCTTTCTTTTTCTTAGGCTGAGCTGATGAACCAGCAAATAGAACCTGAGGACAAAAGTGGAGTCAGCGACCTGAGTCCTAGAAATTTGGATACTTCCTGGTTCAGTGTTTCTATTCATTCATTCAAAAAACATTTATCAAACCCCAGTTAAAATCAGTTAATAAGATGAGTACAGGGAAATGTGTACTGTTGTCCTTCTCATGTAAAATCGAACTGCATTTGAAGCTTCTTCCTGATAGGAATTGAAAATAACACATTTGCAAGTGCAATAGATGCATACCAAGTACCAAAAGCTACATTGTAATCATCAGCACAGCGTGGTATTGGCACAAAAACAGACACATAGACCAATGGAATAGAATAGAGACTCCAGAATTGGACCCACAAAAATATGGCCAACTAATCTTTGACAAAGCAAGAAAAGATATCCAATGGAAAAAAGACAGTCTCTTTAACAAATGGTGCTGGGAGAACTGGACAGCAACATGCAGAAGGATGAAACTACACCACTTTCTTACACCATTCACAAAAATAAACTCAAAATGGATGAAGGACCTGAATGTGAGACAGGAAACCATCAAAACCCTAGAGGAGAAAGCAAGAAAAAACCTCTCTGACCTCAGCTGCAGCAATTTCTTACTTGCCACATCTCCAAAGGCAAGGGAATTAAAAGCAAAAATGAATTATTGGGACCTCATCAAGGTAAAAAGCTTCTGCACAGCAAAGGAAATAATCAACAAGACTAAAAGGCAACCAACAGAATGGGAAAAGATATTTGCTAATGACATATCGGACAAGGGGCTAGTATCCAAAATCAATAAGGAGCTCACCAAACTCCACACCTGAAAAACAAATGATCCAGTGAAGACATGGGCAGAAGACATGAATAGACACTTCTCTAAAGAAGACATCCAGATGGCCAACAGGCACATGAAAAGATGCTCAACGTCACTCCTCCTCAGGGAAATACAAATCAAAACCACACTCAGATATCTCCTCATGCAAGTCAGAGTGGCTAAAATGAACAAATCAGGAGACTATAGATGCTGGAGAGGATGTGGAGAAACGGGAACCCTCTTGCACTGTTGGTGGGAATGCAAACTGGTGCAGCCGCTCTGGAAAACAATGTGGAGTTTCCTCAAAAAAGTAAAAATAGAGCTACCCTATGACCCAGCAATAGCACTGCTAGGAATTTACCCAAGGGATACAGGAGTACTGATGCATAGGGGCACTTGTACCCCAATGTTTATAACAGCACTCTCAACAATAGCCAAATTATGGAAAGAGCCTAAATGCCCATCAACTGATGAATGGATAAAGAAGTTGTGGTTTCTATACACAATGGAATACTACGTGGCAATGAAAGAGAATGAAATATGGCCTTTTGTAGCAACATGGATGGAACTGGAGAGTGTTATGTAAATGAAATAAGTCATACAGAGAAAGACAGATATCATATGTTTTCACTCTTATGTGGATCCTGAGAAACTTAGCAGAAGACCATGGGGGAGGGGAAGGAAAAAAAATAAAAAGGTTAGAGAGGGAGGGAGCCAAACCATAAGAGATTCTTAAAAACTGAGAATAAACTGAGGGTTGATGGGGGGTGGGAGGGAGGGTGGGGTAGGTGAGGGGTATTGAGGAGGGCACCTGTTGGGAGGAGCACTGGGTATTGTATGGATACCAATTTGACAATAAATTTCATATAATTTTTTTGACATTTCTTAATTGAGAGAGACAGAATATGAGAGGGGAGGGACAAAGAGAGAGGGAGACACAGAATCTGAAGCAGGCTCCAGGCTCTGAGCTGTCAGCACAGAGCCTGATGTGGGGCTTGAACCCATGAAACATGAGATCATGACCTGAGCTGAAGTTGGACGCTTAAGCAACTGAGCCACCCAGGTACTCTTTCAAAAGCTACATTTATCTGTTCCATTAAGATTCCATATTCAACATTACACCTATAACTAGAGGTATCACCTGGTTAAATTTATGGTAGTTCACTGTCATCTGCCGTAATCCATTTGGCTTTTACAAAAGCTCATACAGGTTAATTAGATTAAGTATATGATGGGGGCCACCATCCTTGAATTCTTAAAGTGATGCACTTCCTCCTGGGATGTGTCATGATTCCATCTTGGCCAGGACAGGGGAGGAACAGTTTCAAAGCCTTCCCCTTGGACTTTCCTTCCATAATATCTCTTAATCCCCATAACAAGGAGTAAATGTAAGGATTCTTCCAGTTGCTAAGGATCTCCACGCTGACTATGCATCTGAGTACTGAGTAAATAACCCTAAGATGGATATGATGACCCACTGGAAATACTATGAGATGAACATGGACCAGAATTTAATTTGTCACCTGGTCTGCATAAACCTCATTCTAATAAGTGGCCATTCTAATAGGATCTAACTCTGACATCCCTGTCAGCTCACATCTATATCAAATAGCTCTCTAAAGGTCCGGATATTTCTTTTTCTCTAGTGTACAATGACTATGGCACATACCCAATGGTGGACTAATTGACTGAAAACCAAATAGGACACAGAGAAAATTTGTAAAACCTGGAGGAAACCCCAAATTCCAGACCCACAGAAAGAACATGGAATTTGGATCCATGAATATCTAGGTTGGATGTCCGCTCCACCACTCATTAACTGGATAAGGCTCAACATCAATCCCATAAAGTGGGATTGTTAATGCCTACTTTTCAGAAACACTCCAAGTAAGTATATAGATCAGAAGGCATGACACAGAGAAGATTGTCAATAAATAAGTAGCTATTTCTATTAATATTACCAATGGAAAAAATCTTACCAATGGGATGCCCCATTGCTCATGGTTCACAGTTTATGTGGCACATGAATGTTCACATGGTACAGTCTTAGCCAGTTGAAACTTGAAATATTTATGATTATGGAATAGTCTCACTTGGTACTCTGAGATAAAAGAATAATAAAGCAACTGCCTATAATAAAGAAAGTATGTCTTTGGGGCAATGGGATTTTACCAAAGAGCAAGAATTTGGTCTAAGATGAAATGAAAACAAGGAGACAAATTTATATACTACTTTAGTTTGGATCCTGCAAAATCTGAACCTGAGTTAGGGACATGAGTGCTGGTAATTTATTTGGAAGGTGATTCTAAGGAGGAAATGGGGAAAGTCTTATAAAAGAAAATTCAGAAAAATGTTCATTAATATTATTACTGCTGTGAGAATTGAGGTTAAGTTATGCTGGAAAATCATGTAGAATGCACTGCTATATTGTTCCTTCAAAAGACTAAAAGTTGAGAAATTTATTTTTTAACTCTTATCAGCCACTGAGTGAGGTTTGCCCTTGGAGACATTGGCTCAAGCCTACTTGGGGGCACCTGCAGCTAATCATGGCTCCAAAACCCTAACAGGGGAGGTGAAGCTTTGTGAGGGGTTTTTGAAGTGGGCCACAAAAATGGTGGAGATACCTACCAAAGCCAAAATTAGAGGCAAGCTTAGGGCATATTGAACAGGGCATAAAATGCTCCTACATACACTCTACATCTTCAAATTTCATTATCATTTGTTGGCTAAGCCACTGAGGTATTTTGATTTATTTTTAATTTTATTTTAATTCATTTTCATGTGGTCCCATGGGAGACCATAAAGATTTTGCATTTTTACATGGCTTTCTGGCATTTATTTTTAAGGATGCCTAGCATAGAGCAAGAAATCGCTTGAGAATCTTCTAAATATCATAGCCTTTCCTGATGCAGTCATTATATGTGACTGGAAGCAGAGAGCATGGGCTAATAGGTCCAACACAAACAGCAAAAGCAAAACATACTACTTGGATTTGGAAGGGTGTCTAAAGGATTTGGATTCTAAAAACAGCATTTTTGGCAGCGTGGGACAGCTATAATCCTGTGTCCATAATTTCATTTTATTTTAAGAAGAGCTGTGCCTATTTTCTTTAGCTGATAAGAATTCTCCTTGTGTTATGAATAAACTCCAAAGCTTTTGTGAAAATTCATTTGGCTCTACCTCAGAAATTTCCCAGTTTCCCATTTGGGGCCTGTCTGTGTACAACGGAAATAGTTTTCTCTTAATTGATTCTGGAGAGAATTATAATCACTCTTTGGCTTGGGCTTCTCAGCTTCAGAAGGTGAAAGAGGTATGTGATGATTGGCCCTTTGGCTTCTTGGTGACCCCCACAAGGTACACTATGCCATGGGTACACTTTACATATTAGGAGCCTAGGCCCATGGGATGACAACGGGGCACTGGCAGCCAGAAAGGAGGTGGAAGCCTACATGTCAGCCCAGTCTCCCCTCAACAACTCCCTAATCAAACACATACAAAAGAAATGGAATTTCTCTGAATTGCATTTTTATTGTAAAGCCCTTCCAAAGAAGCAATTAATAGTATAAGCCATAGTTTCATAAAAGCTTTTGTAATTCAGAGAATACTTTTTTTCCCTCAAGATGGAATGTACATCCAATATCACACAATGAAATACATCCTTCTTCCTCAGCATCATTTTCCCCCTGTTCAAAATTTGTAGCCTGTTTGTTGAGACTGTTTTGATTGCAAGTGACAGAAGTCCAACTGGAAATGGCTTAAATTCAAAGGCAGTGTGATCATAAGTGTCCTGGGCTATTTTATAGGAACAAGGGCAGTGATCCACACCTATAGGAGGAATATGTCTAGCCTCAGGAACAACTAAACCTTGGAAAACACATTTAGTAGACTCTTTCTCCATCTCTAGGATGTGTCCTTTTCTGAACATCTGCACCATTCTCTATATACTGATCTATTCTGTCTTTCTGGTCTCTGAGGTAAAACTATACAGCCCTGAATAATTCCTAAGTATTATACCATAAAGCCTAGCCACCAGTAGGAAGACATTTCAGATCAAACATTCCCACAGAAAGACTCCAGTTGGCTCACTTTGCACCAACCAACTGAAGTAAGAGTTCCAGTCTTAGAAGAACATGGCAGATCGCTGTATAACCTTGGTGAGAAGTCCCCAGAAAAAAGGAGATCGTAGGTTGCCAAACCATAACCTTTTCTTACCAAAGGGTTGGATCCAATGATTACTAACATTTAATAGCTTCAACAGCTGCATTCTATGCTTGATTTATGCTGACTCTCGGTTCAAGGGAGCCAATGATTGTGTATTTCCCAAACAGAGGTGGAAATTCTCTAGCCAAAGGCTGAGCCTGCCATAATGGAATCCCCAGTTACTACGCTGTTAAGTCCCCTCCATCCCAGCGCTTTTCATTTCATGAGCTGTTGGACATCTAAGCTTTCAAACAGCTCTCTTGGGAACACTGTAATACCCACCTGAATTTCTTGCCAGCTGAGGTTGCCTTTGTTCCAAGTCAGAAATCAGTGGCCCCAAGATGGGAACCCTAAGGACCAAGAACATTTAAAATCCAAGTCACTATTGCAGAATTATCTTCTTTGTCTTCTGTTTATTGTAAAACCAACACATCTTTAGCAACTATTGTTACCATTTATTCACTCATTCTGCAAGTCTTTATTACATCCTTAGTATGGACAAGGCACTATCTAGATTCAAGTGGTAAAAAAAAAAATGAATGCATTGATGGAACTCAGTTATTTGTTCGCATCTTGTCTCTGTTAGTTTGGGCTGCAGTAACAAGAATACCAGAGACTGGGTGGCTTCAACAACATTTACTTATTTCTCACAGTTCTGGAGGCTTGAGGTTCAAGATCAGGATACCAGCATGGTCAGGTTCTGGTGGGGGCCATCTTCCTGACTTCTTCTCATGATGAAGAGAGAGAAAAAGAGAGATGGAGAAAGAGGCAACTCTGTATCTCTTTTTATGAGAGCACAAATCCTCACATGAGGGATCCACCCCCATCACCTCATTACCTCACAAGGGCCCCCTCCTGAATATCATCACAATGAGGATTAGCATATAAATGCTTTATATGCTTATCTCAGCATATAAATTGGTGGAGAACACAACCATTCAATCCATAGCATGCCTGTTGGAAAGACAGACATAAGCAAGTACTTACAATAGCATATAAAAGATGCAAAAATAGAATTAAGTGGCACAATGTAGGGAATTATTAAGTATACTGAGAAAAAAGGATAGAGGGCTCAGAGAAGAATTCATAAGGGAGGTGATGCTTAAAACAACCTTGTAGGAATGAGGAGTTTCCCAGAGTAACATAGAAGAAGAATTCCAAAAAGAACATGAACGGGGTTTTCTAAAAATCAGAGACTTAATACTCACAGCAACAGCAAACCAGTTGGTTTTTGAGGAATCTTGCTACAGGGATTCATGCATTTCTTATGTCAGATTTTAATTATCCTAGAGACTGTCCTTACTGTGTTAGTTAGGGTAAACTAAACTGCCACAAAAAAACATGCTCCAAAAAATGTATTAAAGCAAAAATCCAATAGAGAGTTATTTCTGATTCACATGATAATTGGCTCACACCCTCACTCCACATCATAATTTAAGGTTTTGGATTCCTTTCATCTGTGGCTCTACCAGCTCTTAAACCCTCATCTGTTTTTATTGAGTTGATGGTAGGAGAGTATAGTGGAACATCCCCATCTCTCAGTCCATTGATGAGAGCTAGTCACATGTACATTTGTTTGCCAGGAAAGCTAGGAAAAGTAGTCCCTTCCTGAGCAGTCACTTTTCAACTACAACAAAATCTTTCAGCAAGTATTAATTTCGGTCACCAGCTAGCTATCTCTGCCATGCTTACAATATCTATAAACCATCTATAAAATATAAGTACACTTTAAATTACTGACACAAAAATGAGCCACAATAAGAATTGGAAACATAAAAGAAAAATAAAACCCGCAAACTTCAAAGTTCCTGCTTAAAAATACTTCAGAAGGGGGTTTTATTTACTTTCAAATATGTATTTTTTATTTGACTAATTTTGAAATGGTAGCTGGCTATTTTAAAGTAATCTTGATAAAGTGATATATATCTTTAAATGTTCTCCGTCTTCCTTCTGACTTGTGGTGTAATCAAGTTCATTGTAATCTTAAAATAAGAAAAACAAAAACATCAACTTGTTTTTTAAAAAAACAACAGCAGGAAAATACAATTTATTTCTAAGCATTCCAATAGCTATTATATAAATAATAAGTCAAAAGAAGAGGTATTTTCAAAGAACAAAAATAAAAAATATCTTTTTCTTCACTAACCTATATCATGTATGTATGAACTAATTTGTCCTAAAATACAATGAGATTTTAGTTGGCTAAATTGCTTTTTTAAAAATTATGCATGCCTACTAGGTATTTATCCAAGGGATACAGGTATGCTGTTTCAAAAGGACACATGCACCCCAATGTTTATAGCAGCACTATCAACAATAGCTGAAGTATGAAAAAGCCCAAATGTCCATTGACAGATGAATGGATAAAGAAGATGTGGTATATATATACAATGGAATATTACTCGGCAATCAAAAAGAATTTAATGTTGTTATTTGCAAATACATGGATGGAACTAGAGGGTATTATGCTAAGCAAAATTAGTCAGAGAAAGACAAATATCATATCACTTCAATTATATGAGGACTTTAAGACACAAAACAGATGAACATAAGGGAAGGGTAGCAAAAATAGTATAAAAACAGGGAAGGGGACAAAACATAAGAGACTCTTAAATATAGAGAACAAACTGAGGGTTGCTGGAGGTATTGTGGGAGGGGGATGGGCTAAATGGGTAAGGGTCATTAAGGAATCTACTCCTGAAATCATTGTTTCACTATATGCTAGCTAACTTGGATGTAAATTTAATTTTTTTCTTTCTTTTAACGTTTATTTATTTTTGAGAGTCAGAGTGTGAGCGGTGGAGGGGCAGAGAGAAAGGGAGACACAGAATCTGAAACAGGCTCCAGGCTCTGAGCCATCAGCACAGAGCCCGATGTGGGGCTCAAACTCACGGACTGTGAGATCGTGACCTGAGCCGAAGTCAGATGCTCAACTGACTGAGCCACCAAGGCGCCCCATCTTGGATGTAAATTTAAAAATAAATTTAAAATATTTTACAGGTAAAGAAAAAAATGTGTGCATGCAATTGTGACCAAACAATGATATAGTTACTAGTTAATCCTAAAGAAATAATCAGAAAAGTGTGAAAGACTGCATGTTTATGAACTTTTACCCTCATCATATTGTTTGCAATAGTAAATTAAGTTTGCACTTAAATGCCCCAAAATAAGATATGGGTTAAATAAAAGGGGCCCAGCCAGGAGAATAACCTGACATCTCAGTTACTCCTGCTATCCCCGTGCAATTAGAATTAGCACCTCTTTTTTACTCTTAAAAGTATCTCAGTTTGAATGATAAATTATGTGGTCACCCTACATATAATGAAATAATATTGCATCCTAAAAATGCATGATGAATGAGATTATATACTACAAAGGTAAATTATTTTATTTTATTTTATTTTATTTTATTTTATTTTATTTTTGAGAGAGAGAGAGGGAGAGAGAGAAAGAGCAATCATGGGCAGGGGAGAGAGAGAGAATCCCAAGCAGGCTTCACAACCAGCGCAGAACCTGATGCAGGGCTTGATCTCACGACTGTGAAGCCATCCTACATTTGTAGGATGTAGCCATCCTACATTTACCTAAAAAGGTAAGTTTTTAACAATTTGTTGATATATGTAAAATGTAGTTTACTATCTATAGATTTAATGCAATTCAAATTAAAATCCCAGCAAGTTATTTTGTGGATATCAACAAACTGATTCTAAAGATTATATGAAAAAGCAAGACCCAGAATAGCTAATACAGTATTGAAAGAGGAGGAGAAGGAAGGTTGGGGGGAGAGAGGAGGAAGAAAAAGGAGGAGGAGGAGAGTAACAACAGCAACAAAGTTGGAGGACTAGGGGCGCCTGGGTGGTTCAGTCGGTTGAGCGTCCGACTTCGGCTCAGGTCACGATCTCGCGGTCCGTGAGTTCGAGCCCCGCGTGGGGCTCTGTGCTGACTGCTCAGAGCCTGGAGCCTGTTTCAGATTCTGTGTCTCCCTCTCTCTCTGACCCTCCCCGTTCATGTTCTGTCTCTCTCTGTCTCAAAAATAAATAAACGTTAAAAAAAAGTTGGAGGACTAATGCTACCCAATTTCAACATTTACTTAAGCTTAATCAAGACATTGTAGTATTGGTGAAAGAGTAGACAAACTGATTAGTTGGTGATGACTTTTTAGATCCAACAACAAATGTATGACACATGAAAGAAAAACTTGATAGGTGAAATTTCATTAAAATTAAAAACATCTGCTCTGTGAAAGACATTATTAAGAGAATGAAAAGACAAGCCAGAGATCAGAAGAAAACATTTGCAGAACATATATCTGATAAAGGACTTGCTTCTAAAACATACAAAGAACCTTAAAATCTAACAGTAAGAAAACAACCTAATTAAAAATGGTCAAAAGATGTGAATAGACACCTCACCAAAGAAGATGTTCAGATGGTAGGTAGGTATTTGAAAAGATGCTCGACATCATATGTCACTAGGGAGCTGCAAATTAAAACAATGAGATATCACTACACACCTGTTAGAACAACCAAAATCCAAAACACAGACAGCACCAAGTACTTACAAGGATGTGGAACAACAGGAACTCTCATTCATTGCTAGTGGGAATGGAGAATGGTATAGCCATGCTGGAAGACAGTCAGAGGTTTCTGACAAACTAAATACAGTACCACCATAGATCCAGCAATCATGCTCCTTGGTATTACCCAGAGTTGAAAAGTATGTGCACACAAAAGCCTAAACACAAATGTCTATAGCAGGTTTGCTGATAACTGCCCGAACTTGGAAGCAGTCAAGATGTCCTTTGGTAGGTGAATGGATGAGTAATATCTAGACAAAGGACTACAACTCAAAAATTTTTTAATGAACTAATAAGCCACAAAAGATATGAAGAAACTTAAATGCAGATTGCTAAGTGAAAGAACTTAATCTGAAAAGCCCACATGCTATATATAATACCAATGATATGACATTCTGGAAAAGCCAAACCTATAGAGAAAGTTAAAAAAAAAAAAAAAAGGTCAGTGTTTCTAGGGAAGGGCGGAGGGGTGAGCAGGTGGTGCACAGGGGAAACCATTCTGTGTGGTTCCATGATGGTGGATGCGTGACATCATGCATGTGTCAAAACCCATAGGATGTACAAGAAGAAGATCGAACCCTAACGTAAACTATGGAATTTAGTTAACAATGTGTCAATACTGGTTTTTGGTTCATTAATTGTAACAAATGTACCACGTTAATGCAATATATTCATAGAAGAAACTGTGGAGAAAGTAATATGGGAACAGTACTTTCTGCTCAATTTTCAGTACACTTAAAACTTCTCTAAACATTACAATCTATTAATGCATAAATGCAGTTACTAAGCAGTATCATTGTACAAGTTCATATTTGTCAAAATATATATGGCTATATGGGCTTAAAAACAAACATAGAGGATACAAACCAAAACGTGAAGCCATGTTTGCATTATAGAATTAGGGGAGGGTTTTTGCCTCTCTGTAACTTCCAATTCTTAATATGTATTACTTGAGTTATTAAATACATATTCAAGAGAGGGGAATGTTCTTGCCTCAAGAATCGGGCTCTCAAAATGTTAAGTACTAATAATGACTCCCATTAATGTGAGCTTACCATGTTCTAGGCATTCTGCCTGCAATACCCCTGAAAGTTAGGTCATTTAGGCCCATTGTACAGATGCAAACTGAGACATTAACTACTTTGCTCAATGTTATGTATGTCCCTATAATTTTGAGAAGGATGGGCCAACCACATCCTTCTCCCTTTTTGCTGCTACGTAGACAGCTTTATGGGAAAGTGTTTGCCAGCTTCCACATGCATGTGGAAGTATCTACAGGCATGTTAGCTCCATTACTGTGGAGGTCCTCAACTAGACCAGGGAGAAGTCATTTTACCTTCCCCAACTGAAGACAAATATCATGTCAGTCCAGTGGAAGTTTGGGCAAATATCATATAACCACAGCTGGAAATTATTTTAAGTTAGCACTAAGCTCTTGGTTGGATGCCAGCTTTCCCTCTAAAATCATGAAAAGCAAGTCACTTTTCTAAAGTAATAATACTTTAGCTTTGTGTCAGCCTCGTAGCCTTGTTTAATGTTTGCATCTAGAGTACCCTTACAGATAACACCTTGTCAAAGGACAAAACAAATTTCTGTTCATGTTATTCTTTGCTTCCCTATGCTATCTCTGGTAGGGAAAATAGGTTGGCTTTAGTCTTTGTTTTTAATTATTCACATACAGAAACCTGTAAATATTTCATACCTATTTGCAAGGCTGTTTTTTGAGACTCCTTTAAAAATCACCTACTGGTATCATTCTAGAGAAGGACAGCCCTTGAGGTCACACCATAGACTGTGCTTCTTGACCACTACCTCTGGTTGCATTCTCCAGGAAGCAGATTCTGGACAGGAATTCAGGCGCAAATAGGCGATCACTTAGCAAGCAACCTCAGGAAACAGCAGTTGGGGAGTGAGATAGGGAAGGAAAAGAGCCCATACAGGAGCTCTTGAGGCAGTTACTGTGCTGCCCTTGGGACTTCAGGTTCAGTCCCTCTGAGTTAAGAACATGCTGTTCTCCAACGTAGCAAGCACTGGCTGCTCCCACACCAGGCTGAGGGTCACCCATATCTTTTTTCTGTCTTTCCCTCCATCTCCTGGTTACCCTTTGTCTCAGTTTAACTTCCCACAGAAATAGACCCTGAGACAAGGAGACCACGGGCAGTCTAGGTAGGAGGAGATGCCAGGAAACACATGTGGGGAAGGGAGAAGTAAGACAGGCCAGGGAGCAGAGCTTAGCTCACCTGAGCTTGGGGGGAATGTGTACATCAAACCCCCCAGGGTAGTGAAGAGGCCTGCGGGGAGTAGCATTCTCTACTCCCCTCTTCCCAGAGAAGTGACTTTAGGAAAATGAGTCTCAGATTCTCCTGGAGGTCCCTTGTCCTCAGTGTGCCCACCTGGGCTTGACCAAACACCAGCTCCCCCTCCTGCAGATGTGCTGAGTCAAGGCAGGGACTTGTGAGAAAATGTCTACATTTGTCTCCTAAGCCCCTGGACTTTTCAGAAGCACAGCAGAGTATAGTCAGCCTCCTGTGTGGCCGCTTCCTGCATCAGTGGTGTAGCCCTGAGTTCTGCTGGCTGGAAGGCCTGGTATGCCTGTCATCAGGGGGACCTGCTCTTCTCCACCCATCCTGCTCCCAGAGACCATTAAACAGCACTCTGAAAGTCCGGGGGCACAAACCCTCCTCAAAGCTCTCCTTTTCTCCTTCACAAAACAAGATAGGAACCATACCCCATGGTTCTTCCGTTTGCCTTTTTTGGTGGACTTCGGAGTTTGGATTCCTTAACTCAGAATGATGGCATATGGGGCACATAAGTTTTCTTAACTCAGACACCGCTCCATGCAGTGAGGATTCTCAAAGTGCAAGCTTCAGCCCTGCGCCCTGACATGGGTGATTTTCTAAACCAGCTTCTGTATCTTTGATCTCTAGTGCATGATGAAGGAGCAGAGAGAGCGACAGAGATAGAGACAGAGACAGATAGATAGAAAGGGAGACAACAGTTATTTCCAGGCTTTTTTATAAAGAGGGTAGGGGAAGAAAAACAGACTTGAAAATTTATTAACATCTAATCCTGTTAAGATTTTCTCCACCATATGCCAGTACAACAGCACACTGGAAATGTGTACTAATTACCCCGTTGTATCGCGTGTGTATGCTTTATACGCAGCCCCTGACCTTTTTGTTAATAACTTTGCGTTATATTCATTGACCTGAAACAAATTGAATTCAGTGGCACTCACTCAAGAATTGAATTACACAGTCTTCTTAATTGGTCTCTTATTTATTTAAATGTGAAAAAGTAATGGTTTGCCACCTGTAATATTTTTCCAACAAAATAAAATTAAAATTCCAGTATTTTCCCTAAGCTAGATGATTTTTTTTTCAATCATCTAGCCATGAATATATATTAGCCATGAAACTATATTTCTGGTATTATCTCCAAAAAGAATCTCTTAATTTTCTCTTTCATTGCCAATGCTCTGAAAAATGCTGATATAGAAACGTATTAATTAGAGGAGGTTTATGTAAATCAGCTGGGCTAGGAAGGCTTTTCTGGGAAGTGGTCTTGAGAACAGGTAGCACTCCACCTCCGTCACCAGTAGTTACACTGTCTTACCCTCCCCAGCTCTTTGGAGCCTTCTTCTGTGATGTAATATACCTCTGGATGGCAAAATCGGGAACCCTAAGACAGGAATATGCTAAGCATGTGAAGATAATTTCCGCTGCATTTGTTAGTTTTAAGTCCTTGAGCTGCATTGTCTGTTGACTGGAGGGGGGCAGAAATCTAATTTCAGGAGTTTAGTGATGTTCTCCTATCGACGGTCTCACAGGCAATAGATACTGCCGGTAACATTGTTCTTAACACCATTCACTCATCTCTTTCCTTGGAGGATTCTTGCAAGCGATTGAAGAGATAGGAGCCGCTAGAAATTTTTGGCTTTGCTTTCTAATTCCAGTGTGAAATTAATTGTCCTAACTGCAAAGAACTACTTACTCCTTTACTTACTATATTTAACTTAAAAATGCAAATGTTATTAGTGAACTGATGACTGATAAGGGTGCCTTTGTGCCCGGCTTTAACCTCTATTAGTGAGGATTATGAGGACGTAGCCACATTGGCATTTTCTAAGTGTCACCGTGACAGCACTTGCTGCACAAATGCCTAGCTGTCACCGTGAGTTTTATCACTCGGTTTTTCCCTCCGAATGTAGACTAATAAGCCCAGAAATTACAATTGCCTCCCTGCCGAATCTGTGATAGGCGGAAATAATGATATCAGTGCCCTGCTAATCTTCTTGCCTCTGCGCTTGGCACTGTCCTATTGAGTCACCTGTCACACTCCGCTTTGATGAGGCGAATTCAATCTCCCTGCTGTAATGACAATGGGGCCATTTTAATGTTTGGAAATGATTATGTGGAAGCTTCACTGTGCTCTGTCTTGGCAAGCAAGTCAGGGTGTTATGCACACCAGGAGAGTGGGCTCTAGCTGGCGGGCAGGTAGTGGTAATGCTGAGTTATTGGGAAGCAAGCGTACAGTTGGCTTCATTGTCAGCCTTCTGGGCTGGCCTTGTAGGAGAGCAGGATAGGGAGGGGAAGAGGCGGGCTTACTCTTGCAGAAGCATAGCTATTGGCTAATCTCTCAGTTGCCTGTACATGTTTGCCTCTAGAAGGATTTCCCAAGACCATCTGTGTTGTTCAAGGAGGAAAGGGTAGCTGGAGCTTATGAATAACTACTGTCACACTACCAATATCTTTTGCTGGGCTGGGGGTAGGATGGCAGTATGTGAATTTTGGAGTATTTAATATCCAGGGCATAACCAAATTAAATTACTGTTACCTAAAGCCTACTCTTTCCTTCTTCTTTGAGAGTAATTCTGCTGCAGAGCCAAAAAATACATAAATTGGAAAATTCCAGATATTTTGGTTGGAGCAACCAGTGCTGTTATTCATTGCTAAAATTACTTTGGAAAACCAGCAGTCTCTACTAAAGTCAGACATAGGCAAACCCAGAAATTTTACTCCTAGGTAGGTTTCCAACAGAAATGCATGTCATAGCAGCATCCTTCATGACTATGCCAAACTGCAATTCATCCAAATGCCCACCAACAACAAAATAGATTAATTGACTAGGAATAAGGTTACAGTGGAATACTATACAGCCATCAGAATGATCGAGCTATAACTACATGGAGGAATCTCCCAAACAGGATGCTAGTTGAAAGAAGTGAAACTTAAAATAGTGCGCATACAAAGCGTTCCATTTATAAACTTCCACAGACAAGTAAAGCTGATCTGTGATGTAAGACGTTTCAACGGGTGGTTACCGTTGGTGGAGTGACTGGAAGAGGCCAGCAGGGAGAGCTTCTTGGAGTTGATAATATTCTGATTCTTGATCCAGGTGCTGGTTACACCAGTATATTTGGTTTCTGAAAACGTATTGGTTTGTGTACTTCTCTGTGTGTATGTTATACTTTAATAAAGGGCAGGCTTTTCATTACATTTAACCTAATGTTTTTAATGTAATGTATGAGGCACCTGTGTGTTCTCTCTGCCTCTACAGCACAAGGTGACTAAGAGCAGAAGACACTTCGTAACTGGACCTCAGGCTACTTCACCAATGACCTGATCTGTGCAAATGGGATCAGGGAAGGGGACCTATTGTTGATAAGCAAGAATACTAAGCACTGGACACTGAAACAAGAACATTGGTCACTGAACTGGAGAGGGAAAATGCTATGCCATCTGAATCTCCAGCACTTCCTGCATCCTGCCAGTGTGGTCCTTGTGGGCTCTTGTCTTTGGGAAAGAGAAAAAGAAGGTGCTGGAAGCCAAAGGAAGTGTGTTTGCCACATTCTTCAGGAGGTGGGACAAGTGCCACGGTCCATAGGGATGACAAATCAGGTGTCCTAGGACCCCTTCCCAACTATATCTTCTACAAACTCTTCCTACTCTGCTTCAAATCATAGCTTTTCTGGTGTATTTGCCAAATATAAGTCATGTGAATGAAAACTTCTCCCTTTTTGAGGTACTACTTACACATGACTTCCCTTTTTAAACAATAAAGTTCAAGGAAAGCATTTTTATCTCTGGTAATCACATCCCAGAGGGATAGCAGCACATGGAACAAGCCTACAGCCTCTGATCTTTCTATAAGTGCAGCTTCCAAGTTCACAGTTAACATGAAAAAAAAAAAAAAAGGTGTACAGAAACAAGTCAGAAATTCAGCAGGCAAAATCATGTGCTATTGGACTGGGCTCTGGAATGTAAATTGCTTGACTTATTTCCAGAGCAAAATAGAGATGCCCCTGGCCAACTAAATAGTCTCCAAACTCACTGTCTGCCTTCATTTGTTTCCTCTGGCAATCTGTTGTGTCCATCTTACCTGTCCAACATAGGATAGGGTTCATTTAATTTACTGGTCACCAGCTTATGGTTACAATAAAAATCAATTGCAAAAACATTTTTTAGATTATTTTTATTTTTTTAGAGACAGTGAAGGAAGGGCAGAGAGAGAGGATCCCAAGTAGGTTCCCCACTGTCAGCACAGAGCCTGACACTGGGCTAGAACTTAGGAACCGTGAGATCATGACTTGAGCAGAAATCAAGAGTTGGACACTTAACCAACTGAATCACCCAGGCACCCCAACTGCAAAAGCATTTTAATCCTATTACCCAAAACTCTTAGCAGGGTCTTGATCTTTCTTAAATGTGGAACCATAGGAGTGTTGTTTTAAAATAATACCAATAACCATAATAGTAACAATGAGTCCACCCAATTTTAAGTTACTTTCAAGAAAAACAGTGTTTTTTCTACCATTGGCCAACAGTGTGATATCTTGGAAAAGTTTCATATCCTCTCTGAACTTCAGCTCCCTTACATGTACAGTAGGATAAGAAAAGTACCTGCCCTTCAGGGTTATTTTGAGGATCAAATGAAATAACGCATGCACACTCAGAATGGCACCCAGGAAACTGTACACTCTAGGTAAATGTAGGCCACTAGAGCCATTACAATGATGATGCTACTTCCTTGAGCAAAGCTCATCAACAAGCTTCCACTTCCTGAAAAACAAAACCCACACTTGACTATGGCAGCCAAAGCCCCATGTGATCTGACTCCAACCATCTTCTAAGCCCTAACACCTTCAATAGATTGGACCCCTCCCATTTTCCAAATCTGTTCTGTCCTTTTTTTAAATTGTCTGTCCTTTAATTTTAATTGAGGCATAGTTGACATATAACATTATATTCATTTCAGGCAAAAACCATAATGATTCGATATTTGTATATATTGTGCAATGATCACAATAAGTGTAGTTAACATCCATTGCCACACGTAATTACAAAAGTTTTGTTTCCTTGTGATGAGGACTTTTAAAATTTACTCTCTTAGGGGCACCTGGGTGGCTCAGTCAGTTGAACATCCAGCTTCAGCTCAGGTCATGATCTCACAGTTCGTGTATTCAAGCCTCACATTGGGCTCTGTGCTGTCAGCACGGAGCCTGCTTTGGAATCTCTGTCCCCCTCTCTCTGCCCCTCTCCCCTCAGAAAATAAAGTTTACTCTCTTAGTAACTGTCAAATATGCAGTACCAGTATTGTTACCTACAGTCACCATGCTGTAACATGAAACCCCCAAAACTTACTTATTTTATAATTAGAACTTTGTACCTTTTGCTGCTCCAATCTTTCTTTCTCTCCACCCCTTTTCCCATAAGCTTCTGTGATAGAATTTCTTCCTTTCTCTCCCTTTATTTCTTCCACTTTAGAGCCTATTATTTCTTCAAGGCACAGACCAGAAGCTCTTCCCTTCAAGTTCTTGGCTCCCTGAGATGGGAATCTCCACTTTGGTGGGCACCCAGAGGCAGGCACACAGTAAGATCTCATGGGTTTTAGTTGTGTGGCAGAGGAGTTATCACTCTACTGCTACCCACGCGATCCCTTTCACTTCTCGGCCTCCCTTGCAATGTCACTGGTTCTGACCAACAAAGTGTGAGGAGAAGTGATGTGTGACAAGTTCAGGATAAGCTCAGCTCCTCAGCCCCTCTCATAGCAACCTCAGAAGCCACATGATCCCAAAGACACAGCTATAAAATGGCAGCAGTACCTTCAGCTGGGATCCTTGACTGAGTGAGAACAGCCCTAGCTGACCTGGAAGGATGGTCCAGACCTTGTGTGAACCAGTAATCTGCCACAATCAGTTTGCTGCAGGGACTGAGCCTGAGTGCAACTTCCTCCTCTGGGCTCTAGATCCGTATCTTAACAAGCATTGCATTACAGTGACTGGGGATGCATGTATGTGCACACAAGAATTTTCTTCTTGGCAAGGATGTAGCCTCCTCTAGAGTTCTGGGGTCAAGTCAGCTTCATCTTTGACAGTCCTATGGGCCCAATAATTTCTAGGTACTGGAACACAGTAGGAGTTCAGAAATACTTGTTGAATTTGTTGTACTTCCTTTGGTTTCCAAACTGAGACAAAGTCCAAATGGGTAGAAGCACAAATTTAAGTCAGGATATTTTTCCCTAAATATAGTAATAAATGGTTATTCTCCAGCTCAGGGAATGTCTTCCCTTTCAATAAAAGAACTCCCTAAGATAGCTCCAAATCATTTGGATGTGAAACATTATCACAGTTGAGTGAAGTGCCAGGTGCCTTCCTTCTGGAAAAAGACTCTTCCCAGCTTTGCTGGTTGAACTATAAGTCACCTAGTGCAATGATTTGTAGCAAGTTTGTGAATTTGAATAGGTAAATGGTGGTGTGTTTTTCTGAAAGGAATCCTCCTTAGAATCCGTGTGTGTGTGTGTGTGTGTGTGTGTGCATCATGGCTGATGCTGGAGCACATATAGTTACTACCTCTTTGTGCAGACTAAGGCTACAAAGGAAGGGGCATTCTTACATTACAAAAGACAGTTGTGTACCCTCAGTTTATTTAAATCTGTTCTTTAGTGCTGCCAACAGCTGACCTCTTTATATATAAAATAGTCACCTATAATGATAGCCAGGCTTTCATTTAAATCTCAACAAAAAAAAAAATCCACTGAGAACATTTCAGAGTCTTTAGACAACCCTAGGTCAGTCTTATTATTTTGTCTGGCTTGACAAGGGATGAAATGAAAAATAGAAAAGAAAGTGCTCTGGTTTGACTGAACGGGCAATAAGTTTATTGATTTTGTGAACAAACTGTCTGTGAAGCCAGCCAAAATCTTGGTCTAAGAGACCCCTAAAGAAAACAAAACACCAGTTTGCTAAATTCAAAGAGATTTGGTTTGAACAAGACACAGAGAAAAAGTATACATGTCTTAGGGAATAAAAATGTGAAACAAACAAACCAAAAGGATGCCCTACATGGGAGCATATATTTCCAAATATCACTGAAACAATCAAAACAGAAGAAACAGGCGCTAGTGAAGACAGTGGATTTGGTACTTACTATGAAAGGTGGATCTTTATTGGGGAAGCTGGTCTTCTCTCAGAGCCTTTATTAATCCTTCCATCCTTAATAAGCCTTATTAAACTCCTCCAGAGCCCAAGATAGACCCAGACCCTGAGTGACTCACTGCAGTTCACAGAATAGGGCTTCCCAGATGGTGATCTGAAAGAGTGAGCAGTCCTTCTACTGTTCTCCAGGTGAACACGCCTCCTGTCTGAAAGATGTATCCCAGCTTGGGGCTTGTAAATGGAAACCAAAGAGAGTTCCAGAGAGTATATGGAGAAAATATGGCCACTGGGACAAAGCACAAGTTTAAGAGATAAACCAAAACACCAACAGAGGTGACTACAGGAGCAGGATTCAAAGGCTTTGCAGACTAGAAGCCACTCTTAACCAACCAGCATGGCCAAGTCAGCAAGTCAGGCTGGCAACCTCTGAACAAAGTGTCTGCATGGTTTATACTCCCTAAAAAAGTTCATGAATATTATACAAACATTAAATATTGCAGGCGTCCAAAAGGGGAAGACAACTCATTTTTACTCCATTCACAAGCTAATGAAAATGTCTTCTGAGCTTTACCTTGTGCCTCAGATGAGACACTGAGACTTTAATAATCAACATGTGCCAGATGATCAAGGATCCTAAATCATCAACCAAATGCATGCCTATTTTTGGAGGCAGAGATTTTGATCTCCTTCATATTCCAGAGACTTGGGAGCTGCCAAGAGGGCTCCTAGAGAAAGGTTTGAAGTGAGCTTAATAGCTCCTTACTGCAGAGTAGGTTTAGCATATGCCCTTCAAAAGTTAATGACCCTACTAATGTGTCGTTAGCACACGGTTCGGGCTCTTTGACTCTCTTTAGGCTCTCAGGATCCTCGGAGCTTGAGCAAAGGAGATAGCGAGGAGTGATTTAGCAGAAAAAATAAATGCACAGCACATTTTACAGTTATTTGGGAACACTTTTCAGTGTTATCATATGTAGGTATGTCTATTTTAAATGAGTTGGGTTATTGATTTTGAAATCTTGAAGAAACTTAAAAGGAAATTCTCTTATTCCTTTATAGAAGGAGTTTACAAACACATGCACAGCTTATAAAATGAGGGCATTGTCTACTGTATAGCAACAGCTCTCAGGGCAGGCTCCCCAGAAACAGATCCTGAGAAGGGAATTCTTAAGCAAGTGTTTTCTAAAGAAAGTGCTCCCAGGGAAAACTGAGAAGGGCTTGGAGAAGCTGGAGAGAAAAAGAAAGGAAGCCAAGAAAAGGTGTGGTCTCAGGTAAAGTTCTGCAAATGACAGCGGGAGCCTGGCTTCACAGGGACTAGGGAGTTATGCTTAAGTGTTATCTCAACCTGGGGCAACGGTTCAAAACACTCCCAAACCAGGCAATGCCCACAATAGAAAAGGTAAAAAGGTACCTGAGGGGGATATAGGCAAAATACTAAGCAACATCTTTTCTGGTGGATACTTTAAGAAGCATGTGACATAAGGAAATGGAAACAAAAGTTATCAAAAAGTGAAAGAAAGTGGTTGAGTAATATGAGAATATTCCATTGTGTATTTTGATATACTATATATAAATACTATACAAATACTATATGTATATATGTATATATCTCACATCTTCCTTACCTATTCATCTATCAGCAGTCACTTGAGTTGTTTTCATATCTTAGCTGTTGTAAATAATGCTGCAATAAACATAAGGGTGCATGTATGTATCTCTTTGAATTAGTGTTTTTTATTTTCTTTGGGTCAATACACGGTAGTGGAATTACTGGATCATATGGCATGTCTAGTTGTTTTTTTTTTAAAAAAAAAAAAAAACCTCCATACTGTTTTCCACAGTGGCTGCACCAATTTACATTCCCAACAACAGTGCACAAGGTGGGATCTATAAAATAAAACAAGCAAACGAAGTGGTTGCTAGAGGAAAAGGGGGTGGAGAGTGAGAAAAAGGGGTGAAGGGGAGTGGAAGGTACAGGCTTCCAGTTAAGGAATGGATAAGTCACAGAGATGAAAGGCACAGCATGGGGAATACAGCCAATGGTATTGTAGTAGCATTGTATGGTGACAGGTGGTCTGCCCTTGTAGTGAGCACAGCATAGCATATATACTTGTCCAATTACTCTGCTGTACACCTGAAATGAATGTAACATTGTGTCAACTATACTTCAATGTAAATGAATGAATGAATGAATTTAAAAGTGGAAGAAATTGGAAGTGAGAGAAAAACAAATGTTCCAAAGATTAGAACAAAAATAAAAAACAGCACAGGGAACTGGCAGACTGCTAGTCTTTTATGAAATGTGGTAGTCAGCCTCCAAAATGGCCCCCAAAGACCCTCCCCTCCTGGTCTTTATACCTCTGCATGGCCTCCCCCCAAAGTGGATCCTGGTTGGTCTGTGTGACCAAAAGAATATGGCAGAAGTGATGGTATGTCAACACCTCGAAGCTAGGTTATAAAAGACATATTGGTTTTTGCTTCTCTCTCTTGGGCCACTTGCTCTGGGGGAAGCCAACTGCTGAGAAACCCTGGCAAACCCGTGAAAGGCAAGGAACTGAGGCTGCAAGCCAACAGCCAAGTGAGAAAGCTGTTGGAAGTAGATCCTCCAGCCCCTGTAAAGCCTTCAGATGGCTGCAGCCTCTGCTGACATCTTGACTGCAATCTCATAGGGAGATGAGCCAGAACCACCCAGATAAGCCACTCCCAAATTCCTGGCCTTCCAAAGCTATAACATAGTAAATGTTTTCTGCTCTAAATCACTAAGTGTGGGAGTAATTTGTTACATAGCAATAGTCAATGAATGCATGAAGCCTGTATTCAAAGCACGTTTTGTGCCCTTATGAGTGATACCAAACACTGGGACCGAAACAAATCTAGACACCACACTGACAGGAGAGTCCAGAACTAAGCCAGAGTAAAAATGCAGGAGTCACCATGGATGACAATGTCAACAAAACAGCTTCAAGGGGACTAGGAATATTTCTCACACTGTTGAATGAACAGCAGCTTCCAATTTAGAACCAGTGTCTCAAATGAGGACAGAGAAGCTTCCAAGTAGTTAAAGAAAAAAAAGTAAAACAAATATTTTTGAAACATTTTCATAATGAAAATTACTAAATAAAATAAAACTTTTCCACCTGACAAGAAAGCTTCAGTTATCTGGAAGCTAATTTTTAGTGAACACTTTAGGTTATCTATTCAACAATCATCCCCAACCCTCTTTTCCATGGTGGCAGAGCCTACCTCCTACATTAGAGACAAAAATTATGTGATATTCAGTTTCCCAGCCTCCCTTGTAGCTAGGTTGCAGCCAATGGGACACAAGGGCAGTCTTAAAAGGGAAGTTTTGGAAAGATTTTCCATAAAAAGAAAGAAAAATAAGGCAAAATACACCTTCTTGCCCACCTTTAGAACTTGTGTGAGAATATTCTACTTGGATTTGCAGCAGTAGTCTTGCCATCATGAGAACAAAACAAAATGTACACAGAGAGGCTGCTCCCCACCCTCATAGCTTCAGGGTAGTCAGGTCAAACCTCTTACATGGTAGCCCAAGGTCCCATAAGGGAATATTCCAAGAGAAACCTAGAGAAGTGAGGCCTTTCCTAACTTAGACTCCGAGTTCACACAGGCTCACCTTCATCTCATTCTATGCATCATGCAACATAGACCCGCCTCTTGATGGGAGAAGTTTCACGTAACTGCTGGATGTGTTTTCAAACCACCCAAAATATCCTAACTGGTACCTTTGGGTTTCAGTGACAATCTAGAGAAATATAACATCTCTGTTTTGCCCTCTCTGGGATGACTTGGGAGTACCCCCTCATAAGACTTCTCACACGATCTTTATTGGGGAAGCTGGTCTTCTCTCAGAGACTTTATTAATCCTTCCTTCCTTAATAAGCCTTATTAAACTCCTCCAGAGCCCAAGATGGACCCAGACCCTGAGTAACTCATTGTAGATCCTAGAATAAGGTTTCCCAGATGGTGATCTGAAAGAGTGAGCAGTCCTTCTAATGCCAAAGTAGTGAATTGAAAAGGCAGAAAATTTTACAGACTAATGGTTCATACTTGGTTCTGTTGAATAATAGGGTTCATGCTTTTCTTAATCTTACTTTTAGAAGTAAGATTAAGAAAAGTAGCTAAGAGTATATCAAATACCAGTTGTAGTAATTCTGGTGGAGTGGGGTTGCTCCTCCCAAAAGTAGATGCTGAAATAGAGAATTGGGTACAAGTGGCTTACTTATGACCTCAGGAAGCAGGACATGAAAGAGCAGGACATTAGATAAGGAAGGGAGAGAAGCTAACAGAAACTGTGGTAATGAATGGGTTATCAATGAAGGCAACGGAGAACTTCCAAGTGACTGTGTAGAACCGTATTTAGCTGTCACACTAAGGGTCAAGGAACTTAGGTCTTTACCATCTCCTGTCCATTGCAGGTCACTCCTGGGGACACTTAGTCCCCAGAACTTCTGGGCTGCCCCACCTCAAGAGTCACAGAAAACCACAGGAGACCTTCATGGTAGGCTGAGGGAATACAGAAGGCAAGGGCACTGGCATTGTGTAACATCCAGATCCTGGTATAAACATATCTTTCCATCAGATTTTCCATCACATCAAATTCTTTTTTAGAAGTAGGCAGAGTACAAATTAGTTTTCAAAAACAAGATTCATTCATTAGAGTTGGAGTGTATGGAAGAAGTAAGCCTTGGATGTGTATCACTGTGCATTGTAGCTGATATGATCCAAGCTGATCAAAAGGCCACAGGAGAGAAAAGTGCTCACTGGAGGGTAGACCCCTGGTGCTAGTTGACTCATTAACCAGAAACTGATTATCTCGATCTCTTATTTCTCCCCCCGCCCCCACAGCTCCTGGCCTTTTCCCCTCTCACTGCTCATTAGCACCCTTGGCAAAGGAACCATGGGTGAGATGAGATCCACAGGAGTCCTTTTTTTAAAAAAACTTGATTCAGGCCAGAAGGAAGAATAAAGTTAAAACTAGTAGCAGACGAATATAATTTTTTTTCTTTTTATTTATTGTGGTAAAACATACATAACATAAACTTTACCACTTCAACCATTTTTACGTGTACAGCTCAGCAGCCCTAAGTACATTCACACTGTTGTGCAACCATCACCACCATCCGTCTCCAGAACTTTTTCAATGGATTGTAGAACTTGGCATTGTCTATGAACATTGGGTTTTCATTTTATCCTTATTGTCTGTTTATTCAGATATTCAGGAGTTGGTTGTATTAAGCAAAATGTCACTTCTGGGGAGCTAAAAATAAGTATTATGTAAAAAAAATTTTAATGTTTTTATTTATTTTTGAGAGAGAAAGAGAGAGAGCATGAGTGGGAGAAGGGCAGAGAAAGAGGGAGACACAGAACCTAAGCAGGCTCCAGGCTCTGAGCTGTCAGCACGTGGGCTTGAACCCTCTGACCACAAGATCATGACCTGAGGCAAAGTCAGATGCTTAACCAACTGAACAACCCAGGCACCCCAAAGTAAGTATTATTTTTGGTATTTTTCTATCAAATACTAGAAAGCAAGGATATTGTATCAGATAGATATTGCTATATAACAAACCATCCCAAAATATAATGGCTTCAACATCATTTATGTAGTTGCTATCCCAAGGAATAGCAGTTTGATCTGGGCTTAGCTGGGTGATGTGGCCTATTTGGACTGACACAGTTGATGATGGCTGGGCATGCTGTTGTGGCTGCTGTTGGTTACCAGGTCTGCTAAGGTCTTGCTGGTGTAAGACAGCTCAGCTAGAATGGTTCATCTCAACTCGATGTGTTCTTTCAAACTCCAGCAGGCTTATTCAACATGGCAGCCCAGCAGCACCTCAAGAGCAGTGAGAGGGCCAGTGCTCAAGTGCTCTTCTTACCTCTCCTTAAATCACAGTTGCTACTGCTCCATCAGACAGAACAAGCTACATGACCAAGCCTATGGTCAGTCTGATAAAAACTACCAGAAGTCATGTAATGGGGAGGCATGAACAAATTGGGACCATTCCTGGGATTAATCGACCACAGATGTTATCCTTTCTGGGGCTAGAATTCTATATGAAAATAGCTGTTTGTCTCAGATCACCTTAGTTTACATTAGAGTCTTCCAGCCCCATTCTCTTGCCCTGATAAGCATTTTCAAGAGCTGAATTTATATAATCGATATAATTGAGTCACGGCCATTTGACTCTAGCAGTCACCATTTTTGTGATCCAACACAGTCTCTGAATCTAAACCATATTTTTTTCTCTGACCCAACTAGGTAGAGCTCTGTTTGACCATCATGGTTTAGTGTTACCTCTCCTGATAGTCATCTTGCATATCTTCTCTTGGAAAAAAAAATCAGAGGGTTGGAAGAGCTTTGTACTATGGGCAAGAAATAACTAAAGGAGAAAGAAGACTGTGTACAAAATTGGCTGTGGCTTCTGCTTTCTAAACATCTGCTCCCATCTCCAATCCATGGCATGTTCTCACCAGCAAAGTGGAGCTTGTTTTGATTAAAGGATCTTTCTTGCTTAAAGTGTTCTCAAAATAAAAAAGTAAACATACTCCATTTCTCACATCAGAATTTTATGAAATGAAAAGTCTGACTCAAGTTTTTTAATACTTGGATCAAGAATCTGTCATAAATTAGAAAACCTATTACTTCATATTAAAGGTGTCAAATATATTTTTCCTTTTCATTATTTTTATTTTATGAAATTAATACTTGCTCCTGGCAGTAAATTGCTTGTCCTTACCCCAGACCTCTAGCCCCCAGGCACCTGCCCAAGATACATACCCTATTACTAGTTCCCTAATATATTATATGCTTCTACTAGTGAATGTGTGTGTGTGTTTGTGTTTGTTACACATATATAATAGATTAAACCATATGATATTGCCATTGTTGAAACATTTTTGAGCTACAAAAAGCAGGATTGTCCTATCATACAATCTAATATATCTTTTTGAACACAGATGAAAGCATAAAAATATACCAGTCTATATCATGGTGTTTTTACTTGCCTAACTGTCCTGGAGACCATTCTACATCAGTGCATAAGGCTTAATATTATTCTTTTTCACGATTGCATAGGTATGGCTGTAATTTATTTAACAATTCCCTCTCTGATGCACATTGGGCTTGTTTCCGGTTTTTATTATTACAAATACTGCCTGGGTATCCCACTCAGCATTTGAATTGGAGCATCTGCAAGAAGACAGATGGGAATACACAAGGCCAATCTGTTGTTTTCCTGTGTCCGTGGTCTTCTGGTTCCTAGCAAACTGACTCAGGCCATGAGGGAGCACCTTAGTCACTGGCTTCTGTGTCACAAGACCTGTTGACTGATACTTGTAAGGGGCACTAGAAACACCAACCAGATTCTTTCTTCTTCCCATTCCCTATAGCTCATAAATTGGTTTGACTCATAAAATCAGAAGGATTTGAATGCCCAGCAAACTCTTACTGCTGTGGGCAGGAGTCTTTCTTGTCTGAAAGACAAGATCTGTGTCTCATACTGGTTTCCCAGTCATACTTGGTTTCAGTTCTTGACTCTTTTGCTCAGTAGTTGTATGGCTTTGGGTGACTTATTTACCCTCTCCAAACTTCACCTGGGAAATGGCATACCCTTCCATAGTGTTCTGATAAGGAGTAAATGAAATGATGTACCTGTCACATAGTAGGCACTCAACAAATCAGCCAGTTTCTCCTTAAACCTAGTTTCCACAGCCAAACAGTATTTTCCTAGCAGAGTCAGGCCAGTGGTGTTCCTATGGAAATATGAAAAACTCTTCTGCAAGCCCTTCTTGCTGGCTGGCATGCAGTAGGCAGTATTCATTTTCTGATCTCAGAGTTCTCAGTGGATTGTGATTCCTAATTGCCAAATTCTGACCCCATCTTTGTCACAGAGAGCTTGGCCTGAAAGGTCTTATTCCTGAAAAGTTAAAAGTTAGCAGACAAAAGAACATATTCCCAGGAGCCTTGGCAGTACCAGGTGCTCTGTCTTATTTCCTAGCTTCTAGTTCAGTCAGATGATCTGTAGACATGTAAATTACCTACCAAGTGGTACCTCTTATGGACCTTCCATGAGGAGCAGAGGAGGAAAAGCAGGTCAGGGATGGAAAGGAGACACTGGTCAAAGGGCCCAACACTATACTTTTTTTTGTTCATTTTAGAATAATGCTTTTTGACTTTTTAAGCACAAGCTCATTTTCAAGTGATCCACAATGCACAAAGAAAAAAAAGCAGAACCTTTCTGTCTAGAAATCACAATTTTCAACATTTGGTAAACACTATCCTAGACATCTCTCCACACACTTACACAGCTCAAATGTTCAAAATATGGATAGGTGGTCTACGTGGGGAGAAAAAATTATATTAAATATCCTATTTGTAGGGGCGCCTGGGTGGCTCAATCGGTTAAGTGTCCAACTTTAACTCAGGTCACGATCTCGTGGTCCGTGAGTTAGAGCCCCGCGTCGGGCTCTGGGCTGCTGGCTCAGAGCCTGGAGCCTGTTTCAGATTCTGTGTCTCCCTCTCTCTCTGCCCCTCCCCCCGTTCATGCTCTGTCTCTCTCTGTCTCAAAAATAAATAAATGTTAACAAATAAATAAATAAATAAATATCCTATTTGTTTACTTTATTTTCTGTTTTCCAACATTCCCACCCCAACCCTACACTGGAAAAGTCTATGAGGGCAGGAATTTTGATTATCTTGTCCACTGAGTAGAATCCTCAAAGCCTAGTACAGGTCTGACACATAGTAGACTCTCAAGACATGCATTAAATGTTGAAATATTTCTACCTGGGTGTCTTTGTAACTTTTTCTTTCACCATGGAGTTCAATAGTTTCCCCAGGATATGGTTTAGTGTTGATCATAGTACATCATTTTTTTTCTGGGACATTTTTTCTTTCAACGTTTCCTTATTTTAGTAAAGTTTTCTTCTATTACATCCTTGAGCATGTTGCTCCATTTTCCTGTTTTCTTCTTCAGAAACAGTAATTATGGAGTGTCCTTTATCTTTTGTATCTATCATCTTCCTTGTAATCATTATTTATAATTGACTTTCCATTTCATTTTGTGCAATGATCTCAAGCCTACACACCATCTCTACTTGCGTCTTTATTTTCTGGTATTTGTTTCCTGGACCTTTAATTTGCTTCCCCTCAGGGCGCATCTTTCCCCAGGTCTTGTGCTCCTGGACCAGTGTTGCTTGCAGAGGCTCTTTAGAATACAGGCCACCTGGGCTGCAATCCATTGGCTATCCATTCCTCACCACTCCCCTAGCTTGCTCTCTGGGAGTTTTGCTTGTTTGTCCATTTTGAGTAAAAGCCTGGGTCACAGGCAACAGAAACAGACTGCCAGCATACAGATTCCTTTTATAGCTACCCCTCTATCCCTGACCTCATTATAAGCAGTGGGTATCTCCTCATAGAGATAAGAACATCCCCTGCCTCTCCCCCAGGCTTCCCATGGAACTGGATCTCAACTCTCTAAGAATCCTTGGATATATTCTTCTTGATGTTGACAAATACTTTTGAAGAAATACATATCCTTATCAGAGTTTGAGGCAGCTTGTGTCAGCTGTCGGCTTACTCCTTCATCTCAGTCTAGATTTCTTGGCATTTGCCAGCGATGTTTTCTTCTGTGGTGTGATGTAGTTACAGATTCCTACTTCATTGTATTCCCTCTATCCTGTGTCACTTCTGCTAATTTAGACGGAGTTCAACCTAGGGTTACAGGGAAGATACCACCATTTCCCCACCACTATAGGTTGATCACATCATTTCACACCACTACTAGTTTCATCAGAGGGGTCAGACTTGAACCAAGTGAAAGAGCTTTTTGCAACTGGGAATTATGAGTCTGATTCCAGTTGAATGTCTATGATGCTCTCACTTCTAAACTTCACCCTCCTCAGCCATCTATCTCTGTGGTGAGGACACTGCTTAATGCATACACCACGTGTCTCACTAATGATGTTTTCCACAGGCGTGCTGCATTCTCCTCTCTGTTATAATAAGTGTTATGTGGCCCTCAATGCCTGGACCACACACTCATTAATATTTATGCTTCCTGAGAGTGATGGGGTGTCCCAGTGATTTGCAGACATGAGCAGGTGCCCATAATGGAAGAATAAGTAGGAGCCATCTCTCGGGGAATAGCAGCTTTCAGTCTTCCTGCCATAGAAAAGAAGAATTTAGGTTGGTGATGGAAATATCCACAGCCTTCATGGAGTAATCTCCCACTATCCAATTGGCTGACTTGTACTACAGTTGTGAGAAAAATTGTAAAAAATGTGGAGAAGTAGCTGATGCCCCTGGGTAGACAGAAGAAAGTTCCTATTTCCTTCCCTAGCCAGAAGTTTCCCTATTGTTGGGGAGGTCAGACACAGAAGCTATTCTAGTGGCAAGTTGCACATATCCCCTTTTGTTTCCTTGCACACCCAGATTCCACTTCTCTGCCTTTGACATGTTGTCTCCTACTCATAAACTTCTCTTCAATGCATAAAACCATAGTGAAATATTATTGGCCATTATCTATATTGGCTATAAAATACCGTATCTACTTCAATCTTTGGTTTAGTTATCAAGTTATGATGACAGAAATAAACAACTGATCCCATGGGGTAGAGTCAGGGTACTTCAGTTGCTGATGGGTGAAATGTCCTGTGGTCCATTGGTTCAAACAGGGCAGTTTAGGGTAACCACTATACAATAAATAGACTATGTTAACGTTTTTATATTTGTTTGTATTAGCTTTAAATATGTGGCAATGTCAAGTTCACTAGATTCTGCTGACTACATACATACAATAACTCCCCTATGCCCACATTGAGAGTGTGTAATTTCTGCAAATTGTACTCATGTGAATAAAGTAGGAAAAATTATGATAGGAGTCCAAGCTGGTATGACTTATGGTCTTCCGAGGCCTTTGTTCAAATAAGGATGTTGATTGGCTTGCCTAATATGGTGATTTAAAAATATGTCTGCAAATTTTTTGACTCTTATCCCATCAAAAGGTAAGGATTTTAATTTCCCTTCTATGGAGTGTGAACTGGCCTTTATGATACACTTCTAATGGATAAAATGTAGTAGAAATGTCTCTAAGTGACCTCTGAGCAAGGTCTTAAAAGGGGCAGTTTCCACCTGGCTGGTTCCAGCCTCAGAACTCAGACACATGGTTGTGAGAAAGCCCAGGCATGCAGAGAGGCCACATGGTGGTGTTCCAGCCGACAGCCCCAGCTGAGGTCCAGCCACAAGCCAGCATCAACCATCAGACATATCACTGAAGAGCCTTTGGGTGAAGCCAGCCCCCAGCTTGAAGAGCTACCCTATTAACACCATGCAAAGCATGGATAAGCAACCCCTGCTATGTTAGTATGCCAACGTGACCATAACAATGTACCATGGACTGAGTGGTTTAAACAACAGAGATTTATCTTCTCACAGTTCTGGAGGCTGGAGGTCAGAGATCAAGGTGTTGGCAACATTGGTTCTTTCTGAGGGCTGGAAGGAAGGGTCTGTACCAGGCCTCTCTCCTTGAGTAGAGGTCACATTGTCTCCCTTCCCACACCTGCATCCAGATTTCCTCTTCTTATAAGGACACCGGCCACTCTGAATAAGGGTCCACCTTAATGACCTTGTTTTCACTTAATCACCTCTGTAAAGACCCTATTTCCAAACAGTCATATTCTGACCTCAATATAAATTTCTTTGGGGAAACACTATTCCAACCATTACACTTGCCAAGCCTGCTCAAACTGTACACTCATGAGCAAAATGAATGTTGTCATTGTTTTGAGCCACTAATACTTGGAGTGGTGTGTTATGCAGCAGGAGATAACCAGCATGCCTAAGGTAAATGAATGGCTTGGTTCCTGGCAACTAGAAGAATGTGTTCTGCAAATGCCCTCTGGCAATAGGACCACACCATTGGGGATGGTGCCCACAGGGTCAAGGTCAGACCACATGCAAACACCTAGAACACAGTTTCAGGGACCACATGTTCAGTGCTATCTGTTTTTCTGTTTTAATTTTGCTCTTTGATTGCAAAGCCAAAGACTGAGGCTGTCTCCAATCAGAGTGATGAGGAGGGAAAATGTTTGTAAGCATCAGCATGAAGCAGCAGGGGAATGCATCAAATAAAAATCTAAGGCCAAACATGGAAATAGTGTTGGGCCTCATGGTAATTGACTTTGAGACCCATTCTAGATGCAAGGTGGCCCGGGGCTTTTAGCAGAGATGAAACAGTGCTAACAGCAGGCTTTCCTGAGCACCTGACCTGGTTCAAATCCTTTTTCCACCTGGCACTAGCTGTGTCATCCTGGGAAGGTTACTTAATCTCTCCATGCTTCTGCTTCCTCATCTGTTAAAATGGATAATACCAGTACCTACTGCATGAGGTTGTAATCTAAAGCCATTCATACGACAAGTTAACCATTTTTATCTTTATTATACAGCTTGCCATAAATGAGTTCCACTTCTGACTGTTCTGTCTCCAACTGGTTTCCTTTGGTGACTCACCATTGCTACTTCTGATTACTTCAGGCTGCACAATTAATTTATTCATTTATTCAACCAATGTTTATTGAAAACCTACTATGTGCAGCACTGGGTAAATGGGACAAATATCCCTGACCTCACTGACCTTGATTCATTCTTGCTCTTGACAGCTAAACTTCTACCTTGTGACCTTCCAGCTGCTCTCCCCATCATGTATGGGCACATTTTCCCTGCCTCTTAGCTCAGATCCTCGAAAGAGGCACTCAGATTAGCCCAACTTATCTTTTCAAGTCATACTACAAACTGTTTCTAACTAGCTTTCTGATTGGTTGCTAGGATCACGTGGCCACCCTAATCCAAACAACTATATTCTAGAGCAGGAGATGGGCATGAGGTCCAGGACATTGCCCCACACTGATTGTGGGGTAATAGCCATGATGGGAGACTCTGGAAGAAGTCCGTAGAGCAGTACATTAGAGTGGGGGAGACCACAGTGGACTCCACCTGGAGCTTGCAGCACCCTGGGGAGATCTTTAGTCAGTTTCATACAACACAGGCTGAAGGAGGTGCATGACTTACAATGTCATGCACAGCCTTGTAGCTCCAGAATCAGGCTCGAAGCCAGGCCTTTGAAAGAGTATGCTGGCACTGTCTGAGTGATTTCAGCCTGCTGTGCATAGCTGAAACAGTGTTCTTTCCATTTCCTTTTGCCACTTACTGTTCCCATGCAAGTCAGCAACTTCAGAGAGGGTGTACTTGCTCTGGCCAAAGGGGTATACTCGGCCCCTTAACCAATAACAAACAGGAGTTGGTATGCACATACTCTGGCTTCTATGCCCCTTGGGTAGGACCACTCTGAGATGTGTTCCACATCACCTCCCAGAGGAAGGCAGGGAAGTGCACCCACACCTGCAACCTGCTTATTAATGCAAACATGTCTCACTTCTATTCTTCTCTACCTGTACTTTCTGGAGTTACCCTTAGAATAAACTACTTGTACTCAAAACCTTGTCTAAGGGTCTGCTTCTGGAGAACTGAAAACTAAGACATCTTTTAAGAAAAACAAGTGGCGAGGGGCGCCTGGGTGGCTCAGTCGGTTAAGCGGCCGACTTCGGCTCAGGTCATGATCTCATAGTCCGTGAGTTTGAGCCCCGCATCGGGCTCTGTGCTGACAGCTCAGAGCCTGGAGCCTGTTTCAGATTCTGTGTCTCCTTCTCTCTGATCCTCCCCCATTCATTCTCTGTCTCTCTTTGTCTCAAAAAAGAAATAAACGTTAAAAAAAAAGAAAAAGAAAAACAAGTGGCGAGGCCATGTTGGTAAAAGAGAAGCAAGAAATCAAGGCATGAGCAGAGGCCTGGATAGACAGACACAGAGATAAAGACCATTCATGCGGTATTACTTAACTATCAGCTGCAAGGGTAGTTCACCTGGTCTGGAACCACAGAGAAAAGCAGGCTGCAGATGAAGAGGTACAACCATCGGAACAGGGGCTACTTGTAAATGGGGTGCCCAGGTACCATTCTTAAAATGTTTCATTTGTAATCTCACTCATTACCGAGTCATTAATAATGATTTATATGACATCGACTTTTTTCAGAAATCTTGACTATCTCTTTGACAAGAGATTAATAAAGAGTGGGACTTCAGATGTCAAGTTTTTATGAGCAAAAGTGTCCAAGGCCATCTCTGGATGGGTATTCTTGGCTGTGTTCACCACGCTCTCCAGAGACTGAAAAGCAATTGTTTAGCTGGGCAGAGAGAGCCGAACTGAATTAAATTGACCTGCATGATACAGAAAGTAGCATTGAGCACATTTAAGTAAGGGTCTTTGAAAGAAATCTATTTTATTGTAGCTGAATGATGGAATTATTTTAAGGAAGTAATTATCCGTCTTATAATTTAAAATGCCCAAGTGATGTCAGCACTTAAAATTAAGACAGACTGGGAGAACAACATATTTGGCCTAAATAAAAAGTTAAATGCATCTTTATTTCTTTCTGTGTTTTTTTTTCTTTTCACAAGCATGGATCTGACTGCTTTCAAAGCCAGTTCTTATGCCTACATCCCGAAAAGAAAGAAGACATTTTCATTTGTATAGAATACCAGCAGCCTCATTTAATCCAGACACACATAGACCTAAAGGCACCTTTGTTCCAAATATAATTATTACTCCACAGGAAAATCTGGTGTGATTCTCTTGATTTGGAGTTTTAAGCCTGTCTTTAATTTCACATAACTTTATTAGAACTCCTGGAGATGAGAGAGCACACAGTACAGGAAGGTAGTTTTCATGATAAGCAAAACCAGAGCATGTGGAAAATCCTTCAACGCCATCTTCCAGTTAGAGTTATTAACTCTGATACAGAGTCTGAACCCTTTTCCCACTTGGGCAGTGGATGAACAAACATGTGTTGAAAAACCCTCTGCAGCCTGCAAGTCCTGCCCTTATGCACACATGTGACTCTTAGAGCACCATGGTCATGGTCAGAGCAAAGCCGAACCCTCCCATGGAAAGGGTTTCTCTCATAGGCTTTTCTCAAAGTCAGTGTTTGCTGGAAAGGCAGCAATTTCTTTCCTCTTCAAAAGGACCTTCATGTACTAACTCACTCCCACCTACTGTGCATGTAAATTATTCATCAGTGATATGGCCTCTATTTCTGACTTTGATCCTTTTCTACCCCTGGGTTCCACAAGGAGCTTGATAAGGCCTGCAAGTTTTCGGAGGCCCTTTGATCTCCTACTCACAAATGACATTTTGTGGGGGAATTTGGGGTCCCCTCCTCAGCTTCAGGGTGGTTCAAAAGGGAGCAGGATTTGGGGGTTCTGAAGTCCACCCCTTAGCGTCAAACCATCTTCAACACAAAATGGGATAGGGACAGAAATGGGCACACTTCTCCCTGAAAACAGCAACTGCTCACCCAGTAATTAACAGGCACCCAAAACTGCTCTCCCAAAAGGCTGGGCAGTGTGATGATGATTCAAGGGTACGATGGTCCAGAACTTGTTTCAGAGGAATTACACAATCGAAGTCATGTGCCACGGAGTTCCAGAATAAATAAAAGTCATCTGGGGAGAAAACCAGGGATGAATGAGGGGCAGATAACCCCAAAATGTTTTCTCCTTCTTTTGAGGTAAAAGTGAGTGTTTCCTTGTAAAATGGAGTAAAATATAGGGCCCAGAGAAAGCTGGAAAGAACAGGGAAAGGTCTACGTTTCTCGCAGCTCTGAAATGATCTCTCCCTGCAGTTTGTCATCAACTATTAGTAACTGGCCATTGTGAATCTTCAGAGAGCTCACAGCTTAGAGACCAAGGACAGTGGACTCCCTTTCATAATGGCAGTGTAAACCACTTTGCATTAAGTAGGAATAATAACCTTTTTAAAAAGAATGTGTCAAAATAATTACATTTCTTGCTTTCCTTTCTTCCACATCACATGAGCAAACACATCAGCCTCACTTGAATGGATAAAAGGAGGACTTTTTTTTCAGTGAGGGCTGCTCTCAAGGGAAACACAACCACCAGTAAGGAACGCTTCATTCTGTCATGGCTGACCGGGATTCAAGGCACAGCCTGGGCTAATTCTCCCCAACATTTGGGATTTGCTTGGGCCTCTTCTTTCTGGTTGAGTGGGGAGCCATACTGGCAGGAATATTTACCCTACAACTGTCCTATTTGATGTCTGAGACATGGTGCCTTCTTTCAAATTTCCTCTACTCATTTCTTTTTCTTTTTATTCAACAGAAGGTGCTGTCCTCCGAAATGTTCATTCTTTAACTGGGAAGCCGCCTTTAAAAAGGCGGATTTGACAGTAGCTCTGATGTAAGTTTCATCATTATGTGAAGAAGTCCTTTAGAATGCATTGGAAATCCATTTTTAGAATTTCAAAATAAAGCCTGCTAATGTTTTTCAATAGTACATTAAAAATTCAACAGCATTGTCCTCAGCATGGTCTGTTGTGATGCAGGTTACCTGGCTGGCTTAGTCTAAAATTGATATCATGAGTGGCTTGAAGTGCATTTCATCGAATGTTGATATCTAATGAGATATTTAGGGGACAGATCATTTTTTATGTCTTGAATGGCCTGATGTACAAATCACCTCATCTCTATAAAGCAGAGGGAACCATTTTAATTTGGTAAAGTGGGAACAGATTATTGGAATCTTTTCACGTTTCCTGATAATATGTCAAAAATAAATAGCCTTGATATTCCAGAAAGCAAAAATCGCTGAGCTGAAAACAACTTACACACACACACACTCACACACACACACACACACACACACACACACACCACACACACACACACACACTGCTCTATCTCTCACACACACACACATGCTCACATACACCTTCGGCTTCTCCCTTACCACTTCCAGTGTGGGAAGAGAGATGCCTCCAGAGCATGAGCACAGTACACCTGGTGAGTTTGTGATGCATTGGTGGCTGTTGCGCTTCCTGTCTCCTTGTAGCCACTGTGGTCTCTGATTATGAGAAGGTCCCACCTGATCATGGGTAGATGTCTCCCTAATGTGCACTGTGTCCACAGCTCCAGCCCGACCTTCATCCTTCTGCCCTCCTTGCCAGCCCAGCTCTATATGATCAGGGCCAGTGTTTCTAAGTTTGCCTGAAAGCTCTGGCTGATGGATTGGACAATTAAGATTGTGGTTCCTCAGTAGCTAAGTGTTTGCTTGGGACCTTGAATTACGTGTTAGTTGCTGGCCCCCAAATCAGAGACATACCGTGGTCCTCAATCCCCACCTCCTCCCAGTCTCCAAAACTACCTCCAAGAGCCAGCTTCCACAGGGTGCCTGCATCTGAGGTTTCCTCCTGTCTGCCTCGTTACATCTTGTGGGGCGGGCAGCAGCCAAATTTGCACGACTCCTGTTGCTTTGGCAAGGCTGCCGCAGAGGGGCAGGCCTGCAGGTCCCCCCGCCCGGGACTCGCAGACCCCACAGGGCCGCTTCGGAAGCACAGACGCCCCAGCGTGGGCATAGCTTTGTGCTCGGATCTCCCGGGAGGAGGCTGCAAACCTTCAGATCCCAGCGCGGACCCGCCAGCTTCCCTCTGCCCGAAAACTTCTCCTAATTAAGCCAGTCCATCTAATTATGGGGCGTTCCATCAAATATTTCTCCAGATGCTTCCGATGCAGCCTGTGGGCGCTGGTCAAAGCTGGCGAGGCTTCTGATCAGGGGGGCTGGCCCTGCGGCGCGGGCGCTCGGTCTCCTCTCGCCTGGACGCACCCGGCTCCAAGTGCTGCGCAATCCGCCCTCACTCATTTGCTCTGTCGCCTGGCGAAAGCACAGAGCGTAATTACTAAAGTTAAGAAAACATTCCCGTAATTAGCCAGGCAACTCTAAGCACAAGAAATGGAAATTAGTCACAGTATCACAAATTAGTTTGTGCATACATTACATCCAGCATGGCCCTGGGGGCCCGATGTTTGCAGCGTTTGGCCGGCAAACCACTGTATCTCAATAAAGCATTCTTCCCCAGTGAGTGTGTGGCGCAGAAAATGGAGTTTTGCTTGAATTACAAATGATTTAATTCTTTTGTAGATGGCAATAAAGTCAGTATTCGGGCTGGGAAAAGGGAGACACGTAAACAGTGATTTTCCTGTTGATTTTATTTTCCTTTGCCGGCGTCTGTTAACCTGGAGCCACCGACGTGTCTCCAAACAGTGGGCTCATCAACTGTATTGTTTCACTCATTAGGAGCAGTAGTTATAAACTCTTTAAATAACCCTGATTTTGAACTATTTTCCAAGTCACTCCTCTTCCTAGCAAAAGCCAGGAAATTGGACTCAGGCACACACAACACAGCATTTGCATCAAAATAATACAGCGGGCAGCAGCAAGCCACAATCACATCTCTCAGAAGGAAGGAATAGAATACAAATTAAAGGAAGAATGTAAATTTTTTGCCATTAAGCTTCAATGACCATTTGAAATGGTGCAAGGCACAAAGGTTCTTGATGAGCGTCATCTAGTTTGATTATTCATACTTGTGTTTCTGCTTGAATTAAAGCAGGAGTGCGAGAGCCTGTTATGGGAAAATATTTGAATTGATAGTGAACTCTCACCTTGCCGTGCATCCATTTACTTTTCAAATGAATACCAGATAAGTTAGTGCATTTTCTAATCGGCCTGTTTTCCAGTGAGTGCTGTCATTACATACCAATTTCTTTCAGAAGTGCTTGCTAAGAAACATTAACTACTTACAAATAAGGAGCTGTCTGTCACAGGCTGCTATCTTCAGCTCATGGGCATTTTTGCTAGGATGGTTGAGGGCTATATAGTCCAAGTTCCCCCCACTTGTCATGGCTTCTGCCTTCTTCCTGTTTCCCAAGTGAATCCTTCAGTGTAGGCAGGGCACTTGCCAGGTGCTGTCCTTCCGGAACCAAGTGGAATCGTTCCGGAAGCAGAGCCAAACTGGTTTACCATGGAGTAGCTATGTCACTGGGTGCAGGTGGCCTGGGTCTGCCCCACCCTGGGATCCTAATCGCTGAGGCTGAGCAGCCAGAATGGTTTCTGACCCAGACTTCACATTCGAATCTGGCTGAGGACACCATCAGAGTATCATCCCTTTCTGGACATGGGCTCTGTTGCTGGCACGTGACTCGGTTCAACAAAGAAACAAAATGGATATAAACCACAGTTTTTTTTATCCATTCATCAGTTGATGGACATTTAGACTCTTTCTATAATTTGGCTATTGTTGAGAGTGCTGCTATAAACATTGGGGTACAAGTGCCCCTATGCATCAGTACTCCTGTATCCCTTGGGTAAATTCCTAGCAGTGCTATTGCTGGGTCATAGGGTAGGTCTATTTTTAATTTTCTGAGGAACCTCCACACTGTTTTCCAGAGTGGCTGCACCAATTTGCATTCCCACCAACAGTGCAGGAGGGTTCCTGTTTCTCCACATCCTCTCCAGCATCTATAGTCTCCTGATTTGTTCATTTTGGCCACTCTGACTGGCGTGAGGTGATATCTAAGTGTGGTTTTGATTTGTATTTCCCTGATAAGGAGCGACGTTGAGCATCTTTTCATGTGCCTGTTGGCCATCCGGATGTCTTCTTTAGAGAAGTGTCTCTTCATGTTTTCTGCCCATTTCTTCAATGGAGTACTACGTGGCAATGAGAAAGAATGAAATATGGCCCTTTGTAGCAACATGGATGGAACTGGAGAGTGTGATGCTAAGTGAAATAAGCCATACAGAGAAAGACAGATACCATATGGTTTCACTCTTATGTGGATCCTGAGAAACTTAACAGAAACCCATGGGGGAGGGGAAGGAAAAAAAAAAGGGGGGGGTTAGAGTGGAAGAGAGCCAAAGCATAAGAGACTCTTAAAAACTGAGAACAAACTGAGGGTTGATGGGGGGTGGGAGGGAGGGGAGGGTGGGTGATGGGTATTGAAGAGGGCACCTTTTGGGATGAGCACTGGGTGTTGTATGGAAACCAATTTGACAATAAACTTCATATATTGAAAAAAAAAAGAAACAAAATGGAAAAGGTAGATTCTGAAGGTTGTGTGTGGGAGGAAAGGGAGGTGGTGTCTCACTTAAAAACCATATGTTCCTGGCACAAAAACAGACACATAGACCAATGAAATAGAATAGAAACCCCAGAACTAGACCCACAAACGTATGGCCAACTCATCTTTGACAAAGCAGGAAAAAAGACAGTCTTTTTAACAAATGGTGCTGGAAGAACTGGACAGCAACATGCAGAAGGTTGAAACTAGACCACTTTCTCACACCATTCACAAAAATAAACTCAAAATGGATAAAGGACCTGAATGTGAGACAGGAAACCATCAAAACCCTAGAGGAGAAAGCAGGAAAAGACCTCTCTGACCTCAGCCGTAGCAATCTCTTACTCGACACATCCCCAAAGGCAAGGGAATTAAAAGCAAAAATGAATTACTGGAACCTTATGAAGATAAAAAGCTTCTGCACAGCAAAGGAAACAACCAACAAAACTAAAAGGCAACCAACGGAATGGGAAAAGATATTTGCAAGTGACATATCGGACAAAGGGCTGGTATCCAAAATCTATAAAGAGCTCACCAAACTCCACACCCGAAAAACAAATGATCCAGTGAAGAAATGGGCAAAAAACATGAATAGACACTTCTCTAAAGAAGACATCCGGATGGCCAACAGGCACATGAAAAGATGCTCAACGTCGCTCCTTATCAGGGAAATACAAATCAAAACCACACTCAGATATCACCTCACACCAGTCAGAGTGGCCAAAATGAACAAATCAGGAGACTATAGATGCTGGAGAGGATGTGGAGAAACAGGAACCCTCCTGCACTGTTGGTGGGAATGCAAATTGGTGCAGCCGCTCTGGAAAGCAGTGTGGAGGTTCCTCAGAAAATTAAAAATAGACCTACCCTATGACCCAGCAATAGCACTGCTAGGAATTTACCCAAGGGATACAGGAGTACTGATGCATAGGGGCACTTGTACCCCAATGTTTATAGCAGCACTCTCAACAATAACCAAATTATGGAAGGAGCCTAAATGTCCATCAACTGATGAATGGATAAAGAAATTGTGGTTTATATACACAATGGAGTACTACATGGCAATGAGAAAGAACGAAATATGGCCCTTTGTAGCAACGTGGATGGAACTGGAGAGTGTGATGCTAAGTGAAATAAGCCATACAGAGAAAGACAGATATCATATGTTTTCACTCTTATGTGGTTCCTGAGAAACTTAACAGAAACCCATGGGGGAGGGGAAGGAAAAAAAAGAAAGAGGTTAGAGTGGGAGAGAGCCAAAGCATAAAAGACTCTTAAAAACTGAGAACAAACTGAGGGTTGATGGGGGGTGGGAGGGATGGGAGGGTGGGTGATGGGTATTGAGGAGGGCACCTTTTGGGATGAGCACTGGGTGTTGTATGGAAACCAATTTGACAATAAATTTCATATATTGGGAAAAAAAACAATATTTGTTATTTCAATCCATGAAAAAAAAAAAAAAACATATGTTCCAGTTTTAGACAAGGGCAAATGAGCAGAAACCATTCCTCCCAGGGTGAGGAAGTTACTGGAACACTGCTCTGCTTCAAGAAGAGACTTAAAAAATATTTTTGCTGAATAGAGGAGAAAGGAAAAAGCTTGTTATTACTCAGTCTGCATTTGGCATCATAAAAAGCTTTCTTAGGCTACTTTCCTTTTGAATGCTGCTGGACACACATTTGTTGAAATGTGTTGACTTTTTTTGGTCAAAACTTTTTCAAGAGTAACCACAAGGTAAATATAGGTGTATCCAAGTGAGCAAAGCAATATTCCAAATGCTGAGTGACCTTGCCTCCAGATGATTTTGTTGTACAGACTCTGGTTCATTCGTGGAAGAAGACACACACTGTGTGGCCACAAGTGATGAGCAACGTACAGAAAATGTGAACTCTTTACACGACATCCCCAAGGTAAAGAAAAAAGGAAATGCCTTGCAATGTACCCTCCTGAGTGGAGAACAGGGGGACCTAGTTCCAGGTGAGAAAAGGGTACTTATCAGGTTGTTACCCTTATTTTTATTTTTTTGACTTTTATTCATTTTTGAGAGACAGAGAGAGACAGAGCATGAGCGAGGAAGGAGCAGAGAGAGAAGGAGACACAGAATCCAAAGCAGGCACCAGGCTCCAAGCTGTCAGCATGGAGCCCGACGCGGGGCTCGAACTCATGGACTGTGAGATCATGATCTGAGCCAGAGTCGGACACTTAACCGACTGAGCCACCCAGGCACCCCTAAACGTTACCCTTATTTTTAAAATAAAAAGTAAATATCCACAAATCTCTTAATCCCATAACAGATTTAAAAGTCAAATGAAAATGTGGAAAAAAGTGTTCTTGAACATGTGTCATGACCACCTGTATTAAGGAGGGTAATGAAGTTAGGGATTTATTCGGACCAAATGCACACGTGCACACACGCACACAGAGGAGTAGTGAAGAAGGTGTTCTACGGTCTGAGCTCATTATTACCCTTTTTAGAAATGTATAAACACTCATGTATCTAGAGAGGTGATAATGTCCAAGGCCATTTTCTTTAACATCTATTTTTAATATATATATTCACCTGCATTTAGGTCTCTAAGTCCTGGCAAATCATTTATGGATTTACAATTTTAAAATAGCACTTACATTTCAAGGCTTCAAATAAATAATTTTATACAAAGGGATGGAGTCAGTTCCCTTTTTTCTATTTCTTTGAAAAGTTGGTAAGTTTTCTGAGAAATTGAGTCTGAGCACAAACACCCACAAAATATGACTGAGCAAATATGTAATCCTCAAATCCTCAAAATTTGAGGATTGGCAAAGGGCCACAAATTCTTTTCTCTCTACACCCACACACGCCCTTGGTAGTGCCCTCCAGACATCAAGTTGTCCATTGCTTTGATTCATTTGTTTTGGCCAATGAACATCGCGATCAACATGACACAAGCAGAAACTTAGAAAGCATTTATCACATCCCCTCTTGGTGCACTTGATGTGAACAAAGTTATCCTAACAGAAGGTAAGAGACACATGAAGAAAAGACTCAGTAACCTGTTGATTGTCAGTGAGGTCATCTTCTAGCATTCTTCTATTGGACAGCCACAAACATATGCAAGAGCCCAGCAGGGGTCAGCCAAACCAGCCCAGCCCAGGAGAGCCACCCACCAACCCATAGAGTCACTAGCTAAACTTGGACTCAAGTGCTATATGTGCTGAGTATGTGACTGAGATCTGTTCTGATTTAAATTCTCTTTTGTTATTGAACCATCAAAATTTTTTTTCTTTCGTGAACCATCAAAATTATAGTAAAACTATACACTGTTATAGGTGCCACTGAGTCTTCATGGCACATTTATGACTCTCTTGGTGTTTTCAATTATTCCCGTTACACCAGATCATCTATCAAAGCTGGCCCTTAACTATACAGGCACTGTATTAGAAATGACACTTCCTGGGGCACCTGGGTGGCTCAGTCGGTTAGGCATCTGACTCTTGATTTTGGCTCAGGTCATGATCTCACAAGTCATGAGTTTGAGCCCCACTGTCAGTGCAGAGCCTGCTTGGGAATCTCTCTCTCCCTCTTTCTCTGCCCCTCCCTTGCTCACTCTCTCCCTCTCTTTCAAAAAATAAATAAATGAACTTAAAAAGATTTTGAGACATGACACTTTTCATTATTTTGAAGACTGAATGAGAGTGTATGGGTGTAGCAGATGCTATCAGTGTTGTGCCCACCATCCCCTAAATTCTTTGTCATTGTCATGCAAACCCTTTGCCATGTGTATTCACTCCCCAAAGTCAGTACTTGCATCTCTGTTGGAGGACAGCCCTTGAGCTGCTAGAACCCACTTTGCTTGAGAATATGGAGAACTTGAAATCTGGGGGGATTACATCATGTCTCTTCCCATCAGGATATGACCCTAATTCCACAGCTCCTGAAGGACAGAGCCAAAGTTATCCTCCAAGAAATTTTGCTAGATACCAAGTCTTTGCTCAGCCTTTTTGGCCCTTCTTCCCCACTCTTGTAGTGAACTTTCCTGGAATCACTTCTTAATGAATCCCTTAAACTTTGTTTCAGAGATTGCTTCTGGAAAACCAATCTAACTTAGCTGCTTTCTCCTTCAGGCCAAGATTATGCCCCTCCTATGCCCAAGAGAAGTTTTTAGCTGGCCTAGAAGCTGTCAGTTTCAAGGATATCCTTTGCTTGGACAAGATGATCTGATGTCCGTGCTCTCCTGCCAGCACATGTCTAATCCTGGCACATTACTAGCCAACACTAAAGATTCCTCAACCTATATCTGATGTGAGAGAATTGACAACTCTCCCTCTTTCTCTCTCTCTCTCTGTCTCTCTCTGTCTCTCTCTCTTTGTCTCTCTCTCTGTCTCTCTCTCTCTCTCTCTCTCCTCTCTTTCTATATCTGTCCTTCCTTCTGCAAGCAGATTCACTTCTTTGGGAGAAACTGTTCCTCAAGCATGGAACTGCTCCCAAGCATGGAGTTGTCATGGACTGATAGTCTTAGCCACCCCACCCCAGCCACAGCTGGCAAGTGACCATTCAGACCAATTGGAATCCTGCCCTGGAATATTTCAAACTGGAACTGAAGAAAGACAGGTAGTTAGACCAAGAACTTCTCAGCACTGTTTCCTTCCAGTATGACATTCAGAGAGACAGGCACAAGAGAGACCAATAGGAATGTGTCACAGGAGTCCCTGAGGCCCTCCCCCACTACATAAGACATTGGCAGGTCCTTTTATCCCAAGTCAGTTTGAGGTGTATTTTTGTCACTTGCAACCAACATACCTCTACGTGATGGATACCTCTGGATTCTGGGCTTGTTGTCACTCATGGTCCTGTGTGAAATCCAGTGGCTGAACTCACCTATGAGAACCATACCTCTGGCTGATTCTTCCTGGTCACGTCTTGGGTACGGGTGTGGTATTTCCTCTCTGGAAGCCTTGAAGTCTGTTCTTTGCTTGCTCATAGGGCATGATCCTAAGAGGAACAAAAACAGGAATTTCACTGGACCATGGCAAATAGCTTCAACCTCCTTCCTAACCCAAACTCTTACTTCATTAGACTTTTGTTTCCTCTTCTTCCTTTTTCTGTTCAGCCATGGGTGATTAGCATTAACCTCCTTGAGGTTGTCTGAAGATAAAAAAAGGAAGGATCCAGATGATTCTTGAACCAACATAAAATCACAGTGACTCTATTTGACAGAGAGAAATTGGACAACATAAGAGTTCTAAACTTTTGCTTGAATCATTCATATGAACATGTGCATGTTTAATAAAGTTGGCAGAGGTGAAGCTCTTGCCACATAACACAGTGGCTCTCAAACCTGACTTGTTTCAGAAACATGTGTGGTGCTTTTATAACCTACAGATACCTGTGTTCCTTTCCAGACCTCTCCAATCACCATCCTTAAAGAAGGTTAAAAATGAGAACTCTCCAGAGAATCCAATAAAAATCAGGCCAAAAAAATAAACATTTCTCCAGAGAAGATATATAAATGGCCAACAAGTACATGAATACCCAACATCACTAATCATTAGAGAAATGCAAATCAAAATGACAGAGATGCCACTTCATATCTATTAGGATGGCCTCTATAAAAAAAAAAAAGAAACAAAAAGAAAAGAAAAAAAAAAGAAAGAACAGAACAAGTGTGGGCTGTGGAGATGTGGAGAAACTGGAACCCTTGTGCATTATTGGCAACATAAAATGGTGCAACCACTATGGAAAACAGTACAGCATTTCCTTAAAAATAAAATTACCATATGATCCAGGAATTACACTTCTGGATATATAGTCAAAGAAACTGAAAGCAGAATCTTGAAGAGATATTGGTACATGCATATTCGTAATATGTTTAATCACGATAGCCAAAAGGTGGAAATAATCCAAGTATCTACCGTCAGATGAATGGATAAACAAAATGTGGAATATACATACAATGGAATATTATTCAGCCTTTCAAAGAAAGGAAATTCTTCTTTTTTTTAATGTTTATTTATTTACCTTGAGAGAGTGTGTGTGTGCACATGTGTGAACAGGGGAGGAGCAGAGAGAGAGAGGGAGAAGATCCCAAGCAAGCTCCATGCTATCAGTGCAGAGCCCAACATGGCGCTCAAACCCACAGACTGTGAGATGATGACCTGAAGTGAAACTAAGAGCCATATGGTTAACCAACTGAGCCACGTAGGTGTTCAAGGGAAGGAAATTCTGACACATGCCATAATATGGATGAATCTTGAGGATATTATGCTAAGTGCAATAAACTAGGCACAAGAAGACAAATACTATATGATTCTTCTTATCTAAGGTATGGGGAATAGTCAAATTCATGGGTATGGAAAACAGAATGGTGGTTGCCAGGGGCTGGGGAGAGGGGTGAGTGCCATAGGAATACAAGTGGTTTAGAGATTATATATCTACCCTTAATCTGCACCCATGACTCCTCTCCCAACCTCTCAAATCCAGTTCATCAATAAGGTCTATTACAGAAACATTCAAACATAAAGGGGCATCAAAATCCCCTGGGAATCTTGGTAACACACAGATTTCTGGGCCCCACCACTAAGATTTCTGAGTCAGTAGTTAGATTTGTATTTCTAGCAAGTTCCCGGGAGTTGCTAATACTGCTGGCCTGGAAATACTTTGGGAACCACTGACCTATTGATTTAACTCAACAGTCTGCCTAAAATTAATCCTCTTTCTCCTGCCATCACCAGTTCAGACTCTCATTCCCGAATGTTCTGCTTAAAAACAATGGTTGCCTGGTGTTCGAGATCCTGCATGAGCAGCTTTAGCCTCCTTGGTGTAGTGGGAAGAGTTCAGGACTAGACTCAAATGCCCCAGAGACTGCACTGAATTAGCCAGGTGGTTCTGAGTAAGCTACCTCATCTTTTGGTACTTAATGTGTTCATCAATAAAATGGTGATGAGAATATCTATTTTGTAGGGTTATTTTAGGATAGAATGAAACAAGGTATGTAGAGACGCTTGACACACAGTAGAGCTGTCCCACAAGCCTTTCACAGCCGTTGGTTCTCTCTTCCTTTTCCATCTTTGTTACAAACTCTTCACCCACAGGGAACCTTATGCTCCCCTTCCCCCAAACATACTCCCAGTGCTGCCATCTCTGCAAACTTCCATGTACCTTTTCTTCCATGTGGACATTGCCCTGATTAACATTTTTTAACAGAAACTCTCTTTGGATCAGGCGATCACTGTTTGGTACTATAAGGCCCTAGAGTACCAATGCTTCAATCCTGAGCATTGAAACATAGTCCACAGTAACGGGGCACAACCCCTGATTGTCCACCCATGCAAGTGTCTACCATCCTTTTACCAGGCCCTTGTCGCCACCTCAGGAAATCCCTCTTACCTTTCCAAGCCCAGTGAACTGCCACCTCCTCCTTGAAACGTGCCTTTCTCCTTAACCAAATATGACCTCTCCCTTCTCAACCAGCTTTGCATTCAATTTATGCCTCTCGGACAGCCCCTGCCACATGGTGCATAGTGATCTGTGTATGTGGATCTGCATATCGAAGGCCTGCCACTTGCTAACTCCATAGCCTTGGACACATTGTCTCTCTGGGCCTCATTTTCCCCATCTCATAAATGGAAACAGTAACAGTGCCCACCTCCAAGGCTTGCTGTGAGAATCAACAGAGCTGAACTATATAAAGTGCTTCAAACTGCACTCCACATAAGGACACTCAATAATTGTTATACATGATAATGATTAATTTTCTATCCTTACTTATGAGCCCCAATGATCAGAGGCTATGTTTTTAATCTTGGCACCTTGCAGTACCTTATGCCAGATACTAAGCCCTCAGAAAAGCAAATAAGTTGTATTTTATTGCCCTGGCCTCTCCACTTATGGTTACTTCTTAGGACGGGTGGGGGGTGGTTCTCCTTCAGAGAGAGGCAGACTCCCTCCCATACCCCAAACTAGTTTAGTGGGCAGACAAGTTTATCTCCCGATTAAATCTTCCTCTGAAGTCACCTTATTCTATTTCATGAAAGATTTGGGATATGAGCTTAGCTCTAAGGATGCTCCATTAACATTCTTTTAATTGATATTTTCACACTAGTATATGAGACTTTTTTGAGAAGGGGGGGTGCAAGTGAGCGAGCGGTAGAGGGAGAGAGAGAATCCCACGTAGGCTCCACACTAACTGTGTGGAGCCTGAAGCAGGGCTCAAGCTCACCTGATGCAGGGTTGAATCTCACTAACTGTGACATCATGACCTGAGCTGAAGTTGGATGTTTAACCAACTGAGCCACCCAGGTGCTCCTAGTATATGAGGCTTTTTGTGGCTCAAAACTTTTTCATAAAGATCCCAAGCTACCAATCTTAGATTTCAGAAACAGAAAGTTTCTGAGGATATTCAACATGTACTCGGAGATGATACTTTAAAAGTACCACCACTATCCCTTTTCCCTTTTAATTGGGCAAATTTTAGTGTGGGTGAAGATTCCTTCTCTCACTGCTTATCTGCTTCTCTAGAATTCAGTGTGGTGATTCTCCATCCACCTTTGAATACTTTTTCCTTTTTATTTAAACACAACCCCCCCCCACCGCCAATAATCTGCACAAACTCTTGCCAACATGAAGAATATGAAGCCAGAAGTTTGCGCTCATTTCCACAGCATTCCACAGGACTGGCCCAGGAAAATAAAACATGCTCTGGTAGAAACTATTTTGTAATAGTTGGGAACTTTATAACAATGTCGTACTTACTCTACAGTTTATTCTAATGTGTTTGGTGGACAATTATTAATCACCAAAGTAGAAAAGGGAGCTTGCCTTTTCAAAAGTGGTGAAAGTCCCCCACCTCAGGAGCCATGTGGGATTACCACACAGTTTTAGGTGGCCCAGCCCCAGCCTCCGCTGACAGCCAGGCTGCTCAGCAGAGTCTCTGATCTGGTGAAAGGGAAACTGTCTTCTCAGGAAGCATGTTACAATTAAGTAGAAACCCTGGGCTGTAAATATAGATACATGACAAACAAATAACTCAAAGCTTGTTTTCTTGTGATTTCAGGGAAGACACAGAAAGCAATATGTTTACACTCAGATGTTTACATGCATGATTCAGAACACTCTCAAAAAACTGGTGCTTGGGAAAAACAAAAAACAGAACAAAACAAAACAAAAAGTCACCAACTGCTTTTTGGCCAGTTCACCTATGTCTGTTAAATCAAATAGGGAGGAAAGTGCTTTGTCTGGAAGGTAGAACTTCTGCCCAGCGGAAATGAACTTGAAAATGTATTGTGGACACCGGCAGAGTGATTACATAATTAAAATTACTAGATCTGAAAACTCCCAATTATTTGTCCTCTTCAAATCCTAATTATCTTTTTAATTTGCAAAGATAGTTTTTTGGGGGTTTTTTTCTGTGTTTTTTGTCTGTTTTTTAGAGCCAGTTAAATGTGCCAGCTGCTCAGGGCTCTGTTGTGAACACTGAGAAGGGTGTTTAATGATGTTAAGTTAGGGTTAAATTTCACCTTTGAAACAAAGAAACAAACAAAATTGAACAGGGAGTGGGGTGTGCACATAACTTGGGTTCAAGAAAGGCTATGGAGAAAGCTGCAGAAGCCCACATCATGTCCAAAGTTCCATAAAAATCCCTGTCCTCTCTCATCCCACCCCCACTATTTCCAGTTTAATCTTTGGATGGGGGGAGAGAGTGGGTGATGTTATTATTAACTTATTATGCTGTCAAGACCTCCATATGCAAATTAAATGTGTTCATTTTTCCAAAATCTGCTGTTTTCTGCTCTCAATAACTAAATTTCCTCTGCCATCAAGTCTCAGAATTATAATTCAGGAGGGAGTTAAGCTGTGGCATTAGCCAGGCTCTATATACATCTCCACCCTGTGACCCAAATGTTGGATTAATGAGGACATATGGCCTGATCCCAAAGATAAAGCCTTTGGGGTCAGCCCCAGAGGCCAAACTGGTACCTCTCCCTGGTGGTCCCCATTGTTCCTCCTCAGCATCCAGGGAGCTTACCAAATCCTAACTCTCAGGCAATTGTACATCTGACCTTGTGCAGCAGCCTGTGGGGCACAGTGGGCTGATGGGAAAGAAGTCAAAACCCTCATAGGGAGAAAGGCTGGGGACCCCTAAGCCAACCAACCTGGGTTCTGGGTGACTGGCCACCTTGCAGCATAGAGGCAGGCCAGGCAGGCTTGGGAAGCCCCTCCAGGGTAGCTGCAGGCTTCATGGCTGCCTATTTTCTGGACCAAGGACTCCCAGCACACACACCCTCATGAAGAGAGCCTTGATTTCACTACTTCCTGAGAGACAAATGGACTAATAAAGCCTGCAGGGGGTGGTTGGAGAAGGAGTCTCTCCCTATTCTTTCTCTTGGTTGCTTCTTTCAGAAATCTAGGGTTACTCCAAAGGGATGCCAGGGCCATGGGCAAATCCAACTCTATACCTCACCTCACTTCCTTGAGAGGAAAAACCTTTCATGTATAGAAGAGGTTTCATGGCTTACAAGATGCATTCACTTCATGAACTTACTGGTGCTGTGCAGTAATGGGAACATTTCTCCTATGTTACAGATGAGAGAATGGAATTCAGAGTCCAAATGGCTTGTCCAACACCTCCTACCTTCTAAGTGATAGAAATGGGTCTGGTCCCCAGATCTTCTAGTCCAGACCTCCCCATATTCTTCATAGAATTCTTCATAAGAAACAAACAAACAACCTCATCCTGCCAAGGAAAGGGACTTTAGCAGCCAACCCCAACCAATGCTGGCCCCAGTTGGGAAGGCACAACCTCTTGTGCATTCATTGAACCATCTGAGGTCCTGATCTCATCCATCACACAGGATGGTTTCTCCCCTAAAAGAGTCCTCCAACCTGCTTGCAACAACAGTCACTAAATGAGTGTGAAGGGATGGGAGAGGCATTTGAATCGTTCCAAATCTAAGAGCATCAGAATAACTTCTGCCTCCCATCATGATGGAGAACCAAGTTCCAGACCAGCCCTCCTACTGTAAACCACTATGAAACTGTAAAACAAAACTGTTTTCAGACATTGGAATGCAGCACAACACTGGCTCTGTAGGGAAAGGAAGTACACACGGTGAGACCCATGTTGCCTTCGTTGTCTATCTGAAGGTGCTTTCCAGAACACACTATAAAGAGCTGGAGACTAAACAGACCATGGTGGTTTCACTGAGGTAAAGAGTCAGTGATCAGAGTTTGGATCTGCTGCAGTGGGTAGAATAAAAGAGGCAGGATACCAAAGAGGATTGAGGTGTACAGAGAAAGAGTTTCATAAATCTGCATAAAGTTCCCCTTGAACGTTTGGCCAAATACTAAGCTGCATATGTGCAGAGTGAGAATTCATGAGTCCTGGGAAAGAGCAATCAATGGAGGTGTACGTGGGGGCATGGGGTGCTATGAGCCTAATGGGGATTCTGGGGTTTGAATAAAAGAGGGAGACATTGGAGTTCTAACAGCCAGACTGGAAACGTACCACTCAATGTTCCAGGCAATGAGTTAAGACTCTTGAAATGTCACACCTTGGAAGTAGAGATAAACTAGATCTAAAGTAAAGGCTACTCAAGACCTACCCTGACAAAGCTTAAAAATAAGCTTCCAAGGGGTCAACTGATCTGCAAGTAACTGCAAATTAACTGCTTACCAGAACACTCAGCATTCAGCAGAACCCAGAACTCTATAGCATACAATCAAAAAAAAAAAAAAAGTAGCCATGCAAAAGAAGGAAAATGAGACTCATAATCAGAAGAAAAATCAGTCAATAGAAACAGACCCAGAGGTGACAGCACCATTGGAATCAACAAGCAAGGACTTTAAAACAGCTATTACAAATACGTTCAAAATTTAAAGAAAAATACACTATAATTGGAAACAAATGGGGAATATCAACAAAGAAATGGAAAATATTAACCAACAACAACAAAAACACCAAGAGCCACCCCAGCCCCATGACCTACCATGTCCATGTGAACTACAATTTGCCCTGGCACATGCCTTCCTTTTACCTTTCCTGACCATACATTTCAGCTCAGTTCCCTTTATGCATTCCACTTCCCTTCCCAAATTTCCAGTGCCCACCCCATTCCTGCGTCTGTTCATATCCACCACTGACCACTCTTCCAAAGGTCAAAATAAAGGAATAAGTAAATCTCTTAATAGTGCTAAGAATGGGAACAAGAAGATTTTTCCTTTGCATTTTCACTTTTTATGAGCAGTGTGGCAACGCAGCCAGCTCACAGACTCTGACTGGGTTGATGCTGGCTCTACAACATGAATATTGCAGTCTGTGTGAATGAGGCAGGGTGAATAACACCAGCCGCTATCACAAAGTCCCACATCTCAGCATCTTGGCACAATAAGAGTTGACTTCTTGCTCACACAAAATCCAAAGTGGATATTTCTGGTCAGGAGGTACTTTCCACATGATCACTCAGGAATCCAGTTTCTTTCCATCTTATGGTTTCACCATCGCCCAGGGCCTCAGAGTCCTCTGTTGGGTCCTCAGCACTCAGCTACCAGACAGAGGAGGAGAGGGCAGAGGATCAGGTAAGAGTTTTGTGTGGCCATTTCTATATACAATCTATTGGTCAGAACCCATTCACATAGTCACACCTAACTGCATGGGCAAATGAAAAATAGAATTTAACTAGATACATAGGAGGAAGAAAAAAAAAATAGGTTTTGTTGACATGATAGAAGTCTCTGTCTCACTGTAATGTCTTGGGGCAATTACCTTTCTCTGAGCCTCAGTTTCCTTGTCTGTTTACAGACAAGGAATAATACCTTCTTCATGGGGTTATTCTGAGGGTTGAAATGAGATAGTTCATGCGAAGCAACTAGCAGCATACCTAGAACACAGGAAGTGTTTTAGAAATTTTGTCTGTTACAATTTCTACAATAACTGCATTAGTAAATCTTTGTATGCTCCATAGGGTAGTTCTAACCTTGTGGACCGGGGCCAGGCATGCTTTAACTTTTTCCCATTGTGTTGTTTTCAGTCAAGAGATAGTAAAAAATAGAACTACTATGAAGGGGTTGGTCCATAGCAAAATGGAACAACCATTTTGGTTGTAAGATGGTTGTACTTAAAAAGTTTGAGAACCGGGGTGCCTGGGTGGCTCAGTCGGTTAGGCGTCCAACTTCAGTTCAGGTCACGATCTCGCAGTCCGTGAGTTCGAGCCCCGCGTCAGGCTCTGGGCTGATGGCTCAGAGCCTGGAGCCTGCTTCCGATTCTGTGTCTCCCTCTCTCTCTGCCCCTCCCCCATTCATGCTCTGTCTCTCTCTGTCTCAAAAATAAATCAAAACATTAAAAAAATTAAAAAAATAAAAATAAAAAGTTTGAGAACCATTGCTCTATGGGACCCAGAATGCTCTTTTGCACATAGTAGATAATCAATATGTCAAATGAATAGGCTTCCTTCACACCTATTTTGTTCTTCCCTCATTCCTATTTCCTGGTCTTCTTACTTTGCTTACTGCCTCCATGTCACATACTCAATACTTCACTACCACCAGCACCTCCTCACACACATGTGTAAGCACACACACACCTACTACACACACATATGCTGACCATAATTCAAACAGATTATCTTGGATTGACATGTCTACAGCCATACATAGCATCCACCAGCCAGCCTAGTCCTGACATGTCCTATAGTTCCCCAAAGGTAGCCTCCTGATCCTGCTTCCACTGCTGGCCCTAACAAAACTCTTGTTGCCTTTCTATGTTTCTGTGAGGCTCTGGGAAAACAGACCAAACTAATTCATACTAGGTAGGGAATGATTTGCTATTATATTTTCACATAGAGATATTTATTTGCTAAAATTAATTTTTAATTAGTAGTATTTCAAACCAAGTAAGTAAGGAATTTGTCTACATTGGTGAAAGTCTCTCCATAATTCATGACACTCAACTTTCTTTGCTATTTAAAATTGGTCTGAATAGGAAGTGTTCACCACCACACATACACTTATTTTCCTGACAAACTCTTTCCCCAACCAAATGGATGAATTGGCCACTCATTAGCTTTTGGTCCTAACTTCCCTGTCAGATCCTCCTTCCTCAATGAGCAAAAACATCTTCCAGGACAAATGGCTGTCCCCCCATCCCTGCCTCCCTCAACTACATAGTATAAAACTCAATATCTACCCAGTCCCTGTTCTTCATACCTGTTCAGCATACCTGGAGGTGGCTGAAACATCTGGTTGTAGGTGCTCCTAGAAGAAAGGGAAGAAGCCTAGGCTCCTGTAGGTTATGATCCAGCTGACACCACCCCTTTCTTTGCTCTCATACCTCCATCTCTACAGTCATTCAGAAAGAACCAAAGCCATTCCCATGACTTACTCTGGGCCTAATTCACAACTAGCCCAGAGATGATGATGCATTTCATTAAGTGTGTCACATCAGCTCTGATATAAGTTTTATTTGATCACAATACTATGATTTGAGTCCTCATGCTGCTCTTCATTTTTCAAGGGCAATGCCAACTGCCATTGACGCCTCTAGAAACTGAGGCCTGCCATCCTGGCTCCATAGGGATGGTCCAGGATATAAGTCCACAGCATCCTTGATTAGAAATAAGACATTGTGGGGGCGCCTGGGTGGCTCAGTCGGTTGGGTGTCCGACTTCAGCTCAGGTCATGATCTCGCGGTCCATGAGTTCGAGTCCTGCGTCGGGCTCTGGGCTGATGGCTCAGAGCCTGGAGCCTGCTTCCGATTCTGTGTCTCCCTCTCTCTCTGCCAATCCCCCATTCATGCTCTGTGTCTCTCTGTCTCAAAAATAAATAAACGTTAAAAAAATTAAAAAAAAAAAAAAAGAAATAAGACATTGTGCTCCCATCTTGTATACACAGAGCTCACACCAGCTTCCAAAACCAACAGACAATCCCCACGCCTCATGTTGGCTATTAAGCTCCATCTCCTTCAACCATTTCTCCAGCAATGCTAACAAGGGAAAATGATCTGATGAGTGTTTCCCTCTCCTTTTCTTCTCTGGTCCCACTCAGTAATGCAGTGAATGCTGGAAACACTCTGTGCCATGACCCTTCCTCCCTCAGCTGTGCAGGATAAGGCTCCCTGTATCCAAGCTACGGGAGGGAGGGGGTGGCCCGGAAGGGAGGGAGGCTTGGATGTCGATAGACATATTGGGCCCACCAGGATTGAAATCAACATTTGTTTCTCCAAAGGTCTTGGGCTAAAACACTGTGCAATGTTACCAGGTAGCAAAAGGAGAAAGGATGGTGACTAAGACAGGAAATGTAGAGTTGGGGCTCTCTGGGTAAGCCCCACCCCATGCCCCACCATCCCATCGAGACAGCACTGGCTGAGAGAGTATACAGGATGTCAACTTGCTAAGGCTGAAATCTCTCAGCATTATTTCTCCTGTAAAACTTAAACTGCTCTTGTCAACTTAACACCAAGGAGCAACAGCTGGGTCTTCATGAAATATGGATGCCTTAAACCCTTAAGTTTACTTTGGGTCTTTTCTTCATAATGATGTAGGATAGGGAGGAGAATGTTTTAGAATAGCTAGGAAACCAAATAATAGAAGGAGCAACATATGCCAGAGATAACCAAGAAGGTAAAAACATCTGCCCAGGTTTGCCTACGAAGGAAAGAAATCACATTACTGAGAAATTAGTACATGGCCAAGCATACCTTAAAACAGGAGAGGGACGTTTGGGTCCTGCTCACAAAGAAATAACAATGTCTTCTTACATTTGCATTTGCCAATTAAATTCCGTTGAAAAATGCAGACAGTTTCCTGTGTCAGTATACCTGCATTATCACAGAACAAAATAAGGAGACATCTGAGCTAGGCAGAAGGCCCAGGTCCACTTGCAAAATCCAAGAGGCAGTTTTGAAGTAGGAGAGAAAATAACCTGTGCCAGGCGCTGTACCAGAAGCTTCCATATGGGAGCTATAATTAAATTCTCACAACAACCCTGCAAAGCAAAGTGTAATTATTCCCATTTTATAGATAATGAAACTGAGCCTTGAAAAAGTTAGGTAATTTGACCAGAACTAGAATTAGAATCCACATCTATGTGATTCGAAGACCACATTCCTTCTACTACAGCACATCATGGTTAAACAACCACCTTATCCATCAGACAGATATTATCAGGTGCCATGAATGAATCTGTCAAGAAATACACTGTAAGACCGATGGTTGCCAGAGATAGGGGTTGCCAGAAGAATTAGGTGAAGGTGGTCGAAAGGTACAAACCTCCAATGATAAGACAGGAAAGTCCTGGGTATGTAACATGCAACATGGTAACTATAGTTAATAATATTGTGTTGTATATTTGAAAGTTGGTAAGAGAGTAGAGCTTAAAAATTCTCATCACAAGAAAAAAAAATAGAACCATGCAAAGTGATGGATGTTAAGTAAACTTATTGTGCTGATCATTTCACAATGTATACATATATCAAACCATTATATTGTATACTTAAATTTTTTTTAATGTTTTTTATTTATTTTTGAGAGAGAGAGACACGGAGTATGAGCAGGGGAGGGTCAGAGAGAGAGGAAGACACAGACTCTGAAGCAGGCTTCAGACTCTGAGTTGTCAGCATAGAGAACAACGCGGGGCTTGAACTAACAAACTGTGAGATCATGACCTAAGCTGAAGTCGGCTACTCAACCGAGACACCCAGGTGCCCCTGTATACTTTAAACTTATACAATGTTCATTATATCTCAATAAAACTGGAGGAGGGGAGAGAAATCCATTGCATCCATTGTTTCCTAGTGGATACAAGCATGCTCATGGCTGTGAGTCACTATCATGCAGAAAACTTTAATAAAAATACTAAAAATATTTCTAAACATCTTGGGCTTTTGCAGCTCAAAAGGGTGAATTGAGCACATACTTTTTGTCTCTACACCCTTCTGAGATCCTGTGAAAATTGTAATACTGGATTTACAAAGATGAAACCCAGTAACAGCAAAGCAAGGGATAAAGGATGCTTAGCAGCTAGTGAGGTGTCAGCACATTTCCAGAAGAGTGGAAGAGGGAGAAAAGTGGGAGAGGATTAGTGAAAGACACAGAGGTTGCCACAGGCACAAACATTATAGATGGGGCTGAGATGGAGGGGTGCCCACCAGCCTGGAACCCTGCCAGACTGTGACGGGGCGGGGCAGACATGGCATGGCAGGGATGAGAAGTAAGCTGGACCATAGAGGAGTAAAGAGTGATTCTCAAGTGGAGCTACATGGTGGGATGTGGAGAGCTTTAAAAAGCAACAATGCCTGGATTCTATCCTGAGAGGTTCTGATTTAATTGGTGTCAGGTACAATTCAGGTATTGGGAGGGTTTAAAAGCTCCCCCAGGTGATTCTAATGGGCTGTCAGGGCTGAGAACCACTGGCTTAAGGTGATGGAAACATGGAACCCCCCACCCCACCACAAACAGCTGCTCCCTCGCCTACCTGGAAGCAGGTAGAGGAATCTACCTAGAGTAGAATCAGAAATGTAGAGCAAGACGTATTCTAGCCTTATACTTAACATTTCGGTGAACACCAAATAGTCACATCATGCCAATAATATAAATATTGGTTATTGATTTTCAAATTTTAGCCTTACTATATACACACATAAAGAATAATTTTAGAACAGAATATAAATATTTTTAACCGGACTATTATAAAACCGCAGAATCAGAAACCTATATGTAGGACCCAGCCAGGTACATTTTTTAAAACATTTGGATACATAGCCAAGATGGAAAGAATCTGAATCATCCTTCATCATTTTTCTTCTTCATAAATTATTTTCCAAACTAGGTATCATGGGCAGTCCCTCTCAATCTGCCCCTCACACATACACATGCATACACAATGACATCCAGATTCCCCATGTCATTTGGTGAGTTCAACCTTTATTTTGAGGCTTACCCATTCTTTGGACCCCCCACCACCTTTGTCCTGCACACCTCTCTCCTGGCTCCGCTGGAGCCATTCTCACTGACAGTCTTATGGTTCTGAAATCTTGTACACCATACACTGTCCAGCACACCAAGCCAGCTACTTGCTAATGCTCAGACTCTTCTGGTAGAAGTTTTTGCATGGATCTTGGAGTCTCTTCTTAGAAACAGAACTAGTGGCATGGATGGAGTAGGTTATATTTGTGGCCCTGAATCTTCATCCCTCTCTTCACCGTGAGACTAGGCAGTTCCTCCCGCTAGAGAAGCAGAGTATATACCCCATGATGGCAGATTTAGCTCTGTGACTTGCTTTGGTGAATGGAATGTGAGCAGAGGTGACATGACCGTAGGCTTGAAAAGTCTTGCGCAATTGGGCATGAACCTCAGCCATGATGAGAAGCCCTCCCCTGGTGTAGCTGCATGCCTTCAGCCTGAGTTCCAGATGGACACATGTAGGGCAGACCTTAGGCCAGTCCTCAGGGAGGAGATAAGGCACAGAATGTTGATATCTTCAAGTACAGCTGCCCAGTCAAGCCATTCTAATTCAACCAGCCCTCAGATATGTGATCCAGCCCAGACAAAACCAGACAAGATCAACCTACCCTTCAGCCAACCCACAAATGAATGAGTTAAATTAGTGCTTACTGTTGTATGCCCTTGAAGTGTTGTGGTTGTGAATGATGTAGCACATGTAGCAACTGTTATTTAATACAGATAAACTCTAAATGCTATGAAAGCAGAGACTCAGTCTTGTTAACTGTTGTACATCCAGCACCTAGTACAGTGTCTGGAAAATAATAATGCTTAATGAGTAATTGTTGAGTGCATAGAAAAATAAATAAATGAATGAATACATAACAACCAGAGGAAAACACTGAAAGAGCTAGCACATTGGCAAGGATGTGGAGAAATGGGAACCCTCTTGCACTGTTAGTGAGAGCGCAAACTGGTGCAGCTGCTCTGGAAAACAGTGTGGAGGTTCCTCAAAAAATTAAAAATAGAACTACCCTATGACCCAGCAACAGCACTGCTAGGAATTTATCCAAGGGATACAGGAGTGCTGATGCATAGGGGCACATGTACCCCAGTGTTTATAGCAGCGGAATGAAATCCTGCCATTTGCAGCAACATGAATGGAACTGGAGGGTATTATGCTGAGTGAAATAAGTCAGAGAAAGACAGATACCATATGTTTTCACTCATATGTGGATCTTGACAAACTTAAAAGAAGACATGGGTGAAGAGAAGAGGGGAAAAGAGCTACAAACAGAGAGGGAGGGAGCCAAACCATAAGAGACCCTTAAATACAGAGAACAAACTGAAGGTTGATGGGGGATGGGGGAGAGGGGAAAGTGGGTGATGGGCATTGAGTAGGGCCCTTGTTGGGATGAGCACTGGGTGTTGTATGGAAGTCAATTTGACAATAAATTATATTTTTAAAGAGAAGAAAGAACTAGTGTGCAACACATAATTTGAGTTGGTTGTATTAGAATTGTGTAGAGAAACAGAACGAAAAGAATGTGTGTACACACACACACACACACACAAAGATTTATTATAAGAAATTGGCTCACATGATTATAGATGCTGGCAAGTCCCTGATTCTACAAGGTGTCAGCAGACTAGAGACCCAGGAGGGTTGATCATTTAATTCTAGTCTGAGTCCAAAGGCCTGAGAACCAAGAGAACCTATAATGTAGTTCTAGTTCAAGGGCTCAGACTCAGGAAGAGCCAACATTTCAGTTCTGATCCAAAGGCAAGAAAAACCTTATGTCCCAGTTCAAAGGTGATTGGGAAGGAAGAATTCTTTCCTACTCAGGGAAGGACAGCCTTTTTGTTCTATTCAAGCCTTCAACAGATTATATGAGGCCCAGCCACTTTGGGGATGTCAATCTGCTTTATTCCATCTACTGAATAACATGTTAATCTTATCACACACACACACACACACACACACACACACACACCATGCAAAAACACCTAGAAAATTTTTTTACCAAATATCTGGCTACCCTGTGGCCCAGGCAAGTTGACACATAAAATTAACCATCATGCTGGTTTTATGCACATCAACAGGGTTTTTATGTACTCTCTCCATGTGGCAAATCCCCAGCAGAGGTGGCTCACCCACCACCCATCATTTTCCAGAACAGTTATAGCAATGAATTGTTCTAGTATGTGGCATCTTTGCTATGCTGCTACCAGTCAGGGTCTGCTGTCATTTAGATATAAATGGGAAAGGGAAGAGAGATGGGGAGGAGAAAGGATACTGGCCAACATCAGCCCCAAAGTCCAGAAACACCATGTGCAAAGGTTTTTTAAAGGATGACTTCCCCATAATACGTTTTGATGGGTTTGAAATTGGCCCTATGTAGACCAACAATAAGGGAGAGTCAAGTTTATAGAGCAGAAAATCTATACTCTCTAGACACTTGCTTACTGCAGGAGAATTCACGGTATTGACCTTCAATTCAATGCTGAGATAAGAGGCGCTAATCTGTCCAACCTCCCAGGCACTTCCAGGCTGACACGGATCTCTTCAGCCACAGCTTTGTAAGTTACTAAATGGCCCTTTATTGACTCCGTCTGGGGCGACACTCCCAGGATAGAGTGGAAGGCTCTATCAATGAGCCCAAAGTCCTCTTCCCTACTTCTTCAGTTGTGCCTGAAATTCTCTTAATAGAGGTTTAAAAATACAAATGACTTTGGCAGAGGAAAAAATGAATGTATATTCACTGAGATCTCTAGAGATGGGAATTTCACACTTCAGTTCCTCCTGTCTCTACACCTCCTCTTCCCCCAAAAAAGGAACCCCACTAAACTTGGTCAGTTTCAAGACATCAATTGGGGCATGTTTATTTGTGTAGTTCCTCTTGTCCTCTTCCAGCCAGAGCAATGGCAGTCAATGGTCCGAGGCCTTGTCCACAAAAAGGAGGTCTGATCCTCTTGCTTTATCTTGCTGGTGCTTCTCTCTGTCTCTCTCTCTGTCTCTCCATCCTCCTCCCGCAAAGCCATTTGCTCCCCTGGATGCAATTTGGTCTTTTTCTATGGGTCCCCTGGTCTCTGGATGGCTAGCCAGTGTATGGAGCACTTTAAGATCATGGGTTTGCTATGGGGGAGCAGTGCCAGTCTGGCCATCTTCTATACCTCAGAATCCTCAGAATTCAGTGTTCTGCACACTGGCAGCCCAACCATGATGGACAGCAATAAGGGACTCATTTTCCTTCACTGCTGTCCCTGTCCATCTCTAATGGCATCCTTGAGGGTAAAACAACTGCAGTCCAGGGTCAGACTCAGGAATGCCTGCTCTCTTGGCCCCTATGCCATCCCAATAATGTTCAAACCCCTTAATTCTGCTTAATAGCATTAAGGTGTAAAGGACTTACTAAAGATTCTTCCTGAACTTTGGTGGCAGAGAAGGGGCCAAAATGTAACAAACAATAAAGAGACTAAGCTTCTGACAGGACAAGGTGGCAGTGAACAACACATCCAAACATCAAGACTGCAAGCAAATACTTAGCCCACAGCATGATTCAGTGCCACCCACTTCATGTGAGCACGCAATGGAGACAGAAACACTCCATTTAGTCTTGCACACTCTATCATGCAATGTGATCACCAGAGAGCCCCCTTTCTTGCGGGAAACTAGAAATCACTTGTTCAAGAACTCTCACTGATGGAAGCTTCCATATTAAAACCTATGTCAAGGGACCCGGCTATTTGGTAGGACAGGTAAGGAGAAGAGTGTTGTTTAAGAAGTTTCCAAGGAAGCTACTGGTGGTTATGTAAACTGGTGCAGCCACTCTGGAAAACAGTTTGGAGGTTCCTCAAAAAATTAAAAATAGAATTACCCTATGACCCAGAAATTGCACTACAGGATACAAAAATGTTGATTCTGAGGAGCACATTCACCCCAATGTTTATAGCAGTGCTATCAACAATAACCAAATTATGGAAAGAGCCCAAATTTCCATTGACTGATGAATGGATAAAGAAGATGTGGTATATATACATAATGGAATATTACTTGGTGATCAAAAAGAATGAAATACTGCCATTTGTAACAACAGGGATGGAATTAAAGGGTATTATGTTAAGCGAAATAAGTCAGTCAGAAAAAAAGACAGATATATGATTTCACTCATATGGAACCTAAGAAACAAAATAGATGAACATATGGGAAGGAAAGGAAAACTAAGATAAAAACAGAGAGAGAGGCAAGCCACAAGCGACTCTTAAATACAGAAAACCAACTGAGCGTTACTCACTTAGGGGTGTTGGGTGGGGGGATGGGCTAAATGGGTGATGGGCATTGAGGAGGGCACTTGTTACGATAAACACTGGGTTTCTGTGTAAGTGATGAATCACTGGGTTCTACTCCTGGAACAATTATTATACTGCATGTTAACTAACTTGGATTTAAATAAAAATTTTTAAAAATTAAACAAAAAAATAAAAAATAAAAAGTAAAAAAAGAAGTTTGCAAGGAAGAAAGATGGTGGTTAGGAATACAAGGTTAGGGAAGGACACAAGAGGGACTCCCAAAATAATTCAGCTTTTCTTTTTTTATACGGTTGCTTGTCCGGGTCACAGCAAAATCAGTGTAGTAAATTCTCCACCCAAAAATGGCAGCATTTGTCGCTTTCTGGCACACTTGCCCTCAAAAACAAGTGTTAGATGAGAACTTAGTTTGGAGATAAGAGAGAAAACTTGTAGTTTGAAAAGGTTTTTTTAATATGAAACTTATTGTCAAATTGGCTTCCATACAACACCCAGTGCTCATCCCAACAGGTGTCCTCCTCAATGCCCATCACCCACCCTCCCTCCCTCCCTCCCACCCCCCATCAACCCTCAGTTTGTTCTCAGTTTTTAAGAGTCTTTTATGGTTTGGCTCCTTCCCTCTCTGTAACTTTCCCCCCCTCCCTCCCCCATGGTCTTCTGTTAAGTTTCTCAGGATCCACATAAGAGTGAAAACATTTGGTATCTGTCTTTCTCTGTATGACTTATTTCACTTAGCATAACACTCTCCAGTTCCATTCACGTTGCTACAAGAGGCCATATTTCATTCTTTCTCATTGCCACATAGTATTGCATTGTGTATATACTTTTTAAGTGTTTTCCAAATTATGCTTCCACAAAATCGTAAACAGAATTAGAGACACATTCCAAAAGTTGCAACTAAGGAGAGAAAATCAGATGAAACCTTATCCTTTTAAGAGGCACTGAAAAACTTGCCATTATACAATTAGGATCTGTAAATGCCAAACTCCAGAATTCAGACATTTTATGCCACAGAAATATTCTGAACCAAAATTTCATTGCCAATATGGATTCCTTATAGCATATCTACCTTAAGGCTAAGCCAAAGAGGGGCCCCTAGGTGGCTCAGTTAGTTAAGCATCCAACTTCGGCTCAGGTCATGATCTTGCGGTTTATGAGTTCGAGCCCCGAGTCAGGCTTGTGCTGACAGCTCAGAGCCTGGAGCCTGCTTCAGATTCTGTTGTCTCCCTCTCTCTCTGCCCCTCCCTCACTCACACCCTGTCTCTCTCTCTCTCTCAAATATAAATGAACATTTTTAAAAGAAGACTGAGCCAAAGAAACAGATTACAAACTTCTAAGTTATGTGAAAAAATACATGCTAAGAAGTTAGGCATGCATAGTAGTGGCCATAACGTTAGCAATAATAATAGCGGCAATGCTAACATTTATTAAGCATTTTCCATGTGCTGGGCACTGGACACAAACATTTTTCTCATTCATCTCCTGCATTGATCTCTAATCCTGGCTAGAAAGGACAAGTAACTTGTCCAGGGCTACCGAGCTCCAGATGGCTGAGCCTGGAAATAAGCACAGGTGGTTGAACTCCACTGTGAGGCCTCTCAGCATGCAGGGGAGCCAGGTAGGACCACTGCACAGTGGGGAAGGAGGGACCAGGAGTTGCATAGCCAACGCTAATCTGCTCTTCATGGATCAGCCTCATCTTTGTCAAATGACAGCATCTATTATTAAACTTCACTGCCCTCACAGATAGAATTAGGCTAGGTCCCCCCAAAAGAGACCCTGGGACAAGAATTTGGGTGCAAGTAGTTTATTTGGGAGGTGATTCCAGGAAAAATGGTGGGGGATGGGGAAGTGAGACAGGGAAGGGAAGGAAGCCAATCTGAGGTGCTCTCAGGAGCTGGTTACCACTATGGGCAGCTAGGACACAATCCCCTGGGGACATCTAGGTGACTATGTCTAATGCACCTCATAGTTTCCCACCAGGGCTAAAGAAGCTGGGCTCTGTAGCCACAAATTCCTGCCTGTCAGAGCTTGAAGGCATTAATTTCTAGGCACTTTTGGCCTGTTCTTTGCCTAAACTATGCAGATCATCTGCTTGACACAGGCACTGGATATACAAACATGAGGGCCAGGAGATGGGATGTGGGTGGCTATGGACAGTGTTTGTTCCACTATATTCGCTTCCTATTTCTACACACTGTATACATTATATACAAGGATATTCTTGGATTCTAATTAGACAATCACTTTTTCTCACAGAGGTATCATTCTAAGAAAAATGTTGGGCAAAGGGCTTGGAATTATATCCACTGAAGATCAAACATACTTTTTTTAGACTCTTCCAGGTTCTCACCATGAGAGAGGGAAGATATCAGACCCCTCTTCTGCATGAGACATTATTTGGCACCAAGGAATCAACGTGTGCTGGGAAATTCCCAAACTGTTGGCTTCTACCTACTTCTTTCATCTGTGGTCCAAACCTTCTGAGGGTCTGGGGCAAAGGGGCTTTGAGTAATACAAACTAGGGTGCATACTCAAGGCAGGGAGGGAGACTATATATTCCTTTTGCCTAAGAACATATGGATTTAAAAGTCAGTATTAAAAGAGGGAAAATGATATACAGTATGGTCAAGGACATTTAAGCCTTGGAAATCAGATATGAGACATTGTATGTATTTTTGCTACATTGATTTGGTCCACTTTTTAGCATTTAAAAGGAAAAGATGAACTTATTTATGTACCACATTATACCAGACCGTGTAGTAGAAGGGGTGTGCGTGTGTGTGTGTGTAGTATGCATACTCTGGAAAGACTCAAGAGTGTACAAAGAACAAGAGAGCATCCTTGAAATACGTCATAGTAGATTGAAAACATGATACTACCAAATATATTACAAGCCAAGTTTATATTGGAATTAAATTTGAGTTCTGATTTTGTCCTTTTTGATTAAAATAAAAACTTTTCAACAATTAAAGCTTTGATGGCATTTTCACATAAAGAATACAGATGGAACCACAAATAATTTTTTTTCTTTTAAAATCTATTTTTGAGTAATATATTGCAAAGATGTATTCTACAAAATATTATTTGAATGCCAAGTCACCCAAGTATATGGAGAAAAGGTGATCTTCTAAAGGTTTACGTTTTTTTATTTCCTCCTGGAGGACTTTGTTCAGATAAGGATGATTTCTGCCTTCAATGTCTATGATTTAAAATATGACTTTTCTGAACTTTGTAACCTTATTTTGAAGGAAACCATTTTAAGAGCAAGGGATAAAATTCAATTAACTGAGATGACAGAAAATAATCTACTAAGCGAATATATCAAGCAATTGGAAGCTTTCATACCTTTCAAAAAGGAAATAACCTATTTCTTGCCTTGTTATCTAATGACACAGGAGTTTATTTCTCTTGAAGCTGTTACAAATCTACCTAATGAGGCCTAAACACTGTTGTCAAGCAATTAGAGTTTTTATTGTGTCACTGATTTCCTTCATTTCCGTAGTTGCTGATAATCATTAGCCAATACTGTCTCATCTAAAAATGCACATGTGCACACATGTGCATACACAGGCACACACACAAATAAATACACACACTCCAGCTGGCTAAGAATTATAACAGAGCCACTGACAGCTGGGGCCAGTGGGTGGGCATCCTTAGAGAGTTACCAAACTTGGACATTTCTGCATATCTTATTGGCTAAGGCATTTGTGCTGACCCATGCTCATTGCTCATTTGCTATTCTGTGGGTACAATTTATTTCAAAGGTATTGAAAAATGGCAGCATTTCCTAATATGAACACACACACACAGCAAGTTGTATTTTCCAAAGAGCCACTTCACTATTTCCTGTCCCACACGCTCTTCTAGAACCTTGTCACCTCCCCATCAAGAATCTGAGGTGCCTGGGTGGCTCAGTCAGGTAATGTCTGACTTCAATTTTGGCTCAGGTCATGATCTCTGGGTTCATGAGTTCGAGCCCCGTGTGGGGCTCTGCACTGACAGTGCGGAATCTCTCTCTCAAAATAAATAAATAAACTTCTAAAAAAGAAGAATCTAATTCACTTCCCTTGAATGTGGACTGGCTCATGACAAGCCTGGAACCAACAGAATCCTGCAGAAGTGACTTAAGGTCATAAAAACAAACGCACTTTCTGCCTTAGGCTCTGAAACACCTCTTGCAGACTTCAGCTGCTAAGCCCAATGGCCAGAGGGCCATCATGCTGTGAGGAAGCCTATACAGACAGACCGCGTGGAGACAGAAAGAGATTCCCAGCCACCTCTAGCTCCTCTAGGAAGCCATCTGCTCTGCCAGCCCCAGCCACCAACTGATGGCAACTGTCTATAAAATGCGTCCAGTGAAAACTTCCTGAATTCTTGACCACAGAAACCACAAGTAGTAATAAAATGATAGTTGGAGATTAAGACAGTAAGTTTTGCATGCTCATAAGAACATGGGTATGGGAGCACCTGGGTGGCTCAGTTGGTTGAGTGTCTGACTTCAGCTCAGGTCATGATCTCACCACTCATGAGTTCAAGCCCTGCATCAGGCTCTGTGCTGACAACTCAAAGCCTGGAGCCAGCTTCAGGTTCTGTGACTGTCTCTCTCTGCCCCTCCCCTGTTCACACTCTGTCTCTCTGTCTCTCTCTCAAAAATAAATAAACATTAAAAAAGAACATGGGTATGATTAGAATATTTCTCTATACATACTCTTTTCCTTAATAGAGCAGACACTGTTGGTATTATGCCCACACCCTGTTGCCACTCATTGTTCCCATAATGGTTTTTGACTTTCCAAAAGCTGCAGTCACTTTCCGTTTGGGGGCTTTCCTGGCTGCAGCCTGGGTGGCCACTGAAGGGCAAACCAGAAGTACTAGGGAGTTGTTGCCTACAGGTAAGCCCTTAATTAATGGAAAATGGAAGTTTCTAGATAAATAGCCCAACTCTTCGTCCCTTAGATGGAAAAACTCCAATGCAGGCTCTCCCCCATCCTCAGAGTGGTAGTAAACTCTATAAAACTCTTCTGGCTGCCTTTCCCCTCCTGACCAACCAAGACACCCCTGGGACACCTGCATTTTAATGGGTGTCTCAGTCAGTTAAGCACCAGACTCCTGATTTTGGCTCAGGTCGTGATCTCATAATTTGTGAGTTTGAGCCCTTCATTGGGCTCTGCACTGACAATGCAGAGCCTGTTTGGGATTCTCTCTCTCTCTCTCTCTCTCTGCCCCTCCTGCACACTATCTCTCTCAAAATAAATAAATAAACTTGGGGCACCTGGGTTGTTTAGTCAGTTAAGCATCCAACTTCAGCTCAGGTCATGATCTCACGGTTCGTGAGTTTGAGTCTATGTCAGGCTCTGTGCTGACAGCTCAGAGCCTGGAGCCTGCTTCAGATTCTGTTGTCTCCCTCTCTCTCTGCCCCTCCCCCACCCATGCTCTGTCTCTCCTCTCTCTCAAGATAATAAATAAACTTAATAAAATAATAAAGTAAAATAAAATAAAATAAAATAAAATAAAATGCATGTGTCCTGAATGGAGAATTTTGTCAAATACAGTCTTTCCCCTGTAACCCTCCAAATTTTGAAAAATATTTAAGTCAAAAAGACATATTGCTAATTAACTGTATGCCTGGCACTCTGTTAGACAATGCAACAAATGCAAGAGAAAAGTCACACCCCAAATTTATAGTACTTGAAGTGTGGCCAGAGGAACCACCCTTACTCACAGCAAAAATCCAGAAATGGTGTATACCAGTGACTCAGGGAGGTGAGAGGCTTGCAGAGAAGGGAACTCCACACTGGGCAGTGATATCAGGGTAGTGATGCCACCCGCCTTTCTATTCCCAGGGACTCCCTCTATGTTGGTGGAAAAGGATTCAGGAACAACCAGGCTTGTGGGAGCACAAGTGATTTGCTTGGTACCTAACCAAAGACTATACCTTTATAGTAACTGCCATTCATAGAATACCTCTTCCACATCACACAGCCTTTGAGGGCTTTTTATATGCAAGGTGGTGACACTTTATGCAAAGGGTATTGTTCCTGAAGAAATTGCATAATGCAAAGCCTGCATTATTCAACATTAATCCCAGGAAGAAGGTATTTCTTATTACCAGCCAGTCATGTGGCAACAGCATAAAACCAGTGTACCATTCCCCCCAACCTGTTAGCTTTGAAATTACACAATTCTGGATTAATATTTATATCATGGGGACTTGCATTATTTCAAATCTGGGGTGAATATATAAAACAACTAATATTTTACATTATACTAAATTCAACTCATATAAATATGTCCTCTATACATAATTGTCATCATCTTCATTTGTACGCTAACAATTAATACTGACATTAATAGTAATATAATAATTATATAATACTTATAAAGAGCCCCATATTTATTAAGTGCTTACCATACATAAGTGTTTAGCACAGATGTTAACTCATTTAATGTACTGCAAAGTACATGTTACTATTATCCCAGTTTATAGATAGAAAAACTGAGGCACAGAGGTTAAATAGCTTGCTCACAATTATACAACTGATCAATGGGCAGTTGTATAACTGGATACAGCCAGGCAATATGGCCCTAGAACCTGCCACACTCTCAATCACCAGACTCTACTTCCTCATTTAACCCCCATAATTAGTCTATCATGAAAGTATTGCTTTCCTATTGTACAAATGAGAAAACTAAGGCCCAGGTGAGTTCATCAGAATTCCAACCCATTTCTCTCCAGCTCTAAACCCCACACTGCTTGCATCAAACTCAGCTGGATCCTTCTGTTTCCTGGCTGTGTTGATGCCAAGGTAGACTAAGGCCAGCACTCACCAAGACTGCTCTTGTCAAGACAAACTCTCTTACTTCGATATAGAGATAGACAAATGGAAAAGATCCATTTTACCATGAAACATGATGAGAGGTAGGAAATCCTAGTGCTTAGGTGATCTTACACCAATAATAGCAAACATTTATTAAGTCCTGACACAAACCAGGCACTGTTCTGGGCACCTTCCACATATCAGCTCTGTACTGCTCTTTCTCCCATTGTACAGCTATGTCAGAGGTAAAGAGAGGGGGAATAGGGGTCCAGGTGTTGCTCTGGGTAACTGCCACTATTCAGTAGAACTGAGAACAGAGTGGATGACAAATCTCTCCTCCAGCTCACTCACAAAGCTGAAGATGTACTCCAATGTATGGTGTGAAAGAGAGTTGCTAAGAGGAGAGCAGCAGTGACCCCGACAATGCCCAGAGGAGAAAATGCAGAGCTAAGGCCTACTTCACTATTCTCTGGAAAAGCTGGGGTGCCAGGTTTCAGACACCCTGTGGGTTTCCTGGAGGACCCATGGGGCAACTTCAGTGATGGCTACCACAGCGCCCTCTAGGGGCAACAGTGAGCAGCCCGGGGCAAGAAGAAGGCACCAAAGGCTTCTCCTGGTGGGGAAGAATGAATGCTGACATAGCCACCTGAGGATGCTAAGACAGGAGACAAATTCACAATGCTGGTGAAGTAAGAGTCCCCATGGACCTCGTGTGACCTTGGGAACTAATTTTTACAAAGCTTTGAGAGATTGTGACTCATTAAGGACTACTAGGTTATATAAGCCTAATGGTGCATTATATCATAAGTGCTGACTTTGTTATTGTTTAATAGAAATTTATTTTAATACATCATCAGGGTATTTGGAAATGGAAGGGGCAGGCAGCCTCACTGAGTATATAGCAAAGGTGTGGGTTGAAAATTGATAATCCATATATATCATAAAGAGAAAGTACTATAATTCTCAGTTAAGCACTATTCTATACACGAGCATATACTTCAGTAAAGTAATATTCTGTACCTGTATAAGTGTATACATTATATAAATGCTGCTGTTGCACCACCCAGGCTTCCTTTATGAGGCCAGGTGCTGGCCTCCAGCTTCCAGGAGTGGTGGCTGCTAACAGCTCTCACCTACCTTAATCTCTGGAGAATCACCCACTGCCAAAAGGGAAGCTACCTCACCTATGGGGTTATGCCCCGCCCCAGGGGCAGCCAGTGTCCAGTGACTGTTTCATAAGGGTTCATATGTACCTCAAGGAACATGAAATCCATGGTGCAATTCACACTCCAGATTACCCCATGGGATAAGGTTGAGACTAGACCCCAGGCAAAGATCATAGCTTTGCACAGCGTTAACTAGTGAGATAGAAACTATATTTCCAGCTACCGATCAGAGTGGAATTTTCAAGGCTCGTTAGTTCCTACTAGATAATGCTTTGGAAGTAATCCAGCTTATTGTCATTTAAGGCTAGGATCCTGCGTGAGACAGCAAAAACTTAGAAACCATCTGACGAGTTAGGAATAGCATGGTACATACAATGGAAAATATTACACAATCATAGAAATCAGGATACAGATATGTATCTACCGACATACAAAGTGCAAATCCAGGTTACAGAATTGTGTGTATAGCATGTGCTTTTGCTTGATGCTGTACATTATTCACACACACACACACACACACACACACACACACAGAATGTCTTAGTGTGTCCGGTTCCCCCCCAGATCAGCCTGAGACAAGAGCTTGTGTGTGGACAGTTTATTTTGGGAAGTTATCACAAAAATGGAAGGGGAGGGCTAGAGAAATGTGAAACAAGGAAGTAGGGAAAACCAACCCAAGGACAATTGTTGAGCCAATCACCCGGGACTCAGTCCTATTTGGGACCCTCTCAGGAGCTGTGTAGACAGCCTCAGAATTGTCCACTTGCAGAAGAGGAGAAAGGGTGTTTTTATTCACTGGATCTAGGCCCCATTGGTCAGGGGTTGCCCCATAGGGTGTTCAATCCTTTCAGCCTCCTGTGAGTACCTGCCCCAGATGGGCATAGGTAATCTACCTACAGTGGTAGAGGAGCCCTGAGGCAAATGTAGGCAGGGGAGCTGGGGTTACACCTGCACAGTCGGTGGCCATGGCCGGAGTTAAAAGGTTGGCCAAGGGGCTTTGAAGAGGGTACAGGAGATGGTGGTCATTCCTGGGTGGCAAGATTCTTTATTCTCTTCTTTATGTTTTCTATACTGTTAAATTGTTTTTGTAAGAAGCATGTAATTTTTTACAAAAACACAGCAAAGCTATATCAAAAGAAGAAATCATTGCATTTGACTCCATCATTTGACAGAGGAGCAGATGAGGTTTGGGGCAGTGCTCACAGACTGGTAGCTCAGAGGACATCTGCAGTGTAAGCATAGTATTATGGCCCACCCAGCCCTGCGGATGTATAGGATGCTGCCTACACACTGCAGCTCAGAGCAGATGAGGGACACAGCAGGTGGTAGAGTCCTATGAGGGATGAAGAAAACGGAACAGGGTACCTGGCTCCATTGGCTTATCTCTGTGTGAAAGAACAAGTGTGGAATCATTTCCATGGATCTCAAACACTAAAGAGAAGGGTGGATGCTACAAACAAGACTGCCTTTCTTGCCCACTGCTTCTTGGGCCCATTCTCACAGCTTCAGCCACTGGCACAGGGTGCCTGACTTAGTTTATGTTCACCCCCAAAGTGGAGCCTGAGACAAGGATTTGAGTGCAGATGACTTGTTTGGGAGTTAGTCTCAGGGAGCCCTGTGAGGAAGGGGTGGGAGCCAGGCAAGAAGAAACCCGATGTGCATCAGTGAGGGTGGGTACCAGGGCTCAATCCCCCAGGATCCACTAGGAAGCCATGGGGAATTTTCCCTCTGAGATGCTGGAACACTGGAACATTTTTCTGCTAATCCCACCCCTCATTGGTTGAGGGTCACTCCTGGGGTGTTAACTCCCTGACACTCATGGTCTGCCCCATCCATGGTGAAGGAAGTTGATGGAGTGAGGGAGCTGTATGCAGGCCACATCTCCATAGTAGGCTTAGGGAACATGGGTAGAATCCTAACAGCATCTACTATACTCCCGAAACTCTGAACTGAGATTTTCTCCTGTGTATCCTGGGCCTACTGGCTAAACCATTCAGATGATAACAGAGCAGCAAGTGGGACCCTGACTATAATTTCTGTTCCCTCCTCCATCACTCCAGCAGTTGGGGGCGGGATGGAGACAGTGGGAAAATGTGATGCAAAAGGCCAAAGGTAGGAGAAGATCAACTGCTTGAATGAATTGCTTGTTCTCAAATAGAGAAGGAACTGTATCTGAATGGTTAATCCTCATGTGTTACAACAGCCAAAGACCGCCCCACAAAGATTATTATTGGCCCAGAGTGTTATAGACTAGGGAAATCTTCATGTGCCGCTTTTCATTTTAAACATCAGATCCTAGAGCCAGGCCAAGATATTTGAAAGCAAATTGTGAGCCCCGTCTGCCAGCTGGGGGCATGCTGAGACAAAGGAAAGATTCTAGCTGGCAGAGCTCACTGGAAACCCTTAATCCAGCCAGGCTGCTTTTAACACGTTTGTTCCTATGTTGCGTGGATATTCTTCCATCCTCAAAGCTGCCTCTTCAAAAAGAACTTTTCTGTTTGTTATCAGCTTATTTACTGTTTTAGATTCAGCTATAGATCATAGAGTTTAAAAACCTTGGCCAACTGAGGGGGAAATCTCCCCAGGGTTCCATCTAAATTGTAAATAAATAGGTGTTGCAGCTCAAGGGGTCATAACATGCCCTCTGTGATTCTGTGGGGTGGCTTCACGCAGGATCTCTTCTAGAAAACAAAAGAACTGAGGAAACACGAAGCTCCATATGCCACAAAGTAATCCTCAAGGTCATAGGTCACATTGAAAGGAACCCTTTAAAAACTTTTGCTATCCATAAAGTGAGTGTCACTTAAACATGAGGGTCAATCAGTTGAGCCAACTTAGTTTGCCAGAAAATCATGCAACATTGCTGAAATTAGCAGTCTCTCACGCTGACAGATAGACAAACTCTATGAATGAGCCAGTAACACTGAGTTTCAGGGTGAGGAAAAAAATATAAGCTGAGCCTCAGTTTAGAAAAGGTTAAGGATATTTTTGCAAATGCTCTCAGAAACACACTCAAAAGTCCATTTAAAATCCTGAATGGGGGTACCTGGGTGGCTCTGTCAGTTAAGCGTTCAACTTCACCTCAGGTCATGTTCTCATGGTTAGTGAGTTCAAGCCGTGAGACCAGCTCTGTGCTGACAGCAGCTGTGCCTGCTTCGGATTCTGTGTCTCCCTATCTCTCTGCCCCTCTCCTGCTTGTGCTGTCTCCCTCTCTCTCTAAAAAATAGGTAAACATTAAATAATAATAATAATTAATAATAATAATAATAAAATTGTGAATGAATACCCTTAAAAAATATTCAGGATGCTCACAGGTAATCAACTGTTTGTGCATGTCTCTAAAATTAATAGATATACTGAAGGTGAGATTTAATTTACCCAGGATGCAAAGCCTGGTATTATGATCACTTATTTGGAAATTGCTAAATTCAGAAAGAAAGACTTCCTCAGATGACATTAGTAAAATTAGTCAAATATAAAGAAGAATATTTTCATTTTCAAGGTCATATAAAGTTTTTTTCATTGAGAAAAAGTATTAAAGGATGCTTATAAAAAAGACACAGGGAAAGACCAAAGTTATCATATATTCTAGACAGTCTTTTATGTTACTGCCCTTGTAAGTCATCCATTCAACAAAGTAAAATTTGCAATTCATTCATTCATCCATTCATTCAACAAAGATATGCATGACTTCCCTGCCAGATACTCTGCTGGGCACTAACGATATAATAATGCTGTAGACGGTTGGATTTTTGACCCCTTGAGCTTACCATCTTGCACACAAGTGAAAAGGGAGGTATTTTATATTATGCATGGATGTCCATTATAAAAAAAAAAAGTATTAGTTAAAGACCAAAAGAATTTTAACAGAGACCAACATGAGAAGATAGAGGCATAGGAGGACGCTGGGCTCACCGCGTCCTGTTGATCACTTAGATTCCACCCACACCGCCTAAATAACCCAGAAAACCACCAGAAGACTAGCAGAACAGATTCTCCAGAGCCAAGCATACACAAGAGGCCCATGAAGAGGGTAGGAAGGGCAGAGTGGCGGTGTGAAATACACGGACTGGCGGGAGAGAGCCAGCAAAGCAGAGCCCCTGAGTCTGGCTTGCAAAAGCAGAGGGGCCGGATGGAGTGTGTTCTGACAGTGAGCAGGACTTAACATATGGAAGGTTATAAGTTAACAGCTCTGCTCAGTGAGCCGGAGGGCTAGAGGACAACAGGAGGGAGAGTTGTTGAACCCCAGATGACAGAGCTCAGCTTGGTGGGGAACAAAGGCACACGCCAGCGCCATCTCCCTCGCCCACCCCCCAGCCAAAATCCCAAAGGGAACCAGTTCCTGTCAGGGAACTTGCTTGCACCCCGCAAACACCCAGTGCTGTGCTTCTGTGGATCCATCCCTCCAGTGGGTCTGACTCCCTCCCTGTGCTGCAGGGCCCCTCCAGAAGCGGATCACCAAAGGAGAAGTGAGTTGAGCCTGCCCCTCCAGTCCCTGTGCACCTTGCCAATCCACCCCAGGTAACACACCAGATTCCCCAGCACCACAAGCCTGGCAGTGTGCAAGTAGCCCAGACAGGGGCCACACCACCCCACAGTGATTCCCGCCCCTAGGAGAGGGGAAGAGAAGGTACACACCAATCTGTGGCCCCAGTGGTGGGCTGGGGGCAGACATCAGGTCTGACTGCGGCCCCGCCCACCAATGCAAGTTATTCAAGACAGCACAGGAGAAGTGCCCTGCAGTTCCGCACCACTCCAGGGACTATCCAAAATGATGAAACGGAAGAATTCCCCTTAAAAGAAACTCCAGGAAGTAGCGACAGCTAATGAACTGATCAAAAATGATTTAAACAATATAACAGAAAGTGAATTTAAAATAATAGTCATAAAATTAATCTCTGGGCTTGAAAAAAGTATAGAGGACAGAAGAAATCTATTGCTACAGAGATCAAGGGACTAAGAAACAGTCAGGAGGGGCTAAAAAATGCTATAAATGAGCTGCAAAATAAAATGGAGGCGACCACAGCTCGGATTGAAGAGGCAGAGGAGAGAATAGGTGAACTAGAAGATAAAATTATGGAAAAAGAGGAAGCTGAGAAAAAGAGAGATAAAAAAATCCAGGAGTATGAGGGGAGAATTAGAGACCTAAATGATGCGATGAAACGTAATAATATATGCATAATTGGTATTCCAGAAGAGGAAGAGAGAGAGGTGCTGAAGGTGTACTTGAAGAAATCATAGCTGAGAACTTCCCTGATCTGGGGAAGGAAAAAGGCATTGAAATCCAAGAGGCACAGAGAACTCCCTTCAGACATAACTTGAATCGATCTTCTGCACGACATATCATAGTGAAACCGGCAAAATACAAGGATAAAGAGAAAATTCTGAAAGCAGCTAGGGATAAACATACTCTAACATATAAAGGAAGACCGATAAGACTCGTGACAGATCTATCTACTGAAACTTGGCAGGCCAGAAAGGAATGGCAGGAAATCTTCAATGTGATGGATAGGAAAAATACGCAGCCGAGAATCCTTTCTCCAGCAAGTCTGTCATTTAGAATAGAAGGAGAGAGAAAGGTCTTCCCAAACAAACAAAAACTGAAGGAATTCATCACCACTACACCAGCCCTACAAGAGATCCTAAGGGGGATCCTGTGAGACAAAGTACCAGAGACATCACTACAAGCATGAAACCTACAGACATCACAATGACTCTAAACCCATATCTTTCTATAATGACACTGAATGTAAATGGACTAAATGCACCAACCGAAAGACATAGGGTATCAGAATGGGTAAAAAAACAAGACTCATCTATTTGCTGTCTACAAGAGACTTACTTTAGACCTGAGGACACCTTCAGATGGAAAGTGAGGGGATGGAGAACTATCTATCATTCTACTGGAAGTCAAAAGAAAGCTGAAGTAGCCATATTTATATCAGACAAACTAGATTTTAAACTAAAGGCTGTAACAAGAGATGAAGAAGGGAATTATATAATAATTACAGGGTCTATCCATCAGGAAGAGCTAACAATTATAAATGTTTATGCACCAAATATGAGAACCCTCAAATATAGAAAACAATCATAAACATAAGCAACCTTATTGATAAGAATGTGTTAATTGCAGGGGACTTTAATACGCCACTTACAACAATGGATAGATCATCTAGACACAGGATCAATAAAGAAACAAGGGCCCTAAATGATACATGGGATCACATGGACTTGACAGATATATTTAGAACTCTGCATCCCAAAGCAACAGAATATACTTTCTTCTTGAGTGCACATGGAACACTCTCCAAGATAGATCACATACTGGGTCACAAAACAGCCCTTCATAAGTATACAAGAATTGAGATCATACCATACATACTTTCAGACCACAATGGTATGAAGCTTGAAATCAACCACAGGAAAAAGTCTGGAAACCTCCAAAATGGAGGTTAAAGAACACCCTACTAAAGAATGAATGGGTCAACCAGGCAATTAGAGAAGAAATTTAAAAATATATGGAAACAAACGAAAATGAAACTACAACAATCCAAATTCTTTGGGATGCAGCAAAGGCAGTCCTGAGAGGAAAATACATTGCAATCCAGGCCTATCTCAAGAAACAAGAAAAATCCCAAACACAAAATCTAACAGCACACCTAAAGGAACTAGAAGCAGAACAGCAGAGACACCCTAAACCCAGCAGAAGAAGAGAAATAATAAAGATCAGAACAGAAATAAACAATATAGAATCTAAAAAAACTGTAGAGCAGATCAATGAAACCAAGAGTTGGTTTTTTGAAAAAATAAACAGAATTGACAAACCTCTAGCCAGGCTTCTCAAAAGGAAAAGGGAGATGGCCCAAATAAATAAAATCATGAATGAAAATGGAATTATTACAACCAATCCCTCAGAAATACAAGCAATTATCAGGGAATACTATGAAAAATGATATGCCCACAAACTGGACAAACTGAAAGAAATGGACAAATTCCTAAACACCCACACACTTCCAAAACTCAAACAGGAAGAAATAGAAAGCTCGAACAGACCCATAACCAGTGAAGCAATTGAATCAGTTATCAATAATCTCCCAACAAATAAGAGTCCAGGACCAGATGGCTTCCCAGGGGAGTTCTACCAGACATTTAAAGCAGAAATAATACCTATTCTTCTCAAGCTGTTCCAAAAAATAGAAAGGGAAGGAAAACTTCCAGACTCATTCTATGAAGCCAGTATTACTTTGATTCCTAAACCAGACAGAGACCCAGCAAAAAAAGAGAACTACCAGCCAATATCACTGATGAATATGGATGCAAAAATTCTCAACAAGATACTTGCAAATTGAATTCAACAGCATAAAAAAGAATTATTCACCATGATCAAGTGGGATTCATTCCTGGGCTTCAGGGCTGGCTCAACATTCGCAAATCAATCAATGTGATACATCACATTAATAAAAGAAAAGATAAGAACCATATGATCCTGTCAATCGATGCAGAAAAAGCTTTTGACAAAATTCAGCATCCTTTCTTAATAAAAACCCTCGACAAAGTCAGGATAGAAGGAACATACTTAAACATCATAAAAACCATTTATGAAAAGCACACAGCTAACATCATCCTCAATGGGGAAAAACTGAGAGCTTTTTCCCTGAGATCAGAAACGCGACAGGGATGTCCACTCTCACCACTGTTGTTTAACATAGTGTTGGAAGTTCTAACATCAGCAATCAAACAAAAGGAAATCAAAGGCATCAAAAATGGCAAAGATGAAGTTAAGCTTTCACTTTTTGCAGATGGCATGATATTATACATGGAAAACCCAATAGACTCCACCAAAAGTCTGCTAGAACTGATACATGAATTGAGCAAAGTCGCAGGATACAAAATTAATGTACAGAAATCAGTTGCATTCTTATACACTAATAATAAAGCAACAGAAAGACAAAGAAACTGATCCCATTCACAATTGCACCAAGAAGCATAAAATACCTAGGAATAAATCTAACCAAAGATGTACAAGATCTGTATGCTGAAAAGTGTAGAAAGCTTATGAAGGAAATTAAAGATACAAAGAAATGGAAAAACATTCTGTGCTCATGGGTTCGAAGAATAAATATTGTTAAAATGTCAATACTACCCAAAGCTATCTACACATTCAATGCAATCCCAATCAAAATTGCACCAGCATTCTTCTCAAAGCTAGAACAAGTAATCCTAAAATTCATATGGAACCACAAAAGGCCCCGAATAGCCAAAGTAATTTTGAAGAAGACCAAAGCAGGAGGCATCACAATCCCAGACTTTAGCCTCTACTACTAAGCTGCAATCATCAAGACAGCATGGTATTGGCACAAAAACAGACACATAGACCAGTGGAATAGAATAGAAACCCCAGAACTAGACCCACAAAAGTATGGCCAACTAATCTTTGACAAAGCAGAAAAGAACATCCAATGGAAAAAAGACAGTCTCTTTAACAAATGGTGCTGGGAGAACTGGACAGCAACATGCAGAAGGTTGAAACTAGACCACTTTCTTACACCATTCACAAAAATAAACTCAAAATGGATAAAGAACCTGAATGTGAGACAGGAAACCATCAAAACCCTAGAGGAGAAAGCAGGAAAAGACTTCTCTGATCTCAGCTGCAGCAATTTTTTACTTGACACATCCCAAAGGCAAGGGAATTAAAAGCAAACATGAACTATTGGGACCTCATAAAGATAAAAAGCTTCTGCACAGCAAAGGAAACAACCAACAAAACTAAAAGGCAACCAACAGAATGGGAAAAGATATTTGGAAATGACATATCAGACAAAGGGCTAGTATCCAAAATCTTTAAAGAGCTCACCAAACTCCACACCTGAAAAACAAATAATCCAGTGAAGAAATGGGCAGAAAACATGAATAGACACTTTTCTAAAGAAGACATCCAGATGGCTAACAGGCACATGAAAAGATGCTCAACGTCGCTCCTCATCAGGGAAATACAAATCAAAACCACACTCAGATATCACCTCATGCCAGTCAGAGTGGCCAAAATGAACAAATCAGGAGACTATAGATGCTGGAGAGGTTGTGGAGAAACAGGAACCCTCTTGCACTGTTGGTGGGAATGCAAACTGGTGCAGTCGCTCTGGAAAACAGTGTGGAGTTTCCTCAGAAAATTAAAAATAGACCTACCCTATGACCCAGCAATAGCACTACTAGGAATTTACCCAAAGGATACAGGAGTACTGATGCATAGGGGCACTGTACCCCAATGTTTATAGCAGCACTCTCAACAATAGCCAAATTATGGAAAGAGCCTAAATGTCCATCAACTGATGAATGGATAAAGAAATTGTGGTTTATATACACAATGGAGTACTACATGGCAATGAGAAAGAATGAAATATGGCCTTTGTAGCAACATGGATGGAACTGGAGAGTGTTATGCCAAGTGAAATAAACCATACAGAGAAAGACAGATACCATATGTTTTCACTCTTATGTGGTTCCTGAGAAACTTAACAGAAGTCCATGGGGGAGGGGAAGGAAAAAAAAGGAGGTTAGAGTGGGAGAGAACCAAAGCATAAGAGACTCTTAAAAACTGAGAACAAACTGAGGGTTGATGGGGGGTGGGAAGGAAGGGAGGGTGGGTGATGGGTATTGAAGAGGGCATCTTTTGGGATGAGCACTGGATGTTGTAAGGAAAACAATTTGACAATAAATTTCATATATTGAAATTCAAAAAAAAAGAATTTTAACAGGTAACAATCAGAAGGATCAAATGCAAAGAGGTTGGTGCTGGGTTCTGAAGGAGGAATGAGCAAGTTTGTGGGTTTCCAGATACTGAAAGCCATGCCTTCCCCCACAGCAGGCCTCCAGATGAACCAGGGAAATACCAAGCATTTCTCACCTGTGCAACAGGGAAGTAATGATACTTAACTCTTAGGATTGCTTCAGGGTATATGCAGAAAAGGCCTAGTCTGGTAGCACCATGATAAATGCTCAATTGATGTGACCTGCTTTGATACTAGCAAGTAACTCACACAGCACCATGTTTGGCACTAGAAAATGATCTATAAATATTGATTCATTTCTCTTGCTATGCTGACATACACACATATATACACATACCTTAAGCCAGGGTCTCCAAAGTGGGGTATGCACAAAAATCCACTGGGTGAAGAAAAAAATTAGGATTTCTATTTGTAAGTTTTTATATAACAGTGGTAAAATGATTAAACTTTATTGAAATGTATGGATTGACACTAGTGCCCTTCCTTGGTCTGTGTGTCTGTCTTGCATTATTGGTACCTGAGGAGGCCCGAGGGAATGTAGGAATGCCCCTGCTCCAAAGAGCAGAGAGTGGCATTCTTATTTGGTGGCCTTTTGTGAGTTCTATTAAAGGAATGTACAGCTTTTATAAATCTAGCTTTAACTAAATTAGTTTCCCAATTTGGGGAAAGTGGCTTTAAAATATTCTAGGGGCACCTGGGTGGTGCAGTTAGTTAAGCATCCAATTCTTGATCTAAGCTCAGGTCATGATCTCACAGTTCATGAGTTCGAGTCCCACACTTGGCTGTGCACTGATGATGCAAAGCTTGCTTGGGATTTTGTCTTTCCTTCTGCCCCTCCCTCACTTGTGCTCTCTCTCTCCCTCTCTCAAAATAAATAAATAAACTTTAAAAAATAAACTAAAATATTCTAGCCAAGAGAGGGGGACTGGCTAGCTCAATTGGTAGAGTAGGTGACTCTTGATCTCAGGGTCATAAGTTCAAGCCCCACATTGGGTGTGGAGCCTACTTAATAAAATAAAATATTCTAGCCAAGAAATCACAGATTGAAGATAATCATGATATCACAAGCACAAAGGAATAAAAAAAAATGGCAGAGCTGACTCTTCCATTCCCATTATCTTCTATCAGCTTCATTATAAAAACTATAATGCTCCCATTAGTGTGACAAGAATTCAGCCAAAGAATATTGAAATTATAAAGACTACCAGAAATAAGGATATACAATCGTTATGATTGACAATGAAACTAACTCTATGTGTAGGTTGTTGCTCTGCTATAGTAGTTATTAATACACGGTTTCAAAGTAGCTGTACAATTTACACTCCCACCATCACTATGTGACAATTTCAATTGTCCCACATCCTCATCAAACCTTGGTATTGTTTTTTTTTAATTGTAGACATTCTGGTAGATATGTAGTGGTAACCAATTAAAGTTTTAATTTGCATTTCCTTGCTGCCTAATGAAACTGAACAACTTTTCATGTCTTTAAAAGACTTTAACTCGTTTTTCAAATTTTATGGTCTTTTTCTAACTGATTTTTAGGAATATTATATATACTCAAGGCCTGATACAGACAGATATATAGACCTATATTACAAATATGTTTTCTTATTCTATGGCTTGATTTTTAATCAAGGTATTCTATGATTAGTGTTTATCAAATCCATTTAAGAAACGTTGGCCTTCAGAGTCAGGAAGATATGTGTCCATGCTACCTTTATGTTCAAATGTACATTCCACTTGGAATTGGTTTTGTCTCTGATGTAAGGAAAAGTCAAAGATCCTTTCCTCCTTATGGGTAGTCAATTAACCCAGAATCATTTATTGTGAAGACCATCCTTTCCCTACTGCACCCTTGTTGCATTTTTGCAATAAAATCATGAGACTAAATGTTGTGAGTCTGCTTCTGGACTATTGGTTCCATTGGTCTGTTTGTCTGTCTTGCATCTGTTCCATACTGTCTTATCATAAAGCAGCAGCAATTAATTAAATCCATCGACTTTGTTCTTCTTCAAGATTACTCGGCTATTCTTGGCTCTTTTCATTTCCATTTGAATTTTAGAATCAACTAATAAATTTCCACCACACACACAAATCTGACGATTTTTGCTGGAATTGCATTGAATCCGCAGATATTGCAGATTGTCTTCCAATATATAATATTATATTGTCTTCCAATCCATTAATATTGTCTTCCAATCCATTAATATCTCTCAGTAATTTTGTGAGACCTCTGTGCAGATCTCTTGCACATCAGTATTTATTCCTAAATCCTTCATTTTTAAAGATATTTTTAAACGTTTATTTACTTTTAAGACAGAGAGAGACAGAGCACGAGCAAGGGTGGGGCAGAGAGAGAGGGAGACACAGAATTTGAAGCAGGTTCCAGGCTCTGAGCTGTCAGCACAGATCCCGATGCGGGACTCAAACCCACAAATCATGAGATCATGACCTGAGCCGAAGTTGGATGCTTAACCGACTGATCTATCCAGGCACCCCTAAATACTTTATTTTTTAATGCTATTGGAAATATTGACTTTTTTCAAAGTGTCATGTTCTAATTGTTGTTAATATATTTTTTAAAATCTGATTTTGGCATGTTTTCATTTTATTCAGCAGCCTTGCTAAGCCCATGTATTGATCCTAATTATTCATCTGTAGATTGCTTTAACTTTCCTATATACTAAACATACCATCTGTTTTATTTATTCCTTCTCTTTTCTTTCTTCCTCTCTTCCTTTCCAACCTTCATAAATTTTCATTTTATTCCAAATTTGCACTGGCTAGAAACACCACGATAATGGTGAATAAATGTGATAGCAGGCATCCTCCTTTCTTTCCTAATCACAGAGGGAAAGCTTTTAAGTAATTATTAATAATTTAATAATGGAATGTTTTCCATACGGTTTTTACAGAGACATGTAAGTTCTCTTGTATTCCTAGTATGCTGTGAGTTTTTTTAATTAGGAGTTTAATTCAATGATATACTATTTTTGCTTTCATTGAGATATTATTTGATTTTTTCTATTTTTTTTCTGTTATTATGGGGAATGACATCCAATGATTTTCATATATTAAACTAAGCTTGATTTCCTGGAATGAACCCAATTTAATCATAATTATCTTTTTGAAACATATTGCTGAGTTTGATTTGCTAATAATTTGGGATTTTTTTATCAATATCCATGAGAGATATTAATCCTGTTGCTTTCATTTCTTATACTATCCTTGTGAGGTTTTTGTATCATTGCTATTCTGGCCTCATAAAACAAGTTGAGAAATGTTTTCCCCTTCTCTCTTCTCTAAAAGAGTATATACAATTTTAAAATTTTTAATGTTTATTTATTTTTGAGAGAGAGAGAAACAGAGAGTGAGAGCATGAGTGGGGGAGGGGCACAGAGAGAGAAAGGAGAAGGAGACATAGAATCCAAAGCAGGCTCCAGGCTCTGAGCTGTCAGCTGTCAGCTTCAGCTGAGCTGAAGTTGGAAGCCTACCAATTGAGCCACCCAGGTGCCCCATATAAGTTTAATGTATATTATCCTTAAGTGTCGGAAGATTTCAACAGTAAAGCCATTTCTCTTAAAGTTTTATTTATTGGAAGCTTTTAAATTATAAATTCAACTTAATAGAAATAGAAATAGGAGGACTATTCAGATTTTTAATTTCTTCATGTGTCCATTTTTTTAATTTATGTTTTCTATGAAATATGCACAATTCATCAAAATTTCAAACGTATTGGCACATGTTGTTCAATATATCATTTTATGATCTTTCTAATGTATAAAAGATCTGTAATTATGTCCTATTTTTTGTTGATAAATGGTAATTTGTGGTCTTTTTCTTCATAGTAAGTGTTGCTAAAAGTTTAATAATTGTATTAATTTTTAAACAGAACTAACTTTTTACTGCATTGATTGTCTCCATAGTATGCCTGTTTTCTATTTAATTAGCTTATATGTTATCTTTCTTATTTCCTTTCTTTTACTTTCTTTAGGTTTTATTTAATGTTTTTCCTGACTTCATGAAATATTTAAATCATAAATTATCTTCTTTAGATGTATACATACAATAGAATACTATTCAACCATCAAAAAGAATGAAATCTTGCCATTTGCCATGACATGGATGGAACTAGAATGTATTATGCTAAGCAAAATAAATCAGCGAAAGACAAATACCGTATGATTTCATTCATATGTGGAATTAAAAAACAAAACAGATGAACATATGGGAAGAGGGGAAAAAGAGAGGATAGAGGGAAATAAACCACAAGAGACTCTTAATGATAGAGACTGTTTAATAATAAACAGTTTAATAATAAACTGAGGGCTGATAGAGGGAGGTGGGTGGAGATGGGCTAGATGGGTGATGGGTGCTAAGAGGGCTCTCTTAGTTATGATGTGTTATGATGAGCACTGGGTGCTGTATGTAAGTGATGAGTCACTGAAGTCTACTAAAATCAATATTGTACTGTATGTTAATTAAAATTTAAATAAAAAATAATAAATAAATAAATAATCTTATTTTATAATGTATGCATCTAGCACTACAAATTTCCCTCTAAGATCAGCTTTGGCTACTTTCCATAAATTTTATATATCATACCTTCATTGTTAGTCTGTTAGTAATATCTTCCATTGTCCACTGTGATTTCTTTTTTTTTTTTAGTTTATTTTTGTTTTGAGAAAGAGAGAGAGAGAGCAGGGGAGGGGCAGAGACAAAAAGAGAGAGCAAATCTCAAGTAGACTCTGTGCTACCAGCATAGAGCCTGACATAGGGCTCTATCTCACGAACCATGAGATCATGACCTGAGCTGAAATCAAGAGTCAGACACTTAACCAACTGAGCCACCCAGGAACCCTGATTTCTTCTTTAAGAAGTTTTACTTAGAAGAATATGACTTAGGGGCACCGGGGTGGCTCAGTCAGTTGAGCCTCTGACTTTGGTTCAGGTCATGACCCCACAGTTTGTGAGTTCAAGCCCCGCATCAGGCTCTGTGCTGACAGCTCACAGCCTGGAGCCTGCTTCAGATTCTGTGTCTCCCTCTCTCTGCTCCTCCCCCACTCACACTCTATCTCTCTAAAAAATAAATAAACATTTTAAAAAAAGAATATGACTTAATTTCCAATAGAGATTTTTCTAATTATCTTTTGTTATTGATCTATAGCTTAATTCAACTGAAGTCAGAAAACATGCTCCCCATGTTTTTAATAGTTTGAGGTACAACTCAATTTATGACCTAGCACATGGTGATTTTTGGTGAATGTTCTATTTGAATACACCCGAAAAACCAATCAATCTCCAGTTGTTGTTTGAATTATTCTCTATATGTTATTTAGGTCTAATAGGTCTAAATTGGCTAATAATATTGTCCAAATCTACAGTTTTATGATTTTTCTGTTTGCTCCATCAGTTACAGAAAGAAGTATTTAAAAATTTATAATGGATTATAATTTAACTTATTTCTTCTTTTCATTCTATTGCTTTATACATTTTGAAGCTGTGTTACTAACTGCATACAAATTTAGGGTTGTCATGTCTTCTTGTTGGGTTGAACATTTTATCATTATGAAATCATTACAACTAGTATAATTAGTAGTTCCTCACTCTTAAAGTCTATTTTGTCTGATATTAACATAGTTGTACCAGGTATCTTTTTGTTAGTGTTTCCATGGTACCATGGTACATGGTACATGGTACAAGTTTCCATGGTACACTTATATTTCCAACCCTTTAGTGTCATAATAATAAAACTGTGTCACAATTAAGTTGCTACTATTGATTTTTTATTTTTATTTATTTTTGAGAGGCGGGACGGGCAGAGAGAGAGAGAGACAGACACACAGAATCCAAAGCAGGCTCCAGGCTCCAAGCTCTCAGCACAGAGCCTGACACGGGGCTCAAACTCACAGACGGTGAGATCATGACTTGAGCTGAAGTCGGACACTCAACCAAATGAGCCACCCAAGCGCCCTGCGTATTATTGAATTTTTAATGCAACATGACAGTCTTGACTTTTAATTACCATATTTTATCTATTTGTATTTAACATATACACTAATGTGTCAACTAATATATTTGGGTTTAAATCCACCATCTTATTATTATCTATTTGTCCTATCCTTTATTTTCTTTCTCTTCTTTCTTGTCTTTGAGGATTAATCAAGTATTGTTCTCATTCCATTTTCGACCTCTGTAAGTAAGTTATGCATTCTTTTATTATACTTTTAGTGGTTGCCCTAGAAATTACAACATGTACCTTGATTCATTAGGGTCAGTTATAAATTAGCAACATTAAATTTATGGTTAACTTTTTAACTGAAATTGTGGAATGATAATGCACATGTCTTCTACCATCATCATGATGCTACTCCTCAGCTGCCTTTAGGATTTCCTCTTGGTCTTTCCTTTTCATAAGTTTTAACATGATATCTGTAGGTATGGTTTCTTTGTATACACCCTGTCTGAGGTTCATAGTGCTTCTGAAATCAGAGACTTCTTATCATCTTTCAGCTTTGGAATAGCCTCAGCCACAAAATCTTCAAATATTGTCTGTCAATTCCCCACCCTCCTCCCCTAGAGCACCAAATTCACATGTTTAGACCTTCTTACTGTGTCATATGTATGCTTGGTGCTCTTATATGGGGCTTATCATCTTTCAGCCTCATTTCTGGGCAATCTGAGTGGACTCTTAGTTGACAAACATTCAATATTTATAGTTTTGGATATTTCCTTTTGGGCTGTTCAGATTTCCACTTTTCTAGTTTTCTCTCTGGATAGAAAACATTTGACTTCTAGCTTTCTGGGAAGCTCTGAAAGAGGAGCAAGAATCTCTGCAAGTAGCATTCACCTAGCCATTTGGTCAATTAATCCTCTGTTTGTATTATGATATTACTGTATCACTTGTCATGCTAGCATTCTCCGGTCCAATGACCCCAATTTACACTCTCAAACAATGTCTTTATAGTAAAGGCACTGAGTATAAACTTTTTGTTAAGTATAGCAGCTGCTTCAACTTTTGGTATAAATCGTTTTATCAACTAAAAGAAGTTCAATTCTGTTCTTGATTTGATAAATTTATCGTACGTAGGTGTTGAATCTTATCAAATTATTTTTCTGAGTTAATTAAGAAAAATCAGACTACTGAAGGAAGATGGTGGTGTAGGAGGTTGCTGGGTTCCCCTCGTCCTGCTGATTGCTTAGATTCCACCCACATCAGCCTAAATAACCGAGAAAACCGCTGGAAGTCTAGCAGAATGGACTCTCCAGAGCCAAGCAAAGACAAGAGGCCCATGGAAGAGGGTAGGAAAGGCAGAGAGGTGGTGCATGCTACACGGACTGGCAGGAGGGAGCTGGGGTGGTGGAGAGGCAGCCCACCAGGCAAGGCTGAGCCCCTGAAGTCTGGCTTGCAAAAGCAGAGGGGCCGGACTGCATGAGTTCTGACAGCCAGTGGGTATTTAACATCTGGAATGTTAAAAGTCAACAGCTCTGCTCTAAGAGAGTGGGGAGGGTGGGAGGACACCAGGAGGGACAGTTGTTGAGTCCTGGAAGGACAGAGCTCAGTGGGGGAACAAAGGTGCTGGCAAGCACCATTTCCCTCTCCCATTCTGCAGATGAAATTCCAAAGGAAACCAGTTCCCATCACCAAACTTGCTTGCACCGTGAAAACACCCAATGCTGTGCTTCTGTGGATTCATCCCTCCAACGGGCCTGCCTCCCTCCTGGTGCTGCAGGGCCCCTCCCACAGGGGACCACCTATGGCAAAGCTAACTAAGCCTGCCCCTCCCACCCATGTGTACCTGGTGGATCCACCCCATCTAATACATCCTTGGCCATATCCCACCAAAGCAGCAAGACAAGCCTGACAGTGTGCAAGCAGCCCAGACAGGGGCCACACCACTCCACAGTGAGTTCTGAACCTGGAAGAGGGGAAGATAAGGTACACACCAGTCTGACTGTGGCAGGGGTCAGACGTCAAGTCTGACTGAGGCCCCTCCCACCAACACAAGTTTCTCTGGACAGCACAGGGGAAATGCCCTGCAGTTTGGAACTACTGCAGGGACTAGCCAAAATGATAAAACGGAAGAATTCTCCTCAAAAGAAACTCAGGAAGTAGTGGCAGCTAAAATTGATCAAAACTGATTTAAGCAATATAATGGAAAAAGAATTTAGAATAATAGTCATAAAATTAATGGCTGGGCTTGAAAAAAGCATGGAGGACAGCAGAGAATCTATTGCTACAGAGATCAAGGGACGAAAACATAGTCATAAGGAATTTAAAAATGCTATAAATTAGGTGCAAAATAAAATGGAGGTGGTCATAGCACGGACTGAAGAGGCAGAGGAGAGAATAGGTGAATTAGAAGATAAAATTATGGAATAAGAGGAAGCTGAGAAAAAGAGAGATAAAAAAAATCCAGGAGTATGAGGAAAGAATTAGAGAACTAACTGATGCAATCAAATGGAACAATGTCTGTATCATAGAAATTCCAGAAGAAGACGAGAGAGAGAAAGGGGCTGAAGGTGTACTTGAACGAATCATGCCTGTGAACTTCCCTGATCTGGGGAAGGAAAAAGGCATTGAAATCCAAAAGGCACTGAGAACTCCCTTCAGATGTAACTTGAATCGATTTTCTGCAAGATATATCATAGTGAAACTGGCAAAATACATGGATAAAGAGAGAATTCTGAAAGCAGCTAGGGATAAATGGGCCCTAACATACAAAGGTAGACACATAAGGGTAGTATCAGAGCTATCTACCAAAACTTGGCAGGCCAGAAAGGAATGGCAGGAAATCTTAAATGTGATGAACAGAAAAAATATGCAGCCAAGAATCCTTTATCAAGCAAGTCTGTCATTTAGAATACAAGGAGAGATAAAGGTCTTCCCAAACAAACAAAAACTGAAGGAATTCATCACCACTAAACCAGCCCTACAAAAGATCCTAAGGGAGACTCTGTGAGTAAAATGTTGCAAGGACCACAAAGTAACAGAGACATCACCACAAGCATTAAACCTACAGATATCACAATGACTCTAAACAGATATCTTTCAATAATAACACTGAATGCAAATGGACTAAATGCTCCAACCAAAAGACATAGGGATCAGAATGGATGAAAAACAAGGCCCATCTATTTGCTATCTACAAGAGACTCACTTTAGACCTGAGGACACCTTCAGATTGAAAGTGAGGGGATGGAGAACTATTTATCACGCTACTGGACATCAAAAGAAAGCTGGAGTAACCATACTTATATCAGACAAACTAGACTTTAAATTAAAGGCTGTAACAAGAAATAAAGAAAGGCATTATATAATAATTACAGGGTCTATCCATCAGGATGAGCTAACAATTATAAATGTCTATGCACCAAATACAGGAGCCCCCAAGTATATAAAATAATTAATCACAAACATAAGCAACCTTATTGAAAAGAATGTGGTGATTGCAGGGGACTTTAATACTCCACTTACAACAATGGATAGATCATCTAGCTACACGGTCAATAAAGAAACAAGGGCCCTGAATGATACATTGGATCAGATGGACTTGACAGATATATTTAGAACTCTGCATCCAAAAGCAATAGAATATACTTCCTTCTCAAGTGCACATGGAACATTCTCAAAGATCACGTACTGGGTCACAAAACAGCCCTTCATAAATATAAAAGAATTGAGATCATACCATACACACTTTCGGACCACAATGCTATGAAGCTTAAAATCAACCGCAGGAAAAAGTCTGGAAAACTCCAAAAGCATGGAGGTTAAAGAACACCCTACTAAATAATGAATGGGTCAACCAGGCAATTAGAGAAGAAATTTAAAAATATATGGAAACAAAGGAAAATGAAAACACAACAATCCAAATGCTTTGGGATGCAGCAAAGGCAGTCCTGAGAGGAAAATACATTGCAATCCAGACCTATCTCAAGAAACAAGAAAAATCCCAAACACAAAATCTAACAGCACACCTAAAGGAACTAGAAGCAGAACAGCAAAGACACCCCAAACCCATCAGGAGAGAAATAATAAAGACCAGAGCAGAAATAAACAATATAGAATCTAAAAAACTCAATGAAACCAAGAGTTGGTTTTTTGAAAAAATAGACAAAATCGATAAACCTCTAGCCAGACTTCTCAAAAAGAAAAGGGAGATGACCCAAATAGATAAAACGATGAATGAAAATGGAATTACTACAACCAATCCCTCAGAAATACAAGCAATTATGAAGGGATACTATGAAAAAATATATGCCAACAAACTGGACAACCTGGAAGAAATGGACAAATTCCTAAACACTCACACACTTCCAAAACTCAAACAGGAAGAAATAGAAAACTTGAAGCCAGCGAAGAAATTGAATCAGTTCTCAAAAATATCCCAACAAATAAGAGTCCAGGACCAGATGGCTTCCCTGGGGAATTCTACCAGACATTTAAATCAGTGATAATACCTATTCTTCTCAAGCTGCTCCAAAAAAATAGAAAGGGAAGAAAAACTTCCAGACTCATTCTATGAAGCCAGCATTACTTTGATTCCTACACCAGACAGAGACCCAGCAAAAAAAGAGAACTACAGGCCAATATCCCTGATGAATATGGATGTAAAAATTCTCAACAAGATACTAGCAAATCAGATGCAACAGCATATAAAAAGAATTATTCACCATGATCAAGTGGGATGCATTCCTGGGCTTCAGGGCTGCTTCAACATTTGCAAATCAATCAACGTGATACATCACATTAATAAAAGAAAAGATAAGAGCCATATGATCCTGTCAATCGATGCAGAAAAAGATTTTGACAAAATTCAGCATCCTTTCTTCACAAAAACCCTCAACAAAGTCGGGATAGAAGGAACACTTAAACATCATAAAAGCCATTTATGAAAAGCCCACAGCTAATATCATCCATCCTCAATGGGGAAAAACTGAGAGCTTTCTTCCTGAGATCAGGAACATGACCGGGATGTCCATTCTCACCACTGTTGTTTAACATAGTGTTGGAAGTTCTAGCATCAGCAATCAGACAACAAAAGGAAATCAAAGGCATCAAAACTGGCAAAGATGAAGTCAAGCTTTCACTTTTTGCAGATGACATACTATACATGGAAAACCCAATAGACTCCACCAAAAGGCTGCTAAAACTGATACATGAATTCAGCAAAGTTGCAGGATACAAAATCAATGTACAGAAATCAGTTGCATTCTTATACACTAATAATGAAGCAACAAAAAGACAAATGAAGAAACTTATCCCATTCACAGTTGCACCAAGGAGCATAAAATACCTAGGAATAAACCTAACCAAAGATGTAAAAGATCTGTATGCTAAAAACTATAGAAAGCTTATGAAGGAAATTAAAGATACAAAGAAATGGGAAAACATTCCGTGCTCATGGATTGGAAGAATAAATATTGTTAAAATGTCAATACTACCCAAAGCTATCTACACTTTCAATGCAATCCCAATCAAAATTGCAACAACATTCTTCTCGAAGCTAGAACAAGCAATCCTAAAATTTTTATGGAACCACAAAAGACTCCGAATAGCCAAGTAATTTTGAAGAAGACCAAAGCAGGAGGCATCACAATCCCAGACTTTAGCCTCTACTACAAAGCTGTAATCATCAAGACAGCATGGTACTGGCACAAAAACAGACACATAGACCAATGGAATAGAATAGAGACTCCAGAACTGGACCCACAAAAGTATGGCCAACTAATCTTTGACAAAGCAGAAAAGAACATCCAATGGAAAAAAGACAGTCTTTTTAACAAATGGTGCTGGGAGAACTGGACAGCAACATGCAGAAGGTTGAACCTAGACCACTTTCTCACACCGTTCACAAAAATAAACTCAAAATGGGTAAAGGACCTGAATGTGAGACAGGAAACCATCAAAACCCTAGAGGAGAAAGCAGGAAAAGACCTCTCTGACCTCAGCCGTAGCAATCTCTTACTCGACACATCCCCAAAGGCAAGGGAATTAAAAACAAAAATGAATTACTGGGACCTTATGAAGATAAAAAGCTTCTGCACAGCAAAGGAAACAACCAACAAAACTAAAAGGCAACCAACGGAATGGGAAAAGATATTTGCAAATGACATATCGGACAAAGGGCTAGTATCCAAAATCTATAAAGAGCTCACCAAACTCCACACCCGAAAAACAAATAACCCAGTGAAGAAATGGGCAGAAAACATGAATAGACACTTCTCTAAAGAAGACATCCGGATGGCCAACAGGCACATGAAAAGATGCTCAATGTCGCTCCTTATCAGGGAACTACAAATCAAAACCACACTCAGATATCACCTCATGCCAGTCAGAGTGGCCAAAATGAACAAATCAGGAGACTATAGATGCTGGAGAGGATGTGGAGAAACGGGAACCCTCTTGCACTGTTGGTGGGAATGCAAATTTGTGCAGCCGCTCTGGAAAGCAGTGTGGAGTTTCCTCAGAAAATTAAAAATAGACCTACCCTATGACCCAGCAATAGCACTGCTAGGAATTTACCCAAGGGATACAGGAGTACTGATGCATAGGGGCACTTGTACCCCAATGTTTATAGCAGCACTCTCAACAATAGCCAAATTATGGAAAGACCCTGAATGTCCATCAACTGATGAATGGATAAAGAAATTGTGGTTTATATACACAATGGAGTACTACACGGCAATGAGAAAGAACGAAATATGGCCCTTTGTAGCAACGTGGATGGAACTGGAGAGTGTGATGCTAAGTGAAATAAGCCATACAGAGAAAGACAGATACCATATGTTTTCACTCATGTGGTTCCTGAGAAACTTAACAGAAACCCATAGGGGAAGGGAAGGAAAAAAAAAAGAGGTTAGAGTGGGAGAGAGCCAAAGCATAAGAGACTCTTAAAAACTGAGAACAAACTGAGGATTGATGGGGGGTGGGAGGGATGGGAGGGTGGGTGATGGGTATTGAGGAGGGCACCTTTTGGGATGAGCACTGGGTGTTGTATGGAAACCAGTTTGACAATAAATTTCATATATTGAAAAAAAAATGTTTCACGGTGATCAAGAAAAATCAATCTCTCATTCTCAGTATAGAACTCCATATATGTGTGTTAACTCGAGCTATACTATACTGTTCCAATTTTTTGTATCTCTGCTTATTTTTAATCTATTTGATCTAATAGTTTCTGAATGGGCTGTATTAAAACCTCAAAAACATGTTTTATCTAATTTTCCCTGCTGTGCTATCAGTTGTTGCTTGATATATAAGGGCCATATGTAATCAGGATGGATATATATTTTTGTCTTATTGTTCCTCTGCAATTATAACATTTTGTTTTGTTTTAATTATATTTTGCCTTAAATTTTATTTTGTGAAATATTAATGTTGCTATACCAACTTTGTTTTGATTCATATATTCCTGGTATAACTTTTTCATCCTATTATTTTCAAGTATTTTTTACCTTTCCACTTTAAGAGTATCTTTTGTATACTAGATTTTTAACTCCAGCCTAAAAATCTGTTTTTAAGCCACAAACATTTATTCCAATTACTAATTCATTAGAAGTTAATGTACTTGCTTATTTTATATTTTCTATTTAGCTCATTTTCTTTTCTTTCTTTTATCCTTCTTATTCAATAGATGAAATTTACTCCTGGTGATTTTAAATGAAGTCTCTTCACAAAGCAGGAAAGAATATCCAATGGAAAAAAGACAGTCTCTTCAACAAGTGGTGTTGGGAAAACTGGACAGTGACATGCAGAAGAATGAAACTGAACTACTCTCTGACACCATTCATAAAAATAAATTCAAAATGGATGAAAGACCTAAATGTTACACTGGAAACCATCAAAATCCTAGAGGAGAATTCAGGCAGTAACCTCTTTGACCTTGGACGCAGCAACTTCTTACTAGACACATCTCTGGAGGCAAGGAAAATAAAAGCAAGTATGAACTATTGGGACTTTTCAAGATAAAAATCTTCTGCACAGCAAAGGAAACAATCAACAAAACTAAAAGGCAACCAATTGATGGAATGGGAGAAGATATTTGCAAATGATGTACCAGATAAAGGACTAGTACCAAAATCTATAAAGAACTTATCAAACTCAATACCCAAAAAATAAATAATCCATTTAGGAAACAGGCAGAAAACATAAACAGACATTTCTCCAAAGAAGACATACAAATGGCTGACAGACATATGAGAAAATGCTTAACATCACTCATTATCAGGGAAATAATAATCAAACCACAATGAGATATCACTTCACAACTGTCATAATGCCTAAAATTAACAACTCAGGAAACAACAGATATTGACGAGGATGCAGAAAAAGGGCAACACTTTTGCACTGTTGGTGGGAATACAAACTGGTGCAGCCACTCTGGAAAACAGTATGGAGGTTCCTCAGAAAGTTAAAAATAGAGCTACCCTATGACCCCACAATTGCACTACTAGGTATTTATCCAAAGGATACAAAAATACTGATTCGAAGGGACACATGCACCCAATGTTTACAGCAGCACTATCAACAACAGCCAAATTATGGAAAGAACTTGAATGTCCATCAACTGATGAATGGATAAAAAAAAATGTGACACACACACACACACACACACACACACACACACACACTGGAATGTTACTCAGCCATCGAAAAGAATGAAATCTTGCCATTTGCAAAGACTAGGCTGGAAATAGTGTATCATGCTAAGCAAAATAAATCAGAGAAAGACAAATACCATATGATTTCACTCATATGTGGAATTTAAGAAACAAAACAGATGAATATAGGGGAAGGGAAGGAAAAATAAAATAAGATAAAAACAGAGAGGCAAACCACCGGAGACTTAACTATAGAGAACAAACTGAGGGTTCCTGGAGGAAAAGTGGGTAGGGGGATTGGTTACATGGGTGATAGGCATTAAGGAGGGCACTTGTGAAGAGCACTGGCTATTATATATAAGTGATGAATCACTAAACTCTACTCCTGAAACCAAAACTAGACCATATGTTAACTAACTTGAATTTAAATAAAATCTTGTAAGAAAAAAAGTAATAAAATAAAATCAGTCTCTTCATTCTTTTTTTACAGCTGTATGGTATTCCCTTGAATGAATGTGTTGTGATTTACCTGTATCATCCATTATCTTTTTTTATTTTTTTTAATGTTTTATTTATTTTTGAGAGACAGAAAGAGTATGAGTGGGGTAGGGGCAGAGAGACAGGGAGACACAGAATCCAAAGAAGGCTCCAGGCTCTCAGCTGTCAGCATAGAGCCTGACGTGGGTCTCAAACTTGTGCAAAATCATGACCCACGCCAAAGTCCGATGCTAACCGACTAAGCCACCCAGGTCCCCCCTATATCATCCATTATTGATAGATATTTAAGATGTTTCCAACTGTATTACAATCATATTCTATCTCAAATAATGAAAAACTCTGTTCGTACTCCCAATTCAAGTTCATCATTTACCTTTTGAGTATATTTGACTCTAAGAATTGACAGCATTTTTCATGGGTTCTGTCTTGAGCTGGGCTCTCCAGAAGCAGTCCCCTAGATGAGCATTCCTGTGAACATGGTTTAGTAGGAGCAGAGTCCAGGAAAAACTGGTGGGATGGTGGGAAAGGATGACAGGGAAGGAAGCCACACCAAGTATAGTATCAAGCAAATCACCTAGGAAGGTGACTTTGGTTCAGTCCAACAGGAAATCTCTGGAGATGATATAGGCCCCTCCTGAGTGAGCACACTGCTCCCCTCTTACACTGTTACAGACTGCACCTGTAACAAGGTCAATTCTAGCACCTGCACTAACCATCAGGGTGGAAGAGCCCTGAGCCCACCTGTGGACAAAGACACACAGGCAATGGCTCTGGGGGGCTACTGTACATGAGAATGCCTGCAGACCTGGCATTGTCTGCTACAGCATCCTGGCCTCTGACTGGGTGAAGGCCAAAAAAGAGGTTCAGCAGGAAATGCAAGGGAAATTTTCTAATCTTTTAGATTTTCAGCCTTAAAGCAAATGAGGGCTTTAAGGAGTGTCTAGGCTGATTCTTGTCTCCACCACTTGTAGGTCTTGTGGCCTTAGGCAAGTCATCACTTAACCTTTTTTAAAAAAATATTTTTAATGTTTATTTGTTTTTGAGAGAGAGAGAGAGAGAGAGTGTGTGTGTGTGTGTGTGTGTGTGTGTGTGAGCGGGGGAGGGGCAGAGAGAGAGGGAGACACAGAATCTGAAGCAGACTCCAAGCTGCCAGCACAGAGCCTGATGCAGGACTCGAACTCACAAACCGTGAGATCATGACCTAAATTGAAGTCAGACGCTCAACCAACTGAGCCACCCAGGCACCACATCACCTAACCTTTTTAAGACATATTTTCCTCACCTACAACTGGGGATGATTATAGTTTTTATAGCAGAAAGCTTACCGGTGTGTCTGGCACAGAGTCAGAGTTGATACAAGTTCCTACCATTATTACTCAACAGAACTTTACTCAAACGATCCCTGAAGGACTTTGAGCTGATTAAACAACCACTAGAAAGTACCTTACAAAGCAAAAATGCTAGAGCATTTATTATTTATATAAAATGCATAACTAGGAGGAAATCACATAAATCATAAGTTGCTACTTTTCTTGGAGTTTACAATAGCTATATTATTTCATGAAGAACTGGACCATATTAAATTACTCAGGCCTTAGAAACTTGTAAGCCTGTACAAATTCCACACTGGAAACAATCATTTGTATGTACTGTCACTTAAAACACAAATTATGGTTGGTATAAAATATCTTAATTCACATCAATTCACCAGTAAAAAGTACATACCAGGACAGAACTACTCAGGGCTTATCGCACGTATGAGGAGGCTGCTGGTTTCATCTAGTTACATTCGCAGTGCTTTACATTCTCTTTGGGTGATGTGGTAGCAGGATTGGGTGGAGGGGAAGTAGGGAAGAGTTTTTAGTTGGGTTCCTCCAAAATCCAACCTTGGCAAGGGCTTGGGTAGAGACAGTTTACTCGGGAGATGTATTAGTCAAGTTTCTTCAAAGAAACAGAATCAATAGGATGGATAGATAGATAGATGATAGATAGATAGATAGATAGATAGATAGATAGATATGGAATTAGCTCACGTGATTATGGAGGCTGAGAAGTCCCATGATCTTCTGTCTGCAAGCTGGAGGCCAGGAAACCTGGTGGTGTAATTCAATCTGGGCCTAAATTCAGGAGGCAAACTCTATAATGAGTCAGGAAGAAAAGGGGTAAATTTCTTCTTCATCTGCTTTTTGTTCTATTGGGGCCCCCAATGGATTGGATGAATGATGCCCACCCACACTGGTGAAGACAATCTACTTTGCTGAGTCCACCAATTCCAATGTTAATCTCATCCAGAAATACCCTCACAGACAAACCCAGAAAATGATGTTTAATCTAGGTACTCGAGGGCCAGTCAAACTGATGCAAAAAATTAAGCATTAAAGAAAATAATGCCAGGAAACACAAGTGGAGGAATCTGGAAGTTAGATGGGAAGAGAGAAAAGCCAAGAAGGACAGCATTCATGAGAGAGTTACCACTATGGGCAAATGGTGCTCAGAGGTGCTAGGGACTTTCAGAAAAACCATGTGGAACACACCTTCAGAAAAATCCCGCCAAAGGAAGGGTAAGCAGGGAAATTTATCCACCTATTCCCAGTCCCCTTTGGTTGAGACTTACCCCAAGTTGTTGAATCCTTGACATTTAGAGGTTGCCCTACAAGTGGGTTGACCAAGCTCATGGGGTGCTGAAGAAAGCCTTTTGGAAGAAAAAGAGAAAGACAAAGATGCTTGGGGTGAGAAGTTTACAGTATATTCAGGGACTGTCCACTGCAGCTGCAGATGAATGCATTGACCATGGGAGCACTGGTTGGGACATCCACATCCACAGCATCTGCTACAAATAAATGTCAAAAATCTATCATGACTCAAAACACAGTGAAATGTGAATGCATTTTAGAACCCAACTTTTATTTATTACAAGGAACAAAATATCATTATAATGTTATTGCTTGCTAAAACTTTGTTCCATAAAATGAACCTCCAAAATTGTGCTCTATGAGAATCTGGGCAATTATATTCATCTTTCCTCTTAAAAAGAATTATTTCTTAATCTAGTTTTCCTTAGCCATATGACAACCATGATAATTTTAGAGTACAATACACCCTGAGTCAACAGTCAAACGTATCATAAATTAATGCCAGCACAAATACAACATTTTGGTCACCATATCTGTTACAGAAGAATCTAAATGTGTTAATACCATCCAATAACTCTGTCCTCAAGTTTTCCAGGCCATTTAATTATTAAATTTCTCTTTTAAAAAGGATCCCTATTGTAAGCAATTCAGACTTTGGTGGATGTGAGGGGTTTTTTGTGAGGTCAGTAGAGCTTTTAACCACTGCCTAAAGTGCATCCTGTGCTGATTAACATACTTTGGATTAACTACATTTAGCATGCGGCAATCATACTCCATTCAGTAGAGCCCACCTCTGGTGAATCGTGGACATTAATGACAGTTGCAAGAGCTCAAATATTATATAATCACTAATTACATTCTGCGCAATTAGTGGAGGCTCATCAGTGTGAATCACTAATGGCTGATCACCCTGTTCTCTCTGGAAAGAAATAGACGGTCTGCATAATTTTCTGATTGTATTAGCATAGTCACAAACGCTATTAATGAACTTTGGCAATCCTGAAGAGGCTCCACGTCTGTGATGGACAAAGGCAAGAGGCTCAGCTTGATGGGGACAGATACTTCATTTTGAACCTCAAAGCTATGTGTTTGTGGTTTGTTGATGTGACTCATTCACTCCCCTTCCAAAAGGAAAACACACACAACATCCTGCCCAATCAACCACTAAAGAACTTTCACACAAGGCCAGTTAAAAAAAAAAAAACACCCTATGGACATTTATTTTCTTTAGCTGGTTTTCAGAGAGCCAAGATCTAAGGATTTGTGGGATATTCAAATATGAAGCTGGTGACAAAGTAGGAAGAAAACATCTGAAATGGTGAAGGACTTATCTATTTCTTTTAACCCTCTACATGCTGGGCCAGTATATTAGTCTGCATAGGCTGCCATACAAAGTACCACAGACTGAGAGGACTTCAATGGCAGAAATGTATTTTCTTACAACTCTGGAGTGAAATCCAAGATCAATGTGGCAGCAGGTTTGATTTCTTCTGAAGCCTCTCTCCTTGCCCTTACAGATGGCCACCTTCTCAGCATATCCTCACAGGTCCATTCTTTTGTGCACAGGCAAGGCTCATGTCTCTCCATGTGTCCAAATTTCCTGCTCTTATAAGGACACCGGTCATATTGGATTAGGGCTCACCCATATGACCTCCATTCACCTTAGTTACCTCTTCAAAGTCCCTATTTCTGAGGACAGTCACATTCTGAGGTACTGGAGGTTAGAGCTTCAACATATGAATGGAGGGAGGGGACACAATTCAGCCCATAGCAGTCAGGATGTGCACAAACCATGACTATTCTAACTCAAGAAGTTCTGGCTAGAAGACTAACAACAGAATTGGACCACTTGAGAGTCCTAAAGGCATCCTTAGGTGAGAGCTCTGTTGTTCAAAATAGCAGTCCACAGCCACACGTGACTATTGAGCACTCAAAATGTGGCTAGTGTGGCTGAGGAAATGAATTTTTAATTTTACCTCACTGTAATTCATTTAAGTTTTAGAACCAAATAAATATAAAATGTGTTTCTATGAAACACAACTTTATTGTTCTAGTAGAGATACATTATACCTCAACCATTAAAAGTTTAGTGTCTCAGTTGAGATACACTATGAGTGTGAAATACATAATGAAATCTGAAACTTAGGGTAAAAAATGTAAAGCATTTCATTAAAATATTTTTACTGATTGTGTGTTGAAATTAAAATATTTTTAATATTGATTAAATAAAATATATTATTAAAATTAATTTTTTCTTACTTTTTATGATGTATCTATAAGAAAGTTCAAAGTTGCATATCTGGATTGCACTACATTTCTATTGGACAGCATCAGGTTAGAACTTTAGTCCTCCATGGGGTGCCTGGATGACTCAGTTGGTTAAGCGTGTGACTCTTGGTTTCAGCTTGGGTCATGATTTTACGGTTCATGAGTTTGAGCCCCGTGCCAGGCTCTGCCCTGACAGTGCAGAGCCTGCTTGGGATCCCCTCTCTACCTCTCTCTCTGCTCCTCTCCTGCTCTCTCTCTCTCAAAATAATAAATATAATAAATAATAAAATAAACTTAAAAAAAAGAATGTTAGTCCTCCAATATCCCACCACTCAGCAAAGTTGAGTCAGTGGGTAAACTAAAGGAAAAATTCCTTTAGCCAAAATGATTAAAGTTCCATGTCCTTTTGTGTCCTTTGTACTAAGATTCGGATAACTGAAACCAGACATTTCTCCTTGAGTACTCATACAGTTGATAATGTGGGGGTGAAGGGCATGGACCCCTGTACAGTTGAAAATCCATGTATCATTTTGACTCCCCCAAAACTTAACTACTAATAGCCTCCTGTCAACTGGAAACCTTACTGACAACATAAGCAATCAATTAACATGTATCTTGTATGTTAGATGTATTATATTGTTATATACATATACTGTATTCTTATAGCAAAGTAAGCTAGAGAAAAGAAAACATTATTGAGAAAATCATAATGAAGAGAAAATATATTCATGAACTGTACTGTATTGAAAAAAAATCCATGTATAAGTGGACCCTCACAGTTCAAAACCTGTGTTGTTCTAGGGTCAACTATATATGATGAAAGCTCCCATTTCTTGCCATATATGTACATTTTCTCAATAATGCTTTCAGCACCAAAACTTTGTTAACAAACACTATATTTATGAATCAGGAATAATTTTCTTCATAATGAAAAATTCTTGCCTATAAATGAATCCAGCTACCCTGGTGGCTCTGGCTTTTTCTCTATACCACCTGGCTTCATTTGTCCTCCTGTGATCTCATCTTTGTATTCTGTCCTCCTGCCTCAGTTGCTAAGAAATTCTCAGATAAGGCATCATATACCCTTTCCTTATATCTATTTAACACAAGCTGAAAACCCACTCTTATTTCTTCATCTGCACTATGGAAAAGTCACACTGATTTCACATATTAAAAATTAAAGAATTAAAAATTCAAACAAAATACAGTAAAACCTTGGTTTGTGAGCATAATTCATTCCAAAAACATGCTTGTAATCCAAAGCACTCGTATATCAAAGGGAATTTCAAGAACACAGGCTCAGTTGTGATCATGTGACATTCGATACCTGGTACTTACTCATATTGCAAGTCATCGCTTGTTTATCAAGTGAAAATTTGTTAGAAATGTTTGTTTACCTCCCAGAACACTCACAGAACAAGTTACTCCCAATCCAAGGTTTTCCTGTAATTGTTTGATATTAGGTTAGAACAACTGGTTAGTTGTCTTTAACCCTTTCTTAAGCAGTTTAACCCATAAATGTCACAAAGAACAACAAATAAACAACAGAGCAGACAGAACTTCTGGACACCTGAGCCCATGGTACAGCTTGTCCTCACCCTACCCATCAGCATATATTAGCCCCCAGTAGAGAATGTCTGAAATTTCTTACCACAGAATTTGCCCAATATCACATGCTCATTCTAAAATACAGGATGGGGAGGGGGACAATAAAAGCGATGGTTTTTGCCTTATCTCTTTGTTCTTTCTGGCATCAATCAGCCTTTAGAAATAATGAAATCAATGCAAACATTTGTTGGAAGGATGCCCACTTTGAAGATCATTTGCTACCTAACTATCTTGGTCATTTACATGGATCTCAGGGAGGATTTCAAAGAGTTTCTCACCCTTGTTCCTCAGATGAAAGAATCAGGTGTTAACTTTGGTTGTGCGTGTGTGTGTGTGTGTGTGTGTGTGTGTGTAGCTTAATATTTGATGAGGCTTCCATTTCACACACACAGGATTCCCATGTGAGTTTTATTTTTCTGTCCTTTAATTGAAGTGCTACAGATTGAATCAAAGATGAAAACTGTATTTATATCCAAAAGGAAAAAAATACTTACATCCAGAAAAGTGACATGTAAGTGACTGTTTTCATATACATAAAGCAAATGCTGTTTTTCTACAGTAGCAGCAATATATGGCTAAGTGGTTTCAATTAGAAAATATAAGGGAATGGGGCGCCTGGGTGGCTCAATCTGTTGGGCGTCTGACTTCAGCTCAGATCATGATCTCGTGGTTCATTAGTTCAAGCCCCGTATCGGACTCTGTGCTGACAGCTCAGAGCCTGGAGCCTGCTTTGGATTCTGTGTCTCCCTCTCTCTCTCTCTCTGTGCCCCTCACCTGCTCACACTGTTTCCCCCTCTCAAAAATAAATTGAAAATTAAAAATATATTTTAAATTTTTTTAAGAAAAAGAAAAAAGAAAATATAAGGGAAAGAAAGTTTGGTAAACAAAAGACTTACCTACCAAAACTTAGGAGCAGAAGATAGGGAAAGGATATACATGAACCAGATCCTCATGTAATATAACAGAAGTTCAGTAGAAAACATGAAAAGATTTAAAAAATCAAGAACTTATGGGAGACCATGTTAACTGGGTTTTGGAGACAACTACTAGAAGACAGAAAAATTTTTTTTTTATTTTTTTTAATGTTTTTTTTTTGAGAGAGACAGAGACAGAATGCAAGTGAGTTAGGGGCAGAGACAGAGGGAGATGCAGAATCCGAAGCAGGCTCTGAGCTGTCAGAACAGAACCCAATGCAGGACTCGAACTCACGAGCTGTGAGATCATGACCTGAGCTGAAGTCAGACGCTCAACTGACTGAGCCACCCAGGTGCCCCAAGACAAAATTTTTAAAAAAAGAAAAGAGAAACATTTGACCCATTGATTTCTCAGTAGTGTGTTATTTAATTTCCAAATATTTGTGAATTTTCCAGTTTTCCTCCTATTATTGATTTTAGGGTTTGTTTTTTTAAGTTTATTTCTTACTGAGAGACAGAGCATGAGCATGAGCATGGGAGGAGCAAAAAGAGGGGAAGACACAGAATTGAAAGCAGGCTCCAGGCTCTGAGCTGTCAGCACAGAGTCCGATACGGGGCTTGAACTAATGAACCACGAGATCATGATCTGAGCTGAAGTCAGACGCCCAACAGATTGAGCCACCCAGGCGCCCCATTCCCTTATATTTTCTAATTGAAACCACTTAGCCATATATTGCTGCTACTGTAGAAAAACAGCATTTGCTTTATGTATATGAAAACAGTCACAGTGGAACTCGAACTCACAAACTGCAAGATCATGACCTGAGCCGAAGTCGGATGCTTAACCAACTGAGACACCCAGGCACTCCTATTGATTTCTCGTTTTGTACCATTTTTGTCAGAAAAGATACATGGTATAATTTCAATGTTTTTAAATTTGCTGAGTCCTTTTTTGTGACCTAACCTATAATCTGTCCTGGAGAATGTTCTGTGTGCCCTTGAGAAGAATGTATAATCTGCTGCTGTTGGATGGCATGTTCTGTGTAGGTTTGTCAGTACCATTTGGTCTAAAGTATAGTTCAGGTCTAATGTTTCCTTTTTGATTTTCTGTTGGATGATCTATTCATTGTTCAAAGTGTGATTCTTGAAGTTCCCTGCTATTATTATTCCCTGGATTGTAGTCTACTTCTCCTTTCAGATCTATTAGTATTTGCTTAATATATTTAGGTGCTCTGGTATTGGGTACATATATATTTATAATTGTTAAATCCTGTTGATGAATTGACCCTTTTCTCATTATATAACGACCTTCTTTGTCTCTTTTTACAGTTTTTGGCTTAAAGTCTACTTTGTCTGATGTAAGTATAGCTACCTTGGCTCTCTTTTGGTTTCCATTTGCTTGGAATATATTTTTCCATCTTCTCTTCACTTTGAGCCTATGAGTGTCCTTGAAGCTGACGTGAGTCTCTTGTAGGCAGCTTGTAGTTGGGTCTTTTATTTTTTTAATTCATTCAGGCACTCTATGCCTTTTGACTAGAGCATTTAATCCATTTATACTTAGAGTAATTGGTAGGTAAAGACTTACTATTGACACCTTGTTAATTGTTTTCTGGCTGTTTTATAGTTCCTTTGTTCCTTTCTTCCTCTTTTGATGCCTTCCTTTCGAACTGATGATTTTCCAAAGTGGTATACTTTCCCAATCTTGTGTGTATTGGTTATAGGTTTTGGGTTTTTATAGGTGGTTACCTCAAAGCTTATGTAAAATTGGATAGATTAGCAGTGTATTTTAAGTTGATAACAATTTCACTTTGATCACACAAAAACTCTTACCTTTCATTCCTACACACACGCATTTTGTTTTTGATGTCACATTTCACATGTTTTTTTTTTTAGCTTACTTATTTGCACTGTCCATGCAGAACCCAACATGGGGATCAGTCTCAGGAACTGTGAGATGATGACCTGAGCCGAAATCGAGAGTCAGATGCTCAACTGACTGAGACACCCAGGTGCCTCTATATGTTTTTATATTTATATTTGTATCCATTAACAAATTATCATAGCAATAGTTGTCTTTAATATTTTTGTCCTTCAACATTTATACTAGAGTTAAGTGGTTAACATACCACTGTATTACAGGATTCTGAAGCTGGCTATATACTTGCTTTTATGAGTGTGTTGTTTATTTTCATATATTTTTATATTACTAGTTAGCACCCTTTCATATCAGCTTGAAAAACTCCTTTCAACATTCCCTGTAAACCAAGTCTAGTGGTGATGGATTCCCTTAGCATTTTTTTGTTTGGCAAAGTCTTTATCTAGCCTTCATTTCTGAAGGACAGCTTTTCTGAGTACAATACTGCTTGTTAGCAGTGTCTTTCTTTTAGCATTTTGAATATATCATCCCAGGAAACCTATATTTAAAAAATGAAATTTGACCCTTACCTCACACCACCCACAAAAATTAATTCAAAATGAACTATAAATCAGGTGTGCCTGGGTGACTCAGTCAGTTAAGCATCTGACTCTTGACTTTGGCTCAGGTCATCATCTCACAGTTCATGAAATCAAGCCTTGCATGAGGTTCTGCACTGACAGCACAGAATCTGCTTGGGATTCTCTCCCCCACCGCCAACTTTTCTCTGCTCCTCCAATGCTCACTCTCTCTCTCAAAATAAATAAATTAACTATAAAAAAATTTTTAAGGGTGCCTGGGTGGCTCAGTCAGTTAAGTGTCCAACTTCGACTCAGGTCATGATCTCATGGTTCATGAGTTTGAGCTCCACGTTGGTCTCTGGGCTGACAGCTCAGAGCCTGGATTCTGCTTCAGATTCTGTGTCTCCCTCTCTCTCTGCCCCTCCCCCACTCACACTCTGTCTCTCTCTCTCTCTCAAAAAATAAACATTAAAATTTTTTTAAAGATAAACTATAAATCTAAATGTGAAATTTAAAACCATAAAAGTCTTAAAAGAAAACATAGAGATGATCATCATGATCATCAAGAACTTGGGGTAGGCAAAGATTTCCTAAACAAGACACAAAAACTATGGACCATTAAAAAAAGGAAAAGACTGATAAAGTGGACTTCATCAAAATGTAAACTTAAACTCATAAAGAGACGCCATTAAGAATGTGAAAAGATAAGCCACACACTGGGAGAAAATATTCTCAACTTGCACATCTGTCTTAGTCCGTTTGGACTGCTATAACAAAATATCACAGACTAGGTAACTTATAAACAACAGAAATCTATTACTTACAGTACTAGAGACTAGGAAATCCAACATCAAGGTGTCAGTAGACTGGGGCTCTCCTGAGGCCTTTCTCCTTGCCTTGCAAATGGCCACCTTCTGTGTCCTAAAATGGTATTTCCTTTGTGCATGTACACTCCTGGTGTCTCTCTGTGTGTCCAAGTTTTCTCTTCTTATAAGGATACCAATCAAATTTGATTAGGACCCACCCTAATGACTTCTTTTACCTTAATCACCTCTTTAAAGCCCTTATCCCTAATACAATCACATTTTGAGGTACTGGGAGTTAGGACTTCAACACATTGATTCAGTTCATAACACATGAGTAAGAAAGAAAACAAAATCCCCAGGAGCCGAAACAAAGCGAAAACAGAAATACAGAGAGATACGCAAGCATTGAAATCAGCTCACCTGAGGTCAGATATCATTAACTGATAGCAAAAAGCTTCCATTTTGATGATTTGCCTATAAAGACAGAAGACAGTGCCTACACTAGATGGGGAATAGAAATACCTCACATAAAACAGCATCTCCCAGAAAACCATACCTCAGTGAAAAGTAAACTAGAAAAGAAAATCTCCTCCATGTAAGTAGAAAGCAAAAAATGGCTCTGTCTCAACATGAGCAATGGGCAGGAAAAAAAAAAAAGGACCCTCCCCTGAAAATCTTTACATAACCCAACCTTAATACAAGATTGGGATCTAAATTTACCCTTCCTTGGGAAGGGTTAATGTGTCCACATCTGATCCCCTCAGGTTAACCTTCCAGAAGAGGGATCGCCTCCCAAACATTTTGAGGGCCCTTGGTCACAGGGTCTAATGTGATTTTGATACCCAAGGAACCAAAGCATCATCATGGAATTCCTATTAGATTGGGGCAGGTATAAGTAGTCTTAGCCAGGCTCCCATTGTGTTCATTGAATCCATGGACTTATCTATTGGTATAAAATGGACGTATTTGGTGGTTAGCACAATACCTACATTGGCTCCTCTACCAATAATGTGAAGGCTATATAGTGAGTAAGACAAGTGAAATAGCCCCTCTGACACAACCCCCCCCCCACCCCACTCTTCACCAAGAAGTTACACAGAAACAATATCATTCAGGGGAAATTGTAGACATTATTGAAAAAAGAAATTATAAGTTAAAGGAAAGAGGAGTTATCTCCATTATATTCTCATCTAATTCACCAATCTGGCTCTGCAAAACCAAGACAGATATTCAAGGATGATCATGGACTAAGTTCAAATGGAACCAGATCATAGCCACAATGATAGCTGTGCTAGATATGGTACCTGTACAACAGATTACTATGTTTTGATGTTATGGCATGTAGCCATTGATTTGGAGGATGTTTTCTTTTCCACACTTATCAAGAATGAGAACCAGAGCAGAACCCAAGATAGACAACACTACATTTGCAGGCTTGGTCCAGGGCTATGTAAACACTCCCTCCCTTAGGCCTATTGGATTTAGGCATGACTCTGTGACCCATAGAGACCTTGACTGGCTGGACATCTTGCAGAGCATCACATTGGTCTGTGTATTAATGACATTAAGTTAATAGGACCAAATGAGCAAGAAGTGGTACAATATATGTGCTCCAGAAAATGTGAGATAAACCATATTCAGGAACCTACCCATCAGTGAAGTTTTTAGTGGTCTGAGGCATGATGTAACATCCCCTTCAAGGAAAAGAACAAATTATTGCATCTCACACAATGCCTGGTAAACCTATTCAGGTTCTGGTGGGAAAATATTCCACATTTTGAAAAATTTTCCAACCCATTTACTGAGTGACACAAAAGGCTGCCAGCTTTAATGGGGCTTAGAGCAAAAAAGCTCTGCAGCAGATCAGGCCTGCTACTTGGGCCATACAATCTGACAGTACTGGTGATATTAGAGGCATATGTAGCAAGAAACGATGGCCAGTGAAGTTTACGTAAGACTCAGGAAATGAATCACAATATAGACTCTAGAGTTCTAGAATAAGTCCATACCATCGGCAGTACAGAACTTTATGCCATCCAAAACCCTGCTTCTCAAAGTGTGGTACATACATACAATGGAATATTATTCAGTCTTAAAAAGGAAAGAAATTCTGCTATACACTGCAATATGGATAAAGCTTGAGCACTTTGCATTGAGTGAAATAAGCCAGACATTTAAAGGACAAATATTGTATGATTCCACTTTTATGAGGTACACAGAGTAGTCAAATTCATAGAGACACATAATAGAATTGTGGTTGCCAGGGTTGAGGGAGAGGAGAGAATGGAGAGTTACTGTTTAATGGGCATGAAGATTCAGTTCTGTTGGATGAAAAAAGCTCTGGAGATGGATGGTGGTTATGGCTACCCAGCAATATTAATGTAGTTATTATCATTGAACTGTACAGTCAAAAATGGTTAAGATGGTTAGCTTTGTGGTTTGTGTATTTTACCACAATAAAAAAAAGATTGGGGAAAAATTGCTGTTGGTAGTCTTCTGGGGCCAGGCAAAGATGGAGTACATGTTAGGAGCTCCTGGGTGGCTCAGTAGGTTAAGTGTCTGATTTCGGCTCAGATCATGATCTCATGGTTCATGAGTTTGAGCCCCATGTCGGGCTCTGTGCTGACAGCTCAGAGCCTGGAGCCTGCTTTAGATTCTGTGTCTCCCTCTCTCTCTACCCCTTCTCTGCTCGTATTCTGTCTCTCTCTCTCTCTCTCAAAAATAAATAAACATTAAAATTTTTTTAAATGAAAAAAGATGGAATACATGTTAAATGAGGCAGCAAGTGACTCCGCAGCCAGAATAGCCTGACATAAGCTGGGTTCTATGAGACTCAGATTCTTAAGGAAAGGTGGGCCCAACAGTAATCCTTTGTGAGGTTGACATGGCAGATCCAGGATGGGACATGTACAGATCCTAAAGGGCCAGTAATTACATAAACAAGTGGCCATCCTTCCATGCCATCCACCAGCAGTTTCTCTCCATAAGCTAATACCTGAATCACATGGATGGATCTTCTAAGATAGAGGCATGTGAATGCACATATTGAAGTGAATATGAAATATAAGAATTTTCATATATCATGTAAATTTCCATCACAGAAAAGACAGTAGAAGATTAGGTAGACAAAATGACTCGGCCTTCCTCTATCACCAATTATTCTAGTGTCAGCAAAATAAGTATGTGAACTAAAATGGGATGATGGCAGGTTTGGGGGTCATGCATGGGCTCAACAGCATGGGGTCCATCTCACCATGGCTAATGCTGTTACTGAATGTCCAATATGCCAACCACAGGGACCAATGGTCCTATTATGGCACCATTTTTCAAGGAGATCAGCCATCCACTTAATAGCAAGTTAATTACTCTTGACCTCTCCCATTCTGGAAGGAGGGGCTATTCCTCTTCACCAGAGTCAACATATATTCCAAGTATGAGTTTGCTTTTCCTGTCCTTAGGGTCTCATCCAGAAGCACATTTATAGGGCTTAGAGTATTTAATCTACCAACATAAGATACCTCATTATGTCACATTGGACCAAAGGGTCTACTTTATAACAAAGATGGTCCACCAGTGGTCTCATGTCCATGAGGTCTAACAACTCTATTCCATTCACCACCACAAAGAAACTGTCAGCCTGACAGAGTAGTTAAATGATCCTTTCAAAGCACAGCCAATATGCCAGCTGAGAAATAACATCATGCAAGGATGGGCCTCTGTCCTCCAGATTGTGGCATACACCCAAAATCAATGACCATTTTATGGCACCATGTTCCCAGTAGGTGAAATCAATAGGTCTAGAGTGAACATAGAAGTGGCCCCACACACCATCACTTTCAGTGGTTTATTTAGAGAAGTTGTACTTCTATCTCTGTAATTCTAGGTTCTGTAGTTCTAGACATTCCAGTTCTCAAGAAGGGGAACACTTCCACCAGGGATGTAAGTAGCCCACTAAACTTTGATATATGAATGCCAACTTCAGGATCTTCATGCCAAGAGACCAGCAAGCCAGGAGATGGGTCACTATCCTGGCCGGGTAATTGGCCCTGATCAGGAAGAGGTGGGGCTGCTCTTACCTAGTGGGATAGGGAGGAACATGCAGGGCACCCAGGTGACCCACTGAATGCCTCTTAGTCTTTCCTTGACAAGTTTTGATAGTAAATGATCAAGAGCAGCAACAGTCTATGAAGGACTTGGAGACCAGAGGCTCTCATCCCACTAACTTTGCTTTTATAATTACATTCTGCCAGGAAGAAACAAGGAGAATCCAGAAGGGATCAATTGATATGCAGCAAGTGCACCTCGGAGGACAAGGGGTGTTCTACAGCAGATGCTGTAAGACTATGCAGAGTCCTTCTTTATGTCTGGAGCACTCACTGTATGGTTGCATGACAGATTGCCTACTTAGGACTTACTCTTGAGTCCCACCCTGAAACAGCCATTAGCTGAAGGGAGCTGCCTGGCCCAAGTTTCTGCCCCTGGTTAGGAGCAATCTATATCCACTGACTGGTCACTGAAGGGGTACAACTCAAAAGACAGCTGATCTTGAATCTAAGCATATTCCTTTGAGACAGTATTCTTAAATTGAGATTTATGGAAATGCATTTATTCCTTCAGCAAATATGTATTAAGCATAAACCGTGCATCTGAACTATTCCAAGAATTTGGTATACATCAGTGAACTAAACACACAACAATTCCTGTCTTCATGGAATTTACCTTCTAGTGAGAAAAGACAGAGAGTCAACAATCCACATAATAAGAAAGTGAGTTATATAGTATAAGGGGGAAAAAGAGCAAGGTAAGAGAGATAAAGAGTACAGGGAAATGGAGAATAGTTACCGTTTTAAATAGCCTTGTCCAGGTAGACCTCACTGAGAAGGTGACACTGAGCTGTTTGGAAGGAGATGAGGGAGGGAGCTATGTGATTGGGAGGAAAATGTAGCAGGCAAAGGAATCAGCTAGGGGACCTAGTGTATTCAGGAGGCAGCCAGGAGAGCATGCAGCCACAGACAGTGAGCAATAGGACCATGGTAGGAGAGGAGGTCAAGAGATAAACAGGTAAGGGTGGAAGGAACCACCTTGTAGCCCACTCTGTGAGGATTGTGACTTACACTGAGGGAAATGGAGAGCCAATGAAAAGCTTGATCAGAGGACTAACAGGATCACTTCCATTTCGACAGGACTTTTCATCCTGCTTTGCTAGGATGAGACAAGTTGGGGGAAGGTAGAAGTGTAGAAACTGGTAGAAGCCAAGAGAAACTAAGAAGCTGTAGCAGTAGGTCCATGAGACAAGATGGTGGCTCAGCAGGGTAGCAGTGGAAGCAATGAGGAGATTCTGGATACATTTTAAACATTGAGACAACCTGATTCCCTGATATATTGACAAGGCGTAACAGAGAGAGAGAGTCATGGATGACTCCAAGGTGCTCTGTATAAGTAATTGGAAGGATGGAGTTGGGGAATGGGAGTTGGGGGAGGGGTCTCAGGAGTTTTGGACACATATAGTCTGAGATGTTTAATGGACTTAGAAGCAGACCCTGCTGCTGCTCCACTGCCAAATTGGAAGTAGCTGGGAGTTTGTGTCCTCGCTCACCACCACCCCCCCACAAAGCCACCCTCGGACAATGATGGATGAGTGCAAGAATATAATAGCCCAGCTCCTGTTTCTTGCACTGGAACAAACTTCAAGACATAACGTATACTTTAGAGAACCTTTGTGGGACCAAGTTGAAGCTGCCTTCTGCAGAACTTTGCCTGATATTGTGTGATGCTTCGTTTCCTCACCTGCTCTATCCCTGTCCTATTTTCCCCATCCCCTCTCTAGTTTCTTCTGAAAGTAGCTCCTTATAGATCACGTAAACACAAACCCTCATGTAAAGTCTGCTTCTGAGGAACCAGACCTAAAATGACATCCAAGCAGAGATGGATATATGAACCTGGAGTTCATCAGAGGGCTTTTGGCCAGAGAAATAAGTTTGGATGTCAACCAGATATAAATGTACTTAATAGCATGATCATGAGAAGGACTTGGTATTATTCTTCCACTATAGAGACACTTTCATCTTGAAACTGGGGAAGAAAAGTGGGGAACAAAAAGACTGATTTTGTTTTAAATACCATTAAGTTGTAATTATAATTTAATTATAACAAAATGTCAGAAGTTGGGACGCCTGGGTGGCTCAGTCAGTAAAGCGTCGACTTTGGCTCAGGTCATGATCTCACATTTCTTGAGTTTAAGCCCCTCCATCAGGCTCTGTGCTGACAGCTCAGAGCCTGGAGCCTACTTCAGATTCTGTGTCTCCCCCTCTCTCTGCCCCTCCCCTGCTTGTGCTCTCTCTTTGTCTTTCAAAAAATGAATACATGTTAAAAAAAATTTTAAACAAAATTTCAGAAGTTGATCATTGTTAAAGCTGGGCCACAGGCACATAAGAGAATCATTATATCACTCTTTTTACTTGTGTGCATGCTTGAAAATTTCTATAATGAAAATCATGTAAGCAATATATAAATATGCTCTCTTTAAAAAGAAGAAACAATTGGAGGAATTCAGGAAGGTGATCAAAAGTTACGAAGTTTCAGTTATAGATAAATACTAGGGATATGTACAACATTATGACTGCAGCTAATGCTGCTATAAAGTATATGGGAAACTTGTCAGCAGAGTAAATCCCAAGAGTTGTCAACTCAAGGAAAAATTTTTTTTTGCTATTTCTTTTTATTGTATCTGTGTAAGATGATGGATGCTAACCAAACTTACTGAGGTAATCATTTCATAATACATGTAAGTCAAACCATTATGCTGCATACATTAAATTTATATGGTGATGTACATTGATTATATCTCAATAAAACTAGTAAAAAAAAGAATTACATAGTAAAAAACTAGAAATCATGTAAATATCCATCAACAATAAAATAAATATGTAAGTTGTGGTTTACTGATCCAGTAATGATTATGATGAACTACCTGTAACAATATGAATGAATGAATCTTATAAACACAATGTTGCAAGAAATGTACACAAAAGAGTACATGTCATATAATTCAACTTATATAAAGTTCAGAACAGACAAAACTAATCTATGCGGTTAGATAGGAGTGTATTACCCTTGGGGGGATAGTGACTAAAAGGGTACATCAAGGAGATTTCTGTGATGCTGGTAATGATCTTTTTCTGGATCTGGTGCTGGTTATACATGTGAATCCACTTGTTCAATATTTACATTGCATTGTGAACATGCTGAGATTTTAGCCTGCCACAATCTCAGGGATGCCAGCAGAAGACATGAGACTTCAGGGTCAGAGACGGACTTTATTATGGGCTATGATGGACTTCATGTTTGTATCGGTTCCTTTTGACCTCTAAGTACTGTGGGGGTGACAGGGAGCTGGGCCCCTGTGAATGCAGCACACGCACAGGGTTTGCAGCAGACCTGAGGGACCCTAAGCTTAGAAAGTCTGCCTTTTAAAGGGGCTACAAGCAAACTGCTCAAACTTTGTCCCAGATGGGGACAGTGTCTTTACTACATTGGACAGCAGATAAACTTATCCTCACCTCAGAGACACCATCTCTGTCTTCAAAGGTTGTTTTCTGTACAAACATAGTTGAATACATAGTCTGGAACAAAAACTCTTGGTGCCACCACTCATAATACATGAAGTATAAATATGAGAACCATAGAAATTTGCCAACTAACAATATTGCAATAAAAATGTGCATTTAAAAAATCACTTAAGTAAATCACTAACCAGACAAGGCCAAAGATCAACTTTCTTTGACCATTTTCCTGTTCCAAGTCAAGACGTGATCAATGTTGGGTGTAATCATTTCTAGACCATTAGCTATACAATGGTATGAATATATTATAAATGGTATAAATATATTATAAATGGTGTAAATTATACCATATATTTATACCATTATATACAACGGTATAAATATTTTATAAATGGTATAAATATATTATAAATATATATATGTGTGTGTCTAGAGAGACAGAGACACAGTGAGAAAGACAGAGACAGAAAAACAGAGAAAAGAGTGATTTGGAATACAGTATGGAATGAGTTAAATATATGACACATATTCTAAACCCATGTACTCTTTTTTTTTTTAATTTATTTATTTTTGAGAGACAGAGAGAGACAGAGCATGAGCAGGGGAAGGGCAGAGAGAGAGGGAGACACAGAATCCCAAGCAGGCTCCAGGCTCCGGGCTGTCAGGACACGGGGCTCAAACCCAGGAACCGTGAGATCATGACCTAAGCCGAAGTCAGATGCTTAACCGACTGAACCACCCAGGTACCCCATATATGACATCATATTCTACATATCATTCTGCAACTTGTTACTTTCACTTAACAAGGTCTTAATATGTCTTCCCTTTTTCTCATTCCTTATCACTACATACCCACAGATCTTCCTCTTTCTTCTAATTTTCTGCATAATGAGACATACTATGGATGTTCTACAGTTTAATTAAACATTCCTCTTTTGGATGTGTTCAGTTTTTGCTGTTTTTTGTTTTCTGAATTTTGGGGTTTTTTTTGTGGGGGGTTTTTTGCTATTACAAGCAGTACTTCAATGACCATCGTCAGACAGATCTCTTTATACATTTGTGCAAATATTTTTCCCTAGAGTGGATTCCCAGGGGGACTACTGCCAAATTGCCCTCCAAAACCATTGTTCCAGTTATCTCACTAGTAGTTTATGAATGCCCATTTCCCCATGAACTTGCCAACAGCGTACATTATTGTTCATTTTAATTTTTGTCAACTGGAAAGGAGAGAAAAGTGATATCCTGTTGAGGTTTTAATTTGCATTTCTGTGATCTTTAGTAAAGCTGAGCATATTTGCATACCTCATTTATTAGGTCACTGTATCTTTTTTTTTTTTAAGAGAGAGAGAGCATGTGCATGCCTGCACCCACACAAGCAGAGGAGGGGCAGAGGGAGAGGAAGAGAGAGAATCTCAAGCAGGATCCACACCCAGCACAGAGTCCAATGAGCGACTCAATCATACGAACCTGTGAGATCATGACTGGAGCCAAAATCAAGAGCTGGATGCTGAATCCACCAAGCCACCCAGGCACCCCTAGGTCACCATATCTTAATATTTATGTGCCCAGAACTACAATGGGTGTTTCATGCAAAATATTTCACTTTATTCTCACAGCCCATCCTGGTCTGATAGTGAGGAAAGAGCCGCTAGATCCCCCATGAGACAGGCAAGTCAACTGAGAACTAGTGTGGATTCACACATCTAGTAAGTGCTGGTGGCAGCAAACTCTTCTTCTAACTAATTACACAGTATCTGTTCTCTTCTTCCTTAGTAAGAGAACCCAGACTGTGGAACGAGCAGAAACCTGTCAGCTTTGAATCTCCCCTTTCCAGCCTACTTTGTAGGTAGCAATAACCATGAGAAATCTTGCCCATGAGCTATTGACGCTGTTGAGGGGTAGGGCTGCTTCCAGCAAAGCTCCTTGAAAGGACAGCAACCATCTGACTCTGCTTTGCTCTCCTCCCTTCTTCCTCCTTAAGATAAGTTGACTCAAGCTGTACAGCCAGGGCATAACCCCGAGGCAACCTTAAGGTGGAAATGAGTTCAAAACAAGGCAGAACAGGGAGACAACAGGAACGTGGGACACTGATAGCATCATGGGGCCTGTTCTCTTCCACCTTAGACTACCTATTTCCACCCTAGTTATCTACCTGCTATTACTGAGACAGTGATGGAGCCAGGATTTGAACCAAAGCCAAGCACATGATTGTAACCCTTAATCTATGTCGAATCACTGCTCTTTATCCAGGCAGCTTCTCTCCACACAAAAGGGATGCTTTTACTATAACAGTCACCTCCAGTGGCCCTTAAAGACTGGAAGAAATCTTACTCTTGGCTATTCTTCCTCAAGACAATTGGAGTCGCACATCCTGCTTCCACGTCAGAACAATTCAACCTCATAATGGCAACAGAAGAGGTAGGTAGCACTTGTGAAAGATAAAAGTAAAATAACCAAATACTGCATAACTTCCTTTATTGATTGATGGTGTCTATACAGGGGAGCATGGGCTTACAGAAATGAATACCATGGCAAATGTTGAAAACAAAATTTCCAGTCCTGGTTTCACTATTGCATGGGCTGTGTGATCTTAAAAAAAAAAAAAATCGTATCACTTCTCTTAGCTCCCTTTTCTTGTGTGTTAATAAAATAGACCTTTGTGCCAGGCTTGTGATGAAGAGTCCAGTGAGGAAATACACATAAAAGCTTTTCAAAAAAATCAACGCTGCTCTGACCACGGAGAGAATCACTCTATAAATATTGAATTCCCAGTATACGTGTACACCGTGCACAGAAAGCCTTGTGGTTATCATTATCCCATTTTAGTGACCCCAATTTTCTCCCTCTTTTTTAGCCATTATGCTGTGGGAGACCCCACGAGACACAAGGACATTGTCACAGTGAGGGGTAGGTTTGCCTGTATGCGTGTGTTTTTAAGATTTATCCTTTTTCTCATTGAGTTTCATATATTTCATGCAAAGGATTGCTGAATATTCATTGATCTATCTAGGATCCACAAGTATGCTATTAGAAATGCATTGCTTATCTATATTTCTGAAATGTTGAAATAATTCAGTGTTGATCCTTTATGAGATAGGTTTGCTACCTTTAAACTGAAGTGACAATAACACCCCAGCCGTCTTCGGTTTCTCTCAAGTTGTACTGATATCCTTGATGTCGCTAACAAACCAAAGACTGCCAGTGAGAATCTTGTATGTCACCATTAAATTGAAAAAGGCCCGAAGTATCGAAATCTCACTTCTGGTAGGGAAGAGAATTGAGAAAAGAGCAAACCGATGGTTATTCATGAATCACTCTGGCCTGCGATGATACCCCTGGCCTCACTCTCCTCTTCTCCGGGCTCATAATTTTCTCCCTGACGGTGTTCCACCTGCACAGGAAGAACTGGGATGGAAGGATGCTAGTAAAAATGATTTTTAAAGCCTCTTAAAACACAAAAGGCCGTGTGGGGGTTACAAGCTCTTCTTTTTGCATAGGCAGCACAATGTCCAACTAATCTCAGCAGACCGGGGAGAGGGGATGAAACAGTATGTCATGTTTGGTCTGGGGTTTTGTGACAACCCAGGAATGTGCAGGGAAAATGATATAAACCCCGGACGAAGGAACTTCTTTTAAAAGATTGCAAGTGAATGGCTCCAGATCTGGGCTTCTGTTGCAACACTGAACAGAGAGATCCACTATCCAAACACAGATTCTGCATCTAAGCTAGGGAATTTTCTTGCCCCTTCTACATGAAAGGCTAGGATGGGGCATCTGGAAGGAAATACAGCAGTGCACAAAGAGCCAGTAAAAGTGTGGCTTCCAGGTGTTTATTGTACACTTCCCAGTGTCTTCTCATTGTTTCCACAAGGAGTTGCCTTCCCACCACCGGTGCTGACAGGCCGTGCTATGTGACAGGTTAGCAAACAATTTTACTGTTTTCCTCTCTCTCCTTATGAATGATATTTATAGACTAAGAATTGCATTTGCTTCCGATTTCCGACACAGTTATCTTCTTGGGCGTGGATTAAATGTAGATCTGGGTGTTGAAAGACATTTACATAAGTGCTGTTTGTGAACAGGGAGGCCAGTTCTTCTATTATCGCCAGAACATTTAAATCTTAATGACTGGCATTGTTGTCTAAAAGACGGTGTTTTTCCTGCTGAGAAACTGCATTAGATTCAAGAAACGGAGCTCATTTCCATTCCCGCAGCAGTCTCTCTAGAAATGACATGCAGTGCTTGAAACTGTTTATTTCCAAATTCAGGCCTCCCTCGCATCAGTCATCAGCTTCAATTACCAGTTTTCCGGAGCCGAGCCATCAGGCAGTCTGACACCGGGGTCCGGCCTAATTCCCACCTTCTCCAGAGTCAAGAGCATAATGTGCGGATGAAAAGGTGCAAAATAGCCCGGACTTCATTAGCATGCAGGGCCTGGCTGTTCATTTGCCGGCTGCGAATGGAAGTTCTGACACTCGGAGCTGGCTGCAAAATGAGAAAAGTCCTCTTCAGGGGAGATGGGGTCCTCGGTGGTGAGGAAAGGTCATCAAAAAGACAGCCACTGCCCTTGCTCCCTGCTCTCCAGGACTGCTTATTGATTCCAGGGACACCTCATTACACGCCGGATCAACATATTATTGCCATGTTCTGGGACTGAATTGTTTACAAGTGTCTTTATCACCAGCAAAGGCCTGCCCGGCGATGCATGACTACACTCATTTGGCTGTGACCCGCCAATTATGTGTTATCCGATATGTTGCTGGGTATCTTGATCTTTGCCCGGGTCTTCTCGCGGCATCAACACAGTCCCATTTACTACTTTCTAACCACTCTTTGGGAAAGTAGCCATTAGCCTGTCAGTGTGTGTGTGGGAGGGGGGGACGGGGGGGGGGGGGGGGGGGCGGTGGGGTTGGGGGAGGGTGTCCTCCACTACAGGAAATCTGAGCCTGATTTCTGTGTTGCTTCCTGTGCATGAGGTTCATAATCAGTTGGTAGAAAAAAAATTCTCTGTCTCTGTCTTTCACACACACACACACACACACTTTTCCCTTTTTTCATGGCATGGAGGAGAACCCACGCAATTTGCAATCAGTATGCATGGCAGAGAGCATAATGCGGCTTGTTACCAAGCTCCCTCTGCTTACACATAGGCCCTAGGAGAGAGCTGTCATATTTTATTTGGGCACAGCCACTGCAAACCACTGCACAGAACCATTTTAATCTTTCATTACAGACACTTCTATGGCTCCATAAAAGAAAGAGTGGAATAGCAACTCGATTAAAAACTCAGTAAAGAGACTGTGGAACCTATCCCCCTCCCCAAAAAGTGGAGACAGAAGCCATAGTTTGGAAATGAGTGCATTCTGATGCAACTTGATTTCCATTTCCCTCCACTGGTGACTACTGACATAGCTTTAATGATGTTGCGTGTTGACAACTTTGGTTTATTACCATGAATACTGCTTGGGGAAGGTTTAATGACTACCAAACATTTGGGCCATCTCAACCAAATACTAAAAAGAGGCCATTTCATTTACATCTCTAATTGCCATCAGGAATGGCTCTTTGATGAGTTTTCCAGTGGGGCGATGTAAAACAAATGCTAAGGAATTTGCCTTTACTTTCCCTGGAAGAATACATCCCTGGCAATGGGCACAGACTACAATGAATGAAATGAAACTCAAAAATCTAACTGCCTTTGGAAAGGTGACATCTGTAAATACATTCATTTCTAGTGATTTTCTATATTTGTCTGGTATTTATCTTTAAGTTAATTTTCTCCAGGGGCACATGGATGGCTCAGTTGGCTAAGTGTCCAAATCTCAATTTCCATTCAGTTCATGATCTCACAGTTCATGAGTTCAAGCCGCATATCAGGCTCTGCACTGACAGTGTGGAGCCTGCTTGGGATTCTCTCTCCCCTCTCTCTCCCTGCCTCTCTCTCTCACTCTCTGTCCCTCCCTAAAATAAATAAACATTTAAAAAAATTAATTAATTTTTTTCAGGCATTTTTCTTTCCTTCTTTCAATTTTTGGAGCAGAGTCTTATAAAGTTACTGAGTTCTTTTTGTTCCTTCTGAAATCCCTGGGCCCTGGCTTCTTGGCAAATAACTCACTGAAAAGGCTAAATAAAGCCCCCCTCATCAGGGTGCTTCAGCCCAATTAAAGAGTCAATGGAGAGATGTTTGCTTCAGCAAGGGTTTAAGGACACTGCAAATTCTGTAGTGTCATCAACCAACAAATAGCCTTTGGAAGAGAAGAAAATACTCTTGCTTTTTTTTTTTTTTTTTTTTTTTTGAGACATGATTGCATCTGGAGAAGTTTAGTCAAGTGATAAAGATGGAACAAGCAGGACTGTTTACCAAGTTTTCCATGTGAAGAGCAAGTCTCAGTGTGGTTGGGATTCAGCGAATGCCAAAAAGGATGACTCTCAATAACTAGAGATCATCCAAAAGAGAAGGGTTTCTTTACACACTTATAAGAGATTGTAACAGTGAAGCTATAGGAGTTCCCAGTCAATGGACAATCTGGGGTTGAATGCTCTAAGCAGAAGGAAGAGATCCATCCAGGGGTTTCTGCCAATTTTTATAACCAGCTCATTTGTGTTTTTAACCATCAAAAAGAATTCCTTGTTGTTATGGCTTTAACATCTCATCTTCTTTATGAACCCCCATACTGGAACCAAAAGATTCTCTTCAAGTAACAGGATGGCTGGTAATCCTTAATCTTCTTGATCTTAAGGAATCATGCCTTTGCATAATTTCTTTCTTTTTTTTTATTTAAGGCAGGGACAGGAGGGAAGGGGCAGAGGAAGAAAGAGAAAGAATCTTAAGAAGACTCCATGCTCAGCATGAAGCCCAATGCAGGGCTTGATCCCGTGACCCTGGGATCATGATCTGAGCTGAAATCAAGAGTTGGACACTCAACCGACTGAGCCACCTTCATATAATTTCTGATAGTTAATGGAAAATGCATACACAGAATGTGCAAGCATAATGATAGGGTAAAATGATCAAATGGTAACTTGAAATAACAAGTGTTAGAGAAGATGTGGAGAAAAGGGAATCCCCAGGTACTCTTGGTGAGAATGTAAATTGGTGCAGCCACTGTAGAAAATGGAGGCTCCTCAAAAAATTAAAAATAGAAACACTATGTGATCCCTCGATTCAACTACTGAGTATTTACCCAAAGAAAATGAAAATACCAATTCAAAAAGTTATATGTCTTTCTGTGTTTATTGCAGCATTATTTATAATAGCCAAGATATAGAAACCCAAATATCTATCCATACATAAATGGATAAATAACATGTGGTATATATAATTTTATAAATATATATATAATTGAATATTACTCAGCCATAAAAAAGAATAAAATCTTGCCATTTGTAACAAACTGGATGGACCTAGAGCATATTATGCTAAGTGAAATAAGTCAGAAACAGAGACAAATACATATGATTTTACTTATATGTGAAAAACAAACAAACAAAAAAGCAAAAACAGACCCATAAATACAGAGAACAAACTGGTGGCAAGGGGTTCGGCAGAATGGGTAAAATGGAGAAAGGGAATGGGAGGTACAGGCTTCCAGGAAAAAAAATAGTAACTTTTCTTTGAAAGTCATTTATTAAACATAATTTTGTTTCAGGGAACTTTCTAAAAAATTAGTACATCTTTACTTATTCAATATAACAACGCTGTGACTTATTGTTATTGTTATTCTCACTTTCCTCATGAGGAAAACTTTTCACACATCCAACAGAGTTTTCAAATGTGCTCAAGGTCACAAGACTAACAACAGAGGTAGAATTTAAACCCAGGTATGACCCAGGGCAGAATCCATACTGTATTCTGTCTCTCCTAGAGCTGACATCCATCACACATTTCCACGAGCCCAGTAAAATGCATTTTCTGCATGCTAGCTAACATCGATGCACAAAGAGCTACTAGTCCTGAAAATGTGTCTAACCCATCATCTTTTACACATCTGATATCTTTAGCCATGAGGTGAGCTGAAGCAAGCCTACTTTGATTGACATGATAAAGTTTTGATCCCAAAGGGCAATTCAGGGCATTTAATAAAAAAGTGGGGTGGGAGTTACAGAGAGAACATGTTCAGGGAGCTATAGAAATACCCCCACTTGTCACTAGGAGAAACAGAGGAAGTCTTGTCAGTCTTTTGCACTTTTATGCATCCCTGCTGTCTGCTGATCTTCCCTTAGTGGTTCTATTAAAGGAAAACAACAACTCTTATTTCATTTTCTGTGGACACCATAGACCCACTAAAGGCTTACTCTACCTTTGGAAACCTAGTGACAAAGGACCAGTCACAGTGTAGGAGACTGAATGCCAGAGACTGGAGGGATGTCCATTTGCTGACTACAAACCCACAAAAACATATGCATAGGTTCTAGAATCTTCCCTTGGCTCATGTTTTTATTTTTCTCTGTTGTCTCTGAGAATGGCAGCTACCTTCTAATACCCAGGGCAGTACATTCTTGAGAATGTCTCCTCACAACTGGCCTGGCTGAAATGAAAGGAGACCACTTGGCCATAAGGATCCCTCCTCCTCAATTCTACCCCCCTCAGCATCAGTGGGTTCCAATCTTCCAGCACATCCATACTGTCCCAGTTTCTTCTGTTGAAAGAGAAACACTTCTCTTATCAGTTAATTTATCACTAAAACATCAGAGATTCAAATTCCCTCCCCTCTCCTTCCCACTCATCTCCCTCAGGTAGTACTTGAATTTTAAAAAAGGGCAAAGCTTGACACAAGGGAATCATTATGGCAGAGGAGTGGTATTTGGGAAGGGGAGGCCTTCCTGGTGATCCATTCCATTCACAAACATGGCCATTCCCTCGTGTGGCTATGTGTGTCACCTAAGCCTCACTTAGGCTGGAAGGATTTCAGAATTATTTGATCTTCAGAATTTACAGTTGAAGACTCCAGATAAATCTACTAGAAATGAGTTCTATTGATCTAGTTCTTAGCCTAAGGGCATATACATGCTAGTGACTCCTTCCACCCACCTCTTACTTCTATGCCCTTCCTTTGCTTTTGCAGAGATACACACTATACAAAATGTTCTTGGAAATCTAATATGCATTTTCTGCTCTCAAAGAGGCAGCAATGGGGAGCAACAAAGTGTTACAAGACAATAAATAATTAAGGACAAGATAAGAAGTGTGTGTGATAAGAAGTGCCCACAGAGTTCAGGTGGGGCTAGAAGACCCCAGTGGCCTAGCATAACAACAAAAGCTTTCTATATGAGCATGGACAGGAATATGTCTTGAATTTGAATAAGTGCAAAAGGGGCAGGTAGGCATGATGGACAGTATACAATGTGGCCACTGTATTTTGTTCCTTTATGCATATGCAGCTCCTCCCACAAAGAGGAAGAGCCTATTGCCCCCCTTGACCTGGGCAGACCTTGTGATCTGCTCTAACCAATAGAATGAAATGGGAATGACATTTTGAGACTTCTGGCTGCACAAGCCTTCAAAGGACTAGCAGCTTCTACTTCTTCCCTTATGGAACCCAGCTGCTGTCCTGCAGGGAGGTCCTCACTGGGCTACTGAATGATACACAACCACACAAAGAGATGTCCTTGAAGATAAGAGGCCATCCTGGTGGTTCCAGGTGAATAAGCCTAGCTGACCTTCCATGGAGGAGAAGTGCCTAGCAGATCCTGCCCCAATTTCTAACTCATGGAATTGTGAAAAATAACAAATTATTGTAGTTTCAAGGCACTAAGTTCTAGAGTGGTTGGTTAAATGCTGACAAAAAAGAGGAGTATACCCGTGATGGGATACTTTCCCCATGAAAGGATGGCACAAATAAAAGGAGAATAAATGCTCATGGTATTTGGGGAGCACTAAAACAAGTAAACCACCCTGGCTGGGGCAGGCATTTCAGATTAGCAACTGGAAGAACAGATTGATAAACTGAGTCCAGATAACTTCAATGTAGGAAGGGGAGCTTCAAGACTATTCATCAATGCTTTCTGTAGCAGATGTGGTCAGTGTCCTATCAGTAGACCTTTGCCCTTAAACTTCAGTGCCTACCAGCTCAATATCCCACCACCAGCATATGCGGTACATTGCCTGAGTACTTCCTTTGGTCCCTAAAGCCTACTTTGCCTATGAAACAGGCCAGACATGCTGAGGAAATACTGCCCATGAAAAGTAATCCTCAGCTAATGATTGATGGGAGTTGGTGTATAAATACTTTGGCTCAGGTGGACTTATTCTAAGGCAGATGTTCTATACCATTTCTCAAAGTTGCCTCGATAGAATTAAATCCCAGTTACCCACAATGGTAATTTGCTTTAAAGTGCACTTTAATGGCTGCCTGCATTTTCCTGTCTGTCAACCCCACTCCTCAACTGGCATTTCCTCAGATCACTTCCCAATAAACTGCTTGCTTTGGGGGAAACCCAAACTAAGATACTTTCACTTTACAGTTAAGAAAAATAAAGCCTGGGCCCCCTAGGTGGCTCAGTGGGTTAAGCAACCAACTCTTGATTTTGGCTTGGGTTATGATCTCACAGTTTGTGGGTTTGAACACCACGTCAGACTCTGTGCTGTCAGCGTGGAACCTGCTTGGGAGTCTCTCTCTCCCTCTCTCTGCCCCTCTCCCACTTGCACTCTATCTGTCTCTCAAAAATCAATAAATAAGCACTTAAAAAAAGTAGAAAGAAAAAGAAAGCCAGGATGTAGATTACTTTGGGTAAGTGCTGTAACAAAGTGAACCAAATATGCAGTTTTTCAAACAAAATAGACATTTATTTCCCTCCATATAACAGTTCAGGGTGAAAGTGCAGACTCTGATCTAGGGAGTCATTTTGTGAACCCAGGTCTTTGGGCGAGTTTTGTCATCCTCCAGGTCATTGGGCGAGTTTTGTCATCCTCCATATGTGGCTTCCATTAGCATCATTCCAGCCAGTAAGAAGGAACAGGAAGGTGCAAGTATGAGATGACAATTACTCCCATCACTTCTGCTTGCATTCCACTGGTGAAAACTTAGTCACAAGAGTTTACACAACTGCAAGGGAAGCTGGGAAATGTAGTCCAACTGGGCATCCATGTGCCTAGCAAGAAGAGAATAAATTGGTGAGAAGTGGCAGACAGGATCCCTGACACAGGGAGATTAGGTGATTGCCCAAGTGTCTACAGCCAGTTAGTGGACAGATAGAACTATAAGCCTTCTGCCCACCATTTATTTCCTTCTGACCCCAACATTGATTCCAACCAGACTGTGGCAGGTCTCAAATATCATGCTTATGAGTCCGGTATTCTGCAGGATCCATCTGCTTTCCTCACAGAGTCAGCAAAGCAGAGTAAGTCCTTGGAACCCCTCTTAAATTCAGTCTACACTAGGATGCTGGATTGAACTTTCTGGCCAAAGCCAATGGCCCAGGGAGTCCACAGTCCCCACTATCCATGACCGTCTTCTTTAAGCAGAGCCAGCTAGACTTACACTTAACCCATGTAGCCCCTTGGTACATATTTTAAAAATAATAATAATAACAGCCTTCTCCCTCAACTTTAATTTACTGTCATACCACAGAGCAGTGTCTGAAAATCCATACACATCCATAGTGACAATGGTGTTGAATGGTGCACCTGGAGTTAGGTGAAACTCAACCTGTGGATTGTAATCATGACTCCTGGTGGGAGTGGAGGGAAAGAACCATGGGGCAGGCTGACGTCCACAATGATCAGAGACATTTTGCAGTCATCTCTGAGGAATCTGGACTTGTTTCTGTGGCTTGCAATTATCCATAGGCTGATAAGTATTGAAGCTCTTTCCTTTTAAACCCAGTATCAGAACCCAGCATAGCTTATTTAAATATTAAAATAGAAGAAAATGAGAGGAGACAGGTTTATCTAAGTGAATTCTGTTCCTAACTTTTACAAGCTAACCTATATTTTTCAAACTCAGTTTTTCAATAGATTTGGGTTTGAGCTGGCCACATATGTAAAAATCACTTTCTTTAAAGAGCAATAAGAATCATTCATTCTTTCAAATAATTGCAAAAATTTGTTTATTGGGAGAATTTCTTTAATGGCTCTGCACTGTTCTTTTCCTTCAAATTAAAAAAAAGTCTTTTATCCTTGAAGAAGATAGCACTTTTTAAAATCATTATTCTGCTCCTTGTCTATTCTGTAACTTTTCACAAGAGAGAAGGCTTATTTCTTTTATAATTAGGTTGGAAATGACAGGGTATGTGTTGTTAAATTACTGAATATCACCTAATACTGTATTTCCAATATTTTTACTGCAAGTGTACATGAGTAGCAGTTACCTTTGATTTGAACTCTACAAAATAAAGTGATACTCTAGATTTTTTTCACCAACAGTTTCCAGTTATGTTCAGCAAACCTCCCTCCAAATGCAGATCTCAGTCTCTTTTAGGAAACTGCTGAAAATATGTGTCTAATCACCAAGAAGCCAAGCATTTATCAGGATAATCCTTCCAAACTCATCAACTTTAATAGTATCCAGACGGCTTTTCTGGAGAGGGCTCATTAGTTTAAAATAAAGGAAAGAAAAGAAAAGAAAGAAAAATACCCGCAAAATTTCAATGTACTATGGCTTGACTTACATAGTCAAAATATAATCAGAGTCCCCATATTCTTGTTTAATAGCCATTTTCTGCCCATATACTGCCTTGAAAAATAGTCAAACAAATGTAAAAAAAGATAAATATCAAGCATAAACAAACTAACGCCATAGGGGATAGGTTGTGTGCATAAAAATGAGTAACATCAGAGCTGCAGATTAAGAAACTGAATATGTTGGTGTTTAGAATGGTTCCCAATTGAATTGATAATGTTCCATTTAAGAAAAGAAATGTTTTCAAATCACTCTGCTGACTGCAAGTCTGAATCAAAGTCAGAAATTAATAAAAAGATGCAGACAGAGACCCCTAATCATAAATAACAGAGACGATTTGTATGCTTTTAAAACCTGCAAGGCACGGGGGCGGGGTGGGGGGGGGCACCTAATGAAATGCAAGAAGAAAATGTTAAAAAATAGAAATGAATGTGCTTGGTTGAAATGCTATTGTATTCTTGTGATACAATGACTTATTTTCTGGAAAAGTAATTCTTCAATTGAGCCAGGCAAACATTGTATTCATTGTAAAGTATATTTAGACCTATAGTCTGAAGAGCTTGCTTGTATTTAAAGCTCAGTGCTACCCCAGGCTCATTAGAGTACAAGGACAGAGCTCGATCATATTACTGCTTAGACACTGCTCAGAACTTCAGGGTAGTTTTCAGTGGTTTCAAGTACTTAGATTGTTAGCAGTGTAGGAAACAGAAAAAATACTGAATGGGTGAGGTGTATACATCAAACATGTAAGAATGTATAGACAAAGATAAGCATCCCAGTTGAACATCCTGTTATAGTGAAGTCAGTGCAGAACAATTCCAGGGTAAACACAGACTCATAGTCAAAAGAGCTGCAATGCACAGGTTGCAAAATTAGAGCGGTCTGAGTCTCATTCAAGATCAAATGGTTCTTTTCTAGACTTAATATGAGGAACAGCGTTCTGCTATGGGTGGCAGAAAGATATAGGAACATAATCACAGCTATGAAATCTTCAGTATAGGAACAGGAAAAGCAAGGGAAACGTGTCTAAATTCAGGTCTGTTTTGACAACAGTATGGCATCATTGTGCAAAGTGTTTCCTTCCAAACTGTGGCCAACTCAACGTTTAGGTGACATACTTGTGCTTTGTGGGAAGTTGCTATCAGGATGAGGGTGGGAGGCACTGGCTGGGGGTGAAGGTAGGAAGGAGGAACTGTGGTCAGGAGGAAGAATGGGGAGAAGTCAGGTAAGGACTATAGGCAGCCAAAATAATTCACCCCTGCTTTTTGGTAATTCAGTTTGTCTTTTATGTATTTATTTTTGGAATAAATAATACGCATGTAGGGAAACATTGAAAGGTACAAGAGGCAATCCAGTGAAAAGCTGATCTCCTCTCACCCACCTACCACATTCCCCTTCCAGTAGATATTTGCATACATAAGTGTAGTCAGTCAATTTCAATCCAGACATTAAAGAAAGCAGCCTCCTATTTCACCCCCCCCCCCAACACCCAAGTCTTCTTCCTTCAGGCAGTTCTTCACTCAGTACCCCTCCCCAGCAGGTCTATTAATCTCAGGGTATTTGATACACGACCTGCCGACACCGTGATGACCCAGGCGTTTTTTGTTTTTTTTTTTAAGGGGTAGGGTTATTACTTAATGATAATGACTTATCCTACACATTGTCGTCTGCTGATGTTTAAAAGATAAGAAGACATTTGTCTGAGCGGGCGCCTGAGGCCCTCGGAGGACGCTGGGAGACCCTGCCAAAGCGTTTCCAAACTGAATAGTCATTGGGTTGCCAGATAATTCAGAAACTATTTGTATGAGCTGTTTATCAAATTATTAACCGCACAGATGTTGTTTGGCTGAAGAGCAGCTGAATCCCCTCTCTGGCAGCCGCGGAGACAAAGGTCTCCAGGAATAATTGGAGATGTGCATGGAATATTAAATTAATTTACTGCTCTTAATTCTTATGCAAATTCTGACCTCCGATGGCGCCTATCAATTACCCCGCGCGCAGTGAAAGCGAAGGCGACAGTTTCTTTTCTTCTCTTTGCTTTTTTTTTTTTTTTTTTTAAGGAACTCGAAAAAGGAAATATTTGCAATAAGCAGGCGGTAGGAGCACCGCGTAACTGGAATTATTTAATTGAATCTCCAAGTTTTCAGGGATGTCCGTAGAGGATAAAACCCCAGGACCCAGGGGAGAAGGCGGGAGGGGTGCGGAGCGCGGAGGAATTTGTTGGTTTGACTGTACACCTGCGGAAGGAGGAAAACTGCAGCAATGAGCAGGGACCCGGATAGCTAATAATATATTGGCCTGCAGGCGGTTACCGGCCTTAGTGATCCTGAGAGCTGAGCGTTAGCGCCGGGCCCCTTAGTGGCAGGTGATTAGGTCTAAACAGCGAGCGGTTGGCAAACCCGGGTCCAGATTTGGAAGCGCCTTTGCGCTGCTTTCCTCGACCGCAACCTGTAAGGTCTTCTGTGCTCGGGATTCCCTTTACTTATTTTTTAAGTGTTTTAACCTGTCTTTACAAACACCCCTCTCCCTCCCCCCAAAAATTATTCTTTATTTGAACACACACACACACACACACACACACACACACCGCTGCGCGCGCAAGTTCAACTCCTATGGAAATCCCGGGTAGGCCGAAATGCGATTTAATTGTCTCTTGCGTGGAGAGTGACACCCTCTCTTTTCTCAGAATTAAGCAAACGTCCAGGCTTTGTCTGCGCTTGTGGCTTAAACTCTGTGCGGTTTCTACGCCCCAGTGGTGGGTTGTAAAACTGGGGTCTCCGAGTCTTTCATCATCCTTTTAATAAGGAAAACCAAATCGGGCTCATAATGTCATCAGCCCCGGCTCGACCTCGCCGGGACCTCGGCAGCCCGATGATGTAGCCAGCGGCCCCCGGCGCAGTCACGACGCGCCGCCTTTCAGCTCCTCACGGCCCCCACAAAAGCCAGACAACAATATCAATTAATCATGCAGCCGGCAAACAAGGAGATTTATCCCGCGACAAACAGCCCCACCGAGAGCCGCTGAATGGGTATGATTAGCATGTGAAAAGGCGAGCAAAACTCCGCGGTTCAACAGCTAAAGAGCAATTTGATGGGGCTGGGATGGGGAAATTACTTGATTAGCGTCCATCGGAGGAGAGCACGGTAACTGCCCCTCGGCCGGGAATCCGACAAGGGAACAAAACGCGCTGGTAAACTAGGCGACGTGGAAGGAGAGGAAGCGAGGGAGGGTGGCGCGGGGGTCCGCGCTGCCTAGAGGAGATCAGGGATGGGGGCGGGAATAGTGAGCAAAGGGGAGGACGCCCTAGCCAAAGCCAAAGCCCGAAGCCAAAGACCACGGGAGCTGCGACAACTGGTTCTCGCCGCCCTCACCTCGGGCTCCCAGGCCGGGACAGGGCGGACACAAAGCTCCCACCCAGTGCTGGAGGCCGATTTTGAACGCGCTGCCCCGGCCCTGGTCTGAGAGAGAAAGAGGTGCGTGCGGAGGGAAAGGCCCACCCTCGAGGTCCTGAGAGCCCCCTTTGGGAACCCCAGGGGCGCAACTAGTCGCGGCAGCAGCCTCTGCCTGCTCCAGGGCTCCGGCCCCGGGTCAGTATCGCGAGGGCAGAGGCGCGGTGGTTCCACAGAGGTAGCTCTGTGGTTCCATTCTTGCCTGCTGAGAAGATTGGAGTCGGTCAAGACGTGTTTTCCGGCTCCTCCGAATTTGATCACCCTTTCCCTGCCTCGTCGAAAAGTGGCCGCGTTTGGGCTTGGCGTTTGGCAAGAAAAGGGTTCCTTGCTTGCGCCCCCACGGGGAAGCGAAGGCAAGTTGGGAGAGAACGCCCTGAGTGCGGGGGGGGGGGGGGGGGGGCTGGGGCAGAGAGGGGAGCTGGGTGGGGACGCCAGGGCCTTGAGGTAGGGACCTGGATGGAGCACGCGCTGGGACTCTTCGTAGGCTCTGGTGGGCAGCCCAAGGCCTGCCTTGGATCTAGAGGCGCAGGGCCAGAGCCGGCTGCGTGGGAAACTGCGCATCGCAGCCTCTTCCCAGGCCCGGAAGGCAGCTTCAAAGGCCCAGGCGCACAACTTGGTCCAGAGTTTGGTTTGGGCACGCACACTTGATGCTCGCGGACTGCGCTTTTATTTGCTGGGGGAAATGAGTGAAGGGAGAAAACGCTAAGGCGCAGCGCGGCTCAGGGTCCGCAGGGCAAGGCCAAGTGGAAGGTGTAGGCACTCTCAGAGCCCCATCACTCCATCTAGGGCGGGCATCCGCGCCTTTTCCTCAACCCCCGACATTGCCCCGGCACTGAAGTCTGCGCCAAACCCAGCAAAAGAAATTTAGTTTCTCACTCGACGCACCTGCAACCTTCCTTCTGGACTCATGTCCACAAACTCCTGCTCCCTGGCTCCTCCCAGTGCCAGGGAAGAGAAAACGCTCCCACCCAGTCCCCAAAGGCCCAGACTAACTCCCTCTGGGGCTCGCGATCCAACTCATGCCTCGAATTGGGGTGCACATATGAGTCCCAGGATGCGGCCTTCAATTTACCTGAGGGAGTCTAATTCGGCCTTCGTGAAGTACATTAACACAAATGTAATAAAAGACTGCAAAGGGCAGATTCGCCAAGGCCCCGTTGGTTTTAAATTCACCCATCCCCTTAGCACGAATGAAACAAGCACCAAGGAATCAAATCTTGTTTTACATAAAAGTGAGGGGGGATGGATCGCCCCCATCGAGCTGAACAATTGTCACTCAGTTGAACAGAGTGTCTATTAAACCTCAGCTCGTGACCAATTTTAAAAAGCTTAATTCTTTCTGAAATGTCCCTGGCGGCGGGTGTGCAGCGAACTCTCCCTTTCTCCTTCGCCCGCTTTCTGTCCCTCTGGACTCCTTACTGAAGCCACAGTGAGGCTCCCTTCTCTTTCCGTCCCAACTCGGACCCCGAGAGCCACAGCTCCCGATTTGGCGCAGGTACTGAGGTCAGAGTGTGTCGCGGCGGCCGGCAGGTCTGGAGAGTGCACGGGTAAGCCGGGCGCGGCGGCAGTGTCACGCTCCAGGTGGGAACCCATGACCCGAGAACCTGCGGAGCGCACAGCCCAACTGCGAACCCCAGACCCCCGGCTGTCTGCCAGCGTCAAAGCCCTGCTGGCACCTCGGCGGCACCCAAGCAAATCCGTGCCTTTCGCACCCGCCCATCTCTCTCTGCTCATCCCTAACTCGCGGTGTATTCCGAAGCACTTTCTCAGAGCGGCTAGGGCTGTGCATTTTAATCCCAAATCCAGGTGGATAAACCATCGCTAAATTGGAGGGCGGAGGGGGAGGTGGAAGGAAATCGGGTGGCTAAATGCCTTTGCCTGCAGGGTAGCAGAGCTGTTCCCACCAATAGCGACAGCTCAGGGCTGGCTTTGTAGTTATTTTTACAAGTTCTGCCCAGTGCCCATCATATTGCCCTGAAAAAGCAAAAGAGGCCGCCGCAATTTATTCCAATGGGCGGTTTTTAAGAAGCTGGCAATTTGAACCGGCTGGGTGTTATTTAGTGCAATATGAAATCAAATGATCCTATTTCTCAAATAACAGTGTCTGTGAGGAGAAGTGAATCCTCTGAAAGGGTAATTGTCTGCTGATAGTGTTTCCCATTATACCCGATCTTGGCCTAAATGGTGTTCGGCAGCAGGCTGAGAGCGAGGGGTGAAATCAATGCGCGAACTCGCCCTCGGGAGACAGGGAAAAGGCACTAGCGCTCAGTCCCGGCAGGTTGAGTGAACAATGCCACCCAATGCGCCGCCGGTTTCGACGTCATTTTGCAGATGTCCGACATCATTAAACAGGAGTGATCTTGTGGATGAAAGAAAACTAACTTTTCCTCCTTTTGCAACTTTGGGAGTCGTTAGAAATTGGATATGGCCATCTCTCTCACGGTATCCTGGCGCCGTTTAGTCCGACTACAGATGGACAATAATCTGGGAAAGAAAACCTAGCTTGGCGCCCGTCATCACAACACATTAATATCGTGAACGCGGGGGTCCCTCCTTCCAAGGACACACTTCTGTCTAGGACTTTCCCAGTCCCATTTCTGGAACCCAGATTTAATTCCGGGGAAAGGTATTGCGTCCACGAGGCGTCTGTTATTCACACAGTAAATGGTACCTTTTGGAGGAAGAAGTTGGCCCCGTCCTTTCAAATTGTCCTCCGTGGGCCCAGCCACTGTTTTGGGTGGAAACCAGATAAAGGGATGCAGCTTGTATCAGACAGAAGCACGGAGGAGGAGCAAACTTCAGGAATGTTTTAAGAACAGGGACATAAGCAGCCTTCCATAATCTCCCGTCTGGCTTTGGGGCGTGTCAGTATGCTGGGGTCCAGTGCCAGCATGCACACTGGTGATGTCCGGGGCTACCTCTCTGCAGAATTATTCCCAGATACGGAGGCGGTCGCAGGCAGCATCCTTGCCTATGAAACCCTTTTACTTAGTACTCAGGCACCTTGAGGGGGCTGCCTCCTCCTTAGAACCTGTGGGCCTGGACAGAGTGGAGTTCGACCGGAACAAAGCCACCCGGGGTAAAGGCGCTTCCAAGGACACACGCAGGCCAAGAGTGAGAGAAGGTTTCTGGGTGTGTTTTCTCCACCCCACCCCACCGCACCTTCAAACTTTTTTTCCTAAGGAGCATTTTGTGTGTTTTGAATATCCTGGGTTTGCAGGTACAGCCTACCTACACCCTCTGGTAATTTGAGGTATGTCGGGCTAAGCCTCCTAGAACAAATTTGTGGTTTGTTTCTGCTCTAGCTAGGCAGGTCCATTTTCATAGTCTCTCTGGATGTTTTGAATATATATATATATATATATATATACATATATATATATATATATAGTCTCCCCCAGTACTGTGACCTTTGTTTACGCCAAGCAGGCGGGAATCACCACCACCACCACCACCACCACCACCACCACCACCACCCTCCGCGCTTGGCGCTACTTCCAAATTTTTAAAAAAGCCAAAGAAAAGGGTGGTGATTCCTACATATCCGAGGAACCCGACCTGGGAAGCTTCTATCCCTTCCTAGCAGGGAGCATCTGCCACCGCACCTCGGAGGGACGTTCTGCCATCGCACCTGGAGCCCAAAACACCCGACACCAGACGCGCCATTCCTGGAGCTCTTTCGGGCCTCTAGTTGACGATCAGCAGGCAGCCTGGGTTCAGCCTGCAGCATCGCCTCTAGCATTCATTGCCTGGCTGAAAATCCAGCCAGTACCCATCCTCTTGCCAGGCCCGGAGCAGAGCTTGGACACCCCACCCTCGGGAGCCCTGATGGGGCGTTTTCATTTCTCACCCTCCTGCTCCGCGTCTGAACAGCCCCAGGTGGTTTCCTAGGGTCTTCTGATGACATCCTCGCCTCTCGAGGGCCTGCCCTCCCTGTGATGAACGTGAAGCCCTCCGATGAGACCACGAAGACGCGACGCTCCCTCTGGCCCACCGAGGGGCTTCTCAGGTTCCCCCTCCAATACTGCCGTCCTCCGCGCAGAGTAGGGGCTCTGCATTGCAGCAAAGGCAGCCGTCTACATCTCGCGCGCAGGAGCTGAGCCAGGGCTGTGCAGGGCTGCGCCAGGGCTGCGGGGACTGTGCGGGCAGTCGGCCCCTTTACCCACGGGGGCCCACGCGGGGCGTTCGCCTCGAAACCTGAGCTCACACTTCCAGAGGAAGGGATGGCCACGCCTGAGCCTGCCGACCAGTCTTTAAGGAGAAGGGAGTGACAGTAAGGAGTCCCTCCAGTAACCTCAAAGGGGCTTAGATAGGATTCCCGCGCCTCCTCCCCAATAAATCAAGCTGGGAACCCCAGAGACTGTCAGCGTCTGTCCGCTTTCCAGAGGCTTCAGGCTTTTGCGTGGTTTTATACTCCCTCTCTCCTTCCGGACGTACCCTAGGCTGGCTTGGACTCCGCGTTGCACTGGACAGGGCTGGGTCCGCGGCTGGGGAGGAGAAAGGGGCTTTGGGGGCTCAACCCGGCCGCCACCCCTTGCCTGCAGAGAAACCCTCTCCAAGTCCAGGCGCATGGGGTGGGGGCCGGGCGGAGACCCAGCCGGACCAGGCCGCGCGCCCCCTCTTCCAGGGGTTTCGGGGTCCCAGAGGGACAGGGGATTTCAGAAAGAGATCTTCCCTTTGAAGCCATTGCCCGGCCCCTCCGCGCCTTTGCCAAGGAACAGCCGGCAGCTCACCCACCTCTTCCGCTCAGACCCACGCTGCCTGGTGCCAGCACCTCCCCCTTCGGCTCTTCGAGTCACCTTTCCCCCCACCTCAAACCCCTACCCCGCCGCCCTCCCCTCCCGCGGCCCACTGACCTTGGGAAGGCGCGGACCCGCCGCTTGCCGAGCCTGCCAGGCACTGAGCGAAGGAAGAGCGCGGTCCGCACTCAGAGGAGACCCGGAGGCTTGGCGGCGTCGGCCCTGACAGGCGAGGGAGCTCAGAGCTCCCCTCCCCCACGCCTTATAATTTAATCACACGCGATATTAAATTATCAAGTCGCTCATTAATCGTCATGCGAGGTACTGGGACTCAGCACGCCGCTGCGTGTTTTGACAGCCCAGACCCGTTCGCGGGGTCGGGGTGTGTCTGGGTTTGGGGGGTGGGGGTGGGGGTGTCGAAGCCCTCGCGAGGAACGCTGCGAGCCCCACGCGGGCTGATGGGGTCTCTTGCCTGGAAAAAGATTAGGAAAGCACAGGCTGGGCTTACAGCCTAGCCTAGCCTAGCCTAGAGTTTGGTCGAGGGTTTGTCAAAAGCCCAAAGGCATCTCTCAGGGCCCCTTTTCTTAATGTTTGGATTTTGATCAAGATGATTAAGACAGCCAGCAGCGGATCAATCAGCAGCATCTTAATTTGTAGTTTTTCTGGAGGGTGAATTTGACCCGAATCTGTGCATCTTCATTACCTAGCTTGGACGGTGTGAAATTAATGCGTTTGAAATACAGATGAAATCATATCACTGAAGTCATTTCAAAGGACAACTTCCCCCCCAGTTCAAAAGGGCTTTCTTACCTTTGCATACTGTAGATGTCAAGAAAGGAAAATAAAGGTGTTTTTTTTTTTCAATTCAATCCTTAAATTGAGGCTTTCTTTTTAAAACTAATCTATGCGTTTCACTCTAAAGTCTTAGAAACTGATTTTATTTTCTAGTTTTTTTCCCTTTCCCTCTATTAGATGGATATTTTTAAATGAATACACCAATTGAATGAAAGTTCGTAGGATTTGATTCCATACAATGAAGAAGCAAGTGCTCATAAAAAGTTGTTTTAGTGACACAAAGAAGGCTAATTAGTTCTCAGTGTTCAGGATCTAACACAACAGCAGAAAATAAACAAAAGAGCATCCGCTGCCCTGGAGGGGGTAATGTAGATATGAATCTGTCAACCAACATATTTTTTTAATATTCAGTTTGAAATTAGTCTTTAAGGGAAATGTAATTCCGAAATTAAGTCTTTTCTCACCTTAGCAGAAGCCAAGGTTAGGTGTAGCAAGAGGCCAGTTCCTGTAGGAAATAACTGTGGATTCAGTCAAGTTGGAAAGTAAAGTTTTCTAAACAAACTGTAGACCAAATCAAATTATTTCCCTTTAAAAATATAACATAAAAATATATGTCAAATGAAAGTAAATTCCAAATCCTTAGAACCTAAATCACATTTTACCTTCTCAACCAGTAAAGTGTGATCGATTTAGTAAGCAAATAAATAGATACATCCTGACCCTGTGGTTACATTTTATCACAGAAAATTATCAATATTATTACTGGTATCCAAGACCATTCTTGAGATATCCTGTCTCCTATTAATCTGTTGTCTGTATTTTTCAACCCTACTCACTAGCACACAAAGAGATAGGTATCAAAAACCCAAGGCGCGCGCGCGCACACACACACACACACACACACACACACCAAGAACTAGGTGAATTTCATAAATCCTAAAGAAGCTAGTGAGTGGGGGCGGGGGGGAGCTATAAGACATAGATTTTTCTTTTTTTTTTTTTTTTTTTTTTTTAATTAGCCATTTTATTTTTAATGTTTTTTTAATTTATTTTTTAATGTTTATTATTTTGAGAGAGACAGAGTACCAGCGGGGGAGGGGCAGAGAGCGAGGGAGACACAGAATCCGAAGCAGGCTCCAGGCTCTGAGCCGTCAGCACAGAGCCCGACACGGGGCTCGAACTCACGACCGCGAGATCATGACCTGAGCTGAAGTCGGACCTTTAACCGACTGAGCTACCCAGGCGCCCCTAGATTTTTCTTTTTTAAGTAAACCAATGGAAAAAAAAAATCTTATCCAGGCCATTCATGCCTATGTATGCTCTGCAATGATAGAACATTTGTTGTCTGGTCAGAGAGATCACTTTCCATTCCAGGAGCCCTTTCTTGTTAAAGTAGGCCACTGGCAACTCTCTGCTAAAAATTATATCTGAAGACTTATTTTTAAAACCAGAGACTTTCAGGGCACAGTCTACAGACTTTATGGCTCAATCTGACTTTCGCTCAGGTCATGATCTCACGCTTGTGAATTCAAGCCCCATGTTGGGTTCTGTGCTGACAGCTCAGAGATTGGAGCCCACTTTGGATTCTGTGTCTCCCTCTCTATGCAACCCTCCCCCCCATCCCCCCTTCACCACCACTCATGCTCTGTCTCTCTCCCTCAAAAATAAATAAACATTAAGTAAAAAAAAAAAAAAAAAAAAAAAAAACACCCAGAGGGGCGCCTGGGTGGCTCAGTCGGTTAAGCGTCCGACTTCAGCTCAGGTCACGATCTCACGGTCTGTGGGTTCAAGCCCCGCGTCAGGCTCTGGGCTGATGGCTCAGAGCCTGGAGCCTGCTTCCGATTCTGTGTCTTCCTCTCTCTCTGCCCCTCCCCCGTTCATGCTCTGTCTCTCTCTGTCCCAAAAATAAATAAACATCAAAAAAAATTAAAAAAAAAAAACAAAAACACCCAGAGACTTTCAATATAACCTGATCTTCCAAACAGTGTGGAATGATGGACTAGGCAATTATGTACTTCTGAAATGTAGAATGTGGATCAAGTCTACATGAGAAGGTTGCAAGAAAATTTAAAACACAATATTTTGTTGACCCAAAAGACTCCACCAAAAAACTGCTAGAATTGATTCATGAATTCAGCAAAGTTGCAGGATATAAAATCAATGCACAGAAATCTGTTGCATTCCTATACACCAACAATGAAGCAACAGAAAGAGAAATCAAGGAATTGATCCCACTTACAGTTGCACAAAAAAACCATAAAATACCTAGGAATAAATCTAACCAAAGAGGTGAAAAAGCCATACACTGAAAACCATAGAAAGCTGATGAAAGAAATTGAAGAAGATACAAAGAAATGGAAAAAGATACCATGCTCCTGGATAAGAAGAACAAATATTGTTAAAATGTCAATACTACCCAAAGCAATCTACATATTCAATGCAATCCCTATCAAAATAACACCAGCATTCTTCACAGAGCTAGAACAAATCCTAAAATTTGTATGGAACCAGAAAAGACCCTGAATAGCCAAAGCAATCTTGAAAAAGAAAACCAAAGCAGGAGGCATCACAATCCCAGACTTCAAGATATACTACAAAGCTGTAATCATCAAGACAGTATGGTACTGGCACAAGAACAGACACTCACATCAATGGAACAGAATAGAGAACCCAGAAATGGACCCACCAATGTATGGCCAACTAATCTTTGACAAAGCAGGAAAGAATAGCCAATGGAATAAAGACAGTCTCTTCAGCAAGTCGTGCTGGGAAAACTGGACAGCGACATGCAGAAGAATGAACCTGGACCACTTTCTTACACCAGACACAAAAATAAACTCAAAATGGATGCAAGACCTCAATGTAAGACAGGAAGCGATCAAAATCCTCAAGGAGAAAGCAGGTAAAAAGCTCTTTGATCTTGCCCGCAGCAACTTCTTACCCAACACGTCTCTGGAGAAAGGGAAACAAAAGCAAAAATGAACTATTGGGACCTCATCAAAATAAAAATCTTCTGCACAGCGAAGGAAACAATCAGCAAAACTAAAAGGCATCCAACAGAATGGGAGAGGATATTTGAAAATGACACATCAGATAAAGTGTTAGTATCCAAAATCTATAAAGAACTTACCAAACTCAACACCCAAAAACCAAATAATCCACTGAAGAAATGGGCAAAAGACACGAATAGACACTTCTCCAAAGAAGACATCCAGATGGGCAACGGACACATGAAAAAATTCTCAACGTCACTCATCATCAGGGAAATACAAATCAAAACCACAATGAGATACCACCTCGCACCTGTCAGAATGGCTAACATTAACAACTCAGGCAACAACAGATGTTGGCAAGGATGCGGAGAAAGAGGATCTCTTTTGCATTGTTGGTGGAAATGCAAGCTGGTGAAACCACACTGAAAAACAGTATGGAGGTTCCTCAAAAAATTAAAAATAGAACTACCCTACGACCCAGCAATTGCCCTACTAGGGATTTATCCACAGGATACAGGTGTGCTGTTTCAAAGGGACACATGCACCCCCATGTTTATAGCAGCACTATCAATAATAGCCAAAGTATGGAAAGAGCCCAAATGTCCATCAATGGATGAATGGATAAAGAAGATGTGGTATATATATACAATGGGTTACTCGGCAATCAAAAAGAATGAAATCTTGCCATTTGCAACTACATGGACGGAATTGGAGGATATTATGCTAAGTGAAATTAGTCAGAGAAAGACAAAAATCATATGATTTCACTCATATGAGGACTTTAAGAGACAAAACAGATGAACATAAGGGAAAGGAAACAAAAATAATATAAAAACAGGGATGAGGACAAAACAGAAGAGACTCTTAAATATGGAGAACAAACTGAGGGTTACTGGAGGGGTTGTGGGAGGGGGGATGGGGTAAATGGGTAAGAGGCACTAAGGAATCTACTCCTGAAATCATTGTTTCAGTATATGCTAACTATTTTGGATGTAGATTTTTAAAAATAAAAAAGAAAATTTAAAAAAAGAAAAAAACCCAATATTTTGTTGAATGAACCATTAAAATTTAGAAAAAATAAATTGTTCCATTCATTTGCCTGTTTTTCTTCCAGTTAACCACTTTTGCAATCATCTGACTCTCGCAGGAATGCTATGATTGTGGAATGGGAATTTAGTCTTTCCAGTTCATGCTTGGGGAAATTACACAATTTATTCATGATGCAGAATAATAAGCAAGAACCCAGATTCCTTGACTCCTAGTCCAGTGCTCTTTCCAACCAACATCTGCTTAGTATAGCTAATATGTACTTCAAATTTTTCTCTTTTATAAGCCCTTCCCCCATCACTCAATAAAGTCAAGCACTTGATTATTCTGAAACTTTCAGAATGTAACAAATATGGGAAGTACTCTTGACTGGGGTGGCGGGGGTTAGCTTAGCCTCTAGTTTTAGCTCTGACTTTGGACACATTAGTCTATAACTTCAGTTGGGTTCTCCCATAAACTGACCTTGAGACAAAGATTTGAGAGCAAGTAAATTTTTCAGGACGTGATCTCAGGAAGCAATATAGTAGGGGGATGAGGGAAGAGAAACAGTGAAAGGAAGGCAGTAATAAAGAGTGAATTATCAAGCAAGTTACCATTGTCTGCAACTGGAACTTAATCCTGCTAGAGGAGCTCTGGGAAGCAAGGGAATTGTATCCAACTCTTGTCAATTATTGGCTGGGAACTATAGGAGGTGAGTGTTAATTCCACACAGCTGCAAACCTGTCCCACAAGAAGCACAGCAGACCCTGGTCACCAGAGAAAGCTCTGAGGCACAGGATTGCAGGTGCTGGTAGTTTGGATGGCTGGCCAGTGTACATGGAAAAGGTGAGTGCCATTATATTTTCCAAAAATGTCCACAACTAAATCTCCCAGCCCATATGTTCTGTAGTGTGGCCTTGCCACTCTTCCATAAAAGGATGGAATCTATTTTTCCACCCTCTTGAGTCTGAGTGAGCTCCATGACTGCTTTGACCAATAGAACATAGTACATACCAATAGAACACTGTACCAGCTCCAGGCATAGGTCTTAACTGGCCTAGCAGCCTCCATTTCCTATTTCTTGGAATGCTGGCTCCTAGGACACTCCCTTCAGAATTCAGCCCTCTTGCTGAGAGAATTCCAAATCAATGGAGAGGGATAAGTTTGGCATGGTCAAGAGCCCTAGCTGAGCTTCCAGCTGATGACCGGCTCAAATCACCAGCCATGGGAATGACTCATCTTGGACATCACACCCAATTGAGTCTTCAGAAGACATCTGACTATACCCCTATGAGAGGCCATGTGATAGTTTTATGTGTCAACTTGGCTAGGCTATAGTATTCAGTTATTTAATCTAACACCAATCTAGATTTTACTGTGAAGGTATTTTGTAGATGTAGTTAACATCAAAAATCAGTTGACATTAAATAAGGAGATTACCCTCAAATATGTGGGTGGGTCTCATCCAATCATGAAGGCCTTAAGAAAAAAAACTAAGGTTAAGAGAAGAAATTCTGCCTCACGACTGTAGGAGTTGCCTACACCAACTCCTGCCCAAGCAGGATTTCAAAAAAAGATTTCAAAAAGTATATATGTATATAATTTAATATATAACATATAAATTATATTATAAATTGCATAATATAATTATTAATTTACATTTCTTTATATTATCAATATATAATTATGATTATATATTATTATAGTTATTATCTTGATATAGCATATAATTATATAATACAATTTATACAATAATTATATAATTAAGATGATAACTATAATTATGTATATTTATATTAATGTGTAAAATAATTATATAAATATTATATACATTATATAAATTATAAACCAAATGTATACATAAATATATGATATATAAGTATTTATATATTATATAAATGGTTCTGTTTCCTTGGAGGACACTGGTATAGACTGTAAACAAGAACCATCCAGCTGATTCTAATCTAATCAACCCACAGAACCATGAAAGATAATAAAAAATCATTTATCTGAGGGCCTGGGTGGCTCAGTCCATTAAGTGGTTAAGCGTCCAACTTCCTCTCAGGTCATGATCTCGCAGTTTGTGAGTTCAAGGCCCTTGTCAGGCTCTGTGCTGACAGCTCTGAGACTGGAGCCTCCTTCAGATTATGTGTCTCCCTCACTCTCTCTGCCCCTCCCCTACTCATGCTCGCTCCCTCTTTCTCTCTCTCAAAAATATAAACATTAAAAAAATAATTTATCATGCAAACAAGAAATAATCAGAACAGGAACTGACACTGTCTACTATATTCTATATTCTGCTTCTCTGGGTCTCAGTTTCATCATTTCTACAGTGAATATCTTCTAGATTTATCATTGAGATCTTTTCAAAATTTCTTGTTCTCAAAATCCCAAGACTTATTAGTGAGATGGAATATTTTGCTGTTGTTAAATTGATAACACATAATTTGTTAATACTGAGGCAAAGAAAATAATAAACAATTAAAAATGAAATAATATGGACCAACTATTGAACTATAAAAATTGTAGGACCTAAAGAGGTTATGGAATTAAATAGTTGGTAAGTTAAGGTGAAAGAAGCTTTATTTCACTTTCTCTATAAAGTTGCTCAAATAAACCTTAAATATTTCTGTGATTTCATGATGAGGGAGCTCTTATCTAATGCTTCTGTAAAACACAGTGGCAATCAACTATGTCTATAGGCATTCTACAGAACAAGAAGTAATCACTTTTTTCTTTTTATTTAATTTTTTTTAATTTACATCCAAATTAGTTGGCATATAGTGTAACAATGATTTCAGGAGTTGATTCCTTAATGCCTCTTACCCATTTAGCCCACTCCCTCTCCCACAACCCCTTCAGTAAACCTCTGTTTGTTCTCCACATTTAAGAGTCTCTTATGTTTTGTCCCCCTCCCTGTTTTTATATTATTTTTGTTTCCCTTCCCTTATGTTCATCTGTTCTGTGTCTTAAAGTCCAAAAGGTAATCATTTTTGTCAATGATGTGGCCAAAATGTTCTAGAGACATAGTTGAATATCTTAATGGAAATAACGTGAGGTCCAATATTCTACTCTTGGAATGCCAGGGGCATTTTCTGAGATTTGGGACGTCATGGGAACTCCTTGCATTTTTCTTCTACTGCGATAGCATACTATTCTTTCCCCTTCTATCCTTTTATTGCCCAAAGATAATGATGTCACAATTTCCAACATGTTCCAACATGTTAGAGAATCCGCTTTGAAATACTCAAGGAAGCTTTAAGAGGTAAGTAATTTATAGAATGGTGGAGAAGGAATCTCATGTGGTGTTGAAAATGGGAAAGTGACAGAGAACCTTGACTTTGACGTTAGGGCTTTCTGACAGTCTTAGTTTCTCTACACACCTTTAAGCAACCAGTTGGCCTGAGGCCCTCTTTTTATTTCACATTGTCACTTCTAGACCACTGAATTATTTCATCCCCTCTCCTTTTTATTTAAAATTCATTTCATTGATTTACAGTTTCTTCTTGGTGATGTAGAGAGCTGAAAAGAGTGCTATTCCCAATCTTACAAAAACAAGAGCCAGAAAATCCGCAAGTATATAATCAGCAAGAAAAAAAAAGTCATTTTCTTGAATGCACTGGAGTTGCCACTGTCACAAGACAACAAACTGGCCCAAGACTTAGGCTCAGGATGAAACCTGCTTGTGCTCAATCCCCTCCTACCTTCCAGCTTCTGAGTGTATCCACTGACTTCTTCAACTCAAGTCACGAGGAGGCAGTTGAACCATTTCTTTTTAAGCAAGGTAGTAGGTTACTGCAGCCCTGTAATAAATCTAGAAATCAGTCTTGTTCTGGATAGTCTAGGTCCTTTGCATGTCCATATGAATTTTAGAGTCAGCTTATCAATTTCTACCAAAAAGCCTGGTAGGGGGCACCTAGGTGGCTCAGTCAAGCATCCAACTCTTGATCTTGGCTCAGGTCTTGATCTCAGGGTCATGAGTTTAGGCCCCACATTGGGCTCTGTGTTGGGTGTGAAGCCTACTTAAAAAAAAAAAAAAAAAGCCTTCTGGGATTTTGATTGGAAATCCATTGAATCTATAGATCAGTTTGGGGAGAACTGACATCTTAACAAAGTTGAGTCTCCTGACCCAGAGTTCCCTCCATTTATTTAGATCTTTTTTAATTTCTTTCAACAATATTCACAGTTTTCACTGTATAAAACTTCCACATCTTTTGTCAGATTTATCCCTAAGTATTTCAATTTGTATGCTATTATAAATAGTATTTTTTAAAATTTCATTGTTTTCTGCTGGTATATAGAAACATGGATTTTTTAAAAATATTGATATTTTCTCCTACAGCCTTAATAACCTCATTTATTAGTTCTCAGCAGGCCATTCTGAAGGGGAGTCAGACATAGCCTGGTGTCCCCACTCACCTTTAGCCAGCTTAGAGGACATTTGTCACATAGATGACCATGGGTTGGTTGACCTCTATTTCTCTATCTGCTGTGGAATCTTGAACAATCTCTGAGCCTCATGATAATAATGCTTACTTTGCCATACTACATTAGGATTGGTGGGATCATGTATGTTAAAGGCCTACCCAGGGCAAACACTTAGCATGCTTGATATTCTAAACACCATATAGTAATTTCGTTTGCACCTTCACATGCTAAGCACCCTTTAGGCCCAGAATTAAGTGCTCAGAAAGCCCTACCATGAAGTACTCCATTAAGGGGCCAAAGGCTAAATTCCTAGCTAATGTACATGCTACTTCCAAACACAACAAACTCTGTTCAAATCCATTTTCCCTTTTTCCCCCCAGAAGCAACCTTCACAGTTTCTGTATAGCCAAGGACATCCTGCATCTCTCTGCCTGAGGATGTTCTTTGGTCCTGGAGCTTCATGGACAATTGGAAACACCAGGAGCAATCTTCCATCAGCGAGTGATGAGAGTAGGTAGATAATAAAAACCCTACTTTCACATCCCTAAATCAGGATGTTTCTGTTCTTTGCTACAAAGTCGCCTAGATGTCACAGTTGAATTGAGAATAGTTTCCCACAGTGGTGACCCACTCATTAAGGCATGTTGTGTCTGCTTCCTTCCCTTTCATGTCTTACTTTCCCTCTCTGTCAACCACTTCCTGGGATCACACCTTACATGAACCAATTGTGCCAAACAACAACAAAACAAAACAAAACAAAACAAAACAAAACAAAACAAAACAAAACAAAACACCTTGTCTTGAGATCTGCCTTTGGGACTTGAATTAAGTCAGGTCACTTGACAAATGATCAAGCCAGTAGCAGAGCTAGAGTTAGAACTCAGGTCTTCTGGCTCTAGATTGTGTCCTTTAGTCTTACTGAATATGAGAGTATACACTTGAAATAATGATGATACAACATTGAGATGCATGTACTTGGATACTAATGGTGCAGTACTGACTCTGCCCCACTTGTCTCCTAAGGCTAGTAATAGATCTACAAAGTAATAGATCTGACTCTATGTGGTTTCAGGCAGCAACATAAATGGCTAATGATTGAAGGAGGGGCTCAGGTGCAGGTCACTAAAACCAAGAAGGGATAATTTCTCTAAGAAAATGGAGTAGAAGTGGTGTGTGGGGTATTAAAAAAATCTAATGAAAACTGGGGAGAGAGACCTTAAAGTGGTAGAGCATATCTGTAAGTATAACTTAACAATGCAAGTTTTAAAAACACCAGAGTTTTCAGTCAGCAGCATTTCTGAGATCATGCTTTCATAAGCATGATACATGTATACATTTGATGAATGACCCACTCGTAGTGCTACAATGGGGTGGCCCAGTGGTGCACCAGAAAGATACCTATCTCTATAACATTATAAAGCCAATTTTTTAAAGTGAATAGTTACTGCATTAAGTGTCACCACTGTCAATATCATTGTATATTAAATAAAAACAGGTCCATTGAGTGGGGACTCATTAAGTTGCTTCATGTAATATTTGTAAAATGAAACATTGTATGGCTATTTAAAAAGAATGGGATGGATCTATAGCTCTCCATATCCTAATATAGAAAGATCACCAAGATAGCTTTAGCAAAAATGCAAGATGCTGAAGTGTGTAAAGAATAATACCATTTATATTTTAAATGCTATAATAGCTAGCTTCATAGATAAAAATATATAGATATACATATAGACTCAGGAAATCTAATTTAAAAAGTGGTAACTGGTTGCCTTTGGGGAAAGAAGCACAGAGGCTCTGGTGGCAGGGACATTTTCACTGTACATCTTCTCAGTTGAATTTTGCATGACATATTGCTTTAAAAATAATGAAATATATGACAGCTCTTTTGGAAGCTGGCCACTGTAGAACAAAGCTAAACCATTAAATGGTGCAAGACCATGTGGAAAGAAAGGTCCAGCCAATAGCTACACCAGAGCTCAGATATGAGTGAAGCTGTCTTGGACATTCCAGTCTCAGCTGAGCTCCTGATTGAATGCAGCCTAATATGCAACCTACATCACCCAGCTGAGCCCAGCCAAGTCACAGATTCGTGGGTAATAATAAGTCATTTTTCTTTGAAAACACTAAAATGCACACACACACACACACACACACACACACACAGAGAGAGAGAGAGAGAGAGAGAGAGAGAGAAGAGAAATATATGAGAGGCAAAAAAAAAAAAAAAAAAAAGAAGAAGAAAATGTTGCGTAAAAAAGGGTGACTTTTCCAAAGAAGAATTCTAAGGTAAATATAAGACACCTTTTAGCTCACTTTCATTGCTGCTAAATAATAGCAAGTTGTTAAGTGCGTGCACAACATCAGTCATGGTATGAGAGTATCCTACAATAGGGATCCAGTGATAACAGTGGAAAGTACATATATTTAAGACCTCAGCAATCTCCTTAACCCCTGAGCCTCGATGAAATAGTAATGATAACACACATTTTACAGAGCTCTTGTGAGGCTTGGAGAGGATTCCCACAGATGATTCTATGGCTAGAAGATAGAGGGCATGTAATAGTCATTAGCTTCTTCAATCACTGCTCTTCATCTCAGTTGTATCAGTTATCTGATGCTGCATAACAAATAATACCAAAACAATGGCTTAAAATAACAAGGATCATTTAGTATCTCACGGTTTCTGTGGATTAGAATTCAACAAAAGCTTGGTTGCTCAGTTCTCTCTTGAGTTCTTTCACAAGGTTATAGTCAGATGTTGGCTAGAGCTATAGTCATCAGGAGGTTAGATCGGGCTAGAGGATCCACTCCCACTCACATAAATGGCCATTAAGTTGGTACTGGCTTTTAGCAAGAAGCCTCAGTTACTCTCCTAATGACCCCTTCCTAAGGACTGCTTAGGTGTCCTCACAAAGAGAGCCATCCTTGGATGTTATCACCATCACATGAGTTAGCCTCTATTCAATGTGGAAGAAGGCATGAACTCCTGGTGGAAAGGAACATTGAGGGGCTGCTATTGGTTGAATTGTGTTCCCCCCAAAATACATATGTTGAAGCCCTAACCCCTAGCACTTCAAATGTGACTTTATTTGGAGATAGGCACTTTAAAAAGATAATTAAACTAGGGGTCCTGGGTGGTTCAGTTGGTTAAGTGTCCAACTTCAGCTCAGGTCATGATCTCATAGTTCATGAGTTTGAGCTCCACATCAGGCTCTGTGCTGACAGCTCAGAGCCTGGAACCTGCTTTGGATGGTGTCTCCATCTCTCTCTTTCCCTTCCCTGCATGCGCTCTGTCTCTCTGTCTGTCTCTCTCTCTCAAAAAATATAAATAAATATTTTAAAAAGAGGTAATTAAATTAAAATGAGGTCACTAGTGTGGGACTAATCCAATATAACTGATGTTCTAATAAAATGAGATTAGGACATGGGCAAGTACAGAGGGAAAACCACATGAAGACACTTGGGAGAAGGTGGCCAGCTGCAAGACAAGGAGAGAGGCCTCAGAAGAAATCAACCCTGCTGAAACCTTGGTCTTGGACTTTCAGCCTCCAGAACTTTGAGATAATAAATATCTCTCGTTTAAGCCATCCGTCTGTGGTACTTTGTTATGGCAGCCCCAGCAAACAAAGGCAAAGGTCATTATGGAAGCTAACCTCCATATTGACCATCCTATCACATTTGAAAAATAATGGCTTCTTCAAATGTCCATTGACTGATGAATGGATAAAGAAGATGTGGTATATATACATAAAGTGGAATATTACTTGGCAATTGAAAAGAATGGAATCTTGCCATTTGCAACTACATGGATGGAACTAGAGTGTATTATGCTAAGCGAAATAAGTCAGAGAAAGACAAGATATGATTTCACTCATATGTGGAGTTTGAGAAACAAAACAGATGAACATATGGGAAAGGAAGCAAAAATAAGATAAAAATAGAGAGGGAGGCAAACCATAAGAGACTCTTAAATACAGAGAAAAAACTGAGGGTTGCTGGAGGGGTGTTGGGTGGGGGATGGGCTAAATGGGCAAGGGGCATTAAGGAGGACACTTGTTGGGATGAGCACTGGGTGTTATATGTAAGTGATGAATCATGAAATTCTATTCCTGAGATCATTATTACATTTTATGTTAACTAACTTGGATTTATATTTTAAAACATTTTTAAATAAATTAATAAAATGTATTAAAAGTCAAATAAAAATAGGGGTGCCTGGGTGGCTCAGTCGGTTGAGCGACCGACTTCAGCTCAGGTCATGATCTCACAGTTTGTGAGTTCCAGCCCCGTGTCAGGCTCTGTGCTGATAGCTCAGAGCCTGGATCCTGCTTTGGATTCTGTGTCTCCCTCTCTCTCTGCCTCTCCCCCACTCATGCTCTGTCTCTCTCTCAGAAATAAATAAGCATTAAAAAATTTTTAAAAAATAAATAAAAGTCAAATAAAAATAAAAATAAAAAATAATGGCTTCTTCAGACACAAGGCTATGTACTATATTTATATGAAATTTCCAGAATAGGCAAATCAGTAGAGACCAAAAGTAGACTAGCAGTTGTTAGGTACTAGAGGTCCAGGGGAATGAAGAGAACTGCTAATGGTTATAGGGTTTCCTCTGGGGGTGATAAAAATATTCTGTAATTACAGAGCAGTGATGTTTACATAACTTTGAGAATATACTAAAAACCACTGAATTGTATGGTTTAAAGAGGTGAATTTTATAATATGTGAACTATACTGCAATTTTTAAAAATGCTTCTTGTTGCTGCTTCTGCCCATCAGTTGGTATTTGGGGATAATCTTCTTGCTGGGTTTTAGTCCTGCAGCTAAGCTAAAGAACACCAAAGAAATATATGCCAGTCTTCCTCCCTGCAGAAGATTTACAATTAAGTTGTGATAATGAAACATGGTTTTAAAATATTCCCAATGTATTATTTAAATAGCTGCCAAGGTTCCAGGTTGAGTCTAGCCTAAGAAAGTCTACCACTGGGGAGACACAACACCTCCATCACACCTCCACAGGCCCACTCCAACTTCTGCTCCAGCTACAGTGGTCTGCCCTGGTCATGTATTACCTCTCATGCCTCATTTTCCCTGATGAACAAATACTTGTCATTGTGAGAAGTAGAACAGAGTGGTTGAGAGTCTGGGCTCTGTGCTACATTGTGTAGGTTATAATACCACTCCTCCTCTTATGAGCTGTGTGGCCTCATTTGGATTGTGTACCTTGATGTGCCCCAGATTTTTCATCTGGAAAATGGGGGCAATACTTATAAAGAACTAGGAACAAAGTAAAGCTCCATTAATGGTAGCTATTTGATGATATTTATTGGTGCATGTGTGTGTACACACAACCATTAACAAAATGAACCAGTTGTCATCCTCTTTGATTACATTTAAAAGTTCTAAGAAATTGGGGTGCCTAGGTGGCTCAGTCGGTTAAGCACTGACTCATGATTTTGGCTCAGGTCATGATTTCATGGTTGTGGGGTCAGGCCCTGCATGGAGCCTGCTTGGGATTCTCTCTCTCCTCTCTCTCTGCCCCTCCCATGTTTTGCTCTCTCTCTCAAAATAAATAAACTTAAAAAATAAAATTAAGTAAAAGTCCTAAGAAATTAGGAATTCTCCTCGTCCTCAGGGAGACATTGGAAGCTAACCTCCATACTGACCATTTACTAATCTCCATTTGTTTATTGAATGTTTTCTATGGGCCAGTTCTGTGCTAAGAGCCTCTCAAATGGTACCTTATTCACACCTCACAGTAACTCCATTAAAAAATGTCATTACCCTCAAGTTTGAAACTAGCAAAATGAAGCATTCAAGATGTTAAGACATGTGCTCAGAGTCACACAGATGGTATGATGCAAGTTTAGGATTTGAACTCAGGTCTCCAGATGTTAAAGTATGTGATCTTTTGACATACCCCATCCCGTGCCCTTGACTTCTATTCTTGAGAGATGGTAAGCTAGGATTCCTCAGCTTCAAGGGCTAACACAAAAGGAGTGAAACTGAACCATGGTTGAGGTTCCCAACTGAACACCACATACTGAGTCCTTGGTGATAAGTTCAGGTGACTCAACCCCTCTCAGTGGGCATGTGAGGATTGATGAAGGACAGTGGAGAGAAAGCTTGGGAAATGTCTTTGCAAGACAATTAGGAAGAAGCAGAACGTGGGCCCTAACCTCTGATGGCTCTCTCCATCTCACAAAGGGATATTCTTCTTGCCTGCTGAAGAAGTGATGCTAACTTATGTTTATTGAGGGTTAATTCTATCAGACATGGTTCAAGTGCATCACACAGGTTACCACACTCAATCTGCTCAACAAGCCTGAAGAATTTGAGGCAGTGCAAGTTTAAGTAATCTGCCCAACTTTGCATAGTTTGTAAGAGAAGGTATACTATGCAGAGGGGGACCTGAGCCAAAATTCTTAACCTCTGTATTCTACCACTTCTGTAGGACATGATGGCAAGTGTTTGTTGGAGCAGGGAGGGTGCTCTGTGTGGCAGCCACCATCCAAGTGCCCCAGGAATGAATGAAGTCAACATTTCTACAAAGACACATGCTACAGATAATTGCAGACGATGAGAAGTGGAACATTCTTCACCCTGTCAACCTTATAAATATAAACTACATAGCTGGCAAATTAAATGGTATTTATTATGCAAAACCATTTGGTTTCAACCTGTCTGTGAGTTGTAAGAGCAAGCCCAGAGCATCCCTTTGTTTCCAATCCTTGTCGTTAGGAGTACTTGTTGAACCCTGATGAGAAGTGCATCCAAGTGGCAAACAATTATAAAATCCACCAAATGATTTTTAAGGAGAATCTCAGCATTCAAAGATTGTTCACGCATGACGTCAACACCTAGGGAGGCAGGGCTGCTACTCATGCACCCAGGGAGCCACGGCTACAGAGCAGTCCCTGCCAGGCAGCACCAAGCCACCATCCAGTCCTACGGGGAGAAAAGAGTACATGCAAAGATTTGGTGCTGCAAATCTATCGCCTCTGGGGATTCCTCTTTGTCAACAAAGGGATAGTCCTGGAGGGCTCATGGAAGCACAAATTCAAGGACTTCCATGGAAATCATAGGTATGCAAGAGCTGTGAGATGAAGTGAACCCATCTCATTTTAGAAGTCTCTAGCTAGATCCATTTCAATGCTCTGTTATTCTATTTTTGGCTGTTATTTAGCTATCACAGAACTTGCATATTTTAGAAACCCGCACATTAGTTGGTGGCTTACATGATATGAAATAAAATGAGGAAAACTATGTTTTCACTTTATTTATTGGAATTTGCACCCAATTCTTATTGTTTCAAATTAGCTGTTATAAATGCCTTTGAGCAAAATTCGCTTAGTAACCTCATGCTATCCTGTATAAGCCAGGGTTCTCCAGAGAAACAGAACCTGTAAGACAGGTAGGTAGGTAGGTAGGTAAGACAGATGACAGATAGAGAGATGATAGATAGATAGATAGATAGATAGATAGATAGATAAGAGAGAGAGAGAGAGAGAGAGAATCTGAAGAGAGGGAGAGATTGATAGATTTTAAGGAACTGGCATACACAATTGTAGGGGCAAGCAAGTCCAAAGTCTATAGGGCAGACCTGCAGTCTAGACATTTCAGCAGAAATTGATGTTACAGTCTTGAACCCAAAGGCAATCCGGAGGCAGGATTCTTTTTTCTGGGGACCTCAGTCTTTTCTCATAAGGTCTTCAACTGATTGAATGAGGCCCATCCATATGATGGAAAACAATTTGCTTCAATCAAAATCTACTGATTTAAATCATAAAAATATTTTCACAGCAACATCTAGACTGGTATTTGACCAAACAACTGGGCATCATGGCTTAGCCAACTTGACACATAAAATTACTGATCACACCTCCCTTGCTGACCACCATTACCTCCCACCAAGGATGGCATCTCACACTCTAGCTTCTACCTTTCTACCTCCTGGTAACTTATAATCTCCCCTTAACTCACTGTGCTTATCCATCTTTCCACTTTATCTCTAGATCTGCACTGTCCAACATAGTAGCCACTAGATACACATGTCCTATAAAATTTAAATTTTAATTAATTAAAATTAAATGAAATAAAAAATTCAATTCCTCATTTGCACTAGCCATATTCAATTGCTCAACAGTCACATGTAGCTAGTGGCTACCATATTGGACAGCACCAAATAGACCATTTACATCATTGCTGAAAGTCTCATTTAATAGAGCTACTCTAGATGCTTCTTCCTCAGATATCGACCCTCAATCTCTGAGTTCCAGGTTTGGTGTCTCCTCGACCATCTGGATAGTCATGTAAATCCTGTTTGAGAATGTTGTGGAAAGGCATTTTGATGCACTTGTATAAGTGTTCTGTGGAATGCTTGTGTATTAATCAGGCTAAGTAATGCCAGCTGCTGAAACAAACAACCCCCAAATATCACTGGCTTAACACAATAAAGGCTGATTGCTTGCCCAAGTCACATCCTGTGCTCTTTTCAGGAATTCTCTCTTCTTCCAGAGCCACAGAGTTCTCCATTGGAATCTCTGCATGTAGGCGGCCAATGAATGAAAACTGGGGAAGAGAGTATAGCATATTTGCAGGTCATGCCTAGAAGTGACTGCATCATTTCTGTTCACATTTCATTGGCCAGACTCCATCATGTAGACCCATCTAAACTGCTAGAAAGGATGAGAAATGTAGTGCCAAAGAGGAAAATGAACAGAATGGTGAACACATAGCGCTATATCACAGCATGTAGAAAAATGCATTCTATGTCAGTATATAATTACTATTCCCCCAAACAAATGAACCATGTATATGTGAAAACCCTCCTGCATACATTATATTTTACACATCTAATACTGGAAAATAAAAAATATCAGTAGGTATTGATGAATAGAAAATGGTGAGTTTCAAGGCCATGTAGAATGGAGGTTAAGAAAAGACTTTGGAATTGGAAAAGGTTTGTGTTGGAATTCTAGCACTACTTACTGCTAGCTGGCCAAGAAGACACTGGCAGCATAATCTTAGGCCTGTTGTTTAAATGTGTGGAGCCCTCAAAGAACCCTCACTCACGGGGTTTAAACGAGGCAATAAATGCTTACATCAGTGTAAATGCTCAGTGGCTGGAGGGGTTGCATCCACACATGTATGTGATAGTCTTTTCTCCTACCTTCTCTTCTTTTTTTTCTCTTACTTTCCACTTTGGAGTCATCTTTTCTCACAAACTGAATTTTCTCATAGCATAGGACACAAGGTCTAATATTTGCATAGTGATTGCAAATAATGAAATACTTTTCCATGCTCCTGTTTGTGGTAGGTTTAGTTGCTTCTCCTCCAACTCCCACCCAAATTCACATGTTGATGTCCTAATTTCCAATACCTCGGAGTGTGACCTTACTTGGAACTAAGGTCATTGCAGATGTAATTAGTTAAGATGAGGTCATGCTGGAGGAAGGTGGGTTCCTAATCCAGTATGACTAGTGTCCTTATAAAAGGAGACATTCAGAGATGTGCGTGTCCACAGGGAGAGCACTATGTGAACATGAAGGTAGATTGGGGTGATACATCTATGAGCCAAGGAATGGCAAAGATTGCCAGCAAACCCCTGGAAGCTTGGTGAGAGGCATGGAACAGATTCCCCCTCACAGCTCTCAGAAGGAACCAACCCTGCTGACACCTTGATCTCAGACTTATGGCTTCCAGAACTGTGACACAATAAAATTTTGTTGTTTAAAGTACCCATGTGGGGTACTTTAGTATGGCAGCCCTAGCAAACAAACATAATATTCAAACAGTTATTGACTCAAATATACAGGATCCATTTTTAAAATGGCATTTAAAAACGTAAACTTTAAATTGTCCAATTCTAATTTCAACGTATTTCCAAAACCAATTTTCTATTTGTTAATCTGCTTTTGAGCTTACAAAAGCAGCAGTTTAATTTGGGTCACCCTAAGATCCATGACTACAGGACTGACACACTGGCTTTCCTTGCTGTTTGCTTAGTGGGGCTCCAGGGGACCCATATTTAGAACAATTCACTGGTATAACACAGATTGCCAGCTGTGTGACCTTGGCCAAGTCCCTTACCTGCCCTGAATCCTTTTCTTCCTCTAAAAAATAAAGGGGTGACTAGATTCTCCCTAACTTCCACCTACGACATTGTGTAGCTTATAGGAAGCCTTGCCCACCTAGGCAGACTTGCTGGCCTGTAGGCCAGGTAAGTAAAAGTAGAGCTGCTTACAGAAATCACCTCTGCTAATGTAAAGGGATTTAAGAACAATATTAAAAGACAGTGCTCCGGCAAATTAAATATTCAAAGTGAAGAACACTGCATTTTATTAAAAGTGTCACCATTTAGAATGCATAATTTTGGCATAAATACTCTAGAAATATTCACTTAGTTTGCTATGTGCTATTGTTAATAAAGGAGGTCCTGCATCTAGATTTGTCATATGTCATTAATAAATCCAACCATAAAATGCAAATTGTAATTATTTTGAAATATCTATTTACTGTTTAATTATATTTAATTTTAGGCTCCCCTAAAATGGCCTAATAAAAATTTGAGATGCTAAGTGACTGCTTCATCTGCTTACTCTGTATATTTGCTGAAAATAATTAGTTATATTAATAGAGGAATATTTTCCCTCTAAAAACTTACCTGGGTGAGAGTGAACCTAAATAAAATATGCTAAAAATATGCATTTTTTTTTCCCAGAGTGGTGGCAAAATGTAGTTTGCGCTGAAATCAGCAAAATAAACGTTTGTACATGACCATAGAATCAATTTGGTGTAATGATTTCATACAACAACTAAAAAATGGAATGTTAGTACTACTCTTAGACCCAGGTAAGAGGGCCCCTGCCCTAGCTTCTGTGTATTACATAGGCTGTTTTGGCTCTTTTTTGGCCATGCTACTCCATACAAAGCAAAGAGGCCCCGAGGCCAGGGTACATGCTTGCCTGAAGATCACACATACACACACCCTTCCAGAACACATTTCAGGTCCCTACAACACCAACATTCTTTGTTCAAAGGGGCCTAACTTTCCAAGGCCTTTAAAGACCTCTTTCTTGGATCCTTCCTGTGAGGGTGACTATCACTGGTGTGCTCACCATCAGGCTTGATGCATGGCCAAGAAGAGACTAAGGTTGGAATGATGATAGATCTGGGACTTGTGGACTGGAGTGAGGGATACACATTACTGCCCGTACAGGGAGCCCCTCACAGTGCAGGACTGAGCCTGGGGGTGATAAATAAGAGGTTAAGTTGGGGAATGAGTCACAGAACTAAATTCCCCTGTGACTTCCCAGGTTCTTATGAAGGTACATTGGTCAAGGTTGGAGGAGAGAATATAGTTTATCTATAACCTGTCATCATGAGTTATAATTAATACTTCAAGAGACAGTACACAGGCCTCCATGTACTCTTGCCCTAGACCTGGCAAATACAAAGAGAAAGCTGAGTAACATCATAATTTTATACTGCCAACCTTTAAGTGGTCCATCTGTCTTACTAGCTTAAGTCACACCTAAGAATAAGTGAAATTAATGACTAAGAAAAGAAGCCAAGTGAAGAATAAGAGAGTAAAGAAACTATACTGTAGTAGTTCCTTTTCTTCTGCACTGTGGGTTTAGACTATGTTTGTTTTTCTGCAGGAAGCTTATCCCCCAAGATGATGATGATGATGATGATACAAACTTACTATGTGTGGGGCCCTCTTATAAACATCACACACATTAATTAATTATTATAACAGTAGCATAGGTGGGTCCTGCACTAATAGCCTCCCTGTTTTACAAGAAGAAATCTGGGCATCAAGAGGGTAACTTGCCAGCAGTCACACAGCTGGGCAGAGGAAGAGGAGATTCAAGCCCAGGAGTCTGGGTCCAGAATCCATGAGGAAGGATTCACCAGGGCGTTTGTACACCGAGCTTGGTCTACACAAACAAATGCCTGCTTCATGAGCACCTAGTTAGCAACTTTTCCCTCTTCACCAACCAATAATGTCATCAGCATTCACCACAACCTTGGTCAGCATGGACTTTCAAGCAATGGATTGTTCTACTGTCAGGGCTGAGAGCAGTTGCTTAGTATTTTGGGTTTTGTCTTTTTTGTAGTGTTTTTTTCTGCTTTTAAGTGTGGTAGGAAAACAAGTTTACCACAGTGCCTGGAACTCAGAAATCCTGAAAGAAGGGAGGGACAGCTGGGGGAGGAAGGAGAGAATGAGCTTTGGAAAATTCATGCAGTCTGATGCCAAAGGCAAAAATGATCAAGTGAGAGGCGCCTGGGTGGCTCAGTTGGTTAAGCATCATCCGGCTTGGTCTCAGGCCATGATCTCAGGGTTTGTGAGTTCCACAAGAAGAGCGTACGGAGCTCTTCGCTGTTAGTGCAGAGCCGGCTGTGGATCCTCTGTCCGCCTCTGTCCGCCCCTCCCCCACTCATGCGCGCGCGCGTTCTCTCTCAAAAATAAATAAATATTAAAAAAAAAAAAAAAAAGATCAAGTAAAGTGCTCCCGCCCAGCGGTGCCCCCACCCTCCCAGCCTCTATCAAGGTGGGGGGTTAGTAGTCAGGACCACTTCTCACTTGTCCCTTACAGGGGCTCCTTGCCTCGGGGTGGGCTACGGTCTGTCTCAGGAGAATTCTGAAGGGTGAGAGGAAAGGGAGACTGCAGACTTCGGGCGGAGAGGCCAAGGCACCGCGGCCACGCCGCGTCCTGCCTGGACACAGGCCAGTCCCTTCGGAGCCGACCTGCGCAGCCTTAAAAGAGGCCCCGCCTCCTACCCCACCCTCTCCCCCGCCCCTCCACGCCGTCCCGCCCCCCCGCGGCCCTCTGTCCCGCCCATCCACGGCGCCCCGCCCCTGCAGACCTCCGCCCCGCCCCCTGTGCGGCGGCCTAGGCCCTGTTTACCCGCGGTGCATGGTGGGGCCGTCGCCTGGGACAACCCAGCCACCCGACAGTCCCTTGGCGTTGCAGAGGGAGCGCGGCGGCGGTGGCATGCACCCGGCCTTCTCATCCTCAGCGCCCCTGGCGAGCCCCGACTACTACGAGAGGCTGGGCCGCCTCCAGCACGGGCTGCGGGACAGGTACGGCCTACCCGGGGCGGGGGCGGGGAGTGGGCCCGGCCGAGGGTTAGCTGGTGCCCTAACCCCTGTTCCCTGCCACTCCCCGCGCCGTGTTTCCCAGGGCCCGGATCCGCCCGCGACGCCCCCCCCCCCCCCGCCCCAAGTTTCTGGTGGGGCCTGGAGGACAAAGTTTACCAAATACCGTGGCCCACTGCCTTTATTGGAGGTCTCTGCCGGAAGATGCGGCCGCATCACTGCATGTGCCTAGAAGTGAGAGTGGGATTCTTCTGCCTGTCACTCTCAGTCACGCTTTGTGAATTTCTCTACTCCCCTTCTACACGCCTCCTCCCCTGTCTCTCTTCAAATTGTCATCCCACCCTGACAGCTGCACTGCATCAATGATGACAAGTCCAGGAACGCAGGCGGGGAGTGTGTGTGTGTGTTTGTGTGTGTGTGTGAGAAACATATGCAGGAAACATTTAAATGCAGGAAGCATTTTGGGGAGGAACGAAGGCTGGCCAGATTTCCAGCAGAGGTGAAATTTACAGCAGAAGTCCAGCTTCCAGAGGGTTCATCATACTTTGATTAAGACATGAAAGATGAGAGCCACTGAAAACAGCTAGATCTGAGAGCACAGAGAGAAAATTATAAAGCAATTTACTATAAATAACCACATAAAAGATAAGTTGTTGGAACTATTATTTAGCTGCTAAATTAATTGGAGTTGGAAATCTCATTAGTTGACAAGAAAGGAAATAGATATTTGGATCACTTGATAAACAAAGCGTTTAATGAATGTTAAAAGTTACAAAATCATTTCAGTGAAGAGGAGAGCTTTGTGTGTGACAATTCTAAAATGACAACAATAATTACATGTAAAGGCAGGAGTAAGTGGTTATGAAAAGGAATTATATTCATCTTATCCTAGATTTAATTCTTGTCAAATATTTATAGAGCATCCACAACAGGCCTCCATAATTGTCCTCACCATATTTTATCTCTCAGTCCTTTTCTATATCCTATTTTTCTTTCTGACATATTGCCACTCACCCACTCTGGGGACCTCCTCACCTCCAACTTAAAAAAAAATATCACTTCCTGCAGTGCTTTCCATGTGGCAAGTATTGATCAACCCATTCTCTAAATTATGTGATCTCTATATTTTTGTAGCACTGTAGACAAGTGGCTTAAGTAACTCGCTCCCTGCTGAGATGCAGAATTCCAAGAGGACAGGAACCATATCTAGCTGGATCTTTAGCTGATAATAGAGTAGCTGAGGTGGAGGAGGAACTTGACAAATGTTTGTTGAGTGAATGGCAGAAATCCCAAAGTCAACCATCCAGGGTGCAGCTGTTATGAATGTTTTATATACAACACTGTAGCCACCCATTGTCACTAAATCATGACCATTTTTAGTCAACCAGGAAAAGTGAACAGTATGATATTTCAAAGACAGTATTAAATGTTTGCACACACCTTATAGTTAAAAGACAAGACACTGGTCTGCACATTAGTGCACCCAAAGTGCTTTTTGACTCTGTTTTGCCAGAAGAATAGCTTAGTTATCTAAGGCCTTCCGTTATCTCTTAGCCCAACTTCTTTTTTTTTTAATGTTTATTTTTAAGAGACAGAGTGGGGGACACAGAATCTGAAGCAGACTCTGAGCTGTCAGCACACTTAACCAGCTGAGCCACCCGGGCACCCCTCTTAGCCCAGCTTCTAATTTTAAAATGTTACTGGTTCAAGTGGCATTCTTTTTGAACTAAGTTCATTGTGAGTTATCATTTTTGCTTCCATGCTAGGAACACCTGGCTGCTTATAGTCCTTATGGTATAATAACTGTAATGATTAGTACTCACTTTATGTTTAACACTTAATGTTTTAACTGTTAAGCAAGGTGAGGCTGTTGAAATTATATAAGGAATTCAAATCAGATTTTATAGCCTATTCACGGTTCTGCATTTGGAGGTTTTAAATTTATTTTTTTACTTAGTACAAATCTGTTGCAGTGTGTATTCATATTTCATTTTAAAAGTCCATAACTATCTCCAATGCATAGTAAGCACAGAGGCAAATAACTTTGAATACAGAGAAACTGCAGTAGACATGTGGAAAGTTGGTTTCTACTCTAGGAACAGTTGTGTGACCTTGAGTAGTTTGTTCAGCTTCTCTGAACCTTAGTTCTTCACCAGAAATGAAGAGCATTGAATTATATGTAAGGTAAAACCATAGGTTTTTTTTTTTCTCTAGTAACTAGCTTCATACTAAAAAAGTTGAAATCTGTAGTTTTGCAGGGTGCCTGGGTAGCTCAGTCAGGTAAGCATCTGACTATGGCTCAGGTCATGATCTTGTGATCTGTGAGTTCAAGCCCTGCATTGGGCTCTGTGCTGACAGCTCAGAGCCTGGAGCCTGCTTCAGATTCTGTGTCTCCCTCTCTCTCTGCCCCTCCCCCGTGCGCTCTCTGTCTCTCTCTCTGAAAAATAAATAAACATTAAAAAAAAAAGGAATCTGTAGTTTTGCAAAGCAACAAGTAATGAATATCATTGTTTGTATCCTATTTGACTGTTTGAGTGTACTTGCTTTTTGTTTAGTTTTGGTTTTTAACCAATTTCAGTGACTGCAAGGATTGTAAAACTTCAGAGTCCTTTTAAAATCTGCATCCCTGGATCATCACAGCTGCTTTATCAGTCCAGAAATTTCCTGGAGGTGGGAGATTAAAAAAAAAAAACACAAAACTTGCCCTTTTCTGGCCTCCTTAGAGCTGGGACATTGTGGTGTTAGCTCTAATAACTGGGCCTTTCTCTTGTAAGTGGTATATTTCTAGCCCAGATTGTCTCAGCTGTAGTCACATGTAGGTGTACTTATATAGTCTTAATTTTTTCCTCTTTGTATATGGTGTTTTCTCTGCACTGTGGTGAAATCAGTCATAGAATCTTTTTTTTTTTTTTTTTAATTTTTTTTTTTTCAACGTTTTTTATTTATTTTTGGGACAGAGAGAGACAGAGCATGAACGGGGGAGGGGCAGAGAGAGAGGGAGACACAGAATCGGAAACAGGCTCCAGGCTCCGAGCCATCAGCCCAGAGCCTGACGCGGGGCTCGAACTCACGGACCGCGAGATCGTGACCTGGCTGAAGTCGGACGCTTAACCGACTGCGCCACCCAGGCGCCCCAGTCATAGAATCTTAAAGAGCCTGCTGGAGTGACTCATTACCGTGTGTGTAGTGCCACGAGCACGGTAGAAACATGTGAGTGGAATTGACTCTTATAATTATATAAAAACATCCCTTTAAAAGGCCCATTAACCAGCCCCAGTTCTTTCAATGCCAGTATTGATTCAGAGTGAGATATCATAATGGTCCAGAAATTGATTCTAAGGTATTAGTTGAGTAAAGCTGAAGTTGGTGTTGAGGCAAAAACAGAATAAAAAGTGGCTTAAAAGGAGAAAAGGGAACCATGTGGCTCTGCTGTAAAGACCACCCAGCTGTGTTAACCTTTGAATGGTCCAGGGGCACCTGGGTGGCTCAGCTGATTGAGCATCTGACTCTTGATTTTGGCTCAGGTCATGATATCACAGTTGTAGTATCAATCTCCATCTTGGGGCTCTGTGCTGAACCTGCAGCCTGCTTAGGATTCTCTCCCTCTGCCCCTCCCCTCCTGTGTGAGCTCTCTCTCTCAAAAAACAAAAACAAAAACAAAAACAAAAAACAGAGCACCTGGGTTGCTCAGTGGTTAAGCCTCCAACTCGGTTTTGGCCTAGGTCATGATCTCATGGTTCATGGGTTCAAGCCCTGCATTGGGCTCCGTGCTGACAGTGCAGAGCCTGCTTGGGATTCTCTCTTTCCCCTCTCTCTCTGCCCCTCCCCTGCGCTCTCTCTCTCTCTCTCAAAATAAACAAACATTAAAACAATGGTCCAGGTGAGGGGTGCAGGTGACGGAAACCATAGGCTATGGATACACATCCCAGGGCTGGTGTTTCAGATATTCTGAAATAAAGATTTAGTATGTAAGGGTTGCAAGAGATGCTCCCTGTAAACCTTTCTCTGGCTTAAACAAAAATTTTTTTAATGTTTATTTGTTTTTGAAAGAGAAAGAGCAAAAGAGGGGGGGGGGCAGAGAGAAAGGGACACAGAATCCGAAGCAGGCTCCCGGCTCTGAGCTGTCAGCACAGAGCCCGACACGGGCACAAACCCACAAACCGTGAGATCATGACCTGAGCCGTAGTCAGATGCTTAACTGACTGAGCCACCCAGGCGTCCCTCTGTGGCTTTTTATTGAGGGAGATGTTTTGTTTTACATCTTAAATTTAAACTAGAAATGAAGGACAGCATTCTGAAGCTCTGCAGTGTGGTGAGGAGGTTGGGGAAAGGGCCTGTGATTAAGAGTTAATGAGACTAGCATTATGTTGTCTGGAGCGTAAGGCCAGAAAGTGTGATTTTTCACCATATGAAGTGTCATAATAGAGAAGTGTAACCTGCAGATGTCTGTATGTACTAAAGACAGAGCAGGAACAAAGAAGTTTTATCTTTGTGATTAAAAAGAACTTGCTGCACGGGAGATGATGGATTCCCAAAAAGGCTGTGGTCCTTTTTCACTAGAGGTCATAGGTGAATTTTTAAAATTATTTTTATTTTTAATTTTTTTAATGTTTATTTATTTTTGAGAGAGAGAGAGAGAGAGAGAGGCAGAGAGAAAGAGGGAGACACAGAATCCAAAGCAGGCTCCAGGCTCTCTGCTCTCAGCATAGAGCCTGATGTGGGTCTTGAACCCCTGGACTGTGAGATCATGACCTGAGCTGATGTCGGACACTTAACTGACTGAGCCACCCAGGCACCTCAAAATTATTTTGAATTAAATTCAAGCTTACAAAAAAAGTTGCAGGTGTCTAGTATTCCCCTCACCCAGATTCCCCAACTCTTAACATTGTATTCCATTTTTTTCTATTTTGTCTATCAACCTGTTTAAAATCATTAGTCTTTTCTGAACCATTTGAGAACTACAGAAATGATGCCCCATTACTCCTAAAAATTGTCTATTTCCAAAAAGGGATGCTCCCTTACATGATTACCCTATAACTCTCCCAGTAAGAAAATCAACACTGATTGATACCAGTACCCAGACTCCAATAAAATTTCACCATGTGTCCATTTTGCCAACTGTCCCAAGGCTGTGTTTTTCCTTTAATGGTCCAGGCTCCCATCTGTGCACCCATGTTGCCATGTCTCTTTAGTCTCCCCAGATCCAGTCTGGAGCTATTCCTTAGTCATTCCCTGTCTTGTGTTCCTGAAAGTTTCATAGAGTACAACTTTCATTCCAGAGGGTGATCCTCAAGCTGGGTCCATCTGATGGTTCCTCATGACCAGACTCTGATCTCGTTTCTTGACAAAAATAGCATAGAAATGAAGCATGACATCAGGGGCACAAGGTCATAGATACACTTAGGGTCTTTCTGTCTTTGTAATTTAGTGACAGCTAGCTGACTGTCCAGTCATTCATTCTATATGAGCTAAGTGTTGAGCATGAAATCTTAGAAGAGGAAAAAGCAACTAATAAAAATTTCTAACATGGAAGCACTTATATCATATTTCCTTCATTTCTTTTCTAAGTTCACTCTTAGAAGATGAGAAAGTAAAGATCTGTGTGGAGCTACTACTTAAAAAAATGGTGTCTCTGAATTTTTTCCTTGTAATCTTTTTTTTCCTTTTTAGGCATGGGCATACCCCAATTAAGGAATAGATTGTGGGGTGCCTGGGTGGCTCAGTCAGTTAAGCGTCCAATTTCGGCTCAGGTCATGATCTCATGGTTTGTGGGTTTGAGCCCCACCTTGGGCTCTGTGCTGACAGCTCAGAGCCTGGACTCTGCTTTGGATTCTGTGTCTCCCTCTCTCTCTGCTCCTCCCTCACTCATGCTTTGTCTCTCTCTCAAAAATAAATAAACATTAAAAAAAAAAAGATAGATTGTGTTGCCCAAGCCAAGATTCAGTGTTTGGATTTTGGACCCCATTTTCCCATTAACAGAATTTGGTTAAATGGAAGTTTCCATTCTAGATTATGCTAAGCAAAGAAATTTACTTATAATGCAACTAACAGAGTAACTTTTGAGATTTTTTTTTTAGAAGGGAAAATATATCTGAAGGAAAACGGAAACTAATAATTAAGAGTTCCAAAATGGAATGTGGGCTCAGCCCCTTTCCCTTAGCAGGCCACCTGAGGTCATCTTCTGTTTGGATATGTCTTTGATTCACAGTCTTTTTTTTTTTTTTTTTCTTGGCATTTTTCTTGCAGACATTATGTGATTTCTCTTTTGGCCTTTAGTTAGTATTAATTTAGATTAGCAATTTGGCTTCAGTGGAAGCTGGTATGTTGGTGGTAGAACAGAACCCCCCATGGTCAAACCCCCCAAGGGCTCTTTCTGGGATTGGGATGGCTAGTCCTGTTCAGCAGCTTTACCCCGTAGCCCCTTGGCTTTGGCTATTGCCACCTTGTCTGCTGCCCAGTTTCCCTTCCTCTTATCAGGCTTGGGCATATAGGTGTGCAGAGTAAGGTCTGTCCTCTAGCTTACTGCCAGCAGTCACCTGAACAACACAAGCTAATAAATCTTTAGTGGAGTAGCTCTATGGAATGGCAGTCAGTGACAGATCATGATGTTACAAAGATATAGAAAGAAATTCCTCCAAATTTGAAGTAATTGTGTTAGGGGACTTGATCTTTATTAAATGTGAATGGGGTTGGGCCTACTTTTCAGAGACATGGCTCTACCCAAGTCTGGTTGGGAGTAGAGCAAGCCACCAATCTTCACTCCAAGGTGGATTTGTGGAAGTGTGGTGTCTTGACCTGGCGGGACCCCTATCATGCATATGCCACTGTCCAGAGAAATCTGGCCATATTATATTTTATGTATTCATGTTTCTTATTGTCTGTCCTTCCCCACTTCTCTCTCTCTCAAAAAAAAACAAATACAAAAACAAATTCAGGGCACTTGGGTGGCTCAGTGGTTAAGCCTCCAACTCGGTTTTGGCCTAGGTCATGATTTCATGGTTCGTGGGTTCAAGCCCACGTTTGAACTCCATGCTGACATGTGCAAAGCCTGCTTGGGATTCTCTTTTTCCCTCTCTCTCTCTGCCCCTCCCCTTCTCTCTCTCTCTCTCTCTCTCTCTCTCTCTCTCTCTATCAAAATAAATAAATAAACATTAAAACAATGGTCCAGGTGAGGACTAGAATGTCAGCTGCTTGACAGCAGAGGCCTTGGTTGTCTTGTTCCCCATGTTAGTCTTCAGGACTAGAACAGTGCCTGGCTCATCATGGAACTCAAGAAATTCTTATTGAATGAATGAATCTACCTTCCAGTCTTTTCTTAGTGCATTTCCCCCATTTACTTTGAAAATCTTGTTCTTTTTACTTCATATTGGTATCGTTTTGCTTTCTAGACTCCCATGGTGACTACCAAATGTTTTTGTGACTTGAGTTTCAATCAGCTGGCATTTTCTGCTTCTTAGAGAGTCCAGAGATGCATTCTCACAAAGGTGTAATTTCAAAAGAGATCATGTTCTAAATCCAGCTGCTTATTACTTATCAGTGTAATTTATTCATAAAGTGTTTTCTTTCTATTTTATAGTGAAAAAAAGAGACTGGACCTGGAAAAGAAACTTTATGAATATAATCAGTCTGATGTATGCAGGTAAGATGTGATAGTGGGAACAGTTTTTAAACCAATTGGCATATGTTAATCAAAAAAGTGTAACCCTAATGTATGTTACAGATAACATAATTGCAGTACTTTTACCATTCTCTTATGTCTAATATGTAATCATTTCAAGTAAATACTGAAATTTAATATAATCACTATCAAATGTAGGAATAAATTTGGCTAAATTTTGTGTAAGATGATTTTATTTTCGCTATTTGGTATTCGTGGTATTTCAGAATCTATTTTGCTTAAATGTCTGAGGAATAAGATGCATCATAGTCTTTATCTTTTTGATCACAATTTAAACACATTGAGCCTGTGTAATGATTAAGGCATAATGACTATAGCTGACCTTTCAACAAACTGTTGAAGGCAGGGTTATGTGATGTCTCATTTGTTCATGGATATTTGACAATGCCTGTGAAAATTATTATGAGCAATGGATAATATAAATGTTGTCCTTTCCAGGTTACTTAATCTGAAGAGCCAACTTTTAATATTTTTAATTCTATTTTATGTAAATTGAACTTCATCCTTAAGCCAAATGTGTGGTATTACCTCCAATATTATTCATATGAAAAATTTCTGGCTATGATAGCATTAATTTTGTGATTTAGCCACATCATAAGATGAGTGAGAAATGAAAACACCTCATCCAGAAGAGAGATTTAAAACCAAATCACCCATCAGGTCCATTTATTTCCTCCTATGCAAAATTATTCTTTGGTTTTAGGATTGAGTGTACTTCCAAGGATACCAGTCATGGTGGACATTGATATGTCCCCAGTAGTTCTAGAAGAGACAAGAAGCCAGTAAAATAGTGTAAGGAATAGCAGTGTTATGGATGCCATGGCCTCAGAAGTGGGCCCAAGTCTGAGAGCATCTGTGGCAGCTGCCAGTTTTCTAGACTGCAGCCAAGAGGGTGGCCAATGGAGTGTAGACTTTTCCTGCAGCCTGTTTGGGGGCGGCTTCCTGGCATAATGGTGATGGGAAGGGGGAGGTAAGAAGAGACTGGAGACTTTTAGCAAGCTGTCAGTTTGCTGAGTCTGTTCCCCTCTTGTTTCCTAGAAGACAGAGGGTATGATTTGCTAAAAAATATCCTTTCTTTGACTGCCCAACAGGATAAAATCCAAACTGTCTAACATGGCTGTTTCAACCTGGTTTCCCCCCCGAGAAGGCAGAGTCTGAGATAAGGGTTTGTATGTAGATGGTAGTTTATTTTAGGAAGTGGTCACATAAAACTGGCAAGCAGGGCTGGGAAGAATGAAATAGGAGCTGGTCACTGCTGTGGGCACCTGGGGCTCCACCCTTTTAGATCTTCAGAGGAGCCATGTAGATTGCCTCTCTGCTCCTCACAAGTGTTCACTCAAGAGAAGGAAGGGGGGCCATTTACCTATCCGTAATCCCACATTGGACAGGGCCACCAGGGAGGTGTTAACTCCTTCTCACATCCATGCTGCAAACACAGAGAAGCAGCCCTGGAAAAGCAAGATACCAGGTGCTACCATGGCTGGAGAGGAAATGCTGGGCCAGGAGGATGTAAGGAGGGCCTGAGAAGTATCCGGAACAACAGCTTACCAGACCCTCCATTATCTTCCCCTGGTTCATTTTCATCATCACCCTCTTTCATCAGCCTCCACTAACATGTTACACAGAATCTTCAGTGTCTGAAGCATGACAAGGACTTTCGTAGTATCGTGTAAGCAGGTGGGTTTTGTTACCAGGGACTTCTGTTCAGTCTGAGCCCCACCAGCAGTTAGCCATGTGCCATTAGGATAATTACTTCAACATTCTGTACCTCCATTCCTTTATCTGTCAAATGGGGATAATGGTAGCTATGAGGACTTAACAGAGCCTTAAAGCAGTATCTGGCCCTGTGTAAGAGTCAATAATTTATTATTTGTTGCTATTTTTAAAATCAGTATTACTGTTATTCTTCTTAATTATTGCCTTTAAGCTTTCCAACATACTATTTCCCCTGACTGAGTGTTTCCCCTCATCTTCTCACCCTTGCTTTCCCCAGTTTTGGGTTTAATTCTCACCCACCCTTCATGTCTAAACTAAAAATTAATTTCTGTTGGGAAGGCCTTCCTGACCCCTTCAACTGGGTCAGATTGCCCACTCTGTAAGAGTCCCTGGCAGTTTTCCCTCTTAGCATTTATCACACTGCATTGGACTCATCTAATTTTTTGTTTTCCCTGTTGACTAGTGAGTGGCTTTCCTATTCACAGTACTGCACATATGAATGACTGCACGAGTGGGTGGATGACTGAAGTGGTGAGCTCTGAAGGTTCATGTGGGCAGGAATGAAACTAGACTTTGGGTGGAGAAGGCATGGTTACTATTGTATGTACTCCAGCTGGACACTGGCCACCACCAGCAACTTCACCAGGTGCCTGCATGTGGAAGACAGTATGTTAGGTTCCACCTCCATTATTGTTGCTCAGCGCTGAAAGTGGCAGACATGGGCAACAATAAAACCAGTTTTAAGTTTTTTTTGTTTCAGAAGGAAAAATGGGGACAGCCAACCAAGGTCAAAAGCACAAAATTATTAGCATTATAAAGAATTTCTTGAAAATTTTTGGCTTAGGTGTAGAGGTTTAAGGTCTATTGCTAATGAATTTTTTTCCATTTCCTTATTTCTTTTTTTAAAATTTATTTTATTTTTTAAATTTACATCTAAGTTAGCATATAGTGCAACAATGATTTAGGTGTAGTTTCCTTAATGCCCCTTACCCATTTAGCCCATCCCCCCTCCCACAACCCCTCCAGTAAACCTCTGTTCTCCATATTTAAGAGTCTCTTATGTTTTGTCTCCCTCCCTGTTTTTATATTATTTTTGCTTCCTTTCCCTTATATTCATCTGTTTTGTATCTTAAAGTCCTCATATGAGTGAAGTCATATGATATTTGTCTTTCTCTAATTTTGCTTAGCATAATGCCCTCTAGTTCCATCCACGTAGTTGCAAATGACAAGATTTCATTCTTTTTGATTGCTGAGTAATACTTCATTGTGTGTGTGTGTGTGTATGTATGTGTGTGTGTATATATATATATATATGTATATATGTGTATATGTATACATATATACATATATACATATATACATATATATATATATATATATATATATATACACACACACACACACATACATACACTTTTTTATCCATTCATCCATCAATGGACATTGGGCTCTTTCTGTACTTAGGCTATTGTCGATAATGCTGCTATAAACATTGGGGTGCTTCAAAGCACCATACCTGTGTCCCTCGGATAAATGCCTACTAGTGCAATTGCTGGGTCATAGGGTAGTTCTATTTTTAATTTTTTGAGGAACCTCCATACTGTTTTCCAGAGTGGCTGCACCAGTTTGCATTCTCACTAGCAATGCAAAAAAGATCCTTTCTCCACATCCTTGCCAACATCTGTTGTTGCCTGAGTTGTTAATGTTAGCCATTCTGACAGGTGCAAGGTGGTATCTCATTGTGGTTTTGATTTGTATTTCCCTGATGATGAGTGACATTGAGCATTTTTTCATGTGTCGGTTGGCCATCTGGATGTCTTCTTTGGAGAAGTGTCTATTCATGTGTTTTGCCCATTTCTTCACTGGACTATTTGTTGAGTTTGAGAAGTTCTTTATAGATTTTGGATACTAACCTCTATCTGATATGTCATTTGCAAGTATCTTCTCCCATTCCATTGGTTGCCTTTTAGTTTTGCTGATTGTTTCCTTCGCTGTGCAGAAGATTTTTGTTTTGATGAGGTCCCAATATTTCATTTTGCTTTAGTTTCTCTTGCCTCCAGTGGCATGTTGCGTAAGAAGTTGCTGCGGCCAAGTTGAAAGAAGTTTTTGCCTGCTTTCTCCTTGAGGATTTTGATGGCTTCCTGTCTGACATTGAGGTCTTTCACCCATTTTGAGTTTATTTTTGTGTCTGGTGTAAGAAAGTGGTCCAGGTTCATTTTTCTGCATCTCATTGTCCAGTTTTCCCAGCACCACTTGCTGAAGAGACTGTCTTTATTCCATTGGCTATTCTTTCCTGCTTTGTCAAAGATTAGTTGGCCATACGTTTGTGGGTCCATTTCTGGGTTCCCTATTCTGTTCCATTGATATGAGTGTCTGTTTTTGTGCCAGTAGTTGCTGATTAATTTTTAATATCTGCAGCATGTTTGCGAATCTGTTTTTAAGGGTGAACTTTTTTGTGCTTTTCATCTTAGTTTTCCTTGATAGAAGAACATGAAAATTGTGAGCACTGAGTAATGTATAGAATTATACTCCTGAAACTAATACTACATAGTGTGTTAACTATACTTGAATTAAAATATATACTTGAATTATTAGATAATAAAAATGTTGAATTATTTTATTGAACTAACAATAGAAATGCTTCATATCACGTACTCTTATGATGTAAAATTTGTGAAGAAGAAAGAGCTAGAACATGCAGGGTTGGTTCTGTGGGAAGAGTGGGCTGCACAACTTGAGCCATTCAGTGTGCCTTTTCATTTATTTGTTTATTCATTATTCATTCATTCACTCATTCATTTTTTGAGAGAAAGTACACTGGAGCAGGGGAGAGGGGCAGAGGGAGACAGAGAAAGAATCTTTAGCAGGCTCCATGCCCAGGGTGGAGCCCGACACGGGGCTCAATCTCCTCGATCTCGGGATCATGACCTGAGTCAAAATCAAGAGTTGGACGCTCAACTGAGTGAGCCACCCAAGCACCCCAATGTGTGCCTTTTGTTTTACACTTTGGATGAGAGTCTCTAAAGGTTTTGTTCACAATTTGAGTAGAGTCACAGCCTATATATTATCATAAAATATTTTAAAATATAGTAGGTTGTTGCAGTTCCTAATAAAATTTTAATATTATCTAAAGGAGAACTTTTTGGGTATTTTAAATTTTAGAATTTCTCAATGTTTATGGATTGTGGTTTGTAGTTTGATTCTATTTCCATATGAGCAGATAGTTCTGAAATTGTCTGTCATAAAAAGAATGCTAATGGACTATTCATCCGACCATGGCCACATAGCCACCGCTCTTGAAACCACATTTAATATTGAGAAAGAAATCCATATAAATCTTTATTGTGTGAATGTTATAATGTAGTCTTGTATACATTTCTCAGGAGAGTTATGCCTGGATGTGATACTCAGTGATGTTGCATTAATTTCTTCTAAAAATGTGTGTACATTCTGCTCTTTAGCTTTCAGTGTTTAGTTAGGTAAAGTATCTCAGAATACATTGTCTCATTAACAATTTTGTTTGAGAAAAATCTCTTTCTTTGATTTGTTAATGTCTAACTTCATAATTTAAAAATCTGCTTTTATTTTTCTAGAGTTAAGCTGAAGTATGTGAAACTAAAGAGATATCTGAAGGAAATATGTGAATCAGGAAAGAAGGCTCGTACTCGAAACCAAGAATATTTAAAGCGATTTGAGCATGTCCAAGCTCATGTTGGACACTTTACTACAAATACAGAGAAGCTTCAGGAACTAAAGGTAACATCTTGTTTTTCACTATATTTCTCTTTATCTCTCTTTCTTTTGCTAAAATTGGAAGGAAGTAACGAGCACTAAGTTTCAGATCAGTGGTGGTCATTAATGTTCAGTTGTTCATCCATAAGAGAATTGCTCATTTTCTCTGTGATTTACCATGTGGCCAAATTTTGATCAGGGAACTTGAAATTGAATTTTCTTAGATTCTACTTTAGTTGAGGAATTAATGGAATATCTGTACTTTGTTATACTGCACAAATAATTAACTTTTAACAGACATGGGCACTAGTCACTACCTGGCACGTGGTATTTGGTGGCTTCATGACTGAATTTGAGCAGCATTAGGGTTCTCTCCAGAGACCGTTTCCTTCTTTAACGGGTTTTTTCCCTCGGCTCCTCTGTTCCCATCAGGCAGTGTGTTGGGAAACACTGAGGGTAGAACTGGCCCCACGGAATTCACCTTCATACTCCTCATCTGTGCGACCCAGAGCAACTGCTTTCTGCAGCCCTCTCTGATTATGGCATCTCGTTCCTTTAAGGTGCTGGGCAACCTTCTCCTCTACAGATTATGCCCAGTGAGGAGGGCTAGGCCTTTTTTCTCTAAGCAGTTGTGCTGGCCAAGGGTTGTTGCTCATGTTAACCCAACAAAATACTGGTTATAGAAGAAGTTGCCTTTAATTACTTTTTTTTTCCTCTAGCAATTTCCCCCACTGAGGCTTTATTTCAGGTACACAGGAAAATGAAAATACTATGCAGTGGTCTGAATGTTTGTGTCCTGAAATTCGTATCTTGAAATCCTAACCCTAACCAAATCCTAACCAAATGTGATGGTGTTCATACCAGGGGCCTTTGAGAGGGGCTTGCGTCATGAGGGTGGAGCTCTCATGGATGAGATTAGTGCCTTCTAAAACAGGCTCTGGAGCACTTCTACCAGGTAAGGATGCAGTGAGAAGGTACTGGCTCTGAATGAGGAAAGAGGCCCTCACCAGAAGGTGACCACACTGGTACCTTGATCTTGGACTTTCCAGCCTCCAGAATTGTGAGCAGTACATTTCTGATGTTTATAAGCCACCCAGTCAGGGATATTTTGTTATAGCAGCCTGAATGGACTAAGATAACTCACATATTCTGTACCCAGATACAGTAGTTGTAAATATTTTGGTATATTTGCTTTGTGTGTGTGTGTGTGTGTGTGTGTGTACATTTTTTCCTGAGCTGTTGAAAGTATGCTGTGGACACCATAACAGTTCTCCCCTAAATACTTAAGTGTGGATCTCCTAAGAACACAGTCTCCTACACAATCACACTACTATTATCACACCCAAGAAAATTAATAATGATTTCATAATACCACTTAATATCTATCTGATATTTAAATTTCCCCAGTTCCTCCCAAAATTTTCTTTATTTTTCCAGACCAGGAGCCAACTAGGGTTCACATTACATTTGCTATTTTGGTTTTTTGGTCTCTAAATCAAATTTAGTGTCCTACCACTCTTCCTTTTTTTTTTTTTTTTTTTCATGACACTGGCTTTTTGAAGAAGGCAATTTGGTTGCCTGTATAATGACTCACATTCAGAATTTGGTTATTTCTTTGAGGTATAATTTGGAAATTTTGGATTAGACCAGCACTGCCCAATAGAACTTTCTGTAGTGATAGAAATGTTCCCGATCTATACTGGTGCTAATTTAGTAGCCACTAGCCACACATGACTACTGAGCACTTAAAATGTGGCTGTGACACTAAGGACTGAACTTTTAATTTTGTTAATTTTAATTGGTTAAATTTAAATAATCACAGCTGAGGTTACATACATCCTACTGTATCCCATCAGGAGGCTTATGAGTCGTGATGTCAGGTGGTCTGACCTGAGTGAGGTTGAGTTTGATGCATTGCTTAAGATGGCAAGCTCTAGATCTCTCTTATAAGGACCTTTTCTTCCATTTGCAACTGAGCATATAATCTGTGGAGTGATAGTTTGACATCTTGGGAACATCTTGTTTCTAAATAGCCTTTTACTTAGTGGTTTTAGGATCTGTTAGTGATGCTTGAATCAGTGTGGTGGAGGTTGTGGAATGGGGATTTTCTAATTTAATCTTCCTCTTTATTAGCTTAAATTGTTCTGTAAAGAAGAGCTTTCTTTCTTTTCTCTCCTCTTTCTCTTTTTTTAAGTATCACCATAGACTTACAAATTTTTACTTAGTATATTATCAATTACTGTAGTTATTATTTTTGTTGTTTGTATTTCTCCAAATTTTGCTTGGGAGTGTCTCTTCAAATTGGCTTCTGTGTCCTTTTGGCCTGACCTCATTAATCCTGAGACTTCTTTGCTTTGGGGCACAACATGTTCCAGGTTTACTTTGTACACCGCTGCCTCAGACATGGAATTAGCCTCTTTTCCAAGGAGCTGTGGTTCCTTTTAGTGGGGAAGGGTATTTAGAAACCAAGATCTGGAAGTAGATGTGCTCAAACAATAGCACATTTTAGCTACAGCACTACAGTTTTTTTTTTCTTTCTTAGTTTTCAAGTAGAATACTTAACATTCAAAAAGTAATTATTATAAACATTGTAAATCTCTTTGCTGTTCAGAGATTTTACAGAGAAAGTAAAAGTGATGGACAAAGCAGGGAATTTTGCCTTCCCAATAGAAAAAAGGAAATAATAGAAGTTTTCCTTTTATTTTCACATTGATGCTTTTTTACTTAATTATTGATTTGATGATATAGCCAAATGTGAGAGGGAGGAATTTGAAAGGGAGAATCCATACTTTTATATTGAGAGCATTTTGAAATGGATAAGGAATGCCTTTAGAGAACAGTCTGTGATGGCACAGAAGAGCAGATCATGTAGCTACAGTTGGGAAAGATGGGAGCACCATTGGGAGTCACCCTGAGTCCAAAGCTGAATGCAGGCAGCAATCTTTGAAACTCCAGCCAGTGACACCACTTACCTCAGCAAGCTGTACAGTAAGCAGAGATTCAGAGTGGGGAATGTTTGCCGTGCTGTCTTCCCATTCCTTTCCTCCTCTTCATTTCATCTTGGTATCCAGTGGTAGCCTTAGGAAGGCTGGAGTCTGCCCCACTCAGGTAGCAGATCTTTACCTCCACTGACTGACCACATGTAAGTCTTAGGAGAAAGGTGTTCTGGGGAAGCATATTGCCCACACACCCCACAATGCTAGGGGTATTTCCCCTTGAATAGAATATAGTTGATGCAAATGGACTAATAATTGGTAGAGTTCCAGAAAGTGAAACGAAATGAGGCAGTATGTGAGAAGTGGGGATTTGGCCCAAGTTGTATTAAGTGAATTTCTCCCTTTTTGTAAGACTTTAAGACTATTTATTATATAATATTAAAATCTTTTTAAATGGGATAAAGGCAAACATATTTTATGAATTTTTTTATTTTAAACTGATTTTATGAATTATACTACTTTGGGGTCCTATGATAATTTTCAGGGCTTTTAAGGATGTTGATTTGTCATGTCATTTTGAAAACACGGTGTTGTGGCTATATTGCTACTTGTCAGATAAAGAGGCCAACTAAGCTCAGTTCAAGAATATAAATATTAGTAGTACTGTGAAGATTGTGTCCTTCTCTCCCCCTTCCTGCCTCTACTCCCCCTCCCTGCGTTGGTGCTTGTCGAAGAGCCCCAGTTGGGCCTTAAAGCAGGTGTTTTGGTGCCCTTTGTGCTTATCTCAGGTTGGGTTCTCCTGAAGTGGACCCTGAGACAAGGATTCAAATGTAAGTGGTTCATCTGGGAAGTGCATGGGATGTCAGGAGGCAAGTGGGGAGGTGAAACAGGGAAGGACAGGTAGCTGGAAAAGGGTATATATACACTAGTATATACATATCCAAATATATATATATATATATATATATATATTTGGATATATATATATATTTGGATATGTATATACTAGTGTATATATACATATATATGTTTATATATATATACAAATATATGTTTTATATATATACACAAATGTATGTTTTATATACATATATGTATATATGTGTGTACATATATAAATTGTGTGTGTGTGTGTGTGTGTATATATATATATATATATTTTTTTTTTTTTTTTTTTTTTTTAAACCAGCCTCCACAACTCCCCACAGGCCTGACCACCCTGACCCGAAGCGGATGGGCGACCCCCCAAAGGGTCTTTAAACCTCCGCGCCGGCAACGCCCTAGGTACCTGGACAGGGTGGGGGCGAGCGAGGTGGGGGACCAGGGGCCGCAAGCCGCCACCTCAACACTGACGCCTTAAGGGCCCCGCAAGGGCGCCAGCCCCAAAGCTGCCGTGCTGCTGTAGGCCCAACGGGCAACCGCCCAACAGGCCTCGCCGCCGCCACCACGGGACGCCATCATCCCACCTCCCCCAACAACCCCCATGGAAAAGGGTGTATTATCAAGCCAACTACCATAGTCAGCATCTGGAACTTAACTTACAGGGAAACCCTGGCAAATGGTTCTGAGCATTTGGAATATGCAGACATGGCTCCTGAGCATCACTGATTAAAGGCTGATGACAAAGAGATGGGGGGGGGGGGGAGGAGAAATTAACCACAGGCTCCTTAGGCACAGAGACAGGAATGTTGAGACTTAGGAGCACCCAAAAGGGTCCCAGGGACATGTGTGGAGCATGGCATCTGTTTCAGCCTTCCCCATTCAAGTGCCAGGCATGAGGCTGGTATGTCAGGGCATTCAGGGAGAGTCCCCATCTGATGATATCTCTCATCTGCCTGAAATCCTTGAGTGCTTGCTCAGCCTTTCAGGATAAAGCCCAGATGCTGGCGTCTGCCTGCATACCACCCTGCAGCTCAACCTTATGACCCTTAACACACACATGTCCTTTCTCATTTCTGTCTCACACAAATATACAGACATGTGCACATTTTTTCTTCCCTACTGCCTCCCTTCACCTCCTTCCTCTCTCCCCATCTCTGCCTCCCATCTCTGCTCACTCTCTGCCCACGCTCTGCTCTCCCCGCACCTGTCTCCTCCATTTCCCCCCATCTCTTATGCAATATTCCCTCCACTCCCATGTCTTCCCACTGTCCCTCTCCATCTTTTATCTTCCAATCATGTGCACATTCTTTCTCTTACACACTAATACACTCACTCACATGCATCCAAGTTTTAAACATGCTGACTGCTATATTTTCTTGAAAGCATCACATCATTTCCTATCTTCTTCAACTAGAAGCCCTCTCTCTCTCTATCCTGCCTTAGGTCTGGGCCGTAATTATCTCAGTAAGCACTTCCTTCATAGTGTTGTCATTGCTTACATGTCTGTTTTTCCACCTCATTGTGGGCTCCTCATCTTACTATTTCAGTGCTGTCAGTATCTGGGCCACAATGTGGCACATAATAAGCACTCAGTAAGCTTTGAGGAACACCTCCCTATTCTTTAAGCACTCAGTAAGCACTGGGACTTCTCCCTTGACTGAAAATTAATTCTGTATTTTTCAACTTGCTCTCTTCTGGACCATGAACAACTATGTGAGAGCTAATGTGGTATTGGTTCTATCCTGTGTTATACCTTCCCAGGAGCATTTCTGTTTAATAGCAGAGGCACTCTGAAGATACAATGTCACTATTTAAAGATGTGATTCTTGTTGGAAATTCAGTCATTAGGGTATATGTGCCTACGAGGGATAAAATTTGAAGAGAACAAATATTTGAGCCCTCATTCGATTCCTACTGAGCATTGTGACAGCCACTCTGGGCAGGGCAGGACCTTCAGGCTCCTGGAGGACAGTCTGTAGCTTTTCCCATTTTTTATCAACCAGAGTGTCTTACTTGTTAATATGTATTAGTTGAATATAAATAAGAGTTCCTGCATACCTTTTTGTAAAAAAACATCTAAAAAGGAAACCCATAGGGGCACCTGGATGGCTCAGTCAGTTAAGTGTCTGACTTTGGCTCAGGTCATGATCTCACAGTTCGTGAGTTCAAGCCCCACTCTGGGCTCTCTGCTGTCAGCACAGAGCCTGGAGCCTGCTTCGGATCCTCTGTCTCCCTCTCTCTCTGCCCCTTCCCCACTCTCTCTAAAAAATAAATAAACGCTTAAGAAATAATAAAAGGAAACCCATATCCTGGAAAAAATAGGAGAAGAGAAAAGACTGTGACTTGTAGTCCTGAGGGTGAACTCAAACAATTTATGTAACTCTCTGTACCCATTTTTTCAACTCTAACATGTGGAAGCTGGGCCAGCAGATCTTAAATGTCTGTTCAGTTCTGTAACCAAGAATTTTTATATAATCCTGGAGACCACTGAAAGAAGGAAGCCTGTTTAAAAAAACAAAAAGGTAGTGGTGGCACTTTCAGGCAAATGGTAATGTGACGAGGGGAATTTGAAGGAATGTAAGTGGGGATACAGAAGAAAAGAAGAAAAGAATGGAAAATGAGATGTGCTATTAACATGGAAACATATCCCAGAGACCTGAAAGATATCCCATGACCTCCACCTCCTTCAGATAACCCCAGATGATCGTCAGTTGAGCTGAGATGAAATTGTGCACAGCGGGGAAGTGAATAGAAAGTTCTCCTAAATTTAGGTGGGCAGCATCAAGCTCAGTGCTGGGAAGCAATACATTAGCAGATGGAACAAGTTAGTTACCTGATAGGTTGATTCAGTGCTCTTGAGTTCATTAAAATAGGTTTCCCTGGGGGATTTGTGGGAAGAGGGGACTGTCCTTAGAGGTGCTGTGGACTGGCAGATGCTACCGGGCCATGAGAACTTTGGCCCCTGAAACAGCAAATGTAAGAGGAATCTGGGCCACATGGCAAGAAGGGAACAGAGACCTGAATCAGCACCAGACAGAAAGGATGCAGTACAAATCCTGATGTATTGTGGAAATATAATGGGACCTTATCAAAGAAGAAGTGGGGCATAAAACATGGAAAGACTGATAGTTGGAAAAATAGGGCACATGCTCTGCTGTTTTATCATTTTTAGCTAGGGAATTTTTGGAAAGATTTGTCTATACAGTTTTCCAAACTGAAAAAACTTTTAAACATAGTACAACCCTTTATATGCAGATAGAATAGGAGGTGGGGTTGAAAATCCCTGCTCTCCAATGTTTAGGAGGTAAATTTGATGGATAGTAACCAAGTATCATATGTATGAATAAATGGCAAAGAGAACAAAATGTTTGTAGGTGCAAATCTGTGGTCCTAGGGGATGCAGAATTATAGTTTGCATCAATTTTCAATTTATCATAGCAACTTTTGATTTCAAGTACATTGTTCAGTTTTTATTTGTATCACTAATTTAGGAAAGTACCTACACTTCAGTGAATTTTTCAGGTCCATTGAGAGCAATGTAATTTGGACTCTTGAGACTTCTGTTACTATTCTTTATAAAGTCCTAATGCAGTTACAAGTTTTTTGCTGCAGCAGAATGAATTAAACAAAAGTCATGTTTCCATGAGAAAGTGCTCTGTCTTTAGAAGGTATGGCTCTGAAATGATCCCATAATGAGAAAAGTAGGTATAATGCCTGTTGCGTGTTTATAACTGATCTCAAAGAACATAAGAAAATATTTGCAGCCACAGGAACAGAGTTTTTATTTAACCAGCAATTATTTAATAAACCTCAATATTTATTTTGTTTATTTCATAATCCACTCCCATCCCTTTTTAAAGATACTTTCCCTTAGAATCTGTAAAGTATGCCTTTTGAAAGCTCTTGGAGTTGAAAAGTAACTATCTCTGAGTCCAAAGGAGTAGGTAGAACAGAGAGATGTAAATTGTATTGTCTTAATTGCTTTATTTTTAAATCTTTTCTTGGTTTATCTTTTTTACCGGCCTTATAAAACTTCCATTTAATTAGGTATTTCTTTAGATTATTACTGTCATCTATCATGTTAATAGCATTCTGATAGAGAAAAAAAATTCCCTGCTAAATTCTTATTAGAAATGGGGCAGCATGTAATATCTTTTAAGATATTTTGAGGGAAACAAGTGAGTTTTCATGATGGTTGTCTGTTTTTTTATATGTCAAAACAAAGCTCAGGCCAATTTCATGTTCAGACTAAGAACTAAGGAAACAGTTCTCTGATTATCTCATAGGTGTTTTTCTAATTGCAGTGCATCACGGCCTAATTTAGAAAATGTTCTGATACTTATCTGTGATGAACCACCATCCGTGAATTTCTTAAGGCTTTAATTACTAACATACTGAATCAAAGCCCTTTTTATGCCTTGCTTTTAAGAAAAAGTCATTTTATGATGGAATCACTTTCATCAATTATAGTGCGATAATGATGCAGGCATCTTCATGTAGTTATTAGTGCCAGAGCAAACTTCATTACTATGGTGCTGATCATTGATGTTTCCTGTATATTTTTATTCATAGAAAATGGAGTTTGTTTCAAGTTGATGAGCTAGCAAATAATATACTCTGTTCCTGTGATTAGTAGGACCATGATACTAATGTAGATATCTATAAAGATAAGAAGTCTGTAGGATTGATTTATTTTCCTTTAGGACAAAACTTTTCAGGGTAAACACTGTCTAATGTGCTGCTTTCATAATAAAGTAACTGGATTTTCCTGATAGCTTAATATGCTAAGGTTTTATTCCCTAAATTGATGGAAGACAGTAAGAAGCCATCAGGTCTTATTTAAAAACATACAGCATTTTATAGACCTCAGCTTTTGACATTTTATTTGTGAAATTTTCTATTCTAAGATAAGTTGAATTTCTTAGTAACATCAACTTTTACTTTCTACTTCACTGTTTTATACTCTAAAGACTAAAAAATATAGGCAGATGCTGGTTATAATAAGAGCCACCACAAAAACAAAACTTTGTTTCTGTTTAGACCGAATATGAGGCTCAAATTAAGAAGACACAGCTACTCTCAAAAGATAGACCTGGAATAAAAGGTGAACTGAAAGATGAAGACAGAGAAAAGGTAATAAATTAAAACAATAAACTTTCTGTTAACAGAGGATTTCTGGAGTGTTTCTCTTTTACTATATTGTTTTAAATAAAATCATCTTATTACAGAGATCTTTTTTATTAAACCTTAAGTATTATTTAAAGACTTATAGAGTATTGCTTTAATGTCTAATTCAATTAAATTTGCTAAAAAGCAGTCACAGCAGGTTTAAAAGAGATAGATTCCAAAGAAAACCTTAGTGTTGTTAGCAGGTGAAATTATGTTTCTCTAAATAATGCTTTGTCGCTGCTTTTTTTCTTCATTCCAGAAATGTTTTAAATAAAAGGTAAACAAAATATGGAATTTTGCTTCTTTTCTTTGTATATATAATTTTGTACATTTTAACCTTTTCACAGAGAAAGTGGAAAGAAAAGATTGCATATCTAAGCAACAGACAAAAAGACTGGCAAGGAATACTTAAATAAATTCTGCTATGTATCTGCCGTAATGCAGGCTTCTAATCCTGCAGCCTATCTCCATATAAATGATTCTGTTCAAGACCATAGATGTTTTCTTCACTAAAAGCAGTAAAGCTCTTTTAGATGAAATGTCTAAAAACATCTTGTAATAACTTGGAGCATGCTGGCAAGAGTAGTCACTTGTGACTATGTGTGAAACCCCCTCAGCCAGTCGATATTGTAATAAGCAAAAATGGTAGCATCACTCCATTATTCAGAAAAGCCAACAGCGTGCTTGTTCCTTAGGCTGCAGCATTCATTAAGAAAAGCTTACTGGGCTGAAAGCTGGAAACAGATGATAACGGGATATGATTTTCATATTTAATGCTTTCCTTGGAAGAGTATGTGTGCTACAGATTGATAGAAGAACCAACTGCTACTTTACTAAAAGACTTTCAGGTTTGCCCTATAGCTACCGATGGAATCATTCAGCCAAGAAATTAACTTTTTCTCCTTTTACCTGCTTTATATATCTGCTAAGCAGGCTGCCTGGCTGCCAGTAAATGTTATTATGCAGTTAACTGTTTGGTATTTAAGACTCTTATCAGAAAAGAAACAGAGGCCACACTATTTTGTTTTTATAGTAGGAGGAAGGTTTTAGTTTTCCTTTTTTCCATGCATTAGCAGGCATTAATCTGAGTTTATAGGAAGTTTTAGTTTTCCTTCCCAAAGATTAAAAAGTTAAAAAACCTAGAATTTAGAGCATTCTTTAAACTGTAAGATACAAAACACCAAGCCCCAGAAACCTTGACCTATATAAAAAGGCCTTTTAATGATAAATGATTTCTGTGCCATTAGATGTATGCCGAATGTGGTATGATGTGATAGACTTCTAAACCATTCAGGCAGTTTTTCTGTTTGACATTGGGTCATGAAATAATTGATGTGTTTTTAATCTATAAGCCGGTTTGTTCTTTCTATGCCATTCCTGATAAAGGCATTCTTAGTACAGCAGTGTCAATGGTACTTAAGTAAAATGGGAGACTTTTTTTTGTATTTGCACTAGTGATCCCTTACCTTACATACAATTACATAGTCTCCTTTTAAGTTATATTTAAAATTAGGGCAAGAGACATACAGCTGACAACCCCTTAAAGACGTTACATATAATAATTAGAAGACAGGTATTTTCCTGTGTACTATAAAGTGTCATCTTAAAAGCTTTGATTATTGACTGTATATAACAATCAATTAGGTAACATTTTGAGAAATTTCTTTCTTGCCTATATTCAATTTCTTATTGGTGTTCCATCAATTAAAAGGTAAATACATTTTAGTAAAATGATGAATTAATGAATCCTTATTATATGCTAATTCCAGAATAATTGCTTATCATATGAGTTACATTTTTTTTCCGGTGGAAATCCATACATGTCTTCTTTAGACAGTCATATGAATTAGTCTCTGTTCCCAGAGTTGTTGGTCTTCAGGTATTGGCCTGAAGCGCAATATGGTGTCACTGGTTGAAGTCAATAAATCGTTTTTAAGCATGTGATCTGTGTGAGAAGCCACAGTAGGAGATCCCCCTATGAATTCCACAGGGCTTGTGCTCAAGGTGCTTCCTACAAGGAGATGTCCTTTCTAAGGCACAAGATAGTATGTAATGAATGCCAGTTACATGTGGTGGGCATGTGCTGCATGAAGAAAGAAGGTATGCTTCTACCAAAATGAGTGGCCCAAGACTCAGTGGAGGAGGTGGTGTTTGAACTAGTGTGAAGGATGGGAAAGATATCAGTCAGTGGGGATGTGGTAGACATTCGAAGGCCAGGAGATGTCATGATTAAAGGAGTAGAAGCAGGAAAGCCCAGTGGGCAGTTGTGCAGCCTGGCTGAAGTCCAGTGTTCTTGTACGGAAGTGGTAGACAGTAAGGTTGGAAAGTTATATCATGGAACTTCTTAGTGCCACATTAAGAATTGAGATTTCCTCCTGGAATCGTGTGTGTGTGTGTGTGTGTGTGTGTGTGTGTGTGTGCGCGCGCGCACGCATGCGTGGGCATGTGTAATAGTGTGTGTGTATATGTGTTGGGGCAGGTAAAGGCAGGACTTGTGGATGGAGCAGTGACATCACAGCTGTGCAGCAGCAGGGAGATAAGGCTGGAGGTGCCATGGAGGACGAACTGGGGGAAGGAGTTGGTGGAACTGAAGAATCAGGGTTTGTTCAGACAGGAAGAATTAACTAAGAGCCTAACTTGAGGGTTGCCATTAAAGTGGAAAACACTGATGAGGGGGAGAGGACTTGTCAAATTAATGATAATTCTGAATTATAAGAAGCTATATTTTTTAAGTGATTGTATACCTTTCAACCATAGCAGTAACATGGATACTCTATCAAGAAAAGTCATCAAGCAGTGATTGTCCATTTTCTCAATGTAAAACTCTAGCTCAGTTTCATAATAAGGCATCCAGAGTTTTCATGCCTCCTCTGGCTACTTTTCAGAGTCCTGTGTTCTCTTAAGAGAATTAATAATTGGTCTACTTGTTCCCCAAGCTTATTTCCATGATTAGTTTACCTAGTAAACTTTTGGTTTTTGGTTAATAGATAGCAAAAAGACAAAGTTCAAGCCCCCATTCGGATCCTCACAAATTTTACTATAATTCAGTAATCCTTTCCCTCTATTATACATTGCATTTTTTTGTTGTTGGGGCAGGGTGTAAATTCTAATTCTGTTGGTCTTTTGGCATGTTCTAGTTACTTAGTTTTTTATATGAGCAGTGACTAGAGAACATACATAAAAAAACATCAAGGGGCACCTGGGTGGCTCAGTCAGTTAAGCGTCCAACTTCAGCTCAGGTCATGATCTCGCGGTCTATGAGTTTGAGCCCCACGTCGGGCTCTGTGCTGACAGCTCAGAGCCTGGAGCCTGTTTCAGATTCTGTGTCTCCCTCTTTCTCTCTCCTCCCCCTCTCATGCTCTGTCTCTCTCTCCCCAAAAATAAACGTTAAAAAAAAAATTAAAAAAAAAATCAAAGCGTATGTATTGTCATTTGTGAATGAGATATCAATTTTGGGATGGGGTTTGTGAAGTTTCTTTGAACTATTTTTGTGTGTGTTTGTGTGAGAGAGAGAAAATTTTTTTTTATATTTTAAAATTTACATCCAAATTAGTTAGCATATAGTGTAACAGTGATTTCAGGAGTAGATTCCTTAGTGCCCCTTACCCATTTAGCCCATCCCCCCTCCCATAACCCCTCCAGTAACCCTCAGTTTGTTCTCCATATTTATGAGTCTCTTCTGTTTTGTCCCCCTCCCTGTTTTTATTTTTGTTTCCCTTCCCTTATGTTCATCTGTTTTGTCTCTTAAAGTCCTCATATGAGTAAGGTCATATGATTTTTGTCTTTCTCTGACTGACTAATTTCACTTAGCATAATACCCTCCAGTTCCATCCATGTAGTTGCAAATGGCAAGATTTAATTCTTTTTGATTGGTGAGTAATACTCCATTGTATGAAAGAAATTGAAGAAGACACAAAAAAAAGGAAAAAGATTCCATGCTCCTGGATAGGAATAACAAATATTGTTAAAATGTTGAAACTACCCGAGGCAATCTTTGAACTATTATACTATGAAACTTGTTCTACTAAAAGCAGAAGTGAACTGGATCCTTCACAGCAAGAGTGTACCGTGCTAGGCCTGGCTGGAGATCTGTGGAGGACCAGGGAATTTTGTCACAGGGCTGAAGGCTAACTGGAGAGGTCCATTTCACTGTTGTAATACTTCCTGCAAGGGTCACATGGAGAATGGTTATGCGGGCTGTTACTTCTACTTCTCATGTTAACTGTAACAATGGGTAATGATCAGTGCACACTTATTCTGTGCCAGGTGCTACATGAAGCACTTTATGGTCATCAACTCATTTAATCATCTCAACAATCCTGGAAGTAGATGCTGTTGTTATCCTCATTTCATGGGAAGGCTCAGAGAGGTTAGTTAACTTCCCCAAGACTACACAGCGAGGCAGAGCCAAAACTCAAATCCAGACTCTTTGGCTTCAGTGTCCATGCAGTTAGCCATCTTGCTGCCCTGCCATCTGAGGTGGTGTGGGTGAAATGCTCTTCAAAAGTTGGGAAAAATTCCTGATCCAATAAAAACACCCTGGCCAACATCATGCAAAATATTCCAATTATCCATTTAGATGCTGCATTTGTGCCTAACCTTGGTCTCATTTGGTGCTATAATATTCCAGCTAAATCAGGTGAGCCAAGGAAAGCAGAGCATCTGTCTCTGAACTGCTCATGTTTACACTAAAAGGAGAATCCGGGGCGCCTGGGTGGCTTGGTCGGTTAAGTGTCCGACTTCGGCTCAGGTCATGATCTCGTGGTCCGTGAGTTCAAGCCCCATGTCGGGCTCTGTGCTGACAGCTCAGAGCCTGGAGCCTGTTTCGGATTCTGTGTCTCTCTCTCTCTCTCTCTCTCTGCCCCTCCCCTGTTCATGCTCTGTCTCTCTCTGTCTCAAAAATAAATAAACGCTAAAAAAAAAAATTTTTTTAAAGGAGAATCCATTTGAGTTGGCTTGGTAGGGCAGAAGAAATACCTTAAAGCTCTGCTGAAGAAGAACTTCCAGTTGAGAAGACATGTGCACTTTGTGTACAGTGGCTTCACCTGTGGGTTGGAGCTGTGTCAGGAGAGGTGGTGAAACTGTGGTGGGGAGCAGCCCTGTTGCAGGGGAGGCACCAAACAGGGAAGACAGCCCAGTATTACATGATGGGAAGAGTTCCGTTTCCAGAGGACAGACCGTGGCTCCTGGGATCTGAGCAGTATTCACAAGACCAAGGCAGCCACTGTAGGGCCTGGGCTCATCTCCAAGGGCTGAAGTGACCGGCATTGTGGAGGAGACAAGTGATTGAAATAACATGATGGCAAGGGTAAAGGGTAAGACTCTCCTGAAATACCCATAAAGAGAAAATGACTCAGGTTGGAATCTTCTGGAAGCAGATCCTAAGACAAGGATTGGAGTGTAAGTGGTTTATTTGGGAGGTGGTCCCAGGAAGCACAGAGGAGAGAGGAAGGTGACACAACCAGTAGTGTGTGATTGAATGATTGAATGGGTTACTACTGTGAGCAGCCAGAGCTCAGTCCTATTGGGGAACCTTGGAAGACTGTGTAGCGCATGCCTTAGTGTCTTCACACATGGGCGTAGAAAAGGGAGTGGGGATATATTCTTCAGTTCCTATCTGTCATTGACTGAATGTTGTGGCTGGCTCTACTCCTGGCTGCTGCAGAGCAGTGAGGGAAGCTCCCAGGCCAGAAGGACACTGTGGGCATGTACTGGGATGGTGAGGTTCCCATAGATATGGGTCTGGCCCTGTCATACCGGCTACTGGAGAGAGCAGTGCAGGGCAAGAGTAAAGTGGTTGGGTTATTACTTAAAGTTATCTATATAGGCCCCAATTTCTTACCCTTACTGGCCCACAGTACCTCATTCACCAGCAGTCTCCTTGATCCACTGCTCAATTCTGAAGAGTGCAAGCATCTCCCTAAAGTGGGGCTCTGAGCGGTTGCCCAGGTTTCTAATACTGGGACATTGTACCTTGCTTGGGATAGTGATACACCCTCGCAGAGTTGTGACTTTATTTGACCTAGAGCAATGACAAAGTCAGAAGGTGTTCAGCTGGGCCTCTTTTATCTAAATAGCTTTTTCACTTGTATGTGTTTCTATTCACAAGACATTTAAAAATTAAACTGAATTACACAAAGTTTTTCAAGTCCTGGCGCTAATACTAGATTTGCAGGCCTTTTTTTTCAGGAGACGCTAGAAAATGCTCTTCTCTCCATGCTCATTAGACCATGAGCTCCTGCACGGTAGGGTCTAGGCCCATCCACTGCTCCACCTGGTGAGTGGTAGCAGCCCACCAGCCTGCAGTGAGGAAGAGGAGGGAGCCATTCTTCTTGAGCGAGGGGTGTGCCCCATTCCACTGGAGTCTGAGGCCGGATGAAGTTTGAACTCTCCACATCCTGCTTCCTTTTGAGGGTACCTCCCAAGTGGGTAGTGTGGCTCAGAATGACAGCTAACATTTGCATTGGTCTTACTCTGTGTCAGGTACGGTTCTAAGGACTTTATAGAATACAGTACACACACACACATGTCTACACACACTCGTTACAACAACTTTCCGAAGTAAGATTTATTTTTATGCCCATTTTACAAATTAGGAGATGGAGGCCCAAAGAAATTAAGTAACTTGTCTCCAGATCACCTAGCTGGTCAGTGGCAGAGCCTTAATTAATAAATACATCAACTTTGCTTCTCAGTCATTGCAAGAAAGGTTTCACTTAGGAGAATGGTGGGAAGAAGTCTCTCTGGAAGAGACTTAACCTCTTTCTCACAGTCAAGAATGAAAATAACCATATTTTTAAATTTTCCTTTTGTGAAGACATTTGGCTACACAACTATCACTCCTTTGCTGTCTCTGTGGTGGAATTATGTGACAAGTGTGTTATGTGTCAAAGACTCTTACAGGTGAGAAAATTGCATTCATATATATATAGGTACACATCTTGTAGTAGAGTGATAGGGAAGAGAGAAAAAGTCAAGGAGAAGGGGAAACGGAAACAAGCCGATTTGGCAAGAGGAAGACAAAATTTGTGGAAAACACTGTTTCTTTTCTCCCTTTGATGGTACAAGGGATTATGGAAGCCTCCACAGGAGAACAAATTTTGATTTCCATTTTTTATAAGATTTTCCAAACTTCATATACTTATATTCTATGAAATAATGTATTAGAAAAAAAAAAAGTCTTTTTCATGTAGTCTGAAAAAAATGTATTCATGCCTAGAACTTTTTTGGAAAGGAATCTGGCAATAACTATCACAATTATATATGCAGTTGACCCTTGAACAATGTACGGGTACACTTATTCACAGATGTTGAACTTTATGTACAGTTTGTACATGTATTTTCCTTATGATTTTCTTTTCTCTGGCTTGCTTTATTGTAAGAATGCAGTATATAACACATATAATATTAAAAGTATGTGTTAATCGACCATTTGTGTTGTGGATAAGGCTTCCAGTCAACAGGAGACTATTAGTAGTTAAGGTATATACAGATTTTTGACTGTTCAGGGGGTTGGATGTACACGTATGCTTTGTGCCAGCAATCCAGCTATCCTCAAGAAATAGAAACTCTAATTAGTTTAATAACATTAATACACTAGGGGCGCCTGGGTAGCTCAATCGGTTGAGCAATCAACTTCGGCTCAGGTCATGATCTTGTGGTTCGTGGGTTCGAACCCTGGGTCGGGCTCTGTGCTGACAGCTCGGAGCCTGGAGCCAGCTTCGGATCCTGTGTTTCCCTCTCTCTCTGCCCCTCTCTCACTCGTGCTTTGTTTCTCTCTCTCTCTCTCTCTCTCAAAAATAAATAAACATTTAAAAAATTTTAAAATAATGTTAATACAGTAAAAAAACCCAAAAAGTTTGAGGAAGGGATGAGCAGTGGTTAATCCATTTTAGGAAGAAAGAGCCTGCCTGTGTATGGGATCGCTCTTTTAATTGTAGTATGTTAGTTGCTTCTATCCTCACCTCTCTCAAAATTAGAAACTGGAGTTGGCATTCTGTCTTTCTAATGTAGTCCTGCACATTTCTTTTTTAACAGGAAGCTCTAAGAGACACAGTTATATCCCGAGCCACCCTGTATAGGAACCACAGAGCATGTACAGAGCATACTAAAGTGTATTATAAAAGAAAAGGCTATTGTCTTGATATTCTCAGACACTTGTTAAGCTTCTTTTTTTGCATGCTGTGGCTTTCTATTGTTTTGATCAAGGTTAATTGCATAAACCTAGGGGTATTGGGGAAAATGTTGGTGCTGGGGTGTGTGTGTTTATTTTTTGAAAATCACCAATTGGTACAATTTAGGAATGCTGAATTTATGTTGAAGTTTTTATCTGCTCTTCTCCTACTCTTCCCATTTACCCTATATAGACTTGGTTTTATTTATCAGGTACAGGTTCCACTTAGTGTCCTATTTTAATAGGTCTGATTTTATACTGGTTGAATTTAGTAGGAAATTGGATGTAGACTTCCAATTTATTATTAGAGACTTTTATGTTTGTTTTTCAAAAAAGCTGTGGTTCAATGATACAATTTGAGCTTCATTGATTCCATTTTGAGTGTTGTAGCATAAGAGATGGGCATTGGAGTCCTCGTGTGTGGGTTTGAATCTGTGACCAAGAGCAAATTGTTCAACCTTGCTAAGTCCCATAAGGATGAGTACAATAATAATGGTTGTTTTGAGAATTAAAAAAAGGTAATGAATATAAATCTGTTTGACACCTGGTAAGTGCTTGGCAAATGTTCACTGATCCTGCCACCACTCTCACCACTGTCCCCATCATCTCCGTCTTTGGTCTCCGTGAGAGTAGCCATTCTTTGGTCCAGCTTTTTGCCACTTATCTAGAGAGTGGTGACACGAGCTCTGGGGATGGAGAGGCTACCTATGAGTTAAAGAAATGGGACGTAAAGCCACCGGGTGGTAACAGCTTGTAGTTGATTTATGTTATAGGGATTTGCCCAACAAAGTTACTTCTAGAAGATACCTTTGAAGCCTAAACTTAACGGATCCATTTTAAAATTAATATGGTTCTAGTGACTATTGGATTTAATGGCCAGAGATATCTCTTTGTGGCCTTAGTTGTGAATTGATTGTGTCTATAATCTATCACAGTGGCAAAATGAAAGAAGTGTTAAGAATTACTTTGGCATGATGTCTTAGCCAGCTCAGGTGGCCATAACAAAATACTGTAGACTGGGGGCTTAAACAATGGAAATTTATTTTCTCACAATTCTGGAAGCTGGAAGTCCAAGATCAGGCCTCTCTCTTTGGGTTGCAGACAGCTGTCCCTTCTCTCTGTCCTCATATGGCCTCTTCTCTCTCTGTGTGTGTGTGTGTGTGTGTGTGTGTGTGTATAGAGAGAGATCTCTGGTATCTCCTCCTCTTATCAGGACACCAGTCATATTGGATTAGGGCCCCACCCTTACAAACTCATTTAACCTGAGTCATCCCATTAAAGACCCTGTCTCCCAGTAGTCATACTGGGAATTAGGGCTTCCAACATAAGAATTTGGGGAAGGGGGACACAATTCAGTTTATAACACATGATGAAGTAAAATAATTCCTTTAGGATTGTTATATGTAAATTTTTATTAAGGGATTGTTTTTGAAATCTCAATGTGACTTAAGGACTTGCTTACACAGAAACTAGAAATAATCATTGAACTGTGTGAAAGCTGAAAATTTGGTCTGATAGTTCCATTTCTAGTCTGCATTCATCTTGATATTTCTCAGTTCCCTCACCTGTGAAAGAAATAATAATATAGTAAGAAAAAAATTAAGATTTTCTGAGCATTTTTTAAAGAATGTGAAGTATAACATGTATTTTTCAAAGTACAGTAATGATTAAGATCTACCTGCTTTGACAGCTGTAGTTAGTAATTTTTTTTAATTTTTAAATGTTTATTAAGAGAGAAAGAGAGACAGAGTGTGAGCAGGGGAGGGACAGAGAGAGAGGGAGACACAGAATCTGAAGCAGGTTTCAGGCTCTTAGCACAGAGAGTGATACAGGGCTTGAACTCATGAACTATGAGATCATGACCTGAGCCAAAGTCAGATGCTTAACTGACTGAGCCACCCAGGTGCCCCTGTAGTTAGTAATTATTAACTAAGTCATCATTATAATAATTGTAAACTAGGTCTCTCTTCTTTCCCCCCAGTAAAGATGTAGTCCTGGTTTTAAAAGTTACCTTCTGGGGGCCCTGGGTGTCTCAGTCCATTAAGCGTCTGACTTTGGCTCAGGTCATGATCTCACCATTTGTGGGTTCTAGCCCCGTGTTGGGTTCAGTGCTGACAGCTCAGAGCTCAGAGCCTGGAGCCTGCTTCGAATTCTGTCTGTCTCTCTCTGCCCCTCCCCCACTCATGCTCTGTCTCTCTCTCTCTCTCAAAAATAAACATTATTTTTAGTCATATCCATTTCCTTTGCAATCACTTTCCCCAGCTCCTAAAATGTTTAAAGAAACTACAGATAGAGAATTGTGTCAGGAAAAGGAAGAACTGAACCAAAATCCTGGATTAGAGATTTACCTCAAGCACTGAGCTACAGAAAGTAATAGGAAGGCGTAGAAACATTGATAATTATTTCAGATCCTTAAATACTGATACATGCACCTTCTTTTGGCAATAATGTCTGTCTCAAACTGTTCAATTCCTAATATTATTCCTGTGTCAACAAGAATGTGAAACACAACATTCTCTCTTCAGCTTTCCTGGCTCAGAAACTGCTTGAGACACATAACAATGTCAGAATTTTAAGATTAAAGACCACCCTATTTCCTGTTGCTAAGCAAACAAAATGCAGTCTGTTTTAAAAAAGAAAAGAGGCAACTAGGGGTGCCTGGGTGGCTCGGTCCCTTAAGCGTCCGACTTCGGCTCAGGTCATGATCTCATGGTCCGTGAGTTCGAGCCCCGCGTCAGGCTCTGTGCTGACAGCTCAGAGCCTGGAGCCTGTTTCAGATTCTGTGTCTCCCTCTCTCTTTGCCCCTCCCCTGTTCATGCTCTGTCTCTCTCTGTCTCAAAAATAAATAAATGTTAAAAAAAAATTAAAAAAAAAAAAAGAAAAGAGGCACCTGTCTCACAACCCATCTCAGCAAACAGGAAAGCTGCCAACCTGTAGAAGCCCAGCTTGTATTTTACTGGAGCCACTATTTTACTTTGCAAATGTTGAGCCAGTTGAGATGTAGCATTGCCTTACAGCAAGCAGCAGTTCAATTGTACAGGCCTATTGTACATTTTTTGTTGTTATAAAAGTTTAAGTAATTGCTGGTAGGAATGTAAAATGGTGCAGCAGATAAGTGGTTGCCTAGGGCTGGGGGCTGGTCAGGGAGGATGGGGAGTGATTACTAAAGGGCACTGGGTTTCTTTTTGGGGTAATGAGATGTCCTAAAATTGATATAGTGATGGTTGCACAACTGTGATTATACTGAAGCCTCTGAATTGTATACTTTAAAAGGATGAATTTTATGGTATGTGAGTTATATCTCAATAAAATGGTTTTTGTTAAGTTTGTGAAATTGGAAAAAGGACAAGATGAGCAGAACAATGTTCATTTTCCTGGCATAATCCTATATAAACACATTTTGGTTAATTTCTTTCTCTTCTGTTGATTTATCTTTACATAGGTGTAAGCATATTAAATATATAATTTGGGTTTTATTTTTCTTTTGCCATATCTAAACATTTCCCTTGTTATGGCATAGTCTTCATTTGCCTCATTTTTGTGACTTGCCCTATTTTATGTGGTTTACTTCTAACCTTTCATGATTGTAAGTAATGCTGCAAATGAACTTGTTTGTCCCATAGCTTTTTATTTTCCTGTAAGGCTTATTTCCTTAAGGTGTTTCCTTGTAAAATGAAAGAATCAAAGACAATAAAAATGTCTAGGACTCTTGATGCTGGATTCTTTCCTATTTGCTTTCAGAGGATTCTGCCTGTTTATTTCACTACCAACAATACAGGAGCATCTATTTCACCTAACCTTCATCACTACTGGAGATTCTGAAAATTGTTACTGTTATTTTTTTATTGAAATATACTTGACTTATAATAGTGTATAAATTTAAGGTGTATAACAGGTTAATTTGTTACATATATATTTTAATATGATTGCCATTTTGTGATAATTAGCACCTTTATCGCATTACATAATTACCATTTCTTTTCAGTGGTTAGGATAATTGAGTTCTAGTCTCTTAGCAAGTTTGATGATTGTAATACAATATTGTTGCCTATATTCATTGTACTGGGCATTAGATCTCTAGGACTTACTATTCAATGCACGTTTATACTGTTAAGCCTATCCCCAGCACCCTGCTTCCCAGGGGTTATCTTTTTTTTTTTTTAATTTACATCCAAATTAGCTAGCATATAGTGCAACAATGATTTCAGGAGTAAATTTCTTAGTGCCCCTTACCCATTTAGCTCATCCCCCCCCCCCACAACCCCTCTAGTGACCCTCAGATTGTTCTCCATATTTAAGAGTCTCATGTTTTATCCCCCTCCCTGTTTTTATATTATTTTTGTTTCCCTTCCCTTATGTTCATCTGTTTTGTCTCTTAAAGTCCTCATATAAGTGAAGTTATATGATTTTTGTCTTTCTCTGACTGACTAATTTCACTTAGCATAATACCCTCCAGTTCCATCAACGTAGTTGCAAATGGCAAGATTTCATTCTTTTTGATTGCTGAGTATTACTCCATTGTATATATATACCACATCTTCTTTGTCCATTCATCCATCTATAGACATTCGGGCTCTTTCCATACTTTGGCTATTGTCGATAGTGCTGCTATAAACATGGGGGTGCATGTGTCCCTTTGAAACAGCACACCTGTATCCCATGGATAAATGCCTAGAATTGCAAATTGCTGGGTCGTTAGGGTACTTCTATTATTAGCTTTTTGGGGAACCTCCATACTGTTTTCCAGTGTGGCTGCACCAGCTTGCTTTCCCATCAACAATGCAAAAGAGATCCTATTTCTCTGCATCCTCACCAACATCTGTTGTTGCCTGAGTTGTTAATGTTAGCCATTCGACAGGTGCAAGGTAGTATCTCATTGTGGTTTTGATTTGTATTTCCCTGATGATGAGTGACGTTGAGCATTTTTTCATGTGTTGATTGGCCATCTGGATGTCTTCTTTGGAGAAGTGTCTATTCATGTGTTTTGCCCATTTCTTCACTGGATTATTTGTTTTTTGGGTGTTGAGTTTCAGAAGTTCTTTGTAGATTTTAGATACTAACCCTTTATCTGATGTGTCATTTTCAAATATCTTCTCCCATTCTGTCGATTGTCTTTTAGTTTTGCTGATTGTTTCCTTTGCTGTGCAGAAGCTTTTTGTTTTGATGAGGTCCCAGTAGTTCATTTTTGCTTTTGTTTCCCTTGCCTCTGGAGACAGGTTGAGTAAGAAGTTGCTGCGGCCAAGATCAAAGAGGTTTTTGCCTTCTTTCTCCTCGAGGATTTTGATGGCTTTCTGTCTTACATTGAGGGGTCCAGGTTTATTTATTTATTTTTTTGATTTAACTTTATTTTTTTATTTTTTAAAATTTACATCCAAATTAGTATATAGTGAAGCAATGATTTCAGTAGATTCCTTAATGCCCCTGACCCATTTAGCCGATCTCCCCTCCCACAACCCCTCCAGCAAAGTTTGTTCTCCATATTTATGAGTCTCTTTTGTTTTGTCCCCCTCCCTGTTTTTATATTATTTTTGTTTTCCTTCCCTTATGTTCATCTGTTTTGTCTCTTAAAGTCTTCATATGAGTGAAGTCATATGATTTTTGTCTTTCTCTAATAGCATAATACCCTCCAGTTCCATCCATGTAGTTGCAAATGGCAAGATTTCATTCTTTTTAATTGCTGAGTAATACTCCATTGTGTGTGTGTGTGTGTGTGTGTGTGTGTGTGTGTGTGTGTGTGTATATATATATATATACACTACACCACATCTTCATTATCCATTCATCCATGGATGGACATTTGGGCTCTTTCCATACTTTGGCTATTGTCAATAGGCTGCTATAAACATGGGGGTTGCATGTGTCCCTTCGAAACAGCACACCTGTATCCCTTGGATAAATGCCTAGTAGTAAAATTGCTGGGTCACAGGGTAGTTCTATTTTTAGTTTTTTGAGAAACCTCCATACTGTTTTCCAGAGTGGCTGCACCAGTTTGCATTCCCACCAACAATGCAAAAGTGATCCTCTTTTCTCCGCATTCTCGCCAACATCTGTTGCTGCCTGAGTTGTTAATGTTAGCCATTCTGACAGGTGTAAGGTGGTCTCTTGTGGTTTTGATTTGTATTTCCCTGATGATGAGTGACGTTGAGCATTTTTTCATGTGTCCGTTGCCCATCTGGATGTCTTCTTTGGAGAAGTGTCTATTCATGTCTTTTGCCCATTTCTTCACTGGATTGTTTTTTTGGGTGTTGAGTTTCAGAAGTTCTTTGTAGATTTTAGATACTAACCCTTTATCTGATATGTCATTTGCAAATATCTTCTCCCATTCTGTCGGTTGCCTTTTAGTTTTGCTGATTGTTTCCTTCGCTCTGCAGAAGCTTTTTATTTTGATGAGGTCCCAGTAGTTCATTTTTGCTTTTGTTTCCCTTGCCTCTGGAGACGTGTTGAGTAAGAAATTGCTGCGGACAAGATCAAAGAGGTTTTTGCCTGCTTTCTCCTCGAAGATTTTGATGGCTTCCTGTCTTACATTGAGGTCTTTCACCCATTTTGAGTTTATTTTTTGTGTCTGGTGTAAGAAAGTGGTCCAGGTTCATTCTTCTGCATGTCGCTGTCCAGTTTTCCCAGCACTACTTGCTGAAGAGACTGTCTTTATTCCATTGGCTCTTCTTTCCTGCTTTGTCAAAGATCAGTTGGCCATACGTTTGTGGGTCCATTTCTGGGTTCTTTATTCTGTTCCATTGATGTGAGTGTCTGTTCTTGTGCCAGTACCACACTGTCTTGATGATTACAGCTTTGTAGTATATCTTGAAGTCTGGGATTGTGATGCCTCCTGCTTTGGTTTTCTTTTTCAAGATCAGTTTGGCTATTCAAGGTCTTTTCTGGTTCCATACAAATTTTAGGATTATTTGGGTTTAGGTGTGGGGAAGATGGTGGCATAGGAGGATGCTGGGTTCACCGCGTCCTCCTGATCACTTAGATTCCACCCACATCTGCCTAAAAAACCCAGAAAACCACCAGAAGACTAGCAGAATGGACTCTCTGGAGCCAAGCATAGACGAGAGGCCCACAGAAGAGGGTAGGAAGGGTGGAGAGGCGGTGCGCACTAAACAGACTGGCAGGAGTGAGCCGGGGCGGTGGAGGGGCAGCCCACCTGGCAGGGCAGAGCCCCTGAGTCTGGCTTGCAAAAGCAGAGGGGCCAGATGGAGTATGTTCTGACAGCCAGTGGGACTTAACATCTGGAATGTTGTAAGTCAACAGCTCTGCTCAGAGAGTGGGAGGGCTAGAGGACAATGGGAGGGATAGTTGTTGAGCCCCAGAGGACAGAGCTCAGCTTGGTGAGGAATAAAGGCGCTGGCCAGCGCCATGTCCCTCACCCATCCTCCAGCCAAAATCCCAAAGGGAACCAGTTTCTGTCACGGAACTTGCTTGCACCACGCAAACACCCAATGCTGTGCTTCTGTGGATCCATCCCTCCGACGGGTCTGCCTCCCAGTGCCATAGGGCCCCTCCCGAAGCAGACTACCGAAGGCAAAGCTAGCTGAGTCTGCCCCTCCTGCCCCTGTGCACCTTGCGGATCCACCCCAGCTAATATGCCAGATCCCATCAAAGCAGCACCACAAGTGTGGCAGTGTCAAAGTAGCCCAGACAGGGGCCACACCACTCCACAGTGAGTCCTGCCCTTGGGAGAGGGGAAGATAAGGTACACACCAGTCTGACTGTGGCCCCGCCCACCAATGCAAGTTACTCCAGATAGCACAGAGGAAGAGCCCTGCAGTTCCGCGCCACTCCAAGGACTATCCAAAATGACAAAATGGAAGTATTCTCCTCAAAAGAAACTCCAGGAAGGAACAAGAGCTAACGAAATGATCAAAAACGATTTAAGCAATATAACAGAACATGAATTTAAAATAATAGTGATAAAATTAATCTCTGGGCTTGAAAAAAGTATAGAGGACAGCAGAGAATATTACTACAGAGATCAAGGGACTAAGAAACAGGAGGAGCTAAAAAATGCTATAAATGAGCTGAAAAATAAAATGCAGGCGACCACAACTCGGATTGAAGAGGCAGAGAAGAGAATAAGTGAATTAGAAAATAAAATTATGGAAAAAGAGGAAGCTGAGAGAGAGATAAAAAAAATCCAGGAGTATGAGGGGAGAATTAGAGACCTAAATGATGCGATGAAACGTAATAATATATGCATAATTGGTATTCCAGAAGAGGAAGAGAGAGAGGTGCTGAAGGTGTACTTGAAGAAATCATAGCTGAGAACTTCCCTGATCTGGGGAAGGAAAAAGGCATTGAAATCCAAGAGGCACAGAGAACTCCCTTCAGACATAACTTGAATCGATCTTCTGCACGACATATCATAGTGAAACCGGCAAAATACAAGGATAAAGAGAAAATTCTGAAAGCAGCTAGGGATAAACATACTCTAACATATAAAGGAAGACCGATAAGACTCGTGACAGATCTATCTACTGAAACTTGGCAGGCCAGAAAGGAATGGCAGGAAATCTTCAATGTGATGGATAGGAAAAATACGCAGCCGAGAATCCTTTCTCCAGCAAGTCTGTCATTTAGAATAGAAGGAGAGAGAAAGGTCTTCCCAAACAAACAAAAACTGAAGGAATTCATCACCACTACACCAGCCCTACAAGAGATCCTAAGGGGGATCCTGTGAGACAAAGTACCAGAGACATCACTACAAGCATGAAACCTACAGACATCACAATGACTCTAAACCCATATCTTTCTATAATGACACTGAATGTAAATGGACTAAATGCACCAACCGAAAGACATAGGGTATCAGAATGGGTAAAAAAACAAGACTCATCTATTTGCTGTCTACAAGAGACTTACTTTAGACCTGAGGACACCTTCAGATGGAAAGTGAGGGGATGGAGAACTATCTATCATTCTACTGGAAGTCAAAAGAAAGCTGAAGTAGCCATATTTATATCAGACAAACTAGATTTTAAACTAAAGGCTGTAACAAGAGATGAAGAAAGGAATTATATAATAATTACAGGGTCTATCCATCAGGAAGAGCTAACAATTATAAATGTTTATGCACCAAATATGAGAACCCTCAAATATAGAAAACAATCATAAACATAAGCAACCTTATTGATAAGAATGTGTTAATTGCAGGGGACTTTAATACGCCACTTACAACAATGGATAGATCATCTAGACACAGGATCAATAAAGAAACAAGGGCCCTAAATGATACATGGGATCACATGGACTTGACAGATATATTTAGAACTCTGCATCCCAAAGCAACAGAATATACTTTCTTCTTGAGTGCACATGGAACACTCTCCAAGATAGATCACATACTGGGTCACAAAACAGCCCTTCATAAGTATACAAGAATTGAGATCATACCATACATACTTTCAGACCACAATGGTATGAAGCTTGAAATCAACCACAGGAAAAAGTCTGGAAACCTCCAAAATGGAGGTTAAAGAACACCCTACTAAAGAATGAATGGGTCAACCAGGCAATTAGAGAAGAAATTAAAAAATATATGGAAACAAAAGAAAATGAAACTACAACAATCCAAATGCTTTGGGAGGCAGCGAAGGCAGTTCTGAGAGGAAAATACATTGCAATCTAGGCCTATCTCAAGAAACAAGAAAAATCTTGTTTTTTTTAGACAAACAAAATTTTGAATTTAGAAACAAAATCTAACAGCACACCTAAAGGAACTAGAAGCAGAACAGCAGAGACACCCCAAACCCATCAGAAGGAGAGAAATAATAAAGACCAGAGCAGAAATAAACAATATAGAATCTAAAAAACTCAATGAAACCAAGAGTTGGTTTTTTGAAAAAAATAGACAAAATTGATACCTCTAGCCAGGCTTCTCAAAAAGAAAAGGGAGATGACCCAAATAGATAAAATCATGAATGAAAATGGAATTATTACAACCAATCCCTCAGAAATACAAGCAATTATCAAGAAATACTATGAAAAATTATATGCCAACCAACTGGACAACCTGGAAGAAATGGACAGATTCCTAAGCACCCACACACTTCCAAAACTCAAACAGGAAGAAATAGAAAGCTTGAACAGATCCATAACCAGCGAAGAAATTGAATCAGTTATCAAAAATCTCCCAACAAATAAGAGTCTAGGACCAGATGGCTTCCCTGGGGAATTCTACCAGACACTTAAAGCAGAGATAATACCTATCCTTCTCAAGCTATTCCAAAAAATAGAAAGGGAAGAAAAACTTCCAGACTCATTCTATGAAGCCAAAATTACTTTGATTACTAAACCAGAGACCGAGTAAAAAAAGAGAACTACAGGCCAATATCCCTGATGAATATGGATGCAAAAAATCTCAATAAGATATTAGCAAATCGAATTCAACAGCATATAAAGAGAATTATTCACCATGATCAAGTGGGATTCATTCCTGGTATGCAGGGCTGGTTCAATATTCGCAAATCAATCAACGTGATACATCACATTAATAAAAGAAAAGATAAGAACCATATGATTCTGTCAATCGATGCAGAAAAAGCTTTTGACAAAAAAAACGCATCCTTCATAAAAACCCTCAACAAAGTCCGGATAGAAGGAACACTTAAACATCATAAAAGCCATTTATGAAAAGCCCACAGCTAATATCATCCATCCTCAATGGGGAAAAACTGAGAGCTTTCTTCCTGATATCAGGAACATGACAGGGATGTCAACTCTCACCACTGTTGTTTAACATATTTTGGAAGTTCTAGCATCAGCAATCAGACAACAAAAGGAAATCAAAGGCATCAAAATTGGCGAAGATGAAGTCAAGCTTTCAGTTTTTGCAGATGACATATTATACATGGAAAACCCGATAGACTCCACCAAAAGTCTGCTAGAACTGATACATGAATTGAGCAAAGTCGCAGGATACAAAATCAACGTACAGAAATCAGTTGCATTCTTATACACTAATAATGAAGCAACAGAAAGACAAATAAAGAAACTGATCCCATTCACAATTGCACCAAGAAGCATAAATACCTAGGAATAAACCTAACCAAAGATGTAAAAGATCTGTATGCTGAAAAGTATAGAAACCTTATGAAGGAAATTGAAGAAGACATAAAGAAATGGGAAAACATTCCGTGCTCATGGATTGGAAGAATAAATATTGTTAAAATGTCAATACTACCCAAAGCTATCTACACATTCAATGCAATCCCAATCAAAATTGCACCAGCATTCTTCTCAAAGCTAGAACAAGCAATCCTAAAATTCATATGGAACCACATAAGGCCCCAAATAGCCAAAGTAATTTTGAAGAAGACCAAAGCAGGAGGCATCACAATCCCAGACTTTAGCCTCTACTACAAAGCTGTAATCATCAAGACAGCATGGTATTGGCACAAAAACAGACACATAAACCAATGGAACAGAATAGAAACCCCAGAATTAGATGCACAAAAGTATGGCCAACTAATCTTTGACAAAGCAGGAGAATATCCAATGGAAAAAAAGACAGCCTCTTTAACAAATGGTGCTGGGAGAACTGGACAGCAACATGCAGAAGGATGAAACTACACCACTTTCTTACACCATTCACAAAAATAAACTCAAAATGGATAAAGGACCTGAATGTGAGACAGGAAACCATCAAAACCCTAGAGGAGAAAGCAGGAACAAACCTCTCTGACCTCAGCCACAGCATTATCTTACTTGACACTTCCTCAAAGGCAAGGGAATTAAAAGCAAACATGAACTGTTGAGACCTCAAGAAGATAAAAAGCTTCTGCACAGCAAAGGAAACAATCAACAAGACTAAAAGGCAACCAACGGAATGGGAAAAGATATTTGCAAATGACATATCGGACAAGGGGCTAGTATCCAAAATCAATAAGGAGCTCACCAAACTCCACACCCGAAAAACAAATGATCCAGTGAAGACATGGGCAGAAGACATGAATAGACACTTCTCTAAAGAAGACATCCAGATGGCCAACAGGCACATGAAAAGATGCTCAACGTCACTCCTCCTCAGGGAAATACAAATCAAAACCACACTCAGATATCTCCTCATGCAAGTCAGAGTGGCTAAAATGAACAAATCAGGAGACTATAGATGCTGGAGAGGATGTGGAGAAACGGGAACCCTCTTGCACTGTTGGTGGGAATGCAAACTGGTGCAGCCGCTCTGGAAAACAATGTGGAGTTTCCTCAAAAAATTAAAAATAGAGCTACCCTATGACCCAGCAATAGCACTGCTAGGAATTTACCTAAAGGATACAGGAGTACTGATGCATAGGGGCACTTGCACCCCAATGTTTATAGCAGCACTCTCAACAATAGCCAAATTATGGAAAGAGCCTAAATTTCCATCAAATGATGAATGGATAAAGAAATTGTGGTTTCTATACACAATGGAATACTACGTAGCAATGAGAAAGAATGAAATATGGCCTTTTGTAGCAACGTGGATGGAACTGGAGAGTGTCATGCTAAGTGAAATAAGTCATACAGAGAAAGACAGATACCATATGTTTTCACTCTTATGTGGATCCTGAGAAACTTAACAGAAGTCCATGGGGGAGGGGAAGAAAAAAAAAAAAAAAGAGGTTAGAGAGGGAGAGAGCCAAAGCATAAGAGACTGTTAAAAACTGAGAACAAACTGAGGGTTGATGGGGGGTGGGAGGGAGGGGAGGGTGGGTGATGGGTATTGAGGAGGGCACTTTTTGGGATGAGCACTGGGTGTTGTATGGAAACCAATTTGACAATAAATTTCATATTAAACAAAAACAAATTTTAGGATTATTTGTTCTAGCTCTGTGAAGAATACTGGTGTTATTTTTATAGGGATCGCATTGAATACATAGATTGCTTTGGGTAGTATTGACATTTTAACAATATTTGTTCCTCCTATCTAGGAGCGTGGAATCTTTTTCCATTTCTTTGTGTCTTCTTCAATTTGTTTCATCAGCCTTCTATAGTTTTCAGCATATAGATTTTTCACCTCTTTGGTTAGATTCATTCCTAGGTATTTTATGGTTTTTGTGCAATTGTAAATGGGGTCGATTCCTTGATTTGTCTTTCTGTTGCTTCATTGTTGGTGTATAGGAATGCAACCGATTCTGTGCATTGATTTTATATCCTGCAACTTTGCTGAATTCATGAATCAGTTCTAGCAGTTTTTTGGTGGTGTCATTTGGGTTTTCCATATACAGTATCATGTCATCTGTGAAGAGTGAAAGTCTGACCTCCTCCTGGCCGATTTGGATGCCTTTCATTTCTTTGTGTTGTCTGATTGCTGAGGCTAACGCTTCCAATACTATGTTGAATAACAGTGGCGAGAGTGGACATCCCTGTCTTGTTCCTGACCTTAGGGGGAAAGCTCTCAGTTTTTCCCCATTGAGGATGATATTAGAGTTGGATTGTTCATATATGGCTTTTATGATCTCGAGGTATGATCCTTCCATCCCTACTTTCTTGAGGGTTTTTCTCAAGAAAGGATGCTGTATTTTGTCAAATGCTTTCTCTGCATCATATTGAGAGGATCATATGGTTCTTGTCCTTTCTTTTATTGATGTGATGAATCACGTTAATTGTTTTGCAGATATTGAACCAGCCCTGCATCCCAGGTGTAAATCCCACTTGGTTGTGGTGAGTAATTTTTTTAATGTTTTGTTGGAGCCAGTTGGCTAATATCTTGTTGAGGACTTTTGCATCCATGTTCATCAGGGAAAGTGGTCTATAGTTCTCCTTTTCAGTGGAGTCTCTGTCTGGTTTTGGAATCAGGGTAATGCTGGTTTCATAGAAAGAGTTTGGAAGTTTTCCTTCCTTTTCTATTTTTTGGAACAGTTTCAAGAGAATACGTGTTAAATCTTCCTTAAATGTTTGGTAGAAATCCCCTGGAAAGCCATCTGGCCCTGGACTCTTGTTTTTTGGCAGATTTTTTATTACTAATTTGATTTCCTTACTGGTTATGGGTCTGTTCAAATTTTCTATTTCTTCCTGTTTCAGTTTTGGTAGTGTCTGTTTCTAGGAATTTGTCCATTTCTTCCAGATTGCCCATTTTATTGGCATATAATTGCTCATAATATTCTCTTATTATTGTTTTTATTTCTGTTGTGTTGGTTGTGATCTCTCCTCTTTCATTCTTGATTTCATTTAGGTCCTTTCCTTTATCTTTTTGATCAGACTGGCTAGTGGTTTATCAACTTTGTTAATTCTTTCAAAGAACCAGCTTCTGGTTTAATTGATCTCTTCTGGGTTTTTTTTGTTTTGATAGCATTAATTTCTGCTCTAATCTTTATTATTTCCTGTCTTCTTCTGGTTTTAGGTTTTATTTGCTGTTCTTTTTTCCACTTCCTTAAGGTGTAAGGTTAGGTTTTGTATCTGAGATCTTTCTTCCTTCTTTAGGAAGGCCTGGATTGCTATCTACTTTCCTCTTATGACCACTTTTGCTGCATCCTAGAAGTTTAGGGTTGTGGTGTTATCATTTTCATTGGCTTCCATATACTTTGTAGTTTCCTCTTTAACTGCTTGGTTAGCCCATTCATTCTTTAGTAGGATGTTCTTCAGTCTCCAAGTATTTGTTACCTTTCCAAATTTTTTTCTTGTGGTTGATTTCCAGTTTCATAGCATTGTGGTCTGAAAATATGCACGGTATGATCTCAATCTTTTTGTACTTACTTAGGGCTAATTTGTGTCCCAGTATATGGTCTATTCTGGAGAAAGTTCCATGTGCACCAGAGAAGAATGTATATTCCACTGCTTTAGGATGAAATGTTCTGAATATATCTGTTAAGTCCATCTGGTCCACTGTGTCATTCAAAGCCATTTTTTCCTTGTTGATTTTTTTATTAGATGATCTTTCCATTGTTGTGAGTGGGGTGTTGAAGTCTACTATTATGGTATTACTATCAATGAGTTTCTTTGTGTGTTTAATTGATTTATATATTTGTGTGCTCACACATTTGGCACATAAATGTTTACAATTGTTAAGTCTTCTTGGTGGATAGACCCCTTGATTATGATATAATGTCCTTCTGCATCTCTTGATACAGTCTTTATTTTAAAGTCTAGATTTTCTGATATAAGTATGGCTACTCTGGCTTTCTTTTGTTGACCATTAGCATGATAGATGGTTCTCCATACCCTTATTTTCAATCTGAAGGTGTCTTTAGGTCTAAAGTGGGTCTCTTGTAAACAGCATATAGATGGATCTTGTTTTCTTATCCATTGTTACCCTATGTCTTTTGATTGGAGCATTGAGTCCATTGACATTTAGAGTGAGTACTGATACTCACTCTAGATGATATGAATTTATTGCCATTATGATGCTTATAGAGTTGGAGTTTCTGGTGGTGTTCTTTGGTCCTTTCTAATCTTTGTTGCTTTTGGTATTTATTTATTTATATAAATAAATACCTCCCTCTGAGGGGAGAAAAGATGAAAAAGTATATATACATATACACGTGTATATATACATATACTTTTTTATCTTTTCTCCCCTCAGAGAGTCCCCCTTAAAATTTCTTGCAGGGCTGGTCTAGTGATCGCAAACTCCTTTAATTTTTGTTTGTCTGGGAAACTTTTTATCTCTCCTTCTGTTTTGAATGTCAGCCTTGCTGGATAAAGAATTCTTGGCTGCATATTTTTCTGATTCAACACACTGACTATATCCTTCCACTTCTTTCTGGCCTGCCAAGTTTCTGTGGATAGGTCTGCTGCAAACCTGGTCTGTCTTCTCTTGTAAGTTAGGGACTTTTTTTCTCTTGCTACTTTCATGATTCTCTCCTTGCCTGAGTATTTTGTGAATTTGACTGTGATATGCCTTGTGATGGTTGGTTTTTGTTGAATCTAATGGGGGTCCTCTGTGCTTCCTGGATTTTGATGTCTGTGTCTTTCCCCAGGTTAGGAAAGTTTTCTGCTATGATTTCTTCACATAATCCTTCTACCCCTATTTCTCTCTCTTCCTCTTCTTGGACCCATTTGATTCTGATGTTGTTCCTTTTTAATGAGTCACTGATTTCTCTAATTCTTAAATCGTGCTCTTTTGCCTTAATCTCCCTCTTTTTTTTCTGCTTCATTATTCTCTATAAGTTTGTCCTCTATATCGTTGATTCTCTGTTCTGCCTTATCCATCCTTGCCACCACTGCATCCATCCATGTTTGCAGCTCAGTTATAGCATTTTTAATTTCATTCTGGCTCTTTTGTACCTCTTTTATCTCTGCAGAAAGGGATTCTAATCTGTTTTTGACTCCAGCTAGTATTCTTATTATGGTGATTCCAAATTCTGGTTCAGACATCTTGCTTATATCTGTGTTGGTTAAATCCCTGGCCATCGTTTCTTTGTGCTCTTTCTTTTGGGGTGAATTCCTTTTTTTTTTTTTTTATCATTTTGAAGGGAGAAAGGAATTAATGAGGTAGAAAAATTAAAATGAAAAAAATATTAAAATTAAAAATTAAACACACACACACACACACACACACACACACACACACACACACAAATCAAATAAATGATGCTAGATCCTAGATGTGTTTTGGTCTGGGTGTTGAAAGGGGTTTGACAGATTAGGGAAAAAAATCAGGGGGAGTAAAAAAAAGGAAATCGTTCGAGAATTTGGAAACATGAATACACTGAAGTAGACTAAAATGAGATGATGGGAATATAACAGAAATTGACAAAATATACACAAAAGTAAAGAATATAGTAGAAAAATTAAAGAAAAATATTTTTAATAAAAATTAAAAATAAAAATGAATTTTTTTCTTTTTCTGTATTCAAGAAAATGAAAAGAAACAAAAAAGAAAAAAGATTAAAAAAAGGAAATCGTTTGAAAATTTGAAAAAGTGAATACACTGAAGTAGACTAAAATAAAATGATGGAAGTAAAATAGAATTTGGAAATTTTTCCACAAAAGTAAAAAATACAGTAATAAAAATTAAAGAAAAAATTTTTAATAAAAATGAATTTTTTCTCTTTCTGTATTCAAGAAAAAGAAAAGAAGTATAAAAGAGAAAAAAAAGAAAGAAAATTGAATAGATGGACCTGCTAACAGATTGAAGTAGGAGTGAAATTACTTCACTTTCCCCTAGAAGTCAGACTATGTAGCGCTTTATAGTCCATAAACTAAGCAGGCGATGAGACTTGTGTTCTTGAACAGTGAAGTTGGCCCAGTTGGACAGGGCTCAGTATAACGACTCTGCTCTTCACTAGATGGCGCTGCTACCCTAGTGGGGTGGAGTGTTGTAGCGCTCCTAGGTGTGTATGCACATGCGCGGGAGCGGTGAAAATGGCGCCACCCAGCTACCCAGTCTCTAGTTTTGGAACTCTGTCCTCCCAGATTAGCAATCGCACACCTGTCCTCTGTCTTCAGCTTTTGTCCACTCCCTGCGTTTTCACTCTCCATGACCAGACCCCAGGCAGTATCTGTCTCCTGAGTTTTGTCTCCAATGTGGCTGTTTTTCCCAGCCCCTTACTTCTGAAGGACTGTGGCTTTGACCCGTTCTGCCCCTCTGCAGGAGGGTCTCACTGCACAATGGTCGAGTGAGCAATGGCCGAATGTTGGCTGTGCCCAGGAATGCTTGCTAGACCCCGCTGCTGCCGGTGCCTTGAGACTGCGGCCAGGTACCAGCCTGCCCCAGAAAAAGTTTGCGAGATAGTGTAGCAGTAGCTTTTCAGGGATTGTGGAAAATCACGACACACATCTGGCACCAGGCCAGACCCTAATGACCTTGACCCAGCACCAGCAAATGTGGCCACCTTCTGGAGTCTGCTGGGACCAGGTAGCTTCAACATTCTCTACCAAATGTCCTTCTAGCAGTGAAACCGCTTTTCCCTGTGTGGCCTGAGAACCTCCTGGACCCCACTCTTTTCTTGGGGATTCACCCTTCCCAGCAGAGCACTGCCAGGTATCAAGATGCAGAGTTGCAGACTGCACTCCCCTTGTTTACAGTCTTATTGGAATTTAAACCCTCTCCTTTCTCCTTTCTCCCTTTTTAGTTTAGTCCCTGCAGCTGTTTCCAATTTTCCACTTTCTCTCCAGCTGCTTTTGGGGAGGGGTGCTTTACCCATATTCTCCCTCCACCAGTCTCCATCCTCTCTTTGCTTGCAAAAGCACCTCCCTTCCTGCTCCTCGCTTCCCAAGTTCAGCTCTCTGTGCCACGTACCTGCTGAATTCTGTGGTTCAGGTTGTGCAGATTGTTGTGTTAATCCTCCAGTGAGTTTTCTAGGTGTGTAGGATGGTTTAGTGTTGGTTTGGCTGTATTTCTTGGACGTGAGACACACAAAAAACTTCCATGCTGTTCCACCATCTTGGCTTCTCCTCCCCAAGGGGTTATCTTTTTAAGTAAACTTTTTATTCTAGAATAATTTTAGATTTGCAGAAAAGTCGCAGAAACAATATAGCTTCCTTGGATCCCTCACCCATTTCCCACAATGGTCCACATTACAATGCCACATTTATCAGATGTAAAAAACTAACTTAGGTATATTGCTGTTAACTAAACTCCAGACTTTGTATTTCATCAGATTTTCCCTCAATGTCCTTTTTCTGTTCCAGGACCCAATCCAGGATTGGGTGTTATAATTTTAATTTCTAAAATTTAATGTAATAGGTATAAAGTAATATTATGTTGTTGTCGCTCTTGTTTTTTAATTTTTTTGTTTTTTTAAGAAGGCAAATTTTTAAACAAATATTTCTAATTATTCTGCTTCATAGTGGGAGGATTGGGGGTTAATTTCCATCCCAATAAATTTGCTTTATCAGAGTAGTATTCCTGTTACTGAAAACTGTAAACATACTTCTGTGGTTTTCCTTGGCGAAAAATGCATAACCTGGACATAATCATGAGGAAACATTAGTCAAACACACATTGGGAGACAGTCTGCAAAGTAGATAGCTTATGTTCTTTAAAAATGTCAAGGTCAGGAATGACAAAGACTGAGGAGTTGTTCCAGGTTAAAATAGGCTCAAAGAGAGATGGCTCTAGATTGGATCCTGAAACTGGGAAAAAGGTAGCTATATAAAGGATATTATTTGGCCAAGTAACAAAGTTTGAATGAGGACTGTGGAATAGAAAATAGCATTTTATCAATGTTGAATTTCCTGATTTTAATCATTGAACTCTCTCTACTGATGAAAGAGAATGTCCCTGTGCTCAGGAAATATACACTGAAATGTTTGGGGGAGAGGGACCAGATATCTCCATTTACCCTCAAATGGTTCAGGAAAAAATTGTGTGTGTGTGTGTGTGTGTGTGTGTGTGTGTGTAAACATACACATATATGTAGAGAGAGAATGATAAAACAAATGGGGCAAAATGTAAATAATTGATTATTCTAGACAAAAGATATTAGGGGAGTTTTTCTTATGATTCCTGAAACTTTTCTGTAAGGTTGAAATCATACCAAAAACTTAACTCTCGTCCCCCACAAATGAACAACTAGAGATAGTGCAGAAAAAACTTCCTATTGGGTCTCAACAGCTCCTCAAATGCAAGTTGTCTCTTTTGGTCCTATAGGCAAACAAATGCACCAGTCTGTAGATTCTAATTTTATGCATAATTACAGGCCACCTTTCCATAACTTCTGATTTATTATAGGCCACTAAAATGTAATGTTCTGGGTGCCTGGGTGGCTCAGTCAGTTAAGTGTCCAACTCTTGATCTCTGCTCAGGGCATGATCTCATAGTTGGTAAGATTGACCCCTGAGTCAGGCTATGTGCTGACTGCATGGACCCTGCTTGGGATTTTCTCTCTCCTGCTCCTCCTCCACTCATATTCTATTTCACTGTCTCTCTTTCTCTCTCAAAATAAATGAATAAACATTTTTAAAATATTAAAAAAATTAAAATAAATGTGATGTTCTCATTGATTACTATATTGGTAAGTAGTATATTAGTAGAGTTTGTTGAGGACCCACAGTTCCATATTCTAAAAAGTGTTGAATGCTTGGCAAAAATGGCAGTTTATAACCATTTGCTGTCATAGAGATTTGGAATCTCTCCTACTTTTATGAAGTATTCTTCATTAACAGCACTGTTTTGAATTGTTGTTGCTGTTTTTCACTTACTGTGGTTTTAGAAGCATTTACTGTAAGTTAAATCATTACATGCTAATTTTGTTGATTGTGCAGGTTACTATATTGCTGTTTCTCTCCATTTCTTAGCTCTTGGGGTTCTTTGTTCAGTGGGAATGGACTTGGAGTTTTTGGCCTCTTAGTAAGTTAGAGGACTTTGAGAATTACTGGTAGAAAGGAGTAATCCAGGGTACTTCCTTTGGCCTTCCCCAGGTGGCTTTCTTCTCTCTAAGACATGCCTACTCCTTTGCTTTATGTTTTGGCCTTTAACAGACAACCAAAGAGGCAGGTGTGTATTCCCTGTGCTGGGTTAGTAATTACTCTGGTATTGGTTCATTAACATTCTCTAAATGGGTCTTGAAAGTGAAAAATCAAAGACCTCCCAAACCCATAAGTCTGATCATTGATTTGCCTCAATTTTGTACTAGCTGACCTCAGCATATGGCCAGCTTTAACTTCTACACAGGAGCCCATCCCTTGAAGCCATATATTTAAAGAACTTTTTTTTTTTTTTGACAATAGGACAAGTGAAAGTAGTTGTTAGATTAGGATAATGGTAATAGGTGATTTTGCCTATTTTAAATTTGTCTTTGTTCTTATATTAGCTTTTCAATTACAAAAGGAATAGAGAGACAAAAGGAATAGAAGTCACAAATAATATTTATATCAGGTGAATCAGAATGTTGATTACTATAATTTTGCTATTTAAACCTTATGGTGCAATGGAATATTCTTAATAATGACATAATGGCCTCTTTGGATGGCAAAATGGCAATATCCTATAAGTCAAGTGTTGATCCAGCAATTTCAGTTATAAGAAGCTGTCTTGTACTTGCATATGTACAGAGAGACATACGCTCAAGGATCATCATTGCAGCATGGTTTGGAATGGTAGATGGTGGGAAACAAACCAAGGTCCATCAAAATAAGATGGGTTAAATAAATTATTGTACATTTATAGAATAGGATAATATTCAGCTACTGAAATTACTTTGTAGTCTGCTTTCTGACCCAACATATAAGAAGCTTGGAAGTCACCACACTGTCCTAACAAGTAAAAAGCTGAACAAACCAAAGAATCAACAACTCTTAGATCTCTCAGAGAAGTGGGGTTACAGAACAATCTGCTGCCTCTAAAATTGGAGAGACCAACAGGGAATACAGAGAATCACAGCTTGTTAGAGCAGAGCTGAAACCACTACAATAACTGGTGCCAGGATAGAGAAATCCAAGCTGTAATTGACAAATTGCTGGAGGCTCAGCATGGACAGGTCTGAGAGATAACTCCAGAGAGACCTAGTCATAGCCCCCCCGATCCCACCTTTTGTGTTTTAATTCCAGGGAGCTTTACCAGTTCCACACAGTGAATATCAGAGAAAAATCCCCCTATAATTCAGGCATGGGCAGGGAAAAAGTAATCATTTTGAAATATAGGAAAGAATTCTGTTCTTAAAAAGATCTGCCCTCAGGAGAAACTGACCAGAGCCTAACTGACCTGAGAGAAGAGAAATACCAACCCAGAAGGCATAGCCTTCAATGTGGAGGAAGGGAAATAACCAATTCCAGCCCCTTCTAGCCTTGAATCAAAAACTACTCTTTAAAAATGTCTTTAAACAAGTCAGTTGACTGTAGATGCATGAATATTTCTGGGCTCTCAATTCTGTTCCAATGATCTGTATGTTTATCCTTATGCCAATGAGGTCTACAATTACCCTAGTTTTGTAGTAAGTTTTAAAAGTGGGTAATATTAGGTCTCCAAGTTTGCTTTTTTGGAAAATTGCTTTGGTTATTCTGGGTTCTTTGGATTTCCATATGAATTTTCATGTCATCTTGCCAATTTCTGCAAGGATGCTAGCCAAGATTTTGATAGAGATTGCATTGGATATGTAGATCAATTTGGGAGTAAGATTTGGTCCTCTTTTTTTTTTTTAACGTTTATTTATTATTTAGAGACAGGGAGAGACAGAGCGTGAGCAGGGAGGGGCAGAGAGGCAGACACAGAATCCAAAGCAGTCTCCAGGCTCGGAGCCATCAGACAGAGCTGGACGCAGGGCTTGAACTCACAAACCGCAAGATCATGACCTGAGCCAAAGTCGGACACCTAACCGACTGAGCCATGAGCCACCCAGGCACCCCAGATTTGATCATCTTAATATCAAGTCTTATGTTCCTTGAATACAGAATGTCTTTCCATTTATTTGGGCCTTCTTTAACTTCTTTCATCAATGTTTTGTAGTTTTCAGTATACGAGTCTTGTGCTTCTTTGTTAAATTTATTCTTCTGTGTTTTTATGCTATTATAAATAGAATTGTTTTCTGATTTCAGTTTCAGATTGTTTATTGCTAATGAATAGAAATACATTATTTCTATTTGTATATTGATCTTGTATCCTACAACCTTGCTGAACTTATTACCTCTAATCTTTTCTTGCGATTCCTTAAGTTTTTCTTTTCTTTTCATTTTTTAATTTGAGGAGGGGAGGGGCAGAGGGAGAGCTAGAGAGAGAATCTTTCTTAAGCAGGTTCCACGCTCAGTATGGAGCCCAGTGCAGCACTTTATCCCACAACCCTAGGGTCATGACTTGAGCCAAAACCAAGAGTTGGACACTCAACCGACTGAGCCACCCAGGCACCCCATTAGGTTTTTCTTTATATGAGATCATGTCATCTGCCAATAGAGATAGTTTTACTTCTTTCTTTGAAATCTAGATGTCTTTCATTTTTTCTTTTTTTCTTACCATACAGTCCTGGCTAAAATCTGCATGCTGTGTTACATAGAAGTGGTAAGAACAGATATTCTTGTGTTAATCTTGATCTTAGGAAGAAAGCTTTCAGTCTTTCACCATTGACTATGTTGTTGGGTGTTTTTCAGAGATGCACTTCATCAGGTTGAGGGAGTTCCCTTTTATTCCAGGTTTGGTGCTTTTTATCATGAACATGTGATGGATTTTGTCAAATGATTTTCCTGTGTCTATGGAGATAATCTTTTGGGAGTTTTCCCCCCCTTTATTCTATTACATTACTTGATCTTCATACTTTGAACTAACTTTGTATTCTTGGCATAAATCCTACTTAGTCATGATGTATAATTCCTTATATTTGTTTCTGAATTCAGTTCTCTAGTATTGTGTTAGAAGTTTTTCCATCTATATTCAAAGAAATATTGGCCTGTAGTTTTCCTTTTTTGAGATATCTTTGTCTGGTTTTGGTATTAGGGACTGACTTTATAGAGTGTGTCAAGAAGTTTTTCTTCCTTGCCTATTTTTGGAAGAGTTTATGAAGGATTGGTGTTAACTCTTTAAACCTATGGTAGAATTAACCAGTGAAGAGTTGTGATCCTGACTTTTCTTTGGGGTAAGTTTTTTTACTACAATTCAGTTTCTTAACTAGTTACAAGTCTATTCAGATTTTCTATTTCTTCTGGAGTCAGTTTTAATAGTGTGTGTCTTTCTAAGAATTTGTCCAATTCATCTAGGTTGGCTAATTTGTTGGCATACAATTATTCATAGTATTCCCTTATAATCTTTTTTATATCTATAGGGTTAGTAACAAAGTACTTATTTTCATTTCTGATTTTGATAACTTAAGTTTTTTTTTTCTTAGTCTAGCTAGACATATGTCAATTTGTTGATCTTTTCAAAGAATCAGCCTTTGGTTTTGTTGATTGTCACTGCTGCTTTTCTCTTCTCTAATTCATTTAGTTCTGCTCTGATCTTTATTATTTCCTTCCTTCTGCTTGCTTTGGATTTAATTGGCTCTTCTTTTTTTAATTTCTTAACATGGAAGGTTAGGCTATTGATTTGAGTTCTTTCTTCTTTTTTAATATAGGCTTTTATAGCTATGAATATTAATATAGGCTTTTGTAGGTATGAATTTGCCTCTACAACTGCTTGTTGTAGGCTTTAGTATGTTGTGTTTTGCTTTTCATTTATCTCTGACTATTTTCTAATTTGCCTTGTAATTTCTTCCTTGACCCATTAGTTATTTAGAGAGGGTTTTGCAATTTCTACATATTTGTGAATTTACCAAATGTCCTTATTTTATTGAGTTCTAATTTCATTCCATTGTCATTAGAGAACATACTTTCTAACCCTTTAAATGTATTGAAACTTGATTTATTGCCAAAAATACGGGTCTATCTCACAGAATGTTCCATGTGCACTTGAGAATATGGATTCTGCTGTTGGTAGGTAGAGTCTTCTATGTATGTCTGTTAGGTCTAGTTGGTTTACAGTTGTTCAAGTCTTCTATTTCCTTAATGACCTTCTATTTAGCTTTATATATTGTGCAATGTGGAGTCTTATTGAATGTGGAGTAATAACAACTATTATTATTGAATTGTCCTTTCAATTCTTTCAGTTTTTGCTTCATGTATTTTAGGAATTTTTTGACATATATATGTATTTTTTCTAATTGTTATATCTTTTTCACAAATTGACCATTTTAACATTATAAAATGTCCTTTGTCTCTAGTATCAATTTTGTATCTTAAAGTCTATTTCATGTGATATTAGTATAGCCACTTCAGCTTTCTTTTGATTACTGTCTGTATATTTTTTTTCATGAGGTTCTGTTCATATATCATTTACTCTCCTGTTCCTTTAACCTGTTTGTGGCTTTGAATCTAAAATGAGTCACTTTAGATAGCGTATAGTTGGATCATGGCTTTTAAAAAATCTTTTCTGCCAATCTCTGACTTTAATGGTAGTGTTTAATCCATTTAAACTTAATGTGGTTACTAAAAAGGTAGGATTCTATTCTGCCATTTTGTACTTTCTTTTCCATATATCTTTTTATGTCCTTTTATCCTCCATACTGCCTTCTTTTGCTTTAAATATGTATTTCTTAGTGTGCCATTTTGATTCCCTATCATTTCTGTCGCTGTGGGTTTCCTGGTGTTATAATTAATAGCTTATAAGTATCTAGTCAGACTAATACCAACTTAATTTTAATAGCATGCCAAAACTTTGTTGCTATACAGTTCTATTCCTTTCCTGTTCCTTTGTGTTGTAATTATAGTACGAGCTATGTCTTTATATCTCATATGCTGCTCATCAACATATATTTGTAATCATTGCTTGATGCAATTGTGTTTTAAATCATATAGGAGAAAAAAAGTTACAAAAATATATTTATGCTATCTTTTATGTTTACCAACGTAGTTACCCTTATTAGTGCTATTTATTTCACTCTTTTCCCTTTTTAAAAAAAAATTTTAAGTTTATTTCTGAGAGAGAGAGAGACAGAGCATGAGTGAGGGAGGGGAAGAGAATGAGGGAGAATCTGAAGCAGGCTCCAGGCTCCGAGCTGTCAGCACAGAGCCTGATATGGGGCTCAAACTCACAGACTGTGAGATCATGACCTGAGCTGAAATCGGACACTTAACCGACTGAGCTACCCAGGTGCCCACTTTTTTCCCTTTTCAAAATTGAAGTATAGTTGACACACAATGTTACATTAGTTTCACTACACAACATAGTGATTCAACAACTGTATACATTGTACAATGCTCATAACAACTATAACTACCATCTGACACCATACAATGCTATTACAATAGCATTGACTGTGTTCCCTATGCTGTACTTTTCATTCCCATAACTTATCCATTCTATAACGGGAAGCCTGTACCTCTGACTCCCCTTCATCTTTTTGCCCATCCCTCCACCCTCCTTCCTCTGGCAACCATCAGTTTGTTGTGTTTTTTTGTTTGTTTGTTTGTTTTCAGTGTTGATTTTTGAGAGAGACAGAGAGTGAGCAGGAGAGGGGCAGAGAAGAGAGGGAGACTCAGAACCCAAAGCAAGCTTCAGGCTCTGAGCTGTTAGCACAGAGCCTCACTTGGGGCTCAAACTCACGAACTGTGAGATCATGACCTGAGATGAAGTCAGGTGCTTAATCGACTGAGCCACCCATGAGCCCCCCATCAGTTTGTTTTCTGTATTTATGGGTATGTTTATGCTTTTTTTTTAGAGAGAGAGAGAAAGCAAGTGGGGAGGAGGGGCAGACAGAGGAAGAGAGAATCTTAAGCTCTGCGCTGCCAAAATCAAGAGTTGGACACTTAACTGATGGAGCCACCCAGGTTCCCTGTTTCTGCTTTTTTTTTTTTAAACAAAAATTTGCTTGTTTGTTCATTTGTTTTTTATATTCCACATATAAGTGAAATCATATGGTATTTGTCTTTCTCTGTCTGACTTATTTCACTTAGCATAGTGTCCTCTAGGTCTATCAGTGTTGTTGTAAATGGCAAGATCTTATTTGTGTATGTGTGTGTGTGGCCAGGTAATATTCCTGTGTGTGTGTGTGTGTGTGTGTGTGTGTGTGTGTGTTACTTTAGTAATCACTACATCTTCTTCATCCATTTATCTATTGATAGATACTTAGGTTGCTTCTATATCTTGGACATTGTAAATAATACTACAGTAAACATAGGGGTGCATGTATCTTTTTGAATTAGTATTTTCGTTTTCTTTGGGTAAATGCCAAGTAGTGGAATTACTGGACCATACAGTATTTCTATTTTTAATTTTTTGAGGAACTTATATACTGTTTTCCGCAGTGGCTATACCAATTCACATTCCCACCAATAGTGCACTAAAGGGTTCCTTTTCTCCACATCCTTGCCAACACTTGTTATTTCTTGCCTTTTTGATTCTAGACATTCTGACAGGTGTGAGGTAATATCTCATTGTGGTTTTGATTTGCATTTCCCTGATGATGAGTGATGTTGAGCATCTTCTCATGTGTCTGTTGGCTGTCTGTCTGCTTTGGAAAAATGTCTATTCAGGTCATCTGCCCATTTTCTTTTTTTTTTTTTTTTTTTTTTTTTTTTTTTTTAATATATGAAATTTACTGTCAAATTGGTTTCCATACAACACCCAGTGCTCATCCCAAAAGGTGCCCTCCTCAATACCCATCACCCACCCTGCCCTCCCTCCCACCCTGCCCTCCCTCCCACCCCCCATCAACCCTCAGTTTGTTCTCAGTTTTTAACAGTCTCTTATGCTTTGGCTCTCTCCCACTCTAGCCTCTTTTTTTTTTTTTTTTTTTTTTCCTTCCCCTCCCCCATGGGTTTCTGTTATGTTTCTCAGGATCCACATAAGAGTGAAACCATATGGTATCTGTCTTTCTCTGTATGGCTTATTTCACTTAGCATCACACTCTCCAGTTCCATCCATGTTGCTACAAAAGGCCATATTTCATTTTTTCTCATTGCCACGTAGTATTCCATTGTGTATATAAACCACAATTTCTTTATCCATTCATCAGTTGATGGACATTTAGGCTCTTTCCATAATTTCATCTGCCCATTTTCAATCAGATTATTTTTTGGTGTTGAGTTATAGAAGTTCTTATATATTTTGGATATTAACCCCTTATTAGCTATATCATTTGCAAATATCTTCACCCATTCAGTAGATTGTCTTCGTGTTTTATTGATGATGTTCTTCATTGTGCAAAAGCTTTTTTTGGTGTAGTCCCAATAGTTCATTTTTGCTTTTGTTTCCCTTGCCTAAGGAGGCAGACATATCTAGAAAACTATTGCTAAGGCTTATGTCAAAGAGGTTACTGCCTATGTTTTCTTCTAGAAGTTTTATGCTTTCAGGGAGGGATGGTATATTTGAAGAGAAGCAAGACCTGGATTCTGTTTCAGCTGTGTATGTGACATTTTTTCTTCTAAAATTTGGGCCTCAGATTTTCTTGTCTGCAAAAGAGAGATGCAAATATATCTCCCCATGTATTCTGTAAGCCTCTGTGAACTAAATGCTATCAGGTCTGTAGAGATGCTTTGGTCCCTTCAAAAGAAAAGCATGTAACTTCCTCAAGGCTTCATTATTGTTACATCCAGTTCTACTTCCCACTGTGTGTCCTTGACCAAGCCACTGAACCAATTGCTTCTGTTGCTTCACCCAGCCCCCTCTCTTTTTAAAAAAGAGACAATGCTCATTCTCCCCATAGACATGACTGTAAATTTAAATTGCTTTACATGTCTTTAAAATTACTTGAGGGGCACCTAAGTGGCTCAGTCAGTTGACAATCCAACTCTTGGTTTGGGCTCAGGTCATGACTCTAGGGTTGTGGGATTGAGCCCCGCATTGGGCTCCACAATGAGTATAGAGCCTGTTTAAGATTCTCCCTTTCTCTCTCTCTCTCTCTCTCTCTCTCTCTCTTTCTCTTTCTCTTTCTCTCTCCCTTTTTCTCTCCCTCTGTCTTCCCTCCTCTGCCCCTCTCCCCACCTTGCACTCATTCTCTCTCTCAAATAAAAATAAATAAATAAAATTACTTGAAGATGTGGAGGAAAAACTGTTATTTGCAGTTTGACTGGCAATCAGGATTATTTTTGCACAAATGGAGTATATTTTAATGCAATCCTGTATATGATTAGTGGAAGTTTTTTTTTATATTACCCATAATACTAGAAAGAGTTTTTAAAACTCATATAGTCCTTTGTATGCATCTCTCCCTCCCTCTCTTTCTCTCTCTCTTTTTTTTTTTTTTTTTTTTTTTGGTATAGTATCTCCCTAGTTCTATTAAATCCAAGCCTCTCTGTGAAAAGTGGTTAGAATTCAGTTTTTTAAATTGTGCTAAAATATATGTAACATAAAATTTACCATTTTAGCCATGTTTAAGTGTACAATTCAGTGGCATTAAGTACTTTCACATAGTTGTGCAATGTGTGCATCTCTTTTTGAAATGTAGATTACATAGTTGTTAGATAATATTTGTTTGAGGAACCAATATTGTGATTCAAAGTAAATACTATGGACTGTACCGTTTTTCTGACTTATTTTGTGGAAGCCGTGGGTTTTATAAAATGTGGTCAGTATTGATTTCAGTGGCCGTGCTTCCTTTTCCTCATTTCATTTTTGAGAAGGATGTAAACAACCTAATCGTCCAGACACAGTATGTTTAACTCACCTCTCCCTTGGCGTTGCAGGTTACAAGGCAGGCAGGAACTAACTCGGGGACAGCCATGTCAAGAGGATTGTATCAACCGGCAACAATCTTTATGGGCCGCCAAATGTCAGCCATCTCAAGCATTGGAGGTTTCAGTACAGAGCAGAAATCTCCCCAGCCCACAAAGAACTTTTCAATTCCTGACCCACATTCACACCGACAGACAGCCCAGAGCGGTAATGTGACAGACAGCTATGTAGTACAAACTAATAGTGACACACAGTGCTTAAATAAGTCTGACAAAATAGATGGAAAGACATCTCTTCAGATTGGTGAGAAAACGCCAGTCACAGCCAGCGCATTGTCTGAGGAGGAACAAACTCATTGCTTACAGATAGGAAGCAACACGCGTCACGGCGGGAGTAGTTTATCTGAAGGCAAAAAGTCTGCTGAACTCCATTCCCTGTTACGGGAAAGATTAAGTCCAGAGAACAGAACCACTGATTTAAAGTGTGACAGTTGCAGCAGATCAGAGGGATCAGAGGGAGAAATACTGACACAGGAATGTATTGAAGTCAAGGAAGAAAGAGCCAGACCGCCAGTCTCTCTGCTATCAGCCTCAGAATACTGTGCATCTGTAAATAAGTGTTCTCAAGAGAAGGATTCTGCTTGGGAAGGTTTCCCAGGTGGGTTGAGAGGCTGAGATGGTTTGCTGGTTTTTGTTGGTGTTTAGGTTTTGCGAGTGGTGGTGGTCTTATGTAAGAACAAAATACATTCTTTAATTTTATCTCTGTCAAAAAGCAAACCAGTGACTTGGCTAAAAAATTCCATTCTCATGAGTTCTTAAATACACAGGTGGAAATATTTTTGCAAGCTAATTCACTGATTTTAAAACCCACTGTGATAGGTTTAAAGATATTTTTAATGATTTTTCACATACTATATAATTAATTGTGGATTGTTTCTACATGTTTTTAACTGAGTAATTTATCTGCCTGTGAGGCAGAATGTGTTAACCTTGCTTCTCCCTGAAGTTGTGATCTGTAGTCTGTTCATATTCCCTCTTATAGATCATCTTCCTCCTGGGGACCCAGAATCACAGAAACCCTTCAGAAAAATGCAGGAACAGCAAGAGGAGGAAAGTTTGAGCAGCAGCAGCAGTGATCTCACAGTCTCTGTAAGTGAAGATGATCTGATTTTCAAGAGTTCAGAACCACAGCCAAATCCGGGTGACGTGATGGAAGGAGAAAATGGAATAGAGGCCTTAAAATTAATCCACTTTGAGCAAGAACGAGATGCCCTATCCACCGAAAAACATAATTGTATTTTGCAAACCCTAAGCTCTCCTGATTCAAAAAAGGAATCCGCCACTCACTCACCAACAAGAGAGTAAGACATTCAATTTTTTTTTTTTTTTTACTGTTCTGTTTTTAATTATAGACATTTTTAGAGACCATTCCACTGGGAATGTATTATTGAACCTTCAGCCATGGATGTGTAAGTTCCTTAAGTCCCGTAAACAGTCTTTTAGATAAGGTTTAATTTTCTTTCTTTCTTTCTTTTTAATGAAATAGCTTTAAAAGTCTGAATATCATTGACTCATGGTGATTGACAGTTTATAATTATATCCAAACAACCCCTGGTTAATTCATAAGTCATTCCCCCTACACCCTGCCCTCCAGCATTCTAGAAAGTAAATCATTTTTGAAGTTGTGGTAGCACAGAAGGTAACAAATAGTTAAACTTACTAGGAGTTCAGCTTTAGAGGCTAAGAACTTTGTATCTAATTAATTTGCTTAATCCTTCTATTCCTTGCCACTGTGTTTTACGATTAAACATGAGTTTATAAGTTCTGCTAAGTATATTTCCAAGTCAGCTTTCATTTTTTGAATGAAGACACTGGAATCTTTAATATTAAATAGGAACAACATTAGTGTTAAACATTCTGAGCACTTCTAATATCCAACTTATAAAAGCTCACATATGATTTTTCACTATTGACTAGAGATACTGGGTGGAATTATGTAGAAAGCATTGAAACTATTAGGGAACTTATTCTGCAATGAAAAATAACACTGATAGGATCTCATCTCTTGTAGGAGTAGAAGAAACCTAAGTAAACAACCTAAGGTAGATGTTATCTTTTAAAAATGGGGAAACCAAGGCCAGGGGCATAGGAATGACATTTGTGCCATTGGGGCAGACCTGCCTCCTCAACTTACATGCTACCCTCAGAACTTTCTCTTATACTATGATAATGTCACTCTTTAAAAAAAAAATTTTTTTAATGTTTATTTATTTTTGAGACAGAGACAGAGCATGAGAGGGGGAGGGACAGAGAGAGAAGGAGACACAGAATCTGAAGCAGGCTCCAGGCTCCAGCCTCTGAGCTCCAAGCTGTCAGCACAGAGCCAGATGTGGGGCTCAAACTCATAGACTGTGAGATCATGACCTGAACCGAAGTCGGACACTCAGCTGACTGAGCCACCCAGGTGCCCCTGATAATGTCACTTTCTTTTCAATGGTCTCAGCAACAGCGAAAAGACAAGTAGGCATTGTTGTGTATTGGGATATATACTCTCTTTTAGAGCACTGTTGTACCTTTCAATATGTTGCTTTTCACCATTCATAATCTACTTATGGTGAAAAGTTTAATTTATAGTTTGACTCCAAGAGTTCAAGAAAGATTTATTAGGAGCACATCAAATACAAAGCACTTGCACTATGGTTGGAAGCACTGACAAACTTCCTGGACTTACTTATTGTAGAGGCAAACCAAATGGATTTTTCTAGTCATAATACTTCTCTCTCATCAAAGAGGTACAGATATTATATACTATATCATCAGAAACTTTATTACCGGAGATAAAATCATCTATTCTGGGTTTTGTATTCACAGGCTTCTTTTCATACCAATCCATTGGCCAAGTTAGCACTTTGGTAGGCTAACAAGGGGGCTCATGTACTAGTGTCTTTACTCAGAATTCAGTCTTTTCCTGAGATGAAAAACGATGAGCATGTGTGTGGAATTAAGAACACTCTATCTCCTTTTCTCCTATGTGAATGACTTTTTCCTATGACCTTAAAGCCAAGCTCCTTGGGAATTTGGGATATGGTGTTCCAAAACTTATTGGGAAATATGGTCATTTGGTGAATTTTTGAATATTTGTCTTAAAAGAATGTCCCCAGAATAAAAGGTCAGTCAGCAGTGGTTGATGTCTGTGCTATCAAATTTGAGCCTATTGGTTGTCTGTGGTGAAAGTACTCCCACGAATAGGTTGGAAGTGCTTTTAAATGATGCTGGTTAACCTGCTGACATTCCTACTGCTTTTGAGGCCCTACTTTCTCTTATTTATTCTTTAGCATGAGTTGTTCTCCCTTGCTCTGAAGGTTAATTATTAATCTGGGGCTATAGCATTGTATTTACAGAGCTGACACTGTGACCTCAAAGGTTCATTACCTCAGTTAACTTTAGGGTCTTTGGGGGGGCTTGGAGAAAAGTCACTTGAACGAATTTTAGTTAAGAAAGATGAGAGATGGGACAAAGGCAGACACATAGAAAGATACAGACAGGAAACTGGACCCTCTGATTTGATGATGATGATGATGATAGTTATTATGTTTTAGCACATCTGTATGCCCACTAAATTGCTGTGTTTGGACATGAAACTTGGTCTTAAGCTTCCTAGTAGTAAAGGTGAAAAGAGGAATACAGTATGCTGGATAGTTTCCATTAGAGGGGAAAAGTGAAGCCAAGGATTATTTTTGTGTTGTTTGGTTGTTGTTTGTTTTGTTTAGAAAAAAAATTAATGGCTCTATTGAAATATACTTCTTCACATAACATACAGTCCAGCCACTTAAAGTGTATAATCCAAGGGTTCAGGGTATATTACATTACTGATTTGTGAAAAATGTGCTAAAATGTAAAAAACATTTTAAAATTGCGATTTTAAGCATATAATTTAGTAACATTAATTACATCCACCGTACTGTGCAGCCATCAGCACTATCTCTTTCCAAAAGTTGTTCCTCACCCCAAATATAAACTCTGTAACTCTTCATTCTTCCCTCCCTCCAGTCTCTGGTAACCTCTAATGTACATTCTGTCTGTAAATTTGTCTATTCTGTTGGTAATTATACATTATTTGCACTTGTCTGGCTTATTTCAGTGAGCATAAGATCTTTTAGGTTCATACATGTTGTTGCAGGTATCAGAACTTCATTCTGTTTTATGACTAAATAATATTCTGGTGTATGGACATACCACATTCTGTATATCCATTCATCTGTTGATGGACACTTGGGTTGCTTCTACCTAAAAGCCAAGTGTTTTTGAGAAGCTTCATGACCCACTCCCATGGATACTTCCAGATATTGAAAACCAGGCTGTGCTTCATGCATAATTCCTTCATCGCAAGTTAGAGTTAACCCTTTTCACAAGAAAGCATACCAAAATAAATCTGAGCTTAAAACAAATGTCAAAAAGGAAGACCTAGAATCTTTTTATTCTTTTTTTCAATGTTTTTATTTTTTATTTTTGAGAGAGACAAAGCGTGAGTGGAGAAGAGGCAGAGAGAGAGACACACAGAATCTGAAACAGGCTCCAGGCTCTGAGCTGTCAGCACAGAACCAGATGTGGGGCTTGAACTCATGGACCATGAGATCATGACCTGAGCCAAAGTTGTACACTTAACTGGCTGAGCCACCCAGATGCCCCTAGAATCTTTTTATTCTTAAACAGTAAACAGTTTGCTGCAAACATTGGTACAAAACTCCATGACTTAACCTGATATTTGCTGCTTTTCATGTGTCGGGTGTTGGCCCAGTGTCAGTTGGGGCCTCAAGGATAATTTAGCTATGTGCCCCTCTTCATCCAGGAGAGTCGTTTAGCCTGTCATCTGGTGGTGGTAGCAGAGTTCCTAAGACAGCAAGAGGGCAAGCCCCAGTGCCCAGATGCTTTTATAGTGTCTAAGTCACATTTGCAAGTGTCCCATGGCTAAAGAAAGTCACAAGGCCCAGCCCAGAGTCAACAGGTGAAAAAGTCAAGAGGTCCACCTCTTGATAAGATGAGTGGCAGAGTCACATTGCAAAAGAGGAGACACACAGGGATGGGAAGCTTATGGCCATTTTTTGCAACCCTCCCACAGTATTTTAGGACAAATTCAAATGAAGGTAAGTTCAGCATGGGTCCAAAGGTCAGGAAAGGTTTTATAACAGGTGTTGATGTGGCATCTTGAAGGCTGTTGAGGCTTTGAGTAAGAAGGAGGTAGGAAGAGGTGGGTTAGTTCTGAGAGGAGTGCTGGCAGGCATGTAGATGCTGAGTGCACAGAGGGGATGGGTGGGCAGAGCAAAGGGTGTGATTGAGGCTCAGTGAGCAGGACTCCTTAAAATAAAGGTTTAAAATGGTGCCTGAGGCATGGCTGAGAACAGGCCTAGAATATCTGGTTAATAAATTTAGAGTTGATTTTCTGTCTTTTGCACAACTGCTGAAGGATAGTATGGTGCGTAACTTGATTTAGGAGAATTAATCTGACTTGATTAGTTTTGTCAGGATTAATTATCCACAAGGTAGGCAAAATTCTAATGTGGCTCCCCAGAGTCCTGCCTCCTGGTGTGTACTGTGTATAGTCCCCTTGCCTTGAGTGTGGGCAGGAGTGTACATTTGATGGATTTCCCTCCTACAATTACTCTATGTTAAATGACAGATATGAAGACTTTTGCAAATATGATAAAGTCCCAAATCAGTTGCTTTTGAGCTAATCAAAAAAGGAATTCTCCAGGGTGGGCCTGACCTAAACTGATCAGATTAGCCTTTTAAAAGGGACTGGGTCCTTACTGAAGTCAGAGATTCAAAGCAGCTGATGTACTCTCCTGTTTGCCTTGAAAAAGCAAACTGCCATCTTGTGGAGAAGGCCACATGGTAGGAAATCGTTGGCTGGAAATTCATTTGCCAACAACCAGTGAGTTTGGAGGAGGACCCAGACTTAAACAAGATTGCAGACCCGGCCAGCAACTTGATGTCAGCATGGTGGGACTCTGAGAATAAGGCTCCACTAACCTAGACCCAGACTTCTGACCCATGGGAACTGTGAGAAAGGTTTATGGTAAGTGTGAAATTTGTGGTAATTTGTTATGCAGCAGTTATGATCCAATTGAAAAATTGGAATCAGGGATTGTATCTTTGCAAGATTTTATGGGTAGAAGTCACTACCCATAGTGACCCAAGGCAGGCTGAATCAGATGTGTTCAGGGTCCATTGTGGGAGCACATGGTGCCAGGGTGGCAAAGTGAGTGACCTAGCAGCTACCTGGGTTGGGCCCAGCAACTGACCTGTGCTTTCTCTTGCCCTGTACCCTCACCATCTGAGCAAGTGCATTTTCACACATGGCCACATGCAGGTGAGCAGGCATGGAACATGGTTGACTGGTAGGGACCTAGAAAAGTGGGTGTGCAAAACTGCATTACTCAACAAGCAGTTTCTCATGCAAACAGTATTTCTCTGGTGACTTTTCTAGTGAATGAAGCAATGTATTGATGGTTTTTTGGTTTTGCTTTGTTTACAATGCGTAGTATCATATATGTACCTTTACATCATACAGAATACTTTCACTTCCTGAAAACCCCTATGCTCTGTCTACTACTCATCTCTCTTTCCACCCCCTCACCCAAACCCTGGGTCACTACTGAACTTTCTATTGTCTATAGTTTTGCCTTTTCCAGAATGTCATATTCTTAGAATTATACAGTATATATAGCCTTTTCAAATTTCACTAAGCATTATGCATTTAAATTTTTTTAATGTTTATTATTTTTAGGAGAGAGAGAGAGAATGTGTGAGCATAAGCAGGGAAGGGGCAGAGAGAGAAAGGGAGACAGAATCCAAAGCAGGCTCCCTGCTGTCAGCTCAGAGCCTGACTCTGAACTGTGAGATCATGACCCAAGCCAAAGTCAGACACTTAATAGACTGAGCCACCCAGGCGCCCCAAGCAATATGCATATTTTGAACTCTTGTTCATGGCTTTTCATGGCTTGCTAGCTTGTTTCCTTTTAGTGCTAAATAATATTTTGTTACCTGGATATACCACAGCTTATTTATCCATTTACTTACTGAAGGCAGCTTTGTGACCTACACATTTTGTCAATTATGAATAAAGACACTATGGACAATTACGTGCAGGTTTTTGTGTAGACATCAGTAAATATCCTTGTCAGCCTTTGGTATTATCAGTTTTTTTTTTTAATTTTAACTATTCTGATAGGTACACAATGGTATATTATTTTAATTTACAATTTTCTAATGACATATGATGGTGAGCATGTTTTCATGTAGTTAATTACTATTTGTATGTCTTCTTTGGTGAGATACCTGTTCAGTTCTTTTGCCTAGTTTTTAACTGGATTGTCTGTTTTCTTATTATTCAGCTTAAATAATTCTTTGCATATTTTGGATACAAGTCCTTTATCAGGGGATAATATGTTTTGTAAATATTTTCTCCCTGTCTGTAGCATGTCTTTCCATTCTCTTGACAGTGTCTTTTTCAAGGCAGAAGTTTTTTGTTTTGTGTTTTTTTCTTTTTTATTTAACCTCTCCCAGGGCAGTGAACCCCAGCAGTGAGTGCTGGCCCACCAGTACTGCAGGGCTTAGCCACTTGCATTCCCTGCCACCATCTTGAGGTCCCATCACTGAATCTAAGGTGACCTAGATTTTTTACTATGTTATCTTCTAGAAGTATTATAGTTTTGCAGTTTACATTTAGATTTGTGATCCATTTTGAGGTAATTTTTGTGAAAGGCACAAGGTCAGTTTCCAGATTCATTTTGTCTTTTTGCTTATGGATGTCATTCTTTGCAGTGCCGTCTGTTGAAAGACTATCCTTTTTCCATTGGAGAGTTAAATAGTTGACTTTATTTGTGTGGGTCTATTTCTGGGTTTTCTGTTCTGGTCCATTAGGATCTGTTTGTTCCTTCACCAGTATCACACTGTCTTTATTATGTTAGCTTTATAGTAAGTCTTGAATTCATGTAGTATCAGTCCTCTGACTTTGCTCTTCTTCAGTACTGTATTGACTCCTCTGGGTCTTTTGCTTTTCCATGTAAACTTTAGAATCAGTTTGTCAATATTCAGAAAAATAACTTGCTGCGATTTGATTGATACTGTTTTGAATCCAGAACTGGGAATTCAAGTTGGGAAAAACTGACATCTTAACAATGTTAAGTCATCCTGTGCATGACATGGAATATCTCTTTGTTTATTTAGATCTTTGATTTCTTTCATCAGTTTTGTAGTTTTCTTCATGTAGTTTTTGTTCATAAATTGTTAGACTTATTGTTAAGTACTTTTCTCTCTTTTGTGCTAATGTAAATGTATTGTGTTTTTCATTTCAAGTTTTACTTGTTCATTGCTGCTATATAAGAAAGCAATTGACTTTTGTAGATTAACCTTATATCCTGTAATATTGCTATAATTGTTATTAGCTTCAGGAGTATTTTGTTTTTGATTCTTTGGGATTTTCAACATAGACAAGCATGTGATCTGTGAATAAAGACAGTTTTATTTTTTTATTCCCAATCTATATGTCTTTTCTTTTCTTTTTTTTTTTTTTTAAATAAAATTTTTAATGTTTATTTGTTTCTGAGGGGTGAGGGCAGGGGACAGAGGATCCAAAGTGGGCTCTGTGCTGACAGTAGAGAGCCTGATGCAGGGCTTGAGCTCACAGACCGTGAGATATGACCCGAGCCGAAGTCAGATGCTCAACCAACTGAGCCACCCAGATTTCCCTTATTTTCTTTCTTACTGCATTAGCTAGGATTTCTAGTACAGTGTTAAATAGGAGTGGTGAGAGGAGACATTCTGGCTTTGTTGTTGATCTTTTGGGGAAAGCTTCTAGTTCTTTCACATTATATATGATGTTAGCTATAGGTTTTTGTTCTTTATCTGTTGAAGAACATTTGTTCTTTATCAAGTTGAAGAAATTCCCCCTTTATTCTTGGTTTGCTGAGAGTTTTTATTGTGAATGAGTATTGACTTTTCTTATATGCTTTTTCTGCATGTAATGGTACAATCATATGATTTTTCTTCTTTAGCTTTGGATGTGATGGGTCATATCCATTGACTTTCAAATGTTAAATCAGGGATATACCTGGGATAAAATCCAACTGGTCATGGTGTATAATTTTTTTTATACATTCTTGGATTAAGTTTGCCATTTTTTTGAGGATTTTTGCATCTATATTCATGAGAGACTCTGATCTGTAGTTTTCCTTTCTTATAACGTCTTTATCTGGTTCTGGTGTTAGGGTAATGCTAGCCTTATGTAATGAGTTAGGAAGTATTCTCTTGCCTTCTATCCTCTGAAAGAGATTGTAGAGAATTGGTATAATTTCTTCTTTAAATGATTGGTAGAATTTGCCAGTGAACATATCTGGCCCTGGTACTTTCTGTTCTGAAAGATTGTCAATTATTAATTCAATTTCTTTAACATATATAGTTCTATTCAGATTCTCTGTTTCTCTTTGTGTAAGATTCGGCATATTGTGTCCTAGAAATTGGGTCATTTCATCTGAGTTACCAAATTTGTGAGTTTAGAGTTATTCATATTATTCTTTTATTTTCCCTTTAATGTACATGGGATCAATAATGATGGTCTGTCATTCATTATGACTTATGTATATCTTTTTTTTCTTGGTTAGCCTTGTATTATGGATTGAATGTCTGTGTCCCCCCAGATTCATATGCTGAAGCTCTAGTGCTGCAAGTGACTGTATTCAGAGATATACAAATACAGTGAGGAGGTGATCTAGGCTAAACGAGCTCATAAAGGTGAGGCTTTAATCCCATAAGGCCAGAACCCTTATAAGAAGAGGAAGAGACACTAGAGCTCTTTCCAGCTATGTGAAGACACAGTGAGAAAGTGGCCATCTGCAAGTCTCACCAGGAACCAAATCAGCCAGCACTTGGATCTTGGACTTCCCTACTTTGAGAATTGTGAAAAATAAATTTCTGTTGTTTAAATCACCCAGTTTGTGGTATTTTGTTATAGCAGCCTGAAAAGACTAATACACCTGGCTAGAGGTTTATCTGTTTTGTTGTTTATTTTTTTTCAAGGAAACAGTTTTTTGTTTTGTTGATTTTGTCTATTGTTTTCCTGTTTTCAATTCCATTGATTTCTTCTCTAGATTTTATGATTTCTTCTGCTTACTTTGGAAAATTACCCCCCTCCCTTTTTTTTTCTAATTTCCCAATATAGAAGCTTAGATTACTCATTTTTAGATCTTTTTCTTTTCTAATATACGTGTTCAATGCTATAAATTTCCCTGTAAGCCCTGCTTTTGACGTAGCCCACAACTTTTTATAAGTTGCACTTTCATTTTCACTCAGTCAAAATATTAAATTTCTCTTGAAACTTCTTTGACCCATGTGTTCTTCAGAAATGTGTTTTTTAACCTCCAAATATTTTGAGATTTCCTGTATTTCTGTTAATGATCTTTAGTTTTATTCTATTGTGGTCTGAGAGCATACTCTCTCTGACTTATGTTCTTTTAATTTCTTTGGGGTGTGTTTTATGGCCTAGAATATATTTGGCCTTGGCAAATGTTACATTTGAGCTTGAGAAGAATGTGTATTTTGCTGTCGTTGAATGGAGTATCCTGTAAATGTCAATTAGATCCAGTTGATTAATGGTGCTCTTCACTTCAGCTATATCCTTGCTGCTTGTTTACCTGCTGGATATGCCAGTTACTGACAGAGGTGTGTTGAAGTGTTCAGCTGTAATGGTCAATTTACCTGTTTCTCCTTGAAGTTCTATCAGTTTTGCCTATGTATTTTGGTGCTCTGTTATTAGGTGCATACACATTAAGGATTTTCATGATATTCCTAAAGGTGGTTTTTTGGATATTTATCCTGCTTCATGTTCTCTGAGCTTCCTAGGTCTATAGTTTGGTGTCGTTAACTTTGGAAAATTCTCGGCCATTATTACTTCAAATATTTATTTTGCTTCTTTCTCTTCCTTCTTCAGATATTCCCATTATTTGTATGTTAACACCCTTTGTAATTATTTCACAGTTCTTGGATATTCTGTTCCTTTTTTGTTATTGTTCATTCTTCTTTCTCTTTGCATTTCATTTTGGCAGGTTTGTATACTAGCATATCTTCTGGCTCATTGATTCCTTCCTCAGCTATGTCCTGTCTACTTGTGAGGCCATCACAGGTATTCAGATTTGAGTTTGATGTGTACATTTTTGGTTTTGCACTTAAGTAGACTGTTTTAAGTTAATTATTTTTTCAAAGCCCTGTATAAAAGAATCAAACTGTTCTTCCTTCTAGTTACAGTATATAACTAATTGAATATACAATTGAAAATCACACTGTATAATTCCATTTTGAACCAAAATATTCTGAATGCCTGCTAGGCCCAAAGCTCGGTACTATGCACTATGGGGTTGTGGCAATTTAAAATATGGATGAAAGACCTAAATGTAAGACAGGAAGCCATCAAAATCTTCAAGGAGAAAACAGGCAACAACCCCTTTGACCTTGGCCACACCAACTTATTACTAGACATGTCTCCAGAGGCAAGGGAAACAAAAGCAAAAATGAACTATTGGGACCTCATCAAAATAAAAAGCTTCTGCACAGCAAAGGAAACAAGCAACAAAACTAAAAGGCAACCAACGGACTGGGAGAAGATATTTTCAAGTGAATATCAGATAGAATAAGGTTAGTATCCAAGATCTATCAAGAACTTATTAAATTCAACACCCCAAAAATAAATAATCCAGTAAAGAAATGGGCAGAGGACATAAATAGACACTTTTCCAAAGAAGACATCCAGATGGCTAACAGACACATGAAAAGATGCTCAATGTCATTCATCATAAGGGAAATACAAATCAAAACCACAGTGAAATACCACATCACACCTGTCAGAATGGCTAAAATATAATAACTCAGGAAACAACAGATGTTAGTAAGGATATGGAGAAAGGGGAAGAACGGTTCGGAAGTTCCTCAAAAGGTAAAAATAGAACTGCCTTATGGCCAAGCAGTTGCATTACTAGGAATTTATCCAAAGGATATCAAAATGCTGATTTGAAGGGACACATGCACCCCAATGTTTATAGCAGCATTATCAATAACAGCCAAATTATGGAAAGAACCCAATGTGTATCAACTGACGAATGGATGAAGAAGATGTGAGATACACACACACACACACACACACACACACACACACACATTGAAATATTATTCAGTGATCAAGAAGAATGAAATCTTGCCATTTGCAACAACGTGGATGGGACTAGAGTATATTTTGCTAAGTGAAATAAGTCAAGTCAGAGGAAGACAAGTATGATTTCACTCATGTGGAATTTAAGAAACAAAATAGATGAACATAGGGGAAGAGAAGGAAAAATAAGAAAAACAGAGAGAGAGGCAAACCATAAGAGACTCTTAAATATAGAGAACAAATTGCAGGTTGCTGGAGGAGAGGTGGGTGGAGGAATGGGCTAAATGGGTGATGGGCATTAAGGAGGGCACTTGTTGGGATGAGCACCTGGTGTTATATGTAAGTGATGAATCACTGAATTTTACTCTTGAAACCAGTACTACACTATAGGTTAACTAACTTGAATCTAAATTTTAAAAAAAGGAAAGAAAAATATGGCTACAATTTTTTCAACACTTTTCTTATCAAAAGATGGGGTTTCTGTCCATTTCCCTTGAATCTGAGTAGGCTAATTACTGCTTAACTAAGTAGAGCATGGTGGAATTGATGCTCTCTGACTTTAAAAGTTGAGTTGTAAAAGGCCATGCAGTTTCTGCCCTGTTTGCTACACCACTTGTTCTTGGAACCCTGAAGCACTATGAGAAATCTGACTAATCTGAGACTGCTGTGCTTGAAGAAATTATGTTAGGTGCTCTAGATTATAGTCCCAGCTGGGCCCATCCTTCCAGCTATCTCCACCAAGATGCCAGATATGCAGTGAAGCTTTCTTGGACCCTCCAGACAAGTGCATTCACCCCAACCAACCTCTCTTAACACATGAAGTAGAAGAATCACTCAGCCAAGCCCTGCCTAATTCTTGATCCACAAAATCATCACATATAATATAATGATGGTTGTTATAAGATACCAAGTTTTGGGGTACTTTGTTATGAGTCTACAGATAACTACTATAAGACTTAGTTCATTTTACCTTAAATATTTATTGAGTGCCTCCCCTGTGCCAGGCACTATTTTGCTTTTACATTTATGATCATCCATGTAGAGGGGAGGAAGATACCATAAACTGATAAACAGTCTATGTGGAAAGTGTTATGACAAAGAATAGCAGGTTAAGTGTATAAAGAAGGCATAGATGCAACTTAATATGGGATGGTTAGGGAGAGTCTTTCCAGTAAGATGATATTTGAGTAGAGACCTAAAGTGAGTGAGTAAGCCACATTAAATTGTACCCATACCTTCTCTATCACCTAACCTGCTTTATTCTTTGTCACCTTAATTTTCACCCTGGTATATTTGTTTATTATACATGCTCCCTCGTGTGGGAGCATATTTGATGTTTCCAGGAACAGCACACAAGCCAATCCAGCTGGACAACAAGAGGTGAGGGGGGGAGGTAGGAGATAGAGTGAGAGAAGTATCAATGGACCAAATCATGAAGGGTCTTGTAGGCTATAGGAAGAATTTTGGATTGTGCTTTAAGGGAGATGAAGAATCACGCTGGCTACTTAATGGAAAGTGAACTATTGGGGAAAGGGTGGGAACGGGGAAACCTGTTTGGAGAATATCACAGTGATCCAGGGAGAGATGGTAGTGCCTTGACCACAGTAGCAGCAGTGAGAAGTAGTCAAATTCTGGAAATATAAATGTATGTGTTGAAAAATCACATACACACATAACATGAGATTTACCCTAACATTTTTTAAGGCTTTATTTTTATAGAATAGTTTTAGGTTCACATCAAAAGTGAGAGGTAGATATGAAGATTTCTCATATACCTTATGCCCCCACACATACATGGTTTCCCTCATTATCAACATCCTGCATGACAGTGGTTCATTTGTTACAATTGATGGGCCTTCATTGACACATCATGATTACCCCAAATCCATAGTTTAAATTACAGTTCATTCTTGGTGTTGCACATTCTGTGGATTTCGATAATGTATAATGACATGTATCCATCATTAGAGTATCATAAAGAGTATTTTCATTGCACTAGAAATTCTCCGTGCTCCACCCATTCATCCCCTACCCCTACCCCCTGGTAAGCACTGATCCTTTTACAGTTGCCATAGTCTTACCTTTCTAGAATGTCATATTCTTGAAATCATACAGTTTGTAGCCTTTTTTGATTGGCTTCTTTTACTGAGCAATATTCATTTAAGGTCCCTCCATGTCTCTTTGTAGCTTGATACCTCATTTCTTTTAAGGGCTAAATAATATTCATTACTTGGATATACCATAGTTCATTTATCCATTCACCTACTGAAGGACACCTTTGTGGCTTCCATGTTTTGGCAATTATGAATAAAGCTGATATAGACATCTCTGTGCAGATTTTTATGTGAGCATAGTTTTCAACTCATTGGGTAAATACTAAGGAGTACAGTTGCTGGACTGTATGGTAAGACTATGTTTAGCTTTGTAAGAAACTGCCAAACTGTTTTGCAGAATGTTTTTTGCATTCCCACCAGTAATGAATAAGAATTCTTGTTGCTTAAAAGCCATATTAGCATTTGTTGTCAGTTTTTTGGATTGTAGCCATTCCAATAGATCTGTAATAATATCTCATGTTGTTTTAATTTTCAATTCCCTAGTGACATATTGAGCATCTCTTCATACATTTACTTATCATTTGTATAGTTTGGTGAGGTGTCTCTTTTTGCCCATTTTTAATTAAGTTGTTTATTTTCTTATTGCCCACTTTTAAGAGCTCTTTGTATATTTTGGATACAAGTCCTTTATCAGATGTGTCTTTTGCAAATATTTTGTCCAAGTCTGTGCTTGTCTTCTCATTCTCTGGCTATTACTTTTCAAGTTTCTAATTATAATGAAGTCTAGCTTATCAATGATTTCTCATGCCTTTGTTGTTGTATCTAAAGAGTTAAAGCCATAACCCAACATCATCTAGGGTTTCTCCTTTGTTCTCTTTTCGTTTTGTAGTTTTGTGTTTTACATTGTGTGGTCCGTTTTGAGCTAATTTTTATGAAGGGTATAAGGCGTGTATCTAGATTCATTTTTTTCTTTGCATATGGATGTTATTTTACCATTTGTTAAAAATGTACCATTTGTTAAAAAGTTAGCATATTTTTAAGTGTACCGTACAGTATTGTTGACTGTAAGCACAATGTTATATAGCATATCTCTAGAACATTTCCATCTTGACTAACTGAAACTTCATGCTCATTGAATAGCAAGTGCCATTGACTTCTCCTCCAGCCCTGGGACAACCACCATTCTTTCTGCTTCTAAGTTTGACTACTTTAGATATCTTATATCTGTGGAATCATGCAGTATTTGTCCTTCTGTGACTGGCATATTTCTTGTAGCATAATGTCATCAAGGTTCATCCATGTTGTAGCATCTGACAGGATTTCCTTCTTTTAATGGCTGGATAATACTCCATTCTGTATATATACACTAGATTTTCTCTATCCATTCACCTGTCTGTGACATTTAGTTTTTTTCCACCTCTTGGCTATTGTGGATAATGCTGCAATGAACATGAGAGTGATGCTATCACTGTGAGGTCCTGATTTCAGGTCTTTTGAATAAATACTCAGAAGTGGGATTGCTGGATCATATGATAGTTCTATTTTTATTTTTTTTAAGGAGCCTCTGTACTGTTTTCTGTGGTGGCTGCAACATTTTACATTCCTTTCAAAAGTGCACAAGAATCTAGTTTTCTCTATGTACTCACCAACACTTGTTATTTCCTGTTGGCCTTTTTATCCCCCCCAAACAATAGGTGTTCTAACATCATTGAAGTGATATCTCATTGTGGTCTTAATTTGAAGTTCCTTTCATATATATCCTTTCACATATATCTTGGTCATTTGTATATCTTCTTTTGAGAAATATCTATTCAAATACTTTGCCTTTTATTTAAAATAAAAAATTTTTATTTTTAATTTTTTTAATGTTTATTTTTGGGGGGGGGGGGCAGAAAGCATGAGTGGGAAGGGGGCAGAAAGAGGGAGACACAGAATCTGAAGCAAGCTCCAGACAGCAGGCTGTCAGCACAGAGCCCAGCACTGGGCTCGAACCCACAAACCATGAGATCATGATCTGAGCCGAAGTTGGATGTCAACCAGCTGAGCCACCCAGGTGATCCTCAAATCCTTTGCCCATTTTTAAATTTTTTTTTTTTTTTTTTTTTTTGCAGTTGAGTTGTAGGAGTTCCTTATATTTTTTGGATATTAATGCCTTATCATATATATGTTTTGAAAATATTTTCTCCCATTCCATAGGATGCTTTTTCACTCAGTTTGTGGTTTCCTTTGCTGTGTAGAAACTTTTTAGTTCAAAGTATTCCCATACAAATAGACAACTATTTTTGCTTTTGTTGTCTGTGCTTTTGGTGTCATACCCAAGAAATAATTGCTAAGACCAATGCCAGGAAGCTGTTCCCCTGTTTTTTTCTAGGTGTTTTAAAGCTTCAGATCTTATGTTTACATTTTCAGTACATTTTGAATTGACTTTTGTGTGTGGTATAAGATAAGGGTCCAGGGGCTCCTGGGTAACTGAGTTGGTTAAATACCTGACTCTTGATTTCAGCTCGGGTCATGATCTCATGGTTGTAAGATCCATGCTCAGTGTGGAACCTGCTTAAGATTCTCCCTTTTCCTCTCTCTCTTCCCTTCCCCTGCTCTCACTTGTGCATACACACTCTCCCTCTTCTCTCTCTCTCAAAAAGAAAAAATAAGATAAGCATCCAATTTCATCCTTGAATTTGGATATCCATTTTTCCCATCACCATTTGTTGAAGAGACTATCTTTTCCCCATTGTATATGCTTGACCAAAGATCAGTTGACTCCATGGATTTATTTCTGGGCCCTTTGTTCTATTCCTCTTGGCTATATGCCTTTGTTTCTACCAGTACCATACTATTTTGATTATTGTAGCTTTGTGATATGCTTTGAAATCAGGAAGTGTGAGTCCTCCAGCTTTGTTCTTTTTTTCTCAGTGTACTTTGGCTATTCAGAGTCCTTTGTAGTTCCATATGAATTAGGATTGTTTTTTTCTATTTCTGTAAAAAAAATGCCCTTAGGATTTTGATAGGAATCATATCTATCATATCTGTAAATAATTTTGGGTAATTTTGACATTTTAACAATATTGAGTCTTCTAATCCATGTACATGAGGTGTCTTTCCATTTATTTGTGTCTTCTTTAATTTCTTTCAACAATGGTTTGTAGTTTTCAGTGTACGGGCCTTTTGCCTTATTGGTTAAGTTTATTTCTAAATATTTTATCTTTTTAATTCTATTGTCAATGGGATTGTTTATTTAATTTCCTTTTTGAGTTGTTATATAAAAATGCAACTGATTTTTGTATGTTGTTTTTGTATTCTGCAATTTTACTAAATCATCTGAGTATAAATGCATTTTTAAATCATATACCCGGAAGCCATTAGAACCGAGAAGTTGTGCCGTTGGTGTCAAGTGGAGTGTCTCAGGTGGGGTTTAGAAAGACTGAGTAACATTCCCAGATCATAGAGCTAGTCAGAGGTGCTGCTAGCATCCATGCTGATAGTCAGATGCCAGAATTCATGCTCTCAATTTCTGTGCTCTATCCCCCAAATCACAATCATAATGGTGACAGTATCCTTCAATAGCACCAACTCTGTGCTGGGCACTGTTCTGACAGCTTTGTAAATCCATTTTTTCCTACTATCATCACCATTTTACAGAGGAGGAAACAGACACAGAGAGGCTATGTTCAGAGTTACAAAGTATCTCAGTGCACTTTGAACTTGGCTGCCTCCACAGTCCTAACTGGTACCCTGGGCTATTTCCCAGTAACCTTCCCCTGCCTAAATAACTGGAGTGTCATTGAAGGTATTATTTCATAGGGTCGAATAATGAAGTTTGGGAAGCAAATTAGATTCTTTAATTGAAAAAGAAAGGAAAACCAAGCCATGACAATTTGATCTTTTGCTCCATCCATATTGATTTTTGTACCTTCCAGTCTCAAATAATCTGGTGAAGAGCTGTGTGCCTTTCTTCAAACTTGAACAAAGTACTTGCAAAGTTGCTTTGTTCTTTTCCCCCTGGAGTACGACTGAAAGCAAAATGTAATGCTGCCTTTTAAGTTAAGTCAAATGAAAGCCTTGGTTTCTCAAGGTCATAAAAATGTGATCACATAGATTGAATCTCATCCAGTGATGTTAATTTAGCCCCTCTTCAAAGTTAAACATAGGAAGGAAGTTCTTATATTTGAGAAAGGATTGCTGCTGAAAATCATAATTGCCAGGAATCACAGGTTATAACTGTGTTCCTTTAGAATTTTCCCTAAATTCACTTTAAGAGCTGAAAACACACACACACACACACACACACACACACACACACACACACAAATTCAGCATTCCTTCAGATGCTGTGATGCCTTCAGATATCTGTTTTCAGTTGCTTTTTTTCTTCACCACTGTCACTTGTTTTTCCTGGCTATGACCTCTACCCCTCAATGCAGGTGGTCCCCTGAACTTTTTCTTGCCACCCCATAGATTCTTGCCTTTGTTCCCAAAGTCAGGTTGTGCATTACATTTCTGGAAAAATAACCCAGCGCCAGCGGTGAGGCCATCAGTGTATCATTCTCCAGTTTTGCCTGTGCCTCTTGTTTTAGCGAACCTATTTCAGTCTGAAAAATCTGGGACCTCCTTATCTTTACTTTGGTTAAAAATGTAAAAGTCCAGGGCCAGGTTTCTAAGAGGGCGGTAGTTCTGATACCTGATCATTAGCAAAATAGTCAATAATCACAGTCATTGTTCCTTGGTGTCTATGCAGGGAATAAAAAAAAACAACAACTCCCTTGGCCATCTTGAACCTCAGCCTTTGCCAGCCATCTTATGTTGATGGCCTGGGTCAGATGAGGTGAGTGACCTGTAGCAAAGACAGTCTTGTGGGGTACTGAGGAGCACTTGCGAAGTTTACAGCCTAAAGAACCTCTTTAAACATTTTTTACAAGACAGCTCTACCAATGAAGAGCCCGTCAATTTGTGTTTGATTACCTATTCCACTTCTTAAATGCTCATATGTTTATGTTTTCATTCATCTTGACTCAGTTTGCAAATGTATACTATGCTAGAAATAGATCCATTTTCTAAGTTTTCAAATGTGTGGGCCTATTTTATATTTTAGGATTTCTACTGTATCCATAATTATGCTCCTTTTCTCACTCATAATTTTTTTGTCTGCCCTATTTTTTAATGAGTCAATCCTGCATAAGATTTGTCTATGCTATTACTTTTCTTCAAATCAGATTTTATCCCATCTATTGCTTTTTAAAAACTCATTCATTTCTGGAGTGCCTGGGTGGCTCAGTTGGTTAAGTGTTTGACTCTTTGTTTCGGCTCAGGTCATGATCTCACGGTTGTGAGACTGAGCCCTGTGTTGGTTCCTTGCTGAGTGTGGAGCCTGCTTAAGATTCTCTCTCTCTCTCTCTCTCTCTCTCTCTCTCTCTCTCTCTCTCTCTCTCTCTTTCTTCCCTTCCCTCTGCCCCTCCCAGCTCGCATAATGTTGTTATGGTTTACACCCATTTATGAAAAATCATCCACAATATGAACCTGTTTCCTTACTTTTATTAGCTCAAGCTTATTAATTACATAGTTTTAACCTGCGAGTTCACTAACTTTTGATCTATAAGTTTCAGACCTTTCAAAAATCTGTTGTTAATTAATTAATTTACATTCTTCCTGGGCAATATAAGTACCTTAGACACTATATCTCCATTTATTCCTTGAAGGTCTATTTTCTTTGGTTTCTTAATCACTGTCTTGTTTTTTTCAAATCTCTGGTAATTTTTGAATGGATATTGTATAGAAGCATTTTTGAAGTGATTTGAGACCTAGGAAGTTCTCTTCCTCTGGAGAGGATTTACATATGCTTTTGGCATGTGTCTGGGGCAGAAGCAATCCTGGATTCTTTCATCCAGGTGTGAGGATTTTGATGGTTTGGAGCCAGACTTTAGTCCCTTTGATGACCAGACTATTCTATTTCACTCTTATCTATAGAAAGTAGCCCTTTGAGGTTCCAGTTCAAAGTGTGGGTGATTTATTAGGGCTCCCTTCTTTAGTAGACCCAATGTCGGTTTTTATTCTCCAACTCTGTGGGTTTGTCCAAAGCTCTACTTAGCATCTCAGATTCTCAGCTTCCTGTTCTGGAATTTACACATGCCCTTCAAAGAAAAGTTGCCGCACATACTAAGCTCATTTCACTGAATTTTCTTTTTTTCTTTTCTTTCTTTTTTTTTTTTTTTTTTTACATTTGATCCTGTAGTCCTTCATTACCTTATCTGTCTAATGCTGTCAAGGAGATTTTTCAAATATATGTTGTTGTTCTTAGTGCAAGGTTTCACCTGCATTACCTAGGATGCCATTAGGAGAACCTGAAGTCTTTGTCATATGCACTTTTAAAAATAAATTTTATTATTGCGGTATAGCATACACATAGAAAAGTGAACAAATCATAAGTATACAGCTTGATTGATTATCACAGAGTGAACACCCCTGGTAGCCCCTCCCTGTCCAGAAATGGTTTTGGTACCCAAAGCCTGCTCTTTGTCCCCCTCCCACACTTCTCCCTCATCATCACTTCCATTAACTGCTGCTTCCTTTCTGAAGACCAAGGAAACCAGATATCATTTGGCCCCTTTGAGTTTTAATTATGAAATGCATAGCTTTGGCCAAAGCCTTCCTAATTTGGTTTGCCTTTCCCCCTTTAAATCTGTTACTTGGAAGGTTTTCTTCCTTTCCATTTTATCTTTCTTGCCTGTATGAACCCTCTCAAGTCTTTCAACAGTCTGTCTCTGTAGTTTGCACACAATACTTTCTTGTTTTCGTATGTGTAGTTACTGGAAAGCCTTCCAAACTCATGACTGTCTGCTGACCTGTAGAATATGCTATTTCAAAATGTTGTTATGGTTTACACCCATTTACGAAAAATCATCCAGAATATGAACCTGTTTCCTTCCTTTTGTTTCTCCTGTCAGGCTAATGCTAATTCCATTTCTTTAACTAGAGATGATCACAAGAAACAAATCGGGAACACATTTGTTTGGTTTGGAATGTTCTCTTGCTGTCTCCCTGCTCTAGACATGTGAAATCACAGGAGAAATGGCAAAGCCATGACCTCTTGTAATTGTCATCTTGTATCTCTTTGTGGCCAGTATTGAAATTGACTAATTGAACTTGACTTCTCGTTCTCATTTCCACCTTCATCAGATTCATTTCTTTCAGCTAAAGCACCTGTACAGTGGCTGGCATATGTTATAATTTGAATCTTTATTAGTTGATGATAACCTGATATGATGGTTCTAGAAGTCAAGATCCAGGGACATACATGAAGTAAAACAGGAATGGCCAACATTTTTTTTTTTTAAGTTAGAAATGAACTTCGCTTCTGTGTCTCTTATTTCTGACTGTTGGTAATTTGGTAAATTTCTTTTCTAGCATCAAATAATCAGAATCATGACAAAATGGGCATTTTGTTTTACTTTACCCTTGAAAAGTGTTGGGTATGGTGCACTCACTGTAAGTATAGTTTGTACTTAACATCAATATATAAGGTCACCAGCAAAGCCCCAGAACTTGGAGAGTTCAACCAGGAAGTCATAATCCAAATGGGTGTGACCAGAAGTTTTCCTTAAAAAGGGATACTTTCCAGAAAAAAGACACATACCTTGTTTTATTGTGCTTCACTTTATTGAGCCTCACATATTCTGCATTTTTTTACAAGTTGAAGGTTCAAGACTTCAGTGGGAAGTGACTACAGATGTGGTGGAAACAGCAAGAGAAATAGAATCAGAAGTGGAGCCTAAAGATGTGGCTGAATTGCTGCAATCTCATGATCAAACTTGAATGGATGAGGAGTTGCTTCTTATAGATGAGCAAAGAGTGTTTTCTTGAAATGGAATCTACTCCTGGTGAAGAAGCTGTGAAGATTGTTGAAATGACAACAGAGGATTTAGAATACATGAACTTAGTTGATAAATCAGCAGCAGGTTTTGAAAAGATTGACTCCAATCATAAGAGAAGTTCTACTGTGGGTAAAATGCTATCAAAGAGCACCACCTGCTATAGAGAAATCATTTGTGAAAGGAAGAGTAAATTGATGCATCAAACTTCATTGCTTTAAGAAATTGCCACAACCACCCCAGCCTTCAGCAACTCCCACCCTGATCACTCAGCAGCCATAAAGGCAAGACCCTCCACCAGCAAAATGATTATGACTCACTGGAAGCTCAGATGCTGGTTAGCATTTTTTTAGCCATATTTTAAAATTAAAGTATTTACATTGTCTTTTTAGACATAATGCTATTGCACACTTAACAGACTACAGTATAGTGTAGACATAACTTTGATATGCACTGGAAAACAAAAATATTCATTTGACTTGCCTTATTGTGATACTTGCTTTATCACGGTGGTCTAGTACCACACCCACAGTATCTCTGAGGCATGCCTGTAATCAGGGTTGAAAAGTTACCTTCAAGGAAGGTCATAGACTAATCAGCTGTAGGGTCTGTCTGAAGCAAGGATGTGTGAGCATGTGGAACAGGGGCAGCATACAGCCCAGGAAAGGGAAGGCTTGAGGCAGAATCAGGTAGTTCCACATCCAGTACTGATGTGGGGAGAGACGCACCAAGTCCAAGGGCGGACAACTCGGGAGGTGTCCCCTGGAGTGGAACAGTGGAGTTTTACCACACTTCACCTGACCTACCCAAAATCTTTAATATTTTGTTAGGGTTAGGCTTAAGGTTGTCATATAAACTTGATATGCTAATATTTATAATAATAGTGATAATTTCTATTATCTTTGAGTGCTTGCTACATAGCAGATGCTGTGCCAGTCACTTTATACACATTATCTCATTTATGACAGTGGTCCTATGTAGTAGAGGTGTCATTACCTGCATTTTACTGATAAGGGGACGAGAAGCACCTCTGGGACTGCCTTCCAATGAGATGCCTTCTCCCGCACTCTGGAAGGGCAGGTGGACCAGGCTGGCTTTCCTGCTTTCATGGCTCCAGAGCTCCCTCTTCTGTGGTTCTCCCATAATGTTTCTAAGTGTGGCTTCTAGCTTTCTTGGATCTCTTGCTTCTTTCCCCTCATCCACATTAAGTGGAAAGAGTCTTTCTTATTGCCTCAGTTCAGTTCAATTTAGAGGTCACTTCCAGCAGTTTCTTCTCAGGGCTGAACTCTCTGCTGAAAAAGCACTGAGAACAGTGAGGTCCCAGACCGCAGGGCCGCTCCTGTCCCTGCCACAAGCCCCTCTGTTCTCACCCTTGAAATGGGCCTGCAGACCCCCTTCCAGATGGGCTGCTGTCCTTCTGGTGAGTACCACCTGCTGATGTGGAGGGGAGGTTTTTGTGTTCTGGGGAACATCCTGTGTCTCTTTGCTGTCCCTCCACTTCCTTTTGTACAGTTGCAGATGTAATGGGTTGGGTTGCTCTTGAGTTGGTCACACTGCCTTGTGTTCTGTCACCTAATTTTTTGGTAGATATTACTTGTGAGTTTTTGGTTTGCTCTACTAGTTGTTGTCTTTATTTTTTATTTTATTAGGGGAATTCTGAGAGATTAAAAAAAAAAAAGTACGCTGACACTATTTTCCTAGAATTCTTTTTACCATTTGATATTTGGGTAAATCACAACATTTTAAGGGCAGTCTCCCAATGGCATGTGAAGGTGCCCTGCCCCAGCTTTCTGGGAGCCAAACAAGAGTTGGAAAGGGAGGGGAGGGAGATGGTAGAGGAGGGAAAGATGAGGGAGGCTAGTGGGAGAAGGTAGCAGACCTACACCTCTGCCAGGGAGGGAACAACGGACCAAATCCTGCTCAGTGTGTAGCAAAACTAAACCTCCTTCAACACAAATTTGAGATCTGTAAGTAGTTTATTCTGAGTGGGACAAGTTTACCATGGTTTCAGATGTTGGGAGAGGAAACTCTGACAGTCAGGCCCTGGTTGTTTAAGACCCAAACAAGGTAGGAAAGACTGGAACATGGCTAGGTTTTCAAGAAAATGGGGCTAATAGCAAACGGGCCTCAGGGAGAGGCCATGTATAGGCCTGGCCATCAGTAGGTCCTGCCAAGCCTGAAGCCATCCCAGCCTAGGATGCAGGTGTGAGTGCACAAGCTCCCAAACAGTTACAGTCCCCTGAATTCCAGGCCACCCCTAGATGTTCAAGCTGAGGCCCCAGACATTATGGAGCAGACAAGCCACCTGCTAATTACTGACCCACAAAAGCCATGAGCATAGTGCAAGTTGAATAACACCACTGAATTTGGATTAACTTGTTACACAGCAGTGGATAACCAGACCATCCATGATGACTGGTTGGCTAGTTGAAGGAGATCAGCCATTCCAGATTGCAGGAGGGCAATCCTAGAGAAGAGCCACCACAGCCCATGTCTAGGAGACTGTTGGTGACTCCAACTGAAAGGGTGGCTCATGTGGCAGCATATAGCACCACTTCAGGAGCCGCAAGAGTCTTTCTTTATCTCTCCAGTGCCAAGCACACCAAGAGCAAGGATCCTTCTATTGCTCATATTTATAAAAATAAGAGGAGATATGGTGGGGGCCAGGGTGACAGGAACAGGATTGTCATTTTAAGATACCTCCTTAAATTTTTTTCAGTGAAATATGAATCTGAATTACTGAAAAGCCATCTGTAAGAGTTTGTTGTTTTTCAAAGTTAGTGTTTTGGCCTTGTTGAACATTCAACTATAAATTATCTTGATATATCAGGTTGCTCTTGGCTACAAATAACAGGAACACTGTTTCAAACTCCTTTCAATAATAAATATATTTGTTATTTCTTATTTCTGGAAGTCCAGGAATAAAGCAGGCCCTGAGATTGGTTAATGCCACCCTTCACTTCTGTCATCAGAGACCCAGACCCTTTCCATTTTGTTGCTGTCAGCCTCAGTACTGGCCTTATCCTATGGCCAGGAGCAAGATGGCAGCAGAATGCTATTATGGACTAAATTGTGCCCCCTCAAAACTCATGTCGAAGCCCTAGACCCCAATGTGATGGTATTTGGAGATGGGGGCTTTAAGAGGTGTTTAGGGTTGGATGAGGTCATTGAGGCTGGGGCCCTCATAATGGGATTGGTGCCCTTTTAAGAAGTAACTTGAGACAGCTCTCTTTCTCCCTCTGCCAAGTGAGTACACAGCAAGAAGGTGGCTGTCTATAAGCCAGGAAGAGGGTCTTCACCAAGGAACCAAATCAACTTGCACCTTGATCTTGGACTTCCTAGCCTCCAAAACTGTGAAAAATGAATATGCTATTTAAGGCACCCAATCTGTGGCATTTTGTTATAGCAGTAAAAGCTGACGAATGCAAGTGCCAAGAACTTCATCTAGATACCACAAAGGTAAAGAGACACCAAAGATAGAAAGACATTTGCTCTTCTCCATTCTCTTTATTAGAAGCAGGGAAAGCCTTCAGTAGACTTCCTCTAACATCTCATCACCTAAATTCAGTCACAGGCCCATTCCTAAGTCAATCACTGGCAAGGGTTATTATAACTGGCTGAGATGAAAGAAGCCTATAGTGGGAGGGACCAGGTAGTAAATATTTTAGGCTTTGTTTTAAACTCTTCCCACCCCCATCGCCTTTCTCTCCTTCTTCCTCTTTTAAATCTTAGCTCCAGGCTTGTACAAAAGAAGGCCGTGGCTGGATTTGGTTACCCCTGGCTTAGACTAATTGTGATCTAGTCCTGAATTGGAGTTACTCGAGAGGAAGGTTGATTCCTAAACAAAATTGAGGTTCTGTGAAAGGGAAGTAAGGATCTGGGCAGTGAATAGGCAGCCACAGTGCTGCTACACTTGGTCAAAAGAAGACTTTGTGGATGCAGAAACAGCCAAAGGAGGTGTGTCCAAGATAGCACTTGGGCTTTTTTAATAATGAATAAGTATTGCTTTTATAATCAGAAAATAGTTAAGCTAAAAACAAGCCCTCAAAACTATCTTTTGGAAATATTCTAAAATTAGATTGTGGGAGATTACACAACTATGAGTCTGTTAATAAAAACCATTGAATATATACTTTAAATGAGCAAATTTTATGTTATATAAATTATATGTCAGTAAAGCTGTTGTGGGCTTTTTTTTTTTTTTTAATCTTCTGAATTCCAAAGGTTAAAAAACATGTCTTGCAGCTCTGTGGTGTTTGCCCTGTGGAGGCAAGGGCACCTTTGATTATATGGCTGGTTTCATAGCTTTCACTGACAGCCTTGGAAAGCTTCCTGTAACGGTGATGCTTTTAATGGCCAGTTTTTTGGACATGTGTGCTAAATATCCTTAGAAAGTATTTTCTATTTTATAATCAAATGCTTAGCATGCTTATAATAAAAATAAAACTGAGGCAAAAGCAAGGAATTACTGAAAATTTTTGCCTTTTCACCTCTTTTAAAATTTCTTTACTCTTTGTGTCCATTACTATTTCTGTTGTATTTACTTATTTTAAACAGCTTTAAGTCAGAGGGAACTCTATTGGCATGTGGCAAGAAGTCCTGTGGTAGATAGTCTGCAGCGTGGCTTCATCCAAGGCTCAGATGATGCCACTGGGCTCTGACTCCTCTCTTTTTCTTGGCTCCATTTCCCCTGAGTTGGCTCAGTTCTCAGCCCCAGCATCCTGGTGGCCTTTGTCCTGGAGTGCTGAGCCAAAGTCTTTCTTTGGCTCTGATCCCATCCTGTTCCTAGCCCTTCCTCAGTCACTGTAGCAAGGGGAGAGCTCCACTAGCTTGCACCTGGACCCCAGACTTCACCCTGAGCCCCATCCATGGTGGGGGGTGGTTGGGATGGGGGAGTGGTAGTTCTTTAGAGCAAAACTGAAATGTTACAGGTTGCTGGGTGGCAAACCTCAACACTTCATCTCTGGCTTCACTTCCCCATTTTGCTGCCTATTTTATTCCTCCTCCTTCACTTCCTTATGGCTCATCTTTCCTTTTAGTCTCTTTAACTTATATTTCTCACCTTTAAAGAACAGTCTTGGAGCTGTTAGTGATAGCCTTCTGGAAAACCCAAATGCATCTTAAGGTGGGATTTGAAAAAGAACATTTGAGCCTGAGAGCTGAGTGGGAAACCTTCCCTTCAGTGAGGGCTTTTGCAGGGAGTGTGTGCAGACAGGACAAGCAGGTGAGACAAGGAAAAACTCAAAAGTTAAGCAAAAACCGAGACTTTGATATATTTGCTTGTACTTTTATATTTAATCTTACCATTTGAGTCCTAGTTTCCAACTATTGCACTGTTGCCTTAACCTGTAAGAGAGATGTGAGGAGCAATTCTTTTTTTTTTTTTTTTTTAATGTTTACTTATTTATTTAGAGAGGGAGAGAGAGAATCCCAAGCAGGCTTTGTGCTGTCAGTGCAGAGCCCAACACGGCTCAATCTCACGAACCGTGAGATAGTGACCTGAGCCAAAATCAAGAGCCAAATGCTTAACCGACCAAGTCACCCCAGTGCCCCAGATGTGAGGAGCAGTTCTGGATCCCCTGTCTTTTATGGCTTTGAACTAGTTGTCTTTTTTTTCCTATTTTCCTTTGTCAGTGTAAATTTATTTTAATCTGCTTGTTATTTTGATGGACAGGAAATGTGTTTGAATCTGCTGTTTAAAATAATGTGGTTTCATTTTTTGGGGGTTTTTTTTGGCAGTGATTCTCACATGTATTTCAGTAGAATTATTCTGCAGTTGAGTATAATGATCTTTCCCAAGTTTGTAGGACAATGAATCTTTGTGATTTTGAGAACTTTCTCAAAATCATTTTACTAAAACTTTGGTACCTGCTACTGCCTGCCTACTTCAAGATAAAATGCATGAGAGCAGCAGATGAATAATAACAAAATGTGGAGCAGCTGATCTTGTTAGCTTTGACAGATAGATTTTTTAATCATTTAATCATATATGTACCTGTGGTTTGATTTTTATATTGCATACATATAGTCATTGCTTATAAAAATGTTTCTATTTTATATGATGAAATGAAATATATCAATATTTCATGCAATTTTGAAAAAAAAAGTTCTGTGAATTCTAGGTGTTCTGCCACCTTAAACATTGGAAAGCACTACTTTCCTGGGCAATCAAATCCCTGAATTTCTGGTATTGAGTCATGCATCCTATGTCCTTACTGATGAGCTGTGTTATGTATTTACAAGGACATGCACTGCACCTGGTAGTTTGGAAGCACTATTACATGTGTAATAATGAGCACACTTGGAATTGGTTCCCACTGTTTTGAAAAGTATACTTAGCAGGAATCAGGGATTTGCTTGTCTGACATCCCCTGAACTCTGACCCAAAGGAAAGAAGCCTTATCACCTGGCTCCCAAGGTCTATGTGGGAGGGCAGAGCTGTTAGCTTTCATTTTCTTGTTTGCATCCTGCCTGCCTTTCCTCCACAGTTAATCCATTTATTAATTCGTACTGATGATTTAGTATCTCCCACTTTCTTGTTTCTTGTTTTCTCTTTTCGTCTTTAGCTTCTTCTGAGCAGCCTCTTAGGTGAATGCACATTTAAGTAATAAGTTGATTCAGCTTCTTTGTTGTAATAGAGCAATGACCTGTGAAGGGCCAGCAGCAAACCAGCAGTCTTTTCAGCAGTCCTGCATTTGACTTCTACCATCCTGGCATAGCAGAAGGCAAATGTCAACAGCCAAGTGTTCTTTTTGGCAGTGTCCTCCCAGGGAGCTGCCACTTCCATCTTATTGTCTTCATGGTGGTGGACCCAGAACATGGAGTCAGAATCCAGAGAGGGAACTGGTCTACTTATCTGAGCTCCCCCTCAGTGAGGGTGACTGCACTGGACCTCATTCCCATTCATCAGTTATTGGCCTCCAAGGAGACTCACCTATCCCACCGAACTGGCATACTAAGTTATTATGGGGTCTGGATGTGGCAAGAGCCCTCCTTAAGCCCACCCACCACACTATTGTATCCTCTGGTTTCCCTTCTCTCTGGATCCCCTCCCGTGCTGTAACCCTTGTCAGCCCAGTCTGAGGCTCCATGCTTCCCTTCTTACACATGCACACACACACATGCAGAGGCAGACAGGTAACAGCACAGCAAAAGTTTGATTTTGTTTTATGGTCCTCCATCAGTCATGAAGTCCCAACAAAGATGGAACTACCCTGAAAATATCAGATGCCCTTTTACCAAAAGCACTCCCTAGAGCTTAATTGTAGAAATGATTATGATAATGTCTAATAAGCAGAAATTTATTATGTTCATAATATTTTTTAAACTTTTCCAAAATGAAGATCCTGATTGTATTCCATTTTTGAAAGGCATAAGGTGTATGGTGGTAGGACGTTTACCGTGTTCTCTTTTGCAGCAGATATTTGAAGCCAGGTGTAATTAAGTGAATGGCTCCATAAATCTGTTGTGTGTGCCTGAGACTGGGGGAGTGCAGCCCTAATGACAACACCCCTCTGCTAACATGTCAGCGCTGACTGAAAGGAAACCCAGGGAGCAAGAGTAAATGTTTCTGGTCTTCACCCTCCTTGCAAGGGTTTTTATCAACCAAAGTGTTAAGTAGGGGATCCATAGATTATCAAGGAGAAAACAGACTGGAACCCTTACACATTTCACAAAGGATGTCTGCAGCTGGAACTAATGATTCTGGGCTACTAAAATCTCTTTATAAGTTCAGGCTGCTTATCTCTGTTTAAGGGTGAAGAAAACACCTACTACAAATTCTCTCAGGCTGTCCAGTGTCTCGTTCAGGAACTTAAAATTAAAAAAAAAAAAAAAAAAAAAAAAAAAAAAAGGTGGCCTGGGAGAGAGAGCAGTTCTGAAAATTACAGAGTGATGAGGTCTGTTTTGAGGCCAAAGTGGGGGAAAAGGCAAGGGTTTTGCTTGTGCAGCCTCTGATACAATGGAGGGGACCTTAACACAGACGGACAGTACCCTACAAAATGTAACCCATAATTCAAGCTGTCAGCTTAATCACACTGTTTCCAGGTAAAGAGAAGGAGCCCTTGTTTCCTGGGTAAAGAGAAGGAGCGTTGTTTGCTGACCCCTGGTCCTTAGCCTGCGCAGACCGCCCTGCTCTGTTGGCCTTTGTGTCGCAGTCCCCTCCTTCCTCCTTTTTGTCATTGTGCTCCCTTCAAGTGGCCCCCTGGAAGGGACCACCCAGGGGGCTGCACAATGGGGACCGAGGTAGCCACCAAAACATAGGTTTTGTAAGACAGCCCGTTAAAAGAAAAATACTGTTTAACTATGTATGTGTTTGTCCTTTCTACAACTGTTTTGTGTGGCAAACAAAACCCCATATACAAACTTCACTGTGGCCGCACATACAGCTGTTCCAGCCATCGGGTGTCAGGCTTGAGATAGTAGCTTCCAGTTTATTTTCCCAGGGCACTAATTCTTGATGTGGTTTATATTTACACGTTTGTTTGGATTTATGGTCAGGAAATTTGGTATCAAAACAAACAAATTGCACTGGATTTATGAAACTATTTTATCCATAGTCCTCAGAGTTGGTGGCTTGGCATTACTCTCTGATGAAATTTGTCTGTAATGATACTTAACAAAAGCTAGCAGCCCGGAATTCAGTTCTCAATAGCCATTTACACCTCTGTAAAAGGATTAGCTCTGGCCAATTGTTACACTGTTTAAATCTTAATTTGCATCTTTATGGAGGTAGAGCTTCTAGAGACCTCTCTGGTTCTCTGTTGTATTTGTATACCTATGGGTGGGAGGTCACTGGAGGTTTTCTCTTATTGGTGAAGGTGCTAAATTGCCTCAGGATGACCAGTAAGCTCCACAAATTGAATTAACGTCTCCGGTTTTGACTGACAACAGCCGGCTTTGGTTCGTTAGTTATATTTTGTAGCAATTGTGGTCTGAATGTTTGGTACATGAATGCACTCTGTTCTATTTAAACTAAAGAATCCTCATGCTTCTTAGGATTTTAAATGTTAATTGTAATCAACAAATGTCCATGGGAATAAAGTGTAAAAAACCAGAACCAGAACTAGATAAAATGATGGTTTTAAAAAGTAATCTTTTCTGTCCCGAACATGTGCTGTTAGCTTAAAGATCAAAGCCTTCTTATGTTTAGGTCAAACCGATGAAGAGGAGCAAGTTGAGTTTTCCAGCCAGGGTTGCTGCAGGCACTGGAATTGGAAACAAAGGTCCTATGTATTGCTCCTTTCCCACCTTTCTGTGTATGGGTTATTCCTAAATTGCAAGCTCCCAGCTTGTGGACCACCTCTTCGAATGATGCCTTTTCATTTTGCTTATTTTGAAATACAGATTTCCTTCACTAAAACTTTGCTCTGTGACCAGCCCTGGTGCTTTACAATCCTTCAGCATTAAAAATTTTGTAAGCCAACTCATTACCATTTACCATCAGTGATTCCCATACTATTTTGAGACTGTTGTTCCCTAGAGAAAATAAAACCTGAAAGTTGAGCCTGTAGTGCTGCAGCTGAAATGCTTAAATTCGAAGTCCCTGAAAAGGTAACACCTACAGAAATGGGTGAGAGTTACCTGGCAGCGTTAAGGAATCATTTACTTTCTGTAACCCTCATACAGGGTTTGTTTCTATTTTTATGTTTTTGTCTTGTCAAAAAGTAATTCTCAGGTCACAATACTGAAAGAAAAAAGCATAGCACTTTTCTCTCTTCCTCACTTTAAAATACATATACTGAGTGTTCACATTAGCCTAGAATGGGGTTGTTTTCTTTCAAATTACCTCCAAAATTCAGTAAAAGATGAAAGATGTGAGTAAAAGATGAAAATGAAACTAGGAAGAATTATTTTAAATTAGGCCCTCCCAAAATTTTATGTATTGTATGCTTTAACCATTGCTGGGTAAAATAAAATACACCTCTTAAAGGTTCCATTTGTGTGTCTAACAATTCCCTGTCAACCAGCAGATTTGTCCACCTGCTGGACTTCACAAAGAACAAACTGGCCCCGTGTGTTGAGGCCAGGCCAGTCCACACATTCCCCAGGCAAGACTGGACCTGGCCTCACTGGACCAATGCCCCTCCAGCAGGAATCATTTTGGTAGGAATACAAATAGAAGACACAAAAGAAGTTGAGTCCTGAATTCCAATATAGTTAGTCAGTGTTTCCATAACACATAGTCTTTAATCTTTAGTTCCATAGTGTTTGAATTCTTGAATAGAGTTATTTTTAGCAAAGGACTGATGGATATTTTGCAAACTAGAGCCAGGTACCATGTGGGGGAATACCTATTAGAAATCCCCAGCACATACCAACTCTTCTTTCAGCCAGAGAAACTTGAGTTCATCTAGAGTAGTTGTAAGCTCTGTGCAGATAGTAATTATCCATCTCATTGATCACTTGTTGCCCAGCCCTGGAAGTACTGGACTGGTAGAACAACTATGTAAAAACTGTAGAAATAGGTGTGTCATGAATTTCTCTAATCTGGGTTTAAATCTTGGCCTGCCATTCAACACATATTGCTGTTAAGTGTGTCTTCAGTGTCATGCTGAGTGCTACATGAAACTTAAAACATAACAATTCACAAGTCCAATTGCTGTTCTCAACAAGCTTTTGGTTTTGTTGAGAAGGCTAAGCAGAAAGGACATAACTAGGGGACTGTTCAGTGTAACTAAGGATGCCGTCTGTATGGTGAGTGCTAAAGGAAATCAGGGATAAGAAAGAGCCCGATGAATGAGATGGTCAGAGAAGCATCTAGACTGGTGTGAGATAAGCTAGTCTACAGGAGGCTCACATTTGGAAAAGAACAAGGGTTATGTGACTGGACAATCAGGTGTTACTGAACACTGGCACACCGTGCTCAATGGGGACAGAGATGCAAACACAGGCAACGAGGGATGCGCTTTCTCTAGAGAATTTGATAAACAGTAACAAAAAACTGTCTGCTTTCTCTTATCACCACTCCTAAGAATGGCAAAGATAAAACACTCTTCCCCTGGAGGGAGGCTGTTCTCATAGCAACACCCTGCCCACACCCTACGTTGGTACCCCAGCATTAGTGAGTGTCTGCTAACTTCCACTACCCGTGGGAACATTTTAGAGGTGATATAGAAACATCCAAGCCATGGTCCTTGTTCAGGGTGCACCACCTGGTTCTGAAAATCAAATTAAAGGCAGTCGAACTGGAGACCCCAAACCCACAGGCAGGCTCTGTGCAGCATAGTATTTAACCTTCTTTTGAGTTAACTGCCACATTTGTAAACTTAGAACATGGCAAATAAAAATAAACTTTGCAATTGTAGATTTCTAGCTTCTCTTGAACACTAGGAAGATCAGCATCACTGAGACCCCCATTTCACAGTGGGAGCTGTGAGTGGCTGGCCCTTTGCAGGAAGCACGGGCCCCAGCCTTCCACGACTGCCCCACCAGCCCCCACTGTGGGTGATCCCTCCCTCCTCTGCCTCACCCACCACTGCTTTCCCCCTGCTGGCTCCTAGAGCATGAGCTTAGTCTCCTGGCTCCTGGGGCCTCACCAGTAGCATTAGCATATGGCCGCCAGGCTAACCCTCTCAAAAACACTGCTTTTAGGAAACCAGCCATTGCGTGGACATCTGAAAGATTTGTTGCTATTTTCTCACCAGAGTTTTATATCGAATTTTATTTCCCATTACAGTTGCCCCTTGAACAACAGGTTTGAATGGCACAGGTCCACGTATACGTGTTTTTTGTTTTTTTTTTTTGTCACTAAATATGGTATTGTAAATGTATTTTCTCTTCCTTATGATTTTCTTAATGATATTTTATTTTCTCTAGCTTTACTGTAAGAATACAGTATAGAATACATATAACATACAAAATATGTGTTAACCATGTTATCAGTAATGCTTCAGGTCAACAGAAGGCTATTAGTAGTTAAGTTTGGGGGCAGTCAAAAGTTATGTATGGATTTTTGACTGCATGGGCGTTCGGTGCCCATAACCCCCGTGTTGTTCACCAGTCACCCATACTAGCTTATCACCACCAACAGCAATCCCTACCTGGCCAAACTTGTCTCCTTACTGGCACCCACACCCCCCCTTACCTGGCATTTCCTATCACCTGCTCCTGAGCTTGCAGTCTTATCTCCCCTTCTGTCTTAATGATCGCTGGCAAAAGGTCTTCCTCATCATTCCTGATGGTCTGCCTCCTCATCCTGAGCTCCCCTTTACATCTCTAAAATCGGCTCACCACTGATGGGCTTATCTTCCTCTTCTTAAGGGCAAGTATTGTTGTGTGAATTGAGTGGCAGTAAGATAAAGTCTTCCAGGAAGAATTAGGACACAGATTTTACCCAAGAAAAAAGTATTCTTAGGTACTGTAAGTGACATAGGCCAGGAGTCTGGAAGGTTTTGGGCAGCAGAGCTCATAAGTGAAGGGCCCAACCCAGGGTCTGGCCCACAGGGACTAAGACTCCAAACTCAGAGTCTAGACAACAGGTCAGGACTTGGCAAGGAGCTGGGGCACTGACAATGTGGCCCAGAGCCCGGAACAGGTTTTGAATCCAGGGATCCATTTTTATTTCCTGCCCAGGGTAAAAGCCTGTATCAGAGTAAGGGAATGGTGGGGGGGGGGGGGGGGGGTAGCGGTAGGGAGGGTACTATGCCCACAGTTTTTTCTCACCCTCAAGTAGGACAGATCACATCTCTTTTATCCCCATGATATCAGGCACATGGCCATCAAATGGATCCAGTGACTTAACCAACTATAGAACTAATTACAAATTAATAATACTTTGCTGTTAACCCATTGCCTTAAGAATTGCTTCATTTTCATTTGGGGGCATGTATCAAACATTCCCAACTGTGATCTTTTTTAATGTAGAAATACTGTTTTGTTTTTTGATATCCTCCCCAATAGCTTTTTAGAATCATGCTTTCCCCCAAACAGACACCTTTTTTTAAGGCAAGTTGCTAGCCAATCTCTTTGGAGGCTATTGGTACCATGACAGACCTAACTAGAAACAGTGGCCAAGTTGTTAGCCTCTGCCACTCCTCCCCTCTACCTGGAAGTAGACAATGAAGGCTAAATCCCTCTTCCCTTGCCTTCCTGTTCTTACAAAGAAAATGTTATTGTAGTGAGATCCAAATGAAGAAATAATAGTCATTTTTTTTTATTATTCAGGAATGGAGGATATAACCTATACTCTAGCCAACAGTTTTCAATTTCTTAGCAGTGACAATTTAAGTAAATTTCACATGAGTTGTGGGGCTCTAACTTTTTTATGATTGACAATATAAAATTAGCCTTTTCCGCTGTTAAGATTATCTAGCATTCCTATCAGTCAGGTGCAATGTGGCATGAGATTGCACAGCTGTAGATTGAAAACATTAAAGTCTTCAAAGGGTTAAAAGTTGCTTCCTCTGATGGATTTAAAACTGCCACATGCACACAAACAAGTTTTCCCAAACTGCCCCATTTTACATTTTTGTCGAGAGACAGTCTAGTTGGTGCATTTTTATGTCTAGATTATATTACAGATATATTTCAATAAACCACGAAAACCACTATAGATTCTAGAAGCGGGCCGTCTGTGCTTAAATAAACATCTCATGCAGCACCTGTTTTGTTTTATAGGCTCTATAATCACAGTGACATTCTGAAAGGAGACCTTGAAGCCTGCAGAGCAGCTGTCCTTCACCAGCCCCCAGGACTCTTACCTGGGGGTGGCAGTGATGAAAAGCAAGTCAAGTATTAATCACTGCGGGGTGGGATGGCTGTTCTTGCTCCCAGACACTTCCAAATGTAAAGGGTCACAGAAGAACTCACACAGTCTCCCCTGGGGTAGTCACTTATAATTGTCAATTTAGCCTTTTCTTACAAACTGTATCATTTACTACTTTGTAAATGTATTTGTTTCTGTTAATTGGATATATACACTCAATCCCTGATCATAGCAATGTTTTAAGGGTTTACTTTGGAAGGGGGGAGGGAGCACAGGTAGCCTTTGGCATACTCGTATACCCGAGAGCAACCCAGGATACCATCCAGTATAACCACCACCCGGAGGGAAGCACTCCTTAATTTCCAAGGTCGTGCTAGTGATACCGGTCTCCAATCTGTAGGTATGGGTCACTGGACCATCAACAAGACCTAGGAGCTTGTTAGAAACATGCGTTCTCAGGCCTCACCCAGGACCCACTAAATCAGGAATCTGGAGGTGGGTGCGGCCACCTGTGTTTTAATGAGCCCTTAAGGGAACTCTGCTCCCTCAAGTTTGAGAGCCACCATTTCAGAAATATCCCTTAAATGGCCACAATTCTGGGATGAGAGAGAGAGAGAGGGAGAGTTAATTATTTGCAAGGTAGTCAGCACATATGAACCATGACTCTTGTACACTTTTCCTAAGTCAATTAGAAACCAATTCCATACCCTCTACCCGCCCTTTAGGCAGTTGGGTTTCTTTTCATGGCCTCAGAAGTTTTGTGGCATTGGGCTGCTTATTGAGTTCATAGAATTACAAATGTGTAATGTGTGTAATGGTTTATCCAGTACTGTTATCTGGTGGGTTCCTAATTCATGTGGCGTAAATGTTGCCTGTGTTCTAACTTTGATTTGTATTTTGGGGGTTGACTCTATTTCCTCTTAGTAAAATATATCCTGCCATTTACTAGTTGAGAACAGATGATTACTCAGGCGTGGTCAGCAGAAGGGTGTCTGTGAAAGTCCATCTGCAAGGACCTTGTTTGGCTGAGAGCCTGGGAGGGGCTTCTGGGGTCTGGTTATCTTACCTCCAATATCATTCTCTATCTTTAATGTGCCCTGTAGGCTGTTTTATGTTCACAAGTTTTTAGAGTAGAGTTCAGCCTAAGTCTAGTGTGTATTGGATCCCATTAAGGCGTGAGAAGTCAAATAAATAATGGTCTCTAAAAGGGCCTTGTCACAAGAAAACTTGGCCAAGCGAATGGTTCCATTTCGCAGACCACAAGATGAGCTTCACGAGTCCTGAGTATATTACATCAACTTCTACATCTCTACTAGTGATCCCCAAGTTATGGAAAATGTTGGAAATGACCTTCCTATTCAATAGCTTTTCAGCCTGAAGCAATAAAGGCAAGAAAATACAAGAAAATCCTCTGGCATATATTTATCATGTGAAATAAAAAAAAACAGCAGTCTTAAAATACTCCTTTACAAGGTGGTGGAAGAAGCTGGCTGGGAGGAGTCTTTCTGTGCTCTATAGGTCATTCAGTGCTTATGTGTCGTGAGGCTCTTTCCCTGGGCCCCTGTTTCTTTCTCACTGCCTTTTATGTCTGTTGATATACTATTTGGCATAAACCATAGTGTGACGTGTGGCATAGGAAGCATATATGCATTTATAATTCTCTGTGCAAACTGACTTGTTACACTAAATGATTCATTGTTTGACTCTCTTAACCTAGGCTGCCAAAGTGTGATTGTGGGTGAGAAGATATAATATCTACATCTACTAGACTGATGTTTGTTATAGTTTCTCAACATGCATGATAAAGCATTGATTTCCATTATGAAAGGTTGCATTTTACATTACTATTGACCTACAGTTATGTATAAATCAGCCTTTCCTAAGAAATGAGCCTTCTTTATGACCAACACAAATTTTAAAATTAATATCTGGAGCCTTCAAGACTGGTTACCACAATCATTTTTAAAGCCAGATAAAGAAGTCAGGAATGGTTACTAATGTCAGTGTTATGTTCTGTTACAATTAGAATTGTCCCATGTACTGTGACTGGGGATAGTAGTGTTTAATGCGTTCAGATTGTCACTGCTTCACTCTCTAGCTTCAGAAAAAGTGCCAAGTGTTTATATGACCTGTGAGAGACAAGTAGTCAAGTCTTTAAATACGTATTCCTTCTAATGGTTTTAACCGTGGCATCCAGCTCCCCACTGCCTTCCTTGCTCCAGCCACCCCCTGCACCCCTCAACATCAGTAGTTATTGCTGGCTACTCCCCTAAGTGAAATATTCCTGTATGCTTGGTGATCTCCCCTGGATCAGACTAGTCAATTTGATAAACCATTCCAGAAACACAGATTTGGAAAGAATTATGTGCTTTTGTTCTTCAATTGCTAATGACTCTGATGTCATAGAAGTGTAAGCCAGGCAGAGTGGGAAGCCTCTAACAGGTTATGAACTCCTTAAAGCCCATTCAGTAGAGCCATGTTCGGTGTGTCCAAATTCCTGTTTGTGCCCCTGACCAAACCATGGCAATCGACATCTGTCTCTCTAATCTCATGTGTAGAATGGGACACCTGCCTCATAGCATACTCTAAAAGATAGTGTGAAGACCTCCAAATTCCTGCTCATAAAATGAAGCATCTTAAAGGAAAAAAGAACAAAATGATTCTTATCATCATTATTGATTTTTGCTATATCAAGGATTAAGTGTTCAAAGTCCTTCATTTGAAAGAAAGGCTTCCTATTAGGTAGAGTATCAAGTCACTATTTTAGACAATGATGAGTTATTACAATTTGATTCATGTCATTTGGGGTACTTGATAAAAAGTTCTGTTCATTGTTGCCTTTAGGAAAACATATTTTAAAATGAAAATGGTTACTAAATAAGTAGTTTTATCTTATACAAAAACCATAATGAGACTACCTATTACTTTATACTTTTTTCCAGGCGCAACTAATTAGTTGTCTCTTTTACTGGCTACTCTCAAATACAATTGCCCAATTGTACTCTCAAAATCATGCTGAAAAATTGAGTCAGCTTTATATTGTTTGGGTTACAGTATGCAAAAGCCTCTTTATTTTATTCTGCCTGTATTCATAACAAAATTCAGGCTGTTTATTAATTTGTCTCCATTTAAAACTTTTGGTCAAATTACCAATCTGTTATAAATCAGTTGTGGTTAGGAAGAACTGGTACATTTGTTTTAATTGCAATTTTCTGATTGGAAGCCAGTCCAAATATATGAAGTTAATTAAAGTCTCTTCTTTTGTTATATTTTTAATTAGAGGAGTATATTGGGGCGCCTGGGTGGCTCAGTCAGTTAAGTGTCCAACTTTGGCTCAGGTCATGATCTCACAGTTTGTGAGTTCGAGCCCCACATTGGGCTTTGTGCTGACAGCACAGAGCCTGCTTCAGGCTCTCCCTTTATGCTTCTCTCTCTCTCTGCCCCTCCCCTGGTCACGTTCTCCCTCTCTCTCTCTCTCTCTTTTCTCTCTCTCCTCTATCAAAAGTAAATAAATAATTTAAATTTTTAATTAGAGGAGTATATAATTTATCTGACACCAAATTTTGTTTTTCTTTCTGTGTGGCACTGATGTTATAAATTTTCCAATCAAGGTGGAAAAATTAAAAAAAAAACTTTTTTAAGTCCTTTGTACCACTTTGCAGATCTTCTAATATGGTGTATTCATGTAGAACCATGGGCAACACTTCATACAAAGGCAGCCATGACTCTTGGACTCCTTGCCCAATCTATCCTGAAATAAATCTGCAGAAAAGCCTGGTTTTGTGCTTTGATTTTTGACTTAGCTGTTCCAAAGTCACAAATTCTTGATGCTGTACCTCCTTCAGGAGCTCATTTTGCTGTTTGACCCCCTGCAAGTCAATTAATGGTTTTGTCCTTTGGTGAAGTATGTATAATAATTATAGGAAACCTTAGCAAGTTCTTCATCCCAGGACCCAAGGGATGGTTATGGTTGGTGGGGGTATTAGTAGCCAGAGTCTTGCCTTGGCTTTGCCTCTACAGAAGTCATGTGTATCAATCACCAGAGAGATTGGTCTCTGTTCATTCAATCCATCCCAACTAATTTAATTAATTTAATTCATCCAAAATCAACCTGTTTTCAAGTTTAATTCAATTTAGCTAAACATGCTTTCAGACCAGAAACACAATTGATTTACTCATTATAAGAAATACAACAGTTGAATAGACTAGAATTTGCTCATGCCCTGTGAGTGCATTTTCCCAGTAGTGAAATCTATTGTGAAACCAAATGTAAATGGATGTTCCTTCATTTATATAGAATCAGAACAAAGGAATTGGGTGGCATTATGACTTCAGTGAAGTCTGGTAGAAACTAAGAAATTCAACTTGCTGAAGGACCTTTCTACCAGACGAGCCAGAAACTTTAGAATCATTCTAGGAAGTTTTTAAAGAAGTTCAGGGATCCCCATGACACATCCCACTTTATGCAAGTCTTGGTTAGGTGAAGGAAAGATTATAACAATTGAGATGCATTAAAGAAGGTTCTGAATTGTATATAGACTTACTTTTCCCCCCAAACATTTTATTTTGAAAATTTCCAAACATGCAGAAAAATAAAGGGAATGGTACAGTGAGCATCCATACGCCCACCACCCATATCTACCACTGACGTTTTATTGCACTGACGTTTTATGTCTGTCTTTCCATCCTTCCATCTATCCATCAATCTGAGTCATTTATTTTTATGCATTTCCAATCAAGTCACAGATATTAATGCACTGTTTTTTTTAACTTTTTACTTTGAAACAAAAATTCGCAAAAGCAAATATAACAACATAATGAAATTTCATGCATTCATCATCCCGATCCACCAATTGTCAACATTTTTTTAGACTTGTGTTATCTCTTTCCCTTCCCCACATTTTTTTCCTGAGTCATTTAAAACAGACAAAACATTTCATTTACAAATACAAATGCTTATCTCTTTAATCTATAAGCATTTAATACATTACTGTTTAATTAGATTCCTTATCTAATACCTGTTTTTTGCCAGTTGGCCTTGATGGTCTCAGTCTTTGATTCAGTCTTTTTACATTTGATTTGTTTGAATTAGGATCCAAGTGATATTACCCATAAACTGGTAGCTTGATACAAATACAAGATTATGTTCCAGGCCAGTTATTTTGGCAAGACGACATCATAAGTGGCGCTAGTACTTCTGGTACACCTCTGCAGGCAGCACACGATGGCTGGTCGTCCCACTGGTAGTGTTGCTAGGACTGATCCATGGGTTCGAGTGTTGGCACACTGATACCTTTAGTACAGCATTTACTGTTACACAATTTTCACAAAATTATAATCATCTCTTAGATGCATTCATTAATCTGGACTTAGAAATGGTGGCTTTTCTAATTTATTCATTTGTTCTGCATTTATTAGTTGGAAGAACTTTGCCCATCAACTACTTGGTAACCCTGAAATGCATTTTTTTACCACAAAGGCAGGATAAATGATACTGTCCCTTTACTTACCAATTTTCAGAATGAGTAGTTGCCTTACCAGCCTCCAAAGGTTTGTTTGTTGGTTGGTTTATATTTTTAATTGTGGTAAAACACACCACAAAAGTTACCATTTTAACCATTTTTAAGTAAGTGTGCAGTAGCATGAAGTACATTCATACTGTTGTGCAACAGATCCCCAGAACTTTTTTGTCTTACAGAACTGAAACTCTATACCCATTAATCAACTCTCCATTTCTCCTTCCCCCCAAACCCCTGGCAAGCACCATTATGATCACTATTTCTGTGAATTTGACCATTTTAGATGGCTTACATTAAGTCAAATTATACAGTATTTGCCTTTTTATGACTAGTTTATTTAACTTAGCATAATGTCCTTAAGATTCATCCATGTAGCATGTGACAAGATGTACTTGCTTTGCAAGGCTGAATCCAAAGGTTTTTATTATTTTTAAAACTTAAGTATTTTTTTATTATTTATTTTTTAAATGAACTCATGATTTTCATATATTTGCTGTGTTTCAGTCCATTGCAGTCATTATTGTTGTTGGTGCTCAAATTGTTTCATCTTGGGCCAGTGGGATCCCCTTCAGGGGAGCTTCTGAGGCCTTTTAACATGACTCAGTAGCCTCTGAGAGTTTCCTTACTTTGTGATGCCCAGATGTTCCAGGCTCATCTCGTACATCTCCTACCCTAGAGATGTACTACATGCCAGAGTCTGCACGTATAATACATGCTCACTTTTTAACTCTTTACTAATATTATCTCAATGCTTTTTAATTACAGGTAGACCTTAGTGAGAGTATAACAAGGATAAATTATTGTTCAGAAAGAAATGTGATGGGTTTCTCTTAACCACACGTAAGAGGAGCTGGACTATCTATCCCATGATTTGAAACCATGGCTACTATATATTAGAACCACTCTGAGGGCCTTTAAAAAAATCCCAATGGCCAGGCCACACCCAAGCCCAGTTTGACTAGATCCTTTAGTGATGGCACCAGGCACCTAGATTTTGCAAAGTTCCCCAGGTGGTTCCAGTATGTGGTCAAAGTTGAGAATGCTCATTTAACAATGAAATCATAACCAAAATAAATTTTTAAAAAACATACCTGAACTCTGAAAATTACCTTAGTCTAGAATATATTAGGTTCCTGACTTTTCTGAATAAATAATCCTTCACTAGCTTGATTATGGGGCCTTTAAAAATGAAGGAATCTCATTTAGTCACACAATACTGCCAATGTCTAATGTGTCTCCTGTTTCTGTTTTATAGATCTGAACAAGCACCAGGTCAGCATGTTGCCACCTTGAAAGAACATGATAATTCTATCAGAGAAGTAGTAGTTAAGCCATCTGAAGTTTTCCCAGTCAAAAAAGTGAACCAGATGACAAGGGTTAGTAATTTTTATTTAAAAAAAAAAAAATGAAGTTTCAAGATTATACAAATGATTCATTTGAGGAAATAAGTCACCTTCTTAAACATGGTTAAAATATTTGGAAAAAAATGTTATGTAATAAGTGAGGTTTTGTGGTTTGTTTGTTGACACTTTCTGATCTCAGGCCTTTTGTGCAGAGTTTTGTGTAGGAATCCCAACTTCCTACATTCAGATCCTGGAGGTAACCTAACTGAGCATAATGACCACAACATTTTCCAAGTAACTTAGAAGCATCTTGTAGCATTCTGGTTTTCTTTCCCCACTCTATACTTTAAAAATACAGTCTGGGGCACCCGTTGCTCAGGTGGCTCAGTTGGTTGAGTGTCTGACTCTTGATTTCAGCTCAGGTCATAATCTTGCAATTGAGAGATTGTGCTTGGAAGATTGAGCCCTAAATCAGGCTCACCACTGAATGTGGAGCCTGCTTAAGATTCTCTCTCTCTCTCTCTCTCTCTCTCTCTCTCTCTGCCCCTCTCCCAATTCACACACTCTCTCTCTCTAAAAAATAAATAACAAAAAATACTGAGCAATCATACATGTTAATTCAGCAAATATGTACCAATCCATTTCTGTATAAAGGTACCAGCCCAGATCCATTGAAGGGAAAGAGATAAATAAAATGTAACATTTCCTTCTGGGAAATGGCATAATAGGATGTGTGTAATAAGAAAATATCAGAGAATATGGGCCTCCAGTAAAAGGAGCCAAGCCATCTGGAGAACAAGTGAGGCAGACTTTACAGTGGAGGGAGTAGAGAAGTATTGAGGTGACCCTTAAAAGAGAGACAGAATGGGGCTCAGTCAGTTAAGTGTCTGACTCTTGATTTCAGGTCATGATCTCATGGTTTGTGAGATGGATCCCCGAGTCAGGCTCTGCCCTGGCAGCACCAAGCCTGCTTGGGATTCTCTCTCTGTTCCTCCCTTGCTTGTGCTCTCTCTCTTTCTCTCTCTCTCTCAAAATAAATAAACTTTAAAAAAGAGAGAAAGACAGAATTTTGACAGGCTAAGATTGCAGGGGGTTGCATCAGGCAGGGAGGGGCAGGGGTGACAGGGAAGGGCTGTTAGGAGCCAAAGAACAGACCCAGGAAGTAGAGCCAAGCTCTGGTCCTCCTGGCTGAAAGGCAGGCTTCAGGCCAGGGGTGGTGGGCGAGAAGGTCCAAAGTAGTGCTGGGCCCTGTGTGCAGTGACCATCCAGCACAAGTAGGGAGTTTGTGTTTGCTTTACTAGACCCTGGAAAGCCCTGAGAGCTTTTTGAGCAGGGCTGTAATAAGATTTCTGCAGTGCCTTAGGGAATTGTACCCCCTTGGATTTGGACTGAGAAGGCAGAGGAGGGACCCCTACAATGGTTCTGACCAGACAGACAAGGAGGCACCCGAGGGTGAGTGTGAAGATGCTGAGCAGAAAGAGGAAAGCGATGGAGTAGATCCCCTAGAGGAGCACTAGGGAGGACCCAGAAGCCCAGGTCTAAAGTGTGCCCATTGTAGTCTTCCTTGTTCCCTAGAAGGCCGTCTATTGAGAGAGGTGGCACTTCCTCTAAATTTATTGTCTTGTCAATGTGTTTTGTCTCAAAGTATATTTTCTCATCTTTGTAATGTAGGGTTTTCTGGCTTTGATCCTTTTAAGTTTTTATGTTTATCATGTTCAAAGTTCAAGGATTCGACATGTGTCCCTCCTGGAGGCAAGCCTTGCCCCCTCTGCACCAAAGTCACATGTCTGTGTCACTGTGGTCCAGAGCTTCTGCCATCGCCCCCACAAGCCTTTCAGAGCACCTTCAGCCCTTACCAAGCACCTCCCCCCACTCCTCGCCTCTTTAAAAAAGAGAGGAGAGAGACTTTAAGCATTTCAAAATATGCACATAGAATGATATAATGATCTCAACAATCCCATGCCTGCCCAAGTTCATGGATGTTGTTACCATTGCACCATATTTGTTTCAAACCTCACCTTCTGCCTCCCCTCCCCCATCGCCCTACCCCTCCTCTTTCTCCTCTTACCTGCTTCCTCCCCCCTTTCCTCATCTGAAATAAATTATTGCAGATATAGACACAGCCCCCATGTGCCTTTCATGGATCCCATTTCCCTTTTCACAGATAACCTTGTATGTATCCTTCCCACACACATTTGCATTTTACTGCATTTTGTGGGACTCAGTAAATAAAGAACAATATTCTTAAGGAAAAACAGGTCCATTCCATATCTGTTGATAAATGTAGTTCTTAAGCAAGATTTTCTCAGGTTTTATTGTCCATTTTATTTAGTACTATTTTATAACAACAGTGTTTTTCATTCATTCCATTCACTGCAAGTACTTCACATTTCAGCCATGTCATGGGTGAAAGATGTATTGGGCGCCCTGGTGGCTCAGTCTCTGACTTTGTCTTAGGTCATGATCTCATGGTTTATTAGTTTGAGCCCTGCATTGGCTTGCTGCTGTCAGCACAGAGTCTGCTTCAGATCCTCTACCCCTTCTGTCTCTACCCTCCGCCACTTGTGCACTCTCTCTCTCTCTCTCTCTCTCAAAACTAAATAAACATTTTTTTAAATTTTATTTTTTAAAATTTACATCCAAATTAGTTAGCATATAGTGAAGCAATGATTTCAGGAGTAGATTCCTTAGTGCCCCGTACCCATTTAGCCCATCCCCCCTCCACAACCCCTCCAGTAACCCTCAGTTTGTTCTCCATATTTCTGAGTCTCTTCTGTTTTGTCCCCCTCCCTGTTTTTATATTATTTTTGTTTCCCTTCCCTTATGTTCATCTGTTTTGTCTCTTAAAGTCCTCATATGAGTGAAGTCATATGATTTTTGTCTTTCTCTAACTTCACTTAGCATAATACCCTCCACTTCTATCCACGTAGTTGCCAATGGCAAGATTTCATTCTTTTTAATTGCCGAGTAATACTCCATTGTATATATATACACCACATCTTCTTTATCCATTCATCCATTGATGGACATTTAGGCTCTTTCCATACTTTGGCTATCGTCAGTAGTGCTGCTATAAACATGGGGGTGCATGTGTCCCTTTGAAACAGCACACCTGTATCCCGTGGATAAATGCCTAGAATTGCAAATTGCTGGGTCATAGGGTAGTTCTATTTTTAGCTTTTTGAGGAACCTCCATACTGTTTTCCAGTGTGGCTGCACCAGCTTGCATTCCCACCAACAATGCAAAAGAGATCCTCTTTCTTCGCATCCTTGCCAACATCTATTGTTGCCTGAGTTGTCAATGTTAGCCATTCTGACAGGTGCAAGGTAGTATCTCATTGTGGTTTTGATTTGTATTTCCCTGATGATGAGTGACGTTGAGCATTTTTTCATGTGTCCGTTGCCCATCTGGATGTCTTCTTTGGAGAAGTGTCTATTCATGTCTTTTGCCCATTTCTTCACTGGATTATTTGTTTTTTGGGTGTTGAGTTTGATAAGTTCTTTATGGATTTTGGATACTAACCCTTTATCTGATATGTCATTTACAAATATCTTCTCCCATTCTGTCAATTGCCTTTTAGTTTTGCTGATTGTTTCCTTCGCTGTGCAGAAGCTTTTTATTTTGATGAGGTCCCTGTAGTTCATTTTTACTTTTGTTTCCCTTGCCTCTGGAGACATGTTGAGTAAGAAGTTGCTGTAGCCAAGATCAAAGAGGTTTTTGCCTATTTTCTCCTCTAGGATTTTGATGGCTTCCTGTCTTACATTTAGGTCTTTCAACCATTTTGAGTTTATAAATAAACATTTTTTAAAAAGGGGTGAAAGAAGTATTGGTCTACTTCACTTTGCTATCTAATCATCTTATTTTTTTAAGTTGTTCATATTAGAAAACATGTCCCAAGTTCCAGACAATTCAGTCATGGTTTTTCAAATAAAAACTCCATTATTAATGGAAAGGGGGCTGCCCAATTAATAGCTTAGGATTCAAATGATAGTATGCCTCCCCTAGCAGGTTTTTTTTAGATTCTTTAAAAAAATTTTTTTTTTAATTTTAGACAGAGAGTGCGAATGGAGGAGAGGAGCAGAGGGAGAAACAGAGAAAATCATAAATCTTAAGAGAAATCACAAGCATAAGAAAATCATAAGCCCTTGAACACGGGGCTTGATCCTATGACCCTGGAATCATGACCTGAGCTGAAATCACGAGTCAGACACTCAACTGACTGAGCCACCCAGATGCCCCTTTTTAAAATTTTTCTTTATTCTAGAGAGAGTCCCCTGGTAGGTTTTTTTGTTCCTTTTTAAATGATCCTGATCTCATATTAGTGACAATCAAAAAAATTACCAACAAATTAATGACAAAGTCTGTCCTTAAAAATAGAAGTAAGCAGGCAATTTCTGTTAGTTTGGGACCAAAGAAATGCACAGCCTGAGAGAAGTACATTACCAAAATGACATGAGCAGGACAGGCCTTGTGAACTTTATGACAAAATGCTTTTGTGAGTCCTAGGACTTACTTCGTTCACACATCATCTTGTCACAATTAGCAAAATCAAGTGTCTTTGAGTTGTTTCTCTGCATTGAAACAATACACACATTTAGTAAATAGTATCAGTTAAATAGTTCCCCATAGATAAAAATTGTGAAACTAAGAGATTTTCAAAATTTAAGGAAGCTCTGCTAGAAATTACTTGGTTAAGAATCTAATGAAGCTCAGAAATATTTACTTTGCTCTCTTGGGTAAATGTCTAATTAAACAGCCACATGTAAATGATGTTTACCTGTGGGTCCCTTTGCTGTCAGCTGGAGTCAATCCCGTCTCTTGAGTAAATACATCATTAAAGCCACCGAAACTCAGATTATGTCCCCTCGAGACCAGATAAGATCCACAGCACCTGCATAACCTATTAGGTAATTACATAATTGAGCTGCATGCTTTTAAATCAGAAAAATTTGTAATTACTTTATGTGGACAAAAAAAAAAAAAAATGAGTTGGGTGCTTCATTAAAACACAAAGTGCCTTAATACTCCTTTTCTCCTAAGTGATGTCTCTTTCCACCCAAGAGAATTTCTCCACACAAAAGCAGAGGGGCATGTTGGTATCATTCATACAGTAGGTCAGTCCTGTCCCCTACCACACACACATTGCCAGAAGAGACAGGTGACTGGTCACAGAAATCCCTTCAAACTCTTCCTAAATGATGGCCTGTTTTCTTGGTTTTGTTTTTTGTTTTTTGTTTTTTTTATCTTATCTCTTGAATACTCATTTACCGGCTTGTATGAATACTTCCCCCTCTCTTCCAATTGCTCCATAGATAAAATCCCCTTCTCTTTCTATCCCTTTCCCCTCCTATAACTTAAGAGCATTTCATTTTAAACTCTGAAAAATTACTTTTGGTGTGCAAAAGTGAGGTTGTTGAGGAAGGTCAGTTAAATATGTGTATTAGGAGAAAATGTTATGTGCTGTTGACAGCCCTAATTCTCTTGCTTTTTTGTATCAGCATTAATAGCACTGATTTACATATAGAGCAGGATTTATTTTTACTAGATGCTTTCACATTCCCTTTCTGTTGTATTTGTACTGCCTATCACAGAAATCACATTCTTTTAGGGCTAGCATAAGTTTAAAAAAAACAAAAAACTAACAGGAAAAAAACTTCCAAACTTGGAATATTAAGGTAAACAGAAAGAATAAAAGAAAATTGTCAATTGAAATTGCAGTGTGTGGTTTTTAATATTTAATGTATTGACAAGTGTGGGCTATATGACTGTGTACAAAGCTTCTTTTTTTCCTACTTGTCACAAGTGAACTTCCCTTCATATCATCACATTCCCTTCATATCATCACATCACATCATTTCAAACATCTGTATGGATGTTTGAGACCTCTGTGTGAATACTCCAGTCTCTTTAACCACACTTCTGTTGAACATTTGTGTTTTTTTGTTTTGTTTTGTTTGCTTTTGTTTGTTGTTGTGGTTTCTTTTTTTTTTTTTTTTAATTGTTAGAGAGCGTGAGCTGGGGCCAGGGTCAGAGAGAGAGAGAGAGCAGAGAGATCTTAAGCATGCTCCACACTCAGCACAGAGCCCAACACGGGGCTCGATCCCACGACCCTGGAATCATGACCTGAGCCGAAATAAAGAATCAGATGCTCAACCAACTGAGCCACCCAGGCGCCCCTAACATTTGTTTTTAATTGTTACTCTAGTAAAAAAAAGTTTCAAAGAACATCTGAGTAATTCAGATTTTACAACTGTTTATGCTATTTCCTTAGGATTAATTTCTAGCTGTGGAACTGTCAAGTCAGAGGGTGTGTGCATCTCTCAGGCTATAGCTATGCACTGGTACATCTCACTCTGGAAGGGTCATCAGTTATGAGGAATGAATGAAAATATCATTTCTGTGAACTTTTTATGAAACTGGATACTACAGACTTTTTTTTTTTTTTTTAGCACCAGCATTGAGAAGTGCAAATGACATCCAATTTTTTTTGTTCATTTGACCTTTACATTATAGTTGAGGTCAAATTTTCCCCTACCTATTTGTTAGCCATTTGTATTTCTTCTTTTATAATTTGCAGGTCCGTGTTCTTTGCTCATTTTTCTATTAGGTTAGAAATATTTTTTCTTACTGACTTGTAGGAACTTTTTTAATATAAATTGGTACAATTTGTTACAATATTTGGAGCAGTTTGATTTTCTCCTTTCATTTCTTTTAATGGTGTTTTGGACATAATGTCTTTTCCAGTAATATCTTCATTTATCTATGCATGTGAATATCATAATTGATAAGTTTCTGGATATAAATTAAGAGATGACTCGGGATTTTAGACCTAGCAGGATCCATATTTAAACCGGACTTTGAGAAAAATTCTAGTAGAGTTGAACCAGTAACTAGGTATCCTGCTGAATATAATTCATGGGACGATTTATCTTTCATAAGATCTGAAATGTGGAGCTACCACCATCAGTCATCCTGCAAACTGTGTGTGTCTTTCTCCTGGCTCCTGGGAAGCCAGAAAAGTGAGGGGACTAGTTTGTTGGTATTGACTTAGGCATCAGACAACTGAGAGAAGTGAGACAGTCTCCATCTCCCTCCTAGGCTCCAAATGTATGAAATCAAAGAGAGCCTTTATTCGCTAACGGGTAAGTTGAAACCCAAGCATAGTCCATTCATAAACACCATCAGGAGGCCGCTAGTAAAGTTGTTGTCTGGTGACATTTTTCACATAGAGAGCTCCAATTTGCAGAGCCCATTCAGTCCCAGCATGAGCTGTGTAAAGTAGCTTGTTCTCTCTTCTCTGGGCTTTTGTTCCTTTGCAGGTACTGGTTAGTGTTGTGGCCTCAGACTGCAAACTGCTTCAAACTGGGGGCTTCCTTAGAAATATGCCCTTCTGAAAGGTCTGTAAACAGTACGTCTTGAGAATGTATTACAGATGTTTCTTCTGACTCTGCAGAAGTTTTTTTTGACTTTAAACTTTCTCACTGTTCCTTGTCTGAGGCTGACATTTCTTTCTGTCCTGCTTATCATTATTCCCTGCTTTTAGGGCCTTATATTGTGGATTCCTCTGCAGATGACCCAGTGGGCACATCTGCTCTCTCTTGGCTCCATGATCCAGTAAAGCCAACCTAGCCATTCTTATGTTATAATTTGACCCTCTACCAAAAATCTTTACAGATATAAAAAATTCATTGTTAAGACATAGAGGTGCCTGGTGGCTCAGTTGGTTGAGCATCTGACTCTTGATTTCAGCTCAGCTCATGATGTCACAGTTCATGAGATTGAGCCGAGTCAGGCTCTGCACTGACAGCATGGAGTTTCCTTGGGATTCTCTCTCTCTCTCTCTCTCTCTCTCTCTCTCTCTCTCTCTCTCTCTCCCACCCCCCACTCATGTACTTTGTTTTCTCTCTCTCAAAGTAAATAAATAAACTTAGAAAAAAAGAGAAATTATCTATAGACTTATCTTAGAAGATGAGTCCTTTTAGTAAATGTCTCTATGAAAAAAAGTAAGAGAAATTCCAGAGACAGGAGTATTGAGTAAAGATAAATGGCATGAAATGTACAAAATAAATAAAAACCTGCAGTATTCCTATCACTCTACTTACCTCTCTGGAGTGAAAGACGAGGGGTGCTTGGTATAGAACTAGTGGTAGTGCTGTATGGTTATCAAGCATATAAGAACTTATTAGAAAGAAATTTACTGTATTAGTATAGCATTTTATTCTGTGTTCTTTTTGAGACCCAGTTGGAACCCAGCTAAAGCAAAAGGGATCCCATTTGCTTCATGGAAGGGATCCCTTCTATGAAAAGGGATGCATAAACCAGTGAGATAAATTATGTGTCATCTCTGAGGAGCTAGTGAGAAGTAGTTTGAATCACTGGCAACCCCAGTTTCTGGTGTCTGCAAATTCTACAGCACAAAGCACAAGAAGCTTCAATAGCCCTTGAACAATTCTATTCTTAAGATATGTGTTAAGACAGAGGCTATTATGAAGTCATGCCAAGAAATTATTAGTTACAGCTATTGCATAAGGTAAGATGGGGAAGAAATGCATATTTGAGGCTCTTTCAGAATGTTTGGATTATTTTAACTATCAGAAAAAGAAATGTACAGCTTTCACTACAGAATTGGGGCGAATTCATTTTGTTCACATTCTAAAATGCTTTTCACATAGCCAGCATTATTGGGGACACAGAATTGGAGCTTAACTCTCTGGGGGAAGAGACTAGATCAGGATGGGTGGAGATCTAGAACTGAGACATGCTGGAATGGTCCAGAGACCATAATGACAGAGAGATGGCAGTTCAAAGAGGTGGTCCTACTCTTTATACCTTTCTTCCTGGACAGATTCTGGAAGCAGGTGCAGCACAGTGGTCCATGTAGGCAACTGGAATTAGGGCACTATGGCAGCCAGTGATGGGAACCAGCTCTCGCTTGAGCTTTGGAAACAGGACTCTACACCTGAACTCTAGTCTGCAGAAGCACAGATACTGTGCAGATCATCCCAGTACAGAGTTACCATAACTGGAGTAAGAGTAAAATCAAGGACTAATTTAAATAAATAGAGGAAAAGCACCTGGTTACTAGAAGTGGACTACAGACAGATCCTTGCTATAAGTCTAACTTGATGCGAAGTTAGGCCAGAACTCCTTAAATCCTCTACAATCATGGAAATCCTCTATAATGGGCATGAGTCCAGGAGGCCAGCTGGTCCTAGGAAAGGCAGAAGGCAAGAACCTTGCACGAATGTCAAGGCTGACAGCAGTGACCTCAAAGTATGTTCCAAGCCAAACTCACAGGGCTGGATCTTCCATGTTCTGCCTCAGTAATTCCCTTTGTCAGGGCATCTTCACTTTCTTTCATATTAATCACAAGGAAAGATTATTATCTTCCCTCTTGTTTACTAGATAATTATGGTTTTACCACTTTTCACTTAGACTAAAGATAACCTGTGAGGCTTTGTGCAGTTCCACTCTTCTAGAGTCTTGTGTTCATTTCCCACAGGTTGGGTTCAACACCACCCTGTGTTTACTCCTGTTGTCTGATACCAGTGATAGGTCAGCACCACCACCTCGTTTTCCTCTGCCAAAAGACTGGGCAAATCATCAGTTCTAAGTAGGAAGAGAGGTAAAAACATATTCTCTGGAAGGAGGTGATGTCATCATTGGTTACCTCTTGTTAGCAGTATATTTTTATTTCTTGGGAGGAGAGTGCTGACCTGACGAATAGACGTGAGTATTAACCTGTCCTGTTAATTGCCACTTGTTCTCCACTGCTCAAGTTGGCCATGATGAAATCTGTGCCACCTGCCTGCCCGTGAGGCATGAGCTGATACAGGTAAGACATTTCAGGGCCCTTTGAAAACAGGTAGGCAGTGTGGTGGGCAAGTTTCCCAAGCTCCCCAGCAGACTGAGGGGCAAAGTGCAGAGTGTCTTTATCCTTGATTGAAGACTATGATTTAGAATAAGATTAGTTCTCTTTTTGCTTTAGTATATCCTCCTTAGCCACAAAGTTTTTCTGTAACCTTCCCGTTTGGGGAAAGTTCAGGGGTCATTTCTAGAAGGATGAGGATATTGGGGCACCTGGGTGGCTCAGTTGGTTGAGTGTCTGACTCCTGATTTTGGCTCAGGTCATGATCTCATGGTTCATTAGATTGAGCTCAAGCAGTGTGGAACCTGCTTGAGATTCTCTCTCTCTCTCCCTCTCTCTGCCCCTCCCCCACTCATGCTCACTCTCTTTCTCAAAATAAATAAATAAATAAACAAACAAATAAATAAATAAATAAATAAATAAATAAAAATAGAAGGATGGGGATATCTTAAGGTCACATTTTTCCAGATCTCTTTTACTTTCCAAACCCAACTGTCTTACATGCCCGAAAAACAGATTCATGCAATGAAAGAGTAAATCTTGGATAAACAAGCCCAGATTAACAGAGATGCTCACATCTCATATACATACTTCACGAGTCAACACTTATGCATTCTGTAAGTCCTCAAAAAAGGTGTCACTGCAAGTGCAAGTTGTTGTAAAGAAATTATGCTGGAAAATAATCAGATGTTGTTTTATCTTGAAGACATTTAAATTTCAGTTAAATGTCAGGAAGCAAATTAAATCCCAAGTAAAGCTTAACCTGAAATTACATTTGAAGGCTGGGTTTTTGAGACCAAGGGTAATGTGACTAGAGTTTGTTTTTATTTCTTTCTGCTTTCTTTTAAACACTGTAGGCAACGGCATTATTGAAAAAAGCCCTTACAGAAGAGTGTGATGATAGGTCAGCTATTCACAGTAATGAATCATCTTGCAGTCTGCCATCTATTCTGAATGACAATAGTGGAATAAAGGAAGCAAAGCCCACTCTGTGGCTCAACAGTGTTCGTACAAGGGAACAAGGTAACTATTGTTACAAATTCTGTCCACAGAAGAAATGCGTTCAAAGTCACCATAACACCCTCTTTCTCAAGGTATACGTATAAAATTAAGCTGACCAGAGAATACCTCTGATTTTAATATGCATAATATCTTACTTGTTTTAAGCCACCTTTTAGTAAATGTATTTGTTTTCCTTTAGTCTAACAGGAATGGAAAACCTAATCGTAGGTCTGCAGTTCTGCTGAATTTCCAACAAAATAAGTTTTCATAAGTAATGAAATCTTAGCAAAACTAACCTCTTGACAGTAGATCATTTTGATTGTGTCACAAAGATGAAGATGATTCCATTAAAATGATTCCATACAATACTGTGAAGTTTTTGATATCACTTAGTAAAATCTACTCATAATTTGTAAACATTCTTTTTAATTGTAATGGAACCTCATAAAAGTCTAAACAGATGACCAAGAATCTGAGTTTATGCCTGCCAAATTTAATAGCCAATGTTTAGTGTCCAGAAATTGTGATAATTTTAGTGTTACTGTCAATTCATGCCAGTAAACTGCTGTGATGGTATTTCCAAGAGAGCTGTGAGTTGCTCAGGACATACTCAGCAGTTGATATACATGTGCAGGATTTGAAGCTTACTTGTTTTGTTTTGTTTTTTTTTTTAATTTTTTTTTTCAACGTTTTTTATTTATTTTTGGGACAGAGAGAGACAGAGCATGAACGGGGGAGGGGCAGAGAGAGAGGGAGACACAGAATCGGAAACAGGCTCCAGGCTCCGAGCCATCAGCCCAGAGCCTGACGCGGGGCTCGAACTCATGGACCGCCAGATCGTGACCTGGCTGAAGTCGGACGCTTAACCGACTGCGCCACCCAGGCGCCCCGAAGCTTACTTGTTTTAAGCCCCATTTGAATTTGATAGATGCCACGCTAAATTATTTTGCTTGAAGACAGCATAGAGAGAACTTTTGGTTTAGAATCAGTTTCCTTTTAGAAACAGTACTATTTCAGACAAAAAAATAAATAAACTAATCAAAAAACAGACATGGAGAGGCAATGAAAATAAAAGGAATGGCAGTTAAAATAAAAGGACGAAGGTCTACTCCATAAATATATCCTTGAAATACACTTTTATCATCATGTGTTCTGTTTTTAGAAGTTTCCAGTGGCTGTGGAGACGAGACCAGGGAAGAAAGCGTGGCAGCAAAGATCCCCATCACAGGTAAAGTTACGGTCGCCTGTGAGTTTCAAACACAGGATTCAACCTTATTATGTAATCAGAACCTTCTAGGTTAGTGGTTTGTGGACTCCGCTAAGAGCAAGGATATTCAACTGCTACATGCTCGAGCAGGAGATTAAATTGTAAGAGCAGGATGTGTGAGTTTACGTTAACATAAACTAAGGTGGAAAATAACCGTGTCTATTGAATTCTTCATAATCGTGTCTTACATTTACACATGTGAGCACCCCCATCACACAGCCTTTCAGCACCTGCGTCTGGGTGACAAGGTCAGTCTCCATGGGGAACACCCAGTCATTATATGGCAAACTACAGATGTTTCTGATGTTACTCTTTTCTTTCCTGTGATAATTGAATGTGTATTATTAAAATAAGAGCAGGGAGGGGGAAATGCCATCTGGGAAGCTTGTCTTGTACCTCTGATAACTTAAAACTAACCAAAATAGGAGGTGGTTAGCCTGTCTGATAATTTAACAATTTTAGCAGTAAGGCTTCATCAAGACCTATTAAGATTTCTGCACATGTATTAGGCTTGTTTATATGGAATCTGAATATCATTACTTTTTTTAGTTTTAGAATATCAACAGCAGCAATTAGTATTCTGAACAGAGTTCTATTTGTCATACATCTAAATTTACTAGTACCTTATTTTGTAAAGTGGTGTCCTACTTCATTAGAAATTCAAAGGTCTGACTTTAAATATTTATACAAGTAAATACACCATTGCACGGAGGTACTGAGGCATGCATCTGCATATGTGGTAGTTTTGTTGTTTATAAGCAGAAAAGAATGGCTTTCCTTTATGGCAATACAATTCATGGCCTCATGATTAATTTTTTACGCCCATGTTTCTGTGATGAACTCTGGTTTTGAAAAGGGAGTTTATAGTAGAGCAATTATTGTATATATTCTGCATCAGATAATATTTCACTCCAAAATGCAGAGGTTTTCTTTTCTTTTAAACCTTTTCCCAGCGAGATATTTATTGCTTTCTTATTCTTCGTTTTGAGAGAACTCTGGTAGAGTCTCTTCTTATTAATAGAAGTATGGATGATTCCAAACTGCAAATAACCAAGAAGTCATTAGATGCTTTTCCTTTGCAATTTACCTTTGAATGCACAAGTATCTAATGACCCCTGAAGTTATTTCAGATGAAATGACAAAGGCTTATTGGGTGGAAACCAGGAAATGATCCACTCACCCATTCTTACTTCTCCAGTATTCTTTGGAATCATCCCTTGCATATAGATGACTCTTCCCCAAATTAATGCAGAAGGTATTTTCTCATAGACTTTCTTTAGAATAGAAGAGATAGTTAAATACTGGGCTTTCAAGATTTTCTCCTCTTCCTGAAGAAAGGGGTGTGACAAGCCTAGAGGTAACAAGGATTATTTGCCATTAGGATCTTTAAAGAAATTGCAATTCCATCATCATGCCATTGACCCATTGATAGTTGGCAGTTAAAAAAAAATGCCTTGCGCCTGGTTCTATGCCAAAGTAGTAGTCATAAACTAACTTGGGAAATGTGAAAGAAAAAAAAAAAACTTGCAAAGCCAGTGACTTTGTTTGAGCATTGCCTTCTGTCCTGGCTACCACACTCTCCTCTGTGGAGACCCACCAGACTTCCCATGAAGTTGATGTCTGAGGGCCTCAGGCACCTTGGCTCTGCTTAATACTATATTGTACCATGTGTCACTGAAGTTACTTTGATCTTCAGTTCTTTTTTTTTTTCATTTTTTTCCAGATATAATTGTCATATAACATTGTATTAGTTCAGTCTCCAAGTTCTTGACCATCCTCTCTTTATTAGGTCTTTGTGACTTTTGGCATAATTATTTGGAGATTTGGGCTTTGGTAGAGTAGGGCAGGTGTCCTGTTTGGCTTAAGATACAGTCCGCCACCCCCTTCATAATAATTTTGTTGAGGCTTTCCTGTTGTATGAGCTGCATTCCTTCTAGAGTATTCCAAAGGAAAAGAATATTCCAGGGGCTGTCCTCTGGGAGAGATGTGGCAGCTGAGCCTGGGCTTTGGCATCAGCTGTCTATGTCAGCTCTTTACTCCCTGCTCTATTTCTCCACCCCTCTGAGCCTCTGTATTGGGAAGGACATACTACCTGGAAAAGTTGTCCTAAAGTTGAAATGAGGTCATGTGTGTGAAAGCACCAAGCATGTACTACACACTCAATACATGAATGCTACCTCCTGAACTGTAGTAACCACTTGGGACCAAGACCCACCCAAGCCTTTTGCTGCCATAATTTCTCATAGACAGTACTTTGCATAGTACTGCTAAATTAGTTTCTGCAGGAAATTTCCACTTGAAAACTCAGTGGATGGTTTGAATCCAGAAGGATGTTTACTTTATCAAAAAAGAATCTTAAGGAGAGTTCCATGATATTTTAGGAACTTCTACTTAGTCCCATGAAGAAGTTAATGAAGTAGTTCCTGGAGTTTTCCCTGGTGGAGGCCGGATGTCTCTGTGAGGGCTTATGCACCATAAGCCTGAGGTGCCCACGGTTGAGGACATTGCAGGGTCCTTCATCACCAGAGAAGTCTTCCCTTGGTGTGCTCTCACAGGTATTGATGAGCTGATGCAGCATTTCCCCAAATCTTCTCTGTGCAGTGCTCCACCCAGAAGATATGTCAAGGAATACGTGTTTTGTGACCAAACCCTATTTGACCCCTCTTTCTCTCTACAGCCAGCACAGTGCTCTGGAGCTTGCTAAAGACTTTTAGAACTTTCAGTGAATGAACAATTTATTTATTTTAATTTTAGAGAGTGAGCACGTGTGAGCAGGGAGAGGGGCAGAAAGAAAGAGAGAATCCCAAGTAGGTTCCATGCTCAGCACAGAGCCCAGGTCTGGGCTCGATCCCACAATCCTGGGATCATGACCTGAGCCAAAGTCAAGAATCAGACACTCAACAGACTGAGCCACCCAGGCGCCCTGTAAATGAACCATTTAAAAGTGTGAATTTAGAGTTTCAAATAATCTCCTATCTGAAAATGGAATCCTTCCTATAAATGGCCTACAGAATTAATGTTCTGTGAGACACATTTTGGGAAATACAAATATACACACATATATGTGAAACGTTTGTTAAAACCTTAAGTCTAGTGAGGACACTGGTTTTCTCAGCAGTCTAAATTTATCTTCAGTGTTTTCCTGTGGTTCCTTTTTGTGGGAACATCCCTCATGGATAAGCTAGCTTCTAATAAGACCCTGGGCTGCTTTAGTGTAAGTAAACCTAGATGATGTTATGATTGAAAGTTATATGTTAGTTATATGTTAAAATGCTCCCCGAATGGACAACCAGCAGGTTACAGTAGTAACTTATGACAGTCCAAAGTGCTCCTCTTCAGCGTGGGTCCTCTGTGTGACACTATTTGTTTTACAGCCATCTCAGGAGAGATGTAGTAAAGAGAGAGGCTGAGGCAAAATTCAGGGCAGGCACCAGGAAGCTGGGCAGAATGGGTGGGAAGCTCTGAAATAGAACTGTTTTCAGAATGACAAGGGTCCTGGGAAAGTTTAACTTGAAAAGGGCACAAAAGCTATCTTTAAATATTTGTGGGGCTGCCACATACCAAACATTTATCAAGCATAATTACAGAATGTAGCCCAGGGGGCCCTTATGTGAGTGTTGCAGGAAGGAATTCACAGCTCCGTCATGGAAGAACTTCCTCACTCTTCATTTCAGCAAAAGCAAGTGTGTCCTCCAGCTGCCGGGTGGTTGAACCATGGCAGGAACCCACTGTCTAGAGGGGCTCTGTGGAAGGACTCCTGTTTCTGGGAATGCTGACATTCCTTCTAATGCTAGAAGTCTGTGATCCTCAGTCCATATTGAAGGAATCAAGTGTACCACCATTCTCATTTCCTCTTTTCCTTTTCTTATTTGTTTATCACTATCAAACACAGGTTTTCTTGGCAAGGGGGCTCATCTTTAAAGAATTTGCTGTCACTCTGAAGGCATCTGCTTTGTTAATCATCATTTGGGAGAGTGTGAGTTTCATAACTCTGGCTCCCATAATCTGTGCTTAAATTTACACAGAAATCCTTCCATACACACCCACACCCACATCCATAGCCTGTATGATCTGCCGTTGTTAATGCAGTCTGCTCCTTCTATTAGTCTGGCTGTTCACACTAAAGAATCCAGGTAGAAATCAAAGATGAATTTGAATATCAGTGAATATGTGGTTTTTGTGTACACCAAGTAGTCTCTCATTTGCATGCATGCTGCATCTTTACTTGGGCTGCATCCTGGAAATACCAGGACAGCAAAAGACTGCATGCGACCCTGCCCTCACTAAGCCTCCGTCACCCCCAATCTTCATAACAGCCCTGTGAGGTAAACATCAGTGCCTTGTTCTACAGATGGTCCAACAGAAATTTAGAAAGGTTAAGATTCCAGCTCAAGGCCATGTTGCTAGAGTGTTAGATCTTGAACACAAACTTTAAGATTTAAGCCTTGAACTCCTTCCATCCCACCACTCTTCCAATTTCTTTTTATGTTGGAGTCGACTGCATCAGGATGTCTGGGTCAGTGAAATGTCAGTGTGTATCCCAGCGAAAGAGGAGCTGTGCAAAGGATGCTTTGAGAGCACTGATGAACAAAGCCGTGTGTTTCCTTTCCCTTATGTTAGACCTAGAGAGGTGGGCAGCTTGTGAGGCTTTCCGGGCATAGCTTGTACCAGAGGTCTGCCCTTGATAAAGAGGGGCGAGCCTGAGTGCACTTAGGCCTGAGACTATGTGCCAGTAGTTGGATATTCAGCTCAGTGTTTCCCTGAAACACTTAAGCCAGGATTAAAGTGATACTTACCTACCTTATGAGAGAAAGTCTCCCTCTGAACAGCTTGTACCCCCGAGTAAAATTTCCCACATTGGGAATTTTCCTTGTATTTGCACTAAATTTACCTTTGCAGGGTAAATGAGTTTTTCAGCAAGTAATGCATGCTTATGCTAAATTTCATAAAAACCCATCCATTAACACAGTATCTGGCACACAGTGGGTACTTATTTCGTCAAATGAATGAATAAAAATGAGAGTATTAAGGAGTTTCTTTAATGCTTGTTGATTCAGGCCAGAATACTATCTCTTTCAGTCATTCACTCCACCAGTTCTTTTCCCACCCCACGTGCCCATCCTGGCAAAACTCATCTCCTTAAGCTCCATGTGAAAAGGCCTCTCAGCTTTTATCTCAAGAGGATTAAGCCTCTAAGAATGTCCATTCAGCCTCTCATTCTTTTGACACCAATTCTCTTGGTCAAGCTGTGTTGAAAGTGGTTGCCTGACTGTGCCATTTCTCACTGATATTCTTTGGCAAGCTGAAATATTCAAGGTCATACTGAGGTACGTCCATTTAAAAGCTTTGTGGGAGGTCAGCATAGATTTGAAGGTTGCCACTTGGGGTTCTGGGCGCTGCTTCCCAAAACACGATTACTTGAGTTTCTCATCACACTGGGAAAGGTCTGGAAACACACAAGAGCCAGGTGGTCGCTGGTGACTAGAGTTTTCCTGGAAGACAAGACTGCAGTGACAACTGCTGGCGGCCAGAGTACAACCTCCACTGCTCAGACTTTTCTACGAGTGTGTCTCATTGTCCTGTCCCAGAAATGCACAAAAGTCATGTGAAGACATGTTACCTGCTGTACCTGAGACAGGGAGCGCCCAACTCGTGCAAAACCGAGGGAACCTGCTATGTGCTGCTGGGCTGTCCAGTGCAGTCCCCATGGCCCTCCTATATGGTAGGGGTCAGGTTGCTGGGGCTTCACCCATGGGGCCTACTGCCTATTGCTTGCTAGAGCAAAATATTCCTCACTCGTGACATTGAGGGTGGTGGTGTTGATTTAAAGTGGTCAGTAAAGAATGAAAGATATCTTTCTGTAGAGTGCTCTTGATTGGATGCTCCTGCCTTCAAGGTAATCAACTCATAGGAGCCTAGAGAAATTCTTCTCAGTGGTTGTGCAGTAGAATCCCATGCAGGGTTTTTACACATCCGTGCCCCAGCTACACCCTTGATCGGTGACATCAGAACCTCTGAGGGGGTGGGACCCAGGCATCAGTCTTACATAGACCCAGGTGGTCTCCCAAGTTTGAGGACCATGGAGCAGGGGGTCTCAAAGCTGAGAGAGCCCTTGCAAGTCAGGTGGTGAAACACTGCCATTTTACACAAGAGACTCAAGTGAAGAAAGAGAAAGAAGAGAGATTGGGCTTTAGATATTTCAATAAAACTGGGGAACAGGGAGTGTATTATTTTCCCAGGAGTGCTATAACAATGTACCACAAACCTAAGCCAACAGAACTGTATTATCTCACAGTTCTGGATGCTGGAAGTCTAAAATCAAAGTGTCAGGGGGGCTGTGCTCTTCTGAAGGCTTCAGGGGAGAATCTTCCATGGCTGCTCCAGCTGCTGATGGCTCCTGACATGTGGCAGTATCAGTCCAGTCTCTGCCCCATGTTCATACTGACTTCTCTCTGTCTCTGTTTGTTCCTCTTCCTACCAAGACCCCAGTCATTGGATTTAAGGCCAACATAAATCCAGGATGATTTCATCATAAGGTCCATTGCTAATTACATCTGCAAAGAACCTGTTTCCAATGAAGACCACATTGTGAGGTTCTGGGTGGACATAAATTTGGGGAGAGATACTTTTCAACTCACTACACTGGATGAGGAGGGGTTTTCTGTGTATTTTATGTTTCTAGCATCCAGATCATCTTTATACAGCAATTATTCTTGGTCCTACTATAAATGATGAAATAATAATAGTACTGTCTTTATTTCTGATTCTTCTCATATAAATCATTGCCTGCAAAGCCACTAAAAATACTGTTTTGAAAAACAAATAGTGCCAATAAAATACAGCTTCCTCATCAGATTGTGCCGTCTTTGAAAAGTTAAAGCTTCTATGACTTTCAGAGTTGAAAACTCACCTCCCAGGACTGAGCAGTGTTAAGTGGCAGGCACTAGAGCTGTCAGTTTACATGGGAAGTAATACCAGCAGAAGTGTTTCAGTTCGGTTTTGGAACATTCATTAACGGGCAGTTTCAAGCCTGCCATTTATTTTCAGGTGTAATTGTTGAATTGCTCCATAGAATTTAAGAATGTGATGTAAATACTTATTTTCTGAAGCAGCTCCAGGCAAGTCAGCTGAATCCAGCGTTTCTTCTCTTCTGTATGCATCAGCCTTCTCCCTGGCAATGGTTTACCAGCCCAGGACAACTGATGGAGTAAGGTTAATGGCAGAAAATCTAGACATGAAAAGCGATTGTAGTTATGGATCCAACCTTGAATGTCTCACCTTCACATAGACTTACGGCCTTTAACTTTAAAAATCCTAAATATAATGAGTATTCTGTATTTTCAGATCATGGAAGCACCCATATCCTCATAGTCTCTCATATTCATTTGAGCAGATTACACTTAGACGAATAATTCTGAATTTTAAGCAATAATCTTTATCTTCAGAATTAATTTTAGAAATGCATCCCCCAATTTTTATTTTCTTTTGCAAAGATGACTGGGTTTGCTGCATCAGCCACATATCTAGCACAGGGCGGGGGGAAAATTGCATGGGTGTAGGAATATGTGAGTAATAGCAGTGGGAAACTCAGCAGATGGAAAGTACTTTTCAAATTTCATTTTAAAATTACTGCACACTTCAGATGGGAATAGTAATTATCCTTCTGTACTCGAAGATGCCCAGTTCTTGTCAGTTCAAGGTCGTTTTTTCTAGCCGGAGTGATAGTATTGTTTGCATCCCTCTTTGTTATTCCTTTTCCGGGCCCAGCTCTTCCCTTTCTTCATGGGGGATTTCTGCGAAAGCCCTGGGCGGACTCTCTGCCTCGGAGACACCCCTTCGAGGCTGGTGAACCCCACATTTATCTGGCTCTTGTAACGGGTTGTTAAAAGCACTTGTTCATCAGATATTTTCTTTTTATTTGTAGATTTAGAAGTATTTTAGCAGGTGTACATTTGCATATAAAAGAGAATGACCCATAAGAAGTTGAAGCTTTTTCTTTCTCCTTTTCTCACCAACATCATCTCCTACCTCCCTTTATTCAGCATGTTTTCTCTTTCTTTCCCTTGCTGTTCCATTTTCTAGACACAAAATGCATGTCAAAAGAAAAACACAGTCTCAGTGATCCCTCACCACTTTGCAGGAAGACATGATTGGGTTTGGCCAGCATATGTAACAAAGTAGGAAAAAATATATTTATCTTGTGTCACTGCTCTGGAATTAATCACCAAGGATAGATTTTAACCCCCTGGGACCTCTTGCCATGTTTTATGTTTTAAACCTCCACTATTTTCTACTTTTTAAACTAAATCTTGACACAGATTTGAGTATACAATGGATGCTTGACTGAGAGACCCAGAAAGGAAAGCTTGAGGACACATGTGTATTTGTTTCTGTGTACGCCAGAACATTCAAATCTATTCTTTAGAAACATTTATCAAACTGTTTGCACTACTCAATAATTTCCTGAGAGTCTGACATTACCAATGGGAAGAAACATTTTTCTGGAGTTCTAAGTCACAGGCTGGAAAGTGAAGACTTAAGGGGCCACCCAGGCCTCCAATTTGCAGATTTAAAGTTTACTTGCAGTTGGGAAAACTAAAGTCTTATCCCTTGGAACCATATGAACTTTGCCCCTACCTTGTTTAAGCCAGCTAACTCGAACCTCTACATTTGTTACTTTTTGTTCTTTGTTTTTCATTCATTCATTAAGTAACTATGAATTTGCTGGGCAACACAGTGCAACTTTTAACAGCCTGATCCTTTATTTCCCTTCCTTCCAGGAATGCCTGGGCCTTAGTTGCCACAAACCTCATGCCAGTAACTTTTGCTCTTTTGCTTTATAAAGTTGATATACTCACCTTCTAAACCACTCCAAGAGGATGTCTGAATTGTTAGAGCACCCCTAGCAAAAACTAGAGTCTTGCCTCCAAAGATGGCTCATTAAAAATCTCCATACAGCTGTTGCAGCCCCCCTTGATAATATGTTCCAATCAACTTTCAGCTAAAAAAGCTTTTCCTAACATCAAACTTGTATCCCTTGGCTGAAGTTTTTCTCTAAGGGTTCTTGTGCTTACACAGTGAAGAAAAAATTGTTCACTGCCTTTCAGTTTTGAGATTACAGGTATTCTCTGTTTGACACGTGCAGTGTTTTATTTTTTAAAAAAGACAAGTCCAGGGACGCCTGGGTGGCTCAGTCAGTTGAGCGTCTGACTTCAGCTCAGGTCACGATCTTGCGGTTCATGGGTTTGAGCCCCAAGTGAGGCTCTGTGCTGACAGCTCAGAGCCTGGAGCCTGCTTCAGATTCTCTCTCTCTCTCTCTCTCTCTCTCTCTCTCTGTCTCTGTCTCTCTCTCTCTCTCTCTCTCTCTCTCTTTGCCCCTCCACCACCCACTCACTCTGTCTCTGTCTCTCAAAAATGAGTAAACATTAAAAACATTTTTTTTAATTTTGCCAGAAGTCTGGCAAGAAGTCTGGCCCACTCTCCCAACTGGCAGCAATTGGCTGTCACCAGAGAATAGCTGTCCCCTGTGGATAGGGCTCCAGCCCTGCTACAGCGCTCCCCTGCCCACTGTTCCCACTACGCCAGAGTTACTTCTGTATGGTACCTGCTCGGCCCCAGTAAGTGTCTGCGTTTATGGTCCCACCCTGTCCAGTCTGTATGCAGTATCTATGGACTTGAGCCCTTCTTCCCCTCTTTCTTTACAGGCTCTGTAGCCTTCAACCTCCCCTAATTATTTTTTTCACCAAATTGCCTTCGAGTCCACTCCCAGCCCTTCATATGTTGTGTGTTGCAGCTCTAATGGCTAAAATAAGGATGTGAACATGCCATGGGAAAGTGACTCCCAGCTCTGAGTGTCTGATCCCCAACACAGACTTCCTGATAGCCAGCAGCACGCCCCTGGCTGCTCCAATGCCTCCAGCTGTTTTGGTGTCTCTGGTGTTTATTCCTCCAAGTGAATGCATTTAATCCTTTTACCTTTTAAGCTTCACTTTGCCATGAAACCATTGGAAGAATCACACATGGGGATGGGGCAGGCGATGTGCCCAGCAGCCCCCAGCTTGATTTTGCCAACCCTCCCTCTATCACTCAGTTCAGGGCAGCTACATCTAAGATAAAAGTTTTCCAGGCGAGCTTCGATGACCCTGCTCAGAGAAGGGCCACAGGAGGTTTAAGGATCAAATACCAACAAGGATTTGTGTTTGGGAAGGGGGTTGGGTTCTGCTTGAAAAGAACAGGAGAGATGAGCTATCTCTCTCCAATACTGTTGTAAAGTTGAAAGCACAGAGCCCAAGTCCCTCAAGAAGGAAGGGAAGGTAGATCTTAAAAGTCCTCATCACAAGAAAAAACAAAGTGTAACTGTGTAAGGTGATGGACGGTAACTGGACTTATTGTGATAATCATTTTACAATATATACACTATCAGATCATTAAGTGGTACACCTGAAACTAACATAATGTTGTATGCCAACTACACCCCAATTTTTAAAAAGAAGAAGAAGGGAAGGAAACCAGAATAGAAAGTACACAGAATGTGGAAATGGTTTATCTTTCCAGAGTAGTAAAATGGCCCCTTACTGCTAAGCATGAACTCACTTTACATTTCTCCCTTGCTAGACTCGGACCAGTAACAATATCAGCACTAATATTTGGACCACACATTTAATCCCCCCAAATCTGAAATTACCTCTCAACTACTAGCTTGCCATTTTTCAAGCTGAAAATAAAAGGTACACATTTTCCTGGTTTCTGAGGAGCAGGAGAGCCAGCTCATTGGGGTGAAATGATTCACTTAAGACAGCAGCTGAGAGAAAACCCCACTTCAAGTTTCCAGATGCCAGGAAACAAAATCTTTGTGTTCTGTTGTTGTTGTTAAATGTCTGGCTTTGCTATCTCTTCCTTGACCAAATAAATGTAATTGAATGCAGAAATAGCATATGGTCATTATGCTCTGGACTCGTATCCTAAAGGCTGGAAAGTTTTTATATAGTAAAAACAAAACTGTGCATTTTCACCTCCTTTACAATGATTCTTTACCTACTTAGAATCCAGATGCTCTGTCTTTGATTTTACTAATACCTCCCCTCTTCCAAAATAACCTTACAAGTCTGGAGTAATATGGACGTGATGATTTTAATTAGAGAGTATTATGATGCCATCCTATTGAAGCCATCCTAGGACAATGAGACTAACCTATAGCAAAAAACACTTTCTGTCCCAGGGCAGCTCACACACGCATGCATGCACACACACACACACACACACACACACACACACACACACACACGCATCACACAAAACAATACTTTCCCATTCTGCATCCACTGCCTCTGGTGTTTTCTGTACTAAATCTGGTTCCAGTGTGTTCACAATCCAGCAGTGTTAAAAAAAAATGTTGCCTTAGAATTTGTTATTTTCAGAGTTAAGAGTCCTTGATCTGTACATATTTTTAATTATATATCATTTAACATTCCAAAATATGATGCTCATTTTCAATACTTATTTTTATCTTGATTCTCAGTAGGGCAAGAGAAGTTATATTCTTCTTCTTCAGTGTGATGGTAGTTTTAATACAGTAAGAAGGGCCTCATGGTTAAGTTCTTAAATGGAGCCAGCAAACACAGGGATGCAACTGATTGCCAGCCCCCAGTGCTGACAGCAGGAATCCTTTTATTTTGTGGCCACGTTGAAGGTACAGCCATGGATGTTGTTTTGTTATGTTTGTGCTATCAGTTTCATTCAGGTATCCTTGAGACTTGAGGGGATACAGAAGGTTGTGTCACTCGGGTTCTTTTTATTTGTCGTTGTTCCCAACAGTCGTCCCCACATTAACTCACAGCAGACACGATGAGAAGCCCTGTGGGAACCTCAGTCAAGTGGACCTGAGCCAGGTCTGTGCTGCTGCTGATCCCTCAGGGGTGCCTGGCTTTGCTCACTGCAAACACTCTGTCCGCACGATGAGCCCAGATTCGATTTTCTCAGCTGCGGGCCTTGGAGCTCATCCTGTGGCTGCTAGTCTTCCTGACTTTCCTGTCCCCACCCAGCCTCTCCTCTGGTCCCCCTTCACTCCAGGGTGAGGAGTGCTCTGGAGGGACCAGGAAACCAAGGAAATCAGTTCTGTCTCTTGAGATTCATTCCTCTAGTGGCTTCTGCAAGGCCCAAAGAGGAGAGAAACCATTTTACTATGATGTTGAGACTACCCACAGACCAACTCAAAATAATGACTGGAATTTGGCCACCTCAGATAAACTCATACAACTTATCTTCGAGTTTTGAAACCTGGGTTCAACTAAATTGTTTTTTGTTTGTCTTCAGAATTTCTAAAAAGTGACAGTTCAAGAAAATAATCTGCATGCATTTTAAAGTATCATCACAGGAGGAATTTAAGAAACCTCTCTGGGCAGTAGAATTTTCTGTATTTATGTGTCTTTTTTCCCCACAATTAAAACAGTTAATAATAATGTATCAGTATCATCAACTATCCCATCAGTGTTCTACTCTTCCTCACAGTTTTTTTTTTTTCTTGAGTCAGTAACCAGACTATGCCAATACACTGTGTTTGGTTTGGGTGACCACATAAGTCACCATCTAAATAAGGAAACATTTGGTAACAAAAGGGGATTCTATTAATAGTTATACTGGGACAACAGGCACAAACTTGAATTGTCATGGACCAATTGCGATGTTTGGTCATTCTCCTTTTTTTTTTCTTAACTGTGAATAAAAATGCATAACATGAAGTTTACCATCTTAACCATTTTTAAGTGTACAGTTCAATAGTGTTGAATACATTCGCATTGTTGTGCAGCAGATCTCTGGAGCTTTTTCATCTTGCAAAACTGAAATACTCTACCCACTAAACACTGATTTCCCCTTCACCCCTGCCCTCAGTGACCGCCTTTCCACTTTCTGTTTTTATCATTTTGACTCCTTTCAATACTTCATATGAGCAGAATCATATGGTATTTATCTCCTGGTGACTGCTTATTTCACTTAACGTCATACCCTCAAGGTTCATCTATGTTGTAGCAGGTGTCAGGATTTCCTTCTTTTTAAAGGCTGCTTAATATTCAACTGTAGGTATATGCTACATTTGTGTATCATCTGTTGATGAATATTTGGGCTCCTTCTACTTCTTGGCTGTTATGAATAATGCTGCAGTGAACACAGATGTGCCGGTATCTCTTCCACATCCTGCTTTCAATTCCTTTGGATATATACTCAGAAGTAGGATTGCTGAATCATATGGTAGTTCTATTTATGTGTTGAGGAATCTCTACACTGTTTTCCATGATGGTGGCACCATTTTGCATTCCCAACAGTAGTGCACAGGATTCCAACATCTCTGCATCCTTGCCAACGCTTGTTATTTTCTGTTCTTTTGATAATAGCCATCCTGATGGGTCAGACCTGATTACCTCATTGTGGTTTTGGTTTCCATTTCCCTAATGATTAGTGATTTTTGAGCATCTTTTCTTGGCTTTTTGTATACCTTCTTTGGAGAAATGTCTGTTCAAGTTCTTTCCCCACATTTTCACTGGGTCATTTGTGTTGTTGTTGTTGTTGTTGTTGTCATTGTTGTGTTGTTGTTGTTGCCAAGTTGTAGAAGTTCCGTATATATTCTGGATATTAATCACTTATCAAATATATTACTTCAATTATGTTCTCCCATTCTGTAGGTTGCCTTTTCACTCTGTTCATTTTTTCCTTTGACATGCAAAAGTTTTGTTTGTTAGAGTCCCACTTGTCCATTTTTAATTTTCTTGACTATGTTTCTGGTGTCATCCAAGAAATCATTGCCAACTCCAATGTCCTAAAAGTTTTCTGCTATGTTTTCTTCCAGGGATTTAACAGTCTTAGGTCTTATGTTTAAGTCTGTAATCCATTTTGAATTGATTTTTGTGTATGGTGTAAGGCAAGGGTCCAAATTTATTCTTTTGCATGTGAATTTCCAGTTATCTGTGTCTTTCTTTTTAATCTGTAGAAACAAAAGCCTACCAGTTGCTGAAGCAGTCTACCCTTCAGGATAATATAAATCACACTGAAGACAGATTCCAAAAAGCGGATGTTTCTGTAATACAACTGTCAGGTAAGCAAGGGCATATTCAGTGCTCAAAGTGAGGATCCAGGGGACCTAGGAGGGCAGCCAGTGCCTGGTTCAAGCAAGGGTGGTCACCCTCTGAAGGTTTCTGGAGTTTGCTTTGTAATAAGCTGCCATCAGGTCAGAATAAGCCAATACTTTTTCAGTTCTTAACGAACAACAGTTTGGAAGTCTTCCCTCCTGGATATGTACAGGCCCCCAGCATGGCAATGGCCCAAACAGTCCCTTGGATTCTACCTGGTATGTCATGATAGTAACTTGTCACTAAGTACCACTGGAAACACCCCAAACTCCTTCTTTTCCCAATATCTCCCAGTTTCTCTCTCTCTCTCTCTCTCTCTCTCTCTCTCTCTCTCTCTCTCTCTCTCATTTTTTTTAAGTTTATTTATTTACTTTGAGGAGGGGAGGGGCAGAGAGAGGGAGAGAGAGAGAATTCCAAGCAGGCTCCACACTGTCAGCACAGAGCCTGATGTGGGGCTCAAAACTCACGAACCATGAGATCATGACATGAGCCGATTTCCAGAGTCGAATGTTTAACCAACTGAGCCACCCAGGCGCCCCCTCCCAGTTTATTAATCATCAGTGGGAGCATCAGGCTGGGCTACCTTCCCTCCTTAGAATGTTGGTTCTTGAAATAAAAATACTGCAAATCCCAGTAAAGCTAAATTTTAAGTTTAAATGTAGTTCCTTCAACTGTAACTTTCTTTGTTTTCATATATTGTGTTATTGTATTTTTATTATTTTCAGCAGTTTTTATCTTATTGTACCTTTTTTTTTAGTTGGAGTCACCTCAGCTCTCTTCGTGAAAGTAAATGCATTAAAGTATACTTTAATTGACCTTATTTTCACATAAACCACAGTGTCATAATTTCACCTAACAGAATGAATAGTGATTTTTTAATATCATGTAATTTCCAGTCCATATCCAAGTTGCCCAGTTGTCTCATGAGACAGACCTTTCTTTTGAGGGACATACTTACGGTGTATCAGACTTAGCTGTCTTTGGAGAGCTATTTCCTAGATAATAATATTAGTATTAGAATCAGTTACTGTAAAATTCAGTTATTTTGGCTATTTTGAGGATTCAGTGAGTCTTTGCAGGTTAAATGCCAGCACAGTGCCTGTTAGAGAAAAGCCCTTAGGAGAATGGTGGTTATTATTTGAACTCCACAAACATGAGACCTTGCTGTATAATGCAGGGCCTTTACCCGGATGAAAAGATACAGTACTGTGAACCTGCAACTGTGCTTTTCATCACCTTCTTCACATTTGAGTCACAGTATTAGAGTCCAGAGGGATCTTAGAAAGTATTTATCCAACCCCTTATTTTACAAATGAGGCCCCAAGACAGTGATGTCTCTCTCAGAACAGTACAGCCTGTTAGCAGACACACATTTGGAAGGGGACTCCACAAGTCTGTTTCTGCTAAGTATATTCATGATAGTTCCATGGACAGGTTCAAAGGATAAGTAAGTTTGACATAAGTTATAGTCCCTTGGATGTATATTAAACAGTTTGGTACTGTTAAGATAGTAATAATTAATATATTCATTTCTTAATCTATTCATAAGTGAAGTGATAGGTTGTATCAAGTCAAGCAGCCCTAGATCCAATTTCCTCACCTACCCTCACAATTATACTATATGCTTTGCAAGATTCCATATTTTCTAACACTGGGCTCACAGAGGTGCTTCTGATGGTCCTGGCTGTCATTGTAGTTAGACATTGCTTCTTGTATTTATTTTACCTTTGGTCACGGCTACCTTTTCACTTTCATGCTTACTCCGAGCCTAGGGACTTCTCTGAGCTCCAAAGAAAAGCAGGAAGTGGGATGGGACAGTGAAGGGAAATGGAAGACATGTACCCGTATTAGACCTCACAGCGTTGTTACAGGTAGCCGTAGCGCTGTGGACCCTGAACTCAAGAGTTCATCTAACTGTTGAAGAAATTCAGGTTTCAATTAACTTCTGCTCATAGGTCTTATGCTGTGTCTCTGGACCACTTAAGGCAAGCCACTTAAACCTTGTGCCTTCATGTTCATGTCTGAGAAGACCTTGTCTGGTTAAGCATGGGGGACTCTCTTTGGGCAAACATGGACACCTCATTAAGGGGATCACTTGGCTGCAGAGGTTCTGTGAGACAGGCAGGTTACAGGTCAGAAACTCTGCCAGTGCCTTTCCCAGCGATGCCCATGCACTCTCTATCCATGACCCCAGTGACCACCAGTTGAGAATCAGACTGGTAGCTGACATCCAAGGGCACCCAGGAGATGAGGTGAGGGTTGCCCTGCAAGCTAGATGTACCATGGGCATGGTCTGGTTCCCCTGCTCCAGAGAAAAGGTGGATTGTCATCTTCCCCATCAACCTTTTCAGGCTGATTAAAGAGTGGCCTTGATGGCTTTCAGTGGAGTTTCATTCTTCCCCACAAGATGGAAGAGAGAGGATTTGGCAGAGGGGTATCTGTCATCCTGGGATGTCAGTGATTTCTGTTCTGAGACCTGGTTCCCAGCACCCATCATTTTGGTGATTTCTCACTGCCCATGTGTTACAACAAGGTAAATTATCAGCATTTAGTGTCATAGGAGAGACCCATATGCGCAGACATGTGACTTGGTCATTTAAAATTGAGGTCTTTGAATGATTTTGTTTTTTCGTTTTTGTGGCTTCTGCATGTCACAGGAAGCCCCTCCACCCACCCACACGCACACACACTTCCTTTCAGTATTCTGCCAACATGTTGTTCCTTGCCTCAGAAGCTCCTTTGCCTTCTGTGGCTTGGACAGCATCTTCCCCCGTCGACGTTTGTTTCACCAAAGTTATTGTGAGGCTGCTTCTTCATTCAGTGCATTTCTCTGCTGCGTGGCGGCCAGCACTCACTCTCCACGTTTGTGCTTATCACAGGTTTGAACATTGGCAGCGGTATACTCAAGACAAAGACAACTAACAAAATCGCCTCGGAGGCTAGTTTTTCATCCAGCGAAGGAAGTCCTTTGTCAAGGTAAAGTCGTGAAAGCCTTTCTGAACAGCGGTCACAAGATGAGAACTGTCACTCCGTAATGAATGCAACTCTGGCTGCATATTATTTTGTTGTGTGACTTGAGGGAAGGTTATGGTTTGGTTTTTTGTTTATCTAAAATAACAGTTGAAACTCCAGTCTACCTTTGAAAATATTTGTGCCAGAGAGCCAAGTATTGTTTTGCAGCTGTTGTTTCGTTGGTTTAAGACTCAATTGACACCTCAGTGAACCACAAATTAGCGTCTACAGCTGCTCGCAGTAGGGCTGCTTAGAGACCACACAATGGAGGGTGTCGGAAAAGGGCAGAGAGAAAACATCGGGCCTTAAAAGAAATAAAGTGGCCCGTTTCTGCTTTCTGAGACGGCTGATATATATACTGGCAATTGCTGGGTATTTGTTTCTGTATTCCTCTTTTTCACCAGGCATTTGGGCAAGATTATTCTTCCCTTTTCTGATACTTCTTTGCTTATTGTCCATAAAGAACAAGATGTATCCAACATTTGCTGAACCCCAGCACCTCTTATAAGTTTTTCAAGCAATGTAAGTGAGTTGGTGAGTTGTGTGCTGGATTTGTCATCGACATAAAATACTAGCCATGCGATGGCATTGGGTCGGAAAAAATATATAGATGGGAATCAAAGCAATTGTCTGAGGAAATACCTGCCTTTTAGGCTTTGGCTGCATATTGTTTAAAACTGCACAAATTTCCTTTTCTAATAACATTTCTCATTAAAAAGGTGTCTTTTAGATGCTTACATTACATTAGAATTAACTTGCCCTGACAAAATTTTAAAACAGAAACTTTACATTTCTAACATCATATCCAGTATCCCATAATATAAAGTGATTTGATCCGGAAATGTAGTATTTTTTAAATAAAAAAAAAAAAATCCTATTTTCACTTATATTTTGAAAAACATTATACTATTTTTAGGACTGGAATATCTTAAAATGAGATGGATTTTCTAAAATTAGGTTGTTGCTTTTTGAAACCCGACAAGTTCAGTTTTAGAAAACTACTCATGTAGTTACCAAAAATTAGCATGTTTAATACCTGGGTTTTCATCCTTGGTTTTGAAAGAAGTGGGAGGAAATGAATTATGGGACAGGAAGAATGTTCAAGTGTTACATATTTTTGATTATCCTGTAAATTCAAGTTCTAGGTCTTTTAAAGGGTATTTTAAAAGACAGTAAGTTCTACAGGTAGGTGTCAGCACTCACTGTTACCATCTGGCTCACTAACACATCCTGTAGTTGTTAAAAGATCGTTGGAAATGGTCATCTCCATTATATTTTAGAGGCATTAAAAACCCCAATTCTTCTTGAACTTGTCTTTATATGTATATACTCTTCAGGCAATGTTAAAATACATTCAGAAAGCAGCTAGACCCAAAGAATGTTTTCTCGGCCTGGTAATTTCATGTCTTGTGTCTATATTTCACTAAACTAAATTCATACTTTCTTCCCCATCCATTTTGAGGCAGGGACCTTGTGTTACTATTGCTCCTGCATGAAATTAATTTTCTAAATAAATCATGAGTAATCTCATAACCCTCTTTAAGGAAAAAAAAAAAAAAAGGTCTTCAAGGAACATTTGGTTCTAGACACTTGATAATAATCCAGTGATGAAAAAGGTCTGGGCATTGAGTGTGTGGGTTTGGCGTGCTGTTTGTTACGGTTTAGTTCTTTTGCTGGGTTTGGTGTTGTTAATACACCACCCTGGGCTTTGGAGAGCTCTGGTTTTGCTGTTTGTGCCTGGATTCACTGAAATTTCTTAGAGGCTTACATTTAAGGATCCCACTTACTGCAGTCACTCCTCGTGCTTTATTGCTTTTACAAGTGGTCTCGAAACCCAGTACTTGAGAATAAACATAACAGTGCAGTGCTGCTGTAGCACTTTTAAAAATTCTTCTTTGCTCTATTTTGTCAGTGAGCTGATGAGCAACCTCAAAAAAAAAAAAAAAAAAAAAAAAAAAAAAAAAGACCCTGCTGGACCTAAAAAAAAAAAAAAAAATGGCTTCTTCTGATGTCCTAGAGACAATAATTATGATGTGCTAGTTAAGCCCAAACTACAGCTGAGGGATTTTACTTTAAAGCAGCGGCTTGGGTGCAAAAATGCATTTATAGCTCTTTGTCTGCACCTCATTATGTGTGGGCCTGATTCATTAAGTAATTGGTTTGCAGTTGTTTACATGAGTATTAAGGCCTTCTTTTCAGCCGCCTTTGAGAGATACATTGTGCAAATGTTGCCTGTGATGAATGCAGAATGAGGGCCAGAGGGTCCGTCCTATTGGCTAAACAGTGCACTCTGTTGAAAAGCCAGAGAAAGGGATTGGGTGCTGCTTTGCATAGCAATGACTTTCTTAATAAGCGTTACAGATTAATACACACCAGCTATAAAAGATGCAAAGAGATACTCTTAGCACATTTATCCATGCTCATTTCATTGTGATGGTGGTGGGATCCGGGTGCTTTCATATTCCGTTTTTCCGAGCAGCAGCTTCAGTGCATGAGCCGTAATAGAATCCGATGTTTATTGTATTATAAATCACGGGCAAGTAGGCAGATCGGCAACAGTTTATTATTAAAGATTCTTTCAGTGTAAATCTTTTTCTACCATTGTATTTGCTTCAGCAAAATCATTTTGTGGTTGAGTGGGGATGAAAGGCATAATGTACGAAGGAGTGAGTCCTAATAGGAAGCCGTTCTCCAAGTAAAGACCACTTGTTCCCTTTTGTTCAGGGGTGCATGCCAGAGCTTCCTCTCCTCTGCAAACATTGTCTCGCTTTACCTTCCCCAGGAAGCGGTTTTCACGCTCCCGGATCCATTTATTCAATGGAGAGTATATTTTAACAGCCTGCCATGTAACTTCAGTTTACCGTCTGGATCGAGATAACATTTTACCGAAGAAAAGGATGTGTGCTTGCAACATAATTGCCTGGGGGAAAGGTAGCAGAAGTCACCCAGCCATGGCACCCTGGCAGGGCCGCTGTGGGTGGCATTTTGTGTCCACCCTGCAACCACCAGAGTGGCCAGCGGAGGGCGCCTGGCCGCAGCTGATGCCGTGTCTCTCTCCTTGCCTGGTCACTGGGCCATTTTCCCTTGGGAGAATACAAAGATTGCATGGAATCAATACCAGTGAAATAAAAATGACGTATTCCTGGAAGTCCTTTAGGTTTTATTAAAGCACCCGTTCTCCGTCTCTGGCTTAGCAAATCTGCAATCGCCTTAAATCCTACTGAATAAGCAGCTGCCTAAATATCCTACGTGTTCTCCTCATAGACCCACCTACTTTATTTTTTTCTACACAGAGCATGAAAGAACAGTAACTTGCTAGATTAGCCGAAGGGAAGGAGTTAGCAAATTGACCCCAGGCAGTTTAAAAAAAAAAAAAAAGAAAAAAGGCTTCTGCTGCAGGGTCCCTGGCTAACCATCAGGGGGCGCTCGGACTTTGTCAAATTAAAACTGTCTCAGCCTTTGGTCAGCCCTTAAAATTAGAATTTACAGAGATTTGTTGGCATACTCATGGGGTTCTTTTCCTTCCTGAATAATTTTATGCCTTCTATTTTTCAGAAATATATGTCGCTTGAGCAAAATTGTAGCTGAAGATTCTATTTGAGACATTTTAATACCGATTTTAGCTAGCAGTCAAAATCATTAAAAATTACAGAATTTGGAGTCTAGAGACCACATCTTCTCTTTAGTTAATATTTTCAGTCTTATATAGTAAGACCCTAGAACAGGAAGGACACTTCCCACTAGTAGCCCCCCCCCCCCCTCGTGGTCTCCCATCCCATAGACCCCTGCTCTTGGCAGGACCCTCAGAGTCTCATTGCCAGACTCCACTGACATGACCTCAAGGTCACAATAACTTGGGTAGTTTGTTGACAGGCTGTGGATACTTATTTCCTTCAACACAGTATTGTCCATGAGGTTGAGAATCATTGTGTTACTAATATTAGGACATCCCCCAGGTCTGCTGTTTTCCAGATTCCTCCTCCCACAGGGCCAAGAATGAGTGTCTGAAATCCTAGCCTGACTGTTGCACCTCTGCTGCTGTGAGTCTCTCAAGGGCTTCTGTTACCCATACCCCCCTCAAGCACTGCATGGCCTACAGTCTGCAGCGCCTTCCAGCCCGCTCCCCCATGTCCCTGTGCCCACTTGACAGCCTCATGTCATGCCCTCATACAACCAGCTATGTCATGAGCCCCAGCTTCTATTCCTGCTCTTTTGCTGGAATGCTTCTGCCCCACACTTTCACCTGGCTGATGCCTACTAGATTGTCAGGGCTTAACTATTAACCTTCTAAAAGTCTCCTAAGCAAAGGATCTGGTCATACAAGACGCCCCTCCTGTGGCCCCATGGCTATTTCTACCATCATCTGTAGCATAGGGATTGTAGCCATTTGCAGGTACCTTCCCCTCACTGTGAGCTCCTCACTGGGGGCTTGGAGGGCTTTTCTGATTACCAGTGCTCAATAACTGTTGGACTTGCTGAGTAAGTGAACCTCTGTGTATAGCTCCACATTCACTCAAGCATTTGTCTTAGATGCCCTCACCTCTGGGTGGCATCACGTACCCAAGCTGCAGGAAATCATGCATTCCACAAAGGTCTCTGCATGAGTGTATAGGAGAGGGAGGGCACACACACATTTCCCAAGGGAGACTCCTGCAGTCAACCTCGATTGCACCCTCTCCAATCATGCACCATGCATTTGGCTTCCAGGAAACACACTGGGCATGCACCCTCATACAGTGCATTACTGGGGTCCTCACCTAACTGCTGTCCTGTCTATTGGTAAAAGGATATCTGGCTCTTGGCCCTGAACTTGACATGGGCTCTTGGTATGTGCTAGGGGCCTGCACGTTACCCCCTAATTCTGCTGCTGTCAGTTCTCAGCTTACCCCACAGTTGCCCTTTTTGGCTTGTGTCACAGTTATTTTGGTATCTGTCTCCCCACTGGAGCATGAGAGGCCCAAAGACAGAGATCAAATGGGTGTTGTTTGTTGCTGTGGGCCCAGCATAGAGCTGATGTGTAGTGTGACCTATGAGACAGTGAATGAGTAAGGGAATGGATGAATGAACAAACCATTGCTCTGCCGACCTGCTTGTGCAAGGCCTGGCAGAGGCCATTTCCCTGTGTCCTCCCCGTCCCAAGTGCTCCTGCCCATCAGGCTCCTTAAGGAGGAGACTTCATGCATCTCAGGCCTGTTTCCTTTCTCTCTGTCCCCACATTTTCCCTTTCCTTGGCCACTGTGCCAGAGTACTTGTCACCTTCACTTAGAACCCATGACTGCCATCACCAAACCAAGCACATGCCTTTGTGCACCCGAATGCTGTGACAGTGAGCAGCACCAGTCCCCCACACCTGCCGTAGCCAGGCTGTCAAGCAGGATTCTCTCTATACTTACCAGAACACTGCAACGAAGGCCTACTTCCCCCATTTTGCAGACAGAAAACGGGTGCTCAGAGAGGTAGGGAGCTTGCCCAGGGCCACACAGGGAGCAGAGTAGAGCATCAAGGGAGTAGAGGCTGTCTGGCCCCAGAGCTGACACTGTCTCCCATCAGCAGTCCTGCACTGGGACAGGGACTGGCTGCCCCAACCCAGGTTCTCTCCACCCTGCTGTTTGACCACATCTCACGAGGTGAGACAGGTGTTTGCATTTGGGAAGCATCCATGTGCTGGGGGGCTCTGTCCTCGTCTGCCCCCACCCCCATCTGACAGTTCTGTGTGTCTTGAAGCACAGCCTTCAAAGCCTCTCTGGGCCCCACCACCCATACAGTGAAAGCGCTGGATAATCTATAAGTGCTCTGCTATAATTTAATAATGGGTTTCTTAGAAGCTCATAGGTTTTCCACTTCTCATTTTGTCTCTACTTGCCAGTTCCACAAAGCAAAACTTCATGCTTACAGTAGGCCTTGCCATCTAATTTTGTATTTATGTTGACTGTGTTAACTAAGTATTCCTAGCTACATTAGCCTTTTGCTCATATAACATGAATAGTTGACACACATAATTTCAGTGATACCTTGTTTCACCACGATTGTGGATTGTGCACGTGGGTGCCAGGTGCTGCTCTTCGAATAAAAACTGTTAAGGCCCTGACCAACCTTGACTTCTTAAGTTTAGCAAGGATGAGAACAAAAGTGACTTTGATTAGAGTTGTCCTAATCTGGTTTATCAATAGCAGGGGAATTCATAAACAATTACTGAAAAGCATCAAAAAATGAGATGGCTTGATGGGTAGACAGAGGGAAGATATGTGATAAAGCCAATATGGCAAAAGGTAAATTAAGCATCCCCTTCATGGGTATGTGGTATTTATTGTACAGCTATGGGGAAAAAAATACCTAACCTGCTGGGAAATTCTGCAGAGGTCATTGTCCCATTATGATGAGACCAACAGAACATGGTCACATTTTAATTTAATCCATTGTCTGTGGTGTTTTACCTGAAAATGGTTTGTTTTGAAGTAGGACCTCCAATCTAATTGTAACCTTCTGGGGAAAAAAAATCAAGTCTGCCATCTTGGATTCTAAGAGTTACCCATGAAAGACCATGCAGGGGACAGGCAGACCCTTTGGTGTGCTGTAAGTATGGCAGTGTCACCTGTTCAACCGGCTCGGTGCACTGTGGCCCCAGGGCCAAGTCTTGGCCTCTGCCTGCTTTTGTACACCTTCAAGCTAAGAGCGGGTTTTACATTTTTGGGGGATGAGGGGAAGCAAAAAAGAGGGAGAAGGAGAATCTTAAGCAGGCTCCACACTCAGCATGGAACCCAACACAGGGCTCGATCTCACAACCATGAGATCATGACCTGGACTGAAATCAAGAGTCAGACGCTTAACCAACTGAGCCACCCAGGTTTTAACATTTTTAAATGGTTGGAGGAAATCCAAAGAAGAATGATGTTGCATGACACCTGACCTGGAAGTTCTATGAAATGCAAATTTTAGTGCCTATAAGTGAGGTTGAATTACAATACAGCCCCACCTATCGTGTTCATGGCTTGTTTCCATGCTACAGCCACAAAGGTGATTTGTCCTACAACCATATAGCCCACAACAGCTGAGCCATTTACCCTCTGGCTCTTTACAGCAAACCTTTGCCAACCTCTGTTTTACAAGATGAAAATGTTACTTTCGTGCTCTTAGGGAAGACGAAGCAGTCAGACTCCAAGTATGTGTGACCCAATCCCATGGCCTATAAGACTAACTCTTCCATTTCTTATACTTTGCCAGAGTGAATGTGTTCCTCATCTTATTTATTATAGTAGCTCAAGTTGACTATATCCAGTATTCCAGGGAAAGTTCTCCCACTATGCCCGTTGGCCTTGTCTTAGCTTTACACATTAGGTGTGACTCAGAAAGAACCGTTGACCCTAAGAATTGCATGTGACTCTAGGTCAGCTTTGAATTGGGGTGTCACATTGGTGGGCAGAGCTGGCTTCCCAAGGGGAAACATAATTGCCCCTAGTGCATGGGGATGGAGTAGGAGACACCTGGAAGCAGTGTCCACCTTTCTCAGTGGGTGACGTACATGCATTTAGTTCTGCAGATTTCTTGCACGATTCCGGTAAGAAACTTAACCTGATTCTGAAGTCACAGAAGTAGAAACATGAAAGTCAAATAATGTGCCAGCAACTAGGTCGAGTGTCTTTAAGCAGGGCCCTGCTCTTGGTGAGCTTCATCTTTTCATTCTGCACATAATCACCAAGCGCAAAGCCCTGGGTTACCCAGGGGAGCTGAAGCAGGTGCCATCGCTTCCCTCACAGAGCTCATAGTCTATAGCAGAAGTGATCACACATGCATTAGTTACACAAATGAGTGTAAAACAGCAACTTGGGTGAGGAATCAGTGGTGGGTGGGGGAGCAGTAGGGGAAGTGAGGCTGCAGTAGAAGGACCCAACCAAGTCTGGGGATCAGCCTTTGAGGTGCTGTTCACGATTTAGGGAGTTCATCAAAAAACAATGGGAAGGCTTTAAGGAGCTTTAGCAAGGAAGTGGAGTGAGAAGTTCATTCTTGCTGCTGAGTGGAAGATGGACTGTAGGGGACAGGGTGTGTGTGGCATCACCAGTTAGGGGCTGTTACAAAGGTCCAGGCAAGAGGTGCTGGTGTAGTTGGCCAGGTTGTGGCAGTGTGGAGGGAAGAGCAAGGATTGAATTGTAATACAGCCCCGTCTATTGATTTACACATCGGAGCTGACTGGGTGCAGGAGGGCCTAGGAGTGGAAAGGGTTGGGGAGGGAGCAGAGGATCCGAGTGCCCTTGACTGAAACAGGAGGGACCTGGCCTGGCAGGAGAAGAGAATCACAGTGGGGAGATTGTGAATTTAGTCATGGATGAGCATGTTGCCCACAAGGTGCTTGGGAGGCGGCCAAGTAGAACTAGCACATGAGCACAGGCCATGTTTCTGGAGCTCAGAGAAGTGGCTGGGGCCACGGGGATCTGGCCCGTGCTTATCTGCCATTGTGTCCTTGCTCTTAACAAGAGCTCCCTGCTACCACATCCCACTGCATCCCCCCACCCCTTTACTGGCCTGTGCGATCCTCTCTGGCTTTCAGAGCAGAGTCCAGGAGATGCCCTGCTTCCTCAGGGGTCCTGCAGCCACCCATCACCCACCCTTTGCTCCCTGTTCTCCCAGCCCTCAGTGCTCTACCCCTCTCCCCGCTGTTGCTCTTATTACCTGGACTACAGCTGGAGACTCTCTGGCCCCCACCAGCACTGTTCTAACCCACCTCTGCCTCCAGCATCTAGACTAGTCCTCATGAAATGAGAGGTAGGTAAATAGTAGACATACAACCCACAGTTGCATTTAGTGTGTGTGTGTGTGTGTGTGTGTGTGTGTGTGTGTGTGTATACACTAGTACTTTATGAAAGATGGATTCATATGGTCAGTGGCCACCTTACCTGCAGCCTCCATGACTGATGGTTAGTGCTGGGCCCTTTCATAGGACCATCCACTCTTCATGGAGAAACAGCTGTGGGCCACTAGTTGGTCATGACAGATAATGAAACAGGCACCAAGTTTAAAGGAAGCATTGACAGATATTGAGCCTAGAAAATGATACCTAAATGGAGCTTATTTTACAGGAAAAAAAAAAACAAGTATGGCAGCTATGGAAAACAGCAGATTTTTAAGCCATAGGTTAGCCAGACTTGACACAAAGGAGGGAGAAGATAAGTTCACAGGGTTTCCTATGTTAAGAGGACCAGGGTCCTGGCCGTGAGCAGTGACCATACACATTGGGGTCTGTCTTTTCTTGACATTCTTCTCCTCTAAGAGACTGGAATCTGTTTTAATGCAATAATATATAAATGTAAATCCCAACAAATACCTTGGCAAGAACAGGTTGCTAGGTATTAGATGCCATAGACACTAGCATCTTTGTGTATGTGATACCCAGAAACCTACACCTCGGTGTCCAGGATACTTACGTTTTTCTCTGTCTTGAGTTAGTGTTTTTAATTAAGCAGACTGAGAGTTTATCTTGGACTCCCTTGTCAAGCCGTTAAGGATTGGTATCACTGGCTTGATGGAGATGAGGATCTTATCTTCCCCGCCAGCTTCTCCTTGTATTCTATCTTGGATTCTCTACTTCGGGTATTTCACTTTTAGCTTGTCTAAAAGTGCCAAAGCTTTGTCTGGACATGTTTTGGGAAGGCTGTTGAAGGGAAGTGGATCCTCTACCTCACCATGTGCTCATTGTCCTGCGCTGCAAGGGATGCCCGCAGGGCACACTATGACCCGGTGTCTGCAGGGCCAGCAGAGAATGCACTCAGGGATACTGGTGATGCTGTCGCAATAGGGACCCACCCACCAAAGCATCAGCAAGTACCTCTGGCCACCGAGGTCCTGACATTTTCTTCTTCTTCTTTTTTTAAAGTGTTCTATTTATTTATTTTGAGAGAGAGAGCAGGGAGGGAGCAGAGAGAGAATCCCAAGCAGGCTCCATGCTGTCAGCACAACCCCGGTGGGGGGCTCTATCCCACGAACCGAGAGATCATGACCTGAGACGAGATCACAAGTCAGAAGCTCAACTGACTGAGCCCCCCAGGCACCGCCTGACATTTTCTTCTTGCTCTTAAGACTCAGGGAGAAGTGTAAAATTTCTGGCCTTTCAGTGCAGTACTTCTTTGCTAATGTGCTCATTGTAAAAATATCAGTCTGATTGTCATTTTTTTTGCAAGACTCAGGCTATTTCTTTATTTTTCAGGCATGAAAATGAAAAGAAACTAACTACCAATTTAGAGTCTAAAGGTAAGAGAAATCACTGGAGGCTAGATTTTCATCTTGTGTTTTAACCCAGAGTTGTTTTGTGATGTGTTTCTTGTTTCCTGCACCCTCCTGTAAGGACTGTGAAGCGTGTGTACGATCACTGGGCGCCCTGTGGCTCTCCCCAGGGTGATTATGGTCTCTGAGGGGATTGGAGGGCTATCGAGGAACCATTCTTCAATGACAGGGCTATGAGCTGACAATATATGGCGTGCCATGGGCCACGGTGGCATAGCATTCTAACTTGCAAGTATGAATTTGCAGGGTATCCCAGCCTCCACATCCAATTGATTGACAACACTGGTATATTCTACCTGTGAAATGGTTTTTGACTCTGTCCCCATCCTCATGGCTAATGCCCTGAGAGTACCCACTGCTCATGACATGACAGGGCTCTTACAGTAGACACTAACTGGTTTCCTCCCATGTGGCCCCTCTCCCACTCCCCATTGTCCTCCACCTGGCCACCAGCATCTAAAATCTCATGTAACCTTCTTACCTTCCTGGTTAAAAATTGCTAATGCCTCCTGCTACGTGCAGGATAGAGTCCACAACTTTCTCCCTTTGTGGTCTGGCCACATCCCTACTTTCCAGCTCAGTCCCTACCAAGATCTTGTCCTCTGTGGATCTAGTCACAGTCAGCTTTTTCCAAATATAGATGTACCTCAGAGATACTGCAGGTTCGGTTCCAGACCACCGTAATAAAGCCAAATAAATTTTTTGGTTTCTCAGTGCCTGTAAAAGTTGTGTTTACACTGTACTGTAGTCTCTTAAGTGTACAACGGCATTCATTATGTCTAAAAAAGTGTTAATTAACATTAAATTAACTTAAAATACTTTAAAAATAATTAAAAAACACCTTATTGCTAAAAGATGCTAGCCATCATCTGAGCTTTCAGTGAGTCATAATTACTGATCACAGATCACTGTAGGAAATATAATAATGGAAATAATAATAATTGGAATAATGAGAGAAGTACCAAAATGTGACACAGAGACACAAGGTGAACAAATGCTGTTGAAAAAATGGCACCAATAGATTTGCCTTGTGTAGGGTTGCCATAGACCTTCAGTTATAAAAAAAAACACAGTCTCTGCAAAGCACAGGAAAATGGGGTATGCCTGTATACCACGCTTGTACTTCTGTGCCTTTGCTCATGCTGTTTCCCCCCCTTTTCTTTAGCACCATGAGCTCCTATTTGTCTTTCAGCCCCACCTTCCATGCTAACACTGTGGTATATCCTATGCAGGATATACCTATGCAGAGCTTGGGCTTGTTCTATTCCTGTCTGCTTAGACCCCCGTCCCAGTAGGTTGTGGTCGAGAGCGTGGGTATAAGTCCGACAACCTGGGTGGGACTCCTGGCTTCAACACCCGCTAATTCTGTGATTGGGGCCAGTTACTTAACCTCTCTCAGCCCATTTGCTCAGTAAATGGAGACATTAACACTTACCTTCCCAGGTTGGTACAAGGATGAAATGGGGTTGTGTGTAAGAAGTCATCACAGAATGGCAGGTAGTGCCGTGGAGATAGCGGTGGTCATGGGGATTGTCCGTATAGCAGACCGTGTCCCACCACATGCTGTCCGACCACGCTGGAGATCACAGTGCAGTTCGTGGGCACGCTGTGGCCTTCCACCACAGGCAGCTGTGCATCTGCCTAAGGGCTTTCTCTGGCTGCAGGCGCATGCCCAGCCCCAATGGGGCAGCCAAGAGTACCCGGGAGTTGATGCCCTGGTTGAGAATGAGAATAACCTTCAACCAATGAGAAATGGAAGTTGGTCAATAAATAACCCCACTGCCTTACTCTTTGTTGGGACAATTCGAGGAGAGTTCTGAGTTTCTCAGAGAGTGCCCTGCAGGCCTGAGCCGCCTTGTCCACTGCCAGCCCCCCTCATTAACACACCCTCTGCTGGCTTCCTCTCTTCCTGTGTCACTATTCCAGCCCCTCCCATCGTTCCCAGGATCACCGCCCAAGTAAACCATGTGCACCCAAGGCCTCCTGTTCTTCCACCATGTCTTCCTTGTGAAGTATAGAAGGGGATCAAAGTGCAAGAGCAGCTAAGCTGAGGTGGTCTCAGGCCTGGTGAAATACCTGGCTAACCCTGCTTCTGTGTTAATCCTGATTTAAAATCCCCATCCTGCAGTAAAGAGCTGATCACAAGAAAAGGGGAAGGAAATATTCTGCAGTGTTTCCATAGAACACACTGAGATGTGCAAATTTGTGCAGTATGGACATGCATCCAGATGCACCTGGTCAGGTTCAGCCCTCAGTGTCCCTAGTAAGCCTTTTGCAGGCCAGTGCTTCCAGTCCCCTGGAACCAGTCTACTGATGAAGCCAAGCTTATCAGAGTGGACAGATGTTAAATAGCTGTCTTTTTTTCTCTTCCAGCCTTTTGGGATGAATCCGACGACAGTAACTCAGAAATTGAAGCTGCTTTACGCCCTAGAAACCATAACACATCTGCCGATGACTTTGGTGATTTTTATGACTAATAAGCAGTAACAACCATTGGACATAAAGTCATTAAATAACCTAAAACCCTGTGTTTGTATGTGATGTCCTAAACAAGCATGTCTTTTAAAGCTTCCTAATTGTTTAATAGGAGCACTTGGGACCATATTGCTACTGGAGTGAAATTCCATGGCATAAACATAAACTAGCATATTCATTTGAAGTGTTATCAAAAAACAAAGTGATATGCAATGCCCATCAAAATGTAAGTTGTTTTCTTTGTAGAAATTGACAAGCTGGTCCTAAAATTCATATGGAAATCCAAGGGACCCAGAATAGCTAAAACAACCTTGAAAAAGGAAACAAAGTTGGAGTACTCACACTTCCCAATTTTGAAACTTACTTAAAAGCTGAAATAAACAAACAAACAAATGAAAGCTGTAGTAATTGAGACTGTATGGGACTGGCATAGACATACAGATCAGTGAAATATCAATTTATATATAATCTAGAACTGATAATCCAGAAATAAATCCTCATGTGTATGGTCACTTAATTTTTGACAAAGGTGCCAAGCCATTCAATGGGGAAGGAGTGATCTTTTCAACAAATGGTGCTGGGACAACTGAAGAGCCAAAGAACTGCAGATGAATGAAGTTAGATCCCTACCTCACACTGTATACAAAATTAACTCAAAATGCATCAAGGACCTAAGTGTAAGAGCTAAACTATAAAACTCTCAGAAGTAAGCATTGTGTAAATCTTTCTGACCTTGAATTAGGCAATGGTTTCTTGGATATGACACCAAAAGCCCTTAACTGAGAAAAATAGATACATTGGACTTCACCCAAATTAAAACATTTTGCTGCAAAGGACACCATCAGGAAAGTGAAAAGAATGGGAGAAAATATTTTCAAATCATATATCTAAAAAGGGACTTGTATCCAGAATATATAAAGAATTTTTATAATTCAATAAAAATACAACAAACTCAATTTAAAAATGAGCAAAAGTTCTGAATCGACATTGCTCCAAAGAAAATGTACAAAAACAGTCACAAACTAAAGGACACATGACAACTAAATGCAATGTGGGATCCTAGGTTGGATCCTCGAACCAAGAAAGGACATTAATGGAAAGTTTGGGGAAACCCAAATTAAGTTTGGAGTTTAGTTGATAGTAATTATACTAGTGTTGTTTTCTTGGTTTTTACAAATGTACTGTGGTAAGGTAAGATCAGAGGGATGTAACAAGAACTCTGTATTATCTTTGCAACTTTTCTATAAATCTAAAATTATTCCACACACAAAAATCCAGCAGTAAACATGAACATTTGGGTGATACCCTTCCAGACCTTTTCTATGTTTTTACCTTTTCTTTGTTTTTCAAATCGTCTTGAACATTTCATTTTTTAATTCTTAAATCTTAGCAGACAATAACACAGCCCTTCAGCCAGCACACTAGCCAGGTATTTGTCAGCAGTGCTCGTGGAATACAGAGTCCTACATCTGAACACCTTTTGCTGGAGATCACATGTCATGTGTACTGATGATGACCCAGAACAAAGCCTAGCTTTGTGCAGTCTACCACTTTCCTAATGCTTAATCTTACTTCTGAATAGTGGTAGAGTAGGCCTGGGGCCCAACACCTTTTGCAGGCAAATTTTCCAGCTAAATTTAATAACATTCTTTTTTTCCTTCCTATTGACCTCAAGTGACCCTGATTTAAAATGCATAGAAGTAATATAAAGTTTCCCTTTTGTATACATTGTAAAGAAAAGAAGATAATTGACTTTTTAAATTATACTAAGAAAATAACAGGACAAGTGATTGGCGGGCATGGCTAAGGGGCTGGCTAACTAAGCTCCACTGTGCTGTGCTCACCAGACAGCTCTCTGGTCCATTTTGGGGTCTCCAGGGGTTTAAATTCCTGGAGGGTCATGCACTGGCCCATAGGTGGTCTTGTTTCCCCAGGTAAAGGCAGTGGGACAATGTAAGTTTGTAAACTATTTGTATGAACCACCCTCCCTCCACCACGTTCTCCTGCCCCCTCATACCGCTACCACAACTCACAACACTCCTGACACCAGACATGTGGGGTTTTCCCACACCAACCAATTATCTGACCCCAGCTGGGCGTCCTGCAATGCGATTCAGTTCTGACACTACCTGCACTTAGTGCAGACCCCACAGGTTAAAGACACAGTTCCACAAGGCTGACCGCCCCACCCCCGCCCGACTTCAGACACAAGTCACAAGTAGTAGGTCCCCAGGTTATCTACAACTTCTGTCTGACTTGGCTACAAATCTGATGGCCACAGCCCCTCCTTGGTTTTGATAATTTGCTAGGTGGCTCATGGAACTAAGGAAAACACTCAATTCCTTTTACCTGTTTATCATGAAAGGTATGATAAAGGATATAGATGAACATGCAGATGGAAGAGGTGCATATCAAGGTGTGTGGGAAGGGGTGCGGAACTTCCATGCCCTGGCCAGGTGGGCCACTCTACCGGCACCTGCTTGTGTTCAGCAACCTGGAAGCTCCCAAACCTCCTACTTTTGGGATGTTTATGGAGGCTTCATCATGTAAGCATGATAGATTATGAACCCCACTTCTACAGAGCCCCACTCCCCTCTCCAAAGAATGGGGGGATGGGCCTGAAAGTTCCAAGCTTCTCATCATGACTTGGTCTTCCTGGTGACGAGCCCCTAATCTGAAGCTACCAGGAGCCCACCCAGAATCACCTCATCAGAACAAAAGACACTCCTGTCACCCAGGGAAATTCCAAGAGTTTAAAACTGTTTAGAGCTCTGTGTCAGGAACCAGAGAGCAGAGGACCAGAATATACATTCTCTATTAATTTCCAGTGGTCTTCAAATTTATAAATGAGACTTTGGTGAGCTTGGTTAGCATGGAGACCTGAACACCTGACAAAATCAAGTGCTATAGCTCAGTGCTAAGGACCCAACTCTATGTCAGAAGTAACTGCCCTTCCAGCACCTACCAATCGAGCTTCAGACACAGCTTTAACATCTTACTAGCAAGCCTCTTCTGACACTTTCTGCATGTCAGGCACTGTTTGTGCTAGTCATTGGGAATAATACAAGGAGGATCTAACATAGTCATTGACCTCAGGGTGCTCACACTTCAACAAAGGAGACAAAGCCTGAAGCGAGGTACATTATGTACAGTAAGATGATGACAGATGATAGATAATCTTAAACACACACACACAGGCTCAGAGGAGTGAAAACATTGTCCCTCCTGGGTTGAGTTAGGGAAGGTAACATTTGTTGGGATGGGGCGGTGCTGGAGGAATAAGGGACTATAGGCAGAGAGATGACTCTTGCAAGACTGAGACCCAAAAGAATGTGTGTAAAGGAAACAAGCAATGCTTGTGTGAGGCTAGCACAAGACATGTGTGCAGCAAGCATGAGCACACATCTGCGAAGGCAGGGGGGCACACCAAGAGAAGGTAGCAACTCTGGCTGGGAGGGAAAGAATTTGTGCTCATTAGCCACAGATGTCAAATGTTTCGAAAAGACCAGAAGCAAAACTATTCAATCACTGAAGTAGTAATTCATAGAAGTTTGTCATGCACATGCCAAAATGTTTGCAAACCAGGAGCACTGAAACCAAAACATGGAATGAGGCCCAGGGGTCTGTTTTCATCAAGCAGCTTAACAGTACAGAACCAGTGACTTATTCTTCATAGTGATTGGTTCCATTAGAATATTCTTATTTTTATTTTTATTTTGTATTTATTCTTGGGAGAGTGCAAGTTGGGGGGGGGGGGGATGAGCAGAGAGAAGGGAACAGAGGATCTGAAGCGGGCTCTACGCTGACAAGCAGACAGCAGTTTGTGGAGCTCGAACTCATGAACCGCAAGATCATGACATGAGCTGAAGTTGGACATTCAACCGACTGAGCCACCCAGGTGTCCCACGTTAGAATATTCTTAAATGAAAGGAAATTGGTTAGTGGCTACCACTTATCAACTTGGGGTAACAATTTAAGTTTCACTTATGATTTTCAAAAGTATAAGCAACAGGTAAAGGTCAAGTTAGCCTCGCTTGTCTCACAAAATAAGCTAAATTAAGCTATGCTTGTACGACTGAAGTGGTTTTGTCTGCTCAGAACTGTTTTTTTAATGTTTATTATTTTTGAGAGAGAGAGAGAGAGAGAGAGAGCATGAGCGGGGGAGGGGCAGAGAGAGAGGTAGAGAATCCAAAGCAGGTTCCAGGCTTAGAGTTGTCAGCTCAGAACCTGACACGGGGCTCGAATCCACAAACCATGAGATCATGACCTGAGCTGAACTCAAATGCTTAACCGACTGAGCCACCCAGGTGCCCCTGCCCAGAATTTTCAAGACTGGTCTCTGTGTGTGTTTTATTTTCACACAATCTGATTATCTCCAAAGAAAATCAAAAGACTCTAAAGGCAAAGTATTAGAACCATGGAGCTCAGCAAAGTTGGTGACAGTTCAGCAATGCACTAGGAAAACCAGTTTGAAACTAAATTTTTGAAAGACGTCATTTACAGTAACAACCAAAATGATGTATCAAAAATCTAAATTTTTTTAAAGGAATTATTGAAAGACAAAATTGTACACACTTACTGAGACAAGAGAGAATGACATGTTCCATTTTGGGGACAATCCTGTATCTTGAAATTCACAATTCTGTCCAAATTAATCCAGAAAGTTATTCCATTTCAATCAAAATCCCAACAGGTCTTTTGCAGTACTGGTCATAAAACTGAGAAGGAATTTAAAGGACCAAAATGGCCATGACAAGTTTGAAGAATAGAAAGGAGGTCTTGTGGTGGCAAACATTAGGATTTATTATAAAGAATAGTAATTAGTCCCTGTGGTAGTGGCTCGGAGATAAAAACATGGAGCAGAAGGGAGGCTCTAGTGATATTCCCAGGCAGGAGAACTGAGTGTAGACAGATGTAGTTTTAGAAATCAGGGAGGCGGTAACAGACTTTTCAATAAATGGTACTGGACCAATTGGCAAACCACGTGGCAAGACACCAAGCTAATTTTTTTTTTTACATGGTCATCATGAAATGTTTATTTTTGCATAAATTTCACTCTCAGTGCCTAGTGACATATTTAGGGCCCTTTATCAATGGCACGCCACTGCCCCAGCCCTTCTGAACCTCTTTCTTCCCCCGGCTGAAGGATGTAATCTGTCCCCTATTTTGCTGAGATTGAAGTATAAGCTGCTTTGTTTTCCTTTTGCTGCAACCTCTTAGTGGCTGACATCTCCTTTCTTTCCAGATTAAAGAAAGTAAAGGCCGTTCCCTCTTCCCTGCCTCACTCCTTCCCACCATTAATTAATTCATTTATTCATTCAGGGTACATTCGATGCCCTTCCAACTCCCCCCAGTACATTTTTTCCCAAGCTTTCTTATTGTGGCAAAATGTAGGTAACATAAAATGTATCATCTGAAGAATTTTTAAATGTATGAGTTGGTGGTATTAAATACATTCACAATGTGCACCCATCACCACCATCCATCTCTAGAACTCTGTCATCTTGTTTAACTAAAACTCTGAATTCCCCCTCCCTACAACCCCTGGCAACCACCATTTTACTTTCTGTCACTATGATTTTGACTACTCAAGGTACCTCATATAAGTGGGATCATGCAGCGTTTGTCTTTTTGTGACCAGCTTACTTCACTCATATAAATGTCCCTAAGGTTCACCCACACTGGAGATGTGTGTCAGAATTTCTTTCCTTCTTAAGGCTGAATAATATTCCATTGTATGTATATGCCACATATACATGGTAATCTATTCCATGGATATGTGGAATGGATATGTGGTTATCTATTCATCTGTCAATGGACACTTGGGTTGCTTCCATGTTTCCGCTATTGTGAATAATGCTGCTATGAACATGGATGTACAAACGTCTCTTCAAGATCCTGATCTCAGGCCTTCTGGATATATACCCAGAAGTGGAGTTGCTGGATCGTATGGATCATCAATTCTATTTTTATTTTTATTTATTTTTTTTAGATGTTTATTTTTGAGAGAGTGCAAGTGGGGGAAGGGCAGGGAGAGGGGGACAGCTTGTGCTGACAGCAGCAAGCCCAATCTGGGGCTCAAACTCACAAACTTCAAGACCTGAGCCTATGTAGGAAGCTCAACCAAGCCACCCAGGTGCCTGAATTCTATTTTCAATTTTTTAAGGAAACGCCATACTATTTTTTACTTGTTTAATGATAATTATAGTACCAAGCTGTTTTCCACAGTGGCTGTACCATTTTACATTCTCAAGGAGAGTGCATAGGGATTCCACCTTCTCCACATCCTCACCAACAGTTATTTTCTGTTGTTTGATAGTAACCATCCTCAGGTGGTGAGGTGGTAAAATTAAATTTCTACTTCACTCTTTCCTTTTTAAGTTTTTTTATTTACGTTTTTTGAAAGAGAGAGAGTGCAAGGGTGGGGGGCAGAGAGAGAGAGAGGGTGACAGAATCCCAAGCAGACTCTACACTGTAGTGCAAAACCCTGTGTGGGGCTCAATCTTACAAACCATGAGATCATGACCTAAGCCAAAATCAAGAGTCAGATGCCCAACCGACTGAGCCACTCAGGCACCCCCCTCACTCTCAATACAAAGGAAATTTCAGCTCAAATAAAGAAGCAAATGTGAAAAAGAAAAACTTGAAAATTCTTAAATAAAAAAAAAAATAGGCAATTAATTTTATGACTTCAGAACAAAGAAGAATTTCTTAACCCATGAGGAAAATGCACAAACTCACATAAGAAAATATTGATAAATACTACCACATTGAAATGAAAATATTCCGTATAACTGAAACACCAATATGAAAAGACAACTTATAGGCTAGAAGATGACTTATGTAGGATACATGCCCATCAAAGATCTGTATACATAGAGAAGCATAGATCAATAAAAAATACAACTCAGCAGAATATGAAAAAAAGGATTAGAATGAGCAATTCATAGACAAAGAAAACCAAATGATCAGTAAACATAAAAGGTACTTAGAGTTACTAGTATAGCAAACAGCAAAAGAAAAGTACAGTGGGGTGTCATTTCATAGCCAGTAGACTGGCCAAGATTGGAGGCAGATCACTCTGAGGTTTGGGTAGGAAGCAGGAAAGAAGGACTTTCATTAACTATGAAAAAACACACATCAAGTAAGGTTGCAGATGGCATATCAGATCCTATGACGCTATGGTTCTCCCTCTAAATATATAGAGCCACACTGTCCAATACAGTCATCACCAGCCGTGCGTGACTCTTGAGCACGTGAGCAGTTTGGCTTAGTCCAAACTGAGAAATTCATTTTGGATCTCAAGACTGTCTCTGAAAGAAATAACATAACATACTTCACTAATTTTGTAAATACATTACACTATGTTCACTACAGGTGTAGCTACCATCTATCAGCATACAACAATATTACAGTACCACTGACTATATTCCCTGTGCTGTGCCTTTTATCCCCATGACTTAGTCACCCCATAACTGGAAGCCTGTATCTCCCACTCCCCTTCACCCATTTTGCCTATCCCTCTATCCCCCACTGTGGCAACCAACAGTTTGTTCTCTGTATTTATGGGTCTGTTTCTGCTTAACTGTTTTTTTAGATTCCACATATAAGTAAAATCATTATATTTTTCATTATTTCATTATTTCATTAATTTGTATATTGGTTATAGCTTGAAATAGAGACATTGGATATGTTGAGTTAAAATATATTGTTAAAATTAATTTCACCAGTTTTTTTTTTTTTTTTACATTTTCTAATGTGACTACTAGAAAATTTAAATTACTATGTGACACACATTTGTGGCTCTCTGATATCTCTATGGGACAAAGAGAAACTCTCACTGTAGTACACAGAGAGACAAAAACTTAGCTGCAGTATTGTTTGAAATAGTAAAAATTTGGACATTTAGTGCCCACCAACAAGAAAACAATAAGAAACACATTGCTGGAGGATTTATACAGTTCATAAAATACATGTAAAAGTGAAAAACATGAAACAATTCAGTGTGTTGTTTATAGAAAGGGGAGAGAAGGTTTGTATATGACAAAAGTATAAAAACATGCAAGGAAGAGGTTCACAACATCTCCAAGAAAGTGTTTAGCTCTGGGGAAGAAAAGAAGACACTATGATGAGTGGTAAATAGAGAAGTATAATGCATCAGTAACAGCTTCTTTCTTTAGATTAACAAGCAAATATTCTTGGCAAATATGGCCAAATGTTAACATTTGTCAAATATCTGTCCAATTTGGGTGGTGTTTCATGTCATTCATGTAATGCTGTTCTCTGCATTTTTTGTGTGTTTAAAATAGTTTACAATTTTTGGGGGCACCTGGGTGGTTCAGTCGGTTAAGTGTCAGACTTCAGCCTAGGTCATGATCTCGTTCCTGTTGAGCCCTGCATCAGGCTCTGAGCTGTTAGCACAGAGCCTGGAGTCTGCTTTGGATTTTGTGTCTCCTTCTCTCTCTGCCCCTCCCCCACTCATGCTCTGTCTCTGTCTCTCTCTCAAAAATAAATAAAACATTAAAAAAAAAATAAAAAATAAATTAAATAAAATAGTTTATAATTTTTTAAAGAAACGAGTCATGAAGAACTTTGTATCACATGCTAAGGAGTCTGGACTTTCTTCTGTTGATCAGTATTTGGAAGCCATTGAAGAGTTTTATTATTTTTTGTTTTTTTAATTTTTTTTAACGTTTATTTATTTTTCAGATAGAGAGAGACAGAGCATAAACGGGGGAGGGTCAGAGAGAGGGAGACACAGAATCCGAAACAGGCTCCAGGCTCTGAGCTGTCAGCACAGAGCCCGACGCGGGGCTCGAACTCACGGACCGTGAGATCATGACCCGAGCCGAAGTTGGTCGCTTAACCGACTGAGCCACCCAGGCGCCCCCATTGAAGAGTTTTAAACAGAGGACGAGATTTCCATCTAGAGAGAGAATTTTGCACTCTTATCTTAGGCTTATCCAGCTCATCATCTAATAACAGTCAGGAAAAATATGTCATTGCTTCTAACACATTTTTTTTTTTTATTTGAATAACTCTGCAATTGGCATGTATCGTGTTGTCCAGTTAACACTCGGGGCATAGACGTCATTGCCTGAGCTGATGCACCGATGTGCAGAATGCACGGCAGCCACTTGGTGAAAATTATGGGGACACTAGAGGAGCACTCTTTTTTTTTTTTTTTTTTTTAGAGAGATAGAGACAGAGAGAGAGAATCTTAAGCAGGCTCCATGCTCAGTGTGGAGCCTGAGGTGGGACTCAAATCTCACAACCCTGGAATCATGACCTGAACCCAAATCAAGAGTCAGACAGTCAACCAACTGAGCCACCCAGGTGCCCTGGGGAGCACTCTTAAATGTTACCCTGCCAACACACCTCATGGCACAGACAAGGAAAACATGGAGAATTGTTGACATCAGCAACTCTGAATCAAAAAGTGATTTAAGGGCACCCAAGTAGCTCAGTCATTTAAGTGTCTGACTTTGGCTCAGGTCATAATCTCCGGTTCATGGGTTCAAGCTCCGTGTCGGGCTCTGTGCTGACAGCTCGGAGTCTGGAGCCTGCTTTAGATTCTGTGTTTCCCTCTCTCTCTGCCCCTGTCCCACTCACGCTCTCTCTCTCTCTCTCTCTCTCAAAACTAAATAAATATTTTTTAAAAATTAAAAAAAATGGTTTAGAAGATGCACATTCTATATGTGAAGGAGTTTTAGGAAAGCAGTGACATTTAATTGGTCTACTACATTTGCCTTTTTATGTGTGCACAAAAGTGGAATATTTTTTTAAGTTTTTTTTTTTTTTTTAATTATGGTAAAACACACATAAAGTAAAATTTGCCATCATAACCATTTTCAGGGCACAGTTTAGTGGCAGTAAGTACATTCACATTTTTGGGCAGCCATCACCACGATCCATCTCCAGAATTCTTTGCATCTTGTACAACTGCAGCTCTGTGCCTATTAAACACCAACTGACCAATCTCAGCCACTGTTATGAAACCACTGTCCAAATCCCATACAGCTGATTGGTAGGACCTGCCTAAATCACAAAAAACTCTAGCTGAGGGGAATCTAGAAAATGTAATTTTTAGCTTTCCAGGATCTGCAGTATAGCAAGCATACCACAGGCTGCTGGAATGGATGCTAAGCACCGTCCTACCATATCTACTGTAAAGATCTACCAGTACTGGTCCTGGAATACACTTGGGAAGGGTTGTTCTAAACAGGGAAGCCAAATTCAGGGGCGGATTACGTTGAGTTTGAATGACCAAAGTCACCCTCACTGAAGTTTGTCCCTGGGATCCATCCCTGTAGCTCCCCACGGAAGTGTAGGCAGGGTTTTCCAACAACAGTGGGAAATCACATTTCCTCCAGGCATAAATCCTATGAAGGTCAGTGCTGGATGAAGACATGGTCTAGAAAAAGGCCCATAAAATCTCCCATGTTTTCTGCCACTGGGATTTGGCTAGCCTTGAACCTTTCATCTTGGTGAATTGCTTTTCTAATTGCACTTGCTTTTTAAATTGTTGGTCGCCACTGTGTCCTCCCAGGCTTCTCTCATTACCGTGTGGTTTGCCACTCTCAGCATTAGTGGCATTACTGACCAATTCTCCATTGGTGACAGCTCATGAGTTCCCTCCTCCCTACCCTCAAGAAAAAATAAGGAAACCAAACTATGAATCCTGAAAGCTTTTATCCAGTTCTCAAGCTTTCGTCCACTTTCAATATTCCTGTCACTACAGCTGTGTCATCAGCAAAGTGCTTCGGTGACGATCAGATTTCGATGTATCAAACTGGCAAAAACACATTAAAGAAGATTGCAATAATTCCAGCCCCAAATCCAAGCAGATAAGGATTATATTACTCAAGAACTTACCCCGAGTGACAGAAACTGAACTCATCCAGTAGAAACACTCATTAGCATTCAGCAGCCAAGATTTCAAGTCTAACTGCTTCTGGTAGCGGTCCTGTGTATTTATTTCAGAATCATCTGGAAATCTCTGGCTCCTTAAGGTAGTTCCCTTTAAATCTTTTTGAACGACGTGGTGTCGCCATTTGCCTCACTGCACTGATGTTTTCCATTTCCTCAGGCCAGTCCAGCCATTGACACAAAGACTAATATTTGATGACAGATGGCTCTGTGAGCTTCTGGTAAGGCCATATCTCACTTTTGGAATGCAAGCGATAACCGAGTTCCTCTAGAGCCTTATTTATTATACTATTATTGTGCACAAACTCATTAGATGTAAAACATTCTGCCAGTCAACCTGATCCTGCTCTACCCCAGCTGTCATGCTGGCAGCTCAAAGATGGCGACAGATGATACTGATGGACAGTATGGCTGCCATCCCCTGCCTTCCCAAATTTAAAGCTGGATGCTTCTCAACCAAGGGAACATGCTGGAGAAAAGAGCTAGGAAGCCATTCTGCAGCATCCTGTGGTTTAATCACCATGATAGTTTACTAAATGGTATTCATAGGGCCCTGCTGGCCAGGCCTTAATGGCACTTGCAAGCATAGTTACGGCAACTGTATGAAATTAGCTGAAATCAAAATACATCCCTCCCTCTGGTGCAACAAGAATGCTGTCAGTCTTACATCCTGGTCCCAGTTCTTGCCAAGGACCAGTTCTTTCTCCCTTTTCAGATATGCCTGTATGTACTCTCAGTGCTCAAACATTTCTCATAGGCATCTTTGCAATTGTATGAGAAGTAACAATTTATTCAATCACTTGTTTAATAAGAGCATTCATTCTGGAGCACTTGCTATGCCCCAGCCATTATGCCAGGCCAAATATATGGAGAGATGAATCAAGGACTTCCCTGTCTCATAGGAAAGAAACAGGTCATCTATATGCAAATTGTTTAGGGTGATGTTTTAGCTGCTATGACAAATAGGCCCCCAAATACAGTGGCTTTGAGAATATGGAAATTTATTTCTCTTTCATTAACAGCCCCAGGTTTGGCAGATGGTCTTTTCTTACACATTCAGAAATCCAGGTTCCAGAGCACCTGCGTGGCTCAGTCAGTTAAGTGTCAGACTCTTGATCGCGGCTCAGGTCATGATCTCACAGTTTGTGTGTTTGAGCCCCACATTGGGCTCTGCACTAACAGCATAGAGCCTACTTGGGATTCTATATTTCCCTCTCTCTGCCCCTCCCTTGCTCCTTCACTCTCTCTCGAAAATAAATAAATAAACTTAAAAAAAATAAATCCAGGTTCCTTCCATTTTCTTCCTCCACCATTCCTAGGGCATCATCTTGGTCTGCATGGCCAAACTGGGTTGCAGACACAGGAGGAGGTAGAGACTGGAAGTCCTAGGAAAGGAATTTTCTATTAAGGGATGACATGGTTATTGTTTACATTTCATCAGCAAATGCTTAGTTATTTGGCCATACCTAGCTATAAAGTAGGTTGGGAAACAATCTCCAGCTGGGCAGCCATATTGCCAGGAAAAAGAGGACAATGGATTTTGGTGGAAAACTGGTAGCCTTTGACACACAATGCTATGTGCTAAATATTGATAGAGGAACATCTCTGGAGAGGCCAAATCATGAAATGGTTAAACACTCAGGTTCAGGAGGCAAACGAGCCTATATTTGAATCCCAGTACGCAACACAATATCATTCACATAGTAGGTACCCAATTAGTATTAGATGAGAATATTATTTGCCATTCCATGGAAATACGGTTAAAGGATTAAATAGACTACTGTCTGTGAGTGAGTCCTATCAGGCTTATATAAGAAGGTAAACTTTGGCTAAGTCTCAAAGGACCAATAGAAATTGAGCAAGTGGGCGTTCAGTCATTCTGGGCATGCATGTGCCAAAGGAACTACGTGACCACATAATTATTTTTACCTTTGAGCAATTAGGATTTTCTCATACCAAAGGAGCTCATATTAGGCTCCTGAGTCTCACATTCTGACTCTATAGTGACATTGAACCTCAGATCCCCTTGGCAGGATATAGGAGAAGAAAGACTATCAACATACATCATGAGACTCAGGGGCAAGTGTCATGTTGGCACTGAAGACAGACAGCAGAAAAACCAGAATTATAATACAATGAGAAACTCATCCTCTATGTTTGGAGGACAAGAGTCCAAACTAGAGAAGAAAGGATTCTGGGAAGATGGCAGAGTAGAAAGCACCAGGAATCTGTCTCCTGACCTATGCAGTGATTGCATTGGCAGAATCTGGCTGATGTAACTATTTTGGAACTCTGGAGTATGCTTCAAGACTTGCAACTTCCAGAGGAAAATTGGAATGCCTGTCGCAGTTAATTCTGGACAATTTCAGCTTGTAACACTCTCCCCTCCTCCTGCACTCAGCCACATGGCACGTGGCATCAGTCAACTACTGGGTGCCAGGGTGGGCAATAAGGACACTGTCCTCCAAAAATTGAGGATTTGTGTTCTGATTGTTGATTGTTGCTTCTGATCTTGGAGATGCAGAAACATAGGCAGGTGTCCACTGTTGCACCTCTCCTCACAATGTTGCAAGCCCTTCCCACTCCAACTGAAACAACTTCCAGGGGAATTCAAGGGCCAGCACTCCTTTTATTTCCCTCTTTTATCCTCTTCATTTTTCTCCTTTCTCCGTTCCCCTTTATGAGAGCCAGACATATAAAGTCTAGGACTTTCAAAAGGAATCACATATATGAGGGCACTTAAAAAATCACCACACATGGCCAGGAAAGGCACAGGCTTAAAAAAAGCCCTGAGAAGACCTTAAGTTTATGCCTCAGGCTTATCCCCAGCACAGACACAGCCTACAAAAATCAAAACACAAAAACAAAAAGCATCAATCCCAAGAAAATGGAGGAATCTGATTTCCAGAGTTACTACATTATTAGGTTCAATTGTCCGGTATTTAAAAAAAAAAAAAAAAAAGAATCACAAGGTATATAGGAAAGTATGGCCATTCAAAGGAAAAAGAAAAAAAAGAAACCAACAGAAACTGTCACAAAGAAAGACCAGAGGGCAGTCTTTCTAGACAAAGACTTTAAAACAACTGTATGTAAGGATGCTCAAAGAACTAAAGAAAGACAGGGAGAACGTCAGGAAAATAATGTGAGCAACATGGAAATATCATTAGAGATATAAAACATAAAAAGAAACTAAAAAGAAATTCTGGAAATACAAAGTACAATAATTAAAAAGAAATATTCACTAGAGTGATTCAAAGGCATAGCAGAGCAGCCAGAAGAAGAAAAAAAATCAGTGAACTTGGAGATAGGACAATTGAAATTACCGAGTCTGAAGAACAGAAAGAAAAAAGCCTGAGGAAAAGTGAATGGAGCCTAAATGACATGTAGGACACCATAAATTGGATGAACATATGCATTGTGGGAGTCTCAGAAAAAGAAGAGAGAAAGAGGCAGAGAGATTAGTCAAAGAAATAATGCCCCAAACTTCCCAAGTCTGATGAAAGACATGAATATGAACATCCAAGAAGCTCAACAAACTCTAAGTAGGATGAATTCAAAGAGAACTATACCAACACACATTATAATCAAGCTGTTGAATGACAAAGACAAAGAGGGAATCTTAAGAGCAGTAAGAGAGAAGCAATGCATCACATATAAGGGATCCTTAGTAATATTATTAGCAGATTTCCCATCGGAAACTTTGGAGGCCAGAAGGTAGTGGGCTGTTATATTCAAAGTGCTGAAGGAAAAAAAAAAAAAGGTCAACCGAGAATCTGACATCTGGCAAAACTGTCCCTCAAAAGTGAGGGAGAAATTAAGATATTCCCAGATAAACAAAGGCTGAGAGAGTTGATTACCACTAGATCTGCCCTGCAAGAATGCTAAAAGGAATGCTGTGGTTGAAATGAAAGGACACTAGACAGTAACTTGAAGTTTCATGAAGAAATAAAGATCTCAGTAAATATAAACACACAAACAAGTGTAAAAGCTGGTATTAGTTTAACTTTGGTTTATAACTCAAATTTTTGTATTCTACATGATTTAAGAGACTAATATACTTTCTAAAACTATTAGTTTAGAAGCTACTATTATAGCTTTGGTTTTATAATTTCACATTTTGCTTCCTACATAATTTAAGAGATTGATGCATTAAAAAACAATTGCTAGTTTATGTTTTTGGACATACAATGTATAAAGATGTAACTTTGTAACATCAATAACTGAAAGAGGGTGAGGACAGTGTTGTATAGGAGCAAGGTTTTTGTATGCTACTGGGGTTAATCTGGTATAAATTCCAATTGGAGTGTTATGATGTTAGAATGTTAAGTGTAATTCCCATGGCAACCACAAAGAAAATAGCTATAGAATATATGCAAAAGGAAATGAAAAGAATTACATTTCACTGCAAAAAAAAAAAAAATCAACTAAACAAAAAAGAAGATAATAATGAAGGAAATGAAGTACCAAAAAACTACAAGGCATATAAAATATACCAAAATAACACAAGCAAATCCCTTATTATTGGTAATTACTTTAAATGTAAATGGACTAAACTCTCTGATCAAAAGACGGAGATTGGCAGAATGGATAAAAAAAAACAAACATGATCAAACTCTGTGCTGTCTATAAGAGACTCACTTTAAACCTAGAGGCTCAAACAGATTGCAAGTGAAACTATGGAAAATATATCCCATGCAAATAGTAACCAAAAGAGAGCAAGGGTGGCTATCAATAAGCTAATCACAAAAAGACAAATACTGTATGATTCCACTTACATAGTTAAGAGTGGATAAATTTTGTAGAGACAGAAAGTGCAGTGGTGGTTGCTGGGGGGTTGAGAGGAGATAGAAATGAGGAATCAGTGTTTAATGAATATAGCCTTTTAGTTTTACAAAATGAAAAGACTTCTGCAGATGGTGGTGATCATTGCACAACAATGTGAATGCACTTAATACCACTGAACTATTCACTTAAAAATGGTTAAGACAGTAATTTTTTTCTATTTATTTATTTATTTATTTATTTATTTGAGAGGGGTGCGGGGGTGGTAAGGGCAGACAGAGGGGAGAGAGGGAGAATCCCAAGCAGGCTCTGCATCATCAGCACAGAGTCCGACTCAGGGCTCAAACTTGTGAACTTCGAGATCATGACCTGAGCAAAAACCAAGAGTTGGATTCTTTTTTTTTTTAATTTTTTTAAATGTTTTATTTATTTTTGAGACAGAGAGAGACAAAGCATGAATGGCGGAGGGTCAGAACGAGAGGGAGACACAGAATCTGAAGCAGGCTCCAGGCTCTGAGCTGTCAGCCCAGAGCCCGACGCGGGGCTCGAACTCACGGACCGCGAGATCGTGACCTGAGCCGAAGTCGGATGCTTAACCGACTGAGCCACCCAGGCGCCCCAAGAGTTGGATTCTTAACCAACTGAGCCACCCAGGTTCCCCAAGATAGTAAATTTTATGTCATGTATATTTTACCACAGTTTTTTAAAGTGTTATTAAATTTTAAATTTACTTTCATCTAAATTTGAGTCTTTACAGTTCTTAATGTCTCTAAGCATACTCTTATAAAGTGTTCACCATGGTCATATATGTCTGGGAAATATTTTATACTATATCCCAATGTAGATGAGCTTCTTCAATTCTTGTAGAGGAGCTGCAAGAAGAATACCTTTGTTTCCCTCTGTTTTTACGGAACAGTTCAACTACTATTAACAGAGATCAAGGAGCCAAAGATTTTTGAAACATAGTCACCTCTCATGTACCCTGTTCCAGCAGTTGCTGGCCCATTGGAAATATCACTGGTCACAGTCCCTGATCTCTATGTGTGGCAAACTGTTCATTTAGTGACCCCCACAATGAGCCCCTCCTTCTGGTATTTAAGTCTTTTAATCTGGCCTGGCCTTATGGCCTGCAGCAGAACTGACACAGTGCCCATTCTAGGCGTAAGACTTATGAACACTCGGAAGGTTCCAAGTTTTGTTCAAGGGCAATCAGCTACTGTGTAAGAAATCTGACTTCTCTGAGAACACCATGCTGTAAGGAAGCCCAAGCTAACCACATGAGAAGATCTGAGGAGGAGAACCAAGGAACCTGGACAACAGCAAGTCCAGCCCTCAACCCTTTGAGCATCAGAGGTGATGCCACACAAAGGAGATACTAGCAGCCTGCCCAAAGTGCAGATTGGGAACAAACAAGCAATTGTTGTTGTAAGCCTCTATGTTTCAGGCTGGTTTATTTATGCAGAAAGAGATGTGCAAAAAAGTATGTTTTCCATCTAACTGAGTGGGGTCTTGAGCCAACCAGTGGGGGCTTCTGATACCTCTACTCTCCTTTCCTCTGTGCTACCCTTTTCCCTGATGGATGTTCTACATCCTCCAGCTTGCATCTCTGAAGAATAAGGACATCTCCTACCTAATCACGTTACTATGGTCATATTTAAGACAATTAACATTAACTCAGCAATGGCATTCAACGGATAGTCTATATTTGAGTTTTGTTATTTGTGCCCAAATGAATCCTTAGGGCAATTTTCTTTAAGCTGCAGAAGCTACTTGAGGCTTACTCACTGCATTTGGTTTTTAGAGACATGTAGAATTCTTGAACTTACTGAAGAAAAGGATCATAACTAGAAATTCACAGTGTGATTATTACCTGGCAGCAATTTGCTCCTCTCAGAATGGGGAGCAACACCTGTTCTACCTTTGTCACAGGTCCTGAGTTTTAACAGGGGCTATCATTTGTGGTAAAGACTATTCTAAACTAGTCTTTTGTAGGTTATAACATGTTTCATATATATTATTTTCATTTATGGTCATACATAAACACTTAGTGTCCTTGCTATATGGTATATTGTAATAATATTAGTAATTCCAAGTTGTTTCCTTTAGGGGAACGCCTACCTCCTTAATGTTTACTTCAGGGTACCTTTTTTGAGTAGAGATTAATCACTCTGGGAAGTGATGCTTAGAAAGAATGAGACCCGGTGATTAGGAAGAAAAGAGGGTGGACAGTTTTGGCAATGTGGTATCAAGAGAGTGAAAGTAAGTCAGCTCAGGACCTTCTTGCTTCTGTTGGTGGAAGAGATGGTAGCATATCTCCAGAAACAGGGAGGAGTCCAGAATACAAGAGTCTATTAACACTAGTCATGTCATTAACAAAAGTAATCTTTTTTTTTTGCAGGAAGAACCAGACATACACTGTTCTAATTCTTCTTGGTTTGCACATTATCTAGCCTAAAGTCAAATAAATTCACAAGCTTCTTATTGATACTGCATGGAAGGATCCTGAAGGGTCCTGATGAGCTTCTACTGCTTTTGCATCATGTAGGGAAGTCATTATTTTATTCTAATAGACACCAAAATGTGTACAAGGGCTTTGGAAGGTTTATTCATGTTCTCAGTTCTCTAAGGCACAGTCCCTTTCCTGTAAGTCCTCTGCCTGCAGGGAAAGGGACCATGCATGACCTTTGGTTTGGACAGTTCCCCTCTTCCACCTTCTACCCCAGGAAACCATCAGAAAACAGACCACTATGGGAACCCCACAGACTATCCCTAGGACCATGGAAGTCAGATGTAAATGTTTATCTATTTCTTCCCAAGGAAACAGCTCTGCAAGGACTAAGGAAGGGCTTCAGAGAGAGAAAAGAAGGGGAAAGGACAGATTGCAGGCTCCATCTTCTGTGCGGCCTCAGGGGAAGAACCGTTGATTAAAACAGAAGGTCAACATCATCCCTGCTGGGCAAACTTGAGATCCTTGAAGAGCCTCTCAGCCCAGTAGGACTCTCAAGCCTGGCTTTGAGTGGGCAGAAAGAGACTAAGCGGTTCTCCCTCTGAGGCCAGTCTTGGCCTGAATTCATCTTTAAGTACAAAGTGTTTAGATCTTCATGCTACCTTTGTTGCCCTGGTCAGGAAAGAATTTGTCACAGCTCCTAGCTTTGTAATTTGCTGAAGAAGCCTAAGGTTTAAGTCACTCTGAGCCTCTCTTCGCAGAAAGTGGGAGATAACATTGGCCCACACGAGTCCAGAATAGCACACCAGGTCCTGTTTGCATAGCTTATTTACAAGGCTTGTTTGAAACCATTCTTCACCCCTCCATTGTAACTCTGCATCCATTTGCCAAACCCATCAGTCTCTTTTTCTAGGACAGCAAAAAGTTTAATCCTGAAATTGTAAATAGATGTCAAATAGTATTATGGCTGCAGTTTGGGATCATGGTCATCTTCCCCCATCCTCATGATTATAAACAGAGATTCTGAGGTGGCCACATTCTTATTGAAGGGATGGACTTGGGGGATGCTCCCTGGCCTGTGAAAGGCAGACCACAAGGTCAGGGAGAAGCTCCCTGCACCTTTGTCTTTACCCACTAGCCCTCAGCCCCTGGCCCCCAACCTTTTCCCCATAAGATTATTCTGCCAAGGCTTCCCATAGCTATTATCTTGGAACCTCCACATTCTTACTTGTCAGGTGAGACTCAACAATGAGAAAACCAACATCCCAAGAAGATTTCTCTGAAACAGAATCAGGTATAGGCTGGGGAGCCAGTGGAGACAGCAAACAGAAATTATTCTTGCTCTCACTAGTGTTAAATTAATTAAACAAGGAGGCCAATCAGTGAGGTGGCCTTAATGCCTTAGTAGCCTGCATAAACAAACCAAAACTCAAGCCTATAAATCTCTCAAAGTTTAGAAATCAAAACCCAAGGACAAGCAATCACAGCCAACTAGACTTTTCCAAATAAGGCAACCACTCAAGTTACAGCCAATCAATAATTTCCTTGCTTTGCTTCGGCCTCTTCTTTAGGGAAGTCCTTCCTTTTCTAGCTCTTGTGCATGGAGTGCTCCTAACCACTTCCTGTTTGGTGCTCCCTGATTCAAATCAATTTTTCCTCCAATTAACTTATAATTTTTACTTAAGATTTTAAGTGATCTCTACACCCAATATGGGGCTCAAACTTACAACCCCTAGATCAATAGTTGCATGCTCCACTGACTGAGACAGCCAGGCACTCCAAAAATTAACTTATAATTTTTAATATGCCTCACTTTGTCTTTTAACATGTTCCCTGTGGATTTTCTGTGAACATAGAAAACTCTCTACTTGGAGATGTTCCTGCAATTTCTGGTTCACCTGAACACCTGAATCTGGACAAACCTGGCACTGTTTGAACCTGCCCCTTTAGTATAAGATGCTTCCCTTTCCTGCTTGCATGCCTGTGTCCACTGGAGAACCAGCTGGCTTGTTAGGCAGTGAAGCTCTAACCCTCCTCCCCCACTCCTTAGAACATCAGTTCCCAAACTTGAGTGGCATCAGAATCATCAGAATCCCCTGGAGAAAGCATTTTACAACCAAGATTCCTGGGCCCCACCCACAAAGATTCAGATCCAGAGGTCTGGGGGTGGGGACTGAGAACATACATTTCTTATAAGTTTCCAGGAGATGCTATTATTGGTGGTCCAGGGGCCACAGTTTGAGAAACACTGCCTTAGATCTCTGTGGCATCGATTACCTTCTCTCACCTTGTTTTCTTTGCACATCCTCATACTTTGGGAGAACCATGTCTCCAAATTATGTGACATGGTAGAAAATCCCTTTTTTTCTTGCAGTTTATTAGACAATATTTTCTGAACTGATCCCTAGTCGAACATGGAAAAGAATAGAAGAGCTGAGTTATATGCTAAAATAATACCTTCCAACAATGGCAAGAGTCAAGCTTTGAGTTGGTTCCCAATTAAAGGTAATTACAGATGAATAGAAGCAGAATAATTTCAGGAGTAATGGAGAATTTAAACTTTACTGGATAGTTCAACTGCCTTTGAATCCATCTTATGAACAATTTATCTTTCAAAGTCCATTTACAAATTGGTTGTTTTTACCATCAGAAAGCATTTTCCCATACTGTACTCTACATGATTATATGAAGGTGTTCAGATAAGCCTATAGAAGCTTATGTACCCCATTGTGTGGCCGAAAATATTCATTTTACCCAAAACAAAAGGTAGGAAACCATATTATATTTATTATATTTCATAAGACATTTAAAAATATAGAGTACATCAAATGTATCTCTTTTTAAATTTTTTTTTAAAGTTTATTTATTTATTTTGAGAGAGAGAGAGAGCATGAGCAAGGGAGGGGCAGAGAGAGAGGGAAAGAGAGAGAATTCTAAGCAGGCTCCACACTCTCAGCAAGATCATGACCTGAGCTGAAATCAGAAGTCAACCTTTAACCGACTAAGCCACCCAGGTGCCCCAAAGTTTCCCTTTTTAACTTTTTTTCAATGTTTATTTTTGAGAGAGAGAGAGAGAGCATGGGGGGGGGGAGGTACAGAGAGGGAGGGAGACACAGAATCCAAAGCGGGCTCCAGGCTCTGAGCTCTCAGCACACAGCCAGACACGGGGTTCAAACTCACGAACCATGAGACCATAACCAAAAGTCTCTCTTTTTAATAAGTATTTTACAATGCACTATACTACAAATAATTAAGACACAGACTGAAGTCTGTTTGGAGGCTGAGCCAGCCACAGGCACGACCAGAGGCAGATTGCATTAGACTAGGAGTTAAGACAGTGGAGAAGTAGGGGCACCGGGATTGCCCTCGTCCCTCAAACTCAGCTGTATTGAGGTCAGAACACTGGAACACCCGGGTATACAGGCTGTGGAGTGACAGAAAAATCTCCACAGGTGGATGGAGACAACTTGGCTGGACAGAGGTGCGTTTACGTGAATTGGAAGAGATAAAATGTAGGCACGGAAGGGAGGGAACCCCTTCTGTGGAGAAACAAAAGGATGAGAAAGAGAGGCTGTGGAAGTGTGGGATTGTGTGTTTGGACAAGAGAAAAACCTCTCCAGACCATGGGCTGGGGAGCAATAAATACAGTTTCTACTTTACAAACAGCCTTAGGAGCTGAAGATTGCAATTTTCAGTGATGCCAATGTTCTCTAGACGGGAGCTCCTGCCCTGTGGGTGTATCTGGAGGAGAGGGAGCCAGCCCCTGGGGTGGGGGGGGGGGAACAGTAGCCATCTCAGGGGCGCACTGGGAGACAACAGTCCCTTCTCTTGAGCACTGTGGGAAGAGAGTTTGTTGCCACCCCCAAGGACAAAAGAACCAGGAGTTCAAGACCTTGTGTCAGCTGGGCAAGGGCAGAGTGGTGCTACCCCAGAACCAGGTCTGCGAGGTGCGAGACCCTTTAAGACATTGGGGGTTGAATCTCAGCTGAGTGCCCAGAAGGTGAGGGAGACTGTGGAGCAGTGCAAGCTGGTCACCTACACTACTCTGTGAGGGCTGCCTGAACAGTGTGGTTTGAGGCACCTGGTCCAGGGATAAAAGATTGGGTTGTTGCCATTTTTCTCCCCATCTTCCTTCGGGGAACAGAACAGAGGGCCCCCAGTGGAGGCGGGACCACTTACACCAAGCCTCACCTCTCTGAGCCTGGTAACTGTTTGTATACTGAGTGGGACTAACACTGACCGAACCAGCTGGCCTCTCCTCCAAACCAGTACAGCCATCAGTCCCAGGCACCAACTGACAACTGTCCTACGGTTTTGTACATTAGTCTGGTTTTTTTTCTATTTTTCATTTTTTTTCTCTTTTTCTCTTCTCTTCTCTTTTCCCTTCTTTTTCTTTCTACCCTTCTCTTTTTTCTTTTTTTTTTTCCTTTGGAATCAGGCTCATAGTTTCTGATTTGATTTTTGGTCCATTCTTATCATATATGTCTTTCTTTCTTTCTTTCTTTCTTTCTTTCTTTCTTTCTTTCTTTCTTCCTCTGTTCTGGTTGTTTGTTTAATCAGACATTTTTACTCTATTCTTTTTACACCTTTCCTGTATCTCTTTCTTCATTATTCCCCCCCCCCCTCTAAATTAAGCCTTATAGTTTCTTTGAAGCTCTGCCTGGTGTTTTTTTTTTTTTTCCCACCCCTTTCATTTCTCTCTTTGTATGGGATAAGGTGTCCTCTTTCCTTTTTTCCAGGGTTACTTCAACAAGCAAATCAAAGCACACCTGGTGGAAGGTCCAAACAGTCCACCACTACGAGTAGTGGAATAGGGCAGCCAAATATGCAACAACAGAGTGCACGCAACACACTCCAAAAACACTTCCTGAAGTGCCAGGCCCTGGACAGCATATGACCCCTTAATATAGTACTTATAAGTACAGGACACATAAGCAAAAAAGACAGAAATCTAGCCAAAATGATGAAACAGAAGAATTCTTCTCAAAAGAAATTCCAGGAAGGAATGACAGCCAGAGAATTGCTCAAAACAGATATAAACAATATATCTGAACAAGAATTTAGACTACTAGTCATAAGACTAATAGCTGGGCTTGAAAAAAGCATAGAAGACAGCAGAGAATCTATTGCTGCAGAGATCAAAGACCTAAGAAATAGTCACTATTAATTAAGAAATACTGTAAATGAGATGCAAAATAAACCAGATGCAGTGACAGCAAGGATGAAAGAAGCAGAGGAGAGAATAGGTAAAACAGAAGATAAAACTATGGAAAGTTATAAAGCTGAAAAAAAAGAGGGAAAGGAAATTACTAGACCACAATGGGGGAATTAGAGACCTAAGTGATTCAATGAAATGAAATGATATCCATATCATAGGAGTTCTAGAAGAAAAAGAGAGAGATAAAGGGGAAGGAGGTTTATTTGAACACATTATAGCTGAGAACTTCCCTAATCTGGGGAAGAAAACGGACATCAAGTTCAAGAGGCACAGAGAACTCCCTTCAAAATCAACAAAATTATGTCAATACCATGACATAACATAGTGAAATTGGCAAAATACAAAGATAAAGAGAGAAATCTGAAAGCAACTAGGGACAAACAGACTTTAACCTACAAGGGTAGACACATAAGGGTAGTAGCAGACCTGTCCACTGAAACTTGACAGGCCAGAAGGGAGTGGCAGGAAATATTCAAGTGCTGAATAGTAAAACTATACAGTTGAGAATCCTTTATCTAGCAAGGCTGTCATTCAGAATAGGAGAGATAAAGGCTTTCCCAGGCAAACAAAAACTAAGGAGTTCATGACCACTAAACCAGCCTTGCAGGAGACTCTAAGGGGGACTCTGAGTGGAATGCTGTAAAGACTACAAAGGACTAGAGGTATCACCACAAACACAGAACCTACAGATAATACAATAGCACTAAATCCATACCTTTCAATAATCACTCTGAATGTAAATGGACTAAATGCCCCAATCAAAATACATAGGATCAGAATGGATTAAAAAAGAAGAAGAATAAGATCCATCTGTATGCTGTCTACATGAGACTCATTTTAGACCTGAGGATACCTGCAGATTGAAAGTGAAGGGATGGAGAACCATCTATCATGCTAATAGATGTCAAAAGAAAGCTGGAATAGCCATACTTATATCAGACAAACTAGATTTTAAAACAAAAGCTGTAACAAGAGATGAAGAAGGGCATCATATCATAATTAAGGGGTCTATCCATCAAAAAGAGCTAACAATTGTAAATATTTATGCCCCCAATATAAAGCACCCAAATATATGAATCAATTAATCACACACATAAGCAAACTTACTAATAATAACACAATAATTGTGGGAGACTTTAATACTCCATTCATAGCAATGGACAGATAATCTAGACAGAAAATCAATTAGGAAACAGTGGCTCTGAATGACACATTGGACCAGATGGACCTAACAGATATATTAAGAACTTTTCATCCAAAAGTAGCAGAATACACATTCTTCTTGAGTGCACATGGAACATTCTCCAAGATAAATCATATACTGGGTCACAAAATAGCCCTCAACAAATATGAAAGGATTGAGATCATATCATGCATATTTTCAGATCACAACATTATGAAACTTGAAATCAACCACAAGGAAACATTTGGAAAGCCCCAAATACATGGAGGTTAAAGAACATCCTACTAAAGAATGAATGGGTCATTCAGGAAATTAAGGAAGAAATTAAAAAATATATGGAAGCAAATGTAAATGAAAACACAACAGTCCAAACCCTTTGGGATGCAGCAAAGGCAGTCCTAAGAGGAAAATACATTGCAATTCAAGCCTATCTCAAGAAGGAAGAAAGGTCCCTAATATATAACCTAACCTCACACCTAGAAAGGCAGCAGCAAAGAAAACCTGAAGCCAGCAGAAGATAAATAATAATGATTAGAGCAGAAATAAATAATATCGAATTAAAAAAAAAAAACAGTAGAATAGATCAATGAATCTAAGAGCTGGTTTTTGAAAGAATAAACAAAATTGATAAACCCCTAGACAGACTTCTCAAAAATAAAAGAGAAAGGACTCAAATAGATAAAATCATGAGTGAAAGAGGAGAGATCACAACCAATACCACAGAAATATGAACAATTATTAGAGAATACTATGAAAAATTATATGCCAATAAACTGGACAATCTGGAAGAAATGGACAAATTCCTAGACATCCACACACTACCAAAACTCAAAAGGGAAGAAACAGAAAATTTGAACAGACCCATAACGAGTGAAGAAATTGAATTAGTTATCAAAAACCTCCTAACAAATAAGAGTCCTGGGCTAGATGTCTTCCAAGAGGAATTCTACCAGACATTCAAAGCAAAGTTAATACCTATTCTTCTGAAGCTGTTCCAAAAAACAGAAATGAAGGAAAGCTTCCAGATTCATTCTATGAAGCCAGCATTACCTTGATTCCCAAACCAGACAAAAAACCCACTAAAAAGGAGAATTACCGGCCGATATCCCTGATAAACATGGAAGCAAAAATTCTCAACAAGATAGTAGCAAATCAAATTCAACAGTATATTAGAAGAATTATTCACCATGATCAAGTGGGATTTATTCCTAGGCTGCAGGGCTGGTTCAATATTTGCAAATCAATCAATGTGATACATCACATTAATAGAAGAAAGGATAAGAACCATATAATTTTGTCAATAGATGCAATAAAAGCATTTGTCAAAATACAGCATCCTTTCTTAATAAAAACCCTCAAGATAGTTGGGATAGAAGGAACATAACATCATAAAATCCATATATTAAAGGCCCACAGCTAATATCATCCTCAATGGGGAAAAACTGAGAGCTTTCTCTCTGAGATCAGGAACATGACAGGGATGTCCACTCTAACCACTGTTGTTTAACATAGTGTTGGAAGGCTTAGCCTCAGCAATCAGACAACAAAATGAGATAAAAGGCATTCAAATTGGCAAAGAAGTAGTCGAACTTTCACTTTTTGCAGATGATACGATACTCTACATAGAAAACCCAAAAAATTTCACCAAAAACCGTGCTAGAACTGATCCATGAATTCATCAAAGTTGCAGGATATAAAATCAATGTACAGAAATTAGTTGCATTTCTATGCACCAATAATGAAGCAACAGAAAGAGATATCAAGGAATTGATCCCATTTATAACTGCACCAAGAACCATAAAATACCTAGGAATAAACCTAACCAGAGAGGTAAAACATCTATATGCTAAAAAATCTAGAAAGCTTATGAAAGAAATTGAAGAAGACACAAAGAAATGGAAAAACATTCCATGCTCATGAATTAGAAGAACAAATATTGTTAAAGTTTCGATACTACTCAAAGTAATCTACACATTTAATACAATCTCAATCAAAATAGCACCAACATTCTTCACAGAGCTAGAACAAACAATCCTAAAATTTGTATGGAATCACAAAAGACCCCAAATAGCTAAAGTAATGTTGAAAAAGAAAACCAAAGCAGGAGGCATTACAATCCTGGACTTTAACCTGTATTACAAAGCTGTAATCCTCAAGACAGCATGGTATTGGCACAAAATACACGCATACAGCAATAGAATAGAGAACCCAGAAATGGACCCACAAATATATGGCCAACTAATCTTCAACAAAGCAGGAAAGAATATCCAATTGAAAAAAGACAGCTTCATTAGCAAATGGTGCTGAGAAAACTGGACAGCAACATGCAGAAGAATGAAACTAGATCACTTTCTTACACCATACACAAAAATAAATTCAAAATGGATGAAAGACCTAAATGGAGGAAACCATCAAAATCCTACAGGAGAAAACAGGCGGCAAACTCTTTGACCTCGGCTGCACCAACTTCTTACTTGACATATCTCCGAAGGCAAGGGAAATAAAAGCAAAAATGAATTATTGGGACTTCGTTGAGGAAAAAAACTTCTGCACAACAAAGGAAACAATCAACAAAACTAAAAGGCAACTGATGGAATGAGAGAAGATATTTGCAAATGACATATCGCATAAAGGGTTAGTATCCAAAATCTACAAGGAACTTACCAAACTCAACACCTGAAAAACAAATAATCCAGTGAGGAAATGGGCAGAAGACATGAACAGATACCTTTCCAAAGAAGACATCCAGATGGCCAACAGACACATGAAAAGATGCTCAACATCCCTCATCATCAGAGAAATACAAATCAAAACCACATTGAGATATCACCTCACACCAATCAGAGTGGCTAAAATTAACAACTCAGGAAACAACAGATGCTGGGGAGGTTATGGAGAAACAGGAACCCTCTTGCACTGTTGGTGGGAATGCAAACTGGTGCAGCCACTCTGGAAAACAGTATGAAGGTTCCACAAAAAATTAAAAATAGAACTACCCTACAACCCAGCAATAGTACTATTAGGAATTTATCCAAAGGATACAGGAGTGCTAATTCATAGGGGCACATTTACCCCAATGTTTATAGCAGCACTTTCAACAATAGCACTTAGCTATTGCACAATAGCACTTTAGCACAATAGCACTTTCAAAAATTATGGAAAGAGCCTAAATGTCCGTCAACTGATGAATGGATAAAGAAAATGTGGTTTATATATACAATGGAATACTACTTGGCAATGAGAAAGAATGAAATCCTGCCACTTGCAGCAATGTGGATGGAACTGGAGGGTATTATGCTAAGTGAAATAAGTCAGTCAGAGAAAGACAGATATCATATGTTTTTACTCATTTGTGGAACTTGAGAAACTTAACAGAAGACCATGGGGGAAGGGAAGGGGAAAAAGTAGTTACAAACAGAGAGGGAGGGAGGCAAACCACAAGAGACTCTTAAATACAGAGAACAAACTGAAGGTTGATGCGGGGGGGTGGGGGGGGCAGTGGGAGAAAGGGGAAAATGGGTGATAGTCATTGAGGAGGGCACTTGTTGGGATGACCACTGTGTATTGTCTTTAAGCGGTGAATTAGGAGAATCTACCCCCAAAACAGCACACTGTATACACTGTATGTTAGCCAACTTGACAATAAATTATATAGATATATATATAAAAGAATGTGTAGTATCTACCTGTTGTGGGGCTAGAGGGGCCCAGAGCTCTTGGTTTCACATGATACTGGAAGCAGAATAGGTCTCTATCTTTCTATATATTTTTTAGTTGAACATACAAGAGTTTAATATTTTATACATAGTCAAATCATTAGCTCTTTTTTTTATGGGGGAGGGAGTATTTCCACTATTCTATTTTCTCTTATTAGTTTTCTCTTCAGCTACCTACTGATGTGTAGCAAACCACTCCAAAACTTAACGGCTTTAAATAATAATTCATTATTTCTCACAGTTCTGTGGGTTGACTGGGATTAGCTTGGTGGTACTTGCTTGGGATCTTGCATTGGTAACCCCATGGCTGAACATGGAGTCATCTGAATGCTCACCTGGGCTGGATGTCTAGGATGGCTTCTTAACTCTCTGTCTGGCACCTGAACTGAGATGGTCAGATTTAAAAAGGAAAAAAAAAAAAGCTGTTTTTCATTTGAAAGAAACACATAAAAAAAGCAGAATATAGGATAAGTGAAAGAAAACGAAGGAGAAATTATATACCTGACAAGTATCAAAAGAAAGCTAGTATAGCTATATTAATGTTATACAAATTAGATTTTATGACACAAAGCATTTCTCAAAATAAAGAACTACTTCATAAGGATGTAACACTGTAATAATCTAAACAGTTTAAATCTGAATGCCCCTAATAACATAGCCTCAAAATATACAAAGGAAAAAAATTAACAAAACTACAAAGAGGAATATGTAAAATCACCCATTAGTGGGTAGTTTTAATAAGCTATTTTCAGTAATAGAGAGATCAAACAGGCCAAAAGAATAATGAAAAATATAAAGGATTTGAAAACAATTAGCAAGTTTTATCTGACATGTACAGAATACTGCTCCCTTCTGCTGCAGAAGACACATTAACAAACATCAATTGCATACTCAGCCACAGAGCAAGTTTCAACAAATATAAAATGATTGGTAAAATAGCAGACTTCATGGCTGTACTCAAGGAGTCCATCAGCTGCACTGGGCACAGTTGTTCTTTCTTGAAACATGTTTTTCTCTTGGCCTCTAGGACACAGTCCCTTGATTTCTTTCTCATTTCACTGGCAGCTTCTTTTCAGTCTCCTTTGAGATTTTTCCTCATCTTTTCGAACTCTACATATTGAAGTTCCCTGGAGGCTTAGTGCTCAGAACTCTTCTCTTCCTTTTTAGCACTAGTCCAAAGTAATGACATCTCTATTTATGACTTTAAATAATATACAGTGCAGACTTCCAAATTTAAGTCTCCAGCCCAAATTCTTCCCCTGTGTTTCAGAGCAACAAATCTACCTGCCTACTCAACATCTCCATTTGGAAGTCTAATCAGCATATCACACTCAACACGTTCAAATCTGAGTTCCTGATTTCTCCCCAAACCTGCTTTTCAGGCATTCTTCTTATCTCAGTAAATGACTACTTTGTTCTTCTAAGTGTTCAGGCTTAAATCCTTGGCATCACCCAGAGCTTGTCTCTCTCTTTTATTACATAATAACAAATCCTGTCATCTTTGTTTTCTGCTTCTACTACTCTAGGTCACACCACCATTATCTCCCACACAGACTAATAGTCTCCTACAGGTTGTTTCTGTTATTTATTGCTGTGTAACAAACAATCCCAAAATTAATGGCTTAAGGCAACACCATTTCATTATTTCTCATGATTCTGTGAGTTGAACAGGTGGTTCTACAGCTTTTGTTCTGTTTGTTTGTTTGTTTGTTTGTTTGTGGTTCTACAGCTTAATGTGGTGTCAGCTGGGGTGTGGGATGGCTAGAAGGATTATTATGACCTTACTGTCATGGCTGGCAGTTTGTGATGACTTCCCAGTTAGGAGCTCAGCTGGAGTTATTAGCCAGGGGTCTGGTTAGGCTGCTACACAGCATGACTTCTATGAGGGAGTAGCACTGAAAGGGAAATGCACAGTCCTTAAAATTACAGCCTTGGAAGTTACACAGAATAACTGCTGTGCATTCTTTTAGTCAGTGCAGTCACAGGACTGGCCAGATTTAAATCAGGAGGAATAAAGTCCACCTCTGGATGAGCAGAGCAGCCAAGAATTTGTGGTCATTTTTAACCCCCCATAGCTCCTGTTTCCACTTTTCCCACCCCATAATTCTCCACATAACTTCCAGACTTCCTTTGAAAACATAAGCCAGACCATGTCACTCCTATCCTAAAAACTCTCTAGTAGCTTCTCCTCTTGTCCAGACTAAAACTGCAATTCTTCACTGTGGTTGTCAACTTTATCTCATCTGATCCTTGCCCCCTTTCCCAGCTCCTATCTCCCACTCACCTCATTCAGGCCAAATTAGTCCCTAATGTTTCTCAAACTCCCTAGTCATTGTCCTGTCTGAGGGCCTTTGCATTGGCTATTCCCTTTGTCTACATCCCATGGATCTTTGCCAGTGTCATTCACTCCCTTACTACCTGCAGGTGTCTAATCAAAACTCATTTCATCCTGAGCATCTTCCTTCTCTAGAATAAGCAAAACTAATCTATGCCAGTAAAAGTTAGAGGGAGGTGCCTCTGGGTAGAGGGGGAATTGCCTGGAGGGCACAAGAGAACATTCTATATTTCATTTTGGATGGTGACTCTCCCATGGATGTTTCTGTTATCTATTGCTGTGTAGCAAATCGACCCCACATTCAGTTACGCAAAACAACTATTTATTATCTCTGAGAATTTCTGTGGGACAGGAATTCGGACAGAACACAACAGGAACAATATATTCTGTAATATCTGGGACCTTAGCTAGAAAACTTGAAGGCTGGGAGCTGGAAAGGCCCATTCACTTATATATTTGGTGGTTGATGTTGATGTTGACTGGGACCTCAGCTGGGACTGTGGGCCGGAATACCTACACTGGCCTCTCCATGTGACTGCTTGGCTTCCTTACAGCATGGTGGATGGGTTGAGAGAGAAAGAGAGGGAGAAAGAGTGTCAGATGGAAGCTGTATTGCCTTTTCTAACCTAACCTCAAAAGTTACACTATGTCCCTTCCACCACATTCTGTGCATTGGAATCAAGTCACTAAGGCCACAGAATTGTCAGACATGTTTTAACACACCACAGGTCTGAACAATTGCCAAAACCCATTGACTGAACCTTTAAGAACTGTTCATCTTATGATATTTCAATTATAGCCCGATTTAAAAAATAGAAAAATGACCTTCCTTGACCCTAAAAAAGAGGCCCCACCCCACCATTACCTCCCATCCCTTTGCCCTGTTTTATAGTAAAACAAAAAGCACTTACCACAACTCAACATAGTATTACACATTGTTTTTTCACTTATTTGCTATCTCTCTCCCACCCCATCCCCCACCCCAAATAAAACTGTAAAATTTAGGAGACCAGGCGTTTTGTGCCCAATATTCAGCACATACAACAGAGCCTGGCACACAGTAGCTGCTCAGTTCAGATTTCTCAAATGTTATTGACTGCATTGAATGACTCCAGGAAAGGAAGACCCACACAGCAGAAAATAAGTGGCACTAAGGCCATGTATATCAACATTTTAAATACAGATCACAATTGTCACAGGCTTTCAGACAATGGAAGGAATGTCTAATTCTGAGCCATTAGAGCCAGAAGGATCCTTAGAGGTGACTTGGTGTTGCTCCTCATTTTACAAGTGAAGATGGTAGGATCCAAAGGAGGGGAGACCCTTGTTCAAGGTCACACAGCAGTAGGTTTAGGAACCAGGCTCCATGACTTGGGTAACGAGGTAAAGTTAAAACTCCAGGTATTTTATTCTTCTGGAGAAGGACAGCCCTCTCTTCAGTACAGCAACTTTTTGGAAATGAGCATTCCTAGCCTGGCAATGCTGGCTGGACACAAACAAATGAGATTTTAGAAATAAGACTATGAGTTGGATGATACGAATTGGATGATACAATTCAGGCTCATGTGTTGGGCAAAATGTCTGTGTACTACACAGAAGGGCAATGCATTCCTTTTGGAGTTTTTAGGTCATTTGATTTGCCTTGGGTGGTGGGATAAGCTGTGTGAAAAAGTTTCCTGGTCTTTGGTATCATAAAATCCTCTCCCTTCCCACCCTCCTCCCCACCCCCACCATCAGCTAAAGAACTCTCTGTAAAAGCTAGAGATTTGAGCCAATTCTCAGGAAAGTGATTCCATGATAGAAAGATAGAAACATTTTTACTGCTAGTCACTCACTGAAAAGCTTTTGGATCCCTACCTTTGTTGCATTTCTGAGAGTGCTAATTAATTTAAGGTGTTCTTCTATTATGCTATACTACATCTGGAGTATGAGCAGTACACATTGTGCAGCCATAAACCAAATAATGACTCATTTTTGCATAAAACAAGAGTCCAATTCTATCTTTTAGCTCTTATTCAAGTTTCTTGAATCATTCTATTTAAGCAACATCTGTTAGGACAAAGAAACACACTAGTTCAGGTGGAAGATTCATTTCGGGAAAGAATATGGGGATTCGCAGAACAGTGTGAATCAGGTTTTAAAAAAAAAAGAGAGAGAAGAAATGAGAAATAGTGCTTGCACACTCTATACACTAAATTACTGATGTATTTTCTTGTTCAAATTGATATCATTGTATTACAAGCAAAATTAGCCATTGGAAATTTTTTAAGTGCACAATTCTGCTCCTTTCTAACCTTGTTCTTATTCTCACGATTAGCATTACCTTGAAGAAACCACAAGCTGAGCCCAGGAGACATTATGGAGCCTAATCTTGCCCATGATGATATTTCTAATAGCAATAGACTTCATTCAAATTCAGCATCACCAAATGGATGATTTTAAGTTTATTTGCTTAAGCAGTGAATGAATAATGAGGCAGGGTGAACTACATTGCTCTTTTTCTTTTTTCTTCCTCTTTGTAATTGTCATGAATCATATATTCTAATTTTCCAGTCTGTGCTTCAGTTAAAGTCACATCTACCCACTTAGATACTTTAGGCTCTCTAAGAGCCATCTGCTATTTCCCCTTTCCTACTGCTGCAGTGACTCACACTCATCCTGCAGAGACACTATGTGCCTGTATGTCCCACAAAGCTTTGCTCATAAAAGATGCTCACTAAATGTTTGTGGACTGCATCTATGAAGAGAGAATGCCCTCTGTATTCCCTTCCCTTTCAAAAAACGATTTCTCAAATCCTAGATACATGTTTGGCATGTTTAGAGACAAACATAATTTCAAACTTAATAATGTTTGTGAAATTAAAAACAGACACTCAGATCAATGGAACAGAATAAAGAACCCAGAAATGGACACACAAACATATGGCCAGCTAATATTTGACAAAGCAGGAAAGAATATCCAATGGAATAAAGACAGTCTCTTCAGCAAGTGGTGCTGAGAAAACTGGACAGTGACATGCAGAAGAATGTACCCGGACCAGTTTCTTACACCATACACAAAAATAAACTCAAAATGGATGAAAGACCTAAATGTGAGACAGGAAGCCATCAAAATCCTCAAGGAGAAAGAAGGCAAAAACCTCTTTGACCTCAACCACAGCAACTTCTTACCCAACACGTCTCCGGAAGCAAGGGAAACGAAAGCAAAAATGAACTATTGGGACCTCATCAAAATAAAAAGTTTCTGCATAGCAAGGAAACAATCAGCAACACTAAAAGGCAACCAATGGAATGGGAGAAGATACTTGCAAAAAGACATAGCAGATAAAGGGTTAGTATCCAAAATCTATAAAGAACTTATCAAATTCAACACCCAAAAAATAAATAATTCAGTGAAGAAATGGGCAAAAGACATGAATAGACACTTCTCCAAAGAAGACACCCAGATGGCCAACCGACACATGAAAAAATCCTCAATGTCACTCATCATCAGGGAAATACAAATCAAAACCACAAGGAGATACCACCTCACACCTGTCAGAATGGCTAAGATTAACAACTCAGGTAACAACAGATGTTGGCAAGGATTTGGAGAAAGAGGATCTCTTTTGCATTGCTGGTGGGAATGAAAACTGGTGCAGCCACTCTGGAAAACAGTATGAAGGTTCCTCAAAAAATTAAAAAATAGAACTACCCTACGACCTAGCAATTGCACTAGTAGGTACTTGTCCAAGGGATACAGGTATGCTGTTTTGAAGGGTCACATGCACCCCAATGTTTACAGCAGCACTATCAACAATAGCCAAAGTATGGAAAGAACCTAAATGTCCATCAATAGATGAATGGATAAAGAAGATGTGTATGTGTATAAATATATACACACACTACACACACACACACACAAACACACACATATATATACACACACATATAGATCTATATGTGTGTGTATATATATGTGTAAACACACACATATATATACATACACATATAGATCTATATGTGTATGTATATATATGTGTATATATATATCACATATGTGTATACACACACACACACACACACACACACACCAATGGAGTACTACTCGGCAATCAAAACGAATGAAACCTTGCCATTTGCAACCACGTAGATGGAACTATAGGGTATTTTTTTTTAAATATGAAATTTATTGTCAAATTGGTTTCCATACAACACCGAGTGCTCATCCCAAAAGGTGTCCTCCTCAATACCCATCACCCACCCTCCCCTCCCTCCCACCCCCCATCAACCCTCAGATTGTTTTCAGTTTTTAAGAGTCTCTTATGCTTTGGCTCTTTCCCTCTCTAACCTCTTTTTTTTTTCTTCCCCTCCCCCATGGACTTCTGTTAAGTTTCTCAGGATCCACATAAGAGTGAAAACATATGGTATCTGTCTTTCTCTGTATGACTTATTTCACTTAGCATGACACTCTCCAGTTCCATCCACATTGCTACAAAAGGCCATATTTCATTCTTTCTCATTGCCACGTAGTATTCCATTGTGTATATAAACCACAATTTCTTTATCCACTCATCAGTTGATGGACATTTAGGCTCTTTCCATAATTTGGCTATTGTTGAGAGTGCTGCTATAAACATTGGGGTACAAGTGCTCCTATGCATCAGTACTCCTGTATCCCTTGGGTAAATTCCTAGCAGTGCTATTGCTGGGTCATAGGGTAGGTCTATTTTCAACTTTTTGAGGAACTTCCACACTGTTTTCCAGAGCGGCTGCACCAGTTTGCATTCCCACCAACAGTGCAAGAGGGTTCCCGTTTCTCCACATCCTCTCCAGCATCTATAGTCTCCTGATTTGTTCATTTTAGCCACTCTGACTGGCATGAGGTGATATCTGAGTGTGGTTTTGATTTGTATTTTACTGATGAGGAGCGATGTTGAGCATCTTTTCATGTGCCTGTTGGCCATCTGGATGTCTTCTTTAGAGAAATGTCTATTCATGTTTTCTGCCCATTTCTTCACTGGATTATTTGTTTTTCAGGTGTGGAGTTTGGTGAGCTCTTTATACATTTTGGATATTAGCCCTTTGTCCGATATGTCATTCGCAAATATCTTTTCCCATTCCGTTGGTTGCCTTTTAGTCTTGTTGATTGTTTCCTTTGCTGTGCAGAAGCTTTTTATCTTCATGAGGTGCCAATAGTTCATGTTTGCTTTTAATTCCCTTGCCTTTGGGGATGTGTCAAGTAAGAAATTGCTGCGGCTGAGGTCAGAGAAGTTTGTTCCTGCTTTCTCCTCTAGGGTTTTGATGGTTTTCTGTCTCACATTCAGGTCCTTTATCCATTTTGAGTTTGTTTTTGTGAATGGTGTAAGAAAGTGGTCTAGTTTCATCCTTCTGCATGTTGCTGTCCAGTTCTCCCAGCACCATTTGTTAAAGAGATTGTCTTTTTTCCATTGGATATTCTTTCCTGCTTTGTCAAAGATTAGTTGGCCATACTTTCGTGCGTCTAGTTCTGGGGTTTCTATTCTATTCCACTGGTCTATGTGTCTGTTTTTGTGCCAATACCATGCTGTCTTGATGATTACAGCTTTGTAGTAGAGGCTGAAGTCTGGGATTGTGATGTCTCCTGCTTTGGTCGTCTTCTTCAAAATTACTTTGGCTATTCAGGGCCTTTTGTGGTTCCATACGAATTTTAGGATTATTTGTTCTAGCTTCGAGAAGTATGCTGGTGCAATTTTGATTGGGATTGCATTGAATGTGTAGATAGCTTTGGGTAGTATTGACATTTTAACAATATTTATTCTTCCAATCCATGAGTATGGAATGTTTTCCCATTTCTTTATATCTTCTTCAATTTCTATAGTTTTCAGCATACAGATCTTTTACATCTTTGGTTAGGTTTATTCCTAGGTATTTTATGCTTCTTGGTGCAATTGTGAATGGGATCAGTTTCTTTATTTGTCTTTCTGTTGCTTCATTATTAGTGTATAAGAATGCACCTGATTTCTGTACATTGATTTTGTATTCTGCGACTTTGCTGAATTCATGTATCAGTTCTAGCAGACTTTTGGTGGAGTGGAACAATAGGGTATTATGCTAACCAAAATTGGTCAGAGAAAGACAAATATCATATGATTTCATTATATGAGGACTTTAAGATACAAAACAGATGAACATAAAGGAAGGGAAGCAAAAATAATATAAAAACAGGGAAGGGGATAAAACATAAGAGACTCTTAAATATGGAGAACAAACAGAGGATTACTATCCTCTGTAGTAATCCAGAGAGGTTGTGGGGGGGGGGGATGGGCTAAATGGGTAAGGGACATTAAGGAAACTACTCCTAGAATCATTGTTGCACTATATGCTAACTAACTTACATGTAAATTAAAAAAATAAAATAAAATGAAATAAAAACTTCAAAAAAATAATGTTTATGAAATCTGTCTTAGGACTGTATTGAGTCACACATGTAAGTTGTTGCCTAATCCTGATCCTGTTGAGCCCTTACCCTGGCCATTTGGCTGCCAAGCATGTGACAATGGTTACATGGACAACAAGGTAAACAGAGGAGCTGGACTTGTACAAATCCACTTGCACTGTGACTTAGGTATGGCTCATCTGTGGATGAGCAAGTAGTACAGTGGTGCATGAGAGAGTGAAGTGAGCATATACCAGAGCAGTGGAAGACAAAGTCTGAAAAAAAAATAAAATAAAGGGAGATTGTAGAGGGCCAAGGATGCTAGCCTAAGGAGTGTGAATTCTATTCTATGGAAATCAGAGAGCCTTCCAAGGTTTCCAGTGACAAAAATGCTCATGGAGGTCATTCCTGTAATCATCAAACATAGTTAGGTAAAATGGTACAATTACTTTGAAAACAGTTTGGTAGTTTCTTACAAAGCTAAACATATACCTCCAGTGCAACCCTTATCCCTAGGTATTTACTCCAAAGAAGTAAAAATGTACTTCCTCACAACAAAAAAACCCTGTACAGGAATGTCCATAGGAGCTTTATTTCAAGAAGCTGGAAACAAATCAAGTATCCATCAATTTGTGAATGGGTAAACAAACTGTGGTACCCTGTTCACAACAAGATACTACACAGCAGTAAAAACACGATGGGTTCACACAGCGTGGATGAATTCTAAAAACACATATACTGAGTAAAAGAATGCAGACAAAAGACTACAAATGGTATGATTTCATTTATAGGAAACTCTAGAAAAAAACGAATCTACAGGAACATAAAGCAGATCAACGTTGCCTGAGACCAGGGGTGAGGAATGAGTTGCCACAACACGGGAGCACAGGGAACTTTTGGGGACAATGGAATTGTTCTATATCTTGGTTGTAGTGGTGGTTACCCGAGTACATACATTTGTCAAAATTCATTGAACTGTACATGTAAAATGGATTCATTTTAATGTGTGTAAATGATATCTTAATAAAGTTGATTGGTGAAGAACAAAAGAACTGTTTGGGCACAGTTCTACACATGGCAAAGAGGAGACAGAAGAAACTTTCCTAAGGTGCTTGTCATCTAGTATGAAGATGAGGTGAAGTCCTATGACATAAAGGCCCTACATTGAAGAACAATAAATGGCAGTGTGGATTAAGTGACCAAAGCAGCATATGAATAGGAAATAGAGGAGGAGAGTGTGCATGCGAGTGTGTGTGTGTGTGTGTGTGTGTGTGTGTGTGTGTGTGTGTGTGTGTAAGGATACCTATGGCCTGTAATTAATTAATAACATATCAGTTTTGCTGAAGATCTTGTTTATATTACTCTTCCATCAAGACCCACTTCCAATTTCACTTCATAAATTCTAGCTGGAGTCCCTACCCACAGCAACCATTTCTTCTTTCTCTCCTCTGTACTCTTCTAGTAAGTTTAATTTGTCTGTAAATAACCATGGCCTTTTTCTTGAACTCTTCTTCAAATTGCTTATCACTACTAACTTTAAATGTGTCATGCCTTATAATCTGTAAAAAGCTCCTTAAGAGAGCACTGTATCCTGAATCTCTAACGGTTCCTTAACTATAGCAGCTGGGCAGTTTTTGTAGGTGTTCTCGGTTCATTTTGATTTTCAGTTCCTAAAAGTGAACTGTGTTAACAACTGAGGGTAAGGAAGAGACATCTACGGCCCTGTTATGCTTGTACTTCGGGACTAAGGAGCGAGACACTGGGATTTGTGAACCCCTCAGTAATTTATCTCTACTTCTACTTTCATGGACAGACTATAATTTCTATCACAAAGCCAAGACCCTTTTCAGACAATGTTGTCTCTGAGGCAAACTGAAACTGGGTTGATATATTTACTCCATAATTTCATATACCATTGATGTGTTTTTCAATCGGGAATTTCAGCCAGGGTAGTCACATTTGTATGCGAAGCCTGCCAACCATGGCCAGAAACCAGGTCTCTGTTCAAGACACACCTTGACAAGTGGATTAGATGTTCTAGTGAAAGGCAGATAAATGTCACTCATGTCACTATAAATAAAAGTCTGGGCCTGCTTATCAGCTTGTAGGGTTGAGGTCTTACCTTCAACACTTCTGAGTGCTTTACACTTTATTATCCTCTAAACAAGGTCTTTTCTAGCCAGCTTCCCCCATTTATACACCCAGAGGGAATTATTACCGTTCAACTCTTTGAAATATGTGCCTTCTGTCAACTCCCTGTCTTTTGCTTTAGGAGACAATACAAACTGTGGCCTTAAACAGAAATCTGCCAGAATTTTCTCAGATGTCATATTAGGAAATAAAATGTAGTAGGACCCTTTCATAGTGCTGGATCTAGGACATCTTGTACCTGCTTTACAAGCGAATCATGTTCTAGCAGGCTTTGACTGTTTGGGGTTACATTTTAGAGCATGGGATTTGTCATCTAAATCCATGTAATAACAAGTATGGATTTAGACTCACGGTTTTGGTCAAATCCTATTCTTGGCAACCTGAGTACAGGCAGCCAAAGCTTGCTAAAACATCAGTAGCAGCCTGTACACACTTACACTTATAGCATCTATTCACACTGTTTCCCAGGGATACAAAACCTGCAAAATGCCTTGCAAAAAAAAGGGGGGGTGGTTTCCCATGGTTAGAGAAATGTAGAAATGGGGCATACAAAAAGGCTCAAAGAGGGCGATAGAATTGCGGTCTACTCAGCTCAATTTAACCCAAAGCTCCCAAAATTATTTGACCACAGATCCTATTTCTCACATACTTTGGAGTACACTACTTATTGTTACAGCTCTTTGGTTAACTTAAGGCATGAGTATACACTGAGAAAGTTTAGAGTTAAATAATCTTTCTGAATAAATTTAGCAATGTGTATATTACGGCCTTAAAAATAAATCTTTTGAAGGGGGTGCCTGGGTGGCTCAGTTGGTTGAGTGCCTGACTCTTGATTTCAGCTCAGGTCATGATCTCGCGGTTCATGGGTTCGAGCCCCACGTTGGTCTCTGTGCTTTGTCAATGTGGAGCCTGCTTGGAATTCTCTCTCCCTCTCTCTCTGCCCCTACCCCATTTGTGCTCTCTCTCTCTCAAAATAAATAACAAACTTTAAAAAATACATCTTTTGGTTATCTACATCCCTGTATTGCCCTCCTGTACCTTTATTTCTGAGCTCCAGTCTGAAGTTCAACAGAGATAGGATGTGTATCAACAAACGTGTTTGTGTGTCAGCTCGCCAATGTCATGTTCATTTGTAGCTATTATTTGTACTTGGTGATAATGATTGCAGAGTGTTTTAGGTAGCAAGGAGCACTTGAGACAACATCTGAATATACAAAAATCTTGGAAAATTGAAAAGTAAGCTTTGCATTGTTTCTAAGAGCAGAAACATGTAGATTCCATTTCCATTTTATGTTCTAAGACAGAGATTTTCAAAGTTTTTGGTCTCAGGGCTCTTTTATACTCTTAAAAATTATGACCACTTCAAGGGGCTTTTGTGTATTATATCTATCAATATTTCCCATGTTACAAATCAAACTTGAGAAAATTTTAAAATACTAATTTATTAATTCACTTAAAATAGCAGGAAACTCATGCACGTTAACCTATCTTATGAAAGTATCTATATTTCCCCAACAGAAGAAATTTAGTGAGAAGAATGACATTGTTTTACATTTTTTGAAATCCTTCAATGTCTGGCTTCATAGATGACAACTGGATTACTGTCACATCTACTTCTGATATTCAATTTGTTAAGATATCAGACCCTATAGCCTCTGAAAAATCCCACTATACTCTTGGAGAATGAAAGTGAAGAGGGTAAATCACACTTGAATATTATTATGAAAATAGTTTTGACCTCAAGTCCCCCTCAAAAGAGTCTCTGGGACCCAAGGGATCTCTGGACAACATTTTGAGAACTATTGCTCTAAGAATTCAATTCAATCAATGTATTTATTGAGAATCTGCTGGATTCCAGGGAACTTACAGTATCTCCTTCCACACCTCTTTATTTTCAATCAAATCTTACTGTTATTGCAAGACTCAGTGTATTCTTTCTCCCTATCATCTGACGACCCTGTTAGATGACGACCCTGTTAGATCTCTGTCTTTTCTCAATGTCTGTAGCAATTATTATCTATGCAGCTCATTTGGGCTTGCAGTCATACACTGTGATATGAGACTTATTTATTGTTGGCTAAACTGTGACTTATTTTATTATTTTATATTTTGTGGCTGTTGCTTATCCTTGCTACTGATGGTAGGCTCTTTGGGAGAAATAATTTATTTTGCTTATGGCACCCAACATACATAGCAAAGACTGTGGACCATAAATATATATTTACCAATTTGATTTGCAAATTTGCTGAGGAGTGTGGCAGAGACAAAGCCATGTGTTCACCAATCCTCTTTCCTTTTCCTATCCTTGGGCATGCAAGACTATATTTCCTTATCTCCTCTGCAGGTGTGTCTCTGCAGTTGGGTTGGGACTGTGTGACTGGGTTTTGGTCAAATGGACCAAAGTAGAAATGAATAAGCCACAACCAAGCCTGGACTTTAAAAACACCCAGGACTGGAGCACCCGAGTTGAACATCCAACTTTAGCTCAGGTCATGATCTCATGGTACAGGGGCTAGAGCCCCACGTTGGGCTCTTGCTGACAGCTCAGAGCCTGGAGACTGCTTCAGATTCTGTGTTTCCCTCTCTCTCTACCCCTCCCCTACTCACTTTCTGTCTCTCTCTCTCTCTCAAAAATAAAAACATTAAAAAAAATTTTTAAGAAAAAAAACCACCCAGGACATCCCTCCTGCTCAGTCTTTCCTTTTAGTAACAATGGTCTGGTCATGTGTTGAGCTGGCAGAATTACAGGAAGAAAGCAGCTGAAGCCCTGAGTCACCTTATGGAGGATATCCCTGGGGAGTAGCCCAACCCCATTTACAGTAAGTTAATGAGATTTCAGGCATTATTTATTACCATAGCAAAACCCAGCTTACCCTGATAGATTAAACACAATGTTCATAGGAATAATGAAATGGAAGATGAGATGCCATGTAGAAGTCAGGGAATGCTATGGAAGATGACAGTGGGCAGGAGCCAGTTTGCACTCACATTCTGGAAGACATTCATGGAGAAGAGAGAGAGAAAAAGTGTAATTTGAATTGGCAGGAAGGTGGTGGGAAGACTAGCAGCATACACTCAATGAGGTGAGAATGTGTAGGAAATACAACCAAGAGAGAATGAAGACAGCCTCAATGCCAGAAAGTTAATGCTGGGTGGGGGATGTAAAAATGAAGCTCCATTAGGTGATTAAATTGTCCAAGATCTTTTAGGTGGATCACACTAACAAAATTGTGAGGCTTCCTCAAGGCAAAAACCCAACAGATAACCATTCAATGGCTAACATTTGCTGGGTGCTTGGCATGTTTTGGGCCATGCTCTGAGTGTCGTATCATTGAATCTTCACAGAAACTCCATGAAGTATATAATCCTCATTTTATAGTTGGGAAAACTAAGGTGCAGAAAGGTTAGGTATCTTGACCCATATATTAGTCAGGGTTCTCCAGAGAAACATAATCAGAATCAAAAGTGTGTGTGTGTGTGTGTGTGTGTGTGTGTGTGTGTGAGAGAGAGAGAGAGAGAGAGAGAGACATAGAGACAGACACACACACACACACACACACACACACACAGAGAGAGAGAGAGAGAGAGAGAGAGAGAGAGAGACATAGAGAGATTGAGAGAGCTTGGCAAGTCCAAAATCTGATGGGGAGTGGGGCTGGCAGGCTGGATTCTGAGGGAAGAGTTGCAGTTCCAGTCTGAAGGCAGTCTGCTGGCAGAATTCTTTCTTGTGCAGTGGAAGTCTTTGTTCTATGAAGACTTTAACTCACACTCTGGAGAGTAATCTGCTTTACTCAAAGTCCACCTATTTGAATGTTAATCTCACTAAGACATAACACAGGGGTCTCCTGCATTCCAGGCACACCCTCTCCTACTTCCACCGTGGAGTAGCAGCCCCATTTCCCCTGGTAGTTCCAGTCCATCAAGTAACTTCCTTTTTTGCCTGAGTTTAAAATGGCCTGGTGGCAGTCTTAACTTCTCGGTCAACGGAATCATTGCTGTGTCTCCTGTTGGAAGCATTGCTGCTTTGGAACTAAGACCTCTAGGTCAGCAGAGTGTAAGATCACAAATATAGGAAGCAAAAATTTTGCTACTGGGTCACTATGGGTAATAGTGAGTAGTGCCAATCTTATCTCCACACCTCTATTCCTAGACTGGTGAGTCTTGGCTATGGGAGAAACAGCATCATATACTGAATGCTGTTTGAGAGCATATACAGCCTCTTTGGAGAAACTTGTTCCAGTCCTGTAAGATATTGCCCCCCTGATACTGTAACAGAGTAGTTAAAAAGACATTCCAGGGGCACCTGGGTGGCTCAGTCAATTAAGCATCCAACTTCAGCTAGGTCATGATCTCATGGTTCAAGAGTTCGAGTCCTGCATCAGGCTCTCTGCTGTTGGTAGAGAGCCTGGTTCAAATCCTCTGTCCCCCTCTTTCTCTGTCTTTCCCCACTTGCACCCTTTCTCTCTTTCCCTCTCAAAAATAAATAAACATTTTTTAAAAAGTCATTCCACTGTTCTAGCAAGCCAGCTGCTTCAGGATGGTAGAGAACATGGAAAGGCCAGTGAATTTCATGGGCACAGACCATTGCTACACTTCACTGATATGAAGTGAGTTCCTTGATCAGAAGCAATGCTGTTTGAAATACCATAATGATAGACAAGACATTCTGTAAGTTCACGGATGGTAGTTTTGGTAGGTGCATTGTGTGAAGGGAAGGCAAATCAATATCCAGTGCACATCTGTTCCATTAGGAACAAAATGCTTCCCCTTCCATGATGGAAGTGGTCCAATATAATCAACCTCCCACAAGGTAGTGGGTGATGCCTCCTGGGAATGGTAACATACTGGGAACTCAGTGCTGGTCTGTGTTGCTGGCAAATTGGGCACTCAGCATCGCTGTAGTCAGGTCAGCTTTGGAGAGTGGAAGTCCCTGTTGCTGAGTCCATGCATAACTTTCATCTCTGCCTCTGCTGTCACTTTGTTCATGAGCCCATTGGGCAATGACAGGGGTGGCTCTGAAAGAGGCTGTTATCCACAGAATGGGGCATTTTATCCAACTGATTATTAAAATCCTCCTCTGCTGACGTCACCCTTTCGTGTGCATTGACAAGACACAGAGATTTACCATTCCACAGAGATCTATTCACATACCTCTTCCCCAGACTTCCTTGTCACCAATATTCCACTTCTGTTCCTCCCAAGTCCTTGATCCCAGCAAAACCATTGGCCACAGTCCATTAATCAGTATATAATTGCATATCTGCCATTTCTCCTAACAAGAAAAATGAACAAGGGTGTACTGCTCAAAGTGTTTCCCACTGGGAAGATTTCCCTCCACCACTGTCCTTCAGGATGTCCCAGAAAGGGGCTATAGTATTGCAGTGGTGCCTGAATATTATGCAGAACCATTTGTAAACCAGGCTTGAGTTTTCTCTTCTTTTATATTAAACCAAGGCAGGTCCAGCATTTTTAACTTGCTCACAGTGTGCCATATTTTTGTCCATGTTTCAGCCAACCAAATTGTCAGACCCGTTTCTAAGCCCCAGAGCTACTTTCAATGCAGAATCCCTGCTCAGTGTGCCCACATCAATAAATTTGCCCTGACCCAACTTTAGGTTTCTTCTACCATTATTTCACACACTTTGTATCCATTCCCACACATACTCTCTGGATTTCTGTCTGTATAAATTAGAAAATCTAAGTAGTTCTTTTGGAATGTAGTGCACCTCATGGGTCACACTTTGCACCTCACTTTTAGTGGCCTGCTGGGACTTGTGTCTAATTACAGGTTGCTATAGATAGAATGAATGCTTGTGCATTCTAAAGAGAACCCTTGCCTCTTCTGTTATGCGACATTACACTGAGAAGAGGACTGTCAATAAGGAAGCAGGTCCTCACCAGACACTGAACCTGCTACCTCCTTGATCTTGGACTTCCCAGCCTCTAGAGCTGTAAGAAATACATGTCTAGTGTTTATAAACCACTCAGTGTATGGTATTTTGTTACAGTAGTCCAAAGAGACTAAGACATTGCCTAGAAGCAAAGAGGGGAGGTGGGAGTGGGTCCTGAGGAGAATCAGTATCATCTTTCAAGGCAACTGCCTTGAAAGAGGGGAGGCCATTATAGTTTCCCCAAGCAATGCAGAGTTAATCTCCACAGGTGGGAATAGAGAGGCTGCTTCTATGGGCAAAGACGAATCAGAATGAATGGTCATAGGCTCCCAACTCCATCAATTTTCTCACATGTCGGCATTCCAGTTTTCAGGACCTCATTCCTTTCCAGTCAGTGCCTTTATCTTAACAGTAGACACCTGGGAGGCTGGGAATGCCATCTGTGTTATAAGTCAGCTACTCCCATGATGAGGTTCGGAGTTTGGCTCTCAGCAATATCAGCTGTGCCATAGGTGATAAATGTCTCTTTCAGGGCAGACACTGTGAGGTCATTTATATGATGTTTGAGCTGGGAAATTGAATTCCTGATCTCATCTTTTTCTTCTTCTACTTTGCCCCATGATGCCAGGAGCAACCAGCCAATCTCATTACATATTTGTTGGTTGACAAAAATGTTTTGTTCTTCTTACAAGTTGATTAGGTTGATGAGGGTATCCAATGGTGATATTTTGCATCTCTCTATTGCCAGGTCACACCGTGGACTCTCAGTGCTCTCTTTACTAATGGAGACAGTCATTAGTGTGCTTAATTCTAATCAGATTGGACAGTCAATTCCAGAAGCCCCAAAACCAATTCAGAAAATTAATCTTGAAGATTCTAGTCCTCTAAAACCAGACTGGTACCAAAATCTATATTAGTCAAGGTTCTCCAGAAAAACAGAATGATTATTTATTTATTTATTTGATATATATTTAAGGAATTGGCTCATGCAGTTAGGGAGACTGTCAAGTCCAAATCTGCAGTATGAGCTGGATAACCCAGGAGAATGAATGGTGCAGTTCCAGTCCAAAGGCTGGCAGCATGGAGACCCAGCAAAGGGGAGGGTGCAGGTGAAGTCTGAAGGCAGTCTAGTGGAAACATCCCTCTTGCTCTAGGAAGCTGGTCTTTTTGCTCTATTCAGGCCTTCAGCTGACTGAGTGAGCCCTACTCACATTATGGAGGACAAGCTGCTTTACTCTACCAATTAAAATGTTAATTTCCTATGCAAACACCCTCACAAAAAAAAAAAAAAAAAAAAAAAAGCCTAGAATAAAATTTGACCAAGTATCTGGGCATTCTGTGGCCCAGTCAAACTGACACATAAAATTAACCATCACACTGGGGCGCCTGGGTGGCGCAGTCGGTTAAGCCTCCGACTTCAGCCAGGTCACGATCTCGCGGTCCGTGGGTTCGAGCCCCGCGTCGGGCTCTGGGCCGATGGCTCGGAGCCTGGAGCCTGTTTCCGATTCTGTGTCTCCCTCTCTCTCTGCCCCTCCCCCGTTCATGCTCTGTCTCTCTCTGTCCCAAAAATAAAATAAAAAATGTTGAAAAAAAAAAAAAAAAAAAAAAAAATTAACCATCACAACTATTATTTCAAACATATCACATTATTCAAAATGAATTTTATAAAGACAATGAGGGAAAGGAAGCACTTGGTAATCCAGAGAGCAATCACGGGCAACAGTTTCTCAAAGATTCTTTTTAAAAAAAATTTTTTTAATGTTTATTTATTTTTTAGAGAGGGAGAGAGAGAGAGAGACAGAGTTCAACTGGGGGAGGTGCAGAGAAAGAGGGAGACACAGAATCTGAAGCAGGATCCAGGCTCTGAACCAGCAGCACAGAGCCTGACGTGGGGCTCGCAACCGTGAACCACAAGATCATGACCTGAAGTGAGACACTTAACTACCTGACCCACCTAGGCGCCCCACAAAGACTCTTTTCTATAATTACAATGTTAATAGGGCTTTAAAATAAATTTATGAATGTTTAAAAATACTGGTTTCTATATATTTCATATTATCTTCATATTAATGTAATCCAGATGTCAGCTGGGGGCCTTTCTCTGCCCCCTTCAGGCTTAGGCAAAAAACCTAATGTTTCAAAACCTAATAGTTCCCAGCCTTTAGAAGTTTACAACCTGGTTAAATATTCCTTCTAATTTCCAATACTTATAAATTCTCCTCACCTCTTCTGCTTCTTGAAATCTGCTATGTTGCGTAGCTCTGTGGGTTTAGACAACAGTGACCCCAACATGAGACTCATCCTCTTTTTTGATTTCAAAACAAAACAAAACAAAACAAACAAAACAAAACAAAACAAAACAAAACTGACACCCATCCTGAGTTTAGTAGATTTTACTGGAAACACTAGGCTGAGAAAGGTATCTCACAACACAGCCTGTATCTTCCTGCCACTTTCAGGTTCCCTCTCTTCTCTACCTTTCACTCTCCCCTTTTCTGCCCAAAATTTCAATTTTTGTACCTAATTTACGCAAAGCAATTTTAGCACCCAGTGAATTAGTTGTGTACTCCTCAAATGTTGTTACTGGGTTGTTTGTACTATTTCCTTGGCAAGGGATAGGAATTTAGCCCAAACCAGCTTAGGGGAAAAGAATTTATTGGTTCATGGAATTAAAGGAGAGGTTTAGCAACCAAACTGCAGGAAGACGGATTTAGCTGTATTCAAAAGCCACCGGAAACAGGGACTTAAATCTGCTTCTTTGGTTGCAGACTGGCAATAAATCCCATTCTTATCTTTCAGCTTTCAACCATATGGGAGGGGTGCCTTACCTTCCTTATGGTTCGAAGTACAAAAATGCTCAGCAAGGACTCCCAATGGCCCAACTTGCCTAGCTGTCCATACCCCCATATGATGTGTGAGTTCTAAGAACATAGCACCTCCCAAGGAAACCAAATACTTGAGGAGGAGGAGCTATTTCCAGGAGACATAAGAGATTTCACCATAGACATTAATACTCTGGAATAGTTTCAGCTGTTCTTAAGTAAAACATGGGATAACAATTTCTCTAATTTCCACACCAACAGTTTAAACAAAGTGGCATCAGATCACAGAGGAGGATGGGGCAATGAATATTGCATGCCAGGTAGCAAGGAGAAATACTTTCAGTGGCCTCTTGAGGTGAGCCTTTAGGATTGAGTGTGATTTGTGGAGCCAAGAGGGGATTCCAGGGAGAGAGACTTCCAAGCTTGAGCAAATGGACATAAATACCTCCTCTTCCAGACCTCTCTTTTTATATGCTGGAAAAATGTATTTGAAGCCACCACAAAACAAAGGATAAAAGTATCCTATTAGAGCAAGGATAGAGGATTACATGATCTTTAGTTGGACTGAAACAAAAACTGTGTGAATAAACAGGTGACTAAATCCCCCTACAAATTGACTTTCTCATGTTACATAAAGATAATAGTACCTTAAGGCTCGAGTTACGATTAGATGAGATAATCCCTTAGCCAATGCTTTAACACAACGTAAACGCTCAAAAAAAAAACAAAAACAAAAAACAAACCCCACTAGATATCAGCAATTGCACTCATAAATGTACCTGGAAAGTTGAATTAAATGCTGAACTCCGGTTACATTCCATTTTTTTAAGTATTTAGAGTGAACTTATGCAAACCAGTCATCATGACGGCATAATATTAAAAAGTACTCCTTTTAATAGTCCAGGTATGTACAGTATCACAAAACCGAGAAAAACCAGGAAGCAGAAATAACGAGTGGGTTTACATGCTGTAGTTCTACTGTGACTTGAGATAGGTTTGAAAGAGGTGATCAAACCCGCAAAGAGCTCCCCTGGGATCTGCGGAGCGCCAGGACTCAGCTATCCCGGGAGCCCGGGAGCCGGGATAGCTCAGCGGGAGCCGCGGCGAAGTCACCGCCTGGGCCCCTCCCACGAGTCAGACGCGTCACAGCTCTGGGACTGGCCCCACCGACCGCAAGGGCTCTGAACCCGGCAGGGCCACCCCCTTCACCTTCCGGCCGGCGGCCGAACCCCGCCCCCAACAACAGGCCAGTTTACGCACCAAGCGGCGCAGCCGTGACGTCACTTCCTGTCGCCGGCGCGCACGTGGGAGGAAGTGCTAGTGCCCGCGGTTGCCGCTGCTGCTTGTGTCTCTGGTTACGTTCGTCCGCGGGTCGGGCGGCCGCCTCCGAGCTGGGCAGCTGCTATGGGAGTCCCGGCTTTCTTTCGCTGGCTCAGCCGCAAGTACCCGTCCATCATTGTCAACTGCGTGGAAGAAAAGGTGAGGAGGCTCCTGACGGCCACCCCGCTAAAGCCTGGCGCTCCGGCACGTCTAGGCCGCGGCCCTTGGCGCCCGCCGCCTGCCCCTGGGTCACGGTGCTCGGTCCCGCGCGGCTCTTTCAGCCCTGCGGACTGCGGTGGCCCGACACGCGGTTGGGCGCCGGCACCCAGAATCTGGACCCGGGCCAGCGGGAGGGGCGGGGCGAGGGCCGAGAGGGATACGAACTCGCCGGAGGGCTGTTACTCCCTCGCCCGCTTTCTCCCCCCGGACCGGAAGGCCCCGCCCATGGCTTTGTTTCCTCCGGCACCGCGCGTTGTCGTTTCTGGAGAGACTCAAAGTCTTTTAGGCCACTTCTGGCGAGTCCGTTGAGTTAGCTGGTTAGGGCTGCACGGATGCTGATCCCGGCCTTTAACAGCCTTGTAAAGTAATCCCCGGCGGCGGATTTTTGTTTACTGTTCGTGACAGAAAGGTTTTCTCCTAGTGTGAGAGGCTATTTGTTGCTGTTTAACCCTACGTCGAAAGCAGCACCTTAGAAACGTCTAGGACAAGATAGAAGTCTGATAAGTGCCCCCTTCTCTAGGCAGTATGCTTGTAAAAATTTTCGGAATTCCTGAGTGCACTCGAACAATACACTTTTTGTTGTTACTTTGTTAATATACATGTAGACTTGTGCTCATTCTTTAGTTTTGTGTTTACTGTTTCCGTGTTTCCAGTCCAAGTTTGGTTTTGTACTCTGAATTAGAATTTCTGGATTGGGAAGATTCAGGGACACATCATGCTTCTCACCCCTTCGTTTTTGAAGGAAGTACGCATCCGTCACTGTGAAAACATTTCTTTTGCTAAAGCTGTTGAGGTCTTGATTTTTGCTGATTTTCTATCCAAGGAGGAATCGAAAGCTTTGTTTTGATGATATTCCTTGTGTTTTTGTCAGAGAAACTGTTAACCCGAATGCTCATTTCCTTTGTTTTTAAAACTTTCATCAAGCTTTACTAACTTGGATCTTACTCCGTTTCTACTCTGCAGTGATAACCACTTTTAAGTGTTTTCGTTCTAAGTATCATGTTTATACCTGATTTATTTGTTTTGGATCTAGCTGTGGAATTCCAGCTGTGATAGATGAGGGTTTAGGCGCTCATGCAGCACCCCCCCCCCCCCCCCCCCTTCTAATATTAGTACGTCACCATGTTTCTTCTATGGGTAAACTTGATAGCTTTAATATGCCTTTTTTTTTTTTTATTGGCTCTCCTATATAAAGTATACCTTGAGTTTTCATCATCTAAGCTTAAGTATTAGCTTTTCTACCCCTGCTGCCCTTATTCTTTACCCCAAGCCTGTCAGCTACATTTTTCCCTTATTGGCATCCAAAATTAAATTGTCAGGGCATTGGCTATACTGGTTTGTTTTAAAAGCTGAAAAAATCAAAAAGTGTTGTCGATTATTGTCACGATGCTGATTTAGGTTATGTGCTACTTTTGTCTTAGTGTTGCTAAGTTGCTTCTCTCTTTTCCTGTTTATATGGTTCCTCATCCAAACTGCCGGTTGTCTCAGGTATTCTATCAAGGCCTCTTCTTGGAGACTGCTTTTTGAGGTCTTTTATTTCTGTGCTGTCACACCTGGTTATTTATTTAGGCTTGCTGGAAAACTGCTTCTTGAGGTTTTTAAAAATTCCTTTCTTCTGTTGGAGGTAGTTTTCTGGTCATCATCTTTGTTGGCTTAAATCCTTCCTTGGTTTTTATTTTTAGTTGAATTCTTAAGAAATGTTATGTGAGATGTGAGTTTTCTGAGTCCATTCTATCCTTGTACACATCATTAGCTAAGCATAGTTTGAGTTTGAAAATTTGTTTCCCTCAAAACTTTGAAAGCATTGTTCTTTTGACTTCTGTCATTCATTGTTGTTGATGAGAAATTCGATGTTAATGTGATTTACTTATTTAACCAATACTTATGTAGTGTTTTACATGTACTAAGTGCTGTTCAAGGCACTATACAGAGAAGTTTATTAAATCCTCATAATAACCATATGACTGCTACTGCTTATTATTATTACTTACTACCGGTGAGAAAACTGAAGCACAGAGCACTCAAGGTCACTTGGCTAATGGGTGTTTAAAGCCAGTGTCAACTGGGAAAGACCACGTTCTTTATTTCTATGTTCTGCTTTTATTCTTTTGTAGTTGATCTATTTTTCTTTCTGGATTTTTAAAAAATCTTTATCTTTGGTAGTGTAAACTTTCATGATTATGTACAGGTTTTTTTTTTTTTAAATTAAATTCATTTTGAGCAGTACTTGGTTGACTTTGAGTCTGGACACTTGTGTTCTTCAGTTCTAGAGAATGCTCTTTGATTTTTTTTTTTCTTGGCCTTTTCCTCGGCCCTCTGAATTCTGGATACTGGTCCTCCGATTGATTTTTCTTTTCTCTCTGTTCTCCACTTCCCCTCTCCCTTTTGCAGCTTTATTGAGGTGTAATTGACCTACGGCAAACTGTGCATATTTAAAGTATACAGTTTAATAGATTGACAAATGTGTACGTCTATGAAACCATCACCACAAGTAAACATAACTTTAAGACATTCCATCTGCCCCTTTGTTTTTTCTCCTTAAAACCCCTCCCTGTTGCCAATCTTTTTTTTTAATTTTTTTTAAAACATTCATTTTTGAGAGTGAGAGAGACAGCACGAGTGGGGAAGAGGCCAAGAGAGAGGGAGGCACAGAATCTGAAGCAGGCCCCAGGCTCTGAACTGTCAGCACAGAGCTCAACGCAGGGCTCAAACTCACGGACCTGGAGATCATGACCTGAGCTACAGTAAGATGCTTAACAGCCTGAGCCACCCAGGCGCCCCTGCCTTGTGAATCTTTAATCAACCCTGGTGTCTCTAAGTTTTCCTTTTCTACAATTGTATATCATTGCTTTGATACATTGTTTCTTCTCATGCAGGTATGGAGTGCCTGCTACCTTACATACCACAAATATTGAGATACTGTTTTTCATTTTCATTCAGTAACATTCTAATAGACTCTTTGGCTTCTTTGGCCCATTAGTTATTTATAACAGTGTTACTTAGTTTTCAAATATTGGGGATTTCCAGACATTTTTTTCTGTTCTTGATTTCTAATTTAGTTCGCTGTCAGAGAACATACTTCGCATAATTTTAGTCCTTTTAAAGTTTATTTGCTTTGTTTTATGGCCCAGAGTCTGGTCTTGGTAAATGTCATTTTGCCTTAAAAGAGATACAGGTTCTGCTGTTGTTGAATGGAGTGTTCTATAAATGTTATCATGCTGGTTGATGGGACATGGAAGACTTGAATAACATTTACTGATTTTGTCCTTTCAGTTACTTGATAGGAGCATGGAAATCTCCTGGTATATATAATTATTTGGATTTGTCTGTTCTTGTTTCAGTTCTGTTGGTTTTTGCTCCTTGCATTTTGTAGCTTTTTTATAAGGTGCATAAATGCTTAACATTGTTATGTATTCAATGAATATGCTCTTTTATCATCATAAAATTATCTTTTTTATCCCTGGTAATATTCTTTGCTCTGAAATCTTTGTTCAATATTAAGATAGCCAGATCTTCAGACTAGGGTAGCATGGTCTATTTCCACTCTTTTTTAGTCTCTTTGTGTCTTTATATTTAAAGTGTTTGTGTTTATAGGCAACATACAGTTGGGTCGTGTTTTTTAATGCTATTTGATGATATCTGCCCCTTTTTTATTGTGGCAAAATACACGTAACATAAAACTTGCCATTTTAACCATTTTTAAGTGTAGAATTCAGTAGCATTAAGTATATTCACAATATTATGAAAGTATTGTCATTATTAATTTCTATAACTTTTGCATCATCCCAAACAGAAACTCTGTACCCATTAAACAATAATTCTCTGTACTTCCTCCTCCCCTACTTCCTGTCTTAAGAATTTGCCTACTTTACGTACCTAATGTAAGTGGAGTCATACACTTTTCATTTTGTGTCTGGTTATCACTTAGCATAGTGTTTTCAAGATTTACACATGTTTGCATGTATCAGAATTTTGTTCCTTTTTCAGGCTAATACCCATTGTATGTATATATCACATTTTGTTTGGACGCTTGGGTTATTTTTACCTTTTAACTACTGTGAATAATGCTGCTGTGAACATTGGTGTACAATGATCTGTATACATATCAGAGCTTAGGGTAGATGTCCATAAGTGGTCCCTACTGTCAGTTCTTTGGGGTGTATACTTATGAGTGGAATTGCTGGATCTTTTGGTAATTCCTTTTACCTTTTGAGGAACTGCTTTTTCTAGTCTCTACCTTGTAAGCGAGGCACTTAGGATATTTACGTGTATGGTTAGATTTAAATTTGTCATGTTTTCTGACTCATCTGGTCCTTGTTTCCATCTTCCAATTCCTCTGCTTCTTTTGGATTGAGTATTTTTTATGATTTCATTTTTTCTCTTCTTTTGACTTTTTAACTACTCTTTATTCATTCAGCCATCAGTTTCTTCACTTTGCATCCTTGGCTTATACAGTCCTCTGTTCATTAGATTTCTCATCTTGAAAAAGTGCCTTAAACTCTCCTAAAGTCTAAAGAATTAGTGCTTCTTGCATTCCACTGCACTGCTCCCTACAGTCTGGTCATTTCTGTGTGAGAGCTGAAACCAGGCAGAGTGTTGCCTTGTTTGACCTCAGTTGGGAATGTGCATGTTGGTGGACTCAGATTTTTTACCGCTCTGCTAATGTTTGTGAATGAATGTGGGAGTGCTGCAAATACTGATTTGGGGGTTACCAAAAAATGTTTAGTAAGGAGGTGAATTTGCAAATACGAAATTCATGAATAATGAAGATCAGTGGTATGTATATCACACAGGGTGGTTGTGTGAATTAAATCACTTTAATATAAGTGCTTCAAACATTGCTTTGTACAGAAACACTTGATATTTCAAAATTTTATTGCTAAATTAAGTTTCAGGAGTTTGTATGCCCAGGTAAAAGTGGGGATATTTTTGTGTCTAACTCTTGTGTAGTGTAAAATTGTGCTCTGTTTTCACATAGTGAAATCCAGGTTTCCTACCCTGCTTTTTTTCTCTTCTGTATGATTGAGTGAATACTTTTTTTTATGACAGGCACTACTTGAAGGGCAGGAAGGACAATAATTAAGGAGGCTATTGGTCCCTGACTCTGCATTCACTTTTCATCAGTGTAATATTTTGGGGGGAGATGACTACGTTTTTAGGCAGCTTTATTTAGATATGATTCACATACCATACAATTCACCCATTTAAAATTTAGAATTCGGTGCGTTTTCTGTATATATTCACGGATGTGGGCAACCGTCGCCACAGTGTTAGAACATTTTCATCACTTCAGAAAGAAACCTGTACCCTATAGCTACCAACCCACTATTCCCTGCCCCTACTACTCCTATCCCTAAGCAACCACTAAGCTATTTTCTGTCTCTAGATTTCTCTACTGTGCCTTTCATGTGAATGGAATCATACAGTATGTGTTTTTTCTGGCTGACTTCTTTCATTTACTAGGTTTTCAAGGTACATCCATGTTGTATCATGTATCAGTACTTCATTCTTTTTTATGAGTAAATAATGCTTCATTGTGTGGATATATACATATACCACATTTTATTTATCCATTTGTGTGTTGATGGACATTTGGTTTGTTTCCACCTTTTGACTTTTGTGACTAATGTGCTACGTTTGTGTACAGGTTTCTGTGTGGACATGTTTTCACAGGTATATACTTAGAATTCCTGGGCTACATGGTAACTCTGTGTTTGGTTATTTGAGGAACTGCCAGACTATTTTCCAAAGTGGCTGCAACATTTTAATTACCACCAGCAGTGTTTCAGGGTTCTAGTTTCTCCACATTGTGGCTAACATTTCTTATCTGACTTTTTTATTTTGGCCATTCTAGTGGGTATGAAGTGGTATTTCACTGTAGTTTTGATTTGTGTTTCCATTAGGACTGAATGATACTGAGCATCTTTTCATGTGCATGTTGGCCATTTGTATATCTTCTTTGGAGAAAAGTCTATTCCTGTTCTTTGCCTGTTTTTAAATTGGGTTGTCTTTTGACTGAATTATAAGAGTTTTTAGAATACATGTTCTGAACACAAGCCCCTTAATAGATATATGACTTGCAAATCTTTTTCCCCATTTTGGATTGTCTTTCCACTCTCATGACAGTACACTTTGAAGCATGAAGTTGTTAATTTTGATGAAGTCTAGTTGCTTGCACTTTTGGTGTCATATCAAAGAATCCATTGCCAAATCCAAGGTCATGAAGATTTATGTCTGTGTTTTCTCCTGAGAGTTTTATAGTTTTAAGTTTTAGCTCTTAAATTTAGGTGTATCATCCATTTTGAGTAAACTTTTGCATGGGTCTAACTTCATTCTTTTGCATGAATAAACTATCCAATAGTTACAGCACCATTTGTTGAGAACTATTCTTTCCTAATTGAATGGTCTTGACACCCTTTTTAAAAATCAGTTGACCATAAGTGTATGGGTTTATTTCTGGTCTTTCATTTCTATTCTGTTGATCTCTATGTTTATCCTTGTACCAGTACCATGCTGTCTTTGTTACCGTTGCTTTGTAGTAAATTTTAAAATCAGGAAGTATAAGTCCTCCAATGTATTCTTTTTGAGGATTATTTTGTATATTCTGGCTTCCTTGTAATTCCATATGAATTTTAGAATCCACATCAGAGTACAGACTTTATATTTCTTTGGTTAATTTTAGTTCTAGCTTTTGGATACTGTTATGAATAGAATTGTGTTCTTATTTCTGAGTTCATTACAAGTGTGCAGAAAGTATTTTTTTTAATATCATATCCTGTAACCTTGCTGAACTCATATATTCTAATAGTTTTTTAGCAAAGTCCTTAGGATTTCCTATATACAAGGTCACATCATGCAAACAGTTTTATTTCCTCCTTTCCAATATAGGTGCTCTTTTTATTTTTCTTGCTTAATTGCCCTGAGTGAAACCTCCATGACAATTTAGAATACAAATGACAAAGGACATCCTTGCCTTGTTCTTGACCTTAAAGGGAAACCAACTACTTCACCACCATTTAATATGTTAACAGCTTTTTTATAGATGCCCTTTATAGAAGGAACTTACTTTCTATTACTTTCTACTTACTTTCTAGTTTGTTGAGTGGTCATTTGGTTTTTGTTTTTATCACGAAAGGGTATTGGATTTTCTCAAATGCTTATTCTGTATGTAATGAGATGGTCATGTTATTTTTGTCTTTCATTCCACTCTTGTGACGTATTGCTTTAATTGATTTTTTTATGTTAAACCAACTTTGCATTGCTAGGATAAATCCCATTTGGTAATGGTGTGTAATTATTTTTATGTATTGCTAGATTCAGTTTGCTGATATTTTGTTGACTTTTACATCGTAAGAGATACTAGTCTCTTACAAAACCAGTAGTTTTGTTTTCTTGTGGTGTCTTTGTCTAGTTTTGGTATCAGGATAACATTGGCCTCATAAAATGTGTTGGAAAGTGATTCTTCCTTTTTTGTTTTTTGGAAGAATTCGTGAAGAATTAGGGTTAATTCTTTGAATGTTTGGTAGGATTCGGTGAAGAAACCATCCAGACTTGGACTTTTCTTTGTGGGTATATTTTTATTACTGGTTTTACCTCATATTGTAGGTTTATTGAGATTATTTCTTGTGTCATTTTTGTAGTTTTTCTGTTAACTTGTGCATCTCATCTAAGTTATTTAATTTGTTGGTGTACCATTTATGATAGTTTTTGTTTCTGTAAAGTTGTCAGTAATGTCCTCTTTTGTTTCTGATTCTAGTAATTTGTATCTCTTTTTCTAGGTCAAACTGGTTAAACATTTGTCAATTTTGTTGATCTTTTGAAAAAAACAACTTTGGTCTCATAGATTTTTTTTTTCTCTTTATTTTGTGTTTTATTAATGTCTGCTATAATGTAATTTTTTCTGGCTGTCTTTGGGTTTAATTTGCAATTGTTTTTCTAGTCTCTTATGGTGGAAGTTTAGGTTATGGATTTGAGGTCTGTCTTAATATAGACATTTACGGCTATAAATTTTCCTCTGAACACTGCTTTGGCTCTATAGCATAAGTTTTGGTATGTTGTATCTTCATTTTCATTCATCTCAAATTATCTTCTGATTTCTCTTTTAATTTCTTCAACCCATTGGTTGTTCACGAGTGTGTTGTGTAATTTCCACGTTTATGAATTTGCCAAGTTTCCCTCTGTTATTTTCATTTCATTGTGGTTGGAGAACATATTTTGAATTATCTCTCAAAAAAAATTTTTTAAAAAGCTTCATGTATTTAAAAAGTATTTTTTACAATAGCTTTTTATTTTGTTTTATTTTATTCTATTCTATTTATTTTTTAAGTAGGCTTTACGCTTAATGTGGAACCCAACGTGGGGCTTGAACTCAGGATCCTGATATCAGGGCCTGACTTGAGATCAGTAGTCAGATGCTTAACTGACTGAGCCATCCAGGCGCCCCTCTTTTATTTTTTAATGGAAGTATAGGTAACATACAGTGTTGTATTAGTTTCGTGTGTACAGTGTGATTCAACAATTGTATACATTACTCAGTGCTCATTAGGATAAGAGCATTCTTAACCCCCTTTATATGTTTTACTCATCCCCTCATCCACCTCTCTCTGGCAACCACCAGTTTGTTCCTGTATTTGAGTGGGGTTTTTTTTTGTCTTTTTGTCTTTGTTCATTTGTTTCTTAAATTCCACAAATGAGTGAAATCCCGTGGTATTTGTCTTGCACTGTCTGACTCATTTCACTTGGCATTTTACCCTCTAGGTCCATCATGTTGTTACAAATGGCAAGATCTCGTTTTTTTTAATGGCCAGGTAATATCTCATTGTGTATGTATACCACAACTTCTTTATCCATTCATCTATGGATGGACAGTCAGTTCACTTCCATACTTGGCTGTTGTAAATAATGCTGCAGTAAATGTAGGGGTACATATATCTTTTTGAATTAGTGTTTCTGTTTTCTTTGGTAAATACCCACTAGTGGAATTAATTGGATCATATGGTAATTCTGTTTTTAATTTTTTGAGGCACCTCCATACTGTTTTCCACAGTGGCTATACCAATTTGCATTCTCACTAAGAGTACACAAGGTTCCTTTTTCTCCACATCCTCGCCAGCACTTGTTTATCTCTTGTGTTGTTGGTTTTAGTCATTCTGACTGGTATGAAATGATATCTCATTGTGATTTTGATTTGCATTTCTCTGATAATTAGTGGTGTCGAGCATCTTTTCACGTGTCTGTTGGCCATTTGTATTCTTTCTTTGGAAAATGTCTATTCAGGTCTTCTGCCTATTTTTAAATTGGACTATTTGGGTTTTTTTGGTGCTGAGTTGCATAAGTTCTTCATATATTTTGGATATTAATCCCTTATAGGATGTATCACTTGTAAATGTCTTCTATAAAGTAGGTTGCCTTTTTGTTTTGTTGATGGTTTGCTTCACTGTGCAGACACTTCGGTATAGTCCCAGTAGTTTTTCGTTTTTAAATGTTTATTATTTATTTATTTTGAGAAAGAGATAGTGAGCAGGGGAGGTGCAGAGGAGAGGGATTCATTCATTGGTCTGTTCTATTGATTTTTTAGTCTTTATTTCACTTATTCCAGCTGTAATCTTTATTCCTTTCTTGCATTGGGTTTGGAAAGCTTCATGTATTTTGATGCTCTGTTATTAGTTGCACACTTTTTTTTTTTTTTAATTTTTATTAGTTTGAAAGAGAGCATGTGCAGAGTGTGTGTAAGTGGGGGAGAGGCAAAGAGAGAAGGAGAGAGAATCCCAAGCAGGTCCATGCTGTCATTGCTCCACGAGAGACTTGATCTCACAAACCAGGAGATCATGATCTGAGCCAAAATCTAGAGTTGGGCACATAACCCACTGACCCACTCAGGCACCCCTATGCATGTATGTTTTTAATTATTACATTTTCTTGATGGATTGACCATCTTACCACCATAAAATATCACTATTTCTGGTAACTTCTTTTGTTTTAAAGTTTGTCTGATAACTAGTATAACAACCATTCTAGTTTTCTTGTGGTTGCTGTTGCATGGTATCTTTCCCCATCCATTGACTTTCACTTTTTCACAAACTGAGATCATGAACTGAGATGAAACCAAGAGTCAGATGCTTAACCATCTGAGCCATCCAGGCAATGCCCAGCCACCCCCAACCCCTGCCCAGTAGTTTAATTTTGCTTTTGTTGCCCTTTTACTGAGGAGACATATCTAAAAAACTGTTTTTTGCAACCAATGTCAAAGAATTACTGCCAGTGTTTTCTTCCAGGAGTTTTATGGTTTCAGATCTCACATTTAGGTCCTTAATCGATTTTGAGTTTATTTTAGTGTGAGGTGTAAGAAAGTGGTCCAATTTCATTTTTTGCATGTAGCTGCCAGTTTTCCTAACACCATTTGTTGAAGAGACTGTCTTTTCTCAATTGTATATTCTTGCCTTCTTTGTCATATATTAATTGACTGTATATGCATAGGTTTATTTCTGGACTCTCTTCTGTTCCACTGATTTATATGTCTTTTTGTGACAGTACCATATTGTTTTGATTACTATCACTTTGTAAGTATATCTTGAAATCTGGGATTGTGATACCTGAAGCTTTCTTAGTCTATCTTAAAATTGCTTTGGCTATTTGGGATCTTCTGTGATTCCTATCTAGCTCTGTAAAAAATGTTGGCATTTTGACAGGGATTGCATTAAATCTGTAGATTGCTTTGGATGGTGTGGACATTTTAACATTATTGGCATACTCCTCTCAAGTTCTACAAACATATTTATGATAGCTATTTTAAAATCTTTTCTGTTAAATGTGACATGTGGACACTTTCACAGGCAGTTTTTGCTGCCTGCCTTTTTCCTGGCGTATGGCTCATACTTGGTCTATTTTTCTACATGCCTAGTAATTTTTTGCTGCAAACAGGATATTTTAGATAATATAGCACTTTCTAGGTACTGGTGCCTCCTCCCTTCCCCATTCCAGGGCTTGTGTGTTCCTTGTGTATTTACTAGCTAGCTTATTGTAGTGAGATATGTTTCTTTCTCATGGCATTATGCATCTAATATTGCTCCTTGGGGAGGTGCAGTTTGGGGCACGCCCATAACCACCCTGAGCTGACCGTGGTACAGGTAGGGCTCTCTCCCATCTATCTGATCACACCCAACAGTTAAACTTTACTAATTATGGCCTATTACTCTGTCAGTTTCAGCAGTGCCCTGGGTCATAAATTTCTCTACAAACTAATGCAGTCACACTGGATCCTTCCAGGGATTAGTTTTTGAGATTAAATTGGGTATTTGTCTCAGCCATCTTATTCCCTGGTTCTCTCCTGCAAACTAGCTGGTTTAGGAAATCTAACTAGTGGAGTCTAAAACTCAGTTCTGTAGTGTGGTATTTGACTTCAATAGTGGGAACTTCCAATACAGGGGAATCTAAGGCGTAATTCACGATTTTTCTGATGTTGCTGTTAAATGCTATGCAGGCTTAAACAAAAATACATCTACTTAACTATGACTAACAGTAGTGGTTTCTGCCTCACATTTGAGGAGCCAGAAAGCCTTGTAAGGTTGGTATGAAATTTTTTTTGACGGGTTTACGTTAAAGCTTATGGAATGTATTTTTATACGGACTCACTATTTGTGTATTTGTATCATCTTTACTTTTTAAAGTATATTTATCTTGATTCCTTGACATTTTTATCAAATATAGGATAATTTATCAACTGCCTGTTTAGAATGTATATACTCCTTTCTCCATGAAGTGGAGGAGGAGTGGGCATCCTGCTAGGCACAACTGCCTAGACTGCCAGCCCTCTGGGTGGGTGTGCCCCTTGTTCCTCCAGGGACCCACTGATCAGCCAGGGTACTGCATTGCCCTTCCTCTCAAGCACCCATCTTGCCTGGTCCTTGTGGAGCCTGAGTGTAAGCGAGGGGGTAGTGAAGGGTCTGAGTGAGCCTCCCAGCTGTTACTGCTGCTGGTGCTGATGGATCATCTAGAGGCTGTCCCTTGAGCTCCCCTCTGGGCTTGGAGCCCCTTGTGTTCTCCCACTTCTTGGCAAGAGCTCCTCCCTGCATTTTTCAGACTGTCAACCCTGAACAATACCAATAATTAGTCTGTTTTATACCTTTCTATAAATGGTACTATATATATATTCTTCTGCAGCTTGGTGTTTTTGGTTTTGTTTTTTGTTTGTTTTTGGCCCAGCAATATACTTGTGACCATCCTGCCCTATTTTTTGAATCTCACTTGTGTCTGGCATTTAGTATATGGACATCCACATAATCCATTCTGTGGGCTCTTTTTTCCCCCTAATTAAGTTGACCTTTCATTTTTATTTCTTTTTTTTTAAATAGTTTCAAGATGTAATTTATATACCATAAAGTTTACCTATTTAAAGTGTACAGTTCAGTGGTTTGGTTTATATACAGAATTGTGTAACAGTCAACATTATCTATTTTAGAACATTTGTATCACTCTCCAAAGAAATGCTGTCCCCATTTGCATTCATTTCCTATCTCCCTCAACCTTGCCCCACCCTCAGATTGAAACTCCTCTATTTCTGTCTCTATAGATTTATCTATTCTGGATTTTTCATATAAATGGAATCTTCTGTGGTCTTTTGTGACTGACTGACTTCCACTTAGCAGAATGTTTTTGAGGTTCATCCATGATGTAGCATGTACATGATGGGCTTTTAAGTTCACGGTTTTTTGCTATTACAAATGATGTTTTATGTGTGTTACGGAACTTTTTAAAAAATGATTTTATTAACAGTGATTTCATATGATCTCATTTTTATCATTTGCTGAAACTGTTAGAAAAAAAACAAAGGTAGTATTAATTACAAAGATACAATTGAGTGCCTCCAGGAGTGAGTAAGATGTAGTGCTTATCTTTTTAAGAACTCACAGTGTAGTTGAGTTAGAATGACTAATTGTAAAACCATGGAAGTGCTACAAGTGAATAAGCAAAATTCTGAGGAAATACAGAAGGAGGAGCAGTTTTCTGAGAGATCTGTCCAAAGAGTTATAAAGTAAGTGACATTCGATCGCAGTCTAGACCGTGGAAAATTAATAAGGTTTCAGGAAGTGGGTGTTGGTATGGAGGCAGAAGGAGAAGCAGTGTGCAGAGGCACTGAGGGATGCATGAGGGTTTTCCAGGAACTTAGAAGAGATAGGGTTGGTCTGAATGGTACTTTGGTAGGACAGAAAGCTAATAAGAGTCCAGGCTTATTGGTCTGTACTTGGGAATCATTGAAAACCTCAGGCAAGATGAAGATGCAGCCACATTCGTACTTTAGAATGAAAACTCTGACCGCTTGTGGGGTTGCCTGGAGACAGGAGAGTCTAAGGGTGAAGCAGTCCATATGAAGGCCATTCAGATCTTTGAGGTGAGTGATGCAGTGACAGCCATGGCAGTGGGGCTGAGAGGAAATGAAGTGGAGAGGCATCTTTTGGGTTAAATTGACAGGACTTTCTGATAATGGGTGGGAAGGGAAAAGAATTCTAAGATGACTCCCAGGGTTTCTCACTTGGACACTTGAATGATTTGAGAGTTTGATAGCTGCCCACTTTCCACAGACAAAATATCTGCTTCAATTTGCTTTAAGGAGTAAAATAACATCTTACAATGTAAAGATGACTTAAAGTGTTTTGTTTCCAATTCAGAGGTGAAACATGGGTTCATACTGACCCTAGGATGTGTTAATTTTAGACTTGAACAATCAAACTACTCTTATCACTTCCTCATAGCCAAAAGAATGCAATGGTGTCAAGATTCCTGTTGATGCCAGTAAACCAAATCCAAATGATGTGGAGTTTGATAATCTCTATTTGGATATGAATGGAATCATCCATCCCTGTACTCATCCTGAAGACAAGTACGTAACCCATTTTTGTCACTGGTACTAAAAGTTACAGAGGAGTACTGTATTAAATGACACCGTCTGCTTGTCCTTCTAGGCCAGCCCCGAAAAATGAGGATGAAATGATGGTTGCGATTTTTGAGTACATTGACAGGCTTTTCAATATTGTGAGACCAAGACGACTTCTTTATATGGCAATAGATGGAGTGGTAAGTTCACCTAGAATCCTGTTTTTGTTTTTGCTGGGTTTTGAGTGTGTAGAATGAAAGTCAGCTAAATAACAGTAAAGGTTGACTGTGGTGAATTTGAGACAGCCTGATCGTTCTGTCAGTGTTTTGTGCCAGATTGTGAGATGCTGGGGATTAGTGGTGACTGCTCTTGCTTTTGAAGGACTTAACACTAACAGGACAGAGATAAGCAAGGTTACTTACTTGTGGGCTTTAGGTACTAGATAACACCTGCAGGGTGCTGAGGGAAGAGGAAATCAGTGCTACTAAGGGAATTAGGAAAGAGGAGTAATTTTTGTCTCCTCCCCTTCCTTTCTGCCTGCCTTCCTTCCTTCCTTCCTTCCTTCCTTTTCCTTTTTAAATTTATTTTGAGGGAGAGGGAGAGGGAGAGAAAGAGAGAATCCTAAGCAGGTTCCACACTTGGTGCAGAGCCCAAATCTCACAGCCATGAGATCATGACCTGAGCTGAAATCAAGTGTCTGATGCTTAACCGACTGAGCCACCCAGGTGCTCCACTTTTGTCCCATTTCTTGAAGCATAAAGAATAACAGGTGGGGAGGGGAGTGGAATTGCTGGAATAGATGGGAAGAAAGAAGACCTTCCAGATTTCTCAAAGCCATGCCTTTAATCACACTGACAAATTTGGGAAATCATAGGTGTTTTAGATCAGAAAGGGAAATAGAGCAATGACTTGAGAAGGCCTTACTTCAGGAATTTGGGTTTTATCTTATAGGCAGTGAGCAGTCATCAGAATGCTTTAAGAGGGCAGTAACTTACTTACTGACCTAGGATGATAAACCAGCTAGCTTAGCTTCTAAATGACCACATTATATATCAGAGTTCAAGGAAAATTAAAGTAGATTATAACCCTAAAATTTATTTAGCTGTATACAAATAGACTCTCTTTCTTTTAGATTTAGTAATCCTAATAGATAATAGAATGATTTTGAAAATCTAGAAAACTTGGGGTACGAGAAGATGAACTTTTCTGTAAGGTTCTCTTTATTCAATGAAAATCTTAGCTACTTGATAACTTATTAAGTTTCTGTTAAAGTGCAATAAAGAATAGAGGAGATAAGAATATCTTATTTGGAGCATATTCTAATTCATATTAGTGAAAATTCTTGAAGAAAATCTGTCAGTTTACATCCAGTGTATCCTTAACTGCTAGGTCAAGTATAAACTATGTGCATATCTGTATGAGTGTCTGTATGTCTGTCTGCATGTTTGTTCACTCGTGTCTATAACATGGTTTTGTTTAAATATAAATGTAGATCAAAGAACTTGGTACTTAGATTAGGTGTAGGAAAGGGAACTATTTAAAGAGAATTTAATAGTTTTAATACAAAATAGAACTATTTTGTAGGAAAGGGAACTATTTAAAGAGAATTTAAAATAATTTATTTTATGTAGACAGGGTACTCAAGAGTTCCTTCCAACCCCAAAACGAAGTTCAGGAACTTAAAAACTTTAGAGTCCAGTTCACTTCATTCAAACTTATACAGTGATTTTAAATTACATTTGGTAAGAGTGATTTAAAAGTATTGCCTGTTAAAACCTTGTTCCCTCTCTACCTGCTTTGTAGAGATGGAGTGGTAATCATTCCTACCTTATTGTGGGAAATACAAAATAGAAGTGCCTTGGGGCGCCTGGGTGGCTCAGTTGGTTACATGTCCGACTTCAGCTCAGGTCATGATCTCGCGGTCTGTGAGTTCGAACCTTGCGTCGGGCTCTGTGCTGACAGCTCAGATCCTGGAGCCTGTTTCAGATTCTGTGTCTCCCTCTCTCTCTGACCTTCCCCTGTTCGTGCTGTGTCTCTCTCTGTCTCAAAAATAAATAAACGTTAAAAAAAAATAAAAAAAAAAATAGAAGTGCCTTGAGGTCCTACAGATTAAGAAGTAGTTTTCTGTTGCTTTCATGGGGCATGGTGAATCCCATGTGGAGACCATCCTTCCTTTTAGGCATGGATGTAAGGTCTTCCCAGTCTTTATGTACTAGTAACTACTCATCACATGCTGGCTGGGTCTTTGAATAAAGTGAGCTGCTGTTCTTGGGTGCCTTGAAGGACTATAACCCAGTGGAAGTGGCATTGGGTTGTGGGCTCTGCAGTATTAAGTGGCTTCTTAGGATGTTTGTCTGTTTGACATGTCACTCACCTGACTGAGGTCAGCTTTTAGGCTCTTGGTCCAAAATTTAAGTTCTCAGGAGTTATTATCTGTTATGAAAGGATAATGTATATTATTTTTCCACTTTAGTATACTATTTTTATAAGGACAACTGATTGAAAATAATGTACAGATTTAGTTGGACATATTTCCAATAGCATCACATGACTATGAAATAATGTTTTCAGGCACCGCGTGCTAAAATGAACCAGCAGCGTTCCAGGAGGTTCAGAGCATCAAAAGAAGGAATGGAAGCAGCAGTGGAGAAGCAGCGAGTCAGGGAAGAAATACTGTCAAAAGGTAAAGAATATGCATCTCGAAGTTGGATTTCTTACGAAATATATATAGAATGGGGAGGGTGTGTGAACTTTCCCTCGGAACAGGAATGATTTTAATTTAATTAGGATCCAGAATATCCACGGAAGATTTATGTTCACTGTCAAAAATAGTTAATGGACTCCGTCACTCCCACTAACAAACTTTTCTTTTCCAAACTCTGTAGTAAAAGGGAAACTTGGGAATAAAAAGGAAGGAATTCTGGTAGGGAAAGGAGATGGTCAATCCCTTTCAAGGTGAGCACAGCTCTTCAGCTAACTTTTATGTATCTGTAAAGGAGAGATACATTAAGAGTGCTTCTTACTTGTTTTTTCTGTGTGGGCTGGTAGAAAGCTACAGTTTTGCATACATTTTCCTCAAATCAGTCTTGGTAGCTTGCTTATTGCTTCTTTTTGGAACTCAGAGGTCTGTGAGAGGAGGCCCAGGATGATGTGATCCATATTTACAGGCTTTCACACTTCAGTATAGGTGGATGCAACAGGCATTGAGGCAGTGAAGTACCCAGGGTTCCCTTGATTTGGGGGAGGTTTGGGGGATGATTTTTGTAGTTCCTCTAGAGCCTTGGAATTCCTAGTGGGTACATAAGGGAGAGAAGTGGGTACTAATGGGTAGAAGTTGCCAGAGTCTTGGAGGGGAAGGAAGGTCAGGGAGTCCTGATACTTAGTGGGACCGGTTCTCTACTGAGACACTTACCTGTGAACTGGGTGTGGCTTTAGCAGGATGATTTGTTTGGTGTTTTGTTAGGTAAGGCAATCTGCTAGACCAAGAAAGCTATGATTCATTGGGTGAGGATAGTGTACTTTGCCAGTGAAAAAGGATACGCTAGTATGGTCAGCTCAGGCCTGCAATTATGATACATTTTCTGTTTGAATTTGCTAGACGTGTGCAGCTGCATAGTAACTATAGCTGCATCTTGTGATTACTATGCTAAAACGTGTTTGTATTTATGAAAGATAGTCTTTGATTTTAAAGATGTCTTGTTTCTTGAAGATGTTTTGAAATATATTTGTCTTGAAAAAAGTAATACGACAAATAGGACTTTTATATCCCAAGTGATAATTTTATGTCTTATCATATAAAGCTGTAATAAACTCAGCACTTTAATTTTGTTTTTCTAAGGTGCCTTTATCTCAGGAATTATCGTCAAAATGAGAACTCCTAACCTGTGTGTGTTTGTGGTGTGTTTGTGTGTGTGTTCTGCTGTTGAGGGCATCATGAAGAATACCATAATTTTCATATTTCTATATTATAGTATCTTTTTGTATACCGTATATTGTTTGATGGTCATGTTAAATGTTGTATTAAATTTGAAGGGATGAATCTTACTTTCTTCCCAAAATGGGGGACATTTATTCCTCGGGTGACAGCACTTCCCTTTCTTTTGTATTTGAACTGGTTGTTTTTCTTGTTCTGGTTTAATACTGGGTAATTTACCTCACTTTTTATGGGGAGAACAAAACATTGCCTCTTTCTTCTCTAGGTGGCTTTCTTCCTCCAGAAGAAATAAAAGAAAGATTTGACAGCAACTGTATTACACCAGTAAGTAGTCTCATACTTTGCCAGCTATTGCTAACTCTTAAATGGTAGGTTAATTTATTTCCTTCTATCATTTTAGGGAACTGAGTTCATGGACAATCTTGCTAAATGCCTTCGCTATTACATAGCTGATCGTTTAAATAATGACCCTGGGTGGAAAAACTTGACAGTAAGTTTCACATTTTAGTACTTGAGAAAGATAAGAGTGATCATTTTAGGCTGTACTTTGATTTGACTGATACTGTCTTTTTTTTTCCCCCCTGTAAAATGCTGTTGACTGTTGGAGGAAAGAGAAGCTTCCAGGGTTATTAGAGATGGGGTGCCCTGCATGGTCCAGTTTTAGACTGCTGAATTTTCTCTCAATGCCAATTTTGTCCTCTTACCATCACTATGAAGCTGTAAAATGGGACCTGTGATTGATAGATAGATAGATAGATAGATAGATAGATAGATAGATAGATGTGTGTGTGTGTATATATATATATACAGGAAAGCAATTTTTAAGTTAAAATTTCTGTTGTTATAAATTGAAATGCAGCAAGATTAAAGTTATGGGACTGCCTTTAAAGAATAGCTGTGTTCTCCTAAGTGTTTAAGTAAAATTTAAATGAAGAACTTTTATGTAATTTTAAGTACAAAGATGGTTTCACTATAAACTAGATATAGTAAATTACATTTAATGGGTATCTTTTATTGATTACTCCCAGGGCTTATATAGTTTGTGGCTATATCCTTGGGTAGCAGTGAGAATACTAGAAATTTATAAGCTGATCAATTCTTCCTTAGCTAAATTTGACCAAAACATTTCATTTTTGTAGTCCATGTAATAAGTTTACCAATGAAACAGTTTTGGTGTTTTTTTTTTTTTTTTTTTTTTTAATGTTTATTTATTTTTGAGACAGAGAGAGACAGAGCATGAATGGGGGAGGGTCAGAGAGAGGGAGACACAGAATCTGAAACAGGCTCCAGGCTCTGAGCTGTCAGCACAGAGCCCGACGTGGGGCTCGAACTCACGGACCGCGAGATCATGACCTGAGCCGAAGTCGGCCGCTTAACCGACTGAGCCACCCAGGCGCCCCCAGTTTTGGTGTTTAACACACACACACACACACACACACACACACACACACACACACACACATTATGAAAATTTCCCAGTTAATGACACTATCTTAGTAGAATTATCCCAATTTATTTTAAGGTATTCAATTTTGATTTTTTTGTGCTAGAAAATTGGGGATGAACTGAAAGTGTTAAAAACTGTTTTTTATAGGTTATTTTATCTGATGCTAGTGCTCCTGGTGAAGGAGAACACAAAATCATGGATTATATTAGACGACAAAGAGGTAAAACTTCCTTATAAATATTATGTTACATGTTCTATTAAAAAGATAAACCACTGTATAGAAAATATATTCCTGTGCTATAAAACACATTTATAAAAATATAATACATCTTTCTCCCCCCTCTTTAGCCCAGCCTAACCATGACCCAAACACTCATCATTGCTTATGTGGAGCAGATGGTAAGTTTATTCTTTGGGTTTGATTCTCTTGGATTAAAGCAAAACAAGCTGATGGGTTTGTGTGTAGTAATGGATTATTCCTGATTGCCTGGAAATTCTAAAATGTCTTGCTTATTTTATGTTTGAGAAGGAACTGGTATTGTTTAATCTGTGATTAATGTTTATTTATATATTTTTCAATCTTTTGATACTGCTGCACATACTGTTCAAATGGAAGGTTTCCCCAAGTGTTGACTCTTGAATGGTAGTCCACATTCTGTGCCCATGTGTCTGGAGGACAACTTGTTAGCTGAGAACAACTAAGAAGTTTTGGCTTTTTGGCTTTGCCACTTCTATTTATGTGTTTGGGCTTTTCTTTGTGTTGGTGTCTTCTGTCATGGTGGTGTCCTCTATCGTTGTTTGTGGTAGGGTCTTCTCAAAGTGCTCACTGTTCAGTGTTTTGTCATTGTTGATTGATAGCTGATCTCATTATGCTCGGCCTTGCTACACACGAACCCAACTTTACCATCATTAGAGAAGAATTCAAACCAAACAAACCCAAACCATGTGGTCTTTGTAATCAGTTTGGACATGAGGTCAAGGACTGTGAAGGTTTGCCAAGAGAAAAGAAGGGAAAGGTAAGAACTTTGAGATGTTAGTTCTGTCATTTAAAATTTTTCTGTTTTATTTTTTTGTTGTAATAAAGTCTATGTAACATAAAATATACTATTTTAACCATTTTTAAGTTTACAGTTCAATGGCATTAAGTATATTCAGGTTGCTTCATTTTTAAAATGGATAAAAAAAAGACTTTAAAGAGCACCGACTAGTTGATTCAGTTTTTACCTACTTGCTCTGTTACCCCTCACAGAAATGTGTCTTTTGGAACTCTTTAAAGGAAACACGGTTTGAAAAGCATGCATGCATTCATTCTTTCTACTCTCTCCGTTTTTTCTAACATAGCTTATTATATCTACACGAGTCTTAGGTCTCCTATTAATAACACTTCTTGCACATGATTTGTTTGTAGAAGTATTTGTTTCAAATGGTTATTTTTCTTAAAAAGAAGTATAAATCAGATATATTAATCTTGATACTTTTAAGTTACCTCTAGTTCCTACATATTTTGGGTTCACTTGTCACTTGATTATATTCAGTCCCCTTTGAATGGATTTTTATCTGATTTAAGAATATGGTGCCTCTTTAAAAGACATGCTGAGTGAAAAAAGAAGGTAAAAAATATACTATATATTCACAGAGGAGGGTCTAGAGGCATATACCTTGAAATGTTAATATTGGCTGGCTCTAGGTCGGGGTTGATAAGCTACAGCCCTCCAGATTTGACAAATGATCTAAGAATGGTATTTACATTTTTAAAGAGTTGTAAAAAGAAAAACATGAAAGAATATGCAACAGAGACCATGTGTGTGTCCTGTAGGCTAAAATGTTTACTATCTGGTCTTTTGCAAAAGCGTTTGCTGATCCCTGGTCTAGGTGTGATTGGGATTATGGATAATTTTTTAAGATGGTTTGGTGAGTTCCATTTTTTTTAATACTTGTAAAATTTCTCTTTAGAGAAAGTCACAATATTTATTGAGTTGGGAAAAATGAGAAGGTTTAGAGTATACTTGTTTAATCTTGATTCACTTTCCTGCAGCATGATGAACTTGCAGATAGTCTTCCTTGTGCAGAAGGAGAATTTATCTTCCTTCGTCTTAATGTTCTTCGTGAGGTATGTAGCAATAAACACTGGGATCGGTGCTCTGAAGCAGGGTGGCTTTTGATAGCTATAATGGCAGCATTTCTTTCTCGTTGTAGTATTTGGAAAGAGAGCTCACCATGGCCAGCCTACCATTCACATTTGATGTCGAGAGGAGCATTGATGACTGGGTCTTCATGTGCTTCTTTGTGGGAAATGACTTCCTTCCTCACCTGCCATCATTAGAAATTAGGTATGTGTGTTTGTGTAAGTTTTCACACTAGTGTTTTAGCCGTCTTGCCTTTACAGTGCACACTGGTCCTAATGCGTAATGTTTGTTTCCTGGTGGCAGGGAAGGTGCAATTGACCGTTTGGTTAACATATACAAAAATGTGGTACACAAAACTGGGGTAAGTTCACTCTTGAATAATTTCAAAACAGAAGTATTTGCTTTTATAAGAAGATCATTTTACATGTATTTTATCACTTACAGGGTTACCTTACAGAAAGTGGTTATGTCAATCTGCAAAGAGTACAGATGATCATGTTAGCAGTTGGTGAAGTTGAGGATAGCATTTTTAAAAAGAGAAAAGATGATGAGGTAAAGTGTTTCTATTGCAGTAGCTAAATTGCTCCTGTCTCTAATAGGCTATGATGATCCTGTGATTGTACTTTTAACCTCTTTGAGTGCGTTCTTATATTATTATAGTGTATCAAACACCAACATAATCATGAGTGGTCAGTGCTTTATTTTATAAAGGTTGTGATGCTTGCTGTGTGGAACTATGTATTGTACACTGTGTGAGTTGCATTATAATTTTTTCTTTCTTCATGATCTTAAGATATAAATCTAAACACCTGTCTGATCAGTAGGCTATGAAATGAGGATGCCAACATTAGAAGAATGCTGGGATTGAACTTGTGGCTGCCATGTTTTATAGAAAATATTTATGCCCTGGAAGACAGGTTAAGACCAAGGAACTTTGTACTCTGGTAGTAGAGTGTAGGGAATCAGGGTTGGACTGCATCAGCCAAGGCAGAAGCACTTGGAAGCACTTGGAAATTGATTACATGTGATAGGGTAAATGCTTAGGTGAGAAGTCTGGGTTTCTGGCTCAGGCAGTTGGGAGATTCCTGGTGCCATTCACTGAGATAGCAAGCACTTGGGGTAGAGCAGGTTAGGGTGGGGACAAGGTGGAAATTGAATTGATTTTGGAGATACTAAGTTTGAGAGGCCATAGGACACTGGAGAGGAAAAAGTCCATGAAGCAATTAGATGGATTTGTGTAAAGCTCAGGGCAGAAGTCTTTTGAAAGGAGATTGGAGAACTATTAATTAGCAGGTGGGGGGTACTTCAAGCTATGGGTGTGAACTTGAAGTCCCTGGGAGCCTGTGTGGAGTGAAAGTGCCTCCAGCAGAAACCTTGAGAAACATGGACATTTAAGGAGGGAGAGGGACCAGTTCTAGAGAGAGGGGAGGAAATCCCTAAAGAGAAGAGAAGCCATTTGTGTTGTCTGAGGTGTCCAAGAAAAATGGACAGGCCCCTCACTAAGGAATCTACTCCTGAAATCATTTTTGCACTATATGCTAACTAATTTGGATGTAAATTTTAAAAAGTTGAAAATAGAACAAGTTAATTAAAAAAAAAAAAGGACAGGCCCCTAGTCTGTGGCCAGGGGTTTGGAGGCCCTCGGAGTCAGTGAGGAGGAAGGGCAGCAGCCTGAAGGCAGAGGGGCTTGGAGGATGGTTGTGGGGGAGTGTTAAGGGGGGCAAGGCAAACAGTGGGTAAAATAAGCAGATAATAGCTTCTTAGAGAATGAAGGAAGTCCTTTCAGATCTTAAGCAAATTCATAGGCCTATTTTGAGCAAATAGCAATATAGTAATATTGCTACGTTGCTTTGTGACCTCCTGTCAGATTCAAACATGTCATTATATCTGACAATATTTTCTTCAACTTTCTTTACTGTAGCTGGTGATCTCTTTCTTAGAACTTTGGGTACCATTTTATGTAGCAAAGTGAGTGGACTGTAAGCATTCCTTCCAAAGCCTTTGGTACTTGGTAATCCACTGTGGTGGCAAGAAATTTTCACATGTAAGGTTCAAATAACAGAACTAACTTTGGGATATCAAATGTCTACCAGAATAGCCATTTTTAATTAAATCATCAACAATTACAGTGGCTCCACTTGACCCACTTCCATTTACGCTTAAGAAAAAAACCGTATGTACTGTGTACTACTTGATATAAAAACTTTTATTAAAACCGCGCTCGTACATGGCTTTAGCAGACTTTGTACTAATAAATATTGGTGATATTTGGCATTAGAGCAGGATTATGGGATTTGATAGATACCAAAATACTTAATATGGTTTCCAACTGGACTAGCAGAGAGGGTATTTTACAGCTTTGGATCTTTTTTGGTGTTCCTTGACATCATACAGTGTTCATCAGCAAGGTTGGTCTTTGGGGAAATTTATGAACCCTCAGAAATTCAATGTAAAAGTATCCGGGTATATGTTTTTTCCTGGAAAGTGTGTCTGTGGCTTTTGACTGATTTCCAGAAGAGTTCATAGCACAAAATAGATGGTAGAAAAGTGATGCTTCAATATTTGTTACTAAAATTGAGCAGTTGAAGGTGATGCTTTTTATTTTATAAGCTTTTATGTTTGTTTTGTTAAGCACAAATGCTCATTTATTCAGCAAATACTCAGCAAATATTTATTAAGTATTTATCATGTGCCAGATAGTATTCTGAGTGTCATTGATATAACAAAAAAATACAAAAAGCTGACAAAAGTTCCTGATCTTATGGAGCTTACATTCTTCCAGAAGTGGACAATAAGCACAAAAACTAAGTAAAGTATGTAATATGTTAGTGATGAGTGCCATGAAGAAAATTAAAGCAGGTGAGAAAATACCTGGGAAGGTGGATATGAGGTCATTGCAGTTCTAGAAAAGGTGATTAGAGAAGGCCTCACTGAGAGATGAATTTGAATAAAGACCTTAACAATGTGAAGAAGTAAACTATACAGGTGTTTGTAAGAAGAGCATTTCAAGCCGGGGGGGAATAGGCTGTGCAGAAGCTGTAGGGAGTGTACCTAGGATGTTGACAGAACAGTAAGGACCCAGTATGTCAAGAGCAGAGGAAACAAGAGGGAAGTGACAGGAGAAGAGATCAGAACAATGATTCAGGGCCCATTCTGGGAAGATCCTGTAGGTCATTATGAGGACTTAGCTTTCATTCTACATCAGTGGAGGGCTTTGAGTATAGAAGTAACAAGATCTGGCACATGTTGTGAAAGGATTGATCACTCTAGCTGCTGTATTGAGACTATATGGAAGTAGTGAGCCTAGGTAGGAGGCTCTTTTGCAGCAATCCAAGGGAGCCAGCATGGTGGCAGTGGAGATGATAAGAGGTAGTTGAAATTTGAATATGTTTTTTGGTAGAGCCACTGGATTGGCTGATGTTAGGTTGAGAGAAGCAAAGGTATCAAGAATGACTCCAAGGCATTTTTGTCTGAGCAGTTAAAAAATGGTCTGAGTAACTGATAAAGAAGACTAGGAGGTGGTGGAGAGGTCCTGGTTGGAGACTCATCACCATTTAGATGGTGTTTAAAGCCATGAGACCAGATGACTATTCTCATGAGAGTAGAAAAGTCCAAGTATTAGGCACAGAGGAACACTAACATTAGAGGTTGGGGAGTCAAGGAGCAAAGGCGTGCAGCAAGAGTGAAAGAGGAGAACCAGGTGAGTGTAGTGGCTGGGAACCCAAGTGAAGAGCATGATTCAAGATGGAGAGTCATGGTCAGATGTGGACTGAAAACTGACTAGTGAATTTTACAGTCTGTAGCTCACTGGTGCCCTAGACAAGAGACATTTCATTAAAGATGGAGAGGAAATCTTGTTTAAAGAAATTGGTGCATTTCATATCTTCGGAGGTTTTAAGGTAGTCATTCACCATATATCCAACATTCAGCTTCTCTTTTGACAGAAAGTACAAATTAAAGATCTTATTAAGGATGTTATTTTGCAGTTGGCATTACTGATCTGGAAGGGCAGAGAAGTGCAGCTAGTAAGGTGGCGGTCAGTACAGTAATTCTAGCCCCTGTTTTGGGCTGTCATAGAACCTCAATTGACATTCCAGTGCCTTGATTCTCACAGAATCTTGGGCATGGGGGGAATGCTGGGGCCAGGGAGGCCTTTGAATGGCCAAACAGTTAGTGGGAAACAAGATCAACCCCAAATCCTGTTTAATTGAAACCGTGACTACATTTTGAAAATGAGCAGAGGGGAAGAATCCATGCAGAGTGGACCCTTTCTTGTGGATTAAATTGGCTCAGAATGAGCAGGGCAGACATCTGAATTTCCTTCCTTTCTTTCATTAGATTGACTTCTTAGAACCTGGTGTGTGGGGCAGGGAGGTGATGTTTGTATAGAGCCCCACTTCTCTCTTTACCCACTCTGTGCCATGCATGCTACAGAATTAGGAACTGTCAAGCCCTTTTTAGGTAACACAAGCTCATTATTAAATTGTCAGTTTGTTTTTAAATGGACATCTTGGTTATTAACTGTATTCAGCTAAAACTTAGAATTATTTGTTTTCTTACTTACTTGCATCTTCTCCATATTGACAGCCTATTTGCTCCAGGGTGAGACCAAGAGTCTTTGTCATGACTTGCATTCTTTCCTGAAATGATGTCAAAAGCTTAAGTGAAAAAAATTAAGAGGAACAAATTATATCTAAACTCCATTTAGAATGATCTGTGTCCGTCAAAGGTTCTGATAAACAGCACTTTGAACATATGGTCCATTGCCTAGTTTAATTATATATGTCTAGGTTTCTGGGGTCTTCCTTTAAAACTTAAATTGTTTCCCAAATCATTCCTGGTAATGTTTAACTCTGACATTTTTGTGTAATTATTTGACAGAATATGTGGATTTTATACTTTTAGGACAGTTTTAGAAGACGACAGAAAGAAAAAAGAAAGAGAATGAAGGTGAGTTTTAATTAATTTCGTAAGATGGGCAATAGCATAAGTTTACAGTTTGGGAGAAAGATGTTCATTGCAGTTGCTTTATTTCTTCTCTAATAGGAGTTGGTTAGGGATGTAATGTCTACCCAGCTGCTGTCTTGCCTAGAGAAAGAATGCTAGTGTTTTTTCTAAGCTCTGGAGTCTGAAAGGATGCACTTGATGGGCATGGGGCACTTAGCTATTTGAATTTTTTTGTCATTATCAGGTATTGTTTGTGTAATAAAAGCAGTCAACCCTTTATATCCTCTTAAAAGTTACTGCATTCTGTCTACATCTGTCAGGTTAATCTTCCTGAAACTGTTGTTTCTCTGCTTGGAAATGACCAGTGATTTTTGTAGTCCCCTCAGAACCCACTTCTGTCTCAGTCTGGCATGCAGAACGTACTCTGATCCGGTCTGATTGTAGCCGCCCGGCTTTTCCCTCCTGTCTTAATGTATCACGTCCCTCCTGACTCAGAGCATTGCCTGCACTTGCAAGCTCTGAGTGGATTTCTGACTTCACGACTCCCTCACATCTTAGCTTTTCCACCAGGGCCTCTCTTAAGGCCTCCACCCTCATCCAGGATTAGCAGTCCTTTCTCTGAACTCTGCTGCTTTTGCTTGTGATATTTGTTTTCTTACTTCTTGCATAATGCTCTGTAGTTACTTCTTTAGTTCTTCTTTTTCTTGCTTCTTTACTAGATTTTAAACTCATGGAGTTTAAGGACTGCCTTTTATTATTATTACTATTATTATTATATTTTTTAAGTTTATTTTTATTTATTTTGAGAGAGAGATAGAGAGCAAGTCGGGGAGAAGCAGAGAGAGAAGGACACAATCCCACAGTCTGTGCTGACAGCGTAGAGCCTGATGCGGGGCTTGAACCCACGAACCGTGAGATCATAACCTGAGCTGAGATCAAGAATCAGATGCTTAACCGACCGAGCCACCCAGGCACCCCATTTATTTTTATATTTTATTAGAAGTAAGCAAGTTGGGGACTCTGGAAGGGAGAAAAGTAGAGTTCCTTATTGTTAGAGGTATGTTCAAAACCACTAGATTCAGAGGGGCATATTTGATTTCTACCTTATGTATTGCTATTTTCTTTCAGTCAGTACTTGTGTAACAAGTGTGTTGTATCAGTCAGCCACAACTGTCACTAATTACAGCTCTAATTGGAAGTGAAGAGTTAAATTCTAGCAAGGTGAAGGGTAAATAAAAATGGTTTTTCCTAAGTATAGATTAAACTCTTGATTAGTTTTTTTAACCTTAATAGTTATATTATTTTCCTGTGCCTGAAATTGTTTCTTGAATGTGTTTTGAAATTGTCAGGAATTGTAGAATAGCTTAATGAGACATCAGTAGATTCTGTGTATCAGAACAATGTATTATGTACTTTTAAAACAGTTATTAAATGTTACAGAATATTGTTTACAGGGTGAGTTACCATCAGATCAAATTGTGCTAACAGTTTGTAAATGCTAACAGAAATCCAGTTCCTCCTTTAAGTGCTTACAGTGAGACTCCTGTTCCATTGCCTTCTTTTCTTCCTGTTATCTGTGTTGTGATGTAATTTTAATTTCTACATTTGTTTCCACTTATGTTAGAGAGATCAACCAGCTTTCTCTCCTGGTGGAATATTAACCCCACATGCCTTGGGTTCAAGAAATTCACCAGGTTCTCAAGTAGCCAGTAATCCAAGACAAGCAGCCTATGAAATGAGGATGCAGAATAACTCTGTAAGTGACTTACTTTCATGTGGCATTGAAAAGTGGTGACCATCAGAGGTCTCTTGCAGTTGTGTGTGAATTTTGTCACTCAGCCTGGAGTTGTTTTGTAGTTTTCTCAATTTCTTTTGCCTTGAGATATTTTTAACTTTGCTGAATCCATGATTATCAATATGTAAATATCTAAATAACATGAAAGAAAAGAAAATGCATGCAAATATAGATAGCTAAGAGGCTGTAGGGTTTCTGTAATGCAACCAAAGGTACTGGGTGCTAGAAGCTTGAAGGGGACGAGAGAAAAATGGGTTTTCCCCTTTCTTTCCAGGGATCAGTTATAGACATTTTACAGAATAATCCCAGTCTGTCAAATATAAGCACTTCTCACTGCCCAAACCCTTACCCTCCAACTCAGGCATGGAATAGATTTGAATATATATTTTAAGGTAGCTCTCGCTATCCAAATTCTGGTTGCTCTGTACTTAGAAACTCAGGAACTGAATGGATTTGCCACCTGCAGTCCTTCCTTGTTTAAACTTGGTGATCCAAACTGAAGAAGCAGATCATCTCAGCCAGCAAGGCTGTACTCTGTCCAGTAGCTTCCTGTTGTTCAGTGGCAACACTGAGCACAGAGCACATGACAGGGCAGCAGCAGGGGTGAGGGAACAGACCACGAATTGAAGGACAGCAAATAATCAAAACGATTGCTTATTTCAGGTTGGTAGGCATAAGAAAGAAAATGTGTACTATAGAGAGAGGAAATATGTTTTGTAAGGCTTGAGATCTAATTAAATTTTTGTTATATATTCAAGGAAATTGTATAAGTTTTGATATTTAAGTTTCATTATTCTGTTATCCTATTGATGCTCAAATCCTTTATTACAGGGCAGTCCTGTTTGTGGAATCTTTGCCATACTAGGAGACTGATTTATATTCTCGCCAGTTTCCATTTTGAAGTTTTAGAACCTTAGATTTCGAATTTGGGAACTGAGATTTTGCATCTCCTGAGAGAAGCAGCCTGGGTTTCTGTTCTGTTTTTTGTTCTGTTTGATTTTTGTGTTCTTGTCTTATTCCTTTCACCATTAACAGTGGGATATGGAGGGTCAGTGAAGGATTGTGATGAGACACTTGAATAGAACAGAAAAGGCTGATGTCCATCATTTAATAGTGACTGCCTTCTCCACAGAGTGGAACTAAGTGACTTGTATTGTCAGACACCATGTTGATGATACAGTGCTTTTTTTCTTAATCTCAGGGAGTACGGCAGAGTTAAACTTGGCCAGCTGTGATTGCTTTGAGAAGGATTCCAGTATCATACTAAAGCTCCACAGGACTAGACCCACCATTGATTAATAATGTCTGCCATGGGAGTAGGAGTAGGGAGATTGGTGATTAGGTTGCTTATTTGATCCTATCTTAATTCCCCTTGACACAGTTATTTCTGTTGGAGTCTTGGCGTAGAGGGTTTTTCATCTAGGATGTTATAAATTTAAGGAAATCACAAGGCTGAATTACCAGTTCATTTAAAGGGTGCCTTTTGAGTTACAGAGTTTGTGCTTTTTTTTTTTTTTTTTTTTTTTTAAAGCTGTTGGACATGTCCAGTATTGAGTAGTGTCTACTTGATGGTCAACGTTGTTAATGTTTTACTAGCTGGCTTCTGTTTCCTCATAAATCTGTGTTTTTAAGTTTTGCATTCTGAAAAGTATGGTTTGACTATATCTGCAGCCATTTGATAAGATTTGATTGCAAAAAAGAGTTTTTTAAAAAGGAATTTGAATAAATTGGTATAAATCTGGTATGTTCAGGAAAGACTATTTTTGTTGGTAGAGAGCAAAAAAAGAGCAGTAGAGATTTGGTATTAAAGAACAAGCTACTTGTTTTTGTTTTCCGTTGCAGTTGTATTTGTTACCTAAAGATAGTTTTCTGTTTGTTTTTTTTTTTATCTTGTTTGTCAGTTTGGGAAAGTTTGCTTTTTATCCAACTTCTTTGTACTTAGATGATTGCTATGAATATCATCTCATAATTTAATCCAAATGGATTTAGTGTTGGGTTTGAAAAATAAAAGTGATGACTTCTTGAAAGGTGACCCACCTTACGCCATGTAGGCAGCCTGTGTTGTTGATCTTTCATACGTATCGTTCATATCATTTTCCTTTAATCCTCGCAATAACCTCCAAAGAGAACATTATCCCATTTCAGGTTGAGGCTAACAGAGGTAAATTGTCTAAGGCTGTATAACCTGTAAAGGTTGGACTTGGTATTTCAAACTCAGATCTGTCTGACTGAAAATACCCATCTCAGTTTCAAGTACAACCACACCTTCCTGAATTTATTTTTATAGTTTTGTGTGTTTTTTTAATGTATTGGCCATATAGTATCATGAAAAAAATGGAAATTATACATTTTTAAAAGAAAGTTATAAGCTCTGCTTTGTTGTAACTTTTTTTGACCTATGGTGTAAACTACATTCATAAAGTAATTTAAAAATAATTGAGTTTACTCACAACATCTAATATACTCTGTATAACAGAAGAAAAACCTTATCATTAAAACCTTTTCTGCCACTTGTGTTTTTGGTCATAACATTAAAAACTAAAGTTGCAGAAAATTTTAATTTTTTAATGAAATACTGAAATACTTTATAGAGTGTTCACTGTGTTTCCTGAGTTAGTTACAAAGGGAAGATAATACTGAATTTAAAGTGGTATCCAAGTCTTTGAAATACTAAATCTCCATTTTTCTAAGTTACTGATAGATTTTTACTTGTACATTGAATTTTAAAACATTATCAATAATTTTATCACTTACCTGGCAGAGTGTCTTTAAACTGTTGATTTCCTGATGGTTGCGTGAGGTTGAGCACTTACCATTTAACTTCGTTGTCTCCAGCATTGATTATATTGTATATTATTAATTTATGTATTTATATTTTCCCCCTCCCAACTTTGCTATTTGTTTGGTATAAAGTGGTTGTGAATTCATAATGTGAGGAACCACCAAAGAAAAAATAATCAAGCCCTGTAATTTTTAAAAATTTATAAGATTAAATTCTTTTTTCTTCTGAAATAATTTTTATTCTAATAATGTTCAGATTCTTTTGAGTTTAAGCATAGGAAGCTTGGAACTATATTATTCTTTTTTGAAGAAGTGGCGTAGGCCAAGATAATAAGTCTTTGTATTTTCTAAATATGTTTACCATATCTATTTAATAGCTTTAAAAAATGTATTATCATGAAACATGATTGTAACAGCAGTTGGATGTAACTTCTTGTGTGAAATGAATAATTAAATCCTTTCTCTGTAATGTTATAATTGTTTGCAGAGTCCTTCAGTGTCTCCTAATACAAGTTTCACTTCTGATGGCTCCCCATCTCCGATAGGAGGAATTAAGCGAAAAGCAGAAGACAGTGACAGTGAACCTGAGCCAGAGGATAATGTCAGGTGAAACCATTTTTTGGTAACACTTTGTTATCAAATTGCTGAAATAGATGCTGTCTAATTAATGCTATTTAGCTTAGAGCAGCATTGCCTTCAGATGCTTGCCTGTGATCTTTTTATCCACCAGTAATTAATGTGGAGGGTTAGAATAGTCAGTAAATTCCAGTGAGATGTGTAAGCTATAGCTGTTAAACCTAAGTATCTAGATTAGTATGCGTGCAGGTTTTTGTCCTCCAAGCCACTTTTCCCTCTGAGACCAGGCACTGGATCGGCTAGACATGAGGTGTTTAGCTCTGATTATGTGATCTGAATGTTACTGTTTTGAGATTAAATCTTCAGGCTGCTTAACACAGAAAGTTCAGTTACACTTGGATACTTAATATAGTTTGCTTTAATCTCAGTTGGAAAGGTTCTTCCTCAAATGAAATATGCAAAAGAGATAAACATGTATATTTTTTAAAACCACAGACTTCGATCTGTACAATTAGATTTCATGACAGGGAAGTTTCCCTTTAGCTGTATACTTGAAATTTGTAATGAGAAATTTTGATTCTTTATCCAGAGATTTGAGATCATTATGTAAGATTAACAGCCTCTCATGTAATTAAATCCGTATTTCAACCCTGTGTTCCAAGTGCAAAAGGCAAACAATCTGAATGATTGTAACTAATTAAGAATTTAGCAAAATGATGTATTTCAAAGTTAAACAATAGTGGTCCACAACTCATGCTTCTTTTATAGGACGTGGATGGTATGTTTGCATTTATGATGAGAAACTTCTCAAGTGTCATATATGGTTCTGTATTTTCCTAACGTCCTTTGATGTCAGATTCTGAGATCTTTGGTGACTTGTGATTGAACATTTACCTGATCCTCTGTTTCTGCAACTCTGGATTTTCCTCTTAGAGTATGTTTTCTGTTTTATTGTGTAGCCATCTTGATCAATACCAGCTTAATAGTTAACTTGATTTATTAGTACTTTACTGTGTAATCCCGGTACTGAGAATAGTCAAGGTAGAACTGCTTCTATTAAGAAATGCTTGGGACCCTTAACATGTATTTCATTAATATTTTCTGTAAAACAATTACAGTCCGCATCATAGAGGGTATTTCTCCTAAGTGATGTCCTGTGAATCCTTGGGGCAGGTGGGAGGGAATTAAAATTGATGTGGTGTATTCTGGAACATGACTGCAATTTGTAAGATGTGGCACATGGTAGAAAATAGCCCTTAATGAGAATCATCTTGATGTTCTTGATCTGTCTTGATTTGTTTTTTTAGTGTTCTTTGGCTTCTTTGTGTTCTTCGATAAAATGTTTAAATCTTTCAGAGAATGAAAAATGAGTATTTAAAAAAATATATATATACTTTTGAGTGAAAACGTATAGTTCACATGTATTGTCAGTGGCAAATGAGAATTTAGTGAATTAGAAGTGAACCTGCTTCTAAGTTTTACCAGAACATGCATATGTGTGTTTATGTGTCCTTCCCTTAAGCCAACAGCTCTTAGCTGAAAGAAGAATAAGGCCCATGGATGGGGAAAGTAGATATAAACATAATTTTCTGCCTGGTTCCTAGATTATCTTATAAACCATTTTTACCTTTTAAAAAATTACACATGCAACTCTTTTTTTTTTTTTTTAAGTAATTTGACTGACTTCCTTTATTTAGTTTAAATGTATTTTACAAACGGAGGACCTTGAAATATCTTCAGTATTTGAATCTTAAAATGTAGTTTTAGAATTGGTCCACAATCAAAAAACATGTAAAACAGTATTAACATTTGAGCAAACAAATACTCAGTATCTACTTTAATAAATAGTTATTCTTTTTCCAAAATGTTGTTTTCTAATGGTCTTACTAGAATCATCATTTGGGTTTTTGATGTTTATCGCTTAAGTTGATAATAAGTCCTGTGTAAGTGGGCTTTTAGAAGTGATTAAATAATTAAATGAAGCTGTGTTAGCATTACTGCTTAACTCATTAACATTTCACCTGGATATTAAATATAAAATGGTTTGGGTGATAAATCGGTGAACAATTACTGAAAGTATTAATTCGACATGAATCGGCTTTGCCTGGATTTTAGGCTATGGGAAGCTGGTTGGAAACAGCGGTACTACAAGAACAAATTTGATGTTGATGCAGCTGATGAGAAATTCCGTCGTAAAGTTGTACAGTCTTACGTTGAGGGGCTCTGCTGGGTTCTTCGATATTATTACCAGGTACAGAGAATATTTTCCTCTAAACCTACCTAATCATTTAAGGAAGGTAGTAATTTCTATAATCATGTGTATTATTGAGCTGTGTTATGAAATTAAATCCAGACTCATTTTTTTAAAAGCTTCTTGTTCAGAAATTCATTACCTTAAATAATATTTGTTTGTAAACCCTTTGAAGCTTCTCAAGTGTTAATATATAAACAAAGATAATTTTTGTTGTGCTTATTAAAGATTTCGGCGTCAAGTAGTATGGTTGAGTGTACTTTGTCTTTAATGTGATTAAACTATAATGGTTTTTTAATTGGAAATTAAAAATAACTAAGTAATTAATAGACAGTCACTAAATGACTGAACAAAGGACAAAGCCTAGAAAATACTAGTAAGAACTTGGAAGACATTTGAATGATACCATTTCCTCCGTGTAATGTAGTGATGTTACATGAAATGCATGATAATTGGAGTAATCTGTATCTGACTTTAAGCTTTTGATAATTGAGATGTCAGATTGTGAGAGATTAGGTAGACATAGAGGGGATTGTGACACTAGTAGTTAATACCTGGTTTTGTTCTTGGAGAGCAAAACAAGTTAGGTTTGGTGTGATCTGAGAAAAGAGGGAGTTTGTCATTAAGTGGAAAGTGTAATTTGGATGCATTAAATTAGGTTGTAAAATACTGCAAATTCATGTTTTACTTTTGTCCTCAAGATTTTAATTCCCTAGGCATAGAATCAAAACATATTAGGAGGACTTTTCTATCAGTAAAACTTATTTTCTTTTTGATAGGTTTACTTAAATATTTTTTTTTTAATTTTTTTTTAACGTTTTTTTTTTAATTTATTTTTGAGACACAGAGAGACAGAGCATAAATGGGGGAGGGGCAGGGAGAGAGGGAGACACAGAATCGGAAGCAGGCTCCAGGCTCTGAGCCATCAGCCCAGAGCCTGACGCGGGGCTCGAACTCACAGACTGTGAGATCGTGACCTGAGCCGAAGTCGGACGCTTAACTGACTGAGCCACCCAGGAGCCCCTTAAATATTTTTATAGTAAAGAGAAAGTTGTCACAATGAAAATGTAATAGGGAATTGTAAAATGAAACTTTTGTTGGCAGTTTTACTCAGTCACTGTTTCAGTGATGTCCCTTACCATCTATATGCTATAGGTAAGTGCCAGCTACCACCGCTCTTCATTCTGTTTGGTGATGGCAGCTGTAGAATTGAAAAGAAATACCACCAAGCACATTTTAAGGATAAAAATCTTCACCAAATTTGTTTGTAAATATAAAGTTTGGTGTTAACTACTAATTATTAAAAATGCTTTGCAGTAGTTTGTGGGGGTTTTTTTGTGGGTTTTTTTGTTTTTGTTTTTTTCCTGGTGGGGGTGCCTGGGTGCCTCAGTCAGTTAAGTGTCTGACTCTTGATCTTGGCTCAGGTCATGATCTCATGGTTCGTGAGATTGAGTCCCTCATCAGGCCCTGTGCTGATAGTGCGGAGCCTGCTTGGGATTCTCTCTTCTCTCCCTGCCCCTCCGCAGCTCATGTGCATGCACGCGTGTTCTCTCTCAAATAAACTTTAAAAAGAAAAAAAGATTTTTATTTTTAGAGAAAGCACAAGTGGGGAAGGGGCCAGAGGGAGGGAGGAGGGGAAAGAAAGAGTGTGTGTGGGGGGGTAGATCTTAAGTAGGCTCCACACTCAGCATGGAGCCCCATGTGGAGCTCAATTCCAGGACCCTGGGATCATGACCTGAGTCAGAATCAAGTGTCAGATGCTCAACCAACTGAACCACCCACGTACCCCATGCAGTAGTTTTTAAATCAAGGAGCCATTGATATAAAGTAAAAGTTCAGTTAATCAAAACAACTTTTAGGACTTATGGGAAAAAATTAATATATGGAATGTGCACTGGAAATCGTGTTTTACAAATAGAATATTATAGGTTAATAATACTCTAAGTTTTGTTTGCTTTACTGTGTCCATACTGAACATAGATTTTTGGGTTTGGGTTTTTTTGTTGTTTTTTGTTTTTTTGTTTTGTTTTTTGGTGATGATTCTAGGGCTGTGCTTCCTGGAAATGGTATTATCCATTCCATTATGCACCATTTGCTTCAGACTTTGAAGGAATTGCAGACATGCCATCTGATTTTGAGAAGGGCACTAAACCGGTAAGCCTAGTTATTTAGAGTCATAAAATTCATAGAATTTTGGCTTAGATAAAAATTGTGTATTTTATCTTAAACTTTTTTTCTTTCTTGCAGTTTAAACCACTGGAACAACTTATGGGAGTTTTTCCAGCTGCAAGTGGTAACTTTCTACCTCCATCATGGCGGAAGCTCATGAGTGATCCCGTAAGTGTCTTAGTACTGAGTTCTCTATACTTTTCACCTTTTTATTTTCTACTTTCCTTGGTCATCAGAACCCTTACCCAGCAAATAAAATTAATTTGTGTTGGGGAGAAATTCTTTTTTTTTTTTAACGTGTATTTTTATTTTTGAGAGCAAGCACACGTGAGTGGGGGAGGGACAGAGAGAGAGGGGAGCAAAGGATCTGAAGCGGGTTCCATGCTGACTGCAGAGAGCCCAATGTGGGGCTCGAACTCGCAAACTGCGAGATCATGACCTGAGCTGCAGTCGGACACTTAAATGACTGAGCCACCCAGAGGCCCCTGGGAGAAATTCTTGTAACAGTTACTTTGTTCTCAGCCTACCTGTAAGTTATTATTTTTATTTATTTCCACCATGTGTAGTGGCTTCCAGAGTTCAGACTGGGCTACCTCAGATCATCTCTGCGCTTGTTTTATCTGCCAGATAGAGAGCAGGGGAGACCCTGGCATGAAATAGGAATTATTAGAGTCTGTAAACTCTTCATTGACTGTCTTGGGTTCACAGTTGTCAGTTCTAAAATTTTTCTATAGTAATGCCTTCCCACCCCCCATTTTTTAAATAAAATTGTTAATTTTGTTTTACTACTGGGGTTAATGACTTGATATCTTAATAACGAGTTTTTGAAGGAATAAAACCTCATTTTCTCATCGGGCCTGATAACATGAATGAAAGAAATGTCAAATTCTTTATAACTCATGCATGTGTGACTTTTGTTTTGAATCTTTATTTTTCTCCCTGATACAGGATTCTAGTATAATTGACTTCTACCCTGAAGATTTTGCTATTGATTTGAATGGGAAGAAATATGCATGGCAAGGTAAAATTTAGATGTTATTCCTTTTTGTTAAAATAATTTTCTCTTTTTGGTAAACTGTAAGAAAACATGATTTATGGGATGAAAGAATTTCTGTGAAAGAGAAATATTTTGGGACACCTGGGTGGCTTAGTCAGTTAAGCGTCCAACTTTGGCTCAGGTCATGAACTCACTCATGGGTTCGAGCACCGTATCAGGCTCTGCACTGACAGTTTGAAGCCTGCTTGGGATTCTCTCTGTCTTCCTCTCTGCCCCTCCCCTATTCACGCTTTCTCTCTCTCTCTCAAAATAATAAAGTTTTTTTAAAAAGATAAATATTTTAGGGCGCCTGGGTGGCTCAGTTGGTTGAGTGTCTGACTTCAGCTCAGGTCATGATCTCACGGTTCATGAGTTCAAGCCCCATGTCATCCTCTGTGCTGACAGCTCAGAGTCTGGAGCCTGCTTCGGGTTCTGTGTCTCTGTCTCTCTCTACCCATTCCCTGCTCATGCTCTGTCTCTCTCTGCCTCTCAAAAATAAAGAAACATAACAAAAAATAATTTTAAAAAGTAAATATTTTAAGAATTACATGTGAAAATTTCATTTTTTTCCATCCAACCTGGGATTATCAGTGATTAGTAGTAATTAGTAACATTCTGATAAACAGTAAATTAGACTGAAAGAGATTAGTCATTCTGTCTTTTGTCTCTTTTGTGATTAAGGGGACTTGGGACTTGCTCATTGGCACCTTGTAAGATTGCTGAGAAATAAAGAAACATGGTTGTGTCCATGTGGAGATTCACTTATACCCCATGGAAATTTGAAGATGAAAAATGTATAAGAAATTTAGTTTTAAATACTTGACAGTAATCGTTTCCTGTTTGTTTAGTTAGCTGTTATTTTCTCATTCCTTCTGTTACAGTTTTTATAAGAATGTCAATTTTAAATTAGTACTACTAAATTTAAGGTGCTGTTTACCACTCAGCAAATGTCTGATGATGACTGAATGTAAAACACAATAAAGAATTCTGTCACACAGTAAGTCAACTATTATTTCATGCCAAAGCCCTTTTCAGCAATCATTGTAATCTTTTCTTCCCCCATATATTTTTCTAAGATAATCAATTTGGTAAGGTTATGTGTTTACTTTTTCCTTGGTTATTTCCTCTGGTGCAGATGACCAATAACATGACTCAGAATTGTGAGACAAAGGGGTATCATTTGAAAATCATTTTATGAGATTTTTAGGGTTGACTTTTGGTTTACGTAGTGAAAGACATTTCATTATTTCTTTAATGGAATGATAATGGGAAATGCAACCCATTGATTGAGGTTAGCAAGTATGCTCTGTGGTCATATTTTGTTATATGTAAATGGATTGGAGTCTTAGATTGTTTTTGAAGGTGCTTTGTGGAGAATGCTTTGATTACAGGGAGTGGAGGCATAGGAGAATAAAAGGCAGTGAAGTAAAAATATAAGTATATAAGTATACTTATGTAAATGTCAAGTAAGTAAGTATATAAGTGTGCAGATGTCTTGCTTTCTGTATATACCATTGTAGTATAAATCATCCGGAGGAAAAGTGAGGCAATGCACAATGGCTACAATTTCTTCACATCCTTGCTAACATTTTGTTATTTTCTTTTCTTTATTCGGTAAATGGCTTTTACGTATTTAGGTATTTTTTATTGAAGATAATTGACATACAATACCCTCTTTCAGGTGTACATCATTTGTACATCAGGTGTACAATACAAAGTTACTACAGTACTATTGAGTGTACTCCTATGCAGTATAACATACCCATGACTGACATAACTAGAAGCATATACCTCTCAATCCACTTCATCTAGTTTGCCTGCCCCCTCACCTGCTTCCCCCTCTGGTAACCAACAGTTTGTTTCCTATATCTATGAGTCTGTTGCTGTTTTGTTTTGTTTGCTCATTTGTTTGGGTTCTTTTTTTTTTTTTTTTTTCTTTTTAGATTACACATATAAGTGAAATCATACAGTATTTGTCTTTCTCTGTTGGGACTTGTTTCATTTAGCATTATACCTTGTAGGTAACATTGATGTTTTTGGAAATGGTAAGCTTTCATTCGTTTTTGTGACTAATATTTCATTGTATACATCTTCTTTACCCATTCGTCTGTCTAAGGACACTTGGGTTGCTTCCGTATCTTGGCTATTGTAAATAATGCTGCAGTAAACAAAGGGGTGCATATATCTCTTCAGATTGGTGTTTTTGTTTTCTTTGGATCAATAGCCAGAAGTGGGAATTGCTGGACCATACATTCATTCTACTTTTAATTTTTGAGAAACCTTCATACTGTTTCCCATAGTGGCTGCACCAGTGTCCATTTCCACCGACAGTGTATGAGGGTTCCCTTTTCTCCACATTCTCACAAACACTTGTTATTTTTTTGTCTTTTTGGTAATAGGCATTCTTAACGATGTGAAGTGATATCTCATTGTGGTTTTGATTTGAATTTCCCTGATGATTAGTGATACTGAACACCTTTTTATGTGTCTGTTCACCATCTGCATGTCTTTGAAAAAATATGTGTTCACATCTTCTGCTCATTTTTTAATTGAGTTGGTTTTTTTGGTATCAAGTTGTACAAGTTCTTTATATATTTTAGATATCAACCCCTTACTGGATGTATGATTTGCAAATACCTTCTCCCATTTAGTAGGTTGCCTTTTCATTTTGTAGGTGGTATCCTTCGCTGAAACACAAGCTTTTTAGTTTGATGTGGTCCCCCTTGTTTATTTTGGCTTTTGTTGCTCTTGCCTGAGGGCACTCGCCAAAAAAAAAAAAAATTATTACTAAGACTGAAGGAGCTTATGGTTCCTTCTAGGATTTTTTTTTTTTTTTTTTTAATTTTAACTTGCATCCAAGTTAGTTAGCATATAGTACAATAATGATCTCAGGAGTAGAATCCAGTGATTCATCCCCTACATATAGCATCCAGTGTTTATTCCAACAAGCATCCTCCTTAAGGCCCCTTGCCCATTTTAGCCCATCCCCCCTCCCACAACCCTTCCAGCAACCCTCAGTTTGTTCTCTGTATTTAAGAGTCTCTTATGTTTTGTCTCCCTCCCTGTTTTTATATTATTTTTGCTTCCCTTCCCTTATGTTCATCTGTTTTGTATCTTAAAGTCCTCATATGAGTGAAGTCATATGATATTTGTCTTTCTCTAATTTTGCTTAGCATAATACCCTCTAGTTCCATCCATGTAGTTGCAAATGGCAAGATTTAATTCTTTTTGATTGCCAAGTGATACTCCATTGTATATATATATCACATCTTCTTTATCTATCCATCTATCGATGGATATTTGGGTTCTTTCCATACTTTGGCTATTGTTGATAGTGCTGCTGTAAACATTGGGGTGCGTGTGCCCCTTCAAAACAGCATACCTGTATCCCTTGGGTAAGTACCTACTAGTGCAATTGCTGGGTCGTAGGGTAGTTCTATTTTTAATTTTTTGAGGAACCTTCATACTGTTTTCCAGAGTGGCTGCACCAGCTTGCATTCCCACCAGCAGTGCAAAAGAGATCCTCTTTCTCTGCATCCTTGCCAACATCTGTTGTTGCCTTAGTTGTTAATGTTAGCCATTCTGACAGGTGTGAGGTGGTATCTCCTTGTGGTTTTAGTTTGTTTCCCTGATGATGAGTGATGTTGAGCATTTTTTCATGTGTCGGTTGGCATTTTTTCATCTGATGTCTTCTTTGGAGAAGCGTCTGTTCATGTCTTTTGCCCATTTCTTTACTGGATTATTTGTTTTTTGGGTGTTGAGTTTGAGAAGTTCTTTATAGATTTTGATACTAACCCTTTATCTGATATGTCGTTTGCAAATATCTTCTCCCATTGAGTCGGTTGTGTTTTAGTTTTACAGCTTGAAGTGCAGAATTGTGATGGACTTTGTTTTCTTTTTCAGTATTTCTTTGGCTATTTGGGGTCTTTTCTGGTTCCATACAAATTTTAGGATTACTTGTTCTAGCTCTGTGAAGAATGCTGGTGTTACTTTGATAGGGATTGCATTGAACATGTAGATTGCTTTGGGTAGTATCGACATTTTAACAATATTTGTTCCTCCAATTGATGAGCATGGAATATTTTTCCTTTATTGTGTGTCTTCTTCAATTTCTTTCATAAGCTTTCTCTAGTTTTCAGTGTATAGATTTTTCACCTCTTTGGTTAGGTTTATTTTTATGGTTTTTGGTGCAATTGTAAATGGGATTGATTCCTTGATTTCTCTTTCTGCTGCTTAATTATTGGTATATAGAAATGCAACCGATTTCTCTGTATTGATTTTATATCCTGCAATATTGCTGAATTCATAAATCAGTTCTGGCAATTTTTTGGTGGAATCTTTTGGATCTTCCACATAGAGTATCATGTCGTCTGTGAAGAGTGAACGTTTGACTCCCTCCTTGCCGATTTGGATGCCTTTTATTTCTTTGTGTTGTCTGATTGCTGAGGCTAAGACTTCCAATACTATGTTGAATAACAGTGGTGAGAGTGGACATCCCTGTCATATTCCTGAACTTAGGGTGAAAGCTCTCAAGTTTTTCTTCATTAAGGATGATAATAACGGTGGGTCTTTTGTATATGGCTTTTATGATTATGAGGTATGATCCTTCTATGCCTACTTTCTTGAGGGTTTTTATCAAGAAAGGATGCTGTATTTTGTCAGATGCTTTCTCTGCATCTATTGAGAAGATCACGTGGTTCTTGTTCTTTCTTTTATTGATGTATGATGTATCACATTGATTGAATCAGCCCTATATCCCAGGTATAAATCCCACTTGGTTGTGATGAATAATTCTTTTAATGTATTGTTGGATCCAGTTGGCTAGTATCTTGTTGAGAATTTTTGCATCCATGTTCGTTAGGGAAATTGCTCTGTAGTTCTCCTTTTTAGTGGGGTCTTTGTCTGGTTTTAGAACCGTCTTTTAGGAGTGTTATGCTTTAAGGTCTTACATTCAAGTCTGCAATTCATTTGAGTTTATTTGTGTGTATGGTGCAAGAAAATGGTCACTCTTTTGCATGTAGCTTTACAGTTTTCCCCACACCATCTGTTGAAGAGACTCTTCTTTTCCATTGTATATTCTTGCCTCCTGTGTCATAAATTAATTGACCGTATACGTGTGGGGGTTTTCTGGGCTCTCTGTTTTATTCTGTTGGTCTATATGTCTCTTTTCATGTCAGTACCATACTGTTTTGATTACTGTAGCTTTGTAGTATAGTTTGAAATCAGGGCGTGTGATATCTCTGGCTTTGTTCTTTCTCAGGATTGCTTTGGCTGTTTGGGTTTTTTGTGGTTCTATGCAAATTGTAGGATTCCTTGTTAACTAGTTTGTGAAAAATGCTAGTGATATTTTGATAAGGGATTACATTAAATCTGTAGATTGGTTAGGATAGTGTGGGCATTTTAACAGTATTCTTCCAATCCATAAGCATGGATTATCTTTTCCATTTATTTGTGTCTATTTCTGTTTTTTTGGTAATAGCCATCCTAATGGTTATGAAGTGGGATCTTACTATATTTTTGATTTGCACTTCCCTAATGATTAGTCATATTGAGGATCTTTTCTTGTGCTTAGCTACATCTTTGGAGAAATGTCTATTCAAGTTTTTTGCTCATGTTTGAATTGTGCTTCTGTTGTATTGCAGGAGTACTTTTATATTTTGGACACTAGTCTCATATAAGATTTTGCATTTATTTTCTTCCATTTTGTGACTGTCTTTTTACTTTGTTTGATAGTGTCCTTTGATGCACAAAAGCTTTAAATTTTGATGAAGTCCAATTTTTGTTGGACTGTTTTGTCATTGCCTGTGCTTTTGTTGTCATATCCAAGAAATCATTGCTGTATCCAGTGTCATGAAGCTTCCTCCTTGTTTTCTTTTGAGAGTTTTATAGTGTTAGGTCTTAACATTTAGGTTTGATCCATTTTGAGGCAGTTTTTGTCTACGGTGTAAAGTTAGGGTCCAATTTCATTCTTCTGCTGTAGATATCCATTTCCCAGCACCATTTGTTGAAAAGACTGCTCTTTTCCCATCAAATGGTCCTGGCACCCTTTTTGATGATCATTTGACCATGTATCTGAGTGCCTATTGATAGGCTCTCTGTTTCGCTGCCTGGTATTCCTAATCTTATGCCAGTACCAAACTGTTTTAATTCCTGTAGCTTTAGAAAGTTTTGGAATCAAGTGGTGGGAGTCCTTCAACTTTATTTATTTTTTTCAAGGTTGTTTTGGGTATTTGGGGTCCCTTGAGATTCTAAATGAATTTTAGGGTGGGTTGAAACTCAGGCCTTTAATATTTTTATATTTTGTGTAAGTATTTTCATTTATTAGACTGTAGCAAGAACACAACATATTTTAAGGTAAAATTTAGTAGGGGTGCCTGGGTGGCTCAGTTGGTTGAGCGTCCTGCTTTGGCTCAGGTCGTGATCTCACCATTCGTGAGTTTGAGCCCCACATCGGGCTCTATGCTGACAGCTCAGAGCCTGGAGTCTGCTTCAGATTCTGTGTCCCCCTCTTCTGTCTCCACCCCACCCCTGCTTGTGCTGTATCTCTCTCTGTCTTTCAAAAATGAATAAACATAAAAAAAATTTTTTTAAGGTAAAATTTAGTACTATTACAATTTTTCTCATATGTCTTTAAAATTTATCCAAAGTAATGGTAACATTTAAGTTCTTGCCTAACTTGAGTGCATCTTAAAATGATAGAAGATAAAATATATCTGGGTACATTTTCAGCATTTATTGAACGTGCAATGTTGTTCTTTTATAGTATTCATGTAATAATACTCCAGCACCTGTGTGGCTCAGTCAGTTAAGTATCTGACTCTTGATTTTGGCTCAGGTGATGATCTCATGGTTCTTGAGATCAAGCCCTGCTTCAGGCTCCGTACTGACAGCGCGGAGCCTGCTTGGGATTCTGTCTCTGCCCCTTCCCTGCTGAGCTCTCTCTCAAAATAAATACACATGCTTTAAAAAAAAAAAACATTTGTTGAACATGTGTACTTTCAATGTTGTGTTTTTATATTTAGTTAATTTATATAAGAGAAATATAGCATAGTCATTTCGAATGTTGTGTATTTTATATATGACCAGAGAATTTAAGTATTTTGATCAAAGTCACAGAGCAATAGAACTAAGATCTGAACACAGAGAGTATGAGCACTATGTTTACCTAAGTTTTACTGCTACTTAGGTTACCTGTAAATAAGCACTCTGGAAAATTTTAGGTGTTAATGTCATTTTTACTATCAGCTCACTCAGGCTTTATCTTTATCACATCTGGGTGTAATGCATTTCTTCCCACCCTGGCCATTAGGGCTGATTTTTTGCTTAATAACCTTATTGTTGTCATTAGCTGCTGACCAGTTGGAGTTGGCTTTTGGAGTTGATGAAATGTCTGCTTGATAATTTGGGTTTTAAGTGTATGACTAAACAAAACTTGAAAAGCTCCCTACATTTTTTTTCTGTGTGGATGTTTACCAGTAAATGAAATAGCCTAACTCAGATGATAGATGTTAATATTGAAATCACTTTTCACACTAGAAGTTAGTTTCTTTTTAACTTTAAAAAAAATACATGTTTCCCTACTAGGTAATGAAATTGAACTTGTTTCCAAACTTTGAAAATATGGTAGCTAAGTAATTAATGACAACTTGAGGAGCCTTTCATTTCTCATTCTAAAGGGAACAATCACAAGTAGAGCAGTTTTGACTGTCAGTAGTTTCAAAATTATTTAGCTCTATTTAGCATTACTCTTTGCCATTTATTTTAAATTTTTTAGCCAAAAGACTATTTATATTGTATACAGTACAACATACACATTTGGTTGAATAACTTCATATATTTTTCTAGTAATAGACATTGTGCTACTGGTGTGCTTCTTTGAAAATTATGAATTTAGATTGAAATAAAACAATTACCTTAATTCTGGCACATTCCAGAGAACAGTTTTCAGCCTGAATACTCCCCACGGTTATTTAAGCAAGTCTCTAAAAACTTCTTGCATATAAATTAGTTATTAGGTTTTAAAATGTAAACAAAATACTGTGAAGTTTTAGAGCTGGAAGACATTCCATGTATTTATTCTAGTTGAGTATTTAAATGTTGAAAACCAGGTCAGAAAGATGAAAGGACAAACTCAAGCCCTTGGCAGATTAACTGGCTTGCCCAAGGGCATCCTCATAAGTAAGGCGAGAACAAAGACTCGTGTCCAGGTGGCTACTTGTTCAATTAATTTAAAAATTTTATCATCATAGAGTTAAGATTCTGCAAATATGGCTCTTACGAGCCATTTTAAGGATGGAAAATATATAGAACTTTTGTCTTCTCTCACCACATGGGAAGTATTTGCATCTGAGATTTGACCAAATAGAGTTCAGTTTCGAAGTGTTTTTACATCAGCAAGGATATTCTACTAGAAATGTTTATTTGGACCAATGATAAATGGAATTTGGATGATCCTAATAGCTGGGTGGTTGGTGTGCATTTTTTCCCCCAGGTGTTGCTCTGTTGCCTTTTGTGGATGAGCGAAGGCTGCGAGCTGCTCTAGAAGAGGTGTACCCAGACCTCACTCCAGAAGAGAGTAAGAATTGTACTTCACTTGATCTCAACATTGAGTCTGTATCATACAGACTTTACATTTCCCTGTGAAATTAGACTCTTCTTCCACTTGTCAAATTTCACATAAAGGCCTAAACCTTTGATGTTTTCTTTATAAGGAAAGTCAGCTTCTTAGAATTTATTATCCATAAATTGAATAGTAATTATAATTTTTTTAACTCACAAGTGTTTGTTAGATTTATTAAAAAGCAACACTTCAAGAATATCCTTTGACTTTTTGGTTCTTGTATGATATGTACACACAAAAGTATTTTTCCATACTGGGTTGTATTAGTTTCCTCCATCCTCCTTCCCTTCATCTCCCCTCAATAACAGTTTGCTTGAAAAGTTAGATTCAAACAAAGGCATTTTCTCTCAGATTGCTAACCTAAAATGTTATTTTATTACAAACAGTGGCATTTTGTCATTAATACTGATAGTTAAAAGTATTGGGAAATTGGGAAGCTAGATTCTATTGGGAAATTTATTTAACACCAGTATGATAAACCTATAGAAATAATTTCTCTGTCAGCCATTCTTAGAATAGTCTTTGTTATCAGATGGTATAATTTGTTTGGGTTTCCTCATGAAATGGTTTTATATTTCTTAACGCAAATGAGTTCTGTACAGATAACTTTGTCCCTTACCTTACAATACTATATTCAGATATCTTTTAGTGATAATTTTTTCCGAGTCATTGATCTTTGAAACCTTATTGTCAAAAATTATTTTTCTTTCATAGAGGCTTCACACATTTTGGCCTATAACTTTTAAATTATTTTTTGTAAACTTTATACTTAAGTTTTAAAAATTTAGGTTTTTAGGTTTAAGTTTTAAAAAACTTAGGTTTAAGTTTTAAAAATTTAGATTTCTTGGGGTACCTGAAAGGCCCAGTCGATTAAGCATCTGACTCTTGATCTCAGCTCAGGTCTTGATCCCACAGTTTGTGAGATTGAGCTCTGTGTCAGCCTCTGCACTGACAGCACTGAGCCTGCTTGGGATTCTCTCTCAAAATAAACTTTAAAAAATAAAACAAAATTTAGATGTTTAATTTTCTCATAAAAGTTGTGCTTGTAGATGTAATTGTTTGATCTTTATTCTTTCCTTACTTTCCTCCCAGCTAAAAGAAACAGTCTTGGAGGCGATGTCTTATTTGTGGGGAAACATCACCCACTTCACGACTTCATTTTGGAGCTCTATCAGACAGGTTCCACAGAGGTATGGTCTCTTTTTCCATCATGAGGTGTTTTTAGACAGTGTAATTATTTGATTAATCAGAAATGCATTTTTTAAATTTTGATAAAACAGAAACAAGTGTACCATTTTAACTTTTTAAAAACCCTTAAAAAGTGTGTGATTTTTTTGGCATTAAGTCTGTGTACAGTGTTGTGCAGCCATCACCACTGTCCAGTTCCAGAACTGGGTATCCATTAAACAATATTAAATGATACATCTCCATTCTCCTCTCCTCTTACTTTTGGTAACTTCTATTCTACTTTCTAAGAATTTACCTGTTCTTGGTAACTCACATAAATGGAATCATGCAGTATTTGTCCTCTTGTGTCTGACTTACTTTACTTAGCTTAATGTTTTCAGGGTTCATCCATGTTGTAGCAGGTGTCAGAATTTCATTCCTTTAATGGCCATTGTGTGTATATACCACATTTTGTTTATCCATTCATCTGTTGATGGGAACTTAGGTTGTTTCCTCCTCCTGGCTTTTAAGAATAGTGCTTCTATGAGCATTGGCATACAAGTAGACGTGTGAGTCCCTGCTTTCCATTCTTCTGGATATATGATCAAGAATGCATTTTTCCACAGCCAGTGGATGTACCTCCTGAACTATGTCATGGAATGCAAGGAAAATTTTCTTTGGATGAAGAAGCCGTTCTTCCAGATCAGTAAGCATTTATTTGTGTAAATTGGTACAACTGGGAAGAAGTTTAGTTAGCATTTTGTCTTTGTTGCCTACATGTTTTATTTTCTAGTAATAGTGAGAAAACAAAACAGAAAACCTGCTGCACTATGAAAAAGACTTGGGGTGAGAGCCCAGCTCTTCAACCCAGTGGCTATGTCACTGTGTATAGGGAGCCCTGGGGTTTCCTAAAGCCCTTTCAGGAGATCCATGAGGTCAAAATTATTTTCATGATAATACTAAGATGCTGTGATATATTTGCTTTTCTCACTCTCTTTCTGTCTTGAGTGTACAATGGAGTTTTCCAGAAACTGAATGTAGTGTGATAGATATCTTAGGAGATTAAATCAGAAGCAGATAAGAGAATCCAGCTATTGAGATAGATATTAAACCAGATATTAAAGAAATTTTCAGAAATGTAAGACAATGACACTTCTCATTATTTTTCTTTCATTTTGTAAAATATAGTTTTTCATTAAAATGTTATTTATGTTATAGGTTTATTATTGTTATCTTTAAATTAGTATTTTAGAAATTTTGTAGTTTTAATTTTTAAAAGGTATATATTGATAGACATAACCAATGTAAGCAAAAGCTTTTTGAGGTCCTTGATTTTTAGGAATGTTTTAAAGGCGTTCTGAGATAAGAGTTTGGGAATTCTTGGTCACAGAGTATGTGTATCTTCTTTTCTACATAATATTGGATGGTTTTCCAAAGTGATTACACTATTTTATAATCTCAGTGGCAGTTTGTGAGAGGTGTTGCTCTGCATTCCTGTAAACCTTTGGAATTGTCATGACTTTAATTTTTGTCAATTTAGTGGATGCCTGTTGGCTTACAGTTGCCTTTCTCTGATTACTAATGAAATCAAATGCCATATGGTATATTTATTAACCAGTTGGTTTTCCTCATTTATAAAGTACCTGTTCTATTCTTCTGTTTGGTTATTTATTCCCCTGACGCCCCTTTTTTGATTTGTTTGTATCCTTTACAAATTCTGATACGAGCCTTTTGCAGAAAATAGTTTTCTGTTAAGGAGATTGCAAACAAGGAAGACAGGGTCCTTTTGAAAGCTATAATTGGTTATGTTGTTTTTGTTGGTACATTTTAATGAGTTCTCTTTCCTAAAGTAATATCTTACTTCCACGTATCCAGAAGGCTACAACTTAACTGTCTTCCTTGTCTTTAGAATAGTATGTTCTCCTGTCCCCATGTTACGAGATCTGGCACAGAACACTGCAATCAGGTAAGTCTTCCAAAATTCACGTCATTTGACCAAAACACAGCTCTGTAACTTGCAAATAAGTCTAAAAAGACCTCTGAATCACAAGGAAATGGCAGCTATTAATCTACCAATGCTTTGAGATTCGAGAGTCCCTGTGTTGCAAACCTTGGAACAGAGCCTCTTGACTTTAAATTATGTATATTGTTAAAGTTACTGATTGAACAAGCTTGCTTCTCGGCTTTCTGGTTTCCCTTGACAACCTCTAATTCTTCCCGGATTAGTAAGTGGGAGGTAGAAAGTAAGAGTTTGTAGGAGTAGTTGTATGTAGGAGCAAACAGACCTCTACACCCCAGAGGCCCACACAGCTTCACTGTGTTACAGCAGATTATTTTAATTATATTTACAGTTGTGGCTCTGCAGAGTTTAAAAACAAAACTATTACATCCTTTACTTTGGTTGAGATAGAATGATTTTATAGAAATTTTTACCAACAATTAATAGATAAACTTAAAGGGCTAATTTCTGCTACCTGGAAAACTTACTTATATTTCATTTCTTGCATGATGATAGCATTTTCTGTGTGTAAAATATAATATGATTGTTTAGAATTAAAAACCAACAAATTACTATTTGCTTAATTAGTGTATGTAATTACTAATCTTGACAACAGGGTTTTTGTTACTATCATTTTCTGCAGTCTTCAGGCAAGACTAAGGCAAACACATCTTAGTGAATCGAGGATTTTGTAAAAGCCTGTGTGGGAAGGCTATTTCCCACTCATACTATTTCTCTGATTCTTGGGAAGCATTTTAGATTTATCATTATAAAGTGAAAGCATGTTCATTTTCCTATCCTTAATGGATTTAGGTAGCACCTGCAATTTTAGGAGGTATGTATGTATGTATGTATTTATTGTGGTGATAGACTGAATGTGATGTTTTCTTTTTCTTTTTTCTTTTTTATAATATAATTTGTTTCCAAATCGGTTTCCATACAACGCCCAGTGCTCATCCCAACAAGTGAGAAGGACTTTTATTTTAAAAAAACTGTCATGAATTTGGAAAATCTTTCTAGATTAGTTGCTTTTATTTATCTTTACGCACATGTTTTGTTTATCTTTACACATAATTTGTTCTAGCTTTTTGTCTTTGAGCTCTTCTGTTATGGGTGGAGTTAGAATTGTGAGCCAAGCTCTTTTTTTTTTTTTTTTTTTTTTTTTTTTTTTATTTTTTAATATATGAAATTTACTGTCAAATTGGTTTCCATACAACACCCAGTGCTCATCCCAAAAGGTGCCCTCCTCAATACCCATCACCCACCCTGTCCTCCCTCCCACCCTGCCCTCCCTCCCACCCCCCATCAACCCTCAGTTTGTTCTCAGTTTTTTAACAGTCTCTAATGCTTTGGCTCTCTCCCACTCTAACCTCTTTTTTTTTTTTTTTCCTTCCCCTCCCCCATGGGTTTCTGTTATGTTTCTCAGGATCCACATAAGAGTGAAACCATATGGTATCTGTCTTTCTCTGTATGGCTTATTTCACTTAGCATCACACTCTCCAGTTCCATCCATGTTGCTACAAAAGGCCATATTTCATTTTTTCTCATTGCCACGTAGTATTCCATTGTGTATATAAACCACAGTTTCTTTATCCATTCATCAGTTGATGGACATTTAGGCTCTTTCCATAATTTGGTGAGCCAAGCTCTTGAGCCCTTCATGAATAGTCTGGTTTGGGCAGATCCATTGAGGATGCTCTGTGTTCACCCTGGGGTCTCTGCCTTGCAGTGGTGCTTCAGGTCATTTAATCCCACTGGATCCGTCTTCAGATTGTCACATGTTTGCTTGTGCTCCTCTGTTTTTCTGCATGTTTTCAAGAGCCTTTCTGCCCAGCCCTCTAGAAGTAGTTAACTTTACTTACCTTTCTAATTAGGATAGAGAAACTTGTCCAAGGGAAGAATTACAAAATTGACAAATCCTTTAGCTTCTGTTTGTATGGTGGTGTTAGTGTTGGTTGGTTATGAGCCTGAGGGGCCTTTGGTATTATTTGGTATCCATTATGTTCACAAGATTATCTGATGTATAAGATAAATCCCTACGTGTATATTCAGGTACATGTTGAAAAAAGTTTCATAATAAAATTGATTTGAGTTAATTTCCTAGAGATTTGTGAAAGACCACATTAATTTTTACCTTATGAGGTAATTTTCATTGTTTCCCCTGAGGGGTAATGAGGTGGATCCAGTTTACTGCATATTTTTGTGTGTGTGTTTGTTTGTTTGGGGGCTTGTTGTTCATCCCAGTGTTGTGTTTGCTCTGTAAGGGAAAATCTACGAATGCAGCCTCCGGTGCCAACTGCAGTTATTTCTCTCTGTTTTGACTCCTGGCATCTTTTCCCTTCTCTGTTTGGGTGCATCTGGTATTCCATTCCACATCAGAGAAACCATTGAGTGTAGGTGGGTTCTTCCCATCGCATTGGTCTTACTTGTAGTAGGAAAGTGTATGAGAGAGGTTGTTGAAGTGTTTAAGTTCCTAGAAGGACCCTTAGAAAATAGAGGCGGCTGTGACCTAGGAAATCTTTTATTCTTTTCTAATTCTGATCCCATAAATCAGTCAGTATATTAGTAGCTTAACTTTGAATAGAACTGAGCTATCCCCTTTAATTTTCCTCATCCTGCATTTCACCATTGTAATTTGCTTAGCTGTAATATCTTTAGAATATTGTTTGTTAACTTTAAATATATAAAACCTCATAAGTATATACAACCTCATATGATTTTAAAATTAAAGGGAAGTTCTCTTCCACTGCAGCGGCACAATTTTCTGTTCTTCTGGAGTAGACACACACACACACACACACACACACACACACACACACACACACACACACACGCCTCTTTGTTTTACCTCACATTCAGTGTTCCGTACTTCTTTGTCCAGTGCCTGTCACTTGTTCTCCTGGCTGATCTCTCTTTTCTGTCTCTGAGCAGTTGCCCAGACTCAGGAGCCTCTAGTTCTATATTACATTCCATGTGCTTAGCCTCTCATTCTACAATAATCCCTGTATCTACACCACTGTTCTGGAATTTTTTTCCCCTGTTATTTTTTATCCCTGGCTCTTCCCAGTGGGCCTATTTTGTAGGGTTTTTTTTTTTTTTTTCCTTTATTTTATAGTTTCTTCTCCTGAATTACTATAGTGACTTCCCAGCTGATTTATTTGATTTAACCTTCCCACTGACTCTGTTGGCATATGCTATAAGTCTTCTCTCTCTTAAAAGCACTACCAGTCCTCAGAAATCTTTGCTCTAGAGTGCCAGTGGAATTAAACTTTGCTTTGTCGAGGTCTGTCAGTTTGGCAGAGCCATTGCTCTGTGCTTAAATCCGCGCAGTTGCTCACAGACACGTCCCTCCTCCTTGTAACCATGCTCTTCCCATCACTATCACACTGACCTCTGTATCTTCCTCTCATTGTTTGGAATGCCCGTTCCTTTATAGCCTATCCTTCATAGCTTTTCTTCTGTTCTACAAGGTGATCTGTAATTTATATGATCTTCTTGTGTGTTATTTTCATCAGCAGCATTTAGTTTTCTTTTTTTCTCATAGCACCTAGCATAGTTCTGAACCTGTGTAAAAGCCCAGTTGTTCATAGTGTTCATAGTGTCAAAGCCCAGTGTTTTACAGAGCCTTCCAGGAGCCCTTATTTCTTCAAAGAAGTGTTTCTTAAACTTTCTGTAGTCACCTTTGGATGACTCAGGCAAGGGATAGAGTGTTTTATCTCTTCAAGGAGGTTTTTTAAAAATGTGAGTTTTTTAATGTAACTGTTACTGCAGTGTCTATAATGCTCATGGCTGGCAAGCAGGTGATTTGAAATCAGAAGCCTAGAGGAAGTGGAGTATATACAGTCAGTCACAGACTTGATGGTGAAAACTCTTGGAAGGGTTTATCTTCCACTACCTGGTTAGCCACTTCTGACAGCATGTCAGAAAAGACATCTTAAGTCCTATAAACTCTTTAAGTGCTTTAAAATGTCAAGTATATGAATCATGAAGTTTTCCCTACAAGAATAGTTTGCAGTGGTATGCTGATTTAGCATTAATTACAGAAGGTATCAGGGAAAGGTGGGGTAAAAATGGGGAGTGCAGGCAGTAACTTGATATTTAGAGTTTTCTGCTATCTTTGTGAAGTGTACTAGCACTCTCAAACAGTAATAGTACTTAAAATAGCATTTCTAAGGGTAATTCTTAAAGTGAATTGAGTTGGAAAGGGGTGTTGTACATTCCTTTCCTTTCCTGTTAAGACTTTGCTGTAGTATTTTCTTCTAATAGTGTCTAAAGTGCTACTTGTGATACAGATAAAAGCACTGCTCAATTTTGTTATTTTCAACCATGCTTAAGTTTACAATTTTTATATTTTTGTCCTTAGTGTGTTTGTGATAACAACTAGGTGATTATATGAAATAATAGGGAAGTTCCCTACCAAGGGAGGGGTCCATCATACTTCTCCTGGGGCAGGGCTTCTCGGTGGGCAGAAGTTTGTGCTGGATGAGTCAGCACGGTGCCACCTAGAAGTGGTGAAAAATAGTCCTGTTTACAGAATTAGATGAAGCTGGATGAAGCAGTGTACGTCTAAACACAGTTCTCTTACCTTAGCTGGACAGTCTGTTGAATGTATAAGCTGTTCTGTTAACTCATTTCCTCCCTGAAGCTGCTTCTGTCTTATGTCCCTGATACTGCTTTCCTTCCCCTGGTGCGCTCTACAGTTAAGCTCTTTTGTTTCTGGTGGTAGAAATTTGTCAGAGTAATCTGCATTTTTTTCTTTATTATTTCTATTATTTTTACTTATATATTTTATTATAATAAAATAATTTCTATTATTTTAGTTTCTCTGCCTATAAGAATTTTAATTACTTACATAAATAAACCTGAAAAAAATGAAGGAACTTTAAAAGCTTGGATCTCAATACAGTTCCCCTTTGGGACTTTGCCTAATGAGTTCCCGCCTCTTTGCATGTTTCTCTTTTTAGAGATGTTTGTTTAAGTTGCAGCTGATGTTATCACATTGGAAAAATACAGTTGAGTTGTGCTTTAGCTTCTTTTGTTCTTTAATTTCTAAAAATGTAATAGTTCTTAGTATATATTTTTGGGAACAAATTACTAAAAAAAATCTCAACCAGTGAAAGCTTAATTCATTTCGGAGAGAGTAAGTCTTCAAATTGTACTCAAAGGTCCAAGGGAAAAGAATGCTTTAATCTTTGAGGTCAAAAATAGTATCCCTTGTCCCTTCAATAGGGACCTCCAAACTTATTTTTAGATGCACCCTTTCTGTCTCCTAATGGTTTGTTCCCTCCCTATTAAGTATATAGATCACTTTGTGGAGTTTGGTTCTGAGAGGAAGTAGGGGAGATGTTGGAGATTTTTTTTCCTATTACCTTGGAAATGTTTACCCTTTTAGAGCATGAGCATGAAGGATGGAATTTTTTTTTAATGTTGATTTATTTATTTTGAGAGAGGGTGCAAGCAAGGAAGGGGCAGACACAGAGGGAGAGAGAGAATCACAAGCAAGCTCTGCACTGTCAGCACAGCACCCAGTGAGTGACAGGCTCAAACTCATGAACCTCGAGATCATGACCTGAGCTGAAACCAAGAGTCAGATGCTTAACTGACTGAGTCACCCAGGTACCCCAAGGATGGGATTTTTAAAGCAGTTTTGTTGAGGAACAGTTGACATACAGTAAACTGCATCTTTCATAAATAAATGGATTTGTTTTCTCAAACACTGATTTCAGCTGTCTTACTAAATCTCTGATTGTAACCATTGTCGTTCAGGAGAGATTATCCCTGTGACCCTGGGGTTATCTCCTTACCTTTGCTGTTTCCTTCACTTAGCTTCCAGTCTTCCTGCACATGACTTGCAGATCTTCATCTCAAGCCCTCACCTCAGTGTGTTCTTCATTCCACTTGCAGCCCTGCCATTTCTTTTGCCTGCCCAGCATTCTCATCTCAAGCACACATTGAAGGCCCTTGTCTAGACTGTGTTGAAGACCTTCTTTTGGTTCTCTCCCTCTGCTCTCTGACACACTGTTGCCAGGAGGTTCTGTTTGAATTGCCTCCTTGATTATATTTACTCCCTCACTGCCTGAAGCAGCTTCATGTTGTGTTCAGGACAGCCTCCTGATGACATTAACCCAGTTCAGGCAGCCTGTCTTCCTGCCCACTTCTGTTCACAAACTTTTTGGTCCAGTCTAGCTTTTTCCAACTGAGGTTCCACCTGGGAGTTAAGGCTTGAGAACTTAAAGCATTCATTGCGTGTAACAAGTTGGTTTGTGTCGTCCTGCTCCTTTAGAATGGAACTAGTTATGAATCTTTCTTGGGAGAATTGAGGATGTAATCACTCAGATCACTTTCATACAGCTGCTGTTCCAATTCAACTGAGCTATTCCTTGGTCCTGGGACCCCTTTCCACATCTTGGTTACATTTATTTCCTCTCTCATTTGGTAACCAGTCCTGTCCCACCTTATACCAAGGCCTCTTGGATGATGTTTTCCTTGGTCTCCTGTGAAAGAATACTCTTCCCTCTTCTCCATACGCACATGCTTTGATCCCACACAAAGACATGTATGGAAGGCATGTGCATACACATGCTTTGACTCAGCATCTTTTCTGCATGTGTTGTTGCCTTTTCCACTTTCCTTCCTTATGAAAATATTATTAAACATTTCTTATTTCCTTTAACAGAAGGGGAAGCAGGGTTGCTTCCTGGCCGCCATTTGTGCCTCCACACTACTCTGAGACCATGTGTGCTGTGGGAACTCTTAAAGCTTGTTTGGTAAACTGCCGAAAAGCCCTGCTGACACAAAGATACCTGCTTTGAGACACTTTAGTTGCAAGTGTTGCTTTATTACCGATTTTCTGTCTTTACTTTGTACCTAGAAGGCCCTAATGAACTCCTGTACTTAACTACCATTTTCTCTGCCACCCTTTTAAACCTGTAACACTGCCCTAAGCCACCTTGCCCAGTAGAGAACATTTGAGATAAAGGCGGTTGCCAGTGAAGAGTGAGTTGTAAGAGGAATGGATTGAGTAAATGAAGTATTGTTCAGCTGCTCTTGAACTCCGCATTTTTATTATAAATGAAGTTATTTTTCTGTACTTAAAATATACAGTTAAATCCCAGTGCAATGAAAATAGACCCTAATAATATAAAGTGGCAGTATTTGAAGAAAAAAAAGTTAGCTGTCTCAAATGTCAACCAGTTCAATAAAACCTTTTTGAATAAAACCTTTTTCAACTGATTGCAGTCATGGAGGAATTTTGGAAATACTAAAAAAACACAGAGAAGGAAAGACGATGATAATACAGTGAACATCACTGATAACTTTTTGGTGAATATATGTCTAGTCTGTTGTATATGTATTTTCCCCATGTCAGTGGGTGTTCTCTTACTAAATTTTTTGTAATGTCAATTGAGGATTCCGTTTTTAGGGAGAACCTTAGTTTCTTTAACCACTCCGCTATTACTCATACACTTCGGTTTTAGTTTTTCAACATGAATACTAATGTTGTGAATATCCTTAGGTATAAACCTCGTATGTATCCAGAGTCTTAACTGCTGTGTCAAAAGGAAAACTTGTGTACTTACCAGGCTTAGGGACACACTCACCCCACCAGAAAGGAAGCTTGATCAAGCTTATATTCACAGTCCAAGAGTACAGACTTATAAAAAAGTCACTCTGTAGTTTTCAAAGTGTGACCATTCCTGATGGAAGAGAAACATCCTAATAGAGCATGATACAGGGTTCCAACTGGGAAATTTAATGTTTTTTTCTCCATAGATTATTTGTGTTCACTTTCTGAGTTTGCAAGTGTTTCTGGTGGCATTTGCATCTTATTTTTGTGACAAGAGCCAATCTTCCCTAAGATGCTAGAGGGAAAGTCTTCGCCCTACACTAAACAGAATGAAAGGCGTTTTTTGAAATTTTTTGTTGTTGCAAACCTCTTCCATCTATCTCCAGTATCCTGTTGGTATTTCTCGAGAGTTGAGGCAGGGTCTGTCCTTTGTCTGTGGTCACCCACAGTTAGTGAGAGCATGGCTCTTCCCACACAGAAAATTACATGAAGGCTGTGTACTAGCGATTAGCTTGGGGAAGGAAATATTCAGCCATTTGATGAAACTATCAGTTAAAAGAATTTTTGGAGAAGACTTTGGAGTTTTAATTACTCTTTTTTTAAAACATGAAAAGTACCTCAGTTTAAAATAGTTAAGCCAAGGTAATATTAAAATCACTAAATTGTATTTTGCTCTCTTCTAGTATTAATTTTAAAGACCCACAGTTTGCTGAAGACTACATTTTTAAAGCTGTAATGCTTCCAGGAGCAAGGTAACAGCAATGTGGCCATTAAATATAAACTGTCTAGTTTTATTTTGTATGAACAATGTTTATCCCAGTACTGAATATTGTATTTTCAAATGGTCAGAAAACCAGCACCAGTACTGAAACCAAGTGACTGGGAAAAGTCCAGCAATGGACGGCAGTGGAAGCCCCAGCTTGGCTTCAGTCGGGACCGGCGGCCTGTCCATCTGGATCAGGCTGCATTCAGGACTTTGGGGTGAGTGGTAGGTTGCTGTCCTTTGTATATTTTGCTTTTTTGGAATCATTCACAGGCATTAGGTCAATGTTTATGTCATAAATACTTAAGAAGCCTAGTTGGCAAATATTTTAATGACTTTGATGCTTTTATGCTCTTCTTCATTTTTTAAAATTCACTTCCGTTTCTTTGGTATATGTATTATGCTTTATGTATTGCTTGAGAATTCTGTTATTTTCCCTTAAGAGGTTTTGCTGTCTTTCTGACAGTTATTTCAAAGGAATAAAACATTCTCTTTACCCTCAAAGTTTTAGCTGAATTAATATGCGGCAGAATCTGTTTAAAGTGTTACTCAATATGTTACCATATATGTAATGCGTAATACATAACAAGTACGTAGTATGATACATGATCAATACAGTAACTCTTAACTTTGATCCAAATTCCTACTCCTTGGAATTTGTCCTGAGAAAATAATTTTAGAGAAGCATAAAGTTATATGCCCAAATCTCTAATGAATTGTTATCAATAATAGTAATACTCAATGAGAGGAATAGTTTAGTAAACTAGAAGATGTCACCATGGTATTCTGTAGGTGTACATATTATAATTTTGCAGACTATGACAACTATAGGGTAATGTTTGATATAATTGAAAATAGCAAGATACAGAGCAGCAATGTATACAGTGATAGCAACAGCATGGGTCCTTAAGGACAAAACTGAAATATGATACAAAAAAGAAAAGTAGACTCACTTTTTGCATGAAGTAATTAATAAATTAATTAATTTAGTAATTAGTAATTAATACATACTTAAATAATTACCAATTAAGAATCTTGGTGTGGCAAATGAACATATTCTGTCACCATTACTATCCGTGGTACTATTTTGAACTTTGTTAATTATAAATCTTTTAAGGTTGTGTTCTCTTAATCACATCTAGTAGTAAAGAGACCACTACTAGCATTTATTTAATTTGTGTCAGCTATGATGTGGTGGCTAGATCTATAATTTGTTTTCTGGTTGGTGGGGTCCTTTTACAGCCATGTTATGCCAAGGGGCTCAGGGGCTGGCGTTTACGGCAATGCTGCACCACCACCTGCGACCTATCAGGGAAACTTATACAGGCCACTGTTGAGAGGACAAGCCCAGATTCCAAAACTCATGTCAAGTAAGTTTTTATTAGTTGATTATTTTACATGCTAAATTAAATATTACAACAAAGGTAAACCAACCTAATCTCATTGCTAAAAAGATTTATCAGGGCAGAGATAGTGGACTTAAAAAACATAATTTAGGAGAACTGTAAGAGAATGCTTCATGTAAATTTTGAAGATACTTTTATCTTGGCTGTGTATAGTTAATTGAATAATATGAACTGGATTTCTTATTTTTATCTGTAACTCTACTAGAGTGAACGTATGCAGAAAGAAATATGTGGAGAGATTGGCTATTTACTTCATTAATACAAGTATTGGGGCAGTTAAATCAGATGCTAGATATGGAATTGCAACCTCTTAATCAATTGAAAGCTGACAGTATCCCTTTCTCACGATGCATATTGTATCTCAGGATTCCTTAGGATAAAGCCAGGCATTGCTTTAGGTAGTAATACTCCTTTAACTCTGGTTCTATGAAAATCTTGGCCCTTCCCTAACCCCTGGTAACCAGTTTTGTGCACAGAAGTGGTCTGGAAATGTTACCCATTGAAAATAGTTACATGGCATTTGAATTGGCAGTGGACAGAGGGAAGAAAGAGTTAAAGGTTAGACTTTTCATAGATTCTGTATTAATTTTAAACTGTATTCCCATATTGTTATTTTTGAGTTCCGTGGTTGTGTTTGTTTACCAAGAAAGTAGAAGTCATGTGCCAGGTTCTCAAAACCATTTTCTTTGTAAGGTCATTCCTAGTTGTCTGGTTGCTACCCAACCAAACAATGGCAGCATGGCAGCAGGGGGATTTGACTGTAGCAAGATGCTAACATTTGTTAAATCTAAGTGTCATTTATTTAAGTTTCTTTCTGAATGCTTGAAATATTTCATGAAAATTAATTAACAAAAATAGAGGGAGCTGCTGTAAGAAATCTTTTTCAACCGAAGTTGTAGGGGTGCCTGGGTGGTTCAGTTGGTTAAGTGGTTGAGCACCCGACTCTTGGTTTCGGCTCAGGTCATGATCTCATGGGTTCAGGAGTTCAAGCCCAGATCAGGGTCTGCGCTGACAGCACGGATGGAGCCTCCTTGGCATTCTCTGTCTCCTTTCTCTGCCACTGTCCCATGTGTGTGCTCTCTCTCTCTCTCTCTGTGTCTCTCTGTCTCTGTCTCTGTCTCTCTCAAAAATAAACATTTTAAAAAATGTTTACAAAAACGGGGGGGGGGCGCACCTGGGTGGCTCAGGTGGTTAAGCGTCCAACTTCTGCTCAGGTTATGATCTCACGGTTCATGAGATAAAACCCTGCGTTCGCCTCTGTGCTGACAGCTCAGAGCCTAAAGTTGCCTTGGATTCTGTGTCTTGCTCTCTCTCTGCTCCTCCCCCGCTCACACTCGGTCTCTCTCTCCTTCAAAAATAAACATTAAAAAAAATTTTTTTTAAATAAAAAAATCAATCTTGGAGTTGTCAAAGAAATACCAGATTAATGTGAAGATTGTTGGGAAGTATTTATGATATGTGCCTACCACTGTTTGCATGCTAATTAAGTTATAAACCCATATTTTAACCTAAAGCCCACCCAGATTTTCCTAATCTAGTATCCAGGAAGAAATGGGTTCTAAAGGTGTCTCTCTCAGAGCCCTCTGTGTTCAGTGTATTCTGTCTCTCTTTCTCTGTATGCTATGTGGCTTGACATTGAATGGAGCATTATCAGACTCCATGAAAACCATGGAGTTCAGCGGTTTTATTCTATTTAATGAACACAGAAGGAGTACAGAATTTAATGGGTCTTGTGGGGATCTGCTTGGTGCAGTAATTTACTTAATTCCTTTCCCCTCAAGATTCAGCAAATAACATTTCTGTATATTTCCATATATATATTATCAAGCCATGCCACATACAACAAGAGTCTCGTCCCTTTGAAAGAGCTACCTATGCCCTGAAATTTTACTAGTAAATGCTGAAAGCACATCCAGCTTATTGGTTTTTTTTTAATGTTTATTTTTGAGAGAGAGTGCATGTGCATGCTCATTTGGGAGCAGGAGAGGGGCAGAGAGAGGGAAACAGAGAGTCCAAAGCAGGCTCAAGTTGTCAGTACTAAGCCCAATGCAGGGCTTGACAGGGACTGAACTCACATACCTTGAGATCATGACATGAGCATAAGTCGGATGCTTAACTGACTCAGCCACCTAGGCACCCCTCCACAGTTAAAGCCAGCTGTTTATTGACACATTCCTTGCCAGTTCCTTTTTTCTAATGGCTCTTCACCATGCACTTCTATCCATAATGGTATCACAGCTTCCAGGTGGGGAAAAAAATTGAGACACAGAATGCTAGAGCCAAGTATAATCTCCATAGGTTCTTTCTCAAGATGATGGTTATGTGGCATTCCTGAGGTTGTTGCGTCTAGTAAACTTTGAGAGATTTGGAAAGAGGTTTGAGTAGCAAAGGTAAAAGCATGTGTTCTCCATTATGCAGCTTCCTTCCATTTCATGTTTCCTAAGGCCCAGTCACTGGGCTTGCTGCCACCATAATCACCCAGCTACTTACTTAAAACTTTTTAAAGTCTTTTTTTTTTTAACTTGATTTATTTTGAATACATAAATTACAGTAAAACCTTAGTTTGCAAGTATAATTCATTCCAGAAACATGCTTGTAATCCAAAGCACTTTGTATATCAAAGCAAATTTCAAGAACCATTGGCTCAGTTGTGATCATGTGACATTCAGCATCACGTACTACTCGTATCAACTACTCATTTTATCAAGTTAAAATTTATTGGAAATGTTTGCTTGTCTTGCAGAACAGTTGCAGAACAAGTTACTCGCAATCCAAGGTTTTACTGTATATCAATACCGTGTGACATGAGTTTGATGTGCTAGTTGTATTTTTTTCAAATATATGTCAAATACATAACTGTAAAGACAAAAAGCTTGTTCACAGACCCCCAGAAATTGATTGTGTGTATCACTTATGGTATACACTTTGGGAAATGTTGCCTAGATCTTTTAGGGAATCCTAGGCCCACATGAGAATCTGTAAACAAAACATGGATTCCCTTCACAGAAAATCACTCACTCAGTGTGCAGTTTGTATAAATCTGAGTGCTTCATTCTCAGGTCCCCTATCAGTCTGCAGAATTCTTCTCCAACAGTAAGAGAAAGAAGGAAGTCAGAAAATTCTTTTATTTATCAGGGTCACACCAGAGGTAGAGAATTTCATGTCTTTTGGGGCCTGCAAGTTTATAGTTCTTAGTTTGCCTTCTTTAGGAACAGTTACCTCTTACGAGCATCTGTGCATTTTACTTCAAATAGTGGGTTCACCTCTCCCTTTTTATTACTTTGAGTAACTCCTCTTTTGCCATTGTTACAGTTCTTATGAGATCTAATTTGTTTATACTTAGAAAGAGACTTTAATTAGAATCTATTCCAGTTAGTCTCTATTTTAATTACATCATTAAAAATGGGAAATAAGTTTTATAAAGTAAGGATTGACTTAGAGCAAGACACAAGTGGCCCTCTCTGCGTGGTGACTTGTAACATTGAGCTACCTGAGGATTAGTGCTGGAACTCTATACTTAACATCTTTTCAAAGGGGATGGGAATGGTAGGAATGAAAACGTTTATGGGAAAAAAATCAGGAAGAATACGCTATTTAAATTGAGCCTACTACAGTGGGGCATTTGGGCTTAGAAATACACAGCAAAAAGTCAGGTGGTATTAAGCTTAGAATAACTGGTGCAAAATTCCAGGAGCATAATGGGGACAGATTACAAGGGTGGAGAGGCTGGTTTTTTCCTCCATATTTGTAGTGGCATTTTAAATGAATTTTAACTGTAGTTCTTGTTAATTAAAATGTGGCAGGTAATAAAACAGACTCCCATAATCCCGTGATCCTGCAATTTTAAAGCGGTAATTTTTTTCATTATATTCTTCTTATATGTAATTTTTGAAAATTGGATGATCATACATGTATTTTCACATATTTTTTTATTAAAATGTAACATATAAAGTTCTGAGTCACAAGTGTACAGTTTGATTAATTTTTATGAAATGAACACACTCATGTAATCACTACCCTGGTCAAGAAGTAGAGGGGTGCCTGGGTGGTTCGGTTAATTGAGTGCCTGACTCTTGATTTCAGCTCAGCTCATGATCTCACAGTTGTGAGATCCAGCCCTGTGTGGGGTCTGTGCTGCATATGGAGCCTACTTGAGATTCTCTCCCTCCCACCCTCTGCTCCTCCCCTACATGTGCGCGCTTGCTCTCTCTCTCTCTCTCTCTCTCTCTCTCTCTCTCTCTCAACAAAATAAAACAAAATGTAGACGGGGACCAGTCCCCAGAAGCCCACCCTTCCCCCCATCACGTGCTTTCCCAGGTGCCACTCTAGCCCATCAAAGGTAATTACTATCCTGACACAGGTGTCATAGATTTGTTTCATCTGTTTGTTTTAACTTTATATAATGGGACTCTTACTCCATTAACCTTTTAAAAAATTTGCCCTCTTCTGTTTGACATTTTGTTCTGAGATTTATCCATATTGTTGCTGCAAATTTCATCACTTACACTGTTCCATCAGTGACTACATCACCATTTCCCTCTCCAGTTGGGGTTGTGTTTGGGTCGGTCAGTTTGGGGCTGCTGGAGTAGCACTGCTGTGAAATTCTTATGTTTCTCAGCACACATAATATAAACATCTCTGATTAGTATGGACTAGTAGTAGAATTGCAAGGTCAGGGTTCTGCACACATTCACCTGTAGTGAATAAGTTTCCCAAATTACATTCAGTTTATACCAGTTTGCATTCCTTTATCAGTGCAGGGAAGATCCAGTTACTCCACATTCTAATCAACCCTAAATATTATTAGGCTTTTCACTTTTAGCCATTCTACTGGATGGGTAGTGGTCTCCCACTCAGATTTGAATTAGCATCTTCTTGATGCTTACTGTAGTTGAGCTTTTTTCATATTTATTGACCCTTGAACATTTGTGTGTGTGTGTGTGTGTGTGTGTGTGTGTGTGTGTGTGTAATATGCCTGTTTGAGCCTTTTGTCCATTTTTCTACTGGGTAATCTGTTCCTTTTGCTTTATTAGGAGTTCTTTTATATTCTGGTTATGAGATTATTTTTATATTGGGAATACCGTTTTCCACTATCACTGTTAGTTTTCCTTCTCACTTTAACTGGCATCAGGTGAGGAATAGGTTTATGCCAACATTTGGGAACTCTGGGTGAAGAGCAGTGGGAATTCTTTGTATTCTTGTAGCTTTTCTGTAAGTGTTGAAATCACAATAAAAATTGAGGACAAAAATATTCATAGATGTTTGATGTGTGTTGGTGTTTTTAGAAGTAATATTTTAAATGTCGTTTTCCAGTTGCTTGTATGTAGAAATGTAGTTGGTTTTTTAATTTTTTTAAATTTTTTAAATGTATATTTGTTTTTGAGAGAGAGAGGAGGGGAAGGGCAGAGGAGAGGGAGACACAGAATCTGAAGCAGGCATGGGGCTCAAACCCACAAGCCATGAGATCATAACCTGAGCCGAAGTCAGATGCTTAACCAGTTGAGCCATGTAGGCACCCCAAAACGTAGTTGATTTTTGAATTTGACTTTGTATCCAACAACCTTACTAAAATCATTTATTCTGAAAGTTTGTATATTCTGGACTTTATGCCTACATAATCATGTGATCTGTAAGTGGTGACAGTTTTGTTTATTGACTTTCTAATCTTCATGCCTTTTGGTCTTTTTTGCTTTATTGCACTGTCTAGGACCTCTGGTGTAATTGGGTAATGGTAGACATCCTTGTTTCATTCCTAGCCTTAAAGGGAAAATTTGTAATATTTCACCATTAAATAATGATGTTTGCTGGGTGCCTGGGTGGATCAGTCAGTTGTGTCTGACTCTTGATTTTGTCTTAGGTCATGATCTCACAGTTTGGGGGATTGAGCCCCTCATTGGGCTCTGCACTACAGTGTGGAGCCTGCTTGGACGGACTCTCTCTCTCTCCCCCTACCCTGCTTGTTCTCTCTCTCTCTCTCTCTCAAAATAAATAAATTTAAAAAAATAAATAAGCAAATATGTGTACTGTAGTTTTTTTTTCTTTTAGATAAGAAATATTGAACCAGTTTTTTTCTGTTTCTTGTTTCTAGTGGGTATTGAATTTTATCAAATGCTTTTCCTCCATGTTGAGATGGTAATGATGTTGTTTGTCTTTCCTTCTGTTATGTGGTTAAAGCAACTTGGCATTAACCATTGGTAATGATATACCAATACCAGGTATTATCATTTTTTAAAAGTCCTTGCTAATTTGATAAGCAAGGAATAATATATCTTTGTTTTAAGGGATAATTTTTAAAATTGGTACTTTGATCCTAATTTTTACTAACCAGTTTTTCCTTAATAAATTTCCTATTCATGTATAAGAGCTTCTTAAAGCTCTTTTTAAAGTAGAAGAGTGCACAGTTACATCTCCTTTCTAAAACCACAGCTCTGTTGGTTATGGAAAAGACTTGGTGGTTGTTTTAGTTAGGGAAGGATGAAGATCTGAACTGATCTATGGCAAAGTGGATTCAAAGTGGAGAAGATAGGAGAGGAACAACTGAAGGGCTGGATAATTGAATATGTTACACGAGGGAGAGAAGATGAGGCTCACTTTTGCACTGTGGACACCTGGGTGACTACTGAGAATTTGGAAATCCAGGAGGGTAAAGGAATACGGAAGAATATGCTGAGTCTGATTTTTGTGCACGTTGAAGTACCTGAAGACATTGAAGTCATGTGCTGGTAGTTAGTAATACGGTCTGATTCTTGCTCAGCAGAAAGGAGAGGGTTTGGAGAGAGAAAATTGGGAATCAAGCCAGAACTGTAAAAGCTTTAGAAGGATTTGGATAAGTAAATGAATTTTATTTGCCCTTGGTTATAAGAAAACCTAGAAAAGCTTGGGGTTCTGAGAGTAGACTTCCTTGAAGGCAGCCATGTCATTTCACAAGTTATTCCCTGATAATAATTGTCCTAATCTAGAATGGTCACTGCAAGATAGTAAATTGGTCACAGTTAATATGATGAGCCCAGAGAAATGGTGCCTACTATCAAGAAAGGAAATCCCGGGGCCCTCGAGTGTCTCAGTCAGTTAAGTGACTGACTCTTGATTTTGGTTCAGGTCATGGTCTCATGATTTGTGGGATTGAGCCCCGTGTCAGGTTCCACGTGATTAGCGCAGAACCTGCTTGACATTCTCCCTCTCCCTCTCTCTGCCCCTCCCCAGCTCACACATGGTGTGCTCACTCTCTCTCTCTCTCTCTCTCAAGAAATAAATAAATAAATAAATAAATAAATAAATAAATATTTAAAAGTAATAAATGATAGATCAGCCTTCTTTTTTATAGAATCTTGAGCTGTAAAATTTGATCAGAAATAGTTTTAGTAAAATGGAAATCTAATAAGCCATTTAATTTTTTTTTAATGTTCGTACTGTCATAGCTGTTTTCTTCATGTGGTGCAAAATAACAAGAGAGACCATTTGGTCAAACTCTATCTGCTGTAGGTGTTTCTTACTGTTGGTTTGTGATTTGTCTTTGATGTGTCAGTTTTTGGCTGATGAGTAATTGGCCCGGGTACTGAAAACTTGTTGGAGTCAAGTGCAGTCTTGAGCATTCCATGTGAATGAAGCATTTCATTTCTCCAACCCAGAGAACCCAGTATGTCACTTCACTTCATTTCAGTTGGTAAACTTGTCAATTAGCCGCATTTGAAAAGTGATTTTTGATTAGTGCAATCAGTAAACATGGCATCTTTCCTGTGATTGCCATGCTGATTAGGTAAATTGTCACTTGAGGAGCTATTGGTGAAGCCTTGGTTTATATGGCCTTAGAGCTTTAGAAAAGAGATAAGTTTTTAAAGACCAAAGGAAAAAAATAACTGTCATTTTTCCTCTCTCGCCTGTGCCTTTCTGAAGTGCAATTCACTGCTTCAGAATTTTTTTTTCTCCCTCTCAAATGGATCTTCTGTTAGAGCCATACAAATGAATGATAATAAGTTTGTTTTACCTTCTACTTCATTACTTATCAGCCAGGAAATATTTCTGCTTTATGAATACTTAAGGGCTATATATATTTCTCAGAGCCACACGAAGAGATCTGTTTAAAAGTAGCCTTAAAGGTTTTCTTTGATCCTTTTTATTTTTCTTTTATGGGTTGAAAGCAAGAGATGTTTTAATAATTGCGTTAGAATTTTTACGTCATAGGAAATTTGCTTAGATTTTAACAAAGAACTATAGTTTTTGCATGTGCTGAGTTTGCTTATGTAAAAACACTTGTTCTGGAAGTGAGAAATAGTAAAAGCAAAGTAGAGTGGAAAGTACCTGTAATACTAAAAGTGATGGAATAGGGACTTTGGCCATTTGTCTAGGCACTTAGAGTTATATGAGTAGACTATTGAGAGGGTTCCTTCTTTCCAAAGAAAGTATTCATGGCTAATGAACTTTATATTCCAGTTCTACTTACAGATCTTGTGCTTAATCTAACCAGTAGCGTATTTGAACCTAATCAACATGTGTTCTTGATCATGGTGACTTTCCCTCCATTGGTACTGTTTCTAGGAGAAGATATACAAGCTTTTTTTCTGTCTTTATTGGTCATGAAACATTAGGATAAGCATTTCTGAAGGTTTCTGTTAATGTAGATGTATCTTTCTGTTACCTTCACTTGATTTTAAATTTATTAGGGATCCCGTTTGGAAGCTTCTGTTAAGTACCATGCAGAGTTTGTATTCTATGGAACCAGAATCACAGAATTCAGTCTTCATGGTAAAAAAAAAGGTCATGTTTCCAGGGTTAATTACCACTGTGATCCTGGGACATGGACATATGAAGTACAGAGCTAGACAGGGATCAAATGAAATTTATTGTATTTCCTTTGACTTTTGTTAAGCTAATTTTCTATATGTAAGACACTTAAAATACTTCTGGAAACATTTAAACTAATTCTCACTAAACTAATTTGTGTGCAATATATGAATAGACCAATGGACTTCAAGTTTAACAAGGTAATGATCAGAGAAAGTGGCGCAAAAGTTGATTTTACTTTCAGTAGATCACTTTCTCATAAATGGTAATGTGTTGAAAGTCACGTATGTTTTGAGGTAAGTGTGTCTTATGTTTTTCCATAGGAATAAACCATACAAATGATGATTGCTGTTTTTGTAAAAATTTCTGGTTTTACCTCTTAGGATTATGATTTTTTTCTGATTGTGTTTGGTCTGTAGTAGTGATTCAGAAGTTATTCTGGGCCTGTAGAGATCCTTTTTGCCCTGTTTTCTGTGGGTTGTGTGGTAAGCCTCGTGAGTTCCCATTCAGGTTTGGAATTTCTAATGACCACTGTGAAAACTCCTCAGCAGTGTTCCTCAATTTGACCATTACTAGTCTGGTTTTAAGAGAAGAAAAGAGACTTAATTGAAATTGACTAGAGATACCACATTTTCATTCAAAATGGGTTTCTGCATGAAAGTAATGGTGGTGAAAGTTTCCTGCTCCTTTGTAAGAGAAGCATCTCTTCTGGGTTTGGCTGCTGGACACTCAGGCTGGCCGAGGAGCAGTAGGCTATGGTTGCACCCTGCCCTGGCCAAGGGTCACCTCTCCACGTAGGAAACTTCCTTCAGGTGGCATAGTCAACCTTGTCGAGGCCAGGGGAGTCCAAGGCAGTAGTAGTGGGTTGTTCACACTGGAATCATGTGAACAGCCAGGTCCTCTACTTGTACTTGTTCCATATTCTCCTTTGTGGGGCTTTTAAGCACAATTTTACTTTTCTTTTTCTCCGTTTTTTGTTTTTTTTTTTAAAGTAAACCTAGACTGTGTTTTTTTGGTTCCTAACCAGAGATGAGCTTTCATTTCTTCTTTCCTTTAAGAAAGTAATTTTGGGGGCGCCTGGGTGGCTCAGTCGGTTAAGCGGCCGACTTCAGCTCAGGTCATGATCTCATGGTCCATGAGTTCGAGCCCCGCGTCGGGCTCTGTGCTGACAGCTCAGAGCCTGGAGCCTGCTTCAGATTCTGTGTCTCCCTCTCTCTGACCCTCCCCCGTTCATGCTCTGTCTCTCTCTGTCTCAAAAATAAATAAACGTTAAAAAAAAAAAATTTAAAAAAAGAAAGTAATTTTGAAAAGCATGTTTCTAGTTTGTGTTTCCATTAAAATGTGAGCCTGAATACATTATGGTAAGCCTTGTTGTCCTTGGGTCTTGGGAGTCTGGAGGAGGTTACTGTCCTCACACAGTGAACTCATTAGACAACTCCTGGAACCAGCTGTTTTAATTAGGTCACACATGGACCCCACTAAAGAAGGGTGGCCAAGGTGACTGTGAGACTGGAGACGGGAATGGAGTGGCAGTTGGTTAACACTGACCTTCTGAGCCACTGAGTGCCTTCCTCACCAGTGTTTGGGGCTGCTCCTTTCAGCTCCTTTACTTGCAGAACCAGCAGCCATGTAATTGTTTCTTGGAGTTAGATATTGGCAATTCAGCTTTGTGTTAGGGGAAGAGGTTTGACTCAGAAAACAATAGGAAAGTGGGCGGTCTCTTTACTAGCATCTCTCTGGCCTGTGTTGGGAGAGATGTGTGGGTTACACTTTATAATAGCTAGGTGAAGCAGGGTTCCTTCCAGTTGCCGTGCTTAGGGGGAAAATTTCAGGATTTCTATTGAAGTTACTATTCTTTCAGTTTGTATTTATGGAAAAGAACCTAAATCTTTACCTTTCTTTTGCACAGTATTTAAAATAAAAAATGTGAAAAGTATATACCTTAACATACACATGCACACATACATAGGCAGGGAGAGAGAAATGAGAGTATAATGACCAGGGTTCCTAAAACTATGTTTCATTATCAAAGGAAAAATAATAAAGCAAAACATTTACTGACCCAGTTGATTTTATATCTTTGTACATTTGCATTGTGTATAATTATGCTAGTTTATTTGGTTTATATTCAATCTTAGATTTTTTTCAAGAATTTTTAATCACAAAAATATATAGGTAGCTGAATCATGATTACTTCTTAATTGGATTGTGTTTGTTGTTTTTGTTGTTTTGTTTTCTTTTTTTGGTGTTGAGTTGTAGAAGTTCTTTATATATTTTAACCCCTTATTGGATATATGATTTGCGAATATCACTAGGTTGTCTTTTTTGTTTTGTTGATTGTTTCCTTTGCTGTGCAGAAGCTTTTTATTTTGATGTAGTCCCAATAGTTTTTGTTTTTGTTTTTGTTTTTGTTTTTGTTTTTGTTTTTGTTTCCCTTGCCTCAGGAGTCATATCTAGAAAAAGGTCCTGTGTCCTTTGTCAGAGGAATTACTGCCTGTGTTCTCTTCTAGGGTTTTTATGGTTTTGATTACATCTTAAAATTTTCTGTTAACCCTTCCCTGTTTATTTTCCAGATATGAGGCCCCAGGATTCCTGGCGGGGTCCTCCTCCCCTTTTCCAGCAGCAAAGATTTGACAGGTAATACTAAAGCAGACATGACTTTTAAGTATTTTTCCACATCAACATTTGAGGTTTGGGCTTTCTCCATGGTTTGAAATGTACTTTGTTCCCTCCAAACAGTTTCTGTTGTATCTGTTCTTTAGACACAGATGGCTAACACGTTGAAGTAAAAGACTCCTGTTTATATACTTTCCTACTTTTCTTGGTCCTTGGCCTTTTATTTTATTGAATGTTTTAAGGTACCCTGAAAAATGCAACACAGAGAGCTTAAAATTGTATTAGATTTTGGTCAGGCTAAACAAATTTCTTTTTAGAAGGGTTGCGCAGCTTAATGAGGCATAACTAATGGTGTTCCACTTTTATCATTTCTGTGCAGGCAACACAGCATTAGTACAGACCGACCATTGATTCTTGCTACAAACCTCTTGAAGTCCTAATCAGCTTCTTTGGTACAACTTTTTCAGTGCTGACAAGCCTATTGTAGGGCAGTGTCACTGTAGGTCAGTAGTTATTAGTTGCCACTGAAAACAGTTTCTTTAACTACTTAAGACTGAACTGAATTAAACGCAGAAGGGACTCAGAAGAGGATTATGGGATCTGCAGTCTAATAAGTACCGTGGACTAGGAAGAGTGTGACATGGTTTAATAACGAGGGATGTTTGACTTGTGTTCTTTCATTGATAAGTTGTGTGCTCCTAAGTCAGGTGGTGTCTGCACAACAAGACCGCTAGGCATGTTATGAATAATTATAGTAACATCTGTAGAATAATTTTTTAGAGGGCGTCTTTAAGATCTATCATTTTATGCTGGTTTTGCCAGCATCAGTAAATGCGGAAACCAATGAAGCCCATAGTAAGGCTTCCCTCTTTGCCTTCCCAGTTCTAATCTGTTTTGTTTTTCTTGCCTTTACCGTTTTAGCATTCTGATGTGTTCATATCTGAAATGAATAAAATGTGTTAGGAACAGGGTTATAAATGATGCTCCCCTTTTAAGAAAACTTTCTTTAGACACTCTCAGACATCATTTCATTATTTTTTTCAAGAAGATAAAAGAAATGTTACTCAGTTGCTTTAATAGTATCAACTACTTGGTGCAAGCTGCTTTTTCATTTTCAGATGACTGATACAATGCCTGTATTTATGTTTTGTTCAGTATAAGTGCTCAGAGAACACCATATGCACTACTTCAGCATCCTCAGGATAGGACCATTTTCAAACAAATTAAATGAGCAAGGAGTAAATCTTTCCTAAATTACAAATGACCACATTAGAACTGATCTCATTTTAAATAACCATCCTTCTGCATTAAGTTTGTTGAGTTTGATTTTCAGGCAATTTCTCTACTTCTTTCCCATATTGTTAATAATCACTGACATTTATTGTCTGCCTATCATGTGTCTGCACTGTGTAAATATACCTTTAGAAACATGACTTCATTTATTCCTCCTAGCAACCCTTTGAAGTAGATCTTGTTTGTTTTTACAGATGAGGAAACCTAGGCCCACAAATCTGACAACTTACCTAAGGTTTCTCTTCTGTAGCATTCTTACTAAGAAACTTTCACTTGAATGAGCAGAGTTCATCAGAACACTGACTTGAGCATAATGTTATAGTAAAGCCGCCAGGACTTAGAGGAAGTAAAAGGTATCCTTCCACTTCTGAGGAGGTGCTCATTTTTCATTCCCAGCGGCTCTCCTTCCCTGTGTACACTAAAAGATTCTGTAAGATCATCATCATTGTCCTGATATCCATCGGGTTTTTGTTCTTCTGCTCTAGCCAAGTACTGGTATTATCCTGACTGCCTTTGTGAACCCTGCAGATTAGGAGCAAGTTTTGTGGGGCATTCATTTTTGGTTTGGTTTTAGCCTGAAACTGGAAATCATACCTTAAGGCAAATGTTGAATGTGAGCTTAATAGAAGTCTGTCTTATGTCTTAGACTGTGGTCTTTTAAGAAACATACCATTTATTCCTAAAGAAAACAGTTTGAATTTGGCATTCCTAAACTTGTGCATTAGCCTGTTAGCAAATGCAGTGAGTACATCGCTCACTTCTGGAGCACTTACCAGTCTAACCATTCTGACTTCACAAGATGTAGAGGAGAAGATATACACCGGCAGTCACTTTGACTTTGCTGAGATGTCACAACTAGTAAGTAATAGAATTCTTACTGGAACCAGTTTTACTGATCCTTATTAGTTCAGTAGTTGCCTGCCACATGATTTTGAGTGTTTGGTTGAGAGCCCTACTAGAAAAGAAATACATGGTTTTTTTTATGAAATACATGGTTTCTTGAATTTTTTCTTACTTTGAGATAGTATCTGTAATCCATATGTTCATTTAAAAATGCAATAGGAACACTGCTTCTCCCCCCCCCCCCCCGCCCCCCCACACATGCACACACAGACAAGCCAGTGCTAACTTTGAGTTAATGGTAAACAGAGCATTCGAGTTCTGCCCTATTGTCTGTAATTCTTGCTAGTGGAGGCCTTCTCTTTTCTGGCCATAATCAAGGTGGCCATTTAATTTTTAACATATGGCCATTAAGTTTAGTTAGTCTTTGAAAATCTTTAAAAATTTTGCCATATATATAAATTAAAAACATCCAAAGTAGTTACTTCGCATTGCCACCTACTTTCCAAAACAGAAATTTGGAAACTTAAGAATATTGTTGCCATAGACAAAAAGTAAGAAAGAGACTCCTAACTATAGAGAACAATCTGGTGGTTACCAGAGGGTACGAGGTAAGGGGGGAAATAGGTGATGGGGATTAAGGAGTGCGCTTGTCCTGATGAGCACAGGGTGATGTATGGAAGTGTTGAATCACTATATTGTATACCTGAAACTAATATAACACTGTGTATTAACTATACTGGAATTAAAATTTTTTAAATAAATATTAAAAAAAAAAAATAGAAAGTTGACAGTAATGTTAAAAAAAAAAAAGTGTTGCCATCCATGATGCCAAATGCCTCAGATAGGTTGCCTCAATAAATAGCTACTAATTTAAAATAGTTGAAATCTGTCAACCTCAATGCTTCTGTCCCAGATTTAAATAGAAGGCAAATTATACTTGTAACTATTTGCAAATTAATATAATTAATATAGAAATACGGTAAACTTGTGGAAAGTAAGGGATTCTCTGCCAGTAAAAAGGAAAAGAGGGTAATTCCTGTCCCTCTTACTGTTTTTTCTGTTTAATTTCAACTAAATTATTTTTATTAAAAAATGACTAAAAAATGTTTTAAGTAATTATTATGAACAAAGAGAGGACTTTGTGTTTTTAAATTTTGGCTTTGTTTCTAACCTATTTTTAGAACATAAAATAATGTAAAAATGCATTTATAATATATTCCATCCATGTGAGCAGATTTTCCAGAAGCTCAATTGAGTGAGTTTGATCATTGCAGAACTAAAAAAAAATTGATTACAGTTAACACAATGTGTGAGTTGCATTTTTGGTATGTGGGTTTTGTGTGAATGGCCCAGTTTTGATGAGCCTCCTTGGTTATAGTACAAAACATTAACCCCTCCCTCATGCACAGACCAGAAGAGACCATTCCTATCTCTGTAGAGCTGTTCTTGCTAAAATATATTTGTATTAATAACAAACCTGAAAAATAATTAAAAGCCTGAATATGTGGATATTCTTTCTGAGATACAGATTTTTTAAATTTTATTTTGATTCACTTACAGCAAATTTTATATTTATTAGAGCTCTGGTTTCACCACTAACTAGAAAACAGTATTGGCTGGCTTCTCTGGAGTTCTTCAGAGTCGTTCTTTGAGCCATCACACAAAAAGAATTATCTTTGGTGTTTAAAAAAAAAAAGCAAGTTCCAAGTGAAGGCAAGGAGAGTAGGAGGGTGGAGAAGATGGACTGAGGCTTGAATAGCTGTGAGAAAATTGGACTACCCAGTAAGCCCAGCTCTGAGCTCCCATCCTCGAAGACCTGGGAGGTGAAATTCTTGTGCTGTATGGTTATCATTAATACGAGTCAGTGCTTTAGCAATTTTAAAGTTTGACTGTAATTTCTCCTAACATCTGTAATGGCCCCAAAGCATGTGGTGTTGAAATATATTGGAGAATTTTGCTTCTGTTTATTCTTTTTAGTGACTGTTCTATAAAATGGAAGTTGAGGAAAATGTCTCAAGGAGAAAGTTGTATCTTAAATGGTGATTGCCTTTCTTAGAAGGTGTATCTTTGCTACATTGTTTATGTGACGGTTTTAAATTATGATTTAATACAGCATACCTGTAGCTTTGTATCTGCAAAGTTAAAATAGGCACTTGAAGACAATTAAAACATTTCTTTTGACTAGTAATCTGGGCCGGCAAACTGGGTTATAATAGCTGTTGAATCTGTGTTCCCATGTAAACTGTACACCAAATGCCAGTCAGCCCATGCCAATTAGTGCTCATGTTGCTAGGTCACCATGGTCAATTGTAAGCTGCATCAATAGAACTTGAAAAGATTTCCTCCTGATCAGACCTTTTGACATATTGAGCAGAATAATGGATGGGAAAAAACAGCCAAGTCCCCTACCCTAGATTCAAAATACTGAGCAGTAAGAATTCATTTACAACCTGCAATTAACTAGAAAGAATGGACTCCAAGAACGAGTCTAGACATTTTTAAAAATCAAGCCCATTTTCCTATCTTGTACATGTTTACACTTCGGATAGCATCTTAAATGTAGCCACCTCGGTGATCTTGAGTCCAAATCTTTGGGTGACCAAACAGAAATTTCACAGTTGAAAATGAGCAAAATATTTTAAGTCCTACCTTTCTGATTCAATGGAGTTTAAGTACCTTTTTAAAAAATGGTGATACTTTATGAAACATGTTAGACTACGTTGAATATGAGGGACATAAATGTCACTCTAATACTGTGTGTCCCATTTGACAAATGGCAAATTAGGTTGTCCTAAGATGTGGAGATGATGCTGGATAGTTTGAGACAATGGGCTGTATAACAGATATGACTTCTAATGCCAACATGATTCTTCTCCACAGAGGCGTTGGGGCTGAACCTCTGCTGCCATGGAATCGGATGCTCCAAACCCAAAATGCAGCCTTCCAGCCAAACCAGTACCAGATGCTAGCTGGACCCGGCGGGTATCCACCCAGACGTGATGATCGTGGAGGGAGACAGGTGATACAGCGTGGGCCATGGGACAAAAAGCCTGCTGCTCACTTTATACTTAGCATGTTTTCTTAAAAACATTTCTGGAAAAGGTCACTGATAGAGTAGCTCAGCTGAACTTGGCTCCCTCATTGTAAAATGTATATAGGGTGGTAATCTGCCTTACTAAAATCTGTTACACCATGAAGAATTTTCATCCCCAAGGCTCTTTCAATCATAGCAGTCAGTGGTATTTAGCACAAATAGGGCCAGTTGCCAAAACCTATTTTTTTTTTTATCATTTAAGGATGTTGTTCTTTAAATAGAAACTAGATCTCATGATAGATATTAATGTTCTAGAAACTGAAAGTAAGAATCTATCCTTTTAACCTTTTAACCTTATTCATCTTAGAAGTCTCCTATCTTGATTCATAAAATACCCTTTTTCATGGAAAGAAATCTCTCCTTCATCATATGTTTTTTGTTTTTTGTTTACTAAATTTAAATAGCCATACTTGATTCAGTATAATAATTCCTAGACAAATTTATTTGGTATGTGTAAGCTTCACTTTCTTCTCTGTAAAGCATCCGGTTTTAGCATATTTAAGCCAGAGGTCTGTTTGTCTCAGTCTATTTGTCCCCCAGCCATTTGACACCCTGGTCAGTATTTACATGCTCTGCAATCAAATCCTAGCCAGAGAACAGGGTCAGAATGCTGCAATTTAGTGTTTTAGTGTGTGTGGTGTTCATGGAGTTTGGCATCTGCGGTGATGTGAAGTGGTTTTAAAATTGCTTACCTGGTATTGCCTGCAGGTCTTTTGCAGTGCTTTGAATATTAATTTTCATATGCAGGTTCTTGCCATGCATCCCTTTATGTAAGACTGCTCTTTTGACAGCTAAGAAAAAAAAATTATACTTTTTTGTGTGTGTTCTTATAAGTGTTCACTTCACAAGAAAATAATCATTTTAATTATCTTCTGAGAGAATTTTGTTACAATCCATTAAAGTCTGTTCATAGACTTTGAACACTGTCAGCCCAAGATGTCTAAAAATCCCATCAATGGTTTGAGACTATTTATGTTAGAGAGTTGATGGGATGATACTAGGCAGTCTAAATAATGAGTATTATTGAAATGGGGACATACTTATAAACTAGAAAAAACCCTGGAGAATCTTCAGTCCAACCACCTCATCTTCCAATTCGGAAACTGAAACCACGTGGTGCCTGCACTTGGGCAACAGAGTTGGGGCCTGGCTGCCCTGTCCTTCTGATCCTGGTTCATTCATCATGTTTCCCATCTCCTTCAGAGGCCTTCCTTGTAAGGGACTCTCTGCTGTTATAGCAGGTAAAATAATTATTCACTTAGAAGATATAAACTAGTTGGTAAGTTTGTAATTCTTTTAGGACCTTTTAGAAATACATTTCTTTTTCTCAATCTCTCTTTTCATGGAGATACTTTTTATTAAATCACAGGTTTTGAAACACTATTAATTGCAGAAGTTCATTGTTAAAAACAATGTTAATTATGATCCCCACTGTATTTTAGTGAGGTTTATATGACTCATAATTTAAACTACTCCGTGACAACATGGGGGCAGGACAGTCTGTTTCAGAATCCTGGAAGCCTAGAAAGGAATTTTGATGGAATCTTATGTTGTGCAGAAATGTTATTTGCAAGTCTACTAGGATATGTTATGAATGTCACCGGTAATTGTTCATGTAACAATCTAATGTGTTACTTAATACTCTACAATTTATAGCTAAAAAAAAAAAAAAAAAAAATCCCTAAAATAAGTAGTTCATTAGGCCTCAACTCACTTAGCAAGCTCTTGCCTTGGTTAAGCAAAAATGACTTTTCTAGTGTAATATGTCTAAAGATGATGTAGGCATCTTACTACAGTGTGGCTTGAATTAATGCCAGGGATGGCAGGGAAGATTGAGAACCACAGAACACTTAACTATAGTTCATTTGTGTACATTGTAGGGAATTTCTTAAGTGCCTGTTATGGCTCATTTGGGTAGTTTTCAGCAGTAGCATTTGTGCCAGAGTCCAGCTTTGCAATGAGCTTTGCATAAAACTGGGGGCCCAAAGCACCTATTTATGAGACACCTTCCATATGATATACTTTTAAGACCTATTCAGCTTCTTTATGGTGTGTTTTTCCAGAGCAATGTAAAATTAATTTCTTTGCAGAGGTGTTAATCCAGAAAATAAACTCTTGCTTTTGCTTATTTTCAGGGATATCCCAGAGAAGGAAGGAAATACCCTTTGCCACCACCCTCAGGAAGATACAGTTGGAATTAGGCTTTTGTAAAGCTTTCCCAAATCCTTTCATCGTTCTACAATTTTATGCTATTTGTGGAAAGATTTCTTTCTCAAGTAGTAGTTTTTAATAAAACTACAGTACTTTGTGTATTTCTTTTAACTGTGTATATTTCTACTGATCTGATCTCACTGTTTATGTTGCTTTCCAAAGATGTGTGTTGCATAATACAGTGGATCTGAATTTATTATTGCTTGTAAAACACATTTGATGGAATAGGAATACTGGTTTTTCATTATGGTTAAAAATCAAACCAGCTGTGGATTTTAAAACACAGTGTATTCTAGATCATCTGAGATCCATGCTGATTTTTAATGCACAAGAATTAGGTATGAACTCTTGAGTTGGAACCCTCAGCCAACTAGAGTATATATTGTTCAGTATTTCTTTGGAAACATTTCATTAATGTACTTGTCTTATGAAAATTTCTGAACTTTAGTAAAAAAAAAAAAAAAAAAAAACAAAAAAAAACAAAACCTCTGGTCTCCTGTGTCCTTATTCTTTTATAAACATTGAAAATCTTGGCCAAATGTGTTTTTTTTTTAAGTCATTTTTTTTCAGAAAACTATTTCTATAATTAGATATCAAAAGAAAACCAATGTAGCAAGAAAACCCAGCCATCTCCTATATTAATAAGTATGTCAGCTATTGATTTGACTATACCTTCTCTGTGAGAATAAGTTAACATACATTTTATAAACTTCATGCAGACTTGTACTCCAGTTTTAAGGACTTGTTTTAAATCTTTAAGGTGAAAAGTTTAATTCATAGCTAATTAGTCTGTACTCCTTAGCATGTTTTTTACGTTATAATAGATTTGTTTTCACTCATTTTTTTTCTTGCTACTTAGCACACTGTTATTACTCCTTATATTTATGCTTGCATTCGACACATGGCACTTGCACATGCATTTTCACTTGTTTGCCAGGACAAATTTACACACACACACACACATACACACGCGCGCGCACGATTGCTGCTTTGTTTCCATTTGCCTGTTCTAGCCTAAGTCGTAGAAAAAGGCTTCTCTTTGACCTTTTGACTTAGGACATTTTTGCTTTAATATTTCAGCTAAGGCACACTTGTTACTCTTAGCCTATGTGGAAAAAAGGCCACCTTAACCTTGAATAGGAAGTTATTTTGAAGCTATTGAGTTCTTTGCTGGTGATGGGTGAATAGAGTAGGGTCCTTTATTGTTGAGACAAAGCATCTCTCTGCTGGGCATTAACAACACAACTATTGTATATTAACCTTCACAATACATTAAAGTGATAACACCTTCTGTTAAATGTCTCTATCTTCCAAATACTACAAATGAATAGCCATCTAAATCAAGTATTGCATATTCCAAAGGAGCCCATATAAATGTCTTCCTGTCTGTAGCTTTATAGATACCCCAAACGCACACTTTGACAGAACCTATATTTTCTCAGATCTTTTAGGTTTTAATTTTAAGCTATCATGAGCTTGTCTATAAAGTAATAGTTTTTGCTTGGCCTTTCAATTACGTGTAACTGTTAAGTTTGAAAACGAACGTTTAGAGTATTTTGAAGACATTTAAGCAAAAAAGCCTAATGGAAAAGCTGTGCCTGCCTCCTAGATTCCCTCTTAGAGGTTAGGTGCCCCGCAGCACACCTGCCAGCCAACTGAACCCTCACTTAACGGGCCTTCTCCGTTCCTTCGCCCTTGCCACCTCTTCTTGCTTACTCTTCCTCTCCTTCCCACGTCTGAATCTGCCAGAAAAAAATGCATTCTATTCAACAAGTGTAAACGCTTTTTAGAACTTCAAATAGAATATTTAAGCTATAAACATTCCCTCCGCATTCAGGTATAAAAATAGTTAATGGGCCAGATTTAAATAATTATCTTTCAGTAAGACACAGTAATTCAGGGTCTAATATTAAAGATGCTTAAAATCTTGGAACATGAAAACAGAGTGACTTTATTGTAGCGCTAAGGGCCCTTAATGCGCAGTTGTCTAACCTTTAAAGATCAAATGAGGTGATGCACGTTAAAATACAAAGCCGTCTACAAACTATTAGCCATTTGGCGTTACAAAGGCAAATTGGGTGTAATGAGCGAGAGGTTAATGTTCTTGCCAGGGCGCAGGGCGTCTGGACCGGCGGGGGTGCGGCTGATGGTTCCAAGCTCCGGTGTTCCCCCAGGCGCGTTGGAGGTCGGGCGCACCTCCGACCGCGTCGAGGGCCCCGGGGCGCGGCGACGTCGCAGCCAGACGGGGATAGAGGCGACGCCCGGGAGCCGCGGACCTGGCGTGGCGGGAACAGACGCGCCGCTTTTCCGAGGCAAGGTCCCCCAGACCCACGGGGGACTGGCGGGCGGGGGAACGCTCGGCCCTCTGCGCACGTGGGGGTCGCGCCTGGCGTCCACCCGCTCCTCTCGGTCCTCGCGGCCCCGCCCGCCGGAGTCCCCCGTCCCGCCACTCTCCGGCCCGCCTCCCCTCCCCCGCAAGCCGCCGTTTCAAGCAGGGCGGGCACGGGAAAGTTCAGACCCCCGACCCGCAGGGTGGCCTGTGTGTCGCGGCCCCCGCCTGGCCCAAAGCGGATCATTGCAGCAGCAGCAGCAGCCGCCCTCGGTTCCTGGAGGCGGCGCCGAAGCTTCCCCAACCAGCTCGTTTCGCCTTCTCAGTTCAGTGCACGAATGCAAATACCGGACCCGTGAAGAGATGATGGAAATCTTCTTCCAAGGCTGCAGTTTTAAGTTCTAAGTCTGAACGTAACAGAAGTGAGCTAAACTTAGAAATCTAAAATTTAGACGTTGTCTGATGAGTCAACACTCCCCGTTCCGGACGGCAGAAAGCTGGCTGGTTCCGTCCGGCTAGTCCGGTACCTCTTCCCGACCGCCCCAGAGGATCATGGAGCTGAGATCCCGCCACACTGTTCCTGGCGATCGACTGTCCTACTATTACTGACCAGGAAAAAAGTCAACAAACAATAAAATGACAAACGGCCCGTTCTCGATGGATTTTTCCTCCACGCAGCGTAACGTTAACTGCTTGTGTTGCTTGTTTCGAATTTCGTATTTATGGAATGAGGGCCAAAAGAGAACATGGTATGATTTTTGTATTTGAAATGGGAATAGAGCTTATTCACTACTGCAAAATAACTCTAAGTTTGCACAACTTAGAGTTAGGCAGTATTAGTGGTTAAACCTTTATTAGAAGTCACTTAAACAATGACTGAAATAGAGGTTACAAGGGATTTTAAAAAATGGTCTTTCATTCAGTTTTGGGTACACATTTTATCCAATTGCAGATAATGTATAAAGCAAAAACAGTGAAACCAAAAAAACCCTCCCAGAAGCTTCCACTACGTCCCAACTTTAAAATAATAAAAGTAATCTTGAAATTACAAAATTATCTCAATACTTACTAGGGAGAGGGAATTCCTGAAGGGATGTGAATGCAATTCCCATCTGCCATTTTCTCTGAATCTTCTCCAGATGTTCACCAGTTTCACTAGCAGTAAAAGGCTATTCCAAAAAAATTTTTTTTAATAAAATGTTTCCTAACTCTCTGTCTCATTGGGTTTGGACATGGAAGTAGCAGCATTTTAAAAAAACTGGACTGAAATAGTTAACATACAGGGGTTTGTCCTCACACGTTAGTGTTACATTAAACAGTTGGGCAACATCATTTATGCTTTGAACATCTGAAATTTGTCTTGCCACTACATAATGCATTATTTTATGCACAAACTGATATCTAACAATGCAGTCCGTGGGTCTTTATGTGATTGTGGTTCGCAAATTTATTCCAAAAGTCTTTCTAAATCAGTATTCAATTCACCTAACAAAGCAACTCTTTGGAAGGTGCTTGCACTTAATGAACAGGATTCTCTGATTTGCTTTAAATTGAAAGTAAACAACTGATAGCAGGATGGAATTTGAACACAACATCTGTGTTGATAAAAGTCTGATTGACTACTTGCTCTGACCATTAGGTTTTAATTCTGAGCAAAGCCTTAAATAGAAGACAACTGGGTTACACCCTCCACGAGTTCCATATACAAAACACCCTTCCTGTGTCCTTTAACACTGCACTGTCACACACCCAGTGGTTCAATTTGCATCCCGACACAGATTACAAAAAAAGTACCTGCAATCCCTGCTGTTCCTTTCTGAAACTTTGATTCTGGGTTTTTGTTTCCGTGCATCAACTGGAAAAGATAAATTTGTTGTACAACCCCAAAACATTTTTTTAAAAAATACCACATCTGCAGTTAGCATTTCTGGAACCAAGTTTTGCTGTGGCCTCTGCTAAACTTTAAGGGGGCTTTGTTCCACTCAGACCCTGCGCGGGCCCTCCCTTTTGGTTGTGAAGACACTTATCCTCCTCTTCAGTTAATGAGTTTCACCTAGTCTGGCCATTTGTGTTGTTATAAAAGATCTGCAAAGCACTAATTGCAAAAGAAGGAAAAAAAGCTCTTGCTTTGCGCTAATCAGAATGTGGAATTCTTTAGCAAAAACATTTTCTATTTTAATGTTTCAAGAACCAAACCCTATCCTAATTTCAGGATGTGCACACATAAACTCAGTGCATTTCTGGGTGTAGAACGTCAAGCCATCTGCAGCAGTTAGTTCTGGCAGTGGTTCCCTTACTATTGAGAGCAATGCTGAAAGGAAAAAGATACGCCTACAGCAAATACACTTTCAGAAAATACTGTATAAAGGCGGCTGTTTTTTCTTTTCGATTCAGAGTTCACTTAGTCTAAGAGACTCTTTGCTCTAGAAATAAATTATATCAAGGGAAAAAACTGTCCATGAAGACTTATTTTCTTTGTTACTTGGAGCCTTTAGTCCATAAGCTATTATTGTTAAGTATTGGGCTGTAAAATATATATACATATTGCAAATCTTGTGGACTTTTGGAACATGTTTTCTGGAAGTAAAATTTCAAAATTCTGGTACTACTGTGAGGAAACCAAATCAATATAAACAAACATTTCGAAACTTGGCACATCAAAAATAGTTATGTTAGCTTGGCAAACATTTTAAAAGTTAATTCAATTAATATGCAAAAGCCCAAATTGGGAGAATTTTCTTTAGGTGTGACTGCACCATTTTCATAGTATTATTTTCTGCTCAAATTATTTTTCATGTAAAATGTTTTCAAAAAATTAGTTCTTTTCCAAAAATGCATTCACAGACTTTTGATAAAGGCTGATCCCCTTGTTTCTTCAGTGGTTGCTTTTTCCCCTCTGTCAAAGGGACTGGAGTTTTATGATTACTATTACTTATTATGTAAAATACAGTTTAAAGAAAGTGCATGTTTAATTTCTAAAACACCTTCCATAGGATTCACTTTGCACATTCAGAAAAAACACCTGAACAATGAAGTGAAATGAAATGTTTCAGCCTCAAACTAATTCTAAAACTTCAAATGTATAGGAGTTTTAGGGTCTTTGGCAACCATTTGTTTATCATTTATAAATCATGCTTTATCCATGTTATAATTTTCATTCATTTTATATAAACTAAAGTCCTTCAGCTTGCTTTTGGTGTTTTTACTCCAATACCAGTTATTTAAATTGTGAGTAAACTGAGCTGCACTGTCATGTGATGCCAAAAAGTGCAAAAAAAAAAAAAAAAAAAAAAAAGCCAAACCAAAATAAAACCTGTACAACTTAGTGAAAAAGAAATGACCACTTGACTTTTACAAAAAAAATACTTCGGATTCTTTTAAGTTATATTTAAATATCCATTTGAAACATAGGAAATATAAATTGGCATATTAAAGAGTAAATACATTATTTGTACAATAAAACACCAACAAGATCGGTGTGCAACCCCTATTGAGTTCGAGATGTGGGAAGATTGTAAATATTTCTTATTCTTTACATTCTGATTACAATTCAATAAATCACTTTATTCTCCTTGACATGCTTTGAAATATAGATTAATTGATGTCAATTTTAGCAAATTTGCTTGCTTGTTCTAGTATTCTGGTAAGGTATTCAAATTCAGACAAGCAAATAATTTAAAGAAAATAATTTGTCTATGAAAGGATAGCGTGCATTTATTTTATCAGTTGATCTGTGAGACCAGATTTCACATAAAAAGTAGTTTGCAACCCTTCTTTCTTATAATGAGCTGCAATCTTACGGAAGGAAATATCCTCTTTCAGGGTAATATAGGAACACTAATTCGCCAAATAACGATTAAAACATTCTAAAATCAGCATTAAATTTAAAAAGCTGTTATCAATGCATATAAGCAATGTTTTGATTTTTATTTCATTTCTCTATTACCTAAATGGCAATGATTCCCCTGCAATAATGTTGCTATGTGCATGATCCACCTTGAGCTACAATTTACTTTCAATCAAACATTAATGAAATTGCACTTAAGGGGGAGGCCTTTGAAAATTAATCTCTCAAGTTCCACTCCAAAAAAGCATTCATTGTTAAAGCTGGGTTGGTTTTTAGAGCTACAAACACCAACAACGTTTCCTACTTTTAAAACTCTGAGAGCTTTGGTTAGGAACGTGGTGGATGTAGACACAGCCAGCTTTCGAATAATTTAGGAACTTCTGGAAAGAAGAAATCACCACTTCAGTCTCCTGGCGTGGTATTATTCAATTCCAGGGCCGTCGCGGTCCCCCAACCCCCAGCGGAGAGGTCCAGAGCGTGCCCCTCTCCTTGACCTATTCGTTAGTTTTTGATAGTCGCGTACACAAGGGTCCGCTTCGGTGTGTTTTCCCCATCCGTTCTCGAAGTTCCTTGCACACCCTCCGCGCCGCAGGCAGGACCCCAACCCGGGGCGCCCGCGCGGTCACCACGTCCTGCCATAGAGCAGGTTGGCGCCGAGCACGCCGCCGCCGTAGTCCCCTGCCGCCGCGTCCAGGGCCGCCAGACCGCCTCCCGGGCCGTGCAGCGCTGGCGGGCTGGGCGACAGCTCTTCGAGCTCGGGCGCCGGCGTCGGGGCCGGCGGCTGCGGTCCGGCCTGGCCGGGTGTCGGAGTGCCGGCACCGTTCTGGCACGGCTTGCCGTCCTTGACCAGCACGGGCACCGCCACGCGGCGCGGGGACGGTGGCGGTGGCGGCCCCAGGCCGCCCTCCTGCTGCAGCTGCTGCGCCGCCTTGTCCTTGGCCTGCCGCTTCATCTTGTAGCGGTGGTTCTGGAACCAGATCTTGACCTGCGTGGGCGTCAGGTGGATCATGCTGGCCAGGTGCTCGCGCTCGGGCGCCGACAGGTACTTCTGCTGCTTGAAGCGCCGCTCCAGCTCGTAGACCTGCGCTTGCGAGAAGAGCACGCGGCGCTTCCTTCGCGGCGCCGCCGCCGCCGCGTGCAACGGCGCCAAGGACTTGGCTGCGTCCGCGATGCCCGTCAGCGACCCCATGCCGGCCACATTCACGCCCGCGGATGGTCCCATGAACCTGGAGACTGGGGAGGGGCCCGAGGGGAAGCCCTGTGAGCGCCAGGCCCGCCGGGAGCCCGCTCCCGCCGCCGCTCCGCGCTCTTCACACCCCGCCGGCCGCGACGCCCGCGGGACCCCGGGTGGGTCCCGGCACCCTCCGCGCGCCCAGGGGCCTAGTGCCCCCCGCCCCCCGCCAGGTCCCACGACACCCCCCCCCCCCTCCGCGCGCCCCCGGCTGGGTCCCAGCACCCTCCGCGCGCCCGGCGGCCCAGGGCCCCGCGCTGGGTCCCCGGACCCCCCGCCCCGCGCGCCCCCGGCCGGGAGCCCAGCACCCCCAGCCACGCGCGCGCGACCTGGGCGGTGACAGGCAAAGCCCGCGCCGTCCGCCTGCCCTCAGTCCCCGCGCTGCCCGCCCCGCTCACTTGACGAGTAGCGCGGGTCCGGGTTGGCGCCGTACCAGCCGGTGGCCGCGGCTGCCGCGCCGCCCCGCATGCCGTCGGTGTAGGCGGGCAGCTCGCCCACGTTGCCCAGGCCGCCGTTGCAGTAGCCGCCCATGGCGCCGTGCGGGAACTGCGAGACGCCCGGCGGCATGTGGTAGGTGGCGGCCGCCGCCGCCGCCGCGGCCGCCGCCGCCGCCGCCGCCGCCGCGTTGTGGCCCGCCATGGCGTGCGGCGGCTGCATGCCCGCCACCGCCGCCGCCTGCGAGGAGGGGCCGAGCGGCGGCGCGCGGTAGGCGGCGGCGGCCGCGGCCCCCAGGGGCGCCCCCAGGCCGGGCGGCGCGCCGTCCATGGCGCCGCCGAACTTCTTGTAGGTCTCCTCGATGGGGCTCAGGATGTCGGACACGGAGAAGGGCGTCGTGTGCTTGGGGCTCAACGACATGGCTCGGCGGACGGCCAGGTAGGGGTGCCCGGGGCGGGCGCGGGCGGGACGCGGCGGCCGCTCGTCGCCGCCACCCCGGCTGCGGCGGTAGCGCCTGTGACGAGGAGTCGGCGGCGCGGCGAACCCCCGAGCCGCGGGATCTGGGGTTTATTTTAGTCCGCCGCCAGGTTTACGACAGACTCGGGGGGCGGAGCAACATCCCAAACGAGCAAACAATGGTCATTGACATCTTTTTCTCTACCCTCCACCCCCTGTAATGGAGGCAAAAAAGGTAAAGGGGGCAGTTGGGTGTTTCTTGAGAACATCACCCCCCTTTGCTTTCTCCATCCTTCCCGCCTGGATCCCCGGCAGTTACCCCAGCCCTCGAGCACCAGAAATAGAAAACTCTGAGGTCGGCGTCCAGGCTTGACGTCGAGGACTCGGCGCTTCTTTCCATCCAGACCGCAGTTTTCCAAAAGGGACTTTGTAGCAAAGTCCGGTATATTGGGACAGCGGCGATGTGGTGCTGAGTTGGAGGGGGGTGTGCAGGGCTCTCCTGGTCCTCCCCGGTGACCAGCCTCTCATTCGCGCCATCATCTAAAGTGTTAAAAAAAAAAAAAAAAAAAAAAAAGGCTCTTGGGTCCCACCATAAGAGCGCATAAAGAGATGAGGTACAATGACCACCCTCTGCCTTTGTAAGGCTTCTAATTTATGCATCTTTAGACTCTTAAGCGTCATTTTGCGGGTAACCAAACAGGCACTTCTAAATTAGCTCCAAGTAGCCAAATCCAAAGAAGAGAGAAAACATGCACACAGAGACACCCACAAATACACAGATGCTAACTTGTAAGTATTCTGTTTTTATCTGTGGGGATGGAGGTTGGATAAGAAAAAGAGTACATTTTTATTTCTTGGGCTGTTTCGTCTTCAATTTGCACATGTAAAGTTCATCACAGTTTTCTTTCCCTTTGCTGTTGCTGCTGCTTTCTTCCTTCTCCCCTCCCTCCCGCCTTCCCTCTCTGGCTGTCAAGTAAATATCCAACTTAGGGTTTATTCTCCTATCACTACCATGATCAAAGAAAAGAAAAAAAAAAAAAACCTTGAAAACCTAAATATTTCTAGTTGTTTGAAAGGGGTCTTTTTGTTGTCAGAAAATACATAACCTCTTCAAGGAATATGAAGTGGATACAGAAACCAGGTAAAAATGATAGTTTCTTTTGAAAAATATGAAACCATAGATAAACTGATTTAAGAAAAAAAACCAACTTTGTCACTCTTTAATTTGCAAATTTACCTGCAGAGCAAAGAACTTAGTCTAAGTTCTCTCCACCAAATGCTGAACATGGCAAAGAATAAGACAAAAGAAGTGTGTAAAGCATATTGTCTAAATTTTGAAAACAACCTTGCAGTTAAAAAAAAAATGAAAATGGGGAGATGAAGATACTGTTTTTAAGTTTTCCTGGATACTGGTGGGGCAAGAGAAAGGAAAACAAGGAGAATGCTTTCTTAAGCCAGATTTTATTGTTTAAGAAGAAGAAAAAGATGTGTGAAAATGATTCCAGTTTAACCTAAGGGTACATGTCTTGAAGGCAAGAACAGTGCTACCTATTCCTTTTCCTGTTTGGCTTCAGCCCTTTGGTTGGAATGTCTTCCATAGCTTTGCTCTTATTGTTTTAATCTTTGTTTTGTTCATTTCAGTGAGTTTTGCAAAGAATCTGCCCTCTGTGGGGCTAAGGGGTATGGGGAGGGATCAGTATGGTCATCTATGAGGACAAAGTGTCAACCAGGCAAGTGTGTAGAGTAGTATTTTAAAATACTAAAAGAAGGAAAGGCGAAGTTACATGAATTGTTTGCAGTTGTCAGTTAATTGACTTGGCAAGATCAGTATTGCTACAATTTAACATGATGTTACTTTCACAGACTTTTACAGGTCTTTCCTGAACATGAAACATTTGGGCTAGGTCTTCATCCTCACCTGCACTGGAATTGCCTATTCATTTTTTTAAATTAGTGACACACAAAGAAGCATTTACATGTGTACTTGTGATTGCTGGAATCCTGAAAACTGCAGTTTGGCTTTTAAATTCTGGTTTAATTCAAATAGTATTGTTTACTTGTATTCGCTTAAATAAAAAATAGAAAATCTTTCATTTCAAACTTTTCTCAGCGACAACAAGGTAAGTAAAAATATTTGTGTTAGGGCATCTATGGATTTAAAAAGTCTGTTGTGAACCATTATGTTTTATTTTTCAAGTTCAAACATGTCTCAGAAATGAAACCTAGTGTCATAATGTTCATGTGATTAGTTACCTACTTGAAAAAGTGTTTAATAAGATTTTTTTCCAGATAATTATTTACTCTTTGTTCACGCTGTATACTTCACCTTGTGTAGTTTGTTATAGAACCACAGGATAGCAGTTCACATCTAGTTGTTGCTTATTTTGTTTTTCAACTGTATTTGTTCCTACTACGGGTTCATTTACATATGGAAGGCTCCCATTTTTAAATAAAAAAACCCACTTTATCCTGTCTGGAGGCTCTCTGCTGAGAGTTACTTTCTGGCTGCTGGGGAACTTGATGCCCTGAATATTACTCCTTCACTAGAAGTCAGTAGTTGTGGGGTAAAAAAAATCCATAATCTTTAACATTTTTCTTTCTCAATTATTTGTGTCTCATTTTAGAAATTATGATTCTGAAAGTAGATGTAGTCTGGAGGATGTATATGTACATTCATATACAGACAGATTAAAACAGTCCAATTGATACTCCATTAAAACTTTTCATCAAATTCACTTCATCCGATTATTGTCTGCCTAAGTTATGTATGGAAATTTATACTCGGTAGATTCTTAAATACTATTGACTAAATTGGATTTCACAGGAAATGTATTTTTAAGGATTTTTTTTGGGGGGGGTGGATTTTTCTTTCCTTAAAAACAATGCTGGCACACAGGGCAGCGGCGGGGGGTGGGGGGTGGGAAGCAAATACCACCAAAGGGAATACAGTGAAAAGAGAGGGCCCTCCCATTGCTCTGCTCTAGCCTCTCACTTTCTCTTTTCAGATGCATTGTTACCTGTTTCTCCTGGGGTAGTCTGTACAATTTGAAGCATACGACCATTTTACACACTAGAGGTAGCATGTTCTGTATGGTTTGGTACCTTGTCTTTTTCATAGTTTAGGTTTTTGTAATTTTACAAATCCCATTTAACACTGGCAACTTGATAAATGGGTTGTGGCAGAGAGAGAAAATTTTCTGGACAAAAAGTTTAAGATCTCTTGGCTTCTTCACAAAAATGTGGCATTTGTTGAAAATCTCTGATGTGTCCATTACCCTTAGGGCCAAAGATATTTGGGAAAAAAAAATCTGAAGTAGAAGCCTTTTCCAAATTTGGGATTTGCTCTTGTCAGATAGAAGCTCAGAGAAAGGGGCCTGCGAGCTGTTGAGAAACCGTCTGATATATCCAGCCAGTACTTAAAGGGAAATGTGTTTTTTCTAGGTTGTTGCTCTTCTGTCTAGCAAGTAGATTTCTAATGTGTCCCAAATTTCCTTATAAAGACAGACTGTGTTTGAAAATGTAACTTTTGCTTGACATTCAAGAAGATAAGTGACTTTTAGAAATGAGACACTTGCATTTGTGATTAGTTTAAAATAATCGTGAAATAATTTGGTTAATAGGATGCCTATTTTGTGGAGGTAACTTTAAAATGCCATCCTTGCAGTTGGGAAGGAATAAAGAAACATGTCAGGATAGTACTTTGTAGCAAAATTTGAGGTTATAAAGAGGAAACAAAACAGATAAAACATAAAAGTTTTTAAAAATTATTTTAACATTTTTTTTCTGAGGTACCTGACTGGCTCAGTCGGTGAAGCATAGGACTCTTGATCTCAGGGTTGTAAGTTAGAGCCCCACAGTGGGTGTAGAGATTACTTAAAAATAAAATCTTGAAAAGTGCTGATTTCATCAATTTCTGAAATTTAGTCCTCATTTCTTTTTAATCATAAAAATCTTTTGTTTTAAATGTTCATTTCAATTATTTTCAATCTTTTATGATAACTTTACACTTGGATTTATGCAACTTTGTTGCTTCTCTCCCCCTTTCCCAACGGGGTACCACAGAGGTAGGATTTTGCAGTACCTGTGTGCCTGCCTGCCATGCTTCCCTCTCCGAACCCTCAGCCCATCTCTCCACAGTACACAGAAATGCAGCTTGGGAGCTCGACACTAGGGCTGAGGAGAAATGGTAACCTCTCTCTGGGAGAACAAGAGGAAGAAACTAGAGAACTTGACACCCCTCACCTCATCCCTACAGTCACCCTTTCATATTTGCTTCACCAAATGCAAACTCTGCAATTAAAAATACCTTGAGTTACTCTTTGAGATTCAGATTTTTTAAAAATTTTTTTTTAACATTTATTTATTTTTGAGACAGAGAGAGACAGAGCATGAACGGGGGAGGGGCAGAGAGAGAGGGAGACACAGAATCCGAAGAGGCTCCAGGCTCTGAGCCATAAGCCCAGAGCCCGATGTGGGGCTCAAACTCACGGACCGCAAGATCGTGACCTGAGCTGAAGTCGGATGCTTAACCGGCTGAGCCACCCAGGCGCCCCGAGATTCAGATATTTTAGATTGAAGATAGTTTTCTGACCAATGAATATATTTTAAATTAAGATGGTTATTAATACAATGTGAGAATGAACAGTAGGTGTTAAAGATATTGCTTTTGAAATAATCATAATAAGGAGGTCCGGTTAAATGATTCCTAAAAAGCAAAAACTAGAAGCCTCCCTTCCTGGGGTCAAGATGTACAACAAGGTTTTATAGTAACAGAGAATAACATTAGGCTACCTAGGGATGTAAATACATGAAAATTGACTAGTATGTCATAACTCTCTTACCCTAGGATTTTGAGCTTGAGCTAGAAATTTGAATTTTTGTGTGTTTAAAAAAATATTTTAGAGTAAGTAATAAAATACTAGATCAGGGAAACAATGCCAATATTGAAATATATTTTTTATTTCTGAAAAACAAGCTTACTTAGAATGTATCTTGCTTACATAGAATGTTTAAGACCTTTTAGAATATAATAGCATTTCCATTGAACAATACCTTTGACATATTTTCACATGTTTTGGAATGTCATTAAATAGCTTTTTTTATAGGAAAAAAAGAATCCTTTGAATTTTAGGCAAAACCACATTTCTATTTATTATTTTGTAGGAGGAGCTAGTCATTATAAAGATTTAACCCTATCTCTACACATACCCCATTAGTGAATATATATATCTGTTTTAAAAATATGCACTTTTATAACTTTTCTCTCATATGCTCTCAGTTCTTCCATATCTAAGGAACTCAGTGAATTTAATGTAAAATCTCTTACAGCAAATTCCATTAAATGTGTATGTCACCTTACATTTATAAATTGAATTGTAATTATAAAGGAAGATATCAGTCTTTACACTTAAGTCAGGTAATTAGGTTATTTGCTGCCATCACTTGAAGGAGAAATTCCAATTTTTGATATTTTAATAAATGGTTTATCTGTTGCATTTATTAATAGAGTTTTACAAAATACATTTTAGAAAAAGTAACTATGACAGTAATATAATTTGAGAATAATCTGCCCAAGTTTGTCCTGTGTCCTGCTAATGATGAGCTATTTGACAGATAGTTGTATGTATCTGCATTCTAGGCTAGTGTTTGCTTCATAAATCAGTATGAATTTGGGTAGATTTTAAACAACTTAATTATTGGTTCAGTAATTTGCTTTTAAAATATATATAAATAATTTCATTAATCTACTTTATCCAAACATTGAATGCCATAAAGAGAACTGAGTGATAAAGTTTGTGAAGTAAACGAATAATGGAATCTGACTCTTCAGTAAACCTAGTATTTGTTAAGTTCTGGAAAATGAAGTACAGCACTAAATTTAAAATGTAGTTTGATTTACCACACAGGGAATGACAACAGGTAAGACTGCAAAGGTCATTCAGACTGGTTCAAACAGAACTAGAAATAATAGAAGTTTTACAAAAGTGCTACAAGCTACAAACTGTTGGAATTCGGTGAAAAATGCCAAATAAGAATTGCTTGAGAAAATCAGTACCAGTTTGAATCAAAGCAACTTACTGATATATGGTATAATATATAATTATCTAATAGAAGAAATAGATTACTCAAAATCTCTTCCAAAATAAAAAGCATATATATCCAAAAAAAAAAAAAAAAAGTTTAAAAAACAGAACTAACTTGGGGCACCTGGGTGGCTCAGTTGGTTGAGTGTCCAACTTCTGCTCAGGTCATCTCACAATTCACGAGTTGGAGCCCTGTGTCGGGCTCTGTGCTGACAGCTCAGAGCCTGGACCCTGCTTCACATTCTGTCTCCCTCTCTGCCCCTCCCCCGCTCAAGCTCTGTCTCTCTCTTTCTCTCAAAAATGAATAAACGTTAAAAAATAATTTAAAAAAAACCCTAACTTAACCATAAGAATAAATGGCAAACTTCAATGGCTGAAAGATTTTTAAAAATTACACAGTATAAAGAAAGGAAGTTTAAAATTGAGCTTATAATCGTTTAAAGTTCACTTTTTAATGGCATAAATAAATCTTGAACTGTGAAGCGTATGTTAAGGCTGAATGTTGTGCATAGCACAACACATTGTGTTTATGCCCTGTTATAAAATATTCTGAAAGATCTGAATAAAACTTTCACATATGACATTTTATTTTTCTGTAAGTTCTCTGGTATGTGCAGTGATTTTTTCTATAGTTAATTCTCTTAAATGTAATATTTCTTTAGAATAATTGGTGTAGTACATATATGATTGAGCTGCCATTGTGGACATAATTGATGGCAGACTGCCTTGATGCAGCTCTTATGAACAATTTACGGAGATTAAAAGGGTGATGGAAATGGTGGCTTAGGAATTGCTTTCTAAAGACACTGGAGGATCGAAAAGAAACCTGGGGTTTCCAATGCCCTCTGAAATCATTTTCACATAAAACCCTGGTTTAGTAGGTATAAGTGTGGTATAAGTGTTCTGCTCATGAAAAATAATATTTATGTGGGAAAAAGAGATTATTTGGTCATGGATCTTAAATGAACAAATTGGAGTGTCTATTCTATACCAATTTCAAAAGGGGGAAACAGAATATTCTGTATATTCGGCATTCCATGTGGGGTTGCCTTTCGCTTCTTGGCAATTAATGAATATATGTAAATACAAAAATCAAACACTTTTCATAGTCAAAGTCTAATCATGAATAGTCCTTAGCTTTCTTCCACATATAAATTGCCATATTTCTATGTGTTCAAGGAGTAAGTGGTAGCTCTCTTACATAGATATTTTGACATAGAGACTGAGGAATTAATTATATGATGCAAAAGAGAAAAGCTTAATTATACATTTATTCTTCCTCTACATTGATTCATAAAGGATATGAGGCAGTTTATAAATAAATAGATTTATGTACTTTTAACATTTAGTGAGAATCTGAACTTCATAAATAAAGATCCTATAAGAGAAGGAAGTTAAGATCTAGGTGAAAAAAAACAACTATATAGGCCATGAAGCCTACTATGTTCCTACAGTTGAACTTCCCACTTGTCTCTAAGCTTCCTAACAGCCAATTTAAAAAGCCTGTTTCCACTCTTTTTATTTTTAGGGAAAAAAAACCCTGTTTCCTCTAACACTTCACTTAGAAATTCCTCATGGGGTGGGGGGTTCACATAGGGAGCATAAAGTACTTAATAGTTCCGTAACAGATAGAGTTATTATTCCCTAAGGTTAGCTCATTATGGTGGCCATGCCTAAAAATTTGAGCCCGCAACACCAATCAGTTTAATTAAGGTAACTCTGAAGGGTGGGAGCAAAATAATATGGTCCAGATATGCAGCCTTCTGATATTCCAGAAACGAATTCCATACTTTCCAAAGAAGACCTCCTAAAAGCCACCACAGTGTTCAACAGTTTGGTATTAGAAAGTTCTTACACTGAGGCTAAGTTACTGTGATTTATACAAATTGAACCTACTTCAGTCTTCTCATGCCAAATTCTGTCTAGCCTTTTTCTGTAAAGCCCTCTAAATATAAGAAGGTATATTATTATGATATTATCTTATGTTTTCTTCTTTTCATACAAAAATAACCCCCAGAACAAAAATATCTGGAATGGACATGCACAACTGAATTAGCCAATAATTTGTCAAGTGATTACTATATGTTGAAGAGTATCCTGAGTGCTTTAGAAAATTGGGAAGAGAGTCCCTCTGATACCAGAGAGCAGAAACTTATTCGTGGCATATGTATCTAGATCTTGAAACAGTACTTTTAAATTATATGTGCATTATGTATTTATTATTTTAAGTTATATGTACACATGTGTATGTTTATGTACATGTGAATATATATGTGTGTTTATGGATGGCTGTGTGTATGAAAATACATGTCAAGTTCTAAACAATTGACTTACTAATGAACTTTATTTAGAGTATAGCCCATTTGTAGGGTGGGGATAAGGCTAATATATTAAAACTCACTAACATTTATTAATCTTTTGCCAGTGTGCTAGGCACGTTTAGGTGTTTATTTCATGTAACAGTTACAATAGAAGAGAACTTAAAGTGTGATTGACATTGGCAGTGAATTCAAATGAAAAAATATTTTGAAAAGGAGTGGGGAAAGATATCAAAGAAAATTGTTTATACTGCTTTCCAGCATCTCTACAAGGTTGATGGATCAGAATTTATGCAATATTTGAGTAGCTATTGTTAATGAGACTATTCTTACATTGTTAGACTATTTTGATGGCTATCTAGAGAAGTTTACAAACTTACTATTCAACTTGATGTTTGTTTTGTATACATTTTCTCTATAAAGAGAGCAGAAAGTTTGGAAGCTTTAAGTGACTATAAGTAGGGTTTGTAATAGAGCAGTGATAAAAGGTGTTTCTTTCCTATACTGACTACAGAATAAAGTAATTTCCTTAGAAAAATTAGCAGTATAATTTCTCAGATTATAGTGAATTGTAAATATTTAATTTGCGAATTACAGGCATTAATTATTGATATCAGCTTAGTATTAAAATTATTAAAGGAACAAATAGAAGCTTGCTGCCAGACAAACTGAAAATAATATGTATGTACATAGAGCAATTCTGTCCAATAGAGATGCAATGTGAGCCACATACATAATTTTAAACTTTCTAATAGCTACATTAAATAAAGTAAAAATAAACAGGTGAGGTTAAATAAAAGTACATCTTATTTAACCCAGCATATACAAATGTCCTTTCAATAACCAACATAAAAATTACTGAGTTTTTAGTCACTAAATCTTTGTAATTTTACACTATGGAATGTATATACATATTTCTTTATGTGTCTAGACCTTATATTCATACTTTAAAATGATATAATGGTTATTATCACATATATATTCATTTCCTTTCTTCATTCAATTATATTTTATTTCACTTTCCACATCAGTACCTATACGTATGTTCCTTGTCAGTACAAATATATGTTTTTATGGCATTGCACATAGATGTTAATTCCTTCTAATGATCATATCATATTCTGTGATACGGTTTTACTATACATTTCATCAGCCCCTGTTAATGAGTTTAGCCTCTTCTCGCCTCTCCTCTCTCTGTTCCCTCTCTTCCTCCTCTCTTCTCTCCCCACCCCTTTCTATTACAAACAGTGCTGCAGTGAACACACATGCAGATCTTTGTGTACCGGTACAAATATTTCTGCAGGCTATATTTCTAGAAGTGAAATTGGATCAGAGGTAAGTTTATTGTATAATTGACTTACTAATGAACTTTTTAGAATATAGCCCATTTATAAGGTGGGGATAAAGCTAATAATACACCTACCATTTTGGCAGGTGTTGTAATTGCCCACCTGGCTGGCTCAGTCAGTTAAGTGTCCAACTTAGGCTCAGGTCACGATCTCATCGTTCATGGGTTCGAGCCCCACATCAGGCTCTGTGCTGACCGCTCAGAGCCTGGAGCCTGCTTCAGATTCGGATTCTGTGTCTCCGTCTCTCTCTGCCCCTCCCCTGCTTAGTGCTCTGACTGTCTCTCTCTCAAAAGTAAACATTAAAAAAGTTTTTTTTTTTTTTTTAAGAAAAGAAATTACCCTTCAAAAAGTCATCTCAGTTTACCTATCAGCAGTGTATGGTGTACTTACTCCTTTCTCCCTGCATCTCTCACCAGCACTAGATAATCATTAATTTTTTTTTTTACCAATCTAGTTTTACATACATAATTTAGTATCTCTTTATTGTTATTTTTACTAAAGTACTACAGTTTATTTAAAAAACAAGAAAATTTGCCAAGAAATATATAAAGTGTGAAGGGGAAAGTCCCCTGAAATACATCCAGGGATACCCACTCTTAAATAAGTATTCGAGCTTAAAATTTTAGCTTACAACTCTAATATATTTGCATTTTTCTCCTTGTTGTGTTTCTTTGAGGGGGTATATGGCATAATACAAAATGATTATGCTTTAGAATTAGATTTCAGTTGAATCCTACTGTAATCCAAACTGTAAAATTTGGTTGCAAACTTTACTTGACCATTCCGAACTCAATTTTCTCATGTGTAAAAATGTGAAGGTTAACTTAAATGTGTTTAAGTAATAGATGGAATCACCTCTCAGTTCCATAAAATATTCACCTTATTGCTTTCTTTTGCTCTGCTTTCTTTCTGAGAACAAGAAAAGGACATATTTCCTAAAATACTATGTTTTATTGCAGCAGTTAGAAACCCACAATATGTCAAAGAAGATAACTGAGAAGTAACATTAGTATAGAAATGGATTTGGACGTGTGGAAAGATTTATTCCTTTGAGGACTGAGTGTTACCATCCTCCAGCACCTCCCCTTCACTTATTAATCTCTTCTTTTCCATGACGTCCTACAGCCAAAGTGTTGAATAATATTATCTTCTCTTTTGGGAAAACATGAATCTTCAGGCACAAAAGAAATACCTTTCTGTTCCAGAAAATTATCTGGATAATCCTGGAATCAACCAAACTGAAAAGTTTCTTATGCAGATAATTTCCCTTTGGGTAGTTCTATGTCAAGGTGGAAACATCTGGAAGGTTATGTCTAAAAAACCCTCGATGGGAACTCTCCAGTACAACAAATGGTATACTACTAAAGGATACCTCTGTAACTAGAACAATATTTTGCAAGTAACTTTATTCCAGTATTGTTTGGCTGCTAAACTAACAACTACAGAATCTTTGTCTGGAGACGGAATGGCTTTTAGCCCTTTTCCACACATACATGAATATGTGCTTTATCCACTCAGTCCCTTATCCAATAAACATTTGAGAATTGCCCACAACATGCTAAGCTATAGATAACAAAGAAGAAGACAGGACAGGTTCTGTGCTCAATGAAGTCCTGTGGTAGGAGCAGGGAAGGGTGAAGGAGAGAGAGTGATAAGTGAGCAACATTTACAATTTATTTTTTATTTTAAAGTGCTTTGGTAGTTATGCATAAGGGGCTATGAAATTACAAAGGAGGAGCCACTAACTCAGTCTGAGGAGAGGAAAAGGGTTGTGGAAAATCAAGGAAGATTACCTGGCTGAAGTGATATATGGGATGAACTTTATAGATCAGTGAGTTAGAAGGTAGAAATGGTATTCCAGGAAGAAGAGCATGTTTGAAGAGGCATTTTAAGTCAATGAACATTTAGTGAATGTCTGCCACGTCACCACATGTGAAGCCATCTCCATTATCCACCATTAGCAGTTGTAGACCTGTCAACTTAGTTAAAAAAAAAAATACATAGCCCCATGTAGAAATTCATTCCACTAATTTGCATTTAAACCCATATTGTATTATTCACAACTATTTTTGGATTCAGATTATAGGAACCTACCTTGAAGTAGCTTATGTGAAGAGGGGGATTTATTTGAATGATACTGGAGTTAGTTTCATAGGCCAGAGAAGGATAGGCATGCAGCTGGGTGTCAGAAATGGAACCAGAAACTTAAATGTCACTAGCACACTCATTTCCCGATATCTTTCTGCATGTTGGTGGTGTTTCTCCTACTGTAGATCAGTTTCCTCTATGTGGCAAGAAATGGCCAGTAACAGTTCTGGGCCTCCTGTTCTGTGGTTCCTTTCTCAGAGTCATTTCTACTTTAATTCTAATGTTGGCTTAGAGTGCTTGTCCACTTTGGCCACAATTCTAATAGGCAGCTACCACAAGAACTATCAGGTTCAAAATATGTGTGTGTTTGAGAGGAGGATAGAGAACAGCTCCCAACTGGAGGAAGGGGCATAATAGGCAAAACAAAACCTGGCCACCAAAACTTTATGTCGAATCCAACAGATTTTATCCAGTACCTTTTTTTCGACTTCTGTGCTACGGCTGATGCTACTGACTATCGTCACTTTGGGAGAAACTTCCTTAGTTTCTGGTACTGCTTCCCCTTTGACCTCATGCTCATTCTGTGATTCCTATACTGACTCTATCTCCTCTTCACACCCCTCACAACTAAAAAACTGTTCAAACCCAGTCCTTGATATTCTGATTAGCAGATCTCAAACTTTGATGGGTGGATTCTCAAGCTGGTTGCTGCCACCACTTTTTCTGAATAGTCAGCAGGGAGAAGAAGAGTACAGTAGCTCTGCACTTCTCTTCCAGTTTACCAGACATCTTACCACCAGCTCAAATCTCTGTTCATCTTATGGGTAAAGGGAAGTAAAAAGCCAGTCTTTTAAAGAAGGACTGGATTCCCCAGCTTTACATTCAGAAAATACATTGTTCTTATAGCACTAGCAATATCTCTCTGTAGATGACTATTTCCTAACCATCCTACTTCCAGAATACATCTTGGGATGTAGTCAGCCAGTCTTATTATCCTGTGGATATTCCAAGGATAGTCCTGCCTCCTAACAACCCACATAACCATTCACACATCATGGCCCAGCTTAAATTCTCTCTTCCATAAAGACCTTATGGCCACTCCAGCCCTCTTGATCTCTGTACTGATGCCCTACCCCAACTTACAGTTCCTAGTGCACAATTAGATTTATCAATTACATTTATTGTCTTTGTTGTTATTTTGTCATTGTTGGAGAATATTATGTGGAAAGAGCTGGATTCTTTTTTAAAAAATTAGATATATTTGACACAAAACATTGTATTAGTTTTGGGTATACAACATAATGATTTGATATATGTATATATTGTGAAATGATTACCACAATAAGTTTACTTAACCTACACCACTGCACATAGTTACACATTTTTTTGTGATGAGAACATTTAATCTCATCTTAATCAACTCTCAAATATATAATACAGTATTGTTAACTATAGTCACTATTCTGTAAATTACACCCCCAGGACTTATGTATCTTATAACTGGACCTTTGACCACCCGTGTTTATTCCCTCATGCCCCCCACCCTTGGCAACCACCAATCTGTTCTCTGTATCTATGAGTTTGGCTTTTGTTTGTTTGTTTTAGACTTCATGTGTGAGATCATGCAGTATTTCACTTAGCATAATGCCCTCAAAATCCATCCATGTTGTTGCAAATGGTGGTATTTCCTTATTTGTTATGGCTGAATAAAATTCTATTGTATATATACATGTTTATATATGGAAATATATATATTTATATATTATAATATATATATACATATATATGTGTGTATATATATATATATATATATATATATATATATATAAAATTTTCTTTATCCATTCATCTGTTAATGGGCACTTAGGTTGTTCCCATGTCTTGACTATTGTAAATAATGGGGCAGTGAACATGCAAAACTAATTATCTTTTCAAGATAGTGATTTTATTTCCTTTGGATAAATACCCAGAAGTAGAATTGCTGGATCATATAATAATTATATTTTTAATTTTCTGAAGAACCTCATACTATTTTCCATAGTGGCTGCACCATTTGCATTTCCTCCAACAGTGCACAAGGCTTCCCTTTTCTCCATGTCCTTGCCAGCACTTGTTATTTCTTATCTTTTGATAATAGCCATTCTAACAGGTGTGAGGTGATATCTCAGTGTGGTTTAATTTGCATTTTCCTGATGATGTTGAGCACCTTTTCATGCAACTTATACACAAAGGATTAATATTGCCACTATAAAAGTGCCTTCAAACAAGTAAGTCAATAGAGAATGGATAATTTACAAAATAAATAACACAAATGACTAATAACCACCTGAAAAGGTGCTCATTCCCCAGTAGTATTTAGAAACCTCCAAATTAAAAAGGCCATGAAAAGCCACTTCTCTCTCCCAGAAAGATTTACATTCTATCTAGAATTTGGAGAATTCCAAATAGGACCACAAAGGCACATTATTGATGAGAATATATTGGACAAGGACACACACACACACACACACACACTCACACACATATTCTGTCCTTATGGTAGCATAATTTGTAGTATTATAAATAATATGAATTCCCATCAACAGGAAAATGCCAGGTAGTCACTGAAAAGAGTGGGGGAGGGCAGCATTCAGCTGCATTCATAGCCATGAACAGATATCCGTGATTTTGCGAGTTGCAAAACCATACACTATAATCCAATTTTGTTAAAAAAAAAAAGATGGAAAGAAAGAAAATAATAAAAAAAGAATCATGTATTTAAATATACACTTAAACTGATAAGAACAGATACTACACTTGATCTTAGCCAAAAGGCCGAGAAGCGATTTTAAATATACACTTAAAACTTCATCAGTCTGTTTATATGCCTGAAACATTATTTGGAAGGAGGCACACTGAACAGTTACACAGAATTACTCCTAGGGAGCAGAAGTAGAGAAATAAAGTAAGGAATTTTCACTTTTAAACATGGCTGCAATTTTTTTTAATGTTTATTTATTTTTGTGAGAGAGAGAGAGAGAGCGTAAGAAGGGGACAGGCAGAGAAAGAGGGAGACACAGAAACCTAAACAGGCTCCAAACTCTGAGCTGTCAGCACAGAGCCCGACTCTGAGTTTAAATCCATGAATCGCGAGATCATGACCTGAGCCGAAGTCGGATGCTTAACCGACTGAGCCACCCAGGCACCCCAACTTGGCTCTAATTGTTAAGATTACCTGTTTTTAATATATTAATCTTCTTTCTCCAATTAGTTAACTCTTTGGTTCCAGATAATATCATCTCTTCCTCGTAGCACTTACCACAGTGCTGATTATATAAACTTGACTCCACTCTTTCTTGCTTACATGTTTCTGATTAGTAGTGTGCTGTATTTTTTATCCCTACTCCTCTATAATAACCTTAGCCCTATTCCCTTCTGGCTGTTTGTCTTTGGTTTTCTACAGTTTTCTGTTTGTCTTTGGTTTTCTACAGTTTGAATATTATATGACTAGGTGTAGATTTTTTTCAGTATTTATCTTACTTGGTGTTCCTTCAGCTTCCTGGATCTTTAGTTTGTGTCTGCCATTAATTTTGGAACATTCTTGGCCATTATTATTTCAAGTATTTCTTCTACTGTGTTCTCTTATGTCTTCTCCCTTTGGTATTCCAATTATGTGTATGTTGTATATTTTTAAATTGTCCAACAATTCTTAGATACTTTTGTCTTTTTCATTCTTTTTTTTTCTTTTTATATTTCAGTTTGGGAAGTTTCTATTGACACTTCTTCAAGCCCACTGAGTGGTTTTGATTTCTAGTATTTCCTTTTGATTCTTAGAGTTTCCATCTTTATGCTTCTCTTACCCTTGCATTCTCGTTTATTGTGCATTTTTCTCCCTTAGATCTCTTAACATATTTATCACAGTTATTCTAAAGTCCCTGTCTGATAAAAAATCTGTGCCGTGTCTGAGTTTGATTCTGATGCTCATTTTGTTTCTTCAGACTGTGCTTCTTCTTGCCTTTTAACATGGCTTTTAGTTTTTTTGTTGTTGAAAGTCAAACATTATGTGTTAGGCAATAGTAATTGTTAAATAGGCTTTTAGTGTAAGATGTTAATGTTAATCTGGCTAAGATTTGGGCTGTGTTTAATATTTTCTGTAACTATAGATGCTGGGGGCTTCAAATTTCTCTAGTGTCCTTGCTTTTGTCTCTCCTGTTGTTTTAGGGCTTAACTAAGGACTCTCTTAAATAGAGTCTGTGTCTTGAAGCTCTTTCGGCTATAATCCACTGCTTTTATAGTGGAGCCCTGATGGTGTGGTGGTAAAAAAAAAAAAAAAATCTAATTTTCTTAATGTTTATTTATTTTTGAGGGGGGGGTGGGGCAGAGAGAGAGGGTGACAGAGGATCTGAAAAGTGCTCTGTGCTGACAGCAGAGACCCTGATGTGGGGCTTGAACTCATGAACCGTGAGATCATGACCTGAGCCAAAGTTAGATGCTTAACCAACAGAGCCACCCAGGTGCCTCTCTATAATCTTATTAAATCTCAGCCTTTTAGTGGACCTCTGTCCCTGAGTGTGACTGTCAGAAATGTCTCTTAGCTCCCCACAATCTTTGGTGAGGCAGGAAAGCTAGAGAGGGCTAGAGTTGGAGAAATGTTCTTTCCCCAGGTTGGAGAAGTCTCTGGTAAAGTCCTTCCCACTGGAGAGTGGGCATTTGTAGGGGAATTCTCTGTGTGTATTTCACAATGTCACTTTTCCCCTTCCCCTGCCACAGTCTTGAGGGAATCTTTCTTGGTTTTTTACCATAAGAAGCTGGTTTCCCCTCCCCCCTCAAGAAGTAGATGCCCTCAAGGCTGAGCCCCCCAAGATATTCTCCCTGTTACACTAGTCTACCCTCAGCCTCTAGAAGTTAATCAAATTTACCATTTAAGGGTCCCTACCAGTTTATGGCTCTAGCATTTCTGCTCCAGGTAAGCAGAGCTCAGCTGTGACATGCTAGGTTTTCTATCTTGCCAGATATCAAGGTGGCAGACAGCCTTGCATCCTCAATTCTCTAATGGGTCCAAGAAAAGCCTTTGGTTTTCAGTTTGTTCAGCTTTTTGCTTGTTGTAAAGAGGAGAGTGATGACATCCAAGCTTTTTACATGTTGGAAGTGAAGTGTGCTAAACACTTAGTAGCCACAAAGTAAACTTTATTAGACTGTAGAATTTTGTATATTTATTTTAACAACTTATTTTTTGTTCTGCGAATTGCCAGCTGACATAAAAGTTTTTAAATGGAAAATTAAAGCCACCTTCAAATATTTAGAGAGTTATAATATGAAAGAGAGATTGGATTTGTTCTTAATGGCACCAAAAGGTCTATTAGTGGAAATTAAAATTTCCATGTAGTCAAGTCTTAATTCAATGTAAGGAACTTGTAGAAAAATTATTTTATTTTATTTTTTTAAGTTTATTTATTTTGAAGGGGGCAAGGGCAGAGAGATATAGAGAGAGAGAATCCCAAGAAGGCTTCCACACTGTCAGTGCAGAGCCCAACTTGGGGCTTTATCTCCTGAACCTGAGCTGAAATCAAGAGTTGGACACTTAACCGACTGAGCCCCCAAGGCGCCCCTGAAAATCCACTTCTAACTGTGAATTATTTTGGGAATGCCAGTAAGTTTTTCCTGCTCTCATGGGTGGGTACATGGAAGCATAAGCTAAGGGACAACTCCTCAGGTACTTGCAGTAAAGGAAAAACTATCTTGGATGAGAGGTGGTACTATATAGCTTCCAGTGTGGAGGTTCTTTGATTTTCAGTGTATCCTGTTAACCTCCCAAAGGAGAAAAACCTCCACTTATTTTTCAATTTTTGTCTAAATAGAGTTTAAATCAATTTGTACAAGTGTAATGGTGATGGCATGGCCTCTGAGGAAGCCGATGTACAGTGTCCTGAACCCCATTCCATGTATCTAATATGTGTATATCTAAGGGTTAGGCATTGGACTCCTCTTGTAGCAGGCTGCTGTGTGTGGGTTACCAGCCCTGCTGACAGCCATGCCTCCAAATGAAATGCCAGTGGGCACACTTGCATGTGTGCTGGGCTGTCATGACGTTGCTCACAAGTATGCCTGTAGAGCAGAGGAGAAAGAAAATGCCTTTGCACAAGTCTCCCCTTATGCAGGAACTTACGTGCAGGGAAGAGATGGGCTCAAAAGGTCTTAAAATTTTTATCTCCACTGTTGGGAAACTGCTGTATGTAGCATGCTTGCTGAAAATATAGTGCTTGTTTGTGGCATGGCTATTTTGTATTGCTTTTGCACTAAAAGCTTTATTGTTAATGATAAAGAGGGAAAGACCTTGGTTGGTTGTTTTACATCTTACTGTTATATTTTGAAGAAACATTCATGTTTCCAGAGGTTAAAAAACAAATCAGGTCTCTAAAAAGTTGTTTTCAAGGGCTAAGAAATATGATTTTGAAATAACAATGTTTCTGAATTGTATACAGTTCATGGTTTCTGAACTGTATACAATTCATTGGGGTTTTGTTTCCCACTAATCAACCCATGACATATTTATGAATATATTTTCTCATTTTATTTTTCATTTTATTTTCTAGGAACCACTTATATTGACTTCAGTATACTTATTAAAGAGAAGAGAAAATTTAGGTTTTTATCCTGACTTAAGTCACATTTGATGTTAGTAATAGAGTTGATAGGTTTTATGTAAAGTGATCCCTTTCTAGCATTCATAATTAAAAAAAATTAAATTAAGTTGCCATTTGTAAACATTAAACTTCACTCTTTTTTGTATGTTTAGTTCTCTGAGCTTTGACAAATGCTTACAGTCATGTAATCACCACCACAATCAAAATATAGAATATTTCCATTAACCAAAAAAATTCAGTCATGCCCTTTTAAAGTTTTAAATTTTACTTTTAGGTCTATGATCCATTTTCAGTCCATTTTTGTGAGGATGTGAGGAAGTACAGATGTAGTTATTTTACTTTTTTTCTTCCTTTCAGCCTTCCTTCATCATTTCTTCTCTCTCTTCATCCCTCTCTCCTTCCTTTCTTTTCCCCTTTTTACCTTTCAAAAGTGGATATTCCATTATTTGAGGACCATTTGCTGAATTGCCTTTTTTGTTGTTGTTGAAAATCAATTCACCATATATGTGTATATATAAAATTTCTGAGCTCTCACTTTTATTTCATTGATCAAAATTCTATAAATTTTAAATTCATTAGTGTGGTTAAGACCTAACACTTACGGCCATTGTTATCCCACTACTTGAGCTGTGACGTACCAAAAAAGTATAAAGCAAAGATTTGTATGTATATATATGTATACATTTTGACTTTTAAAAATATATTACTGTAACTCATTGACATTTATATTTCCAAGCTAAAATACTGAGATTACATTTGAATCAACACCTTTGGTACTTACATTCTGAAACTAATTATGTTGCCAGTATAATGAAATGAAAATGTTAACATGTTTAAATCTATCTTGTGAAACTATTTCAGATATCACAGTGAAACCATTTTTTGCCATCCTGGTTGTCTGGTCCCATAATTACTTTGTAATTTTGAGAAAATCTATTTCTTTTTTTTAAATATTAAATATAATTTATTGTCAAATTGGTTTCCATACAACACCCAGTGCTCATCCCAACAGGTGCCCTCCTCAATGCCCATCACCCACTTTCCCCTCTTCCCCACCCCCCATCAAACCTCAGTTTGTTCTCAGTATTTAAGAGTCTAATCTGTTTCAATATTAAAAGTATTCAAGAGTAAAACATTACTAAGAAAGTAGAGACATTTCTTTCTTTGAACTCTTGGCAGAAAGTCTCTTTGTTTTTGTCTAACTTCCTCTTGTCTGTCCTGGGTTCAAGTTGACGAGTGTATCAAGATTGGTGGGACCCCAACTTCTCCCTTGCCTACATCCAAAGCAAGACTACTTTGGTTCCTTTGAGAAGAGCTGTATTCCACCAGATATTTTGTTTTTCAAGTACTCTCTCTTCAAGCCCATATTTAGCAGTAGATAGGTTTTGTCTCTATTGTTGGAGGTGGTGGGAGTACAGAGAGCAAGAGATGGAATGTCAACCACTAAAATCTCTGCTCTTCCCTACGTCTCCAGGGGTTGGGGCTCTAAGTCAGTCTCTCATTCTGGGAATAGCCGTGACTGAGGAAAGGAGAGGAATGAGAGGAGTTGTTATTGTTGTTGTTGTTGTTTACCTTGACCCAGAGAACTCTGATCTATTCTTTGCCCCAGTGACTCTTATTCTCTATCATTGGGTTGGCTTTCTATAGCCTTGGAAATGTTCCTCTGTCATGACACTGGATGAGCATGGTCACTCCCAGACCATACCTACCTCCCACTCTGTGTCATGCACATGACGAGCACAAGATTCCAGAAAGTTGCAGATGGGCTTACAGATAGGGATATTCACTGCACCTGCTAAGAGTCTCATTAGGTTGCTTCCACTATTCTGTGGTGTTTCCTGCTTACCGAAGCTTGGCCTTCTGTCTTTCAATTGACAACTTGCAGAGTGTGCCTCTGAAGGGACTCTGCCCCAGCATGTTCTGACAGCTCCCAGAAGGCAAGCCATTGCCATTTCCCTCCCTCCCTGATGAAGCGATTTGTTTTACCATCTCCTCTGCCTAGGCCAGGGCACAGCTCATTAAGTCAGTCTTGGTGGTTTCCAGAGTTCCTTAGCAATTTGTAACACTCCCCCTCCCACACTCTCACCCCATTCCAGTGTTACAACAGACCCTTTCATCTCCCTTTTCTTGAGGGCATTGCAGCCAGGAATAGCTAGCTCAGTGATGCTAAATGAAAAAGCATTCTAAGCCCCCTGATTTGGTTACACAAACCAATTGTGTTCATGGTGCCTTACTTGTAGGGACTGCTGTAATTGGAAGACATCTCCCTGCACCCTTAATGACAGAACACTTGGAGCAGCAGGCAGCTGGGGCCAGAGGCGAAGGTGACTTTACCTGCAGGCTTCATTATTCTGTTTTGCTTTCCAAATTTCAGTCTTCTAGGGAGGCATCTGTGCAAATGATCCTAGGGCCTTTAGTCATGCCTTCCCTGCCTTCTCTTCCAGGGCATAACTCCCAGAGTCAGCCATTTAAAGATTTGGTATGTCATTTTCCACTTTTCTTTATGCATTTTTCAAAACATACATGGGGTGATACCACACAGACAGTAGTCTTCTTTATTTACTCCTATGTTGATGGCATTGTCCATGTTTTCAACTGCATGAAATTCTATTGGATTGTTATAGCATGGTTTACTTCACCAGATCTTTATTGACAGGTGCTTATGCTGCTCCAATTTTCAGGTACTACAAATAGCAACCCCATGAACATCCATGTATGTACATCTTTGTTACCTGAACATGATTTACTCAGGACGTATACTTAGAAGTGGAACTGAATAGAGTTTATGTTTTGATACACATTACCCTTTAGGAAAGCAACACTATTTATGTTGCCAGCAGCATAAGGATCACCATTTCCCTACACTCTCACCAGCTTTGGGCTTTATTATTATTGTTTTTTATCTGTCTCACACCAAACCTATACCAGGGGAAACATAATATGTTATTGTTTCCATTAGCATCCCTTTGATTATCAGTAGAGTTGAGGATCATTTCATGTAGTGAATAGTATTTGGATTTTTTTTCTGTGAATTGTCTGTTCATATTTTTTTCTACTGTAATGTTCATCTTTTCTGTATTGATTTGTAAGACTTCTTTATATAGTAAAGATATTAACTCTTTGTTCTTGTGTATATATTGCAGATATTCCCTCCAGTTTGTTTCTCTTTTAATTTTGATTCTAGTGTCTTTTGCCAAATGAAATTTAAAATTTTTATGCAGTCAAATGTGTTGGTATTTTCCTTTGTGGCTTCTGGTTTTTCAGTTTTCCCACTCAGTGATTATAAACATATTTAAATGTATTTATTGCTCCTAACAATTTTTAAAAATCTTCTTAACATGGAGAATTTGTTTTGTTAAGGGAAGGATTATTGTAGGATGACTTCCCATGCTGAATGAAAGAGGGTACTATGAAGTCACTTCTTCACAGGTTTGGTGAAATAGAATCTTATAAGCACCATAGAAGTTGAGTGCAGCCAAGAGCCTACTTTGATGACATTGGATATATCCACACAGTTTTAATACAATTGCCCCAAATGTTTCATAAGTAAATGAAAGGTAGAACCCATGTTTCTCTTGTTATTAAGTTGAACAAATGTTTTGTTTCCAGTCTTGACCAAATATATAACAGCTTTATAATTTTTAGGCCACTAACCAATTGGCTTAGATTTTTCTGTATAAGGGAAAAGAAACCTGGGTAAGCAATATGTTATTAATTACTGTTGTAGCCACTCTGAGAAACAGTATGGACACCCTCTCAATATTTGTTTCATATGTTGAGACTGATGACACCACACACACACCAAGAGGGTATGGAAAAGTTAATCGAAATATAAGACAGGTCTCTGAGGAGAGTAGTGCAGGCATCCAAGAAGATCCAAAGTGGCTTGAGAGAGTAAGGAAAGGAGACTGGCATGCTATTGTGGTTGGGGCTGGGCCTGGGGCTAGGGAGAGGATTTCTGTGTGGAGCCAGAAGCTTGTTTGGTTTGAATCTTCTTTTGGAGTCAAAGGTTTTTTTTATCAGCTCTCCCAAATGTGGAGCAGAGGGGCAAAGGCAGGGATGTGTCTTACAGGCCCATAGTGTCAGACTCCTTAGTATAACCACCAATCACTGAACAGTAACATTTATATATCCTGAAAGGTGGGGACACCAGTATATTAAGGAATTTACACTCCCCCCAAAATGCTGGTTTATACCAAAGGTATTTATTTATGGAGTTGCTAATAGCCAAAACCAACCAAACACCTTCAAAAAAATTAAAATATTTGGGGTTCCTGGATGGCTCAGTCAGTTAAACATCTGACTCTTGATCTCAGCTCAGGTCATGATCTCATAGTTCATGAATTCAAACTCTGCGTCAGTCTCTATGCTGACAGCTCAGAGCCTAGAGCCTACTTCAGATTCTGTGTCTCCCTCTTTCTCTGCCCCCCACCCCCCACTTGCTCTTTCAGAAATAAACATTAAAAAATTTTAATAAATAAAAATAAAAATATTTGTGTCAGGAACTGCAGATAATCATGATGTGTGTTCACCACACCTAACCTAGGCTTCTTGATAGGTCAGTCATTTATGTTGAGACAGATTTTAAATGATTTCCTCAGCCACATGGACACACATGATCTTATACTCCTCTAATAATGCCTCAGTCCTGAGTTTTCCATTATTTGGTGATTTAGTTACTAATGTCCTATGAATCAGATGTCAGCAATACATTTATTTCTAGAATCCTGAATATCTAGAAACTGTGGCTATTTTTCTTTGTAAAAATTCTATTCATTGATATATGATTTTCTCATTTCCTCCTGAAATCACTCCATTATTCTCAGTAATTTTATTATCTCTCTTTAGGCAGCAGTTACTGCCCTTGACTGCTTGCTTTTCAGATTTTCTGTCTTTCTTGGTAACCACTTTCAATAGTACAAACAGACATAGTGGAGCATTTACTTCTTAGATATTCCTGCTTTTGTTGTGAGTGTAAGTGGTTATTTGATGTCAGTGGGTTCTTTGATTTAGATTAGTTACATATATCTTTGTGAATCTATTTAGTTCTGAAATAAATGTGGTTTTATGTTCAATACTAATTTTCAGGGCCTGAATATTTGGTTGGGAAAACTGAAGAATCAAATGTTACTTATTTTTTCAACACTTAATGCCATGCCAGGTAATTAATTTTTGCCTTCTGTAAAAGCTTGTCAAACACCAAGATCTTGAGTCATGAATTCCACTTGTAGTTATTTGTTTTTAAAGAGTTAGTATTCTGTCCTTTTATTTTTATACTATGTTTTTAATCCTTTGATCATGCTTTCTACACAGGTTTTTATTGTATGTACAAAAATTTTCTTTCTTTTTCAAGGTATTACTCAAACACCTTTCACTGCCATAAATCCTTTTTTTAAAAATATTCATATTTATTTTTGAGAGAGAGAGAGTGTGTGCACACATGTGAGCGGGGAGGGGGGGCAGAGAGAGAGGGAGAGAGAGAGAATCCCAAGCAGGCTTCACTTTCAGCACAGACCCTGACATGGGGCTCGATTCAAGAACCATGAGATCATGACCTGAGCCAAAATCAAGAGTCACATGCATAACCAACTGAGCCACTCCTGAATAAATCCTTTTTCTTCCATTATTATACTTGTTGGAATTACAAACCAGAGATTTCTGAGAGATCAACATGAATTTCACACTGAGATCAAGTTCATGGAGTTGAGGGATTTCTTTACTAGATGTATTTGGCAAATATAAAACTTGTTAATATAGAACTCTCAAAAATTAAAAATAAGAAAGTAATAGGTTTTGGTCCAGCTTTCTTGGAAAATGCTGAACAAATTTTACCTAAAATAGCGGCAATAATTTTCCAATAAAAAGAGTGATGTTGGCTCCCTGTACTTGAAATCAGAAACTCTTTAGTAAAATGCAAAGGGATTGTGCTATCAATATTAACATGGATTAGATTTGTTTCTTAAGTCCAATGGAATCAAATCACTAAGCTCTGGGGGCTCTTGGGTGACTCAGTTAAGTGTCTGACTTTGGCTCAGGTCATGATCTCCCAGTGCCTGAGTTTGAGCCCTGCATCGGGCTCTGTGCTGACAGCTCGGAGCCTGGAGCCTGCTTCAGATTCTTTGTCTCCCTCTCTCTGTCTGCCCCTTCCCCACTTGTGCTTGCTCTCTCTCTCTCTCCCTCTCTCTCTCTCTCTCTCAAAAATAAATAAACATTAAAAAAATAAATCACTAAGCTCTGAACTCAGAAAAGTTTCAGCAAGTACTGTACAATCCTGATATAATTTACACTATAACATGACCAAGGTAAACATAACAATCTTCTATTAAAATTGCATTCAACATACTGACGTTATCAGATGTTATCAGACATATGTTATCAGACATATGTTATCAGACATAGCTTCCAAGAAAAGGTTAAACTTTAATACAATATGATGATCCTCTAACATTACTATTTAATGTTCTAATTTATGCCTAAATTATGTGATCTCTTTCTAGATTCTATTCTGTGCCATTAGTTCATTTGTCTTCCCAAGCACTAAACCACCCCGTATTATTTACTGTAACTTTATAATAAATTTTGATATCTGATTAAGTCCTCCTATCTCACTCTTCTTCAGTTATCTTGGCTATTCTTGGCCCTATACATTTCATATAAATTTTAGAATCACTTACTAAATGTTGATAGCATATACAAATGAATGACTAAAACCCTAAGAAAAGACCACTGGAAACTGCATGTTTCAGGGGTTCCTATGCTGTTCCACTAACTGGTTACTATGCAATGACAGATGGGAATGAGAATAGCAGGATACCACATCAACTGGTGCTCCCTGAGCCATTTGCCCTGTAACACCACCACCACTGCCACCACTAAGGAGAATACAACTGCCTGTTCTCACCACACGCAAACTTCAGATGACACAAAACTTCTGTGACTTCTTTCCCCTTCTAGGGGGAAAAAACCCTTGATTTTACCTTCAAAAAGAAATGCTGGAATGGAAAGGCAAGGAAAGAGGGCACAAAGAGTGTATTTTCATCTGCGTCTCAGTCCTAGCCCAATGGGAACATTCATTTTGTAGCTTATCAAGAGAGTGTGAAACAAGTTGTTGCAAAGCATGGGGAAGGCCTACACTGGAGTCAAGTCTATCTTCTCAGGTAGGAAATTAATACCATAATTGTATGGTTTATCACCACACAAACATAGCACACGCACAAAACCCATCTTTAAACTTCAGTGTGAACAGAATACCTGATAAGTCCCAAAACATAGAAACAATTCAGGAAGAAACAGAATTAAAGATAAAAATCCTCAAAAATATCCTTTAGATTAAAATAAATGACTGAGCAGAGTTTAGAGGGGAGCCAGTTTAAAAGTGTTGATATAGTTTGGGGACTTTTTTAAAGTTTATAAGTGACATATTACATTATGTTAGTTTTAGGTGTACTACATAATGATTTGATATTTGTATACATTGTGAGATGATTACCACAGTAAGTCTAGTTACCATCCATCACCATATATGGTTACATTAGAATCACTTTGTCCGTTTCTATTAAAGTTTTTACAGTATTTGGAATGGATCAATTTGGAAGAAGACTTATTTATAATGTTGGTTTTCCAATTCATAAGCATGGTATATCTCTCCATTTGTTTAGGTATCTCAGTAATGTTTTATAGCTTACAGCGTAAAGATCTTACACATATTTTGCTAAATTTATTTCTAGTAAAATGATTTTAAATGTTATTATGTATGGAATACCAAAAATTTTTATTTTCTGACTGTTGCTTATATATAGAAATATAGTTGTATACAAATACTTTAAATCCAGCAAATTTGCAAAATACACTAATTCTAATTTATTTGTACACTATTTTTAACTTTATACACACACAATCTGTGAATAAGGACAGTTTTAAATTTTATTTTTCCATCCTTATAATACCTCATGACAACACAGCCTAGTTCAAAATTTAAAAAATAAGTCAGTGTAATTAATTCACTGCATCAACAGATGAAAAAAGAAAAAGCATGTGATCTCTTCAATAGATGTAGAAAGAGCATTTGACAAAATTCAATATCCATTCATGATAAAAATTCTCAGAAAAGTAGGACTGGAACTCATACAATTCAATAGAAAAAAATCCCAAACAATATGATTTAAAAATGGGCAGAGGATCTGGGTAGACATTTTTCCAGAGAAGACATATAGATGGCCTACTGTTGTATTCAAAGGTGCTCAACATCATTAATCATCAGGGAAATGCAAATTAAAAAAATCACCATGCGATATCACCTCACACCTGTCAGAATGGATATTACCAAAAAGACAATAAATAACAAATGTTGACAAGGATGTGGAGAAAAGGGAACCTTCATACACTATTGGTGGTAAAGTACATTGGTACAATCACTATGGAAAACATTATATTCTTCAAACAATTAAAAATACAGCTATTATATGATCCAGCATTCTACTTCTGGGTATTTATCCAAAGGAAACAAAATCACTGTCTTGAAAAAATATCTGGAGCCCTATGTTCACTGCAGCACTGTTTACACTAGCTATATATATATATATATATATATATATATATATATATATGTATGTATATATATATGTGTGTGTGTGTGTGTGTGTGTGTATATATATATATGTATATGTGTGGGTACACACATATACATATATATATATATATACACACACACACACATATATATATACATACACATATATATATACACATATATATGTCTTTTGCATATATATATATGTATATATATATATATATATATAATTCAGCTATATGAATAGAAGGAATTCTTGCCATTTATGACAATATGGATGGATCTTGAGGACATTGTGTTAAGTGAAATAAGTCAGACAAAGGCAAATACTATATGATCTCACTTATGTGTGGAATCAAAAAAAAAAAAAAGACTCAAACTCTTAGAGAAGAGATTTGCAGTTACCAGAAGTGGGGTGTGGGAGTGGGTGAAATGAGTAAAGGTGGCCTAAAAGTACAAACTTCCAGTTATAAGATAAATAAGTCCAGGCTAGGTAATGTACAGCGTAATGACTACAGTTAATGTGTACTATGTTGCGTATTTGAAAGTTGCTAAGAGAGTAGATCTTAAAATTTCTTATCACAAGGAAAAAAGCTGGCAACTATGTGTGGTGATGGATGGTAAGGAAACTTAATGATAACCACTTTGCAATTTGTACATATCATCATGTTGTACGCCTAAAACTAATACAATTGTATATGTTAATTTTATCTCAGTTTTTTAAAAAAGCTACTAGAACTACTGAGTTTAGCAAGATCATAGGATACAAGACCAATGTTCAAATATTAATTATATTTCTATATATTAGTAACGAGCAATTAGAAATTGAAAATTTTAAAAGGTACCATTTATAATAGAACCATAAAAGAAATAGTTAAATAGAAATCCAACAAAATATGCTCAGGATCTGTGTGCTTAAAACTATAAAACATTGATGAAAGAAATCAAATTTCTAAATAAGTGGAGAGCTATATATCATGTTCATTGGAAGACTATTACTAGTAAGATGTTATTTCTCCCCAAATTGATTCAACACAATTTCAATCAAAATACCAGCAGAAATTTTTATAGAAATTGAGAAGCTGATTCTAAAATTTCATAAGGAAAGGCAAAAGACCTAGAATAGCCAAGATGATTTTGAAAAAAAAAAAAAAGAGAGAGAGCGAAAAGATCGAAGTTGGAAGAATTAACATTACCTGTTTTCAAGACATACTATAAAGCTACAAGTCATCACGACATGAAAAGACAGACACATAGATCAGTAGAACAGTATAGAGTCCGTACATAAACCCACACGTATCCTGTCAATTAATTTTCAAAAAAAATACAAAGGTGATGGAATGGAAAAAGGCTGGTCTTTTTAACAAATGGTGATGGAATAAGTGAACAACCATGTGTAATAAAGTGAACTTTGATTCATACCAAAGTCAAACACATAATAAAGGTAAATAAATGTAATACCTAAAAGTATAAAGAAGAAAACAGAAGATTTTTGTGACTTTGGGTTAGGCAAAGATTTCTTAGATATACATGATCCATAAAAGAAAAAAAAAACCCACTAAGTTGTAAAAAACTGGAAACAGTTCTCACCTGGGGAATGTATAAACAAACTGTGGTACAGTCATACCACATGCAACACAATGGATGCATATCAAATGCACTGTACTAAGTGAAAGAAGCCAGCCTCAAAAGGCTATAATTCAATTATATGACATTCTGGGAAAGGCAACACCATAGTGAAAGAAAACAGATAAGTAGTAATTTTAGGGGAATGGTTTGACTACAAAGAGATAGAATAAGGGAATTTTTTGGTGAGGCGTAATGGACCTATTCTGTATGACTGTATACATTTGTCAAAACTCTACATGAAAAAGGGTGAATTTTACTACAAGTAAGTTTTATTAAGGGAAAAATAAACTTCTACAATGGGACAAATTCATAAAAGTAAAATTGCTGTGTCATCTGGTATGCATATATATTTTTTTAATGGTTTATTTTATATTTTGAGAGAGAAAGAGTGAGAGCAGGGGAGGCACAGAGAGAGAGGGAGACACAGAATCAAAAGCAGGCTCCAGGCTCTGAGCTGTCAGCACAGATCCTGACGTGGGGCTCGAACGCATGGGCGCAAGATCATGACCTGAACCAAAGTCTGACATTCAACCGACTGAGCCACCCAGGCGCCCCCATAGTTTTTATTCAATGCTAAACTGCCTTCTAGGAAGATGGTCCAATTTAGATTCTCTGTCCCCATCCTTGCAAGGATTGCTTATTATTCCTGGGCAACAATGGATTTTTAAAAATTATTTTAATATTTGTCAAACTGATAAAAATATCTTGATATTGTTTTATTTCATATTTAAAATTCATTTTATTAAAAAAATTGTTTTAATGTTTATTCATTTTTGGAAGACAGAGAGAGACAGAGCACAAGCAGGGGTGGGCAGAGAGAGAGGGAGACACAGAATCAGAAGCAGGCTCCAGGCTCTAGGCTGTCAGCACAGAGACCGACGCAGGGCTCGAACTCACAAACCATGAGATCATGACCTGAGCTGAAGTCGGACGCTCAACCGACTGAGCCACCCAGGCGCCCCTCATATTTAAAATTTTAAGTGAAACCAAACATATTTCACATGTTTATTAGTCATAAATAGTCTATTTTTCTGAGTTACCTGTTCATGTCTTTTGTTCACTTTTTTGTTAAGACATTTTTCCATTTTTTATTTATAAGTATCTTTTGTTTGCTAGAATAGTAACTTTTTTTTGTCATTTGACTTTAGCTTTATTATTTTGGATTTTACTTTAAAATTTTTACTGACTATTGTCTTATTTCATAACTTTTGTGATTATTTCTTGTAGTGTAACATCACCAAAGAATATGCTTTTAATGTACTTATGTGTTTTCCGTAACCTAATATTCAATCAACTTTGTAGATGTTTCCTGGATGCTAGATAAGAAGGTAAGCTTTGTTATTTGAAAAAATGTTTAAGACTTTTTTTTAAAAGAGCAGTTTTATTAGGTTTACAACAAAATTAAGAGAAAGGTATGGAGATTTACCATATACCTACCCCCTGATCCTACATATACATAGCCTTCCCCATCATCAACATTATTCACCAGAATGGTACTTTTTTTTTTTAAAGATTTTATTTTTAAGTAATCTCCACACCCAATGTGGGGCTGTAACTTACAACCCAGAGATCAAGAGTTGCATGCTCTACCAGCTGAGCCAGCCAGGCACCCCCAGAAAGGTACATTTTTTAAACTGAGGATGAACCTACATTTGATACATCATAGCCATCCAAAGTCCATTGTTTACTTTAGGGTTCATTCTTTGAGTGGTAAATTCTATGGTTTTGGACAAATGTAAAATGACAAGTTTTCATACAGAATATTTTTACTTCCCTAAAAATCCTCTATGCACTACCTATTCATCTCCCTTTGTTCCCATCCCTGGCAACCACTGACCTTTTTGTTGTCTTCATAGTTTTGCCTTTTCCAAAGTGCTGTATAGTTGGAATAATACATTATGTAGGTTTTTCAGGTTGACTTCATTCATTTAGTAATATGCATTTAAGTTTCCTCTCTGTCTTTTTGTGGCTTGTTAGCTCATTTCTTTTTGGTGTTGAATAATATTCCATGGTCTGGATAAATAAAGGATTATTATCTTTTCACCTACTGAGAGACATCTTGGTTGCTTCCAAGTTTGAGCAATTATAAATAAAGCTTTTATTAACATCCATGTGGAGTTTCTTGTGTGGACATAATTTTAAACTCCTTTTGGTAAGTATTCCTTTGAGCACAGTTGGTGGGTCTTAAAGTAAGAAACTGCCAAACTGTCTTCCAAAGTGGTTGTGCCATTTTGCATTCTCACCAGCAATGTATGAGAGTTCCTATTGCTCCACATCCTCACCAGTATTTGGTGTTTTCAGTACTCTGGATTTTAGTTATTCTGATAGGTGTGTTTCTATTGTTTATTTTATTTTATTTTATTTTATTTTATTTATTTTATTTTATTTTATTTTATTTTATTTTATTTTATTTTATTTTTTTGTTTTGAGATAGAGAGAAAGAGAGAGAAGAGAGAAGAGAGAGAGAGAAGCAGAGAGAGAGGGAGAGAGAGACTCCCAAGCAGGCTCTATGCTGTCAATGCAGAGTTTGACACAGGGTTCGATCTCGTGAGATCGAGTTTGAATCTGTGAGATCATGACTTGAGCTGAAATCAAGAGTTGGATGCTTAACCAACTGAGCCACCCAGGTGCTCCTCTTGTTGTTGTTTTCATTTGCATTCCTTGATGACATAGGATGTATGATATCTTTTCATATCTTCTTTGCTGAGGTCTTGGTATTATCTTTTGTGGAGCATAAGTTTTCAATTTTATTTAAGTCCAGATTATAAAATATTTCTTTTATGGGTCATATCTTTGACCTAAAAAGGCATCACGATACCCAAGGTCATCTGGGTTTTTTCCTTTGTTCTTCTCTAGGAGTTTTATAGTTTTGTGTTTTATACTTAGGTCTGTGATCCATCTTGAGTTCATTGTTGTGAAAGGTGGGGGGGTCTGTGTCTAGATTCTTCTGTTTTGTTTGCAAACGGATGTCCAGTTGTTCTGCCACCATTTGTTGAACAGACTATTTTTGCTCCATTTTATGGCCTTTGCTCCCTTGTCAGAGATCAGTTGGTTATATCTATGGTGGCCTATTTCTTGGATTTCTATTTCGTCCATTAATCTATTAACTTCCCATTATTACATAAATGCCACATTATCTTGATTACTAGCTTTACAGTAAATCTTGAAGTTGCATATCATTGGTCCTCCAACTTTGTGTACTCTGTGTCTTTTACCTCTCCATATGAACCTTAGAATCACTTTGTTGATATAAGTAAAATAGTGTTCTGGAATTTTTATTGTGATTGCATTGAATCTATAGATCAAATTGGGAAGAACTAATGTCTTGATAATATTGAGTCTTTCTATCTGTGAACATGGACTATCTCTCCATTTATTTAGTTCTTCTTTGATTTCATTCTTCAGAGTTTTGTAGTTTTCCTCATATAGCTCTTGTACATGTTTTGTTAGATTTATATCTAAGTATTTCAATTTTGGGGGTGTTAATGTAAATGGTATTGTGTTTTTAATTTCAAGTCTACTTTTTCATTGTTGGTATATAGGAAAGCAATTGACTTTTGTATATTAACCTTGTATCCTGTAACCTTGCTGTAATCACTTATTAGTTCCAGTTGTTTTCTTTAAAAAATTTTTTCTAATGTTTATTTATTTTGAGGGAGAGAGAGACAGAGTGCAAGCAGGTGAAGGGCAGAGAGAGGGAGACATGGAATCTGAAGCAAGCTTCAGGCTCTGAGCTGTCAGCAGAGAGCCCAACATGGGGCTCAAACTCACGAACCGTGAAATCATGACCTGAGCCAAAGTCAGACACTTTACTGACTGAGCCACCCAGGCATCCCCATTAGTTCCAGTTTTTTTTTAATAAAAAAATTTTTTTTTTTATTTTCTGCCTAGACAATCAATCATGTTGTCTGTGGACAAAGAAAGTTTTATGTCTTCCTTCCAATAGGTATATCTGTCATTTCCATTTCTTGCCTTGTTGCACTAGCAAGGACTCCAGTATTGTGCTGAAAAGGATTGGTGTGAGGGGACATCCTTGCCTTGTGCCTGATCTTTGTGGGAAATCTTTGAGTTTTTCATCATTAAGTATAATGTTGGCTGTAGTATTTTTGTAGATAGTCTTTATCAAGTTGAGAAAATTCCCCTGTATTTCTAGTTTCCTGAGAGATTTTATCATGAATGGATGTTGGATTTTGTCAAATGGTTTTCCTGCGTCTACTGATACATTCATGTGATTTTTTTCTTTCTTTAGTCTGTCTATGTGATGGAATCAAACATTAATTGATTATTGAATGTTAAACCAGCCTTGCATACTTGGGGGAAAAATCCACTTTTGGTCATGATGTATTCTTTTAATTCTTTTAATGCTTTTTAGGATTCAGTTTGCTAATATTTTGTTGAGGATCTTTCCATTCATGTCCATGAGATACTAGTCTGGTACTTTTCTTGTCTTGTAATGGCATTGTTTACTTTTGGTGTTAGGGTAATGTTGGTCTTATGCAATGAGTTAGGAAGTTTTCCATCTGTTTCTATCCTCTGAAAGAGATTGTAGAGAATTGGTATAATTTCTTCCATAAATGTTTGGTATATTGCATCACTAAGCTCATTTGGGCCTCGTACTTTCTGTTTCAGAAGATTATTAATTATTGATTCATTTTGTTTAATAGATATAGGCCCATTCAGATCATCTATTTCTTCCTGTGTGAGTTTTGGCATGTTATGTCTTTTAAGCAGTTGGTTCATTTCATCTGGATTATCAACTGCAGAAAGTCAAAGATAAAGTTATAGGTTGTTTTTTGTTTGTTTGTTTGGTTTGTTTTTTTTTTGTTTGTTTTTGTTTTTGTTTTTTGGCATTTATTCAGTTCTCTGAGCTTCCTGGACCTATGTTTTAGTGTTTCAGTAATTTGGGGAAATTCTTAGTCATTATTCTTTTAACTATTTCTTCTGTTCCTTTCTCTCTTATCCTTCCAGTGTTCCCATTATGCGTATGTTGCACCTTTTGCAGTTGTCGCACAGTTCTTGCATATTCTGTCCTGTATTTTTCAGTTTTTGTTCTCTTTGATTTTTGTTTTTGAGGATTCTACAGATACATCCTCTGGCTCAGAGATTCTTTCCTCAGTAGTGGCCATCAAACACATTCTTCATTTCTGTTACTGTTTTCCTTTTTAATCTTCAGCACCTTTTTTTTTTTTAGGCCTTTCATCTCTTTACTTACATTGCCCATCTGTTCTTGCATGCTGTACCCATTAGAACCCTTAGCATTTTAATCACAGTTGTTTTAATTTGTATTTATTTATTTATTTTGAGAGTCAGAGAGAGAGAGAGAGAGAGATTGAGAGAGAGAATACAAGCAGTGGAGGGGCAGAGAGAGAGGGAAAGAGAATCGCAAGCAGGCTCCATGCTGTCAGCACAGAGCCTGACACAGGGCTCAATCTTATGAACCATGAGATCATGACCTGAGCCAAAATCAAGAGTTGGACACTTACGCAACCGAGCCACCCTGGCACCCCAATCATAGTTGTTTTAAATCCCCACTCTGATCATTCCAACATCTGCCATGTAAAGTTCTGCTTTGTCTCTTCAAATTGTACTTTTTTGCCTTTTGGTGTGTATTATCATTTATTCTTAATAGCCTGACATGATGTACTAGTTAAAATAAACTGCGGTAAATAGGCCCCTAGTGATGTGGTAGTGAGGTGTGGGGGACAGAATTGTTCTATAATCCTATGATTAGGTCTCAATCCGTTAGTGAGTCTGTGCCTCTTGTCTGTGAACTTCACAGGTGTTTCTCAGTTTTCTGAGTTTATTTTCCCCCTACTTTGTTGGGACAGGATGGCTAGAACCAGCTAGAGTTGAGTTCAGTATTTCCCTTCCCTGGGTCAGTTCATTTCTGATAATACCCCAGCAGGTTACACTCTGGTTAACTAGTTTCCCCCGAGGGCAGGCCTTGTTAAGAACAGAATGGTCTAGTGTATTTCAAAATGGTTCTTTTCCCCCTGCTCCTCCTGGAAGAAGGAGGGGATTTTTCTCTGATATTTACTGTAGGAATGTGGTTGACTTGCCAGTGGCAAATCTCAGTGTTGTGAGCCTCTATGACAGGACCCACCTCTAGCTTTTAACTCTTAGAGTTGTCTGCTTTGGGCCTCCAGCAATTCTCCAATTGTAGTTCTGGTGTTTTTGCCCTGACAGTGGCTTCCACTCATGAATGTGTGCACCAGGAAGCCTTGACTTTGTCTATTCACCTGTCTTTCCAACCTTGGGGGCAATAGTTTGCCCTGTGTTCTTCCTTCTCTTATTGATCCAAGAAAAGTTGATTTTTCAGTCTGTGCAGCTTTTAACTTGTTAGGATGGAGTGGTGATTTCTAACCTGAAGAAATTGTCTTCAGCTGAAGGGAGCTCTCTTGTCCCAAATTAAGTCCCCTCCCTGGGGGCAGTCTGTAGCCAATGACTGGTTGATAGATACAGGAGTACAAAGTTATGCTCCACTTGCCTCAATGGGGAAATATTTTGAAGGACCGTGACAGCTCCAGAGCTTTTTCCCAAGATCTGCTGAGGCCTTTGTTGTGACTGCAACATAGTTCAAGTTCTCCTTGTGCCAATCTGGTTTCCACCATTCCCTTACAGATGGTATTCCTGAGAAGACACTCCAGTAAACCTCTTGCATGCAACCTCTGTCTTAGGGTCTGTTTCCAAACCACGTGATCTATGAGAATTATCTTTTGTCAACTAAAGACAAAGAGATTCACTAAAAGATTCTTCCCTGTTCCTACCCTATTTCTTGCTGCCCCTGTTCATATGTAAATTTGATAAATTTATTCTTGCAAGTGCAAGATACAAATATATAACTTTTGTATGTTTGGCTGTAACTGTATTTAGAAAGTAACAGTTCATGAAACAAATTCACTTTGAGTTGTGCTCTTTTATCTGTTCTAATACTCTTTGCCCATTTTAATGTTTTTTCTTAAATTCTAATCTGTTTAATATTAATATTGTACTCTTGCTTTTTATTTTTTGAATCTGTCTGACAGATGCTGACTCGACCTTTTAGACTTTTGGTGTCACACTGTTGTTACTGAATCAGAGAATTTGTCTTTTAATGTATTTTAACTATTATTATAATTAACTGTAATTATCATTGTTATATCTGATCTTGCTTCTGTCATCTTGTGTTTTCTTGTTTTTATCCTTTTTTTTTTTGTCTCTTGTAGATGGTTCTCGATGTGCACAGTATGTGTTTTCTGTTCATCTTCAGTGATCAAAAGGGCATATATACTGTTTTAAATTCTGCTAATAATTACCTTTGAGTTTTCCAGAAGCCGTTTTTAAACTTTATTTCTATAATCTTCAGAGATAAGAGGGAAACACCATATATTACTCTGTTGTGTTAAGTAAAAGATTTGGTATGATTTTATTCCTTTCTCCTCACCCCCATTTTTATGTTCTTATATTACTAAGTTTTAGATCTAAGTAACTGGTACATTTTTACATTATATTTTACAATAATTTGTTTGGAAGACTAGTGATGGCATAACTTTATTTTCATTTATTGGCCTTTGAAATTTCAAGTAGAATTTTTTCTATCTCATTTTTTTTTTATTGTGGCAAGATATAATATTTTTTACATTTAACTTTGGTTTTATAGCCAAATATTTTGAATTCTATTTCAACTTTTTGGGGTGCAAACCATAATTTCTTATAATCTTTACCATCATTTCTTTCTTATTTTCTTTTCCTTATTCAAGATGAATTCAGGTATGAATTCAGTAGGTCTGTATGGGCAAAAACTTAAAGGATAAGTTATAAAATTAAAAATATGCAAAATAAAGCAATAATCTGAATTGAGATGTTTCATTGTCAGATTATAAATATTACACATTCTTGTTGGACTGTGGTAATTTTCATTTCACATCACTGATGAGAGGAAACAAGTCCAGGATGGATTGTGTAAAATTCCAAGGAGACTGCAGCTATTTAAGAGATATGCTCAATTTCAACAAAACAATTAACTGGAATTTTGATTGGAATTTTATTGAACCTATATATTTATTTGTGGAGAACTGTCATCCCGACAATACTGAATTTTACAATTATGAACACTATTTAGATCTTCTTTAATTTCGAGGATTTTTAGTGTATACATATTACATACACTTAACTAAATTGATCTCTTAGTATTTTACGAGCTTCTTGCTATTGTAAATGATATATTTTCATTTAATTTTTAGATTGTCATCAGTGTATAGAAATACAGTTGACTTGCATATTAACCTTGTATCCCGTGACTTTGTGAAATTCATGAGTTAGTTCTAGTTCTAGTAGTATTTCGTAGACGTGTTTGAAATTTTTACATATATGCTCACATTTGCAAGTGCAGTTTTACTTCTTCCTGTTCAATCTTTGTGAGTTTATTTCTTTTTCTTGCCTTACAGCAAAGATTAGGACCTCTAGCCCAATATTGAATAGAAGTGCTGAAAGAAGACATCCTGGCCTTGTTTCCAATCTTAGGGGGAAAGCACTCAGTCTTTCACTGTTAAGTATTATATTAGTTGTACATATTTTTGCTGATGCCCTTTATCAATTTGAAGAAATTTTCTTCTATTTCTAGGTTCCTGAGAATTTTTATCCTAAGTAAATGTTGAATTTCATCATATGCTTTTTCTGCATATGTTGAAATGATGTTTGTTTTTTTAATGTTTATTCATTTTTGAGAGAGAGAGAGAGAGAGAAACAGAGCACAAGCAGGGGTGGAGTAGAGAGAGAGGGAGACAGAATCCTAATCAGGCTTCAGGCTCTGAGCTGTCAGTACATAGCTTTATATGGGGCTCAAACTTATGAACTATGAGATCATGACCTGAGCCCAAATTGGACACTTAACTGACTGAGCTACCCAGGCGTGTCTGGAATGATATTTGTTTTTCTCCTTTATTCTGTGAATGTAGTAAATTACATTGATAATTTTTAAAAAAATATTTAGTCAGTCTTGCTTTACTGGGATAAATCTTACTTAATTATAATATATTTTCCTTTTTATAACATGGTTGATTTCATACATTTTTATGGAGTTTTGCATCTATGTTCCATTTCTCTATTTTTGAGCTCTGAGATTTTTTCCCTCTATTTCTTGGTCTACTAGTAGGAGTATATCTTTTAATGCTTCCTTTTTAAGGTATATTTTTTAAAATAACCACAATATTATAATCAGACATAAAGGTAAGCAATAATTCCATAATATTGAAAAGATCCAGTGTTTATATATGAAGACATATGTATATATAATATATATATACACATAACATATATATATATTTTTTTATATATGAAAGATAGTGATTTTATATTCTCTCTATATAAATGGGAGTATATAATACACACTTATTATTCCTTTGCTTTTATCACCTAACAGTATATCCTGGAGGTTACTCTGTAGACATAGAGATATATTTCCTATTCTTTTTTACAACTGCATGATCCCCCACTGTATGGATGTACATGTATCAATTGATCCTCTATTGATGGAAATTTAAGTTGTTTCCAGTATTTTGTTATTACAAATGGTGCTGCAGTGAATAGCATGCATCATTTCATGCTTTAACCATTGTATCTTTAGGGTAGATTGCTGGATCATGGGTGTATCTAAAGTTTGGAGGGGGCACTGTGTTCTTCAAAAATGCCAATGTCATAAAGCCCAAAGGAAGTATGTGGAAATGTCCCAATAGAAGGAGGCTAAAGAGACATGACAACTAAATGCAATACCAAACCCTAGACTGGATTCTATACTACAAGGGGAAAAATGCTATGAAAGAAATCATTAAATCAGTTTACACATGGATGAGATAAAAGTGCTATGCTAATGAAATTCATGAAGTTGACACCTGTCCTGTGTGCATGTATTTCCCAATTTTAGGAAACACACATGTATTATTTAGGGATAAAAGGCCATGATGTATGTTAACCTTCATGGTTCAGCAAAAGGTATGTGGAGAGAGCAAGTAAGAAAGAGAAGAGAAATGATAATGCAAATCAGGTAAAATGTTAATAGTAGTTAATAATCTGGGTACAGAGATGCCTTGTGCTGTTTTTATTTTTGCTACTTTTTATAAGTTTAAAATGATTCCCAAATGAAAGGTTTGTGTCTTATTTTGAAGAATTTTCTTTATAAGTTTGTGGTGTTTAAAGAAACCACTTTGGAGTAAGGCCTTATTCTGAAAAGTGGTTGTTGCAATGCACTGTGTAGTTCTGAGAGAGGTCATACACATTCTCTCACCCATTCACATTAGTGTCATTTGGCATGACCAAACTCAGATAGGGGCTGGGATTCTATAGGATATAGAACAGGCATGTTTGGGGTGCCTGAGTGGCTCAGTCGGATAAGTGTCCGACTTTGGCTCAGGCCATGATCTTATGGTTTGTGGGTTCAAGCCCCGTGTCAGGCTCTGTGCTGAGAACTCAGAGCCTGAGGCCTGCTTCAGATTCTCTGTTTCCCTCTCTGCTCCTCCCCCACTCATGCTCTTTCTCTGTTTCTCAAAACAAATAAATGTTAAAAAAAAAAAAAGAAAAAGAATAGGCATGCTTTGATGGAAGGAGGAATGAGGAATGACCAGAACATGGGAGTGGCTTTCATGGTGGGAAAGAGATTGCTGCTGAGTCTGTGTGGAAGCAGGGACTTTGGTCAGTTTGAGAGTATGGGAATTAGGAGTAGAATGGAAGAAAAGGATGCACCAAAGATTAATAGCTCAGGTTTCATGGTTTTGCTTGGTCATCATCCCTCTCATCAGAATGACTCCTTTTCTTCCATCACTGATATATCAGTTCTGAGAATTGATTTAATTCTTCTTTGAGGATCTGCTGGCCACAATGGCAACCTTGCTCATTTTTTCTTATCATCTGAAGAACAAAATTTTTGCTCTTCCTTTTGCTGTTTTCTTCAGCTGCTTAGCTTCTGTTTAGCTTTGTAAATGCATTTCTTACCTCTTCAAAAATTTTTTGGAGACTATGGATATGCAGCAGGCAATAGTGATATATAGAATAGAGTAAATGGACACATTAAGAACAGATTATCCATCAGTTATCCAGTTTCAGTGTGATGCTTAGACTGGATATGGATTTAGAAGGACAATTTATCCCTCCCTCGCTCCCTCCCAGCTTCCTTTCCCTCCCTCCCTCCCTCCCTCTCTTCTTTCTTTCTTTCTTTCTTTCTTTCTTTCTTTCTTTCTTTCTTTCCTTCTTTCCTTCCTTCCTTCCTTCCTTCCTTCCTTCCTTCCAACACTAAGCATCCACGGTAGGGCACATTCTCTGCTAGGTGATGCAGTGGTGATCAAAAATGGCCATAAACTATTACAGCAAAACTGTTGGTGTCCTGGTGCTGAAGATTTATTTATCCTCAGGACAGAAATACTGAGGGTTAATACCTTCCTACCCCAGCAGCCCTCAAGTTATGCCAGATGGGTGTTAGTTGGTATATAAATCTCCAAGGAGGGGACAAATCTGAAGCACCCAGAAGTTACCTGCCTAATAGTGCACCCTTTGTTGACTTCCTTCTTTTGTCTCTCACTGCTACATTCTTAGTGTGTGCTTCCTGGGCTCACCTTTCAATAAACCACTTGTAGTAAAATCTTCATCTCAGGACCTATTTCTGGAGGAACCCCAAACCAGAACATCTGTGCTTAATGGCACTTAACTGATGAGTGAGAAAGGGAGACAAATCATCACACAAATGGCCATATAATTATACTCATATTAGGTGTCATTAAACTTCTGTTTGTAACTGGATATACTTTTAAATTCTGGGGAAGACATTTTATTTTGGGAATGGCTCAGGTATTGTTTAGAAGATTCCGATTTTTTAAAAATAAAAGCACTTAATTGTTGCCAAATATAAGAAGAAGAAAAAACATTTACATGAGCTACAGAAGTATTACATTAAAGTGAAATCATAAGTAAATACTTTGTTGCCTTCTTTGATTTTTGAATTCTAAAGACAGAACAAATACAGATACATACAGGGAGGTTTGAATATAACATGTTCTGTGGATTTTTTCTTAATCATTGCTTTCTCTTTGTTGTCCTTTTATACTCAGAAAAAACCTGAAAATGGTTGTTGCTTATACAATCAAATGGTTGACAATAGTCCCAGGAAAATTATCCTTATCTTTCTTTTATAATGAATTTCAGGAACAATCAGATCAATGGAGAATCATAGGTGCTGCTAAGAACTACCAATTTTGTGACAATCATTGAAATTGTGCTGCATTACAGCTTCTTTGAGGACATACACACAAAACAGGATGTAAATAACCCTCTTTATTTTTCTCATTTCAACTTTGTTTTTTTCCTCCTTGTTAACCAAATCCAATGTTGTTGAAGACAATATGGCACAGAAAACTATATCTGATTTTTTCCCAGGTGCTTATTATTTTACAATATCTGACAAAATAAGGGCTAATATTTAGTCGATTTCCATATGCGAGACATTGTCCTTCTGCGTTATTTACAATACACAAAAACCTACTTGGCAAACATAGAGAAATATAATTCATTCAGCAATCAAAAATTGGAACATGACTGCCAGGTACTAAATAAGATGAGCTAGGGTTATGAAATGGGCTTTTACAGGGAGACTGTTTCACAGTAATCAGTGATGACATGTGAACTGCTCTTCACAGAGGTAATATGAGTGGAAAGAGCAGTGAACTCAGAAGGCTTCTGCCAACTGCCTAGAAGACTTTAGACAAGTCTGTTTACCTCTGAGTCTTAATTTTCTCATCTGTAAGTTGAAGGGTTGCTATTAGATGCTCTGTAAGGTCTCACGAGGAGCTTAACATCAATGTCTTTCTGGCCCACAGTCACCCAATACAGAGCACAGCTCATGTGACAGGGAATTGAGAATGGGACAAAAGAATAGAGTGAAAATCTTTGAGACGATTGAATGGTTACCTTTACCGATTCTTCTAAGTCAAGGTGTAATTCTATCTCTTCCAGAAGCTCAGGTTCCAGAGAAGAGGGCAGGCAAGAGGTAGATGGGACATTAGGGTAGTGCAGGATGCCTGACTAGCTCTCAGAGCAGGGAGGCACAGAAATGAGGACCAAAGCAGAAGCCAAGGCCTTATGCATGGAGCCAAAAACAAGCAATAGAGAAAGGAGTGAAGAGCCATAACTGGGCAACCACAAAGGCCTTTCAAAGTAAGATTGGCAGACTTTGTTAGACATGTCTCAGGGCAACTAGCATAATTGCAGCATGCAGAAATGAAAGTTCATTAAAAACATTTGTTGAAAGCCTACCGTGTGCTTAGGAGTTACTAGAAATAAAAAATGAATCATTTGGGGGGACAAGTATATATACCTCTAACTAGGCTATACTTTAGTTGCAGATAGCACTAAAACAGGAGATAAATCAAGTGCCATGGGAGCCCAGAGAATTATCTGGTTCAATTAAATCTGGCAAGAAGGATAATAAAAGGCTTTGTAAGGGGAGTGTTATTTAAACTGGGTCTTGAGAGATGAGTGGGATCATCAGGTGGAAGATTAGGAAAGGGTGGAAGGAACAGCATGTGAAGATAGATACAAGAATGAGATGATACAATGTGCCTGGTGTCCAGCTAGAAGCCGAGTGTAACTGGGGCCTGAGGAGCACCATAGAGTGGTAAGAGGTGGAGCCAAGAGGTAGGTTCCCCTGGACTGAGAAGGGTTTTGGGCCATAGCCTAGTAAGAGGCTGGATGGTATCATTAATATCAGCCACCCCAGCAGGTTTCTAGGCAGCTGGACCCAACCCCTGTTAAAGGCCAAGAGTAGAGGAGAGAATAGAGTGGCAGAGTATAGATGGGGAAGAAGAGTTAAAGCAATCTTGCATTTCCAAGCTAGACTGAGTGGTAAAGGATTTTAGAGATCGAGATGTGGACAAACCAAAGAGGTTTGAGGGAAGAGAGATGATAAATTTTGGCAAAATTGGGAACCTACATGAGAAGCTCTTCCTTAGGCTATTGATATTGTGGTTATAGCATTTGGGAGAGAGCCAGGGCTGGATTTAACTGCTTGGGAGACAGCAGTGGGAATGGATGAGATGCTTAGAGAATGGTGAGTGGAAAGAAAAAAAGGTGAAGATGTCTTGAGGGAAAACCACCTGATGACGAGTCAGTGAACATTATCAGAAAGATGAGAAAAGTGGAGTAAAAACAAGAGAGTTTTATTGTGGAACCCACAGGAAGTTAAAATTTTATAGAAGAGTTGGGGGATTTTTAAAAAGCTCAATGAAGGTAAAGATGGATGAGAAGTAAAAAGAAGTACAGTAAAACCTTGGATTGTGAGTAATTTGTTCTGCAAGTGTTCCACAAGATGAGCAAACATTTCTAATAAATTTTAACTTGATAAATGAGCGATGTCTCGCAATACAAGTAGTATGTGATGCTGAATGTCACATGATCCCAACTGTGCCAATGCTTCTTGAAATTTGCTTTGATATACAAGTACTTTGGATTACAAGCATGTTTCTGGAATTAATTATGCTCACAAACCAACGTTTTACTGTAATTGGAACTGGAACTTAAGTGAACACAAAATGAGAACTTGGAGTCGGTATGAGAAGGCTGAGATCACAGGAGGAAGAAACAAGATGTTAGCTTTAGGTTAAGATAGAATCTAGGAAAAGTTTGGTGACTTTATATTCAGATATAATTTCAAACTTGCATGAAAATTGCAAAAATAATACTAAGATCTCCCATACACTCAGATTCACCATTCACCATCTGTGAACATCTTGCCTCTTTGCTTTATCATCCTCTCACTTAGTTTCTGTTTATGAATGATGTGAGTTGCAGATATCATGCCCCCTTTGCATCTAAATATTCCACTGTGTATTTTCTTTTTTTAAAGAGAATTTTATGTTTCTTTTAATTTTTATTTATTTTTGAGAGAGACAGAGTGCAAGCAGAGGAGGGACAGAGAGAGAGGGAGACACAGAATCTGAAGCAGGCTACAGGCTCCAAGCTGTCAGCACAGAGCCAGACATGGGGCTTAAACTTATGAACCGTGAAATCATGACCTGAGCCGAAGTTGGATACTTAACAAACTGAGCCATCCAGGCGCTCTTCGCTGTGTATTTTCTAGAAACAAGGACATTATTTTCCATTACAAACAGTACAGTTATCAGATTAAGAAATTTCACATGGATATAATATCATTATCTAATCTACATTCTATTTTCAAATTTCAGTAATTGTCCCCAAAATATCCTTTACAGCTATTCTTTCCCCATTCTGGGTCCAAACCACGATAGTATATTTCATTTTGTTGTTATGTCTCTTTGATCTCCTTAAATCTGGAACAGTTTCCAAGACTTTCTTTGTCTTTCATGGCATTAACATTTAATTTTTTTTTTTAAAGAGAGAAAGAGCATGAGTTGGGGAAGAGGGCCAGAGTAAGAAAGAAAGAGAGAGAGAGAGAGAGAGAGATTGAGAATCTTAAGCAGGCTCCACACTCAGAAAAGAGCCCAACCCGGGGCACCATCCCATGACTCCAGGATCATGACCTGAGCTGAAATCAAGTTGGTTGCTCAACTGACTGAGCCACCCAGGCGCCCTGGCATTAACATTTTTTGAGGAGTACAGACTGATTATTTTATAGGATGTCCCTCAATGTGGGTTTGATGAAGCTTCCTCAAAATTTGATCAAGATTACTAATTATTGCAGGAATATCATAGAGCATTATATCAGGAGGCATATGATGCCATTTTGTCACCATGTTGGGGATATGAACTTTGATCACTTGTCTGCTACATTTCTCCACTGTAAAGTATCTACTTCCCTTCTATAATTTGTAGTTCGTGGAAAGTTACTTTGAGACTATGTAAATATCCTGCTCATTAATAATCACCTCCTAGTTTCAGTATCCATTGATGATTTTTGCCTGAATCAATTATTACTCTGATGATTACAAAATGTGATATTTTTCTAAAAAAATTATTCCTTCTGCCTTTATTAGTTTGTTTATTACTATAAAGAAGAGCTCTCTGTTTATTTAATCAGGGTGGATACTGAAGGTTTTTAAACAGTGGGGAGACTTGAATTTTCTTGTAGATTGAATAAAAAGAGCCAACAGGTAATATAGAGAATATAGGGGATAATTAAAGCAACGAAGTCTAAAGAAAGGGTGGGATTAAGACTGCAGATTGAAGGAGCTGGTGCTGGACAAGTGTGGGAACTATGCAACCTAAAAACAGAAAGGAAGAAATGTAGGGACTATACTGGGAAGTTTAGGGACCTCATACCTGATGCCTCTCATGGCTTACATGAAGAGTGTGAATGTCAGCCACATAAGTGTCTGGCCCTATTCATAATCTCTGCCCTTAGGTGGCTGGTGAGATGGGTGATGACAAGTACCTTTAACGCCAAATACTGTGGTGAGCACTAGGTATAGGTCCATAATCCCCTATCCAAAACTCTGAGACCAGAGGCACTATGGAATTCAGAATTTAAGGCAATATAATACGCATACCACATTTTACATAACACCTCCACTGGGATCTTGGGAGCCACACAGTAATCATACTCAATTTTTTAAATTTCTAAAGTGAAATGTGAATTTTCACCCTGACTGTAAATAGTCTCATGTCAGTTTGGATTAGGCTAGGCCACCAAAAAAGTTTGCTTCAAAATCACAGAAATAAATTTTAGTCTTCAGAGCATTTTAAGTTTCTGAACTGTGAATAAAGGAGTGTGGACTTGTATGAACAGTCCAATGAAAGTGAGTATTCTAACTCAAGGTGTCAGGAAGCCTTTGCAAAGGAGATGGTGCTTGAGCAGGGCCTTGAAGAAAGCATAGGCAGAAAATAAGGATTAGAAGTAGGGTAAAAGAAAGGATATTCCAAATAGAGGAAAGAATTTGAGCAAAGGCACACAGTAGGGAAGTCCCAGCTTGTCTGGGTAATTTTATAATCTCAGGCTGAATCTCAGGCTGAATCTATACCATAGGCTGTCAGGAGGGCATGGCAGACCAAGCTAGGAACCTGAACACCAAGAACTTTGAACACTGTTCTCAGGTTTTGAAACTTTACTCTACCATCAGTGGGCAGTAACATGGTCATGTCTCTACTTTTGTTTAGTGGAACCTGAATTTACTGGTTTCTTGCTTTGTGCCAATGCAGAGAATTGATTGGGCAGACGGGAGACTGAGGCAGAGAGACCACAGTCACGGAGGAGAGAGTCAATGAAAGCTGGTGCAAGCCCAGCCATGGGGAGAATGAAGACTTGAGAGCCAAGAATGGGCAGTCTCAGGAGCCAACTCCGAATCAATGGGACTGGGGTAATTGAATAGAAGGAGTGGAGGAACGGGAGATTGAAAGGTTGGCTCTTGGCTGAACCTGCATGACAGAAAGCAGGATGGTGTATAAGTGATGAAGTTCGAGGGCTCAGGTATCCATTTGCCTGACCTTATACCCCAGCTCCCACTTCCTAGCTGTGAGAAGTGCACCAAACAGCCTAACTTTCTACTTACCTATAAATGAAATTAGTAATAGCACCTTCCCGAAAGGACACGAATGTAGTTTAATCCATGTAAATACTAATCACGGGGCCTGACACATAGGAAATACACCATACATGTTTGCAAATCTTGATGATTTTGATGATGATGGTAGTGAGTGAAACAGAGATCTCCAAAAGATGTTTTAATTCTGGAATTGTCTATAGACTTGTAGTTATAAGGTCATTGCAGGGAAGTTTATCATTTTCATGTCTTTACATATTTACTATCCCTGGTTTCTCCTAAAAAAAATTATGCAGGGGCAAAACAAAAATCTGTCAACGTTTTTCAAGCCATGGTAATAGAGAGATGATTCCTGACCTTAAAATAACATCTATACTCTATCCCTCTATCTATTATGTGTCCTTTTTAAAAACCATCAATCACTAAAACACTGCTATTAACTGGGGGGAAAAAGATCACTAGAAGGGGTGGGGGCTGTAGGCTGTAAGTTGAAGGTGCAATGAAAGGAAAAAAATAACTGCTCATGGACAGAATATCAAGGTGAAATTCAGAAAATAGCCACAGATACTCCAAATGGTATTGATCAATATGGCAAATGTTGAAAGATGATTTGGAATTTCATTCTGATTAGAGAGCTGCCTGTCAATTAGGCTTTCATAAGAATCCTGGTCTGGTCTGGCCTCTTTAAAATTCTTAAAAGAATTGCTTAGTCTTCTGGATAAAAAATATATCAAGTAGTGTCCAGCCTTGAGCCAATATCAGGTGACTTGGTGTTCAGCAATCTCTGTAGCAGAGATGTGACTGAGGCCTTCTTCAGAAAGCATTTGTTTAAGGGAAGTGGGCAGAGTTGATACAGAAGTTGATCAAGGTGTGTCTGAAATGGAACTTAAGCAAAGTGCTGAGGAACTTCAAAAGTCACTGACCACAATCAAGTACTTAATGAAGAAAGATTCCAGGTAGAAAATTCAAGTGCAGATTGAAAGTCACATGGGAGAATGTCTTTGTGCCAGTTAAGCTCTACAAATATTGAGTCATATATGACATAAATATTTGGTGTAAAAAACTAGTGTTATCCATAAAACACTTCTCCTATGTGCCATGTTGATTGTAAACTCTTTCACAGATCTCCCGTTATCTTTAGCAAAGATGTTCTGCATTTGGAAGACTTAGTTTCTCCTAAGTGACAATAATGAAAGCTTTCTAATATAAAGAACCATTATATTCTAAAGTTAAAAAAATGCTTGAGAAGACTTTTTTTGTGTGTCATTTTGGGATGTCATTCATGTACCTATCCTATAAGGAAGCCAGTGATGGCACTCATGTATTCAATATTAACAAATATGTGTGCCTGCAGTTCTCCAAGAATGAAATGAAGGAAACACCAGTTTGAAGACCCAATCCTTGGGACAATGAATCACCCTGAAACAAAATCAGTTTTTGGAATTTCTAATGCAACATACTAAAGCAAACATACAATGTTCTCTTTCCACGTGGACCCCTGCATTATGGAAGAAATGTATTCTTCAGCAGCTTTTATAGCAAAGAGTCACATTAACTCAAACTTGTCTCAGATGGTCCAAATAAGGCAAATCCCAAATGCATTTGAAACTACTTGTTACAGGAATTATTACCAGGAACCCAAAGACATCAGAAGAAGAGTTATGTTCAACTAGCACTTTGAATATTTAACTTCTTGCATTCTACACAGATGCATTGATACTAAACTAGAAAACCATTACAAAGTTAAGTAGTGGATGTTTTAATAAGGTATGTCTACTTATGGAAAGTTAAGGTAAGACCTGTACCAATGATCCAGTTGAAACAGGCAGAACTCTCCTTTTGTTCCTTTTATCTGAAATATCCACATAAACTTTGCTTTGGTCTTGAATTTGTTTCTTCATAATATATTGCCTGTATAGATACAACTAAAAGAGACAATTAAAAGTAGCATTATTGAAATTAATGTGAAAACACACCTACACATGCCAACCAGGAAAAAAAATCACCTTTTGAAAGTTTCAAGACTGTTCATATAACATCTAATTTGCAAATATTGCAGGTAACAGGATTAGTGTATTTAAAAATAAAATCTGAATTTTAAAACTAAATCTCTAATCTTTTTTTTAAATGCTTATTTATTTATTTTTGAGAGAGAGAGAGAGTACATGCACATGTGTGTGGGAGGGGCAGAGAGAGAGGGAGAGAGAGAATCCCAAGCCCTATGCAGGGCTCAGACTCATGAACCGTGAAATCATGATCTGAGCTGAAATCAAGAGTCTGACACTCAACTGATGAGCCATCCAGGCACCACCTAAGTCTGTAATCTTAACAAGAGATCTCAGCAATGAGAAAAATATAAGAGGTGCCTTATATTCACATAGGTGAAGAACAAGAATAAGATAACTTTGCAACATAAATATGAATTAAAAATAAACATGTGAAAAGATTCAGACTCATCTGTAATGAAATAAATGCCAATTTAAACAGCTATGCAATACCACTTTGCTTATGAAATTACAAAACATTGAGAATCAGTGATGCTATTGAGGGTGTGTTGAGACTGGGGCTATGAAATGGCTGGTGAAAGTATGACTTACTATAACAAGCCCGGAAAAGGGCTCTGCTCTGTACCCAAGAGCAGGAAAAATGGTGATAGCTTTTGCCCCAGCCATTCCTCTTCTAGGAATGCATACTAAGAAATGATCCAAAGTGCAGTCAGAAATACAGAGTTGTTCACAGCAGTATTATTATTATTATTGTCATATCAGCAAATGTCATTGGAAATACAACATATCATCTGTTTTATCAAATACAACATATCATCTGTTTTATCAAATAGCAAATATAAAAAAAAATTGAAATTGCAAATTTTGGCTTAAGACTTACCAGGCATAGGAAGCTGAAAACCTCATTAAATCAACACTGCTTTACAATCTTTTGCATAGTGCCAGTTAACATTTAAAAATAAGTTTCCAGGGCACCTGGGTGGCTCAGTCAGTTAAGCATCCCACTTTGGCTCAGGTCATGATCTCATGGTTCATGGGTTTAAGCTTCATGTTGGGCTCTGTGCTCGCAGCTCAGAACCTGGATCCTGCTTCAGATTCTGTGTCTCCCTCTCTCTCTGCCTCTCCCCGGTTCTCTCTCTCTCTCTCTAAAATAAATAATCACTAAAAAAATAAAAAATAAAAGTAAGCTTCCATGTGTCCCTCTTCTTTGAATTCAATTTAATCAGTTAAGAGTAAAATGTATGTTTAAATCTAGACTAAAATAATTCTTCTAACCAAAGACAAAGATATACCTAGGTACCAACTGTATTACACCACAAGTTTTAAAAAATAGTGATATTTAAGAGTAGATAGAATCTCATTGTGGCCATTCCTAAATAGTGTATTATTTCCTATTTTCCCCTTCCTTTGGATTTTCTCTTTAACCAGAGATGGGAGAAGGCATGAAAGGGGGATAAATACCCCACTCCTTTCTCCTTCTGCTCCCTCATCTCCTAACTGGAAGCCAGAGGGCACAGGAGCCCAAATAATGTAGCTTATAGAGGTCAGCCTCCCAGGACACAGAGCCAAGAGAAGTGTGGAAAATGGGTGTGGGGGAGGGGCAGACTGAAGATCACCAGCCCAAAAATGGACAAAGATTGCCTCTTCCATGTAGGTAAGCACAGTTACTGTTCCTTCTCTGCTTGATGGCACAGGTTCAAACCATGCATCTGATCATTTATGGCAGAAAGACAATGTTTGTGTCAGTGATCTCTATACTCCAGATCTCCCTCTCCTTTTCTTCCATAATATACTTTCCATAATACGCTCTTTCCCTCCTTGCCATATGCTCTTGTTACAGTGTGATCTTTATATTCCTTCTATCCAGTGGTGAGGTGTAAGTCTTATTCTGATGAACCTGAATGGGCTTTTGTGACTCAATCAATAGTGACAGTGTAAGACATGTCACATGATGTCTGAGACCAAATCGTGAAAATGCCAGATACTTCTGCTTTGCTGTCTTGACAGAGCCACCAAGTTATGAGGAAGCCCAAGCAGCTGGTGGAGAAGTCTCTGTGCAAAGGAACCAAGGCCCCTGGTCCACAGCTCTGATAACCAATACCAAGTTGCCCTCCATGTGAATGAGCCATCTAAAAGCAGATCCCCTAGCACCCAGTTGTACCTTCCAAGCTGGTAGTACATAGAACAGAGATGACCTGTCCCTGTTCAATTCGATACACATTGTAGGTTCCTGAGAAAAATAAATAATTGTTATTGTTTTAAACAACCAAGTTTGAAATGATTTTTTATGCAGCAATAGTAACTGGAACAATGATGAATCTTTGAAAGATGGAAGGCAAGTGGAAGTGACCGAAAGAAGACATTGTATCCCAAGGTGGGGGAGGCCTACTGCAGAATGGACATACCCATGACTGAATGCATTGAGTCCTGGGCAGGACCTGAGATTTAGGTAAGTTTGTAAAATAGCAGCAGAGTAGAAAGAAGTAAATAATGAAAATAACTTAATATAAAATAGGTAAAACAAAAACCCAGGAGAGTGGTTCAATACAATTAAAAGCTGGTTCTTTGGAATATTAATAAGATAGAATAGTGATCAAGAAACACAGACAAGGGGCATCTGGCTGGCTCAGTTGGTAGAGCATGTGACTCTTGATCTCAGGATTGTGAGTTTGAGCCCCACATTGGGTGTAGAGTTTACTTAAAAAAAAATAAAGAAACACAGAGAAGATCTATCGCAAATTATAGATGCAGAGAACATGAATTCTAAGACAATATCATGGGCAATTTCATTACAATCAATAAAAAACCATAAATGATATAAATATTTTCTATAAATAGATGTAAAGTTGAATGCATTTATATCACAATGAATCTCAGTCTTTATAGAAAATGCAGGGAATAGAGAAACAAGTTTAAAGATATCAACAAGGAATAAGCAGACAAATGAAGAGTGTGACACAGTATTTGGATAAATCAAAAGCAGGAAACAGAAAAAGGTGAGGACTGTCCTAAATAAAAGGTGTACACATGTAACAATTCAAAGGAAGTTCTGGTTCTTTTTGGATCCCAAATAAACAAACCAGTTATAAAAAAGAAAGTTTGAAACAATAGGGGAAATGAGATTCTGCACTGAGTATCAAATACAGAGCTGATAGGAGGGTACCCATTCTCAAGTGTTGACTGTACATGGATGGCATGGTCCCAAGAGCAATGCTTCCTTAAATTTTACACCCTTGGTGCCTTGCTTGCCTCATCTGAGTCTTGGCCTTGAAAATAATAATTTTGGGGGATGCCCGAGTAACTCAGTTAAGCGTCCAACTTCGGTTCAGGTCATGATTTCGAAGTCCGTGGGTTCTAGCCCCGCGACGGGCTGACAGCTCGCAGCCTGGAGCCTGCTTCAGATTCTATGTCTCCCTCTCTCTCCGCCCCTCCCCACTCGTGTTCTGGTTCTCTCAAAAATAAATCAACATTAAAAAAAAATAATTCTAGACGTGATAATGGCATTATGGTTATGTAACAAGATGTCCATATATTTTAGAGATGTGTATTATGGTATAGAGGGGTGAAATGACGTGCTTAGGATTTAAAACACTTCAGCAAGAAAAAAAAGTGGTTATAAAAAAGTACAGATGAGGCAAATGTGGAAACATCTAGGTAACTGTGAAAACTAGGTCATAACTATATGGGGGCTTATTGAATATTCTTCTTTTGAATGCTTGGAAATTTTCACAATACACTTTGCTTTTAAATCGGGTAACAGCGGTTGCTGTGGCAACATAAATAATGGCCTCACCCAATTGGACATATTTGTTGACCTGTCAAATCTTCCTGTTCATGGTATCCTTTATTCTTGGCCTGTGTCCTCTTCCCATGCCTAAATGCAGACAATGTGACACCCTCCCCACCACCAGTGTGCACTGTTAAGAAATTCAGGGCATCACAGCCCTAGGGTTTCTCCTGGTGAACTGGAAAAAGATGGGAACCACGGTGGATATTCTTTACTTGGAACTTTAAATTAAAAAAAAATTAATGTTTATTTTAGAGAGAGAAACACACACACAGAATGTGAGTTGGGAAGGGGCAGAGAGAGAGGGAGACACAGAATCTGAAGTAGGCTCCAACCTCTGAGCTTTCAGCACAGAGCCCTATGAAGGGCTCAGACTCACAGAAGATGAGATTATGACCAGAGCCAAAGTGGGTTACTTAACTGACTGAGCCACTCAGGCAAGCTTGGACTTTAACCTTTTTAAAATAGAAATTATTTGAGGCCCCTAAAAAGAAACTGGGAGTTGAAGTGTGCTTCAGGAACACAGGGCCAGATCTGGGTTCAAATTCCAACTCTGCCCTCAACAAATTAACTTTCCTGAGCCTTGATTTCTTTGGCTGTAAAAATAGGAACATTAATATTTATTGCAAAAGGACTGATGTGAAGATTAAGAGAGGGGTGCCTGGATGGTTCAGTCAGTCCAACTCTTGATTTTAGCTCAGGTCATGATCTCATGATCTCAGAGTCATGGGATCAAGCCCCATGTCCAGTTAGTACTGGGTCTGGAGCCTTCTTAAGATTCTCTCTCTCTCTCCCTCTGCCCCTCCCCTGCTCATGTGCTATAAATAAGTAAGTAAGTAAGTAAGTAAGTAAGTAAGTAAGTAAGTAAGTAAATGAAGATCAAGAGAGATGCCATTTGTGATACTCGCTAGCCCCTTGCCTATGACATGGAAGGTGCTTTCCCTTCAGGGATGCCAAGATTCCCCTTGGCATCTTTAAGCTTCCATTCTATGTGTGAGAATTCTGTTTTCTTGGGATATAAGTGCTGCCCTTTCCAAGAAACTTGGGTTACCCTTATTTGTCTCACTCACTTGTAGTCTGAATGACTGTATTCTATACTTCATGACCCTCTGGGTCCAAAGTTTACCATGAAATTTTTCTCTGGAAGTATTCTGGCAGCATTTTTAACCACCAGGGTCCATACTTATTGAATTCCACCTTCCTCTGTCCTGTCCCCCAGGACTTGGTTCCTCACCTTGAGGTCACCTGCTTTCTCAGACCACATTCTCATGTTATCTGAGAAGACCTGACTCTATACCCAAACCAGATGAGTCACCCAGATGCAAAGTCACTTTGCTGGTGTCTGAATTCCCCTCTCCATATCTTCCAGTGGAGGTCTTGCTGAGCCCTCTGGATGACGTCTTTGTGAGGACCTGATGGCTTGTGAGACATCTGGGGGCTTCTGATGTGCAGGCCAACTTCAGATATGGAACCTGTTTTCTCTAGCCACCAGCTCTGGGGCAACAAAAATTTCCTACTCAACATTCTGTTTCATGTCTGCATAAAAATATGGGCCTACACACAGTATGCATATTAACTCATATGGTTCTGAACCTAAAAAAATTATTGGAGTTCATGAATAGGGGGTATAGGCCTTGGCTGGAATGGTTAGGGGTGGCCTCGAGGAGGTGGTTTCAAATGAAGGAGAATTTTGGAGGTTGAACAGAATTTACATAAAAGAGAAGGGCATCTTGACTTACACACAAGAACCTGTTAGATTTTCTTTATAATTTTTAATCAGAAACCTCCAGAAGAGCTATCAGATGGGTTCATTTTACAGTAAGATGAAAAAGAATGTAATATTGGAAAACCCAGATGCAGTTCAGTGCATTACTGAGTGTTTGTGAGATAGAGTCTGCACAGCCTTGGACAGACCAGACTCATGATGCTGTAAGATGGGCTCCCTGCCATGCAGAAGGTACACCCAGAGGCAGTGTGGCATTTGTACCATTAGGGCAGATTGTATTTTCAATCTTCTTCATCACAATGAGCCAAGACCCTAAGCATAGACTTTGATGTGGAGATTTCTTCTTCAGGCTAGTGTATGACTGAAGCAGTTGCATGGGCAGTCAGCAGGGGCAGAGGTGGAGGGGGAGTAACTGGAGAAGCTTATGCCAGGAGAGAAGACTCAGCTCAAAGCTGGACAAGGCTGCTGAGGGGCCACTGGCCTGGGCACCTGCTTGGCCGGAAAAAGCCTCCTCCTCTCCCGAGGCTTCCCCTGGGCATCCTGTGATGCAGACACAGGCAGAAAGAGCTCCATAAGCAGGGGAGGTACTTTCAGAAAAGAACCCCAGTGCCCAGCCAAGGATATCAGAATCTCTGAGATGGGACCCAGGCTCGGTATTTTTTAAAGCCCTCTTGTTCATGTAGTGTGCAGCCCAGGGTGAGAATCTCTGCTATGAATATTTGTACTGTAGTCCTTCCAGACCCCAACTGCATACTCAAATTAACTTTGAAAAATGACCCAACCTTGTTGGCCCCAGCCTAGGGTTTCCAATATCATTGGTGTGGGGTGGGCTAGCCCAGGCATTGGGAGCTTTCTTAATTAATCTTTTTTAATGTTTATTTATTTTTGAGACAGAGAGAGACAGAGCATGAACGGGGGAGGGCCAGAGAGAGAGGGAGACACAGAATCGGAAGCAGGCTCCAGGCTCTGAGCCATCAGCCCAGAGCCCGACGCGGGGCTCGAACTCACGGACCGCAAGATCGTGACCTGAGCTGAAGTCAGACGCTTAACTGACTGAGCCACCCAGGCGCCCCGGCATTGGGAGCTTTCAAAAGCTCTCCAAAGTGATCCTGATGAGCAACCAGGGTTGGAAACCACTGTTCTGATTTTCAAGAGAGCAGCTAACAACTAAGGACAGGACCCATCTCCCTACACCCTTCCCAGCAAGATCTCTTACAGGCAGCCCTGCCCTCTCCTCCTTTTCTGCTTCAGAGGTGCTCCGGGAGGCCAGAGTGGGCTTTGAAGAAGGGAAGTGTTAGCAGGATCAGCTCATCTTCTTCCTCCTTATGGTGGAGTCCAGCACTCTCCCTGTCCCCAGGCCAAGTAAGGAGTGAGGCTTCCATAGGACTGGGTTAGAGATGGGGCTTGCAAGAAAGGAGAATGACAAGCAGTTCTTAGCAGGGAACTTTATGAGAAGCCACTGCTGCTGGATGTCTCCCATATCTACCCGAGTAAGTGCATCATGAAAGCTAGTGCTGGGAGCCTGCCTTACTGAGGCCCTCAAGGACAAGTACTCCCAACCAGAAAAGCAATGACACAGGGGAGAGATAATGCCAGCTGCTGCCATCTGAGAAAGAGATACATTCCTTCTGCTCTCTTCATCCTTGTCCTACCTTGTGTACCCTGTACCCCCACACTCGATGTATTCAAGGTCCCTGCTGAAACCTACACTGGGGATGGGAGGAAATGAGATTTCAGTAGAATTCCATGGACTGAACTTAATAACCAAAAGCCACTGGGGAAGTTTTCTTTCTTTTTTTCTTTTTTTAAAAATTGAGATAGAATTGACATAACTTTGTGTAAATTTAAGGTGTAAAACATGTTAATTTGATACATTTATATATTACAACATGATCACCACCATGACATTAGCTAATACCTCCATTACATCATGTAATTATTTCTTTTTTGTGAGAACACTTAAGATCTAGTTTTTTAGCAACTTTGAGGAATATAATACAATATTCTTTACTGTAATCACAATGCTGTGCATCATAGTTCTCCAGAACTATTTGCTTTATAATTGGAAATTTGTACCCTTTGACCCACATCTCCTGCCTCTTCCTGCCCCCCTCCCCCACTTAGTAACCACCATTCTACTCTCTGTTTCTATGAATTTGGCTCTTTTAGATTCCACATATAAGTGACATCATACAGTTTTTGTCTTTCTCTGTTTGACTTAACTCACTTAGCATAATGCCTTCGAGTTCCATCCATGTTTTGCAAATGGCAGGGTTTCCTTCTTTCTCATGGCTGGATAATATTCTATTGTGTGTATACACCTCTTCTTTATCATTCATCTGTTGATGGACACTCTTAGGTTGTTTCCATATCTTGGCTGTTGTGAATAATGCTGTAATAAAATTGGAGTGTAGATATCTTTCTGACATGCTATTGTCATTTCCTTTGGATATATACCCAAAGTGCAGTTGCTGAATCATAAGGTAGTTATATTTTTAATTTTTTGAGGAACTTCCATACTGTTTTCCATTGTTACTGAACTAGGGAAGTTATGTGATGAACCTAAGGATGTAAAGGATGAGAACAGAGGCATCTGATGCAACCCACTTGGAAGCAGAGGCTAGAGAAATTTGAAACAATTTCTGTCTATGGCCTGTTGAATAGGGACTGCCTGATACATCAGGTACATATGTCTCATGCCTCTCCACTAGATTTTAAGGTCCTTGAGGACAAGGAATAAGCCTAATGCTTTTGGAGCAACCAGAATCCAGCTTTGTGCCAGGCATAGAGTAAGGCCTTCATGCATGCATGATGCTTGAGTGGGGATTCTCCACCTGAGTCCTGCCCCACTTCCAGGATAACATTTACATTCCCCTTAATCTATTGGTGGCAAAGATTTTTATTTATTTGTTTTAAACTTGAGTTTTTCATCTCAGTGGGGGAAGGGGAAGTTATTATAAAATAAATGCATCTCTCAGATAAGTTATTTACAGTACCTGAGCCATATGTCATTGGCAGCCACAGCGACAAAAAATGAGTTACTTTAGCAGGTTATATTTGGTTCTGATGTTGAACATCTATAAGTCCATAGATATTCCCTGTCTCCAGGATTTGATGCTCCTTGGCAGACAATGATAATGCTTAGGATATGTGAAGCACAGGTGTTTTGTATTGATCCTCAAAGTAGGAGCAGTCTGGAGATCTTTATTAATCCCTTAGGTCAACCAACCTTTCTCTACTTAAAATGCCAAAAGGAATCCAAGATGGAAAGGCTGTTATTATTTAGTACAGATTGCAATGACACACCCTGAAATCATTATGCTGACAAATTAATTAGGCAAAACATGGCAGCAGAATTCATTGTCTCAACACTCCTATGCTGACCTTCTTCTGAAAATCTTGGAATGGATGAAGGGACTTGTACACTTTGGTCCCCTCCTGAGTCTAGAGGAGAAACAGGTGTGCTGCTTTTAGTGTTGAAATGAGTGCTGATACAAACATTTACCCTTTTATTCACATTGATGAACTTTTGAACACTCTGAAAATATGGCCAGAGGGAGGATGGTTGCCAGGAATGATAAGCATATAATAAAGTAGTTTAATATATAGACAACTGCCTCTGGATACACCAGCTGGTGCTCACTGAAGAAAATAGTTACTCTTAAGATTGCACTATGCTTCCTTTGTTTTTACAAAAGTATCTACCTTTATGATATATTTCCTTTAAGTCTTTTTTTTATAAGGATATAAATTCTCATATATATGCAATTTTGCCTTTCTTAATTTAATATGTAGCATAAATGTTTTCATGTTATTAGTCCTGATAACCATAATTCTAATGGCTGAAAAATATTTTGTTAGGTAATGTATAGTAATTTAAATATAACCTAATGTAAGAATTTGGGGGTGCCTTCCAACTTTATTATTATATTAATGACATTTTTGCTATGATAAAAATGTATTTTTGTGATGTGCCATTTAGTATTTTGAATTATTTAAAAGTAGATTACAAGAAGTGGCATTTTGGGGCATAATGTTTGAAGTCTTTTTAGTTTTTGATTAAACAGCCAAATTTCTTCCCAAAGTGATTATTTGAAGGTACAATTCCACCTTCCCCAACCTTCTTTTTATGGTCTGGTAAAAGTCGCCTTTTATTTAGTGAGAAAAGGGTGGAAGCTACTTGTTTGATGACATGCAGCATGCCATCCCTAAAGGTGCCTCCAAATAAAAATGGAATTCATACATATTTGTAGAGAAATATGGTAGCCGGCTATCAGTAGTGCATTGTGCATGTGTGGGTGGGCAGTGGGGAGAATTGTGGCCTAACGTACCTAACAAATGGTTAATCTTTTGCCTGAAAAATAGTCTGAGCTGACCAGACGGTAAGTGAAATGAAATCACTTTCTAATCATTGTGTGTTAAATTTCCAACTCTTTGTCATCTACTCTACTCTTATACAATAAAGCCAATAGGATGCTTGCTTGCAAAAGACAGGAGGCAAAACCCCATTTCCACCCTAATTTCTCATCACTGTTCAGTACCTATTCATGTAGACTTTTGTTTTTAATGTGTGTGTTTTCTCTTGGCAGTGCTGTGATACCCTTTTATTTATTTATTTATTTATTTATTTATTGGTCTCTCTCTTCACCATAATCATGAAAAACACAAATGTAATGGATGTAGTATTCCTTCATTTGAGTCTCTCTTGTACTCTCTTAATTCCAAACCTCTCCTCTTCCTGAACGAGGACTGGGTTACAATAGGATGGAATTTTCCAGACAATGTTTAGTACATAATAGTTTTAAGAGGCTTCATGTTTGCAAAAGACAAATTAAGCAGCCTCCTCTAATATGTAGACAACATCTGTTACACAAAGTCACCATTAATGATAACACCGGGATCTCCGTTGTGGCTGATTTTCATCCAGCTGCACCTACCCATAAAAGGTGCCAGCAAAGAGGGCTACACATTTATCTGTCAGTTCAGAATGACTCTGGAAAATGGCACATAAACCCCAAGCAAATCTTTGTTAACCTCTGAAATCAGAGCCTCCATAAATCACTGCTAAGGATAGCTTATAACCTCCTCACTGTCTCCATTTGGTGTTTTCTAAGATGCTCCAGATTCAGATTGGTATTACAGAAGAAAACCACACACAAAGAAACTGAGCCTGATGGCACCCACCTGTAAAGAGGCCAACATGCCCACTAATCTGCAGCCACAGGTTCTCACTCTGAAGTTTTCATCACACAACACTCCCATTTGTACCAGCGAGTCTATTGCTAACAAAAAACAAAACAAAACAAAACAAAACTACAACATCCCTATAGGGCTAGTTACCTGTGGTTAATGGTGTGATCTGATGAACTGTCATTATGTACTTTGATATTAAATATTAAGATTCTTACATGAAAGTCATCCAGAGGACTAGTAGAAGGGCTCCACTTTCTTTACAAGTCTGAGCTCTATAGGGGGTGCCTGGGTAGCTCAGTCGGTTGAGCGTCCGACTTCAGCTCAGGTCATGATCTCATGGTTCCTGAGTTTGAGCCCCGCATTGGGCTATGTGCTAACAGCTTGGAGTCTGTTTCAGATTCTGTGTCTCCCTCTCTCTCTGACCTTTCCTTGCTCATGCTCTGTCTCTGTCTTTCTCTCTCTCTCAAAAATAAATAAATAGTAAAAAAAAAAAGACTGAACTGTATAAAAATAGCAGTCTTATAATTTGGTTATAGAATGTACTCAGATACATTTTCTTTTTAGGGTTTCTCTATGGATGTATATCTTGTAGTGTAACATATCAGTTTACTCGTTTAATACCTACTTGAGGGCTGCTGTTTCAGGATTGGTGGTAGATGCTGGGGTACAAGATAAAGTCCCTGCTCTCAAGTAGTTTTACCCACCAGAGAGAGAGAGAGAAACAACTAATAACAAAAATAATAAGTAAAGCAAGAGCAGTTGAAAGGTAGCACTTTTTTAAAAAAATATATAATTTATTACCAAGTTGGCTAACATACAGTGTATACAGTGTGCTCTTGGTTTTGGGGTAGATTCCCATGATTCATCACTTACATACAACTCCCAGTGTTCATCCCAGCAAGTGCCCTCCTCAATGCCCATCACCCATTTTTCCTCTCCCCCCCCATCCACCTTTAGTTTGTTATCTGTATTTAAGAGTCTCTTGTGGTTTGCTTCCCTCTGTTTGTATCTATTTTCTCCCTCCCTTCCCCCATGATCTTATGTTAAGTTTCTCAAATTCCACATATGAATGAAAACACATGATATCTGCCCTTCTCTGACTTATTTCACTCAGCATAATACCTTCCAGTTGTATCCACATTGCTGCAAATGGCAGGATTTCATTCTTTCTCATTGCCAAGTAGTACTCCATTGTATATATAAACCACAGCTTCTTTATCCATTCATCAGTTGATGGAGTGATGAATGAATTTAGGCTCTCTCCATGATTTGGCTATTGTTGAAAGTGCTGCTATAAACATTAGAGTACATGTGCTCCTGTGCATCAGCACTCCTGTATCCCTTGGGTAAATTCCTAGTAGTGCTATTGCTAGGTTATAGGGTAGTTCTATTATTAATTTTTTGAGGAACTTCCACTGTGTTTTCCAGAGCAGCTGCACCAGTTTGCATTCCCACCAATAGTGCAAGAGGGTTCCCGTTTCTCCACATCCTCTCCAGCATCTATAGTCTCCTGATTTGTTCATTTTAGCCACTCTGACCAACATGAGGTGGTATCTCAGAGTAGCTTTGATTTGTATTTCCCTGATGATGAGGGATGTTGAGTGTCTTTTCATGTGTCTGTTGGCCATCTGGATGTCTTCTTTGGAAAAGTGTCTATTCATGTCTTCTGCCCACTTCTCCACTGGATCATTTGTTTTTTGGGTGTTGAGTTTGGTAAATTCTTTATAAATTTTGGATACTAACCTTTTATTTGAAATGTCATTTGCAAATATCTTTTCCCATTTTGTCAGTTGCCTTTTAGTTTTGTTGATTGTTTCCTCAAAGGTAGAGCTTTAAATAGGGTGTTCAGAGAAGCCCTCTATTTGTACAGAATTTGAAATGAAGCAAGGGAGAGAGTTGTGTGAATAGGCAGGAAAAGCGTATTCCAGGCAAAGGGAACAGCAAGTGCAGGGCCCCAAACTCGGCAAGCACGAGAAAAAGTAGGAAAGCCTGGGTGGCCAGGTGCAAGAGAAAAGGTAGAAAGAAGCAAGGGCTTACTTGTGAAGGTGGCCAGGGATCTCTTCTTGGGAGGAGTAGGGGTTTATTCTGGGTGAGGAGTATACCGGAGGTTTTAAAGCAGTGGACTATGTACTCCGGTTTGTATTCACTTCAATTCAATACCAAATTCAACCATGTGCATAAATCTCACACCAGCTGAAAGAGTTCTATGAAGCATAAAGCAATCATAATGTAACTGTTTCCCCACCTGTCCTAATGAAAGGTTGCCTTACAATGACATTTTAACCTTGGTTTATAGATTTCCAGGGGCTTGCAGATAGCTTCCAAAGAGTCCACAGAAAGCTTCTAACATGTTGTGTATTTATTCACATGGGTAAAAAGAATACAGACCTCAGGAAGGCGAAGAACCATTGATCCAGATGACCCAAATTCAGTTCCAGCTATACTATTCTATGATGCTCTAGGGCCTTAATAAAGCTGTCAGTCTTTTAAATGTTTGTTTATTTTTGAGAGAGGGTGAGTGGTGGAGGTGCAGAGAAAGAGCCCAACATGGGCTTAAACTCACCAACAGTGAGATCATGACCTGAACCGAAGTTGGACGCTTGGCTGACTGAGCCACCCAGGCACCACCTAAAATAAACATTTTTTAAAACTTAAGAAAAATGTGGTGTACCTAATTGTTCATCGATTCATTTCCTTTCTTCATCATTAACTGGGGGCATATTTTCAAGCCTCTTTGTCCCATCTGGCAGATTGCATTCAACTCTTTGCTCCTTTCTATATCTGTGTCCTTTACTTGCACACACCCTGACTCTGGTCAGGTGAGTTGCTTCGGCCAGGGGACTGTTAGCAGGTGAGACATAGGCACAGGGTCCAACAGCACCTGTGAGTTCTTGATCTTCTGCCTCTGCCGCCATCAAGAGAAGGACGTGCCTGGGCCAACCTGCCAGTCCGATGTGGAGAGCCAGAGTCGAGGGGAGACGAGCTGAGTCACCCTAGCCACACCCAGGCTAGATCGCTGGATGCCCAGACATGCAGATTTGTGCATGCACTAAATAAGTGCTTATTGGTGTATGCTGTGGGGACTTTTTGAGAACGTTGGTCAAACAGCAACAGTTAATTTATGTGCCACGATGCTACCATACTTGTAGTCCTCTTTTATTAAAATTTTTTTTTAATGTTTATTTATTTTTGAGAGAGAGACTGTGTGCACAAGCGAGGGAGGGACAGAAGGAGGCATGGTCAGCACAGAGCCTGAAGCAGGACTTGAACCCATGAACCGTGGCCTCTTTTGAAAAGCACCAAATTACAGGTCCTTAAAGTGAAGTTCGTTTGTCCCCCATTGCGGGTACAAATGTGGGTACAAAGCTGAATCCCCATTTTCAAATTCCATAACTGCATTCATCAACCCTGGTTGTTTACACTTCCTTAGGGGCACCCTCTCCAGATTTCCCTTCTAAAACCCGCCCAGCCGCTCACAGAGGCCAAGTGCTAGCGGGTTCGGCTCGTGGCAGAAGGGTGAATTTGCAGGCCTAATCTCATAATGCGGTGACACAGCCTGACAGTGGCCCACACCACAGCATCCTTGCCTGCTATGGGAATGCTAATGAGGGGCACAAATCCTCACACGAAGCAGGGGTGTAAGCCATAGAACCTTGCTAAACGGCTGTAATGAATGTAAACTGCGGCACACCAGCTGAATCTCGGGATCCGCTTAATTGCCCAGGGTGGCTTAATCTTCAGCCCTGCCAGTTGCGGAAGGATTACTCGTCTTTGGTGAACTCAGTGGAGAGTTGAAAGTAAATTTGCTTAAACAGGAGTGGAGTTTAGAACAGGAGTGACAGAAGATCATAAATAGCCACTACGGAAGGGTAAAGGACAACCAAACCTCAGCCTTGTCTTTGTCTCACTGAGGACTGCTCTTGAGGGAAGGGAGAGTACCAGAATCTCTTGATTTAGGCTTCATTACACTGTAAGTCACAAGGAGAACAACACGTTCTATTCTTTAGAGGCATACGCATGACCGCAGCACCATTACCATCTCTCAAAGCTGCGCTTCGCTGCGCAGCCTTCAGTAGTGGAGGGATGTAAGGGTTTTGCTGACCGTGAACTTCCATTAGCCCAAATCCCTCAAATCCCACTTCTTCCCTGACTAAATGGAAATGAGGTAGCCTTGGTTCTTAATCAGCTCACACATTTTTTTCTCTAAAAAAATTTTTTTTGGAAAGGTGATACAGGTAGATGGTAAAATGTCTTTCAGATGGCAGGAAAATAACCGTTAAGCCTTCCTCATTTGAGTTCCCAGGAAGTGAAAACGGTGTCTTGCTCTTCATGATACAGATAGAATTACCCGGAATTCATTGAAAAATTAAATATTTCTATGCATTATTTGATCTTTAAAATTCTGAGTGCTAACATAAAGACTTAGAGATTATTTTCTCAATACTTTTATCAACATAATTGCCTAGCTTAACTCTACAGATTCAATTTAAGTGCAAAACAATTATGAACATCTTTCCCAAATATGACAGCCACAAAGAGTTTCTTAAAATATTGCCAACTCTATTAATAGGTAAAATATGTATTGTGGAGAAAATTATCGTAAACTATATATATTGACTTCTGCAGAAGATTGCTGTCTGTCTACAACAAACCTCTTCTTTCCTTCTTTTATAATAAGAATCTTGATATTACTTAGGGCAAACATGTGATCCCCTAAAAAGCAACATTTCCCAGCTTTCCAGCTGGATATAGCCATGTGATTGGGTCTTGGCCAATGAGTTGAGAGTAGAAGTGTTGTGTGATATTCCTTCAAGAGCAGACACACATCCTTCTTTGTTCCTTACGTGGCCAGCTAACCTGGAACACAAATGTGACCACCAGGCCTCCAGCCACAGTGTTGGGTCATGAGGACAAGGGTCATTATGTGGATAGTGGAACAGAGAACTTCAGAAAGCCTGGACTCCTGATGAATTTGTGGAGCTGCCCTATGCTTCCTGGATCTGCCTCCAGATTTATTTTGTGAGAGAGAAGAGTAAATTTGTATCTGAGATAAGCTACTGTCCTTTGGAATTTTCTTTCATTCTGAGGTAGACCTAATCCTTATTGCTATGCCTCCATATTGCTTCTGAGTCTCTGATGCAGCAGCAGCAGCAGCAAATAAACTTACGGCACCTCTTTCCGCCCCTGGAAGATGTGGGCACACGGTAGTAGAAAGCACTACTACTGCAGAGCCAACACCTTCTACACACAGTGGCACTGAGTATGACTTTCCGGTGGTGATATAGGGGAAGTGAATGAAAATTCCTTTTTCTTTCTGGCCACTTGATAATTGATGTCCCAGTTTTAGCCCTGCCATTATCCTTGGAGGTGCTTATGAGGCCCAGTGCTTTTGCAATATTTTACCAGTCTCCTTTTTCAAACCTGTCCTTCTTGCAAAACCTTACTCCTAATTTAGGATGTGGACGCTTGTATCTGCCGTTTCTAGAAGCCCCAGGAGCTGAGTGAGGACACATTCCTGGGGTTGGTTCTTTCTCTTTCATTCTTTCTACCTCCCTTGGTTCTTGCCTCCCTCCCCTGCCCTATCTCTCTCCCTTTCCCTCCCCCACTCTGTTCTCCATTTCCTTCCTTCCTTCCTTCCTTCCTTCCTTCCTTCCTTCTTCCTTCCTCCCACTTCTTTCCTTCTCTCTTTCTGTCCTTCCCTCCTTCCTTCATTCCTTCCTCCCTTCCTTCCATCCTTCTCCCCTTCCTTCCTTCCTTTCTTCCTTTGAACGATTACTAACATATAGTGCATTATAAGTGTACAGCTCCATGAGTTTTTATATACGTAATCATCTATATATAACCACCACTCAGTTCCAGATAGGAAACCTTTTCATCCCTCCAGAAGATTCTCTTAGGTCCCTTTCCAGTCATATTGGACACTTGCCCTCTGATTTCTATTATCATAGATTACTTTTTGCCTGTTTCCAAACTTCATATAAATGAACATACACTATGTGTTCTTTTGTATCTGGCTTCTTTCATTGAACGTAATGATGCTGAAATTCAGTCCATGTTGCTGCTTTCGTCACCAGTTTGTTCTTTTTATTGCTGTGTAATATTCCACGATATGAATATACCATAATTTGTTTAACCATTCTCTTGAGCAACATTTGAGTTTTTCCTAGTACTTGGCTATTATGAAAGTTACTATAAACATGTATAGGTATCTCAGTGGATTTAAGTACTTATTTATAAAAGATGTGGAGAAACTTGAATCATCTTTAAAAATAAATAATAATGAAATGAGCATAAATAATAGTTGGCAAATATTATGAAGAACTGATTGAAATCTTGAAAATAAAATAAAAATATAGTCCTACAGTCATTTAAAAACCAGGGAGGACAAGGGAAGAAAAATCAGTGAATCGTAATCTAAAAGTAAGATGTAGAACAGTGATAGAGACTTTAAAACAATTACACACCTATGAAACATGCACTTAAATGAAAAATCAGTGGAGGTATAAATGACAGACTGAATGACTACAACAGTCATCCATTAGGAGATACAGAAGAAAAGAATGGTGTTCATGGCAGAGAAACCACATTTGGAGGCATCAGAGCTTAAAATTTTCCATTATAAAGAAAAGTCATATGCCCTCAAGTCAAAAGACTCTTTCTAGGGGTGCCTCGGTGGCTCAGTCGGTTAAGGATCTGACTTCAGCTCAGGTCATGATCTCACAGTTCGTGAGTTCAAGCCCTGCGTCAGGCTCTGTGCTGACAGCTCAGACCTGGAGCCTGCTTCAGATTCTATGACTCCCTCTCTCTCTCTGCGCCTCTCCTACTCATGCTCTGTCTCTTAAAAAATAAATAAACACTAAAATTTTTTTTTTTAAAAAGATCGCTTCCTAGTACCAAAGATAACAGATAAAAATAAATCCATATTTTGACCCATCATAGTGAAGCTGCAGTAAAGCAAGGATGAACACTGAGGATCCGGATCCAGGGTGACTGAGGTGTCCCAGATCATTAGAGAGTTGGTTACATAATGTAGACATTTCTCAAAACTTATTCAATTGTATACGTAAGATCTACATATTTCACCTTATGTACTTTTACCTGGCTCTAAAAAAGGTATTTAGGGCTGGGTGAAGGGGATCCCCCACTCAGAATTCTGGCTAGACTGACAGCAGGGTTCTCATAACTATGCAAATGTCAAAGACAATACAGCAATATCTTCAAGGTGCTGAGGGGTAAATAATTACCTCTTTTTCAAGAATGAAGACAACATAAAAATATTTTTACTTATAGAAATTTTATTTTCATATTCTCTCTAATTTTTTAAAAGGTATCCTTAAGTAAAAAATAAAATTGAAAACGCAGGAGATCATGGGCTATAAGAAATAGAAGTTATAGGTGCCAGCTGGCTCAATTGGTAGAGCATGTGACTCTTGATTATCAGGTTGTGAGTTTGAGCCCCACTGCTGAGTGTAGAGTTTACTTAAAAAAAGGGGGGCGGCAGGGTGCCTGGGTGGCTCAGTCCATTAAGTGTCTGGCTTTGGCTCAGGTCATGATCTCACAGCTCGTGAGTCTGAGCCCTGCATCAGGCTCTGTGCTGACAGCTCAGAGCCTGGAGCCTGCTTCGAATTCTGTCTCCATCTCTCTCTCCTCCCTCCCCCACCTCAAATATAAATAAACATTAAAAAATTTAAAAAAAAAGAGGGGCATCTGGGTGATTCAGTTGGTTGAGCACCCAACTCTAGATTTCTGCTCAGGTCATGATTCCTGGGTAGTGGGTTCAAAACCCATGTTGGACTCTGTGCTGAGCATGGAGCCTGCTTAAAATTCTCTCTCTCTCTCTCTCTCTCTCTCTCTCTCTCTCCCTCTGCTCCTCTCCCCCACTCATGCTCTCTCTTTCTAAAATAAAATTTAAAATTTTTTAATAAAAGAAATAAAAGTATTTACTATCAGTTGGTAAAATATGTTGGTAAATTAATTATCTATTGACTATAAAACTAAAAAAAACAACAACTCTTTTGAGGTGTAAAAAAGATAAAATCAAATTCTAAACAACAATAACAATATAGGGAAGGGAGTATTGAGTAGTATTTAATGGGTAAAGTATGCTAAAGTCATTTTTGTGGTCTATAGAAAGTGAAAAGATGAATAACTATTAGAAAAAATGCATAGTTAATTGTTCATGGTAATATCTGAAGGGCTACCATTAAAAGAATAAAGATTCCAAATGAGCAGAGGATCAAAAGAGGGAGAATGTAAAATTTTATCAATGTATTATAAGACAGAAACAAAGAACAAAATAAACAAAGGAAAAGGATGGTAAACATAAAATATAAAGTGGTAGATATCAGCCCAAATATTTTAGTAATCAAAATATGTAAACAGGAAGAAAGAAAAAGACTTAACACATTAAAATTGACCAAAAGAAAGCTGGTGAACCATGATGTAAAAAAAAAAAAAATTAAAGTGAGAAACATAAATAAGGATGATGATAAAAGTAACAATCTATCCTTTGGATAAATACCTAATAGTGCAATTGCTGGGTCATAGAATAGTTCTATTTTTAATTTTTTGAGGAAGCTTCATACTGTTTTCCAGAGTGGCTGCACCAATTTGCATTCCTAGCCAAATTATGAAAAGAGCCCAAATGTCCATTGACTGATGAATGGATAAAGAAGATGTGGTATATATATATATATATATATATATATATATATATATATATATACACACACACATATATGTATATATATATAAACAGAATACTACTCAGTGATCAAAAAGAATGAAATCTTGTCATTTGCAACAATGTGGATGGAACTAGAGTGTATTATGCTAAGCGAAATAAGTCAAAGAAAGACAAATATATGATTTCACTCATATGTGGAATTTAAGAAACACAACAGATGAACATGGGGAAGGGAAGGAAAAGTAAGATAAACAGAGAGAGGGACACAAACCACAGATTTTTTTTTTTCATTTTTGAGAGAGAGAGAGGCAGTGCTCACCCAAAGTGGGGCTTGAGCTCACAAAATGTGAGATCATAATTTGAGCCAAAGCCAGATGCTTAAGTGACTGAACCACTCAGGTGCACTCATTAATTCTTAAATACAGAGAACAAACTGAGGGTTGCTGGAGGGGAGGTGGGTGTGGGGATGGGCTAAACTAGTGATGGGCATTGAGGAGGGCACTTGTTGGGATGAGCACTGGGTGTCATATGTAAGACATGAATCAGTGGGTTCTACTCCTGAAACCAGTACTACACTTTATGTTAACTAACTTGAATTTAAATAAATAGATTTAAATTTAAGAATGTAATAATCTATAATAAAGTATAAAAATCAGGAACTGTATGTTCTTAACAACATGGCCTTGAAATAGATAAGGAAAATTAACAAAATTACAGAAAAATTGACAGACACTTTAGCAGGGATCTCTGGTTTTCATGTCATTCCTGGAAAGACCATCCCATCTACACAGTTGTAAAAAGTCCATGCTTTCATTGTGCTACTAGATATTTATTCAGGGGATACACGTGTGCCGTTTCGAAGGGGCACATGCACACCAATGTTTATAGCAGCACTATTGAGAATAGCCGAAGTGTGGAAAGAACCCAAATGTCCATCGACAGATTAATGGATAAAGCAGATGTGGAACACACACACACACACACACACACACACACACACATTACTTGGCAATCAAAAAAGAATGAAATCTTGCCATTTGCAACAATGTGGATGGAACTAGAAGGTATTATGCTAAGCAAAATTAGTCAGTCAGGCAAAGACAAATATCATATGACTTCACTCATATGTGGAATTTAAGATACAAAACAGATGAACATGAGGGAAGGGAAGCAAAAATAATATAAAAACAAGGAGGGGAACAAAATGTATGAGACTCTTAAATACGGAGAAAAAACTGAAGGTTGCTGGAGAGGTTGCAGGTGAGGGGATGGGCTAAATGGGTAAGGGGCATTAAGGAAGACACTTGTTGGGATGAGCACTGGGTGTTCTACATAGGGGCTGGGTCATTGGAATCTTCTCCTTAAATCATTATTGCATGATATGCTAACTTGGATGTAAACTAAAACATAAATAAATAAATTAAATTTTTTAAAAAGTCCATGCTTTTTCTGAACACCCTTACTTTATCCAGGAGCACTGGCCTGAAGCTCTGCCAGTGCTAGCCTCACCATGGATTGCTCAGATCCTCAAGAGGAAGGAAAGTGTTTCATTCTCACCTTGCATGCGCAGTTGTGCTGTGGTGGTTCTTGGTTCTTGGTGTTCGCTCTTCACCTTGGGACCTCCATCTTGTATCTGCATGGGGTTGCGCAGTGTGTGTGGATGGGTCACCCACCCCTTGCATCACTAGAATGGCCTTTCCCACCAAATTCCTTTTCCTCACTTTCAGAACACCCACCAAGGCGTCACACCATTCATTCCTCCATAACATCCACCCAACCAACCATCACTTCAGATCCATTCTGTGGATTAAAACTTTCACTCTAGGGGCGCCTGGGTGGCTCAGTCGGTTAAGCGTCCGACTTCGGCTCAGGTCACGATCTCGCGATATGTGAGTTGGAGCCCCGCATGGGGCTCTGTGCTGACAGCTCATAGCCTGGAGCCTGCTTCGGATTCTGTGTCTCCCTCTTTCTCTGACCCTCCCCTGTTCACGCTCTGTCTCAAAAATAAATAAAGCGTTAAAAAAAATAAAACTTTCACTCTAGATGTTTTCATAGTTCATCATTTCCTCCCATATTTTAAAAATATGTGATGAAATTTACTGTATTTGGTCCTAGATTTTTTTTTGTTTTATCAATGACTTAATGAAAATGTTGGAGAATATTTCTTTTTTAAAAAATGTTTTGAAGTTAATTTATTTTGAGAGACACAGAAAGTGAGCAGGAGAAGGGGAGAGAGATGGGGAGAGAGAGAATCCCAAGCAGGCTCTGCACTGTTAGTATGGAGCCCAGTGCGGGCCTCAAACTCATGAACTGTGAGATCATGACCTGAGCTGAAAGCAAGAGTCTCACCCTTAAACTGACTTGATCCACCCAGGCGCCTCTGTTGGAGGATATTTCTAAACAGGATGCACTCTATGTGTAAATCCATGGTGAAGGGCCTTGTTGACTAATAACATTTTAATTTTCTCAAGGTGGGCAGGGATAGGGAAGGTGTGTGTGTGTGAGTGTGCGGTGTGTATACCTCTCTCTTCTGATGTACTCCAGCCAGAGAGTGACAGCTGTGGCTCCTCTCATCCCTTGTTACTTTGTGTTGAGAATATGGCAGAAGCACAAGTAGCAAACTTCCTAGAGAGGTAATTATTTGTGTGAAATGTAATCTTATTTGAAAAATTTGAGACTTTGTTTTCTTAATAGAAAATATCACTTACCTCATAAATCAAAAGGGATAATGTATCAAAAAGGATATTCAGTGACTATTCTCCTCTTCTATTCTTTTCCCTGGTCTTTATGTTCTCCTCCCCACAGGCAATGACTATCAGTGTCTCATTTGGATGTTTTACGTAAATTTACACAAATATGACTATTTATCCCTTATTATGGTAGCACACTGGAGTACTTCAACTTGCATTTTTACACTTCATCATATATCTTACAGATTTTTCCACATTAGTTCAAAGGGAGCTTCCTCATTCCTTTTTTTTTTTTTTAAACAGTTATAATACTCCATTTTAAGGATCTGCCATGACTTACCTGATGGGTGTCCTATTGGTGAGCACTCTGGTTGTTCTTACCAGCACCGCTGCCATGAACAACACTGCATACCTCACATGTGTGGTACATTTAGAAGAGGGGTGATGATATCTGCAGGAATAATATCTAGAGTTGAGTAGAGCTGATGGGCTAGAAGATATGTTTCACTGCTGATTTGATATGTATTGTCTATGTGAAATATTAGACTCTGTCTTTAGTGGATGAAGAAGCTTATTACCCACAAAATAGTTATCAGAATACAAATTTTAAAAATTATTGCATTAAAATTTCCAGTGGACTTGCCTGACAAGAACATGGTGGCTGTTTTGCAAGCCAGGTGGCTCAGCTAATGCACCTTCTCCTCTCTGTAGAGCTAAGGCTGAGGAGGTGACTCCCACAGAGACACATTGGGGACCTCAGGCTCATTCTACCTTCTCCTCTCCAGTGAGTCTTGTATTAACTGTTGTGTGGTTCTGGTTTACCTTGGCCTAAAAATTGGAAGCAAATTAAACTTTCAGTGGCCAGGATAAACAAACTTGGGGCAGCCATTAGAAAAGATTGGTGTGAAAACTTGAGGTAATCTTCTCAATGTGTTGGGTGATGGAAAATAGTAGACTGTAAAATTGCCTGTATTTCATAGGTACAAAAGTAGAAGGATACACAATATTAAGATAGTTCTAGTTCTACTATGGGTAGTTAAAAATCTTACTATTACTTTTTAATTTCAACCTTTTTATTTTGGAACATTTCAAGACATAAGAAATTGCAAAAATAGTTATCCTACATGACCACTGCACATTGACAAAACCAGGAAATGGACATGGGTACAATACTATTAAGGCAAATATAGACCTATTACTGTATTCTATTTTAATAAAATATGATTGAAGTTGTTCTATGTTTACTGTGTGATAATTTATTTGGCATAAATATAAACCACCTCATAGTGTGTGTTCATCAGTTGATGGACATTTAGGCTCTTTCCATAATTTGGCTATTGTTGAACGTGCTGCTATAAACATTGGGGTACAAGTGCCCCTATGCATCAGCACTCCTGTATCCCTTGGGTAAATTCCTAGCAGTGCTATTGCTGGGTCATAAGGTGGATCTAGTTTTAATTTTTTGAGGAACCTCCACACTGTTTTCCAGAGTGGCTCCACCAGTTTGCATTCCCACCAACTTTGCAAGAGGGTTCCCGTTTCTCCACATCCTCTCCAGCATCTATAGTCTCCTGATTTGTCCATTTTAGCCACTCTGACCAGCATGAAGTGGTATCTGAGTGTGGTTTTGGTTTGTATTTCCCTGATGATGAGTGATGTTGAGCATCTTTTCATGTGCCTGTTGGCCATCTGGATAGACATCCATACTTCTTTGGAGAAGTAGCCAAAGTAATATATTTTTTTTTAATTTTTTATTTATTTATTTATTTTTATTTTTTAATATATGAAATTTACTGTCAAATTGGTTTCCATACAACACCCAGTGCTTGGAGAAGTAGCCAAAGTAATATTGAAGAAGAAGACCAAAGCAGGAGACATCATAATCCCAGAGTTAAGCCTCTATTACAAAGCTGTAATCATCAAGATAGCATGGTATTGGCACAAAAACAGACACATAGACCAATGGAATAGAATAGAAACCCCAGAATTAGATGCACAAAAGTATGGCCAACTAATCTTTGACAAAACAGGAAAGAATATCCAATGGAAAAAAGAGAGTCTTTTTAACAAATGGTGCTGGTAGAACTGGACAGCAACATGCAGAAGGATGAAACTAGACCACTTTCTTACACCATTCACAAAAATAAAATCAAAATGGATGAAGTGTAAGACAGGAAACCATCAAAACCCTAGAGGAGAAAGCAGGAACAAACCTCTCTGATCTCAGCCGCAGCAATTTCTTATTTGACACATCCCCAAAGGCAAGGGAATTAAAAGCAAAAATGAACTATTGGGACCTCATGAAGATAAAAAGCTTCTGCACTGCAAAGGAAACAATCAACAAAACTAAAAGACAACCAACAGAATGGGAAAAGATATTTGCAAATGACATATTGGACAGAGGGCTAGTATCCAAAATCTATAAAGAGCTCACCAAACTCCACACCTGAAAAACAATCCAGTGAAGAAATGGGCAGAAGACATTAAAAGATAGGGTGTGTTTCAGTTCTTTGACAAAAAGAAGGTAAACAAGATGGACCATATTAGGGGACAATAGTTAATTTTGAGTTGGCATGTATAAAAACACACTCTCTACTTCATGACCTGTAATTTTGAATGATTTTCTATTTTATTGTACCTGTAGCTTATTTTTATTTTAATCCATTCCAAATTCTTTTTGGAAATAGGTGATATTTTTCTAAAAATAAGCAAACCTAGCAATTCCACTCCTATGTATATATACCCAATTGAAATGTATACAACTGTTCAACAAAATACATAGACTAGAATGTCCATAAAAACAACATTCATAATAGCCACAACATGGAAACTACCCAAATGCTCACCTACAGTACAATAGATCGGTAAGTTTTGCTATATTCATACAATGAATGCAACAACAAGAATTCATGAGCCACAACTATATGTGACTATACAGATGAGTTCACTATTACACTCTTGAGTGGAAGAAGCTGGAAACAAGAAAACACATGCTGTGTAGTTCTATTTATACGAAGTACAAAAACAAGCAAGACTAACCTCTGCATTACAGGTCAGGATCTCAGTTACCCTTGGATGGGGTAGTGACTAGGAGAAGGCTGGGGGCTTCAGGGAGTGTGGGAATATTCTCTTTGTTGAGCTGGCTGCTAGTTTCATGTGTATGTTCACTTTGCAGAAATTTATCAAGCCATATACTTATCATATGTGTCTTTTTTTAGTGAATATTAAACTTTAAAGACATTAAAAGATAAATAAACAAGCATCTGTTTGTCTTCATCAACTTCAAGAGACTTTAATACTTACTAGAAGTGTCCAGGATCCTATCTTCAGGATCTGCTGAAGAGTCCTCGTCTTTCACTGGTTCCTTTTTCTTTGTCTTCCTAAGAATTCCTAAGGATGCTGTCAAATTCTACAAATGCATCTTGGTGGTCACTTGGTGTTGCCTACATGGAGCTTCAGCAACTATCTGCTCTATCTCACTGTTGTTTTTCCATAGCACAGCATTTCTGCCAGGGATGTTTTGTCCTAAAGGACCCAAAGCAACACCAAAGCAACAGAAAATGAGGCTGACACAACTAACTCAAAATGCTTGCAAATTTTTGTGAAGGAAATGTAGGAAGCTACAACACAGAAAAAAAAGGAAGACTTGAAAAGGACTATTAGCTTCTACTATTGCTATGGTCTACGGGGCCATGATCCTTCGCACTCAATTTCTTCTGGGCCTAGCTCTGATGACCCCCATACTTGTCCCCTGAAACCAGGATCCCCTCCACTTTGTCTTCTTTCTTTGTGTCCATGTTCCCAAGTCCCATGAAACAAAAGACCCAATGTCAGTCTTCATGGCCTCAGTGGAGACGACTCTGTTCTAATAAAGACAATGCTTGTTAGCATTAAACAGGATATTTAATATCTCAATCTGAAAGGCATCACTAACAACCATGAAGTAAATATTTTCCTGCCTCACATTTGCTTGATTTGAAGGGGCTTACTGAAATGGTCCCACCTGGAACAGAGGAAGAGGCCTCACCATGAACAAACATCACCTTCCACTTTGGATTCTAAAAGTTGTTCATGATTGCACCCAACTTCACCCTACATCCATACAAAGGGCAATGTTATTTCAAACACACATAAATGCTGTATTATTCATCTTCTCTGTGACAATGTAACCTAATAAATTGTCTCCATATTTCAGAGGTTCACAACAACAAATATTTATTTTCTTTGCTCTAGATCTGTGGTTCATCTGCAGTGACTCTTACCTAGGTTATAAGGTTTAACACTACTTTGTGTGGCTCTCATTCTGGGACCCAGAATGAAGGAGTAATGGCCTCCTTGGACACCTCTTATGGCAACAGGTAACTGTTCAAAAGTACTGGCAGAAAATTCCAATATCTTTTGAGTTGGGATATGGGAAGAAACCTTGAGATCCCAGGATTAAGCTGGAGACCTTTGTAATGGGGGCGGGGAGTGATCCTAGATTTTTAGTACCCCTGGAGTTTTACAGCATTGATTACTCCAGTATCCAGTCTCCAGAGTGGACTAGAGAAAAGAATATTCAGTTTAGGCTCTTAGTCTTCTACCCGGTAAAGAATCAATTATGAGCTTAAAATTGAAGATACCAAACACAAAAAATTCTCCATGAGTGAGAGTCAGTAGAAACAATAAATAAAAGATTTAAACTCCAGAATGTCAGACACTGAAATTTCACATGCAGAATATATAAAGACTATGTAGAAAGAATCACAAAAATGAAAAAAAATAATAAGAGAATTAAAAAAATTATGGGATAGGGGTACCTGGGTAGCTCAGTTGGTTAAATGGCCGATTTCAACTCAGGTCATGATCTTGCAGTCTGTGAGTTCGAGCCCCGCATCAGGCTCTGTGCTGGCAGCTCAGAGCCTGGAGCCTGCTTCCAATTCTGTGTCTCCCTCTCTCTCTGCCCTTCCTCTGCTTGCTCTCTGTCTCTGTCTCTGTCTCTCTCTCAAAAATAATAAACATTAAAAAAAATTACAGGATGGATTTGAAAAAAAAAATCAAATTTTAGAAATAAAAAAAATGTAGTTGTTGAAAAAAAAAGAACCTGGAGACTAATTGGATGAGTTAAACTCAAATTTACACTTAATTAAAATTTAGTAAAGTATAAGAGAGAGCTGGAGAATTTCCCAAACTGCAGCATAGAGAGACAAACGGAAAGTATGAACAAGAGATAAGGAGACATGAAGGATAAAATGAGTAGGTATAACAGATATCCAATCAGAAGTCCAGAAAAGACAAGAGATAAGTAGAGGCAATATTTGAAGAGATCATGCCTGAGAACTTTCTAGAACTGACAAGAGATACTGACCTACAGGCACAGAAAATGCAACCCTTGTCTACCGAGATAAATAGAAAACACATTGTAGTGAACCTGCAAAATCCCAACGACTGAGAGAATATGTTAGAAGCAGCCAGAGAGAAGAGCCAGTGAGACTACCTACAAAGTACCAGTAGTTAGTGTTACAGCAGGCTCCACAGCATCAACAATGGAAGCCCTCTCGGAAGGGGTCCTCCAGCATCACTGGCTCCAACCCCAGTTTGGACCAGCTGTGGCTCCAGACATTGAGGAGCAAAGATGGGCTGTCCATACTGAACCCTGTCTGAATTCCTGACCAGAAAACTCTGTGAGCAGAATCAAACAGTATCTTATGCCACTAAGTTTTGGACTGATTTGTTACACTAGGAATAGGTGACCAGAATACTTGAACTAGAAACTGATCACACATACAAAGAATGTCACTGCACTGCCCTAACCCACCCCTCCAAACCCAAACCCAAAAGCTACTGGTGACCCTGTGCACATGAGAGAAAATGTAAAGAAACTGAGTTAATATGGATGATGAAAAGAAGCCCATGAAAAATAGAAAGAGCTGGGGGTGTGGCATGCTTAGGCCAGGGACAAGTTCTTGCACAGAGCTGGCGTCTCTCTGTGGTGGAATGTTCTGTATATAATATGACTTAATTCAACGATACTGCTTTTCCATGACACTCAGAAAACCACTACTCTGGGGGGAATAAAAACTTTGTAAGAAACATGAGTGGAAATCTAGGTGATATTGATATGGATCCTTTGAAGGGTAGGGCAGGGCAGCTCTCTCCTCACATGTCCCTTTTCCTCCTCGAACTGCTGTCTAGTCTCCCCTCTCCCCTGCCTCTCTTAAGATGTTTGTCCCCTTAGATTTCAATTCCTTCTTTCCTTATAACTCTAGTGGCTCCTTTGGTAGGTTGTTAGTGGGGTTTTCCTTGCCTGGGGCTCTGCTGCTCCTGAGAGTGAGGGCCCCCCAGGCAGTGGTCTCATGGGGATAGGGACACGTGGTGGACACTGCCCTTCCCATTTCTGCTCCTCGACACTGGGGCTGCAGCTGCACTCCCCTTGATTTCACCTATGAGAAAACATACCTAGTTACATCTGGGGCTATTTGTTTTCTTCCAGAGTCCAGTTTCATGTAAAGACTACATATTCTTGGGGCATCTGCGGGGCTCAGTCGGTTAAGCATCCAACTCTTGGTTTCGGCTCACATCATGATCTCACAGCTCATGACTTCCAGCCCCATGTCGGGCTCCATGCTGACAATGCAGAGCCTACTTGGGATCCTCTCTCTGCCCCTCCTCAACTTACACTCTGTCTCTCTCACAATAAATAAATAAATTTAAAATTTTTTTTAAAAAGAATACATATTCCTTGTACCATTGCTTTGACCTACTTTTGTCTATAATTACTCAGGACCTTTTTCCTGCTTTGGGTTTACTTTCATTAAAAAAGCCATCATGTTGGGGCACCTCGGTGGCTTAGTCGGTTAAGCGTCCAACTTCAGCTCAGGTCATGATCTCTGGTTCGTGAGTTTGAGCCCCGTGTCAGGCTCTGTGCTGACAGTTCAGAGCCTGGAGCCTGCTTCTGATTCTGTGTTTCCCTCTCTCTGTCTGCCCCTCTCCTGCTCACTCTGTCTCTGTCTCTCTCTCAGACATGTTTGTTGTTTTATAAATAAACCTAAATAAATAAATAAATAAATAAATAAATAAGTGAGCCATCATGTTCTGAGATTGGCTTTGTATGGAGCTGGCCAGAACACAGGGTGCTGATGACAAATTGATCTTGCCTGATCCCATGCCCTCTCCTGATGGAAGGTAGGGGGAGGAGCTATGTTTCAGGTAAGCCTGCACCAGGTATGAAGGTTGCACCTTTCCTTCATGCCTTCATTGTGACCCAGAGGAGCTGATAGGCAGGTATGATGCTTATGAGATATAATTGTAACACCTAAGATTGGACTCTTGAGTCATAGATGGTGTTAGTGGTGCTTTTCCCAAGCATCTACTCTGATATCTCACATTACAAAAGATGCCATTTCCCTTTTATGTGATAACACCTGTGAGCCACTTATTTTGTAGCCACAGAGCTGGAAGCTTAAGGTACCAGCTCTGACTCCAGATGGCATGAACTTAAATCCCAGGTCTGCCTCTTACTGTGCAATTTCAGGCAAGTAACTTAAACCTTCCCATGATGTGGTTTTCCCATCTATAAAATGATACCTACCATCTAGGGATGTTGTAAGGATTAAATGACTTCATACATACAAAGCACTTGAAACAGTGCCTGATCACAGTAAATGCTAAACAAATGTGAACTAAATGAAATTAGTTTAGAAACTAAATGATTACTAAAATTTATTTTCTTTTAAAGAATGATGAGTTGTTACCTAAGCTGACCCGTTGTGACCTCCCCACCCCTCGTGACAAAGACAATAAGACACAGCCTTTCATAAGGCTGGAGGTTAAATCAGCACCTCATCACTTCCCTCCTGGTGTAGAGAAACTCACCCAGGCAGGTAAGGATCACTGTGACAGCAAGAATATTACTTCAGAATCAAGACTTTGGATTCCAACTGAGCTGGACATGTCATGTTTTGAACAACCCTTTTCTCAATCTCCTTTGTTTCCAAATGTCTACTTCCTACAATCACAGACGCCTTTACTTTTTCCCTATAGAATTTGAGTAACTCGGGTCTTGGGCAGCCTTGACTTTGTTGCAAGTTCTTTCTTATAATGCCTTGTATATTTTAGAGTGGAAGATTGCTTTGCCCTCCCTCTCTGGACAAACAACCCTCAGCTCTTGATCATGTTTCTTCTCTGAAACCAAATAAAGAATAAGGTATTCTATTTGAACATTAATATTCCGAGCTATCCTGGAAACAAGCAGAAGTTTGGGGCCACCTTTAGTGCATTCTTAGTTGTTTTGAGAACAAGCTGCTGTATCCTTTGTAAGAAGTTTCCAGATAATAAACACTAAAAGAAATACCTACCAGCACATTCTAAATTTACCTTTTTTTAAAAAATTGTGCCTGCTTCCCAAGAACATATAAAAATGGGTGGAGAGGTGAGGGTCCTGGGATTGGTTGCTTAGTATCAACACTTCCGCTTCCTTCTATCCCCCCTCTCTGTTCCTAATGTCACTTTTGTAGCATTTAATTTTTGAGGTTACCTTTGATTTAACGAGACCAAACTTCTACTGTGAGAAATCACAGCTGAGTAAGAGGAGGGGAGTAGATACCCAGAGCAGACCCTAGAGATAGCTTTTAATATCTTTGGAAGTTAGTGTTGGAAAGAAATTCCCAAATACATTAACTTTGTTTTGAAATGCCTACATATTTATTCAAAAGTGTCCCTGTGAATGAGGGAGATACAAAATCTCCACTAAGTGACCCCTTAGTAATAATCACGAAAGGTAAGGTTCCCTGCTGGATGCCAAAATCAGGACAAAAGTTTAAAGGGGAACAGGATATCTGCATGGTCTAAGATATTTGTTAATGACAAAGGGGAAAATACTAATCTTACAGCAGAGAACCAGGAGGACACCACCTTATCCAAATGATGAGGGTTAACATCACCAGTGATAATAGACATCAACATCACATACCCCTGACTTCATGCACTGAGAGGACCCCAACATTACTTCTGTGGTATTCTTGCCCCAAATGCACAATCTCACGAGAAAACATCAGACAACCTGAGTGGAGACATTTATAAGGTAATTGACCAGTGTTCTTTAAAAGTGTCATGGGGCGCCTGGATGGCGCAGTCGGTTAAGCGTCCGACTTCAGCCAGGTCACGATCTCGCGGTCCGTGAGTTCGAGCCCCGCGTCAGGCTCTGGGCTGATGGCTCGGAGCCTGGAGCCTGTTTCCGATTCTGTGTGTCTCCCTCTCTCTGCCCCTCCCCCGTTCATGCTCTGTCTCTCTCTGTCCCAAAAATAAATTAAAAAAAAAAAAAAACGTTGAAAAAAAAAAAAAAATAAAAGTGTCAATGTCATGAGGGGCACCTGGGTGGCTAAGTCGGTTGAGCATCTGACTTTGGCTCAGGTCATGATCTCACGGTTCATGAGTTTGAGCCCCACATCGGACTCGCTGCTGTCATCCTGCCAGCACAGTGTCCGTTTCAGATCCTCTGTTCCCCTCTCTCTCTCCTCCGCTTGCACTCTCCCCAAAATAAAAATAAATATTAAAAAAAATAAATAAATATAACTGTCAAAGTCATGAAAGACAAGGGAAGACTGAGCAACTGCCCAATTAAATGGAAAGTGGGATCCTGGAGTCAGTTCTGGACCAGAAAAAGACATGAATGGGCAAACCCAACAAATACAAATGTCTGTAGTTAGGACTGTTGTTCCAGTATTAATTTCTTAGTTTTGATGGTCATTCTATGATTATGTAACAGGTTAACCTCAGGGGAATCTAGGTGGGGAGGGAGGGGTGGGGCAGATGGAAACTCCCTGAGCTATTTGTTCATCTTTCTGAAAATCTAAAATAATTTCAAAACACAAAATCAACGAAAAATTAATTAGTGTCCTTTTCAACAAAAAGTCTCCAAACACAGATAGTTGCTTCATCAGGTTTCTTTGGCCTGGCAAGATATAAAACCATAAAAGTGCTTTGCAAAATTATAATATAGAACTATGCAAAACAGATTCTTCCCACTTTCATTGATTCTACCAATTGAAATACCAGAAAAGTAGTTCTCTCTGATGATGAAATGTGTCATTGTGTAATTGGGTGAAAAGCAAACACACACTGGTGTGTGGCCAAATGCAGTGGGAGTTGTATGCAGAAGAACTTTAGATTCCTCTGACAGACATCTTGTCATGGAATATCCTCAATCCTGACTTAAAATTTTTTTTTAATGTTTATTTATTTGAGAGAGAGAGAGAGAGAGAGAATGAGCAGGGGAGGGGCAGAGAGAGAAGGAGACACAGAATCCCAAACAGGGTGTATGCTCTGAGGTGTCAGCACAGAGCCCGACTTGGGGCTCAAACTCATGAACCATGAGATCATGCATGACCTGAGCTAAAGTCAGATGCTTAACTGACTAAGCCACCCAGGTGCACCCTCAGTCCTGACTTTTGATAGCACAGTAGGAAACCTACTGATGTTTTCTTTGGTTAAAGCTGTCTTAACTCCAGAAATCAAGGTACGTAAAGGCTGATACAACCTGGTTATGAAGTTCTAGAATTCTGACATTAGAGGAGCCTGGAAAATGTGTGCATTTTTATTTTAGAAACTTCTGTTTGCAAAGTTGGTCCAGAGCTTTTTAAAGAGTGTTCTTCACCATCCCCCGCCACCACCCACCCCAGTAATCCCTCCAGGAGAGCTGAGCACAAACTATTTCTAGGATTCATATTAAGCTACAGCCCCCACAAGCCAAACATTTAAGATTCATTTGGTGACAAAGCCCAGAGAGAAAAGTTCTATCACCTGCGAGGATCCTGGATCCACTCTTGTCCTTCAGAGCTCTTTCGTCAAGATGATGATGAATAATCTAGGTAAAAGCAACATTTTTTATTAAGTAGGCTTCAAGCCCAGCATGGAGCCTAGTGTGAGGCTTGAACTCATGACCTTGATATCAAGACCTGACCAACAGTTGGATACTTACCGGGATACCTGGGTGGCTCAGTTGGTTAACTGTCTGACTTCAGCTCAGGTCATGATCTCACAGCTTGTGAGTTTGAGCCCCATTTCGGGCTCTGTGCTGACAGGTTGGAGCCTGGAGCCTGCTTTGGATTCTGTTTCCCTCTCTCTCTGCCCCTCCCCTACTTGCTCTCTCTCTCTCTCTCTCTCTCAAATATAAATAAACATTAAAAAAAAAAAGAGTTGGACTCTTACCCAACTGAATCACTCAGGTGCCCAAAAACAACATTTTGATTAACACCTCACTTTCTACCATGCTTTGTCGGTTCTACAGCATTTTTTCCTCTTGTTCAAGAGCACCAGTAGATGCTGATTGGGGGCCTACCATGAGGGGGACTCCAGATACTGCTGAGTCATGGCCAGCCTGGCTGACGGGTGGAAAGGACAATAAGGACCAAACTCTGCATCAGTCTAAACAAAATTTAAAAATTGGGCACCAGGGTACCCAGAGACACCATATGATCATGTCTATTTTTGGTTCTGGTGGCTATTCACACTGCATCTAAATTGTTTATTTCTGCAGAAAGGGTACATGTTATGAGGCTTATTAGAAGCTTAAGTTGTGTACAAAGTAGGGTGGTATATTGTTACTTTTACTAAGGATTTGACATATCATACCTTTTAGAAACAGACCTCATTGAAATTTTCAGAAGAAAGCTCTAAAATATTGATATTTAACATAAAAGTATGTTTTTAGTATCTGACACAGCCAGGAACAGCTTCATTGCAACCATTACTAAACATACATTACGATATTCATGTAAATTCTATTTGAATAACTTTCATGCCTCGCAAAGTCTGAAGAACCTTTTAAATTGATGTGGTGTTAGAATGTTTAAAGAAATCCATTTGCTTTTAAGACCAGCTTTATCAGAATCCATGAAGGTTAGATTATGGCATACATGTGTGTTCTATAAATGGTGGGGGAACAAAAAAAAAGAAAAATCCATGAATGGAAAAATTCCTGTCGGACATAATATTACCAGTTTGTTACCCTGGAATCTTTTTTTTAATGTTTTTTAATGTTTAATGTTTATAATTGTTTGTTTGTTTATTATTTATTTTTGAGAGAGAGACAGAGAGAGCAAATGGGGGAGGGGAATAGAGAAAGGGAGATAGAGACTCCCAAGCAGGCTTCACATTGTCAGTGCAAAGCACGGCTGAGGGGCTCCAATCCATGTCCTGCAAGATCATGACCTGAGCCGAAATCAAAAGCTGGAGGCCTAACCTAGTGAGCCATCCAGGGCTCCCATCCTGGGATCTTTATGAAAACAATGCTAGCATTGCCTTCTCTTATTTTTCAACCACATAGTTGAACTCAGAAATGATCCTCCAACTTTACTATCAAAAGTAGGGATCCAAAGGGGCACCTGGTTGGCTCAGTCGGTTAAGCATCTGACTTCAGCTCAGGTCATGATCTCATGGTTCATGAGTTTGATCTCTGAGTCCGGCTCTGTGCTGACAGCTCAGAGCCTGGAGCCTGCTTCAGATTCTGTGTCTCCCTCTCTCTCTGTTCCTCCCCCACTCACACTCTGTCTCTGTCTCTCTCTCTCTCTTAAAAATAAATATTTTTTAAAAATTAAAAAAAAAATGTAAGGATCCAGATTAGAATGGATTGCTTTGTTTACTTTGCACTCTTTGCATTTGAAAGCTCTGAGCTCCTGCTGCAAGGTGAATTTTTATCTGATTTCCCCATTTAATTAACCCAGCTGCGGTCATTTTCCCAGCGCCCCCCACATGGGCAGCCTCTTCAGAGCATCGCCCAAGTCCCCTTTAGGGCCTTTCATCCCAACTGGTGGGGCTGGCAGTGCTTGACAAGTGTTCCTAATTGCTTTGTCTAATTGCATTGGATCAGGGTGGTAAACTTTAAAAGGCTGTTTGCATCAAGAGTGGTATTTTAGGGGAACCTGGGTGGCTCAGTTGGTTAAGCATCTGACTCTTGGTTTTGGCTCAGGTCATGATCTTACGGTTCATGAGTTCGAGCCACTTTGGTGGGGCTCTGTGCTGACAACGCAGATCCTGCTTGGGATCCTCTCTTTCCCTCTCTCTCCGCCCATTTCTTGCTCGTGCATGCATGCTCTCTCTCTCTCAAAATAAGTAAATAAACTTAAAAAAAGTAGTATTTCAATTTGCCTTATTTTCTCCTGTTGCTGATATCATGCTTAATTTCACAAAATGGCATTATGTCCACAGAAAGGAGTGAAATGGGAATCAGGAAGGGTTAACATGGGAGCAAACCCAGCAGCCCATCTCTTAGTTCCTCACCCACCATGTGCCCCTTAAGACCAAAATTCTGCCTTGGAGCAATATTGTCCCTCTACTGTCTCACCATGACCTGGTCTGTGGTGATTCCACACCAGTCCTTGTGCCTTTCAGTGTCACACCTTCCAGGGAAGAAGGCAAGTCCTGACTGGTCTTCTTGTCCTGATTCACCCTGAGTTGGCAAAGCAGGCAGCCCGGTTGGGAGAGGGGACAGGGGGCAAAGCAAAGGGACTGTCACTCCGTGGAAATTCAGGAGCTCCTAATCTGCAGTTTCTCATCTGCAAGGGGTGAATTATATTTCAATCTAATTTCCTTTATAAATGCATTCGTCTGAGAAGGGTTCTAGAGGATTCTGCGGCCTGCCAAAGGGGTCACTGCTGGTACATGAAAGGTTAAGAACCTGCCGGAGGTGGCTCCATTCTTCCTTCCATCTAACTGATAATGGACATTTCTGAGTATCCCCCACCTCAGCCCCCAGTGTTGCAGGCGTGTGTGTGTGTGTGTGTGTGTGTGTGTGTATATATATATATATATATATATATATATATGTATGTATATAGTCAGGAATCAACCAAGATTCCCCATAGTTCTTTAAAAACCTCTTGATACTTTATGGAATTTTATCCAAACTGAGGCATTTTATGACTGAGGGCAGAAAGAGTATGTGAAGGGATAAACATACTCTCCACTCCCATCCCACTTCCTAACCCTTGCCACTGTGGCTCTTCATTTCTGAGTGAACCGAAAATTTCATAAGAGCAATTCGGGCTCCTGGGTGGCTGAGTTGGTTGGGCTTCCGACCCTTGACTTCAGCTCAGGTCATGATCTCACGGTCATGAGATCGACTCCCTTGTTGGGCTCCTCACTGAGCGTGGAGTCTCCTTGGGATTCTCTATTCCCCCCTCTCTCTGCCCCTCCCCTGCTTGTGCACATGCTCTCTCTAAAATAAAAAATAAAATAAAGTCAAATAAAATAAAATAAAATAAAATAAGCAATCGAGAAGCTGTGAATCTGAGTTAGCTGTAATGATGTTAATTAGCATTTTATAGGGAAGTTAGAAGGGCTAACACATATTTTCCTTTTATAGCTCTAAACCAATGTTGGGTATGGTCGACATCTTCCTTGTCCAATATTGGCCACATGTGGTTATTTAAATTTAAATGAGTAAAAATTAAATAAAATGTAAAAACCAATTCTGCAGTTCTGTTAGCTACATTTCCAGTGCTTGATAGCCACATGTGGCTAGTGTCCACCATATTGGAGAGCACGGACACAGGACATTTTGCTGCAGAAATATCCACTGTATGGTGCGCCTAGAGTTCTTTACCTTGTTCACCCTTCACTCCAGAACCCAGCCCATGCCTGTCCCTCCAGCCTGTCCCCTACCCATTCTGTCCTCACTCATTGTCTGAGTGTCTGACCCCTCCTTCCCTCCCCTCACCTAAGTCCTTTGCCTGAGAAGTGTGTGATGGGATTCCCACTAGGAGTCTGACACCACTATTTTCAAATGATTCAACAACACACCCACCACCTCCTTGTGATGCTTTTTGAATTACAAAGGGCAGGTGTATCCTTTTTAAGTCTTTGTAACCAGTGGGGAAACAGGCTTAGGGAGCATGAGGTATTTGTTCAAGGCTGCACATGAACACAAGGCATCTTCTGATTTCTGGTACAGCCTTCTCATGGTTTGCGCTTTGTCAAAAATGTGTCATAGTCCCATGGCCCAAGTTTTAAAGGTGGGCAAGTTCAGGGTCTAGCAGCTGTCACTGTGGGAGGTGTGTGGGCATTGGAGCAGGGGACCTGGCTTTGTGACAGGGCATATGTTTCCTTCTTGGGACTTCAGTTTTTCTGTCTGGAAAATTCGGGGAGGTCACTGTTACAAAATGCTCCTAAGATTTTTTTCTACTCTAATAGTCAACATATATTTTGGATTACTTCTTACTCATATGGCTCATATGGCTCTTGATTATTTATTTCTCAAATGATTCAAAGACCATTTATAAAAGTTTCTTTACCCTTGTTTTGGGGGGTGATAATCATTCTAGCAGGATTCCTACTGATAATTTAATAGGGTCAACTTTACTAAGGCATTTGGATTGTCATCTAGACCCTCAAAACCCCAAGGATGGTTAGAAATGCAGAATGTCTGGCCTGCTGAACCAGAATCTGCCTTTTCTCAAAAGCCCAAGAGATCCATTTGCAACTGAGAGCTTGAGCAACCAGGATCCAGGCCCTGGGGTGACAAGAATGGATGCAACTTACTTATGTAGAAATCTGCTCGGGGGGACCAAACCCACACAGGGAACCTGTCACTTCTCCAAACCATCCCAGCCACTCCCCTGGGGATTTTCCAGCTGGGATTTGAGCTCCTTCCCAGGGCAGGAGATATTGTCTCTGACATCTGTCTTAGAAATAGGAGAGAATTCGTGGAGAACACTTTGGGTTCTGGAGTCCACCTGCTTAGGGATTCATCATCTGCCACGCAGCCTCTTCCTTCCGTCTCATTAATACTCTGACTGAAGCTCTCTGGCTTGTCATCCACACTCTTTGGTCCTGCAAGGCCTGTAGAGAGGAAAATTATAGTAGTGGGTCCACAGGATACACATGGAGTTAAGTGGACCCTGGGCCACATGGCTAAGTCACTGAATTGCTCAAGGGAAGACCTGCTTGTCATTCCAGGAGCCAGGGGCCCAGAGAAACACCATCTCTCCTGGCAGGAAGGAAGAGCGGGGTTCCATCAGGCTGGAGCCCTGGGAGGTGGCCACTTCAGCCTTGAAGAGGAGACAAAGTGGGATTCAGGACACAAAAGTCTAAGACAGAGGGACATTCATGGTAGAAAATGTCCAGGCCGTGAGACTCTAAGTCTCCATGTATTAATCTGCTCTGCTGTCACAACAAAGTGCCACAGACAGGAGTTCTTACGTGACAGAAATGTATTTCCTCACAATTCCAGAGGATGAAACTTTGAGATCAAGGTGTCTGCAGAGTTGGGCTCTTCTGAGGCCCCTCTCCTTTGCTTGCCGATGGCTGTCTTCTCTCTGTCTTCACATGGTCTTCCCTTCGTGTGTGTCTGTGTCCTAATTTCCCCTACTTATGAGGACACCTGTCAGATGGGATTAGGGCCCCTTGTCTCCAAGTACAGTCACACATTCTACATTGAGGTGACAACTTATGAATTTGTGTGTGTGTGGGGGGAGGCACAATTCAGCCCGTAACACGCCATCTCTGCAGCGTCTTCTGAGTAATGAGAGTGGCTCTTTCTGCATGTGGATGTCACACCCTGTGCCTGTGCTGTGGGTCCCTGGTGTCCTGTGTTCCCAAGACAATAGTCACCATGTAGATCAGACTTTAGGTAAGCTAACTGCCCATGAGGTGTTTGAGACCTGGAACCTGACCAGAGGGGATTCTGCCCACCGAAGGGTACCTCTCTGACACAATCAGATTCTTCCTCTTGGGAGGCAGGAATATGAGCTGTGCTCAGAAGATCTGGGAGCCCTTTTCTGATGGGAAAAGACCAAGTTACTGGCCTTGAGGATGAATTCTGAGGAAGAGCCAGAGCTCTGAGTCTGCATAAGGGCAGCTGAATGTCCCAGGTTTGACCCTGGGCAGGCAAAGGGACTGGCCAGCTTCTGCTTAGTCTTGTGTCCCTCGTTATACAGTGGCTTGGCTCACTGATCCCTTGCCACTGAAAACTAATTAGGACAGAAAGATGCATGAACGGTGACATTGCTAGGGAATACAAGGGGTGAGAGTTCACTGGGATGGGCCATTAGGTCATGAGTGACCTCTGAGAGACCAACACCAGGTCTAAAATGAAGGTTGAAGTGAGATTTCAAGGATCTGTATCCTAGTTTGGGTTCTCCCAGAAGCAGAGCCTGAGACAAGGATTCATATGCAAGTAGTTAATAAGGGCGAAGATCCCAGGAAGGATCAACAAGGAAGTGGGAAGTGAGACAGGGAAGAGAAAGAAGCCAGTACAGGGTGTGTGAATGAGCAGATTGCCACTGAGGGCAGCGGGGCTCCCTCCCACTGTAGGCATTGGGGTGATGGCATAGGACATAAGTCCCCATTGTTCTACCTGGGCCAAGGAAGCTGTGCTATTTGTCCAACAACTGCCACCTAAAATTGGTTGAGGACCATGAACTTCCCAGCACTTGCCAACAGTCCCAGGAGTCTAGCAACCCCCTACCCCATTCCTCCTTCAGGCAGTGATCCACAGTGCTGGGAGTAGGTAGCCACTGGCACATGTGGGCACAGTGCCCAGGGGCTGTGGGCACCATGCTGCTATCTGCAATGGACACTTTCTCCTATCCAGAGCTGTGGCAGCAGGAATTAAGGCCACGTCTTGTCACACCTGGAGGAGCTGGCTGTGTGCACCTGTGGAGAGGGACTGGCCATTTCTGAAAGGTGCCTTTCATGGTCAGACCATCAGGTGTCTTATCCCCTGTCATTGACACAACAGATTCCTTTGGCTTGACCTCAAAAAAAAAAAACAAAAAAAAACAAAAAAAAACAAAAAAAACCTATCTCCCCCTTGTATGATATCAGTCTATACCGAGGCAACTCTTTTATGTTGTAACTAGCAGAGTGAAAGACATATGGAGAAGTCTGGAAGTAAATGCTTAAGTAAAACTCCTTTGAATAGTTCTTGTGAATCTCCCAGCACTATACCCAAAAAAACATGTTAACTTATTTTCCATTTCCCCCATTTCAGCTAAAAGACACGTAATCATTTAAAGATATAAGATCAATTGGCAATTGAAAATGATTTTTCTTGTATCTTTTATCATTCTGTGGGGACAAAGGAGTTGCTTTCATCAAAACCAAAGAGATGGCAGGCCATGGGCCCAGCTATGGCAACAGATTCAGAGGGTACCCCTCAGGTGGAACCTTCATCTTGTTCCCCCTCACTTCTCAGGAACACTCACTGGCCTGGGACAGCTACATGGTACCCAGTGGAGGGAGCTGGTGTGCAAGCTTCCTGGAAGAGATCAAGGGCCTGGCATTGTCCTGACCAGCCAGCCTGCTACCTGAGCTCCTGCTGCTGATGGGAACTGGCAGAACCCTGCTCTGTGGAGTAGCCTGCCACCCAGCTGCCTTCTCTAGAACAGGAGGAAGTCCTTGCCCACATCCACTATTCTACAATAGGATTGAAAATCCCAGTAAATCCCACCTCCACCCCAGGACTTTTTCTTTGTAAGATCACTACCTTGTCCATATACAGGGTACTTCTCTGAGCCTCCGTTTCCTCATATGTATAAGGACAGGTTGAGTATGACAATCAGATAAGAGGATGTAGGAGAAGTGCCTAATAGGTGCCTGGCCACAGTGGATACTCAATAAATGATGGTGGTGCTCATCATCTTCAGGTATCAGGGCTGGGAACAGAGAACTGTGGGTTTCTTTGTACCATTTTATGAACCAAGGGGAAAGTGTGAAACAAGCACTGAGGAAAGGGATGGGCTTGTTTTCATCTAAGGCTTTCAATTGTTGTCTGCAAGCATTCTGATAGGAGGGAACATTTTGAGGTGGCAGAAATGTGTCTTGATTGTGGCAGTCATACAGTGTCAGCATCAGCAGCTGGAAGAGCTGGGGGGTGGGGGAGGAAGAAAGAGGTTGGGCTGGGCGGGATACCTTTAGCCTCTTCCTCAGGTTCCAGGTGCCAAGTTGAAGGGCAGAGTTTTAATTCTTCTGGAATTAAGATTGAGCAATCTGTCCTTCATTCTACAGAAAAAGCGGACAACACCTGCACATGCACGCGCGCGCGCGCGCGCGCGCACACACACACACACACACACACACACACACCAGCCTTGGTGTGAAGAATACTTCACTGAGACATCTCTTAAATCCTGCAGGTGTCCAAGCTGCACTCCATCACCCGGGACAGTGACCGGCGCAGAAATCTTTTCTTATCCAATCTCGCCACCCCGCGGACAACTTGAGCACTGCAGACTCCTAATCACATCGCTTCACTGGTGGTGAAGGGCGGGGTGGGGGGGGGGCGCTTAAGAAAGTAAAAGGATCGACGTTTGGAGCCACGAATGCTTTTGATGGGAGGTAGTCCCACCTAGGGTATTCACGGGAAAAATCAATGTCACAAGCTCGAGTTGCGGGTCCTATTTTAGGGGGCGCACGGTGATTAAGATTGAGCAATCTGTCCTTCATTCTACATTCTTTTCAGCCCCTACTCCGCTGTCCCAGACCCAGCCTCTCAGAAAGGCACCAGAGCCGGGTGGAAGTAGAAGGCATTTACAATCTGGTGACCTTTCCACTCTCAGATACCCCCTGCGCCCCAGTCAATCCCTCAGCACAAGGTGCTCTCAGCTGGGGTGCGGTGCATTCTTGCCTCCCTCGCCCGGACCCCAAAGCCCGGCGTCCGCGTGGGGTCTCTTCCTGGTGGCCAGATGGCGCCACTGCACCGCCCTCCCCTGGCCGGTGGGGTAAAGGCACCAGGTTGGTGGAGGGCTTCTCTAATCACCTTTCCTCGCAGTTAGCAGCACCCGCTGGAATCGGGATTGGATATGGGCAGGAGTAGCAGGAGTCCCGACTCAAGGTGAATGAGAGATGAGGGTCTCTCCTGTCTAGTAACCTTACTTCCGCCCCCAACCAAACTCAGAATCCTCTTCGGAAGCATTTTCTCGCTCCCTTACAGAACTGCCTGTTCTGCGTTCACCCATAGGGGCCGATACGTGCGTGGTACGGCTCAGGTTTGCAGAGACCGTGCCGTGTCTATCGTGGAGCCCTCCCAGTGGCCAGCGCACACCAGGACTACTGAACCAGTTTGCTGTTGTTTGTACCACAACTGGATGTAAGCTGGGGCGGGCACTGCAGGTGACACGTACGTGGAGGAAGAAGAGTGGGAGGAAACTACGACCGAGGAACAAGAGTGTCCTCGAGGGCAGATTGTTTCTGTCCATGCGCACTTTCCGAACCGCCTGTGCACCAGCAAGCTGTGATGGAGCCGCCTGACTTGCACGCTCTAATCCTGGTTCGGAGCCGCGGACTCCTCCTGGGTCCCCTCTCCAGGCTTCGGCCTCTTTTCCACGGAAATACAGCCCGGGACCGGGAAGCCGGACTGCCTGGTGGCACTTCCCGGCATTGGGGCAGGGCGCGCAGCGCTGTGTCCAGAAAGCAGAACTCGGGCGCCTCCTGGTGTCGGCTGCGGCGCGCGGCCACTCCAGTTTCTTCCGCCCGAGGCTGTGCCGCTTCTGGTAGCGAGCTGCGCGCGCGGTCAGGTGGCCCGCGGGCCTGCATTTCCATACTTGCTCGGGTGGCGGCGCCAAGGCCTGTATCTCCTGTTTATTAATAATGATGCCCCGGGAGAAAAAAAAAATATTAGAGCCTTTAAAAACCAGACTGCGTGGAAGAGGGGAGGGTGTGTGTGTGTGTGTGTGTGTGTGTGTGAGTGACTTGGGGCGTCGGTGAAAGCAATAAAACTCAGATCGCTTCCTTGGAGAGATAGCAGCGGCTATAATGCGTTGGGGGGATCAGGGGTTTATTTGCAGATCCTGGATAAAAGATGATATATCGACACAGTTTAGAGTGTCATTGCGCCTGGCCTCTCAGGAAGCCACAAGTACATATTTCCTGAAATACCGACCAACATAATATCTAATCCACACGCCACTTAAGTACGGGAGGGGAACCTCAGCATCTCACAAGTTTGCGCCTGGTTTCCTACTTACGGGTGGGGAGACCCCAGCCGGGCAGGATCTGGTGAGCCAGGACGCGCCCTCCCCTCGCTTTTGTCTTCAGTCCAAGTAATCACTTAGTGATGGGCCTTAATAAATACGTCCGAGAACTGTCCTTATGCTTGGTAAATATTGGATTAGCTTTTCAATGACCAGGCTCTTGAAAAGGCTCGAGAAATCCACACCAGGTCTCCACTAAGCCTAACAGTCAATAGGTAAGGAAAATAAGTGCTTTCCCTGGCCAGGGTGGGGAGCGTTGACAAGGGGATTCCTACTCTTAGCAAGTTATCTGATTCTACGAAATATGACAGTAGTACTAAATGGGAAAGGGAGGCCTCCATTTGGGATTAGCTGTACTTTCCACTGACTTAGTTTTGCTCATTAAGGGCTGAGTGACTGTTGCCTAAGGGGCGACGTGTGTGGGTTCTGTGTTTATTTCCACAGCGTGAGCTCTTTGTTTTAGCACATAGTTTTTTTGTTTAGGGGTTGTTTATGGGAGCTTTTGACCAGGCTATAGGTGGGGGGGGGGGGGGGCAGAGAGGCGCATGGCCCAAATGCTCTCCTACTGCCCCAGGATAACTCAGACTTAGGTGAGGCAAAACCCGGCAAATTCCTTGGAAGCTCTGCTCCGTGTCCCCATTACTTAATTTTCCTAAAATGATTCAGGAGATACTGAGAATTAAAGAGCAAGTTCCTCTCCCGACGTGAGGAGGGGTGGCGGTGAAAGAAATCTCTGAACCGGCTTCCTTGTCGCACCGAGATGCCAGAGGGATCCCCGCCCATAATTCGAATGACGGGGGTTGGTAACAGAAGGGTCTAACTCGGCGGAAGTGGCTTCAGAACCAGCTGCAGCTGAAACGGAGCTGGGCCAGAACTCAGCGGCCCCCTGGGCCTCTCCGAGTGCTTCCTGCAGTGCGCGGAAGGATGGTTGCGCGCGCCTGGGCGTCGCGACTTGGCGGAAACATTTACTCTGGAACCTTGAAGTCCGTGGGGCCCGAGCATCCCTGACTGAGCCCTGGGCATGTCGGTCTCCTTCTGAGCTGGCGCTGACCAGTGGCTTCCACGCGAGGCTCCCAGGCCGACCAAGCCTAGCTCTCAGTTCCAGCGCACAGGAACACGCAAAGTGCTCGCAAGGAGCCCAAACCCCGAGGCCAGTTTATATACCCGAGCCTGAGTGTTAGAGCCAGTGTTTGCTAGAAGAGACAGAGACAGGGAACAGAGACAGACTAGAGAGAAAGAGAGAGGGAGAGAAAGAGGAGAGGGGAGAGAGAGAGAAAGAGAGGAGAGGGATATCCAGCTCTCAGTGTGTCACGGGGCCTAGGCAGGGCAAGCGCCCTCTGAAGCCATCAAAGACAGGGGTGGCTTTTTTTCCCCTCCTCCAACCTCCTCCCCAATAGATATAGCACGAATTTTTAATGCGTCTTCCTTTCACAGACAACAATACAGGGTTTGAAAGCCGGACACAATTTGGGTTTTGTGCGGGTCCCTCCTCGCGCTCCCTCGGCCCAGCTGGCCATATGGAATCCAGCATGGAGCCCGCGGATGACAAAGGGACCCAGTGACAGGCCCAACAAAACCCCAAGGAGACTTCTGCCTGACTCCGGGATTCACTGCCCGCGATAAGCGCGCTGAATGGTGCGGGGTGGAGGGGGAGGGAGGGCGGGCCCCTTCTCTCTCTTCCCCTCTCTCTGTCCCCTGCGATCCTTTCTCTGTCTCTTTTTAATATGCACGCCTCTAACATCCCCGGCTCCCAGCTCTCCCATTGTGCCGTTTTGTGCGGCCCGCTGTAGATTGGGCGAAGATAGACTGCCGAAGCGGACCCCGCGCCGGGTGCGCTCCCAGGGCGCTGGGGTTAGGGCCACACAGGGCTCCGCGGGCGCTTTTATTGACTCCATGGGGACCCGAGGACAGAGAGAGGCGGGCGCCGGACCCACCTCCCCAGCTCCCAGCCGCTCGAGCGCATACTCAGACTGCAGGCCTGCAGTCCTGGACACTGCCCAAAATGCACCTCAATGCGCCTCCAACGCGCACTCAGTGGAAGTCTTGGAGAATTTGGACCTTCCACCTTGCCTCCTTCCTCTCTGGGAGCCAAAGGGGTTCCTATGATCATTCTTGGTTTCCCCGGAGCCCTAGGGCCTGGGACAGTCAAAATCAACTGGAGTCTTGGAGCTATGCCTCAGGCCTCGTGACAAACCCACTCCACGAAGTCTTATCTCCCTTCCCGGCGGATTTGGAGGTTACAAGGAAGTCACCGGTGGGGTCTTGAATGCTTGGTATCAGGGCAAGTTGGGCATTCGACTATTGAACAATAAATGATTTGGGGAGAATTCTCTTGGCCTTTACAAATAGCAAGAACGAAAAACGCCAAACATTTCCAAGCTAGTGTGGGGAACAAAGGGAGACTTCTCAGCATTTAGGAAAACCTGGGTGAACCCGGATGAACCTGGAGATGGGGAAGGACATTTAGGAGGATATTAGAAAGACTCCAGCGCCCTCATTTATCCAGGGGCGGGTGCGCAACGCAGGAATAACGTGTAATCACGTCCCTGGGCGTGTTGCGCTGAGTGCTATTGACGCGCAGATTTGGTCACACGGATAATCATGTTTACTTTAGATATTGAATTAAATCTGATCATCAACTAGAGGGAGCGAGAAAGTCAGCTGGGACCGCTCCCTTTGCTCTGCCTCCTCGCCCCCCGCCTCCCCTCCCCAGTCATAAAGGTGGAGCTCAAGAGAAAACGAGAGATACAATTTCCGAATGGGGCCGACTTTCAATCCCCAGGCATCTCAGCGCCCGCTGGGCTGTGAGCTACACAGCCCCGGGTATTTTTGGAAATCCTCGAGATAGAGGAGAGAAGCGCCCCCTCCCCCCAAGCAGGACCACCTGAGACGCTCCCCTGTGCCGGCAAGTGTGCGCCAGCATCCGCTAAAGAGATCTCCCAGAGACCAGGGTGGGATAGAATCAGTTCCGTATTAGGGAAGGGCCGATGAGCCCTCCCCCGGGCAAGCCGGGGCTATTTGTTCGCTGCCTGCTCCCCACCCCCCACGACGGCCCTGCAGGCCGGGGCGCACCACCCCACCTCCAAACCCCTACTTTCTAGCAAGCAGTTCGCTCAGGTTCACGTCACAGGGCTGGCCTGGAGTGCCGCGCGCAGCCAAATGCTAGGAGGGGAGGAGGCGTGGGTTCCAGACCCAGGTTTGGGGGCTGGAAACCCAGAAAGGACGGGGGGGGGGGTGGAAGAGGAGGGCGGCAGATTCCACTTGTAAGGATTGCCACTGACTCGGGCTCCCAGGCTCTCCAGGGCCCAGTAGCCTAGAGGAGGCTGCAGCAGCTCCCTCCCTCCCCCACGCCCTGGTCCCCGCGTTCCTTCTTATTGCCACAGCTTCGAGCTCCCCTCTCCGCTCCTTGCCCTGATCTTGGAGCGGTCTCCTAAGCTGCCTCCAGTCAGGGGATTTTGAAAAAGGGGTGGGGAGTAGAGAGAAAGCCGACCAGTCTCAACCTCAGCGTCCCCACACCCCCCTTCTCCGCGCGAGGTAAATCAAATGCAACAAAGTGAAAGTCATCGAGTGTAGTGGCTTCAACAGCTTCTCAGGCTGAAGGAGCCACTCGTAGATTTGGGCGAGCGAGGGGGGCTTGCTCCCTTCGCTATGGCGTTTTCCAAAGTCAGTTATCCTCCCGAAGCCAGGACGCTGCGGTCCCCGATTCAGGAGGCGCTAGAGGCCCGGGAGAGGGCAGGCGACCTCGGGCTTCGGGTCGACAGCTCGAAGACCCAAGGCCAAGCGCTCCCGCCCCAGCCCGGGATCCGAGGCGCGGGGGTTGGCCAGCCCGCCCGGGCGAGGCCTGTTTCGCGAGCCTTTCCAGCGCCCTGGGAGTCCCCGGTTCCCTGCCCCGAGGGGAAGCGTGGATGAGGCCTCAGGCCCGGCGCAGGGCGACAAAGTAAGACAAACGGGAGGGCCGGGCTTGGTTTTTTTAAACACAGGATTTTTATTAAAATTCTTATTTAAAAAATCGAAAGCTTTCAGCGCCCGGCGCTCTTGGGGAACCGCACGGAACCGCTGAGCTCCAAGTTCCGGGGCTCAGGACCCCGAGATGGGGCAGGGGGCTTCTCGCCTACACATTTTTTTCTTTTTCATATTTGAGAAATGTTTGCACTGAACAAAATATAAAAAGAAAAGAAAGCAGGAGTAACCAAACAGAAGCAAACCAAAAACAAACCACAAAGAAAGGAGATGGGCCCCGAGGGAGAACAGGCCCGCACTGAAGATCATTTTGGCAACACTCACCACCGATATTTACAACGAAAAGCGAAATCTGCCACCAGTTGTGAGAACGTTTACATGGCCATAAATATTTAGCATTTTCTTATAAAAAAAAAAAGGAGGAAAAAATTCTCTATATTTTTAAAGTGTTCTCCACTTGCTTTAGAAGAAGACGGCTGACAATATCGCTACTCACACAAACATATTTTACAAAATTCACAAAAGCGGGGAGGGGGATGTGTTGGTCTTTTTCTCGTTCTCAAGTGAGGACGCTATCGCTGGGACGATTTGGTTCCCCCCCCCCCCCGGGGGGAGGCAAAGAAGCGAAGCTGCGCAAACATTCTGTAAACACGGCTTAGAGTTCAGCCCTCTCCAAAGGTTCCGAAAGAGAGAGGGATGGGGCAGAGCTGCGTGGATGGAATCTGCCACTCCAGAGAGTCTCAGGCAACCTCCCGGCGCCTCCCCAACGGAGCCAAGAGTCAGCTCGACTCCAAAATAATAGTTATAATAATAATAATAATAACCACCGTAAGGACCGAGTCCTCCTCGCCGCCGCCGCCGCCGCCGCCGGGGTGGGGCCTGGGCCTAGGGCCGCGAGTCTCGGAGGGGCGGCGCTCACCAAGTCCACTGCTGGGCCTGGACAAGGGGGTGTGCTGTCGGGTACTGGGGGGTGCTGGCCGAGCTGTACTGGGCGTTGTACTGCATGTGCTGCAGAGACTGCGCGCTGTAGGCCGAAAAGGGGATGCCCGCCTGGAAGGTGGCGGCTGCCAGGTCCTGGGCTTTGAGCGCGTGGCACGGTTTGCCGTCCCTGACCAAAACGGGCACGGCCACCCGGCGCGGCGAGGGTAGGGGTGTCACCTCCATACCTTTCTCCGCCCGGGCGCGCTTCATCTTGTAGCGGTGGTTCTGGAACCAGATCTTGACCTGCGTGGGCGTGAGGCGGATGAGGCTGGCCAGGTGCTCGCGCTCGGGCGCCGACAGGTACCGCTGCTGCCGGAAGCGCCGTTCCAGCTCATAGGTCTGCGCCTTGGAGAAGAGCACCCGCCGCTTCCGCTTCTTGCCCGCGTCCCCCCCGCCGCCCGGGGTCTCCTTGTCATTGTCCGGTGACTCGTCGGCCGAGGGCTCCGGGGACTTGGAGCTTGAGTCCTGGGGCGCCGCGCCGGCCGCCAGCCCATGCACTGGGGGAGAGAGAAGCGCGTCAGGCGCCTGGAGGCCGCGCGCCGGCACAGCCAGACCCTGAGCGCCCGGGATCTTCCGTGCGCCCTCGGCCCTCGGCGCCGCGAAGACTGGCCGTACTGCCTTCGCCTTGACCCCCGCCCTGATCCCTGCACGACAAAACCGTTGGCTTCCCCCAGGGGAAAGAGGAAAAGCGACTTGAGTGGGGGGCTCCAGACTCGCGTTTCTAGGGGTTCTCACAGTGTGGGTGCGTATTTGGGGGGAGTGGCGCGCGGAGAAGATCTTTGCGGGTTAAGGGCTCCGGCCCCCTTAAGCAGTTTCCTCTCCGGAGGAACGTGGGTAGATTTTTAAAAGAAAACCCCCACAATCCCGGCATTGATCGGCTCGGCCATTTAAGGAAGGTTTTTGGGGGCTTTCGTTTTTGCTTTCGGACTTTCTGGACACCCTCCGCACCGCACAAAGCGTCCTCTATGATCTTGCAAGGGGGCAGGGTGAGCTATTTATACACGAGCTACCGGGAGCCTCCCCCACCCTCTACCCGTACCCCGAGGCTCGCTGGCTCGCTCCAGTGCTCCAGGCCAGTCTCTCCTGGCTGTGGGGATGGGGGGAGTGGGGGGGAGGGTTCCGACCGGAGCCATCAGTCCTGGGTTGACTTCTGTAACCAGCCCTTGGGAGGTATTCCCCTCCCCTCCCCCTCGTTTCCCCAATTTCTTGCTTTGAAAAAAACATCCGAGACCAAGTCTTTTTCCGGTACGGGGATGGGGGGGGGGGGGGGGGGAGGAGGTTGAAAAGGGGGAAAGAGCTAGGGCATCATTAACAAGTGTTAAAAATCTTTCCAGAGGAGCAGGGCGAGGGGTCTGAGTTTAGATGGCTCCTTCCCCTTTCTCCCCCAGTGTCCATCCCGAGCTTCAGCCACGGGAAGAGAGGCGCTACGGCCGCAGCGGCCAAGTTTCGCTACTTACGGGAGTACTGGAGGCCCTCGGTGCTGGCCAGCCAGCGCGTATATGGGTTGTCGCTGCTGTCGTAGAAGGGGTTCTTCAGGGGCAGGCTCTGCACCGTGTCCAGGGTGCCCTGCCCCAGCGGCCCGGCCCTCTTGGCGGGCTCCGGCCCCTCGCTCTCCTCCTCTGGCCCTTCGGCCACCGAGCCCTCCTCATCGTTGGTGTCCGGCAGGTCCAAGATGTCCTTGACCGAAAACCCCGTCTTTGTGTTGGTCAGCGACATGGCTCAGGACCCCGCAATTTATGCAGCAAAGTTGTAGCTTCACTTGGTCAATTCGTGGCGCTCCCCAGTTGGGGCAGGGAGGGGGTATGGGGGGGAAGGGATAGGGGGAGGGGAGGAGGGGGTGGGCTTTAATTATTGAGATAATTATTATTTTAAAAAAGCGAAAGAAACTATAAGGAAGGGTAGGGGAGAAAAAAAGGCCAAAAGCAACGCCTGTGTCTTCTCTGAAACCACGCTGAAATGGACGCGGGGACTGGGCGGCCAGTGCGCCGAGCGCTGCGGGCCGGGCCCTAGTTTGTAACTCCAGGAGGGGTGCCAAGGAGGCGTCAGCTCGGGCTCCGGCGGCCGCTCGGCGCGCGGTGGCGGCTGGTGGCGAGGAAAAAATGGGCCATTGCCCGAGCGATCAGTCCATATAAGGCTGGGCTCCACTCACGAACCTGGGGAGAGGGGGGAGAAGAGGGGGAGAAAGAGAGGGAGGGAAAGAGAGGGAGGGAGGGGGAGCCAGAGAGGGAGCGAGAGAAGGGTGGAAAAAAAAGGGGGGGAGACGTTAAAACGCAAAGGTTGGACACGTGTGGGCGGGTCTTGGAAGTCAAGTGGATGAAGACAGTATTTGCAGATGTGAAATTGTGGGTTTTGGGGAGCTCCGCGCTCCCAGCCAACGGCCCTCTAGAGCAAGATGAGAGGTGTAACGTGTCAATTAATTGCAAAGACGGGGCGAGCCTTTTTTACCCAGTATTTACATACAAAGGACCACCGCGTCGCTCGCGAGTCCACACACTTGAAAAGGCCGTTTTAACAAATTGCATCTTTAAAAAAGAGGAGGAGGAGGAGAAAACAAAACAGAAACCGAGAGGAGCAAAAAAAAAAAAAAAAAAAAAAAACCAAAAAACAAAAAACAAAACAACAACAACAACAAAAAAAAACCACACACACACACACAAACAAAAACAAAAAACAAAGCAAAAAAAAAAACAAAAACAAAAACAAAAAAAACCCCAAAACCCAAAAAACCAATCTTAACATTCACCGGTTCCTACCTCCCCGCCCCCGTGCGCCCGCCCCCAGCAAGCCAGAAAATTGGCGATTTGTGGTGCCTTTGGAAAAGGGGGAGGGGGCGAAGGCTGAGCCGCGGAAATCTCTCCTCCTCATCGCTGGTGGTTCCCTAAACAAGATCCGGTTCAAATGGCAAGAGCCCAACTTCTGTAAGCCTCCTAGGTCAATATTTTGGTTGAGGCTTAAGGATGAGCACTAGAAATGACAAGGCAAGTAATTGATTCTAGTTAACGCCGAAAGAGCCCGAAACCCAGGAGAGGGATCGGCTTGGGGCCGGCCGGAGCCACCACCAAACGACCCCACCCCCCTCCAGCCACCCTTTATTTGCTAAAGACTTATTTATTTCCTTCACTCCGCCTCTCTCTCCCCAACCCCCTTCCTTTTCTAAGCGGCCCGGGAGGACTGCGCAGTTCACTCGCTGCTTTGCGGGCGGCCCAGGGAGGGGCGGGTGGGGGGTAGGGAACTCGAACTTGGGCTGGGTTCTGTCCCCTGCCCCGCCGCCTCTGGGCTCCGCGGGCCGCAGTCTCCTGGCAGAGGAAAGGGCAGACGGCCCCGAGCCCTTCTTGCCCATTATTATGCCTCGACCTTCCAGCCCCTCCCTCTCCAGCCTCCAGCAGAGGTGGAGCGTTAGGAAGGGAGAGGGGAGGAGTGGAGAGACAGGGGCGCTGTATCCAGCCCGGGTGAGGACCCCGAAAGCCACGGGGGAGGGGGTCGCAGGGTAGGCGGATGGTGCTGTGTTTTCTTCGGAGTTTTCTTCTCTCAAGCAAGTCCTTAAATTTCGTCTCCTTTTAGTCACCCCAGGAGCGCAATGGGAGTACTAGCTCCAGGCTCCCAGCGGGCATTAGGTTTGTGTGAAGTTTCCAACCTTTCGCCAGTCTGGGAACTGAACTTTCCTAGGGCAGCACCTTCTCTGGGGCGCTGGGGAAGAGAAGTCAAAGCAGTACTGCCCGCCCCTCTTTCCAGTTTTTTTTTGTCGGGGAGGGAGCAGTTGAGGGGTAAGGTTTGCTACCTGAGGCTCCTGTCCGTCCCAGAAATGCGTCTTGAAGGTGCTTTGCCCGGGGGTGGGGGTGGGGTGGGAAGGAACAGAAAGGGCCGCGCGCGGAGCTCCGGGTCTCGCCTTCCCCTCTGCCCTTAGCCCCACGGCGCGGAGCGGAACGCGCGGACGCCCCGTCTGCTCCACGCTCAGCTGCGGCGGCCGCCTAGCCCCTGTCGCCCCCGGGTTGCCAGCGACCGGCGAGGGCGGCTCTCCTCGAGCCGTTCGGCGGCTTTCTGCAGCCCTGGCTGCCTCGCCCCCAGTATGTGACGTGGGTGACAATGGCCCAGGTTAGAGCGAGCCCCTCGTCGGCGCGTCCTGGGTGGTCGGACCCGGGCAAACACAAATACAAACCGATTGCTAAGCTGCGGACAATGAGCGAAATGTAGACAAATGTCCCGCTCCCGTTGGAAGCCTTTGTCCCGGCTCGGTTTTTGCATTTATTTCAGTGGCGAAATAATACATGATTGACGCTCTCTTTCAACGTGTCCTAACTGTTTGGAATAAATCTAAGGCTGTTCCTAGTTGTCATGGCGTTCAACCCTTTTCAATGGACTATCTCTTCATTCATTTCTGAATCCGTCCACAATATTAAGGAAACCCCTTCATGTCGACGCTCCCCATTCCCCTCTTTCTCCTCCTACTTTTTCTTTTCTCCTTTCTCCCCCTCCTTCCTCTTTTTTTCCCTGCAAGAATTAGAAACTGGTTTGAATCGTGTTCCTCGAACCCCTTACTTTTCGTGCCTTTTTCTTCTGTCTCTCCAGTCTCTGTCTTTCCCAGCCTCTCTCCCCATTGCCTCCCCCTCCCCCCTTTCACGTGGGAGCTCTCTGCCCTGTCCTGTCGGAGCGAGGAAGTTGGTTCTCCAGGAGTTGGGGGGTGGGGGGAGGCAGGCGGGCTGAGTTTGGAAACAGAGGCAGGCTGGGCCTGCCCCTAGCCATTGTTAGTCCACTGCTAAATAAATAACTGGCCAGAGAAAGTTCCTCAACGCGAGCATTGCAGAAAATACCCTCCTGTGGTTCCTCCCCTTGCTCCTCTCTCCCAAGGAGGGGGGTGTCTTGGGGACTAGAGCAGTCTCCAGGGATGGGGAAGGGCCAGAAATGAGTCTGGTTGGGCCAGGTCAATCAATTCTTGGGTTAGGTGAAAAATGGTCTTTTGGCAAGAAGTGTCCCTTTTTGCACATCCTCAGAGCCATCTTGGGGGGGGGGTGTCACCTCCAGGCTCCCTCTCAGAGTTCGCTCATTTCCTCACCTTGGAACCACCTAGCTCCATTCCCAAAGTCTCCCTCCCTTCCTCCAACTTAGAGGGCCTTTCTCCCAAGATGTAACCATCCTGCCCTCATTTGTCTGGGCCCCTCCCTTCTCCCTGGGAGCCTCCACAGTAGGCCAAGCACCTGAGAGACCACTATTTTCCCACCGGAATCCAGGCTCCTGGGAATTCATCATGGAGAGGGAGTGCTGACAATGGGGCCTGGATAAGGAGACCCCTAGCTCAATTCTGGAAGGTCGAGCTCCCCAACCGTTACTGCTCCCTTGGTCTCCACTAGCCAGAGAACTTCCACCCTCAAGTCACAGGGTTCCCTTCCAGGAGCACTGGCGGGGCCACACTTTTCCTGCCAGCACAGGCCAGTGGCTGGATATCAGCTTCCTCCTCCACGTTCACCCCAGCTCGGACTCGCATTTTTCCTTCCCTTGGTCTCGGGAACCTCCGCCTCACCTCCAGCAGCCGCGCTCCGCTCCCCGCGGAGCCAGAGCCTCTGCGCTCAGGGTCTCTCTCCTGGGACCTCGCGAGTCCATTTTCCCCATCGCTTCGTCGCCCGTGTGGTTCCCGCGTCCGCTTCCAGAGCGCTGACATTTGCAATTGAAAAGGCGCAGGGAGACCGCTGGGAGGCTCATAATTGAAGGGGAGAAACTCTGCTTGTTAGAGGAAGATCATAAAATGCAAGTCCCCCAGGAGTGGCCTGCGGACGCTGGGAGGCCGGCGCCGGACCAGCTGGCTGCCCGGGGCAAGTCCTGTGCCAAAGCACGCTCCAAGTTCTCCCCGATTTCGTGCAGCAGGGAAGAGCCGGGGCCCAGCACCAAACGCACCTTTCCACACAAATTAAACAGGTGATTGCATTCCAAGGACTCCTCAAGAGGTCTCTCTGGGAGCACCCCAGCCTGGCCTTGCCCAGCCTTTTCCAGCCCAAGATCTCGTGTCCAGGGAGATCCCATGCGCCCAGCAAGCTGAAGACCCAGCTCCACACCCCTGTCCCATCTCTAGAATCCTTTATTAATATCCCCACTACCCACACCCTGTCAGTTCTAAACAATGCGTGTCGCCTGGCACCATTTTCAGCTGTACTTGGATGTGCTCTAGTCTCCCCAACTGGGTACTTTAATAAATTCTCTCCACGTTCCATCTTGCAGCCAGGAGAAGACACTGTCCTGGTTCCACCACATTTGGGTTGGGGCTTTAAGCTCTGCTGGCGGTGAAGGACTGGTGAGCGCTCTGCTAGGGGCCTTCTGCGGCTGCAAACTTGGGGAAGAAGTTGAGATGGGTGCTGGAAGTTTGATCTTAGCATGTTCTAGGCCTGAGATAGTTTGGGTGTCTTTGGTGTGCAGCACCAACTAGCACCCCTTGCCAGGGTTATCAGGGCAGCCAGAAGTCCTTGTCCCTGGTGTTCATCCTCAGCGTTGGGGTTCCAGGTGCTCTAGAAATCTCAGAAGTCTGTATTCCTTCTTCTGGCATTTAGTATGGGTGCAAAGGGAGGCGCAGCCACCCCCCCCCCAGGGCAGGTGGGGGAGAGGGACAAAGGAATCTTTTTCCCTAGAGGCCAGAGGGAACCTCCTTTGGGAGGTTTCTCAGGCGGCTAAGCTTCCCTCTGCCGCTCTGGGTTCCGGAGGGACTGAAGCGCAGGCGGCTGGAGAGGGCGGCTTGGGGAGCTAAACAATCGCCGGAGGCCCAGGAGGGGAGGTGAATGTACACAGGCTAAGTGGCCCCACTCCAGGACAAGTGGCCCTCCAAGTCGGCCCAGTGTTTACCTGTTTACTTTCCCAGGTAGCTCAAACACGAGCGCCTTTTCTGAGCTCCGGAGCATGTGGACGGCCCTGGTGCGCCCTGCGTCCCAGCTTCTCATTTGCCCCACAACGCAGCTTTACCGTCCCTCCGTCTGGGGGAGGGGTGAAGTCCAAAACGCAGGAAACCAGGCAAGAAAGGAAGATACTTGTGGAAAGTGAGGAGAGGCCTGGGTACACCCCACGCCTGAGAGCCCGGCTTGGTGTGCCAGTTGATGGAGTGGGCGTGCTGGGGTGGCATTCGGCCCCGCCCCCACACCTCTCCATCTCCGTTCTGGGCTAGAGAGCCTCTTGGGAGCCCGCTCTGCTCACATCCTTCCCCTTTCAGGCTGGTGAAAACTTGCAGCTTACGTGCGTCCTCCAGGGGAGTTTAGGGCAGAAAAAGTCCTGGGGAGCACCTTGTGGGTCAGTTCTAAAGAGGGGTGGCCTTGAGGAGCCCAAAGCTTCCGCAGCCCTAGGTGGCACCCCTCACCCTCCCTACCCACAAATCGCCTCCAGTCATTAAAAATACAAGGTCTTTCCCCTTTATTTGGAAACACTGATTTGTTTGATTTCATTCTTTTTCTTCTTCCTTTTTGGAGTGAAAGAGGTTGAAAAGAAACTCCTTCCCTGGTACAGTATGTGGCTGAGCTCTCAGTTCCCCGCACATCCCATCTCGGATAACAACCTTCAAGTGGATTAATTTATTGTCTGGTTAGCGCCAAGGTGCAAGCGCTTGTCTTCATTCACTCCCGAAACAAAGCGCGTTGCACCTTCCTGCTCTGGCGAGGATTAGAGGCGCGCACACAAAGGTTTTGTCGGAGGGGGAAGGTTTATTTTATCGCGGGTTGGAGACTCGGAGCGTGGCGTGCACTCGAAATCAGTGGGGGAAGGAAAATGTCGCCCAGTCTGGTCCCTGAGCCGGGAGATAAAGACGCTCACCTTTAAGATGCACACCTCCCAAACGGCCCCGATGGCGGCTTGGATATCAGGTCGGGGTTGCAGGAAGCAAGGTGTGAGCTCTGGCCTCCCCATGAAAGAAGTCGAGGTGTGTGGCCCAGGGTACCACCCCAAGCAGAGACGTTTCCTAACCAGAAAACTGAAAGTCAGGCTTTTCTCTGGTGGGTTCAAGCACCAACTGGCATTGCTTTCTGCTCCTGGGAGAAGGAAAGTGAGTCCTTGCAGCCTGTGTTGGGGAGGCCTAAAGCCCAGTCAGAGTACAACTTTCTGAGGCCAGGCCACCACAGGGGCAAATCTCTGGCAGGAGAGACCCACAACCATTGGACCAGATGGCCAGAAAGTGGGGGCTAATGAGAAGGGAAAGAAAATTTCAGTCCCCTTTGGGTTCAAGCATAAGGTGAGTTTTTTCTTTCTTTGGTTAATACTATGTTAACTCTTAAAATTGACCCAGAAGGACAATCCTTCCAAGTCACCAAGAAGGTGACTTCTTGGACAGATAAGTTTTCCAGGCCCAGAGAAGGAGCTCAGATTCTGTGTCTGGGAAAAAGCCCCTCCCCCCACTTAGTAGCCGCTCTGAGAAACCGTGGAAAGAAGACCTGATCTTGGCACCTAGAGCTTGGATTTCCCCTGCAATTAATTGTGGGGGCAGCTAGCAGGCATCTTAGTGAACTATCTTCCCCTAGTCTTTTTTTCAAGGTGAAATACACAACACTTCCCAATTATCTGCCTCAAATAGGAAAGAAAGAAAGAAAGAAAGAAAGAAAGAGAAAGAAAGAAAGGCAACTATCTCCCGAGGACATAAATTGTAATAGAAATTAGGATTTCTCTATTAATCAGCCTCATTGTGTGGGCGTAAAACCCCGAGGACATATGTTAGGACTTTGATAAATGCACTTTAATGACATCTTTGAAAATGCATCCAATAAAATAAAAGGCGAGAAAAGCCGTTTAACTTTCATGGATGTTAAATTGAACACGAAATGTGGCTCGGGGCACGCTACAAAATGGAACCGGCCTCCCTCCAATATTTTCTTTAAAAACGCAGCTCTAAGCCCCCCTTGGGCCAAATGAGCCTGTCCCAGCCAATCCATTGTCGCTGGTTTATTGGGGAACCAAACGCCACGTCCCCCCGGGGCGAACCCCTTTGCTTTATTCGTTCGCGCTGCTCTGATGATTAAATATGTTACAATGAGATTACACAGCGTCAGTGTTGCCTTCAGGAACGTTCGTCCAGCCAAGCCCGACCTTCCCCCCCCGATAAGGGCGATTTCAATGCAGGAGATTTGGGTTTCTCAAAGAAACACGACGCTGAAAGCACGTTCTTATCTGAATATACTTCTTAGCACGTGACAAAATCATTACCACAAGACTTGGAAAAACAAGCGGCCTCTTCTAATGGGTTAGTATTCAACACCCAACGCTGGGTCGGGCGGGCTGATGTGCAATGTAGTCATTGCCGGCGCAGGGAAGCCATGCTCTCAGCCTGCGCTGAAACAGGCTAGGGCCAGGCAGGACGAGGAACCGATCTGCGAGGGCACTGGAGGGAAGGGGTCCTGGGGATCTCCCTCTCAGGTCTAAAATCTGAGGACCAGAGGTCTGCGACCCTCCTCCAGACGCAACACCCCCTTTTCACCCCCCCCCCCCCCCCCCCCGGCGCCACCAGCGTGGAGCAGGCGCTAGAGGCGCACCAAAGGGCCCCTTGCTCCTTGCGGTGTTTGTGTGTGGCTGGGGGAAAGGGTTGGAGCTGAGGGGGCGCCCCTGGGAGACCAGGACCTCAGCAGACCCCACAGAGGCTCATTTCTGATCCTCTGGCGATCTCTACTGACGCAAACGAGAACTGTCTGGTGCCCGGCGAGGCCCGGGAGACACTCGCCCCCTCAAAGTCCAAGCTCAGGCCGCCTCCTCTTCCCCCCTACCACGGCTCGCGCCCCCGCGCTGGGCCTTCCTGCCTGCGACTCCCGCCACTTACCCTCCTTCTGCTACCTTGTGGCCCGGTTCCGCCGGAGAACCCCTTTCTCTACTAGGCGCCACCTCCAAATTACCTTCGGGACTTCTGCCTCCGCCTTAACCCCCAGTCCCGACCACCCACTGCTCACAGCAGGAGACTCACCGGGCGGAGGTGGGTGCAGAGGCGCGCCCTCCCTTACGGCGGCCAGGGCAGCCCCGGAGCATCCGGCACCCGGCAGTGGGGAGGGGGCTGGCGAGGCGCCCGGAGCGCCCGCTCCGCCTCCCACTCCCGGCGCCGCGACTACAGCCGCGCAGCATTTCAAGGCGCGTCTTTATCTAGCCCTCCACCTACTCGGACCCCCCACCCCCAACCTCGGGCGCCCCTCCCCCACCGCGCGCCCTCCCGGGCGGGGCTTGCAACACCGCCGCGGCCCTCCACCTCCCCTCCTCCCGGCCGCGCACCTGCCCAGCCCCACCGGGCAGTCCCGTTTCAGCGGCTCCGCGGGAAAGCGCACGGCGTCAGGAGCACTTGGCCTAGGCTGCAGGTAAAACTTTTACCGTCTGGGGGCGCGACGGGAGGGACCGGCCCCTCCCCGAGTGCCTCCGCCCCCCTAGACCAGCAGAGTCCGCTGATGACTTCGGACGCCCTGCACTTGCCCACCTGCTGCTTCCGGACTCCAAGGCTTGGGGACCGAGCCCAGTCGGGCGCCGCGAATGGGAGGGGCGCTCCAGAGGGTGCGCGGAGGACTCAAAGCCTGGCACAGCCTGGCCGGACGGCAGTGCCCCAAGACCCCTCTCCCTTGGCCCGCCGCAGAGACAGCGCCCGGAGCTCGTTCCGTTCCCCGGCGGCAGCGGAGGCCCGCGCCTGACCGCGAGGGGCGACGCCGACTCCACTGCGGCTCTCGGGCTCCGCCGGGTTCCTCGCCGCCCCCAGTACGCCCGCCCTGCATGCGAGCGGGAGGCTCACCTGGAGCGCGGCCGAGCCGCTGGGGCCAGGGCTCCACCAGCGCGCAGGTCCCCGGCCGCTCTTTATCCCAAGCTGCGGAGTGGCGGGCACTCGGGCAGTGGCGCTGCGCGGCCGGCCGGAGAGCGCTCCCCCTCCCGGCTCCGGCTCCCGGCCCGGCGGCCCCACCCTCCCGACTCCGGGCCCCGCGGCAGCCGCGCAGCCTCCGCGGAGGGGGCCGCTCCCCAGAGCCGCGCGCGCTCTGTTTGTTTTCCTTGCCCGACTGACGTGAGTCAAAATATTGGCCATATGTTCAGCGGTAATAAATTGGGTATGAGCGCAAACACACTTGGGCTTCGATGGCTCTTTCAGCTGCCACATGGCGGGCTTCGGGGGGGAGGGAGCTGCCACTTTGCCTCGGCCCCGACCCCCTCAAACAAGCGGGTAGGTGCCCTCTCCCTAGCGTCCCTCTGAGCTGGAGATTGGGACCCCAGATATCTCCTCTTCTTCGCCCCTCCTCGGTCGCAACCGTGCCTTGGACCTTGCAGCCTAGAGCCGGGGCTGCTGGTTAACAAGGTCGCCATCTATAAATTGCTCGGTCGCTAAGACGCCATAAAACCGAAGGGCCAGATGTGGCACGTTATTTATGTGTGAAACAGCGTTTACATTAGATACGCCGACCCAAGGCCGATAGCACGACTTCTCGGGAGGTCACAGACCTCTCGCCCCGGTCTATAGGCTCCGCCCCCAGGACGCTTACTCCCTCCAGATTGAGGGGTGTTGGTCTTTCTGGGAAAGGGGTTCAGCTCTCTGCGGCCTAGGAAGAAAGTGATTTCAGTGCACCCGTGCCAAGGTGCCACCTGTCCAGGATTAGAGACAGCCTCTGGGATTTATTTCTGTAGTTTTTCTGTTTCCTTTTTTTTTTTTTTTTCTCAGAGGGCCTGGGAGGCTGTTTCATTTTCCAGGCGGTGGATACGTTCCATGGGACTTTGGTCTGAACAGGAAAGGTGGCATTTGAAGGCTGAAGATTTTCGGCCCTGTGAGATTTGAGGATGGGAGCTCCCTGACTCCTGAGGGAGGGGGTTTTTTGAAGGGGGCAGAGATGCAATTGGAACAGTCCACCTGGCTGAGGGAGCAACTGAGATTAGTCTTACCTCAAACCTGACTGTGGACTCCAGTGTCAGATGTCACCCACCTTATTTAAATTAAATGGAGCCAAGGCACTCAGACAGAGGCAATCCTGGCATTGGACATGAAATTGGAGCTGCCCTGTGTGCTTTAGGAAAGGGAGGTAAATACTGTGTAGTAATAGAAAACAATTGTTTTGTTTTTTCTCCTCTGGAAGGAGGCCTCAAGACTGCATGTCCCCAGACTGGTCACCTCACACTTTACTCTTATGAATTCATTAAGAGTCATTGTCTCTCCCGTGCCATTATTTTACTATTTCTTGAAGTGAACCAAATTCTCTCTGTGGTTAATAAGCACTGAGTCAGGCCCCCTACCTTCCTTTTCATCTTCAAAACACCTGGGGTTCCCTGAATGACATCTTCCATCTGGCCAAGGAAAATAAGAGATGAAAAATGTTGCCCTACTGCAGGGAAAAACATAAGCATTTGACTTGACTATTACAAGTTATCCTGGGTCTGTGTTCACTGGATAACGGTCCTTAGATGGCGGTTAAGGATGGAAAAATGATGCTGTAGAAAGAGGGTGGGAGAGAAGGGAAGAGTGGATATGGGGTGGGGGTGGGGATGAGGAACCCATTCAACAGGTGCAAAGAAGAGCTATAAAATGAAGCTCTTAATCTTAAGTGCCAAGCACAAAGAGTGCCTCTCCAGTCTGCTCTCCTGGGCGGTAGAGTGAGTTCCCAGAAATCTTTAGTTACTTCAGAGAAATCTGAGGCTGCACTCAAGCCTGCGGAGCTGGTGATCTTGGAAAATTATTACTGCATTTCATTCTTTTTTCTTGGATTTTTTCTGTAATCTTTGTTTACAGTTAAACCCCCAAATCTAGAGCGTATTTTTGGGTTTACACCACCTCCAAATGTAAACTCTGGGATCATTGATGAATAGCTTCTTTGGGTGAAAATAGTGTTTTGTGCCCAAAATTGGACAAGGGGATTTGAAGGCAGACCCTCACATTTGTAGCCCTTGTGAGAATGGGTCTCTTTGTCTAGCAGATGCCTTGGAGAGAGGCTTCTGTGTTTTCCTGCCCATATTGCTGACACCTGCTATGCAGTGAACAGAGATGCCCAGAGCTAGCTTATAACGTCGGTGTGTGGTGGTCTCCAGGTGGAAAACTGAGAGATGTTGACAAAGAGTACATCAAATCTGTCTTCATACCACTCTCCATTTAGGAAACCCTAGTTAAAAATAGCAAATGTACCAGGGCATTGACTAGGTAAATGCTAATAAAAATCTATTATAAAAGAGATGCAGTGGGGAGCAAGGTTTAAATGAAATACAACTGTTTAGGTACAACTCACTTGTCTTCTTATTGGGCTTATTTAGTAATCTGGTGCTAAACTTGATATACCTAAACACCTTCAGACCTACACAGATTTCATGCAGTGGCATTTCTTAGTTCCATAGTGTTTTTTTTTTTTTTTTTTTTTTTTTTTTTTTTTTTTTTTTTTTTTTTTTTGAGAGGGAGAGAGAGAGACAAAGACAGAAAGCATGCATGTGCTCACGAGCAGGGGAGGGGCAGAGGGAGAAAGAGAGAGCTAAGCATGGAGCCTGATTCAGGGCTCGGTCTCATGGCTGTGAGATCATGACCTGAGATGAAGTCAAGAGTTGGATGCTTAACCGACTGAGCCACCCAGGCTCCCCAGTTCCATAGTCTTTTATACTATTATTACTTTAGAGACATTTCTGTTCTATCCATGGACTCAAAATTCATTGACTTTTAACACTGGAAAAACCTTCCTCCATGAAGTTCTCCAAAGGTATCATCATCTGCAAGGTGCTTATGTTGTACCCCTCTGGGAGAGAGCAGTTCTTTGTACTTACAAATAAAATCAACCCAAACAAAACTTTATACTGCTTTGAATTCAGCTAGTATATAATTGCATGGTCTCAAGAAGAGTTCTACTATGCTTCTTGCAGAGAGAGTTCCTTACCTGTCACTGCTGCCTAGGCCACTATGCAGTCCAGCCAATCAAGGAAGGCCAGTGCCTTGCTTGTGTTTCACCTGGGCATCATGCATAGTGGCCAGGGTGGCTCCATGGAGGTGAGAGCTGAGATGGAGGAAAGTCAGTGACCACCATGCCTGATCATGGAGAAGGTGCTGTCAGGAAGCTCAGAGTATCTGTAGATAATGTCAGAATGCAAATGGTGTATGGTAGAGACTCTACAGATGGGCAATGACCCTTCCACCTGCCCTCGGCCAGTGAAAGAGTCAACTGAGCTCATCTGAGATGGATTCATGGTCCACTTTATTTGAAAGCACACCGACTTATTTTCCTCCAGTGCACCCCTTAGCAGAGCCAGAAGACAGAGACATGGTCTTGTGACACTCTTGGGCCCCCAAAGATCAAGAATGATACCAGCTCCCTCTTATCTCCTGCAGCTCCTGGGTGAGTGAACGCAGCTGGACACAGATCATTTTTTTGTTAAAGCATTAGCAGTGGGCAGGGAATTTGGCAACATGTGTCAAATCTTCAAGGAGCAAAAATCAGATGCATCTAGAGATAAAAACTAGATTAGTAGTTGCCTAGAGTTGGGGACCCTGGTGAGGCTAAGTGATGGCTAAGGGATGGGAGGTTTCTTTTTAGGGCAATGAAAATGTTCTAAAAATGATTGTGGGATGATGGTCACACAACTCTATGAATATACTAAAAACCATTGACTTGTACAGTTAATTGGGCAAATTGTATGGTATGTAAATTATGTGTCAATAAAGCTGCTTAAAAATATCAAATTCATCCCTTTTTTTTTCCATCAGGGGTAGAAGGTGCTAGGCTAGAAGTTAGGAGGGGCTGGAGGAGATGGGGGAAGACAAGTAATTCTGAAAGCTGATTTTCACCCCCACCCTTTTCTGAGTATTTTCAAACAGAAATATTGAAAATAGTAGAGTGAACATTTATTCACCCTTTACATGGATTCAACAATTGTTAACATTTTGGCACAGATACTTTATCACCCTAGTAAAGACATTTTATTTTTGTTAAACTATTTAGAATTAAGGTTGTAGACATTGTGATACTTCCTCACAAATACTTTGTACATGTCTCCTAAGAACACACATTCTACAACATAATTACAACACCATTGCCATGCTTCAGAAAGTCAGCAGTTGTTCCATAACTTGCTCAAATTTGACCCATGACAAAGTGTATCTTTATAGCCTATTGATTTTGTCCAGACCCAGGACTTACTCAAGGTTTATATGCTGCGTTACTGCATTTTATATATATTTTTTATTTTTATACATCATTATACTTTGATTTTGTTTTTAATTTTGAGAGAGAAAGAGAAGGGGAGTGGGGCAGAGAGAGAGAGAGAGAGAGAGAGAGAGAGAGAGAGAGAATCCCAAGCAGGCTCTGCGCTGCCCGTACAGAGCCTGACATGGGGCTTGAACTCCCAAACCATGAGATCATGACCTGAATTGAAATCAAGATTTGGACACTTAACTGAGTAATCCACCCAGGCAACTAAATGTCCTTATGCTCTTAATTTACAACAGTCCTTGTTATTTTCCTTCCTTCCCTTCTTTCTGGCATCAAGTTTTAAAGAACCCAGACCATTTGTAGAATACCACCCCCATTCTGGACCTGCCGCACTATGTCTTCCTGGTGTCATTTCCCTTGCTTCTTTATGTCCTGCACAGCCATAAACTGGATGTTAGATCTAGAGTCTGGATTGGGAGCATCACATGTGTGGTATGTCACTTTGCAGTTTGTTGGGAAGCAAATTCCTCCATTAGTGAGGCTAAATTTGATTACTTGGTTAAGATGGTGATTGTCAAATTGTACCATGTGAATTAGTAAGTGATTAGTAAGTAATCTGAGGGGTAAGCAATACTTTGGCATTGTTCTGATATTCTTTGTCACCGTATTCCCCAATAACTTCCAACCACTGGTTTTTGGCATCCATTGCTTGAATTCCATTGCTCCTCCCATCTGTACTTGCTGGTATTTTTTTTCTGTAAAGAAGAGCTTCCTTTCCCTTGGGCCCCATCATGGACTCATGGAATTAAAATTTTTAATATGTTACAATCATTTAACACCATTCTTTTAGTGCTTGAGTTCTCCAAATTGTCCATGGCACAGCAATGCACTAGAAAGTGCTGTGGGAAAAGTCAGACGTAGAAAATGATGAGAAACTTGAAGGATCCAATGAACCTGCAGAGTTAGTAGTTCTCAGTGGTTCTCAGTAACCCTAAATTATCATGGAAGACTTCTGTGTATATTTCTGGCCAACAATGAATGGCTCATCACCAGCTACAAAAAACTCATATTACACAGTTTCAGGGAGTTCAAATATGTTACAGATTAAAACCAATCAAAATACTTAACATAACTCAAGTATCACAGCATTAAAACAAGATGAAAGAGATCTATTATAAGAAATTGGTTCACATGACTATAGAGACTGGAAAATCCAGAATGTGCACAGCTGGCTGGCAAGCTGGAGACCCAGGGAAGAACTGATGTTGCAGTTCAAGTCTGAAGACCATCAGACAAGAGAATTCCTTTTTGTACTGTGGGGGGAAGGAAACAAATATTTTGTTCTATTCAGACCTTCAACTGATTAGATGAAGCCCACCCACATGACGGAAGGTAATTTGCTGTGCTCTGATTTGAATGTTAATTGCATTCAAAAACACCCTCACAGAAATAGTATTTGACTACATGTCTGGGCACTGTGGCCCAGCCAAACTGACACATAAAATTAACCATAACACCCCTAATTAACTGATGTTGACAGTTCTACCCCAGGATCCATGAGTGTTTGTGGAAAGTCTTGAGCTAAGTTTCTGAGCAGCTATAACAACACAATGTTACACAATGCTGTGTCCTCTGCTCCAAATCTTGTCCTTCCTGTTTCCTAGCATTGGCCTGGACCACTCCGTGGACATTCCTGGTAAATGTTCTTCTTTATAACTAGTACTTCTGAATCAGACATTGGATGTGCTTCCTATAAGACAAATACACATGGCCAACATAAGGCCATTTGCAGCCCATAAAAATATCCAGTTGTTTGTAAATAAAATCAAGGAACTTGTTTTGGGTTTTGAGGGTAAAATGAGCCCTGTGAAGGTCAAATACACAAGATCTCTAAGTCTTTAATCCTCCTAGAATAAACATAGGCTCGCAGTATACTTTGAAATAATGGAATATTGCTCATATTGATCTCTGATTCATTGAAATGAATTAAGAGGACTTCTGATATTTTTAAGACCATAGGATTGCTTTCTTTCTAAATAAGAATATTGGATTCCAAGAACCATGCAAATTTAGGGTAAGCCATGCTTGATGTTGAGCTAATTCTTAGAAAAGAATGAGTGGAACAATAAAATGGGAATCAACTACTGTTTGGGGCCATTCAAAGTAGTTACCATTTAAATTTTAGCCAGTATAGGGGATTGGACTTTAATGGCATGTATTTTATTGAACACTTACTATGTCCCTGACAGTGTTCTAAGGTCTTTAATATATATGATTGTATGATTATTATAACTCCCACAATAACCTCATGAGTTAGGGAACACCAATTATTACCTTTATTTAATTTATTTTTATTTTTTAAGTTTTTATTTTGAGACAGAGAGAGAGAGTGTGTGTGAAAGCATGGGGTGGAGTAGGGGGAGGGCCAGAGGAAGAGGGAAAGAGAAAGAATCCCAAGCAGGGTCTGCACTGTAGTGGCTTGAACCCATGAACCATCAGATCATGACCTGAACTGAAATCAAAAGTCAGATGCTTAACCAACTGAGCCATCCAGGCACTCCAAATTATTACCTTCATTTTAAAGTTAAGGAACCTGATGTTTAAGGAATTTACACATAGATTTTGGAGTCAGAGTGCATGGATATAAATTTCTCCTCTGTCTTGTGACCTGGGGCAAATTACTTCTTTGTGCCTCATCTCCCCCCTGAGTAAAATGGAGATCATGATCTTAGTCTGCTGTGAGAATAGGATGAAATAGTGTATGTAAAGCACAGTGTCTGGTGGTGCCTGACACATGGTAGACACTCTTCTCACTTCAGTTATCATCATTATTACTAGCTCTAGTTATAGAAAAACTGGGATTCCAATCATGGTCTACCTGACTCTAGAAGCCCTGCTCTTGACCATGACATACATCATGACACATGACTTTGTCTGTCACTGAAATTCTGGAGAGTATTCCCTACCCAGTATGAGCTTTCTTGGTCTTTCTCCTCCCTTTCCTTCTCTCTTAAATATGTTCCCCTTGTAGTGTTTTCTTTCTCTTTGATTCATAGTCCATTCTGTTGGTATCAATGAAGAATACTGCCTTGGCTGCTGGCATTCAGGACTAAATAAACAATAGATTCATAGATTGTTTTATTGTTTTTTAGTAAAAGGATAAGGCAGAAGACTGGAAGTTTGAGATAGAAGATCTTGTCACTTTCAGGTAACAGTGGTTTAGAGAAGTATCGCATTTTAAATGTAAGTGAAGCCAGATTGTTTGATTTCTGGTTAGGGGTTGTGTCTCCCTGGTGTATTTCTCTTATGGACAGGAAGTCACTAAACAGGAGTAGGACTGGGTTAAATCAAATCTTGTGATTAAGTGGGGCCAGGCCCAAGGTCATCTAGAGGGTGGGGATAGTAAGCTTTTCTGACAGTGGGTTCTCTGTAGGTTAACTTTTTATTATCATCCACGCCCTCTCTAACTTCTTTGTTCTGCATCTCTTCTGAGGGTATGAGGTCTGCACTAAGGAAGGGAATGCTTAGGGAGGACATATACAACCTGGGCTTGTACAACCTGGAGAAGAAACAACTGGCTTAGATTTTCCTAGAAGGCATCTGGCCCCACTGCAATATTGGAAGTAAAGCACTTAGAACAATACACAGAGAGTAAGTGAATTGACATTTCCCCTAATTATTCTGAATTCATGGTCACTAACTCCCTGACACGTTCACGTGTTAGGAATAAGAGAATGAAGATAGGAAATTATGCTGGTTTATACTTTCCCCATCCTTAGCAGCTTTCCATAGGTGATGGGCAATCCATCGGCTGAATTACAAGGTTGCTTTTGAGCCCTCTAGGGTTTTCTTGGAGAAGTTAATATTTATCTGGCTCTGGTGAGTATAGCTCTTTGGGAAATCTTTTGGGAAAAAAAGGTATCATGGTGGCTGATATCACAATAAAGTCAGTGGTAAGGTCTGGACAATTACAGCAGTGGAGGAAGAACAAATTACATTCAGACCCAATCACAAAATTGTCATCTAGATTATGGTTGTCAAGTTTTAACCGATGCTGATGTTGCTGTTGGGGAAAGAAACAACTTATCATAAATCTCAGTGATTCTTTGACAGTTTTCAATTTCAATGGGAAGCATCATGGAAGTGAACTTGATAAAGGACTTGGCAATGAGGAAAAAGTTTCTTTTTTCTCTTGTCAGTTTATTTTTTTTTCTCTTGTCAGTTTAAAGATCATCTGAGAATTTATAAATCTTTTTAGGCTTAAGATTTAAAATTGTTTGCACATGAACTTTTTATATCGTGAGGATTTCCCTTCAGAGAAAATGGCATTTTCCATTTATCCCAGTTATTCCATTCTGCATAGAGGAAATAGAGTAACTCTTGTGTTGTGGCTTCTACCATTATTCCATCAATTAATCAACCAACGAATCAACCCACCAATTAACAAGCTCATTGTTTTTACTTGGTGTATTAGTTTGGTATGGCTGCAGTAACAAATCTCCCAAACTAGGTGGCTTAAACAATAGAAATTTTATTGTCTCACAGTTCTGGAGAGGAGTTTAAAGATGTCAGTAGGGATGGCTCCCTCTAAGGGTGGTGAGGGAATGTTCTGCTCCAGGTCTTTCTCCTTGGCTTGTAGGTGGCCTTCTTCTCCTCTTGTCTCTTCACATTGTGTTCTCTCTGCACATGTCTGTTCACATTTCCAAATTCCCCCCCCCTTTTTTTTTTATAAGAAAATCAGTCATATTGGATTAGGGCTTGCCCTTGTGACCTCATTCTAACTTGATTATTTCTGTAAATAACCCATCTGTAAATAAGGTCATGTTAAGAAGGTATTGTGGGTCTGGGCTCCAATATATTTTTTTAAGAGGACACAGTTCAATCTGTAACACTTGAAATGAGTTTGGAGCAGGGGCAATGAAGACCATGGAGGCTCCAAAGCCCCAATCCATACCCTGTAATGCCAAAGTGTAGTCCATGTCTAGTACCTGCCTCTGAGTGTAACGGCTTTGGAGTTGGTGTGCAGTTGATGGTGGGAATTTGGCATTTAAGGTATATGACTTTTAAAATAATGAAAATAATACTTTTGAATAGTATTCCCATTAGGAAAATGGGCATGTATGTATTGAATAGCTTCAGAAGAGCAAGCAAGTTACCTAAGACTGTTCTTTCTGCTGATGTGGCAACTATGAACTTGGTACATTTGAGCTCTACCTACTAATGCTCTGTCACATCTTTTTTTCTCCACCCCTATATTTTTAATATCATAGCATCTAACTCTGATAGACATCTAATTCTCACTGAATTAATGGGAGACTTTAGGCATTTCTAATAACTGCGAGTGAATATTAAGATGTAATTGTAATGCCTTGATCTTTATATGACTCATGGCTTTAAGGAGCTCACAGCATACCAAACACAGCCTCATTACTGTAATCCTCTTACCATCACTTGGACCTGAGTTGCAAGTATCACTACTTCCATCTTGGGGAATGAAAACCCAAGGAACAGGAGAGGAAGTTGTGTTGTTTAACACCACAAAGAGGGCAGGACGGTCCTTTTATCATGGTCCTTTTAACTCTCCCTTTATGCTGGAGAGTTCTGTATTTAGCCAGATTGTCTTCCAAAGCTATCCTCACATTCTATTTTAGCATCCCCGGTTGCTGTTTGTGTATGCTGGCTGGTGTCTGGGGCAGGAGCAGTTCTGGATGGATTGAGAAGAAAGACGACAAGACTTCTATTATAAAGCACTGTTTATTATTGGATCAATATGATCGATGTCCACCTGTCAGATCTGTAACATTATCTGGGAACCAGCAGATGGAGCTGTTACAGATAGCATTCAGAGGTTTGTTTGTTTTCCCTAGCACGTGTTTCCATTCTGGGGGAAATACCACTTCATTGTTAGATCAGTGGGGTTGTTTGCAGCCAGAGGTTGAACACACCTTTTCTCTTGGCCCAAGTCTGCAAAACTGGAAGGTCGTTTAGGTGGGGGGCCAAGGTTTTCATGGGGAAAAAGTATGATGACAGTCTTGTACTACCTCCCAGAGGCCTCTTCATGGCAGGAATGGATGCATGCTATGCACAAGGAGAGAGGTGTATATACTGCTTCCTGAAAAGCCCACACTTAGAGTCACAGAAGTGTTTACATAGAGCTGACCAGAGGGGAAACGAGAGACTGTGGTTGGTGATGACTTGTTTCGTGAGCACAGCATCAATATTGATAGACTCCAAAAGAGATGCATATGCAGAATGTCCCCTTGGGATTTGCAGAGACCATTTGTCCAGGAGAACATCCAGTACTATTCATTCCAGCCAGACATGACAGATGCTTCTTACTTGTGTTATGGAGGATGGAGGGGCTTACTTTTCCCATCTTAGACTTTGGAGGATACTCAGAAAACTTACAATCTATCCTTGTTCCCTGTAGTACGGGGTTCCAGGGGGAGGGATGGAAACTGTGGTTTTCAAGCACTATGTAAAAGACCCCCAGCAGGGACTTTCCACTTCTGGTGCAGTCAGAAGGAAAGGAAACTCATTTGGGGCAGCATGAGGACATGGAGGTGACAAGATGTTCCAACAGTGAATGCTGATAATTATTAAAATGTGTTCCCATGGCCTTTTCCTTCAGAGTGGGTAATAAATACTGATTTGGAAAATGATGTCTGAAGAATCTCAGATGGCCTAAGTGTGAGACAAGAGGGAAAAGGAGCACCTTGTGCGGTGCTTTATCAATTAAGAGTCCTTAATTGTTCTTCTTGAGAGAACATGATGTGAAGTTCACCACTACCAATTACTTTTTGAAATGTTCAGGGCTTTTTTCTAAAAGTTTTTTGAGGACTAAACTATAAATAATTAGTGGATCTGGGACCAAATGTTCAATTGATTCCCTTCTAGCCCACATCACTACAATTTTAAATTATAATAAATGCTTGAGGAATGAGGATTTTATGGTTATAACACTTAAAATTTAATTTAGAGCTAATGTGATTTCTTGGTTTCATTCTGTAGTTGGAAGTATTTCTAGAGTGTATTTGTCGAAATTCTTCCAAAGTGGTCCAAGTATGCTAAAGGTAGTGGAGCATTTTAAGAAGCGTTCTAGGATCTGGCAGGTTCTGGAGTTGTACAGCTGTAGGAAACAGAGTGTGAGTAGTCAGACTGTGCTCTAGCACTAGGGAGCACATGGATTCTGCCCTCCACCCCCGCCCCAACCTTCCCCCTGGAGTGAGGAGTAGATTTCTCAGCTGTGCTCTGAGCAAGTTCATCCCTTTGATGGTGCCTTGTTGAGAACTGGCTGGGTTCTGATTAGTCCAATTCTGGTCAATGTTCTTCTGGAGACAGGACTACCACTTAGGATATCATTTTCCAAATGGTCTTAGAAGGAAAATGTCTTTGTCTATTCAGAGTTTTTTAGATTTTAAATTTTATGATGACGTTTTCTCCAACAAGTGGAAGTAAAGTGCTTTGAAGCAGGATGACTTTTCTAATTTGTGTGAAATCCCCTGTGGGTAGCACTGGGGCTATATTTACACACATGCAATGTACATATACTCCCATGTATTGCATCTATATACTATTTATGTATTATACCATACTATATGCATTGCTCTTTCTTGCCTTTTTTCGTTTACCAATATATCTTGAAGATCTTTCCATGTCTCTCTTTCACTCTTCTTCATGGTGGCATAACATTCTACAATATCAACCCATCACAATTTATTTAACATATCTCCAAATGATGGACACTGAGTTCTTTCCCCATTTTCATTTCATAAAAGGCACCAAAAAAAGCCTTGAATGTACCAATGTTCAAATTAATAGGAGAGTATTTATTTAGAATAGTTTCCTAGACGAAAAATTTGTGAGTTAAAAGGCTTCTCTTAACATGTTTAAATATGGTGCCAACCTAAGGCATTTTTCTATGTGTCCACCTGCTAGTCAATGATGTAGCTCCTGGACAAAGTGGATCTTAAAAGAGGTGATAATTAAATCTTCAACTGTTCCAAACATCTCTAAGTGGCATTTGAAAAGAACTCTCTTTCCTCCTTCCCATGACAATGCCAGTCACACTTTCCCTCTCTTTGTTGCCTAGACCAGAATTAATCAACTACAGACAGTGGACTGAGGCATTTGCAGGAGAGGGAGGTGCTAACTCCTATCTATACTTCCTGGCACTTGCCCCGTGACAGCCAATCCCACTATATTTTTGCTGATAGGATAAAAGATGGCAAGAACTTTCACTGGCCTTCCAAAGTTGTTTCTTAAGTTCTCCCTAAAAGAAGAGGATCTCAGGATGGTGGTGGTGGGCTAAGATTCCACCAGGCTCATGCTCAGAGAAAGACAGAGTTCTCAAATTGTGGGGAATTCTTTGGACCAAGGGAATACGGATGGATGTGACACTGGGGAATGGAGCGAGGGTACCTGAGAAAATGGGCAAGACTCATATATGAGATGCCAGGAACAGTGAAGGACCCAAGGGAGAGGCATTTATTTGAAAGCGGAGAGTTTAGAAATGGCAGTGTGGGAAGAATCAGATTGGATTGGAGGCACCAGAAAAACATGTCAAGAGGTAAAAGGAAGTGACAATACCAGAAGACAGGATGATGGCAATTCCATAATCAGGTGTGATCTGAGATCAATACGGTCTGTTTGGTTTGAGTTCACTTAGCCTTAACTCAGATGCAGCTCCCTGTTGTCATTTATTGGCAGCCTTTCAACTGGGTGCAGACACTGTTTGCGGTGCGTAGCAGAGTGTGTATGTGCATGTGTGTGTGTGTCTGTACGTACATGCATTTTCCTGAGGATTATTTTAATGCATTTGTAAGTAAGTTCGGATTCTCAAAACATAGCAATGCCCAAACAGAGAAGAAAAATTGCCTGAATGCCAACTTTGATAGGCAGTGGCAGCTGTCTTCACTAGCAGCCAGCTTTCCAAAAACCAAAGATATGCATAAATGTAACTTCTTGCCAGCTAGGCAAGAAAATAGGTAAGGGGACCCTTCTATCTGCTCACATTAAAATGTTGGTAACACTATTTTTTCTAATATGAAAAATACAGACATATTGTGGAATAGAGGTCAAAATTTGTGTGAATTTTTATGGTAAAACATAAACTGTCTGGGAAGTGTCAAACCTGCTGCTGGTTCTTCAAACTATACTAACCAAATAAACCAAACATTTAGTTTTCATGTACTTTAAACTCTGATTTTAATCTTTTTTTTCCATCTGTAATGTTAGGTGGGGGTAACTATACTACATTTTAAAAATAACTACATAATCATCAAAATGTTTATCTTTGCCATTTTCCAATGAGTATCCATGCATGAATGGAATTCATTCTCTCAGTGCATGATATCTGCTGGCTCACACATGTTTCTTTAAAGAAAACTGGGAGAAGACCAGCCAGCCTGAGATCCTTGGAGACCTGTTGGCTTTTGCACTATTTCTGAAGTTGGCCAGATGTTCACTCTTGTTCCTACTTGTCATGAAGGTGTGGATCTCTATGAAGAGCAACAACATCTAAAGGAAGGGCCTCTGGCTTCTTGGGGAAGTAGCTCCTTTCACGAGGAGCAAAGTCATCCCTCGGCTGGTCTGAACTCACCTGGACTAAGTTATTCCAGGTGAAAATGGTATGTTTGTTCCAGGCACAAACACAGATAGTGGTTCGCCATATTCCAAAATGGCACATAATGCCACATGACTACCCGGCACAACACCCATACTGTCAAGCCACTCAGAAGGCACTTTCCACAACAGAAACCAAACAGAAGCTGAGACACCACACTCCCCACCTCCCCATCTTCCTCAGTGAGCTGAGCAGAGCCACAGAACACACACACCTGGGTGGAACAGATGGTGCCCTGGTGCTATTGTCATTTTACAGTCCGGCTGAAAGGCAAACTGAACTGTCAAGGACAGCATGTAGACTCTTGCAGTTAAACAAGGGATTGTATCCCCTAGGATAGTAGAGTCAAGTGTGGCTCCTCTTCAGAGGAGGAAGGAACTTCAGAGGAAGTGAGGACAGCTGGGATTTTTCAGACACAGTGATTTATGTAATGACCCTTAATGGATGATTTGCAGGGCATTGTCCACAGCCTGGTACTGTTCTAGCTGCCTGTTAGGAACTTCCTGGAGGACTGCCACGGGGGCCCAGAGCTTGAGCTTCTGTTGCTTACAGCAGCCATCTGCACATATGAAGACCATATATTTTAAATTTTATCTCCAAACTATAACTGCTCTGCAAAATTGTTTGGATGAAACAGGACTGACTGACAAGTACACAGCCTGTGTGTGAGAACTTGGGAAGCAAGATGACAAGAAGCTCCTGGCGGGCTGTATTAATTCTTAACATGCAAAGACAGCCACATGTTGGAAGCTAATACTTCAGCAAGACTGCAATCTATTATTATTTCAGAGTATTAGCATTGTTTGGTGTAGAATAACTTAACCGTAATGACACATTGAGAAATCAATATGACACGAGAGCTGGTGTGCACTTTCTTAAAGATGAACTGGCTGATGGCTTTAGCAATGTCTTAACAGAAGGAATAAGCAAATTTTGAAAGTAAATGAATCAGAAACTGATAAGCAAGTAATACATTTGTAGTACATAAATGATTTTGGTTTCGCTTGTGATTATCACCATATTGTTCTAGAAAAATATATTATGGTTTTTTCGTTTGTGTTCAAATTATTCCACATGTCCTGGTGTTGCACACATTTGATATATTTCAGAGACTTGTCACTCGTCCGCAAGAAAGTCAAATTTTCTTTTAAGGACACTCAATTTAGTATTGTTTGACAAGATGGTATGAAAAGTTGAAGACGGAGAAAAAAAAATTGGATTGTAATGTTAGCGACTGAAGGAGAAAATAATATCCTTCTTTAAAATTCTGTACTCTTGTATAAAAATGAAATAGCTTTTTTTGCTGCTAATTACAAGAAAATTAAATGCTTGTTGAAAGCAATTTAAATAATGCAAAAATGTAAAGTAAAAGGTGAAGGCACCCCTATAATCCTGCCCCATAGGCATCACAACTATTAGCAGTTTGATTTATATTTTTCTTGGCTTTTAAATGCATAGATACCAGGAAATATGAATAAATAAAACAAATGGGGTTATTGTATATCCATGGCTTTATGAACTGCTTTTATATTTGACTAGATCTCTAGGATGATTTTCCATCAGTAAATATATATCTGGCATTAAACGAGTTGTTCCAGTACTTATTCCACTGGTCCCCTGCTGACAGACATTTAGTTGCTTGCAATTTTCCACTTTTCTAAACCAACATCCCAGCCATTATTTTGTACATACATTAGTGTATATTTCTCAGTTATATTCTTAGGGTAAATTACCACTGGTGCTATTGCTATTTTTTTTCCTAAAAAAAATTAAAGCAAAATATTTAGATTTTAAGGGATAAGCCACTCTCAATTTTCCACATGGTGGGCTATCCACGGTACAGCTGAATTCCTGGCTGACCTTCTCCTGTCACAAGAGGTTGTGGTAGATAGAATTCTAAGGAGGTCCCCCAAATTCCAGCTCCTTTGAAATACATCCCTGTATGATTCTTCCCCTTGAGTATGGGCAGGACTGTGCATATGGTGGATGTCTTTCCCTTGATTGGGTTACTGTCAGTTGATTCTGAGATTATCACAGGGAAGATTATCTGGGTGGGCTAGATCTAATCAGGTGAGTCCTTTTTTTCCTTTATTTATTTATTTTGTGAGAGAAAGAGAGAGTGGGGGAAGGGCAGAGAGAGAGGAAGAGATAAAATCTCAAGCAGGCTCTGCACCAGCAGTGCAGAGCCCAATAGGGGGCTTGAACTCCCAAACAGTGAGATCATGACCTAAGTCAAAAGCAAGAGTTGGACACTTAACTGACTGAGCCACCCAGGTGCCCCAGATGAGTTCTTTAAAAGAAGGTGTGAAACGTTAAAGAGATGCTTTCCTGTTGTTCAAGAAGGAAGCCAACAGCCATGTTGGGAACTGCCTAGAGACCACGTGGCTAGGAACCTTAAGCAGCCTCTAAGAGTTGAGATAGGTCCCTGACCAGAAACTTCAGCCCTACAACCACAAGGGACTGAATTCCACCAGTAAGTTTGAAACAAGACCCCAAACCTCAGATGAGATTTGCAGCCTCAGGATGACACCTTGATTTCAGTCTGGTGAGCCCCTGATCAGAGGACCCAGCCAATCCACACTTGGGTTAAATTTGTCTTGTTTAAATATCTATGTCTGTGGTAATTTATTACACAGCAATAGAAAACTAATAGCACAGCGTACAAAGGCAGGGTATGGCCAGCATATTCTGAATTTTGTGTGTAGCCATTATATCTGGTGAAATGACCATAGTATCCACCTCCTACAGAGATGTGGTGAGCCAAACTGAGGTGTGAGCCCAAGTCTCTGTGGCCAATGGGCCTCTTCCTGGAGACATAGGTGGACACCTCAGTCCATACTCCTGTCCTTCAGGAAGACTTCTGTGTGGAAGAAAAACCCAGCTTTGCCTTCTTGGTGCTTAGAACTTAGGCCAGCTACTTAAAGGGTTTTTCTTAGGGATTTTTATCACTCTAGAAGTTTTAAATTATTTAATTTACTTTCCCCAGGATAGAAATAGTTAATTCATGTCAGTGTGGGCTCATAGATTCTTTTTTTTAATTTTATTTTTTATTTTTTAAAATTTACACCCAAATTAGTTAGCATATAGTGAAACAATGATTTCAGTAGATTCCTTAATGTCCCTTAACCATTTAGGCCATCCCCCCTCCCACAACCCCTCCAGTAGCCCTCAGTTTGTTCTCCATATTTATGAGTCTCTTGGGCTCATAGATTCTTATTGTATTCAAAGGATTATAAGCTGTTACTATCATTATCATTTTGGTCTTCAGATTGTCATAGATTTTCCCAGTGGATGCTCCTTCAAACTGACTCCTGTGTCCTTTTGACCCATTCCTTTATTTTTTTGAGCACTTCATTTTGTGTCCTGGCACAACAACGTATTCCAGATTCATCTTGTACTTTCCGTGAAATCGACATTTCCTTTTTTCTTTTAGATTTTATTTTTAACTAATCTCTACACCCAATGTGGGGCTCAAACTTACAACTTCAAGACCGAGAGTCACACATTCCACTGCTCTACAGATTGGACCAGCCAGACACCCCAAGGATCAACCATTTCCAGAAGGAACTTTGGTTCCTTTCAGTGAGGAATGGTATTTAGAAACCAAGATGTGGGCACTAGAGGTGCTAATGGCTTCTAGGCCCTTCTGAGCTATGAATTTTTTTTCTTCCTCTCTTCCTCCCTTCCTCCTTCCCTCTTCCTTCCTTCTTTCTTTTGATTTATTTACTCATTTATTTATTTATAATTCAAGTACAATTAACAAGCAGTGTTATGTTAGTTTCAGGTGTACAATATAATGATTCAACAATTTCATACATTTCTCAGTGCTCCTCAAGATAAGTGTACTCTTAATCCCCTTAATGTATGTGCCCTATCCCCCTACCAATCTCCTCTCAAAAATACAAGTTTGTACTCTGTATTTTAAAGGGTCTGTTTTGTATTTTATTTTTGCTTGTTTGCCTCTTTTTTCTTTTATAAACACTTTAAAAAAAGGGAATAAAAACAAATTGAGTATTCCATTCCAGAAGTTAAAAATAACAGAGTAACAAAACATCTAAATAAGGCCAGAGGGTAGAACTAAGAAGTTAAAATCAGAAATAAGGAAATCAGAAAACAGAAAGCTAATAATATTAAATAATAAACCTAGGCATTGATTCTTTGAAACAACCCATTACATAGATAAACTATGGCTGGTTTTATTTAAAAATACAAAGCTATGGGTCAATCTCACTTTACAAAACCTATTTGTATAGCTTATCCTATTAATAAAGCAATGAAGAAACATTATGCTAGAATATCAAGACTTGTGAAAAGTCACTTAATAAACTTCAATGTTCTGTGTAGGACAGGTTTGGGGGCTTCAGTTTTGTCAGTCATGTGCAAAATCCACCTATTCCTACTTCTGGATTCCTAGAGGCTGAGGAAAAAGTTTCAAGCAGCCGAATTTAGGATATCTCTACCTGAGCCAAGAAAAATGCATGGCAGAAGGATGGGGGTGGGGTCCTCCAAAGAAGTGGGAATCTCCAAGAACTCAAGCAAGTAACAAGAAGAGGAAGTCCAAGTTAACGTTTGCTAGATGGAGGGAAGAGGCCACTAGCTGAGCAAGAATTGTTGGTAGCTTTGCCCCCTGACACCCCCCGCCACAACCTGTGTATGAGGGGAGGAAGGGTGGGTGCAAACCAGCACCTAGTGGGTGGATGAGGATGTGAGTAGATATGGGCAGAGGGATCAGGAGAAATGTGGGTGAAAACTTATGGTTACCTAAGTGAAGGCTCTGATTGACATCTTGGACTGAGCATGCTGATTTCTGACACTAAGACTGTGTTCGTGGCTTAAGGGGATCCCAAGATTTCTGCTCCCTAAGAATGAGCTAGAAAGTCAGGCCAGGTTTTTTCCCATGGTAGAGAAGGATTTCTGACATTAAAGCTTGCAAGGCCAATGGAGACAACAATATAAAGTGGTTTTGATAATGTCTTTCTCTCAACTTCTCTATCTCTTCTCTCTTTTACCATAAGCAGCAAGAGAAGGCCAGGTGGGAGCTTCAGACCTTCTCTTGGCAATCTCTTGATCTAGATGACCAAGTCCATCAGGGACATATGCTTTTTGTGTTACTGCAGATGATAATTTTGCTAATCTTTCTGCCACTCCATATCAAGGGCCCTCTTGCCCTAGCTTCCAATAACAATTTCCTTACTTCCTTTAGAAACTTCAATGGCAAGTGTCCTCAAAGTCCAGGACTTTTTCTATCATAATGCTCTAAGTCCTTCCAGCTTCTGCTCACTGTCTGTTCCAAAGCCACTCCCACATTTGAATTATTTGTTACAGCAGCACCCCACTTCCAGAAATCAAAATCTCTATTACCTATAGCTGTGTAACAAATTGCCACAAACTTAGCAGCCTGAAATAACACACATTTCTTTTCCTCACAATTTCCATGGCTCAAGAACTCAGGCATTGTTTAGCTGGATTGTGCTTTCTGAGTTTCCTCACAAACTGCAAACAAAGTGTGAGCCAGGGCTGCTGTCTCATCTGAAGGTTTGACCAGGGAATAATCTGTCTCATAGCTTACTTACGTGGCTATTGGTAGGATTCAGTTCCTTTTAGGTTTTTGCACTGAGGGCCTTATTTCTTAACAGGATGTTGGCCAGAGGCCACCCTCAGTTTCTTGCCATGTGGGTCTCCCCAACATGGCAACTGACTTTGTCAAAATCGGCAAAGTGTCTGCAAGCAAGATAGGAGTCACAAACTTATATAATCTAATCATGGAAGTAACATCCCATCACCTTTGCTATATCTTATAACTTAATACAATAATGTTTTATTTGTCATTGAAGTGTAGTTGACTTAATGTTATATTAGTTTCAGATGTACAATATAGCGATTCAGCAATTCTATACCTTGCTCAATGCTCACCATTGTAAGTGTCATTGCTATCTGTCAGCACACATTATTACAGTATTATTGACTATATTCCCCGTGCTGTTCTTTTCATCCCCATGAGATTTATTTTACAACCGGAAATTTGTTCCTCTTCATCCACCATTTCATTTCCCCCCTCCTCCACCTCCCTTCTGCCAACTGCCAGTTTGTTCTCTGTAGGATAAATTTTTGTGACTGGCTTCTGACGAGGGTCTGAAAATGAAAATTAAAATACATCCAGCAAAGGAAAAGGAGAAAGAGAGAGATAGAGACAAACCAAGAAACAGGTTCTTAACTATAGAAAACAAACTGATGGTAACCAGAGGGGAAGGTTTGGATGGGGTTATGGGTGAAATAGGTGATGGGGATTAAGGAGTGCACTTAACCTTGATTAAAGATAAATAAATAACATAATAAAAAATATGGGTGTGGTGGAGACGTGTACATCTGTGTATCTGTGTCTAGGTATATTTGTTTATACATAGGGGCTGATAGAGAAAAAAGATACAGCTTTATTTTCTTCATTTGGAACAGAAATTAAAAGCAACTATTATGAATTTATTGAAATTGTTTAAAAATCTTTTCTTCCATTCTCAAAAAATGTACTTTTGTGGACTGGTTTCTCTGCTATAAATGTTATCAAAGCCGACCTAGAAACAGGTTAACTACACATTGTGTCCTGTGAGTAAAATTGTTATCAGTTCAAATTGGGTCATGTATGTTAATAGTTGAGAAGACTTATTCAGTATATTAAAAACTTTAAATATTATGTTTAGTTCTTGTTTTGGTTATCTATCACTGTATTACAAACTATCCCCAAAACTCAGTACTTTAAGTGCAACAATCATTTTATCATAGCTTATGGTTTTTTATGTTAGGAGTTCATGCATGGTCCAGCTGGGCGGTTCTGCTTCACCTGGTGTTGACCGGGATCACTGGTGCTGTTCAGCTCATGCCTATTCTGGTCTGGAGGGTCCAAGTCATATTCATGCACACGCCCAGTGCCTTGGAAAGGACAGCTGGAAGACTGGGCTCCATCCTAGGTAGACTCAGGGTCTCTCCAACAAAGTAGCTGGTTGTCCTACATGATGGCTTAGGGGTTCAAGAGTGAGGGCTCCAATAGACAGGAAGTAGAATTTTCCCATCTCTTGAGGTTCAGGCCTTAAAACTGGGGCAGTGTCATTGCTACCATATTCTGTTGGTCAATGTGGTAACAGAGCCTACTCAAATCTAAGAGGAGGACACAGTAGTCCTACATTCCAGTGGGAGAGGTGTCAGAGAATGTGTGGTCCGGATTAACTGTCCCACGATTCCAAATGTCAAACAGCAGCAGCTTATGAGTGTAATTACCATGTTATACAATAATTGCTTACACATACCTTTGAAAGAACATGTCAAGTTTTTGTAATTCTTTTGTCTTGCTCAAAATGTTTGTTTTGATTGTATTTGTTGAAAAACAATTTTCTGTCTGATTAATATAAAAACAAAATTCAGGCTGGTACTTTGTCCTTTCTTGTTTTATTTTTCTGATTATTTATTTTTAGACAGAAAGAGAGTGAGCATACATGTGCGAGCAAGAGTGGGAAGAAGGAGAGAGAGAGAGAATCTTAAGCAGGCTCCACACTCAGTGTGGAACACCACTCTAGGCTCAATCCCATGACCCTGGGATTATGACCTGAGCTGAAATCAACAGTTGGACACTTAACCGATTGAGTCATCCAAGCAGCCCTAATTTATTTTTATTGTATTTTACAAAAGTCGTGGCCTGAGGCTGATTGAAAGCATTTTTAAACCCTGGTCTTTCTCTGCACATAGTTTAGGAAGTGCTGTTATAGGTTGTCATTGTAGTGCATGGTATAGTTAGGTGGCTAGTCAATGAACTGGAGCCACAGGCACTGGGTAGGGAGCTGTGATCTAGCCTCTGAACTCATTACCAAGCTGAGCTCTTTGGTCCCAGGGCATCTATTTAGTGTAGGGGAAACTTTTTCTTCTCACAGACATGGAATTCATGTGGCAAATCTTCAGGGTGGCTTCCTCTTAGAGCATGCACTATTTCCCCAATCATTCTCCGAGAGGGGTTCCCTGCCAATTCATGAGCTCAGCCAGAGGGGGACCCATTTCCAACTGGCACAGAGGCCCTCATAGACTGTGGTGGCAGTGTGAGTCAGAGTCCCCAAGGGGAACTTCATTTTTTTTCCATTTTTAAAATGTTTATTTATTTTTCAATATATGAAGTTTATTGTCAAATTGGTTTCCATACAACACCCAGTGCTCATCCCAAAAGGTGCCCTCCTCAATACCCATCACCCTCCCCTCCCTCCCACCCCCCATCAACCCTCAGTTTGCTCTCGGTTTTTAAGAGTATTTTATGCTTTGGCTCTCTTCCACTCTAACCTCCTTTTTTTTTTCCTTCCCCTCCCCCATGGGTTTCTGTTAAGTTTCTCAGGATCCACCTAAGAGTGAAAACATATAGTATCTGTCTTTCTTTGTATGGCTTATTTCACTTAGTATAACACTCTCCAGTTCCATCCATGTTGCTACAAAGGGCCATATTTCATTCTTTCTCATTGCCACGTAGTACTCCATTATGTATATAAACCACAATTTCTTTATCCATTCATCAGTTGATGGACATTTAGGCTCTTTCCATAATTTGGCTATTGTTGAGAGTGCTGCTATAAACATTGGGGTACAAGAGCCCCTATGCATCAGTACTCCTGTATCCCTTGGGTAAATTCCTAGCAGTGCTATTGCTGGGTCATAGGGTAGGTCTATTTTTAATTTTTTGAGGAACCTCCACACTGTTTTCCAGAGTGGCTGCACCAATTTGCATTCCCACCAACAGTGCAAGAGGGTTCCCATTTCTCCACATCCTCTCCAGCATCTATAGTCTCTTGATTTGGGAACTTCATTTTTTTAAATTAATTAAAATAAAATCAAATACAAAATTGATTTCCTTACCTACAGATGTCATATTCCAATGGTCACTAGCCATCAGTGTATAGTGGCTATCGTACTGGATGGCATAGGTGTAGAATGTTTACATCAACCCACGAAGTGTTATTGGTCTGTGCTGGAAGGGTTCCCACATGGAAGAGGATTCCCTGCATCCTTGCTTTGTCTAGACTTGAGGGTTGAAATGATGATAAATAGTTGAGAATTGGGGTAGGATAGATTCTAGCTTTGTATAAGGAAAAATTTTGAACAGCAATACCTATCCAGAGACCCTTTGTAGGTAATGAGTCTTCTGTTACTGGAGGAATTCAACTCTGGGCTGGGAGTGTATTTGGTTGAGATTCTCTTGTATAATTTCTTTTGCTGTCTTTTTTTTGCTGAAGGATTCTTTATGTTTGCAAGTATTCATTATAAGCACCCCTCGGTGGCTCAGTTGGTTAAGTGTCTGACTTCAGCTCAGCTCATGATCTCACACTCTTGAGTTTGAGCCCCACATTGGGCTCTGTGCTGACAGCTCAGAGCCTGGAGCCTTCTTTGAATTCTGTGTTTCCCTCTTTCTCTGTCTCTCCCCCACTCATGCTCTATCTCTCAAAAATAAATAAACATTTAAAAAATAATTAAAAAAATAAGTATTCTTTATCAAATGCTTTTTCTGTTCCAGGTGCTAAGTTCCATGCTTTCCCTACATTATCACATTTATAATTTTCAACAATTCTGCAAGTCATATGGTATTATCCCCTTTTTACAGATGAGAACACAGTGAGTCAGCCACGTAAAGTTGCTCAAGTTTGGGGAAGCACAGTGGGTCAATGGATTTTTTGGGTCACATTCCAAGCTCTTAAGTGGTACACTTTAATCTAGAAACTAGCAGATGTCCAGTAGATACTGGTTGGTTGGACAAATTGCATCAAACAAATATATTAGTTTCTGGAAAACACTTTTTTTTAGTATGGTTTATATCATATGATCACAACCAAGTAAAAATAAATTATACATAGAAGAAAGGAATATTAATGACAAAATATTAACATTGGTGAATGGCTCTTAGTAGGAGTAGAGGGTTTTTTTCCCTTTTTTTTTCCTTAAGAAAACCAATATATATTGTTTATTCAAGAAAAAAAGCTTTTCTTAAAAATGTAATATGTGCACAGAGAAAATTTGGTGCCTGCATCGAGTTGCTGCTGTATTTTGGACCATGGTTTCTCATGATTCTGTGGGTGGGCTGTGTCTCCTTTGCTGGCTTCCTCAGGGCTCACTTGTGCAGCTGCGTTCAGCTGGAGGTTGGCTAAGCCAGAAGGTCGACCATGGCCTCATTCACATGGCTGGCAGTTGGTGATGACTCTCCCACGTGGCTCTCACCAGCCAGGAGGTTTCACCTGCTGCCTCACATAGTGGTTTCTGGGCAGTGTTACAAGAGGACAAGGATAGAAGCCGCAAGTTCTCTTGAGGCTCTGAGAACATGCCACATTGTCACTTCTGCCATGTTATATTTATCAAAGTCAGCTTGGATTCAAGGGATGGGGAGCTAGACCTTACATCTGATGGAGAGAGCTGCAAAATATGACAGCCATGTTTTAAAATCTGCCATTTATAGGGATGCCTGGGTGGCTTGGTCAGTTAAGCACCTGGCTCTTGGATTTGCCTCAGGACATGATCTCACAGTTTGTGAGTTTGAGTCCTGTGTTGGGAAGCCCCTGTCTCTCTCCCCGTCTCTTTGTTCCTCTCTCCCTGTCTCTCTGTTCCTTCCCCACTCACTCTCTCACTCAAAATAAATGGCTAAAGTTAAATTTTTTTAAATCTATATTCATAGCAAAGTATGCACTTATTTTTTTCTTTTATGGTTGTTTTTATTAAAATTTTTTAAAATTTATATACAAGTTAGTTAACATACAGTGTAGTCTTGGCTTCAGGAGTAGAACCTAGTGATTCATCTCTTACATATGACACCCAGTGGTTATTCCAGAAAATGCCCTCCTTAATGCCCATCATCCATTTAACTCATCCCCCGACCCACCTCTCCTCCAGCAATCCTCAGTTTGTTCTCTGTATTTAAGAATCCCTTTTCGTTTGCCTCCCTCTTTTTTTTTAATCGTATTTTTCCTTCTCTTCCCCTATGTTCATCTGTTGTGTTTCTCAAATAACACATGTGAGTGAAATCATATATCTGTCTTTCTCTGGCTGACTTGTTTCGCTTAGCATAATACACTCTAGTTCCATCCATCTTGCAAATGGCAAGATTTCATTCTTTTTCATCTCCAGGTAGCATTCTATTGTATATATATACCACATCTTATTTATCCATTCATTAATTGATGGACATTTGGACTCTTTCCATAATTTGGCTATTGTTGATAGCAACCAAAGTATGCATTTAAATTCATGGAATAGGGGCAGAGAATATTCTATGGGTTGTCTCAAATACCATCTTGAAATGTTAGATTATTTTCCTTGTGGTCTGTGGATGATTTATTTAGAATGACCACAGCTGCCATTCATGATGTTCTCACGTTTGCATACATGCTGTTTTGGGCCTGTATGACTAAAACATAGTGTTAAACACATTCAAGTGTCCAGGTTTTTTTTTTTTTTTACTTTTTAATGATTATGCTCAAATGAGAATAATAGATGGAAACCAATAGTGTGTATCTAAGGGAAGGACCTCCGAATGATCTTTTCAGGAGGGGTTGATGATTTGAAAGATAAGAGAAATAAAAAGTTGATCAAGGAAGTAATCCAGATGTCCACCAATGGATGAAGAGTTAGAGAAAATGTAGTATGTACATGCAGTGAACTATTATTCAACCTAAAAAAAGAAGGGAATCCTGACAGTCTCCAGCATGGATGAACCTTGAGGACATTATGCTAACCGAAATAAGCCAGCCACAGAAAGACAAATACTGAATATTCCACTTCAAACAAGTTATCTAAAGAAGCTAAATTCTTAGGAATAGAAAGTAGAATGGTTGTTGCCAGTGGCTTGGGGACTGTGGAACTAGAAGTTGTTTAATGGATATATAGTTTCAGTTTTACAAGATGAAAATTTTGGATATTTGCACAATAGTGTGAATACACTTAACCCTACTGAATTGCACCCTTAGAAAGGGTTTACTTGGAGTGGGGGGGTGCCTGGTGGCTCAGTCAGTTAAGTGTCCGACTCTTGATTTTGGCTCAGGTTATGATCTCATGGTCAGCAAGTTCGAGCCTTACATCGGGCTCTGTGTTGACACTGTGGAGCCAGCTTGGGATTCTCTCTGCTTCTCTCTCTTTTTCAAAAATAAATAAATAATGTTTTCACTCATATGTGGAAGTTGACAATCTTAACAGAAGACCATGGGAGAAGGGAGAGAATAAAAAATATATGTAGTTACAAACAGAGAAGAAGGCAAACCATAAGAGACTTTTAAATACAGAGAAAAAACTGAGGGTGGAAGGGAGTTGGGGGCAGGAAGGCAGGGAAAATGGGTGATGGGCATTGAGGAGAGAACTTGTTAGGATGAACACTGAGTGTTTTATATAAGTGATGAATCAGAGGAATCTACTCCTGAAACCAAGAGCACACTGTATACACTGTATATTAGCTAACTTGACAATAAATTATATTAAAAATAAATAAATGAATAAATAAATAAATAAATAAATAAACTTTTTAAAAATCTTAAAAAAAGACCTACCTGGTAAATTGCGTGTGTGTGTGTGTGTGTGTGTGTGTGTGTGTGTGTGTGTATGTGTGTTTTACCACAGTTTAAAAAATTTGATCAAGTGTAAAAAAATGTAATGTTCTTATTCAGAGCTTTGTCACAAAGTGCAATTCACATCCATGGCCTACTTCTGTGTCTGGAGCCCGGGGGGCCTTGCTTCTTGGTGAGAATGGACTCAGGAGAGCCTTTGAAAGAGGAAGTTGAGTACTATCTGGAGATGAAAGGGTTCTTGTGTTAGGAATGTCCAAATGCAGCCTGTTGAGGTTGGTTGGAGTGGTTCAGTTAGCAAGCAGCACCGAGTTTATCAGAGGGCTTGCTTTGATTCAGCCACATCACCACGTAGCTGCCAACTGAGCTCAGTGCCTTGGAAGCATGAAATCAAAGCCTTGCAGTCACCAACCATTTCTCCAGTTTTTTCAAATTCTCTTCTTTTGGTCCAAAGTTCCATTGGCAGTTGGCTTAAGAGAGAGAGGTGTAATTGTTGAAGTCACCTCCTGAATAAAACAATGAAAGATTTTTCAGGGGCTTTCTCCCGTTTTCTCTACTGGCTGCACGATGTAAGTGTGTTGGTGTTGGTCAGGGGTGAACTGTGCTGCAGGTAACAGCTGACAGCCGGGTCAAAGATGAGTGGCCCTTTTCCCTTGTCATAGAAGTCCTGAGAAGGTAGTTGAAGTTGGCAGAGGTCTTTCTCTCTCTTTTTTTCATTTCTTTAAAATTTTATTTATTTTTATTTTTTTGAGAGACAGAGAGAGAGAGAAAGAGCATGAGCAATGGAGGGGCAGAAAGCGAGGGAGGGTGAGAATCCCAAGCAGGCTCCGTTCCATCAGTGTGGGGCCTGATGTGGGGCTCAAACTCATGAACTGTGAAATCATGACCTGAGCCAATGTTGGACACTTAACTGACAGTCACCCAGGAGCCCCAGCAGAGGTCTCTTCTATGGCTCAGTTCCTTTGAATTCTGAATTCATTGGTAGTGCTTTGTGATTGCTGAATGACTGCTGCTCCCCCTCTTTAGGCCTGTTTGCTTTTCAGTTCTATAGAAGGGGGACTTGCCACAGGGCAAACACATGTACCAGCTGAGTTGTGTATTCAACGGGAATGCAAAACTGGCCTGGGGCCCTACCTCACAGACTTTGCACTGGTCATAACCAGAACTGTGTCTGATGAGAGTGGTGACAGAAGAAGGCCTTTGGAGTGGCTCATAGTCGGCAAGTTGACTGCAGTCAGTCACCTTCTCAAAGGGATGCACAGCAGTCCACTGGCGGCCCTCCCCACACCACTGTCTCCCAGGCAGTTACAGGCCAGAAATGGAGTCTCATCCTGATGGCTGTGGGGCCCCTCTGAATGGCCAGCTCATGTCTACCATCCCTCTCCTGAGTCCTGCTCCCCAGAATTCCCTTTACAAAGCTAAATCCCTTAAAGGCAGAGGACATTTTGCATATCTTTATATACCCTCAGGCATAACAATGGCTTTGCATTTGGTTTGTGTTTAATATATATTCGTAGATTTTCTGAAATAATTGGATTTCTTTCCTGTCTTGTCTGAAGAGAATTCCAGACTATTCCAGGGCTGATCACTGGGAATGGACAATGAGGCATCTTCAGCTGGAACACTTGACTTTTCTTCAAGATGGCGGAGAGAGTAACATCACCATGGTAGAAGTTCCTTCCTAGGGCTCGGAAGTCTATGCTCACACCTCTGTCCTCACCCTCCATCTCTTGCTGGGTCTCTGTTTGCAGGTGCACCCAGATATCCTTTGCAGCTGACTTGCTAAAAGAATGAACTAAAAGAAAAGCACATACACACACACACACACACACACACACACACATACCCTCTGACTTCTACCTGATGAAAATCATGGGGTTGTTTAAACAGCAAGGGTTATTAATGTATATTTGTCTCTATCTCCCTTATTCTGCTTAACCATTGTCATACAGAGGAGTCTGTATGTTGACAGAAGCACAGAATAGCTAATGTACAGCTGAACTTCTAACCAGGATTGCAAGGAGGGACGGCTGCCTCCTCAGGACGCTCATTGTGTTCTGGATCCTAATGAACCCTGGGAGCCAACAGAGCAGCCTGGCAGAGGTGACTTCACCCAGGGCCTTGAGGATCTATGGGCTGATTTGTATGTTCTCATTGTAGCAGTTTCTGAAGCTTCAATTTCTGAGGTCTTCCATGGCACACTGTAATTTCAGGATTGGCAGCAACGCTGACAAGAGTGAAAAGAAAACATATTTAGGGAAACAGGAATTTCTCTCAACCTTTATTTTGACATTCAGCAGTCGATGATGGATGTTTCAAATTACTCTTGATAAGAAGCTATCAGTAGGAGTTATTTTGTTTCACAGATACCTGGCAGGTCAAAAACATACTCAAATTGAACAAATATTCTCAAATTAAGTTCGGAGAATGGTAAGGCGGAGTAACTCAGGATGCAGAAGGAAAGGGAATTCAAAAGAGCGTGTTTACTGCTGCGGAACTCTGGTGAGCCAGAGGCATGTGGGAACAGACAGCGGGGGGAGGCCAGGATGGAAACCAGGGAAGGGAGGTGCTGGCTGGTTTAATCTCACTGACTTAAGGAACAGGTGGAGAAAACCCACCACCAAGCCTGTCAGGAGAGCAGGGAGGCTTGGACTGAGTGAACAAGTCATTTTAAGGACACTTTAGTTTCAAATATATTTCACTAATCACTTAATCACTCTGAGGCCTTACTTTCCCCATCTGGAAAATGGGATGGTAATACTCTTCTTATGGACTGCTTTGAAAATTGTGCTGCATCCTGCAGCTGCTTCTTGATCTTTTAATGTGTGATACCTGCAAGTGGATGTACCTCCTTTGTAAATCATTTTCAACTTCTAACACAGCTGTAGGGACTTGTAACTTTCATGCATATATGTGTTATTTGTAAGTAATACTCATCGTACAGACTTTGTTGAGCACCTACTATGTGCTGGGCACTGTGCTTGGTGCCAGAGATGTAAATAAAGCCAGTGAGGCAAAAGGGCCATGTAATGCTTTGTTGTAACATTGTGACCCATCTCTTATGTTGCTGTTCATAAATAATGCTGTGGATTTTTTGAGTCTTTTTTTTTAAAGTTTATTTATTTTGGTGTATACACACACACACACACACACACACACAGAGAACACCCACATGCATGCATGAATGAGATGGGGAGGGGTAGAGAGAGAGGGAGAGAGAATCCCAAGCAGGTTCCACGCGGTCAGTGTAAAACTCAACATGGGGCTCCAATCCACGAACTGTGAGATCATGACCTGAGCCAAAATCAAGGGTCAGACACTTAACCTACATGAACCACCCAGGTGCCCCAATGTTGTGGATTTTCTAAAAATATAAAGAGTTGGGGGCCCTGGGTGGCTCAGTTAAGTGTCTGACTCCTGATTTTGGCTCAGATCATGATCTAATGGTTCGTGTTCTGCACTGACAGTGCGGAACCTGCTTGGGATTCTATGTCTCTCTCTCTCTGCGCTCCTTCCTCCTTCTCTCTCTTTCAAAATAAATAAATAAACTTTAAAAAAACATAAAGAATTGATGTTTTTGTTTTACTTTATTAAAAGGTACAAAGTACTCATTTATTGCTATATTTTAATCTCTTCTACAATACCTCATGCACATGGCATTAAATGTCCACAATGGCCCTGGGCATTATGCCTTCTCATAAACTGCGGTGTACATAAATTGGTAACTTGGCATTTGTCTTAAAATTCTAACAATATTTTTCACTCAGTAATTTCCACTTCTAGGAATTTATCCTAAGAGAGATGTGCCCAATACTTCACATTCACAGATGTGTGAGCAATAATTATAATATCAAAATTGTTTACATTCTAAAGAGTCAACAACAGGAAAAGAGCAAAATAAAACTTGGCTTGGTAGGCTGGTCTATGGTGTCACCTGTAGGTGATCCCATGTTCCACAGAGAGGCTGTTGGGGCTGAAACTTCAGGCTCCACCGGGCCGTCAGTTTCCCAGATGGCTCCGGTTTTCCACGCTCTGGATGGAATGTTGTTGCCTCCTGGGGCAAGATGGTGGCACCACATCTTGCTTCCCATCATTTCACATCAGGAAAATGAGAAGGTCAGGAACCATATTTGCCTCAGGAAAGCAGCATTTCCTAGCAATCACTAGCCAACATCCACTTCCACTTCGTTTGCCAGAACTGTGCTTTGTTGATAGTTTGGTGAGGTCCACTGGCCCCTTTTTTCACACTAGGGGCTCATGTATAAAAGGGCCTTGTCTGAGTTCTATTTTATTGACCAAAGTATTTGCTTCTGCAGCTGCCCCCCACTTTTGATGGGAAGACTCCAACTTCTCTAGACCGATCCAGCTGAGTGAACTCAGGGTAGCCTGAGGGGAGTGAGGAGTAGCCAGTCAAGGCGCTAGAGCAACAGCACTCTGGGGCCCCAAGCCATAAGATGGGAGGCATCAGGAATCATAAGTGAATTTTGGCACAAGCTGGGCTGCTGTGTGATAGAGAAATTAACCCCAGCTGAAGAAGAAGAAGAGGAGACACACTGATGACACCATGATTTGTTACTCTACAGAAACCTTCCAGTGGCCACCTCTGCCATTTAGTCTTCATTTAAAAATGTTTTCATGGTGGTCAAATATGTGTCGCATAAAATTTACTGTCTTAACCATTCATTTTAGGCATTAATTATGTTTGCATTGTCATGCAACCACCACCATCCATCTCCAGAACTTGTTCATCATCCTGAATAGAAACTCTGTCCCCATTAAACAACACATCTCAATTCTTCCCTCGCCTTAGGCCCTACCAACCACTGTTCTACCTTCTGTCTCTATGAAATTGACTACTCCAGGCACCTTGTACAAATGTTATCAGACAGTATGTGTCCTTTTGTGACTAACTTACTTCAGTCAGAATAAGGTCTTCAATAATGGCTTCATAATGACTTCATCCATGTTGTAGCCTGTGATAGAACCTCCTTCCTTTTTAAAAAATTGAATAGTATTCCTGTTTACTCTTTAGGCCCCCTTTTGGGCTGCGTAAAGCCTTCCAAGTTCATGGAGGTGCCTGTATTGTGCCAGGCACCTAGCCTACAGAAGAACCTACCTGGGAAAGCTCATGGTCTGAACACCATAGCCTTCCACATGGTAGCATCAGGCTCTGCTTGGACCTTCATTGTGCTCCTCCACATCTGTGCCTGCTGGGTCCCCAAGGGAGACTAGAAGTTCCCTCCCTCCCCCGAGTCACCTGTGAAGGGCTTGGTGGGTCCAGAAGTATCCTTGTACTTCCTCTGAGCTTTATCAGAAGGCAAATTGGTGCTGTTTCTCTGTATAATAGATTCTGTCTTTCCTTTGGGAGGGTGGTGGTAGTGGTGGGGTTTGTGACATTACAGAAATAGCAAAAGTACATGAGAGGGATAACCATAAAGGGAAATATCTATTACTAAGTGGAAATTTCCTTTTTTAAAGAAATGTAGAGTTTGGCCACTTTTTTTTTTTAAATTCACCTCCACTTCTTTGCAAAATCCAGTCATTGTGTTGGAATGGCCATTCTGTTGCAAATTCTAGTCCTGAATAGGGTTTACAAAACCAAGAATATTTTTGCTTCCTCCTCTCCCTCCAATGAAGCCGAAATAATTTATGTATCTGGCTCTCACCTTAAGTGTGAACTTTAAATTAAACACTTATAGCGTTATCAATTAATGTAAGGGAAACCCATCCAGGGAGGGGAGTGAGCCGGCTCTAAACTGTGGGTGGAACTGAATGCATATAAAAGGGGTTCAACAACGTTATCCTCATGTCCTGGACTCCTGGGAGGCTTTCCTTGAACTGGTTCACTTAGTCAAAAGCCTTACATTCTTTTCTGAAGGACAGTTGAGATAATTTTAATCATAATGGGGACTATATGCTGTGAAAGTCTTTAAAAGAATGAAGGGAGAGAGTTAGCGAGGTGGAGAATATAGAACAGGCCAGCTTCCAAGCTCCATTAGCGTGCACCTCTTGTGTGGAAGTACGGTCTACCCTCACCAAGACTCATGATAACTATGAAAAGTGAAGCGAAGCTGTAAGAGAGGCCACGGATGTTAAGCATGTTAACATTTCCATTATGTCTAAAAGCAGAAAATGGAACAAATAAAGCAGGTTGGGTTTTTTTCCCCCCACTATAATGTATGCCGGAATGTCACAAGAACTCATTGTCTGCAATGAATACAAAAATATGGGCAATTCAGGCCAAACAATGAAAACATAGCTGATTCCATAAAAGCATCCCACTTGCATTAAGTTCATCTGGCAGGGTTTTACCTTATTTATGTTTTTCCCCAATAAGGCTGTTTCTTGAATAGTGTGATCTTTAAAGTTTAAGCTGCATCAACAATAGCTTCTTCTCTCCCTGCTTTCTCTGTTTCTGAAATGCAAGAAATGAAGAATAAAATAAAATGGAAGCACCGTATTTGTTTGTCCTGCCTCTTCTATTAGGTCAAATGCTGTTGTGATTTTTGAGGCAAAATCCTAATAATTTTCACAGGAAGCGGATGCAGGGATCTCAGCAGTGTGCATGATCAGTGGTACTATCAGGCATCTTTGACTTCAAAGAACATATTCAGAAGCTCTGGCATTGGTCCAGTGCACAGGCAGACATGTGTCCCTGCTCACTCCTGAGTCAGGGGACTTGCTAAGCCAACAGGGCAGGTGTCCCGGGGGCCGGATGATGTACTTGGAGGGGAGGCTGGAGGTCTTTTCTGTCTCCCCTAGTCTGCAGCTCCTAGAGGAAGAGCTTTTAAAATGGCAACCTTCAGGACACAGAAGTGATTTGTGAACTCGAGCTGGCATTTTCAGAGTAGCGAGCCTGTTGCTAAGGTCACAGTATGGAATGTCTGGCTGTCCCCACCATCACACGGGTGAGGTCAGGAGATACAGAGTGTGAAAGGAGAGGATGCTTGAGTTTTTGGGAGCCTTGATCATATTAGTTTCTGTCCCTCATCGGAGATGATTGTCAATTCAGGATGAAAATGAAGTGTGAAAATGCTCCTCTCCTCTAATTCACTCATCCTGGCCCTTGGAGGCCAAAGCTGGCTTTTGGCATTAGGCACACTGCATGGGGCCACAAAAGGTTGTCTACCTGACTAAAAGAATCAACACCTTTGCTTTGACCTATACATATCTACACAAAACTGCATGTTTTCAACTCCAAAGAAAAAGCCATTCCCAGTTTACACATGTTTTGTTTGCCCTATCTCTATTTTCCTACTCCATATTCTTTTTCTTTTTCCTTTGCTGGTCTTTCTTACTCTTGACTCATTAAATATGATGAGAATCAAGGTCATCCCCTAACTCTCCTTTCTTTCTAAGAAAATGACTCCTCCAGGTTTTTCCTGGGCATCAGGCTTGAGCGTGAGGATGAGTTGAAGGCTGAGCAGGTTTTCAGGCCACCAGGAAAGAAGGAAGGGGGGTACTGGGATGGAAAGGAGAGAGAAGGTAACAACAGAAGAGAGGAATAAAGAAACAGATTGAATTTGGGGGAGGGTGAAGGAAAGAGAGAAGCCAAAGCAGGGGATTCTCTCTCACATGTCATGGAAAATGCATTTCTAAAAGCCTAGTCTTGCTCAGATCATGCATCTCCCCTTCCAGAGTCCTTCCTGGCTCCCCTAATGTCAGTCAGAGCAGAACTCAGTGGAGCTCCTCACTTGAACAGCAAGACCCCTGGGGCCTGGCCTCATCTTCCTTCCAGATTTTTTCCTCCGTTGTCCTCCTGCATCGGACACCAGAAGCATGCTCAGCTCTTCCTTCTGCTGGTACTTTGTTCATCCTGTTACCTGCAGCCTTGACATGAGAATCTTCCCCATCCTCCCAAGCCCATCTCAGTGGCAGCCTACTTCAGGGCAGAAGCCTTTCCTCCAAATCAGATGTGATGTCATCCTTCTCCCATGGCCCAAGCCCCGCCTCAACGGACATTATGATCACAAGTTCTGCCTTGTATCTTTCCATACTCCCTCCTGGATGGTGCACACATTTGTCCTCATCTTTGTATCTGCCTCATCTCAGGCCTGAAGGGCGTGGACACACTGTTTGGAGTTGTTGAACCAAGTTACAGGGCTGCGCTTAAGTTACCTAGCTGCGTACAACCCATAACCATCTGATGCGCTTTCTGCACGAGCTCCTGACTGCCTAGCTGAAGGAAGACAGTGTGTGACCACAGACCAGCTGTTCGTTTTGCAAACACATCAGACTTACAGCAAGTAGAAACTGAGTACACAAATGTAGGTGTGCAAGAGACAGCAAGTCTTTTCTTATAACTGGATTTATTTAGTATTCTGGGTCCTCATTCCATTGGGTGGTGATAGCTTCATTTCAGAGCCTTTTTAAAAAAAAATTAAAAAAGAAATTTTTTTACATTTATTTATTTATTTATTTTTGAGAGACAGAGAGAGACAGAGCATAAGTGGGGGATGGGCAGAGAGAGAAGGAGACACAGAATCCGAAGCAGGCTCCAGGCTCTGAGCTGTCAGCACAGAGCCCGACATGGGGTTTGAACCCATGAACCATGAGATCATGACCTGAGCTACAGTGGGACGCTTAACTAACTGAGCCACCCAGGCACCCCTTCATTTCAGAGTCTTGAGGAATTCTTGGTTCCGGAGGTTCACTTCTAACAGCGGGCCTGCACTGGTGCTCCGCATAACCTTCTTCCTGCCTGCGATCCCTGCATGTTGTTTCCTGCTGGTTGTCTGTCTGTGAGGGTACTGCTTAGCCATTCTTTACTCCTCACTCCATGATCCATCTGTCTGTCCTGCCTCTGGGTACAAGTGGTGCCGGCAGCAGGTGAGCACTCCTGGTAGGAAGGGGTGGAGTGCATGCCCCAGTGGCCCGTGTCACACTACACTGACCATGAATTTTGGCCACATCTGTTCTGCTCAGGTGGGTCCCTGCTGGGTCTGCAGTAATGCCTCCCTTTTCTGGAGCAGAGCTTTCTCCAAGCCTTGGGAGTTTTACTTAACCCAGCATGGCTACAGGGGTTGTTTCCATGAAAAGCAACCTCAGTAGGTGCCACAGCCTCCAGTCACATGAATGGACAGTTTGGAGGTTGGTTCTACAAAGGGGTCACACCCAGAGGGCACCTCCATGTCTGGATGGACCAGGTCATTAACCTTCCCGGCTTTCCTCCTGCCTTGTTTCATCCCCCTCGATCCTCCTTTCTGGAATCCCCTACCAAATAAATTGCACCCAAGTCCCAATCTCTGGAGCTATATTTGGGGAAACCCAAACTAAGAAAGGTGAGCTCCATGCCCCAAGGCCCAGCTTCATCCTATTTGGTCAACCATGGCCATGCAGAAGGTACACCCAGGGATGCCAACTAGATTTACATTTATATTCATATTTATATATCTATATTTGTATTTATATTATTTATATTTACATTTGCATCTATATATTTATATTATTTAGAGGGTGGGTTAGGTACATTGAGGTATAATTTATCATTTCACTTTTTTTAGTGTGCAGTTCAAATTTTTGACTAATGCATATAGCATTCATGTAATCATCACCAAAATCAAGATACAGAGCAGTTCTGTCACCCCCTAAAATTCCCCTCAGGACCATTTCAAGTAAACCCCTCTCCACCCTAGCCCCTGGCAACCACCATCATTTAGTTCAGCCCTTTCCAGAATGTCATGTAAATGGAACCATATGCTCTGCGGTCTTTTGGGCCTGGATTCCTTTCTTTAGCATGAGGCATTTGAGATGTGACACGTTGTGGGGTGTATCATTAGTTTCTCTTTTTTATTGCTGAGCAGCTTTCCATGGGATGGGTGGGCCACAGTTTGTCTCTGTTCACCTGTGGAAGAACATTCTGGTTGTTTCCAGGTGATTATGAATGAAACCATTGAGAACATGTGTGTATAATTATTTTTTAAAAGAGAGAAAAAAAGAGCTCAAGCTGAAAGAGGGGCAGAGGGAGAGGGAGAGACGGAAAGAGAGAGAGAGAGAGAGAGAGAGAGAGAGAGAGAGAATCTTAAGCAGGCTCCATGCTCAGCTCTGAGCCCAACATGGGTTTGATCCCACGACCCTGGGATCATGACCTGAGCCCAAATCAAGAGTCAGACACTCAATCTACTGAGCCACTCAGTTTCCCTTGTGTGTGTAGGTTTTTGAGTGAACATTCTTTCTTCATTTCTCTCCAGTAAGAACCCAGGAGAGGGAAGCTGGGCCATATGATCAGTGTATGTGTAACCTGGTAAGAAACTGCCAAACTGTTTATATATGAAATTCCAGTTGTTCTGTGTCCTCATCAGCACTTGGTGTTGTCAGTTTTAGTGAGTTTATCATTTTAATAGATGTGTATCTCATCATGGTTTATTGCATTTCCCCAGGGACTAACGATGCTGACCATCTTTTGGGAGGATGCTTCTTGACTATTTGCATATCTTGTTTGGTAAGTGTCTGTTCAAATCTTTTCCCCATTAGAAAAATTGAGGTGTTTGGTTTGATGCCAGCTGTTTGGAATTTTTCGAAAAAATCTAGAAATTGAGATTTTTACATGGCATCTTTCAATTTTTAAAATAGGATCCAATTTAAGAGACTTGGGGACATTGCATAGCTTCTTCAAGTTAACTCAATGGTGGGTTTTCAATCCCGAGTCTTCTGAATCAAAGTCTAATGTTTCTGCCACTATACCAGGGAGAGTCCACTAAACAAACAAGGAACACAAGCTGGAGACAGGAAACCCCACCATGGCCCCATTTTGTGAACTCTACTTTGTGGCGACACTGAGAATCCTGGAGATGCTGGAATCCATCACTCACCTGCTGAGTGGGTAAGATCTTTTTATTCCCATCAGGACTTAGTCAGCAATGAGTCATGTAACTGTCACACTCAGAAACAGACTCACGTCCACAGAGGCAGACAGTAGAATGCTGGTTATCAGGAGGCAAACCAAGGGGAGGGGGAATGCAGAGCTGATGTTCAATGGGTACAGGGCTTCAGCTGTGCAAGATGATAAGAGTTGTGGAGATGGCTGGCTGTGATGGCAGCACAACAATGTGAGTGTGCTTAATACCATGGAACTGTATATTGAAACGTGGTTAAGGTGGCAGATTTTATGGTATGTGTATTTTACCAGGATTAAAAAAAAACATAAAACAACATCAACAAAAAGATATAGGCCGTGAAGAAACAAAAAGCCATGCATCTCATTCTTTTGATACTACTTATGTAATATCTGAAATGTCTTCCAATGTAAGACAAACGCCTTGTCTTTGTGGCTAAAGGAGGATGAGCCCCCCTCTGGAGACGGCATCTTTGGATTTTACATCACCTCAGCAGTGACCAAAGTTTCTTTAGAGCTTTTCCCGCTCACAAGTAACATTTTGCATTTGTGTTTTGCCTGCTATAATCGTTCGTTAAATGTTAAATCTGCTATTTTGTGAATGTCAGAGAATTCCACACAGACATGGTTAAAAAAACATACGGGACCCTTAAAGAAGGGGGTTGAAACAAAGCACTCCACTCACCTATTCAATGGAAAGGCGGGTCCAACAGTAGAAACAAGGATTTTCACGGATGTGGGTCAAGGCTATCGCAAGCAGATGTAAGAAGATGACTTCACCAGGACCCAGGGCCCTTGGCGGGGCTGGGTTGAAGCATTCTGAGGGCCCCATCTGAAATTGGCTCTCTCATTATCAAGAAGACCACGTGTGTCCCAGGTCGTCCTTAAGAGTCTGTGTTCAAGGTCGTATGGATGCTCTGTGATTGTGAAGGCCTTTTCAGGCCCACCCCTCCCACGTGATCACTGAGAAGCCACAGGGTCTTCGTGCTCAAGGCAAGTAGGGTTTATATAATGGGGAGGGGCTGTTCTTCACTGAGAAATGTTCACATCTTTGAGGCCCTAAACCTTTTCCTTTATCCATTGTAAGGGGAAAGTCCCAAGTCATATGGATGAATCATCTTACAAGAGAGGACCCTTTTATATTATAATTATCCAAAAGTGAGGGCTAAGTGGCCAGAATCAAACATTTAAACTTTGCCTGTAAGCCAAACAGACAAAAAAAGCAGCCAAGGTCTCCTTGCCAGCATTAGGGGACTCTTGCAATGTTTCGGGGTGCGACTAATTTCCTTGGGATGGGATGGGCCTTTCTACCTTTGAACTCCTGGAGGCTTCAAATTCAATCACTCCTGTACAACTTATGAAATGTTTGCTATATTCACAAATCACTTACCTTTACTTTGTGATTTTTGTTAATAGACTTAATTCAATTTTTTACTTACTTTGCTATAGCCAGTAGTTGCCGAACTTGAGTGTGCATTCTGAATTTGCATTTCTATCATTTTCCCAGGTGGTATTGATGCTGCTGGTGTGGGAGCCACACTTGCACAACTACTGTTCTAAACAAGAGTGCCCCAGACATCGTATATTGGGTGTGGCAGTTTTATTGCTTTGCTAATACACATTAAAATACAGATAAAACCTATAGTTCTCTGTAGTGATCTTGTGTTCCACTGAGTATCCCGAACATAGTGACAAGAACACTGGGTTTGGATTCAGAAGACTAACAATTGAAAAGCCAGTACTATTGTACCTTGGAGAAGTGTGCATCTCTCTAAGGCTTAGTTTCCTTATTTGTACAATAGGAAAGATCTTAGACTTATCACCTTTAAATCCAAAACAGGGAGCTTATCATGGCCATAATGGGGCTCAAGAATGGGGTGGAGATGATCACCAGAAAACCAAAATTGAACAGTAACATGTTGGTTTAGTGTAGAATTGCAGAAATGTCCGTTGCTTCCGAAGGGCCAAACTTTGTGGACAATTGTAAAAATATATCTGGAGGAGGCATTTCATGTGTAAAATAGGAGGAAATAATGTTAGTGAGCTGGCTGGTGCAGGTAGGAAAGAATATGGATGAGTTGCTTGTGTGCAGTAGGAGTTTTAGATTTGACTTAGTTCAGGCAGGAAGTCAGCCCCAGAAGTGGGCACGTGACAGATTGTGGCAGGCAGGAGTAGGTTTACAGCACAGACCGTAGGTCAGGAAGCAAAGCAGAGGACTAGGGGAGCCCAGACTAAACACATGGGAGGGCTTTCCTGGATATTTCTCCTGGGAAAAGAAGGAAACAAGGAAAGACCAAGAGACCTCTCGGAGAGAGAAATCATTGCAACTTGGAGATGTTCATGGACTAGCATTTCAAGGCTGGGGAGCAGGGTGGGGTGGGGGAGACCTGGACAGTGAAGAGGAAACTGTGTAGCCTGAAGATGCAGGGCAACTTTTCCCAATCTGCCTTCCAAGACACACTAGTCTGCACAATTTAACGGGGTGTTTTGAATTTTAAAAAACAGTGGGGGGAGATGGTGATTTCTCCATGAAAGTGCTGCATAGAGTGATGCTCCTCAAAGTGACTTCAGTGCATAGCAGTGCATCAAAGGCTCTGAGGTTTGCAGTAAAAGGAACTGGTTGTAACGTAGTATCCACTCAAATACCCAAATACAACATGCATTCAAATAAGGTCCACAAATGCCTTGAAGGGCTAATGTTCTCAGGAATAGTGTAGGATCAAGCAGAGATAACTCATTTTCCTATCTCATAGCTCAGGTTCATAGAGACACCTACCCTCTGGACTTTCTACTTCCCGAAGCAAAAATTAGGAGAGTGAAGAAGTGGCTGGCCATCTCTACATGTCCTCCACCCCCCAAATTAGGTCAGCATTCCTTCAGTTGGAAGTTCAATGAGAAATTCAGCCGGAGAGAGTGTCTACTCAGCATTTGTTTTAGCAACACAGAGCCAAAGATGAAGATTACATGAGAACAGTCTCAAATAGTTGCTTCTTGATCTGGTGTAAACAGTTTGTTGAGCAACTACTGTGTACTAGGCACCAGTCACTGAGTGAACAAAGATGTGTAGAATATCATCTTGGTGCGGAAATCCACAGAAGCAGACCCTGAGACAAGGAAGCAATTGCAGTGGCTTAGGAGGTGGTTCTAGACAGGAGTGGGGAAGTGAGGCAGGAAGGGAAGACATCCAGCAGTGCTGGATGGAGCAGCTGTGCTGGGAAGTTCTGGGAGACAGTATAGAAGAAGCATCTCAGTGTCATTTCTCCTGAGAGGAAAAGGGACCTGGGCATCTAACCATCAATTGTCCATCATTCTGCATTGAGATCTGATTCTGGGCATGGGTCTCTGGCCCTTCTAGCTTGCCTTATGGTCAGGGAGAGAGAGGTTCTGTGACCAGACCAGATGGTCCTAAGGGTAAAGAGCTGCAGGTGTTTATAGGGGACAGCTTTGCTGGGTGGATGTGAGTGCCCAGAGGGTATGGGCAGACTATGACCTTGATTGCTACAGATAAGGGGAACACTGTGTGTGAAAGATGGGATGCCTCAGGATCTAATGGGGTCTCACCAGGGGCTGAGAACCAGAAATAGCATAGAGACCTGGGTTCTGCTACAGGTTTCCAGCTAATTGCATCTCACCACACATCCTGTTGGACTTTGACCCCCTGTTCTCTCACTGAGGCATTTTAGCTGTAGTCAGTGTTTATATAAGTTATTTTTCCCTGAGTTCACTGAAGCAAAGCACTGTCCTGGCAGGAGAGCACTGCCCATGCCCCTGGTCTGAGATGGACTATGCCCTCAGTTTGGCAGGGGGACCCAGGACTACGATGTCTGGCTTACTGCCCTAGATAGCAGGAAGCACTACACAGGGCCAGTGGAGTGTCCTGGCAGAGGGTGTGAGTCTGGCTGGACTGTAGAGCCCCTGGGTCTTACCCTATCCCCACTACAGAGTGCTCCTGGTAGAGGGATGCTTACCTTAGGGCAGCGGTACACCTTCCGATGTATCTGCTATATCATCTGTGACCCCTATTTTCGATAGGACAAACTTGCTTTCAGTAACCACCAGGTAATCAGAACTAGTCCTATTTTCTGGATTTTTTCCTCGTTGGTCACAGAATGAACATTTAAATTATAAAAATAAATTTCAACTGGAAAGATACTTTCAAACACAATTACAGTTAAACTTTGGATTGTGAATACCTTGTTCTGCGAGTGTTCCACAAGATGAGCAAACATTTCTAATAAATTTTAACTTGATAAACAAGCGATGTCTTGCAATATGAGTAGTACGCAATGCCGAACATCACATGATCACAACTAAGCCAATGGTTTTTGAAATTCGTTTTGATATACAGGTGCTTTGGATTACAAGCATGTTTCCAGAATGAATTATGCTCACAAACCAAGGTTTTATTGTAGTGCAGTTTCTCAGATGTGGACTCAACTTTCTACACTAAAATAAGTCACTTCACAATTTGCCTACTGTTTTGTTTTAAATTTAAACACAAATAACATCTGTAGAACAATAGAGCTGAAGTAACTCAAGTTTTGCTTTTTCACCTTTATAACCACTGTGCTATCATGGTTTATTCAGAATCTACTGTTAATATGTGCATACATAGTGGCCCAGGGTTGGAGACATGGTTGCACCTGAAGCAGTGAGTTCATACAACTGTGAACCTGGGAACCCTTGTGTATGAAATAGCCTGGAGTTGAGTCCACGTGGGTCAGGGGCCTACTGTGTGATGAAATTCTAGGAACCAACTTCCATGTAGAACACAATGTTTAATAAAGGATAAGTAATAAAAATATGCCAATTTGAAGCTTACACACACATATGTAATTGAAACTCATCAGTGATCACAGTCATTATTGAGGACTTTGATCAACACAAGACTTTTTGTTTTCAGAGAGGAGTATTTTCTTTCTGATGCTGTTTAGATTTGCAGGGCCATAGTTATAATAAAAAGCAGAATTGTAATCAGTGTTAGTATTGCTTTTGACCTTCATCCGCACTGCCCTGTCCTTGGTGCACTACCGACTCACAGGACTGTTGTGAGGATGAAGTCAATTGACACAAGTAAAGCATCTAAAGGAGGGTTTCCAGTTAGCTATTTGTTTGTCTAGAAGACACAGATCCCACTTCTAGAAGGATCCAGAAGCATTTTGAGACGGGCTGTCCATGAGTCACAAAAATCCTTACATTAAGAAGGTAGAAATAGTCAAGATTCTCATTAAAAAATAATATTGGGGGACTTCACCTACCAGATAGCAACAATATCACAAACTAGTTTATCACAAAACTATGGTAATTAATAAATGTGATATTGGCACAAGAACAGACAAATAGACCAGTGGTGAAGAACAGGGAGTTGAGAAACAGACCCATGGATATAGGAAACTTGGACCATTTAGTAAGTGGTGTTGGGCCAACCAATTAAACATATGGGAAAGAATGAAATTAATCCCTCTCGTTACCTACTTGAAATTAATTCTAGATGGATGAGATAAAAATGAGAACTGTAAAACTTAAAATTTTTTTCAGAGAAATTATGGGATGTCTAATTTCAGGATAGAAAAGATTTTCTTATACAACAGAAAAATAGTCCTATCCACATGTGAAAAGATTGAATAAATAAGAGGTGAAGAAATATAAGATTCTCCAGGTCATTTGTAATCAATGAAGTGCAAATTTAGGTGATCAGGAGGTATATTCTGTGTTCCCTGGAGTGACAAAAAGGAAAGAATCTGATAGCATTGGTGAAGATGTGATTTGCTGAGACCAACTCAACACCGCCAGTGGGGCTGTAAATTGGTGCAACCCCTCTGCTAAATAGTTGGGCACCATCTTGGAAATATGAACTCTGCATTTCCTATGATCCAGCAATTTCACTCGTAGTACATACCCTAAAGATACTCTTGTACATCACACCAGGAGACAGGCACAGGAATATTCATAACTTCATTGTTCTATTTTTGAAAATTTGTGAAATGCAGCACAGTTACAGAAAGTGAAACTCGTCTTAGTCACCACTAGGTAACATGTTATAACATTGCCATCTCCAGAAGACCCCTGCATTCACCTTCTGATAACCATTCCCTAGGTAACCACTCTCCTGGCTCCTGTTGTGACTATTTTTTTTTTTTTTTACTTTATTGATTGTTTTATCAGCTATGTAGGAATCCCTAACATATAGTTTTCTTTTGCCCATTTTTGAACTGCCTATAAATAGAACCATGCACTATGTATTATTTTACATCTGTATTTTTATTACCCAACATTATGTTTTTGAGATTCATCCATGTTATGATGTGGTTATAGTTCATTTACTTTTATTGTTTTTATAGTATTCTATTGCATGATTATACTTCAATTTATTTATTCATTCCATAGTTCACAGATATTTGGATTGTTTCAGTTTTTGGCTAATATAAACATTAGATTAAATTGCATTTACTTGATTACTGATGGAGTTGGACATTTTTCATATGTATATTTGCTGTTAGGATTCCCTTTTGTGACATATATATGCAAGATGTATTTTTGGTCCATTTTTTCTATAAGATTACCTGTCTTATTGAAATTCGTTTGAACTCTCAGTTTTGTGTGCCTGAAATCTTTTCTTCCACTGTGTAAATTGTTTTTTCAGTCTTTTAATGGTGGTTTTTGATGAATAGAATTCTCATTTTTTAATGTATTCACAATTATCGTTTTTTTCCCTTAATGATTAGTATATTTTTGTGCCTTGTTTAAAAAATTTTTCTCCATCCCAAAGGAGACAGTCTCCTATGATACCTCCTAAATGCTTTGTGTTATTATAAATTTTTGTCTGCCATTTTGCTTTTCACTGAGAACTCCCCTGGAATTGAATTTGTGTATGGTGTGAGGTAGGGGTCCAATTTCATATTTTCCTTTTGGGTGCTCAGTTGCCCTAGCCACATATATCTTAGAGTCTGTTCCTTCTCCCATTGTCTTTCTATTTTACTTTTGTTAAAAACCAAGTATCCCTATATATCTGGGTCTTTTAAAGATTATTCTATTCCATTAACCTATTTATTTATCCTTCAACCAATATTATGCTGCTTTAACTAATATAGTATTATTTTAAGTATCGATGTTGGGTAGAGCAGGTCTACCCTCCTCTTTCTTCTTCAGGAGGATCTCGACTGTTGTTGGTTCTTTCAATTTCCATATAAATTTTAGAATCTGCTTGTTGGGTTAATTGGGACTGCAGTGAATATACATTAATTTAAGGTATAATTTGTATTTTTATGGTATCAATCCATGAATATGATGGTGTTTATTTAGGTCTTCCTTAATTTCCCTCAACAAAATTTATAGTTTTCTGCATAAAAATCTTGACGTCTTTTGTTAGATTTTTAGGTACTTGATAAATATATATATATATAAATATATATATATATATAATATATATGTAATATGTATACATATTATATATATATATATATATGATGCAGATGTAAATGGTGTCTTTTTGTTTTAATTTTATATTCTGTTTGTTACAGACATAGAAAAATGCAGTTGATTTTTGTATATTGATTTTACAATGAGCAACCTTGTGACACTCTTATTACTTCTAATCTCTTATAAATTCTTCCAGTTTTCCATGTATACAATCATATTATCTGCAAAATAACAATAATTTTTCTCCTTCTTTTAAAATCCTTATGCCTTACATATATTACCAGGAGGGTGTTTAAAAAAAAACATCCAGATACTTAGACCCCACCCCTCGAGATTCAGATTCATCTGGTCTGGGGTAGGATTCTGGATTCTGCAGTTCTAATAAGGTAATGCTGACATGTCAGCATTACCTTGGGGAGCTTTCAAAAATTACTGACACCTGGCCCCATCTGGGGAAACCCTGATTCATTTGGTCTGGGGTGGGACTGTGGCACTGATGTCATTTTTTAAAAATCTCCTCAGGCGATTCTAATGGGAAGCCAGAGTTGGAGATCTAAAAACTATTTTAAAAAACATCGTTTACTTTCCTGAAATGAAACTCATAGACAGTATGACTTACACATGTCACTAAAAAAATATAAAATAATGTTCTTTCTGTAATTTAAAGGAAAAATAAAAGGAAATTCAAAAGTCACCTTTGGTAACATATAATTATATATCTATATATCTCTATCTATCTATCTAGATGTAGATATAGATATAGACATATAATATCTATAATACAATATATATTTGGCGGGTAAATTTTTTGGCACAGTTCTCTAGAAGACGTGATGAAGGGGTCAGGTGTTTGTCTCATATGAACTCATGGCTCCAAATCTGACCCAGCCTGGAGGGTGCTGTGGGTCATCAGACACCACCAACTATGTGGCCATTAGGCCATGGTTTTCTCTTTCTTTTCTTTTCTTTTCTTTTTTTTTCTTTTTTCTTTTCGGTTTTTAAAAGTTTATTTATTTTGAGGGAGAGAGAGAGAGAGAGTGGAAGCAGGGGAGGGGGCAGGGAGAGGGATAGAGAGAATCCCAAGCAGGCTCCACGCTGTCAATGAAGAGCTAAAAAAGGGGCTCGATCTCACAAACTGTGAGATCATGACCTCAGCTGAAACCATGAGTCAGGGGCTTAATGCATTGTGCTACCCCGGTGCTTCCCCGCTGCCGTCAGTGCCATGACTTTCTAAGCCAGTCAAAAACTCTAGGTACAGTTCCAGACCGAACAAAGCACCTTGACTCTCACTGTGGCTGGACTCCTGCACAATTCAGCACCCATTAAGCCAGGCAATAACACTTTATGTTCCTGTGTCAGGGTTGGGGGCCTAGGGTCGGGAATTATAAACAAGTTGTCCCCTGACATGCATTTCAGGCTGAATTTTGGGCATTTCCAAACCCTAGTCTTCCCTCACCCAAGTGCGACAATTCTCTCCACTCTGATTAAGCAACCGAAAACGCCCTCTCTACCCCGCCCCCCTCCCCCTCCCCCGCTCCGCAAATTTCTCAGGGCATCCCCTTGAATACGGAGTCAGAAGGCAAGAGCGAAGACGGGCTCACTGATACTTTCTGCATTGGAGCAGCATCATGCAGAACATCGCAGGTGCATTCATTTGTGGGCGCCGTGGGATATATGACTCCCATTTCCCCATATATCCACCCTGAGCAAGGGAGTGGAGAGACAGACAGCAAGTTTCAGGGCAAGCCCAACTCTCACTGGAAGTTCAGATTTAGTTTTCCCTCCCAGAACATGCAAAGGGCCCTTCACCCTCAATGAGAGAGGGTAAAGAGCTTCCTTAACACTCACTGCATCCGCGCCCCCTCCTCCAATTAAAACTGGGAAACATTTAGCAATCTCTAGTGCCCTCTAGTGGTCAATACTTGTCATGCCAGGTAACAAGAGCTTAATTTTTACTGTTGAAAAACCTCTACAAGCAGGCATTATGCTAAGTGAAATAAGGCTGGCACAAAAGACAAAAACGGTATGATTCCTCTTTATGAAGCACCGGAAGTAGAGTCACAGAGACAGAAAAAATGGTGGTTGCCAGGGACTAGAGGGAGGGGGAGTTGGGGAATCATTCTTTAATGAGTATAGTTTGAGTTTGAGAAGAAGGAAAAGTTCTGAATATGGATAGGGATGATGGTTGCGCAACAGTGTGAAAGTGCTTAATGCCACTGAATTGTACACTTAAAATGGCTAAGATGAGAAATTTTGTATTATATGTATTGTAACAACCCCTATACAAGAAAAATTTCGGCCTATACAGGTTTATAGAATGAAAAGTTCATTCTGTCTTCATTTTCTTCCCTCATTCCAAAGGGATGCACCCCAGGGAGATGTATCTACCCTTTTTCTATGCACTGGCAGATTTTACATATGCATATTATATATGTATTTTTTCTCTACGTGCATACAGAAGTGTAGACATCTAGAACTATATATTGTATATGTACATATGAAATATATTTTATATGTATCTATAGAGATATTTAATATATGTTTATATGCATATTTTATATTTCTATCTATCTTAAAAGTTTGTACTTACAGGCATATATAAAATGTAGGCACATGTTGTAGACATAAAAACTTTAGGTAAGTTTTAAAATATAAAAGGAAGCTGTGTTACCACTGCATAATATTTTACAGTGTGGATGTAATCTACTTTATTTGGCTTCCTCCCCTACTGATGGACATTTCGACTGTTTTTTCTCCCCCCCCCCTTTATAAGAGCACCTTGTATATGTAACTTGGTGCACAAATGTGAGGTTTTATGTAGGATAGTCATGCAGACACTTCCGACTTCCGTTCAAGTAAGAAACTCGAATCTGCAATGTAAAAGCTTGTACAAAGGAAAGGTTGGAGATGAGCCCATGGTGGGAGTGAGGTGAGAGGGTGGGTTTACACACTCTGAGTGGAAGGAAAGAGCTAGACAAGGGTCAGGGTGAGAAGTGTGGTGATTGCTTGAACCTGTAGCTGCATCCCCAGCCCTGGAGTTTGTGTTTTTATTTCTGTTTCTTTATTATTATTTTTTATTTAAGTATAATTAACATATGGTGTTATATTAGTTTCAGGTGTCCAACATAGTGATTTGGCAATTCTACACATTACTCAGTGCTCCCCACGATTTGTGTAGTCACCATCTGTCACCATACAACGTTATACAACATTATTGACTATGCTTGTCATGCTGTACTTTTCATCCCTGTGACTTATTTATTTTAAAACTGGAAGTTTATACCTCTTAATCCCCTTTGTCTATTTCACCCATTCCCTGCACCCACTTCCCTTCTGGAAACCACCGGTTTGTTTTCTGTATGTAAGAACCTGTTTCTTGGTTTGTTTGTTTGCTTGTTCATTTATTTTGTATTTTAGATTCTACATAGAAGTGAAATCATACAGTATTTGTCTTCCTCTGACTTATGTCACTTAGCATAATGCCCTCTAGGTCCATCTGTATTGTCACAAGTGACAAGATGTCATCCTTTTTTAAGGATGAGTAATATTCCATTGCATATATATACAACACATCTTCTTTATCCATTCATCTATCTTTTTTTAAAGTTTATTTATCTATTTTGAAAGAGACAGATACAGCACAAGTGGGGGAGGGGCAAAGAGAAGGGAGAGAGAAAATCCCAAGCAGGCTCCACAATGCCAGCACAGAGCCTCATGTGGAGCTAGAACCCGTGAAGCCACAAGATCATGACCTGAGCCGAAACCAAGATTTGGACACTTAACCAACTGATCCACCCAGGCACCCCATTCATCCATCTTTTTAATTAAAAAAATGGACAATACTTTCATGTGGCTCAAACTTCAAAAACCACAAAAGGCTGTATAGTGACAGGTCTCCTTCCTCCCCAGTCTTCCTGTCACACAGCTCCACAGAATCAGCCAATGTCATTGATCTTTCTGTATCCTTGCAGAGATTGTTTATGTGTGAGTCAAAAAAAAAGTATTCTCAAGAACTACCAATAATTGTACATTGAGCACATATTTCTACACCTCTTTTTTCATCAAACAATGAGAGATTATGCAAGGCTGAGGAAAAACACCTTCTCCATTCCCTTTTTGTGGCATTTCATTAGGTGGATCATCATACTTTATTTAATCTCTCCCCCCTTGGTGGACACCTAGGTTGTTCCAATCTTTACTATCACATACAACACTATGGTGAACTGCCCAGTACAATTGTCATTGTGCCCATGTGAGAGGACACATAAAGGATTTGTTCCTAGCAGTGGGATTGTTGGCTGAAGTGTCTGTGTATTTTAAGAGGAGTTGCAAGTTTGTACCTGTCCTCTGTGTATGATGGTGTCTGTTTCCTCTTCGCCAAAATGATGTTGTGTTATTTCCTATTTAGGTAAGTGAAAGTATCTCCATGTGTGTTATTATGAGACTTCTTGTTAGTGAACATGGCCAAACATCTTCTCAGAAATGAATGAGGGGCCCTGGAGTTTGTCTCCTTTTTTAAATTTTAATTTTTTTAATATTTTATTTTACTTTATTTTATTTTAAGTAATCTCTACACCCAACATGGGGCTTGAAGTTATTAAATTTTTTAAATATTTATTTATTTTTGAGAGAGACAGAGTATGAGTGAGGGAGTGGCAGAGAGGAAGGGAGACAATCTGGAGCAGGCTCCAGGCTCTGAGCTGTCAGCACAGAGCCCAATGTGGGGCTCGAGCTCACAAACTGCGAGATCATGATCTGAGCTGAAGTCAGATGCTTAACCGACTGAGCCACCCAGGCATATGGAGCTTGAACTTATAACGCCAAGATCAAGAGTTGCATGCTCTACTGATGGAGCCAGCCAGGTGTCCTGGTCTCCTCTTTTCTAGATGCAACTTGTGTCTGGTCTGCATGACCTGCTACCCTTATGCAAATAAGGGACTAAGCGGCTCCATCCCTGGGCTCAGTGTGCTTAGGGCATCCCAAGGGTTTTGGAGAAGAAAGTGGATCTTTTCTCTCTTCTCTTTACATCCATCTTGTGCTCCTATCAAGTGATGCCCTCTTCCCACTGTCCCTTGATCAATCCCTCCTATCTCCATTCTTTGTTTTGCCATCTGGCCCCATGGCCAGGTGCATGGACCATTCCAGAGGGATCTCAGGTTGTGGGAATAAGCACGGGAGGAGGCCTGGGTTGTGTGTCCCTCCTTCCATGGCTCTTGGCTGCTGCCTTCCACTCTATGGCCATGTGATTCTCTCATGTCCTGTGAACACCACCTCTTCCAATAGCATGAGTGATTCTCACAGTTAGTAAGAGCTATATGCTCCTGCACGTGCCTTGCTCTCTCCTGGCCTCATGCTCTTGCACACATGGTCCCCTCTCCCTGTAAGGCCCTCCTCAAGTCCAGCATGGGTGTGATCAGTCCTATGAACTCACTCCCCCTGCCCTGCACATGTCTGTACCTCTCTTGTGGCACCTGTCACCTACTGCGTAACCTGGTACCTTGCCCTCTTCTCCTCCCACAATCATGGAGGGGGTAGGATCCCTGTCTGAGTTATCTTTGTATCTCCAGCACCCAGCATAGTGCCTGAGGTACAGGGAATATGTGTTCTTGCAGCTGCTGACCACACCAGGAAACATTTCTCATTTCTCTGGCAAATTGTATCATCACTGAAGATGTCACGTCCAGCATGGTGATTATTGTCAATAAAACTGTACTATATATTTGAAAGTTGCTGAGGGACTGGATCTTAAAAATTCTTATCACAAGAAAAAAGGGGTAACTATGTGTGGTGATGGATGGATAATTATGATTGTGGTGATCATTTCCCAATATATACAAATATCAAATCATTCTGTTGTATACCTGTAGCTAACATAATAATTCAATTATATCTCAGATTTAAAAAAAAAAAGAAAGTTGTATCATCAAGTCTAAGCAGATCTTAAATGGTTAAGAAGAAAATTAACACCTGTACTGACCCTATTTTCTTATTTTTTCTTTCTTATTGCTCTGGTATTTGGACCCTTAGTCCTAGAGGCACTGCCCCTCCCAGGGTAGATTGTTCCTAAAGAGGGCAAACGAATCCCCCATGAGTGTACCTTTGAGGTACAGCTGTCCCTTGAACAATGGGTCTGAACTTCATGGGTCCACTTATATATGGATTTTTTCCAATAAATAATAGTATATAATTATAAATGTATTTTCTTATCTGTATGATTTTCTTATGAACACTTTCTTTTCTCTAGCTTACTTTATTATAAGAAGACAGTATAGAATATGTAAAACATATAAAATATGTGTTAAGTGACTATGTTATCAGTGAGGCTTTTGAATGTTTTTTAAATGTTTATTTTTGAGAGAAAGAGAGAGAGACAGGGAGTGTGAGCAGGGGAAGGGCAGAGAGAGAGGGAGACACTGAATCCGAAGCAGGCTTCAGGTTCTGAGCTGTCAGCACAGAGCCCAATGCAGGGCTTGAACTCTCAAGTTGTGAGATTATGACTAGAGCCATAGTTGGACGCTTAACCAACTGAGCCACCCAGACGCCCCTGTAAGGCTTTTGGTCAACAGCAGGCTATTAGTAGTTAAGTTTGGTGGGGGGGTGGGGGTCAAAAGTTATAGGTGGATTTTGGTGAGGGGAATTGGTTCCCAACTTGTATGTTGTCAAGTGTCAACTGTACAAACCAACCAGTCCAGAGCCCACATCCTCAACAATCACCTTTACCAAACTCTCTCACAACAAGCCAACATTCCCCCTGAACTAACTCACACTTGGGCCAGGTGCCAGGTGCCAGGTGCCAGGTGCCAGGGGACCACCCCTACAGCCCAGAGACTACCGAAACTATTCAAATGCTCCAATCTTAAGCTTACCTAGTTTCCAACCCTGCCTCCCCTATTCCTTCCTGTGAAAACCCCAATAAAGACTCTGGGCCATGTTGTCTCACTCTTTTGCCTCCTGATCGACCTTGGTACTTCCCCACGTGGCCCTGTGAAGCCCGCCTTTTGCTTTTAGGGATCTATAAGCATACATGTCTTCCTTTGTGACAATTCTTTCTGTGTGTGTGTCTTACCATATCTGACTAAAACAAATCCCATATCCATTTTTAGAAAAGCCTGGAAGTTGATTCCTGTTATGGGTCTATGCAAAGTATTTTGTTTTTTTAGGGTCTTCACCTTGTACTGCTGTCTTCTGACTCCCCAAGCTTCCTCCAATGGCCTCAGTGAGAAAGAGTTATCAAATTATGAGGGAAATTAAAGGAATGAAATTGGGGACCCAGCTGTTTACAGCCCTTGGTTAATGGTTGAAGAACCAGGTACGATGTGCATTTGTGTCTTCTCCTTCTCCTTCTCCTCCTCCTCCTCCTTCTCCTCCTCCTCTTCCTCCTCCTCCTCCTTCTTTTTTTTTTTTTTTTTTTTTTTTTTTTTTTTTTTTTTGCAAGAGGAGGTAGAAATGACAAAAGCATGACTGAAGGGAAAATAGCTTTCAGCAGGTTTTCTGTGACTTGGAAGGTGCTCTACATTTGGGATTTATCTTTGCACGTTGATTGTTTTCTTAGCTTGTGGGGTTCCTGAAAACACAGTTATTACCGATTGAAAACTTTTCCGGTGGCCCCTTGGGGCATCTTGGATGATGTCATTTAATCTCTGCAACCTCCCTCTGAAGTGTCCATGACCGTCCTCTCTTTCACTGCTGAGAAAACAGGCTGAGAGGAGTCCAAGGGGGCACTTGAACTTGGCATCAGACTGGAGGACTCAGGGGCCTCAAGCTGTCCTGGCTCTATCCAGATTGCCAGTGGGAAGGCCAATAGCTCTTTGCCACGTGGTGCCATTGTGGCAGTTTTTACACATTTGAATTGTAGCGAATGTGAAACAGTAAGATACACATATATTACTAAAATTTTACTTTCTGCACAAAGCTTCAAATAATTGTCAAGAAGGGCTTTGGGACAGATTGCATTTTCCAAAGATGGCTACATTCATGTCCCTATATTGCTTGCTCTTCTTCAGTGTGATCTTGTCACTTTCCATCAGGAGGTGGCATCTGGTTTAGTGATTAGCTTGTCACAATAGGATGTGGCAGAGGCGATGCTGCGTGGCTTCTGATACTAGGTCAGAAGAAGCCTTGAAGCTTTACCTGAGTTTCTTGGAGCTCTCCCTCCTGGGATACTCTCTCTCAGAGCCCAGCAATGTGTTTCAAGACACCCAAGACGAGAGGTTAGTGGAGGGGCTCTGGTTGGAAAAACCAACTGAGTCTTGGCTCTTGAAAACTTACACCCCATATGCCAATCATGGGATGAGGGAGCTTCCCCAGGGCTCCAAAGTCCCACTGTTCTGGGACCCCAGATGTCCCAGGAAGATCCCAGCCATCCTGTTTTTGCCCTTCCTGAATTCTGGAACCACAGAATCCCTAAGATAAGACTACATGAAATGCTGGCTGTTTGGGGTTTGGAGTGGTTTGTTGATCAGCAATAGATAATTGGATCAGGCCTAAAATCACATGTGGACGGGGTGGGGAATTGCAAATTGTAGAAACCATAGAGTTGACACCCTCATGCCCAGACTCAAGGTGGCTATGCTTTGGTTAAAATCAGAAACACTTTCTGCCCTTTGTCTTAAGGTTTGAATTATGAGAGAATTTCAAGGAGTATCCATCTGATAAAATGCTGTTTTTTTGTAAATTTTCTCTTCAATCCTTCCTTCCTTCCTTCCTTCCTTCCTTCCTTCCTTCCTCCCTTCCTTCCTTCTGGATTTTAAAATACAGTCACTTAATTAAAAAAAAAAAAAACTAGAACATTGGGGGTGCCTGGGTGGCTCAGTTGGTTAAGCGTCCAACTTTGGCTCAGGTCATGATCTCACAGTTCTTGAGTTTGAGCCCCATATCTGTCTCTGTGCAGACAGCTCAGAGCCTGGAGACTGCTTCGGATTCTGTGTCTCCCTCTCTCTCTGCCCCTCCCCCACTCACATTCTGTCTCTCTCTCTCTCTCTCAAAAATACATGAACATTAAAAAAAAAAAAAAACAACCCTGTAACATGTGCAAGCCAAATAGAACAGGAGTCACCTGGACATGGGTGTGTTATGTTCCTCACTCTGTTGTCACCTGGCACATAGGTGAGAGGCTAATGATAAGCTCAGGTGAGATCTGCAGGACTATTACCTGCCCATTCACTTTGCTGTTGTTGCTTGTATCCATTGACATTATCTGCAAATATTTCTGCTTTAAGAAAAGACTGAGGGGTGCCTGGGTGGCTCAGTTGGTTAAGCGTCTGACTCAGGTCAATATTTCACTGTCTGTGAGTTTGAGCTCCACTCCCAGCTCCGCAGCTGGCAGCACAGAGCCTGCTTGGGATTCTCTCTCCCTCTCTCTCTGCCCCTCCTGTGCTCATCCTGGCTCTGTCTCTCTCAAAATAAATAAACTTGAAAAATTAAAAAAAAAAGAAAGGACTAATATTTAAGGTGGTGATTTGTGAGCATTATCAAGGGCAGAGTTGAGCTGTAGGAGGTTGAAACCCCTGCCTTCAGTGAGATACTATAAGGGTTTATGTATATTGAATTAACATAACCCTAGCCAATAGTTGCTAATGACTGGCTTGTGCCAATAATGAGGAAAATATGACTTCTACACAGAGAGTGAGATTTCCCTAGCACTTTCAAGTATATCTGGGTCCTTCCAATAAGTGGCTTTTTTTTTTAATCTTGCACTTCACAGAAAGCATTCTGTGAAGTTATGTCCATGAAAACAAATGTTGTTTTTTTCTTTTCCTAACAAAAGCACGGTAATGAAAGATAAGGATTAGGTTACACCATGGCTACCAGGATTGTCAACAAGCCGTTTGAGATTTTCTTTTTCTGTTGTAATCAGTTAATGAATTGGAGTTTTCTACCCAGCTCATAGAAGGTGACTTTTCAGATCTTGGAGCAGAAAATCAGAGAGACACTTTTTCCATAAGGCATGTCGAAGGGCTTCGTTTGGTCTTGTAGCTACACACAGACTCAGTCAGGTCCAGGACTAATCTTGCTAATTACCACAGGTGGATTTTTGACCCAAGGAAGAAAATAAGGCTCCAGGGCACTTCTCTGTGACCGCCTTGGGACCCTTCAGAAGTGATGAGCTGCCAATCTGAAAGCCGCTTGGGTTATAATGATTCTCGAATGGGCTTTTATGTGGACCAGCAACATGACCTAAGGCAATGGGGACAGCAGAGAGGACACATTTTATGCAGCTTGGGATGTGATCAGGGAGCAAACGTGATTGCAAAGCATAAGTCCCACTGCTCTTTCAAACATCATAAAGTGGCTTCTGAATTATGATAGTGCATACTTGTGCATGAATTGTACTTAAACTTTGCATTTTTGGAACAACCCGGGTTTGCACTTGCTATGATCCAGGTGTGGACCTGGATGTTTCATATACACGAGACCTCACTCATTTAACCTTTTCAGTGAACTGGAGGGGTGGGAGTGATTGTTGTCCCCATTTTACGAGGTGAGTCGGGGGGAGGTGACTGAAGTTGCCAAGTTAGCCAAGGATCCAGCTGGGTCTTGAGCCCAAGTTTGATCCCAATGCTTGTGCTCCTTGAGGCTTGGGAGATGATCGGGCAACAGTGGAGAAAGAGTGCTTTAGATGTGGCCACCTGACCCATTCTTATAAGATGGGCCACAGGAGGACTCAGGCTGATAGGTCATTTGATGGGAAGTTCAAAGGTCTGCAGCTTGTTTAGCAACATGTTTCTAACCACCTTGTAGATCTGCCTTAAGTCATGGGGATTGTTGCAAATTTACTACCAGTGTGATAAAAAAGCAACTCATTACTGATGTCATATGATGAGCCATTTTGGACCCATTACTTGATTAATAATGCCTGAGTAAGGAGATTTGGGTTCTTCTTCCTTTTTCTCTGGTTTCTATGAACTCCTTATCCTCCTACTGTGGCCAGATGCCTTTACCACCCTTATCTCCCCACACCTCCTTGGGAAATCCGTTTTCCTTTTTCTTTTGAATAGTCTTTTCCTGTTAACTGGATTCTTCCTATTACTTTTTCCATCAACATTGTAAGGGTTGAAAGAATTGTATTAAGAACACTCACCACCTCAGTGCTACAATGAACATTTTGCTGTGTTGGTTTTATCACATATCTGCCCTCCTTCTGAGCACTCTCTAGCCAGCCAGCCACCAATGCTTTCTCTTTCTTTAAATGCATTTCAGAGTAAGTGATGGACATTTACACTTCCTCCCTAGACACTTCGGCATGCGTACCATGAGCCGGTCTTCAAACTTAGTTCTTTTTGATTTCTTTTTTGCTAAGTAAAAATCTACTTATGGTGAAATGCACAATTCTTACATATACTATGCAGCAAGCTTTTTCCATTTGCTTTAATCCATAATCAAAATCTCTTCTATTAAAAAACAAACCACACCTGCCTTCAGCCCCACAAAATCTCCAGTTACTCTCCCATCTCTAATTACTGTCCCATCTTTCTTTTTTCAAGAGATGCATTGCACTTGAATGCACTGTCCCCATTTCTTTTCTCTCCACTCTTCTTGCACCCATCTGCCTCCTTCCTTACCCCCTCTTCCACCTTAACAGATGCTGCCCACAACCTCCAATCCCCAAATCCAAAAGACACTCTCCAGTTGTCAGTTCCCTTTAGCCCTCAGTGGCCTGTACATTGACCTCTTCTTTATTGGCATATTTGCTTACATGACTTGCAGGCTGCTCTACTCTTTTGGTTTTCCTTCTTGGCCCTCTGCTGCACATTATTTCTCTCACTGGGGGTCATGTTCACCACCTTCTCCTCTAGAATTAAATAGTAGAGTTGCTTAGGGCTCAGCCTTTCTTCTCACTCCATGTTTCGTCCTGAGATGATCGCACCAACTTCTATGGTTTCAATTTCTATCTGCACACATGTGACCCTCCAGTTCAGGTTCTGGCTAGCATCTATCTTCAAGCTCTAGACCTATTTGCCCAGCTAGCATATCCTCTTGTGTAGTTCAGGGGCACCCACAGTCTTCATGTCCCAAAGCAAGCCAAAGTCTCTCCTCACATTGGTCCTTCTCCAGGGTCCCCCAACACATAGAGAGGGATTACTTAGTGCTGATGACCTAAGAGCCATCAGTGACCTCTCCTCCACCTATTATCTAATATATTATTCAAATCCTATTAATTTTGTGCTCAACAATGATTCCTTGATACCACCTGCTGCTTCTCTCCATAGCAATGATTAGGGTTCAGGCCTAACCTAGCTCCCTTCCCTCTCTTACATCCATTCTTCATCCAGTGGCCACTAACCTGGTGCTCCTATACTTAGACTCTTCAGTGGTGTTCCATCAGCTGCTTTTCATCATTATGGATACAGCTAGGACCTAATGGGTCAGACCCCTGCTTGTGTCTCCAGTGTACTTTAATAACGTGCAACCTCATTGGCCATTTTTATTTCCTCGATAATGCTTTGATCCTTCCCACCACTGACCTCTACCTATATCCTTTTCTCTTTGTCATCCTTTGCCCCACTCCCAGAAGCCTCTACTCCATGCATTCACCTTGCCCATGTAACCGTCTCCCTGATGTAATACATCTCACATGCCATGTGCCCTTGCTTTAGGATACTGAGCACAGCCACCCCTCACAATTCCTTGTGATGTCATGTAAGCATCCTGATGGGATCTTCATTTTTTGCTTTTGCTTTATCTCCAGCACCTGGTGCAATGTCCAACACATATTAGCAGAACACATGCTGTTGACCAAACACATGAAATTTCATTCTTCATATTATTTATCATTTTTTTAGAATGGAATGCACTTAATGGGAACTAAGAAAGTCAAACTGAGAATTAGTATAACAGCTTCTAGTTCAGATTAAAAAAGCTATTTTGATAAATCTAGGGATTGAGTTCCTTGGGTACAAAACAAAGGCTCTCTCCTGTCACTATATTTAAAAAATATTTGGACACTGTGGCCATATACTCAGCGGCTTATAAAGCATGGGCAGGAGACCTGGAGCCTGGTACCAGCTCTGAGCAACCGTGGCTTTGGATAGGGGAAACTCATTCTTGTCATGCTCTGTTTTTCTCATTGGCAGAACAGTACCATCATATATCCCCTTGAGTCTCCAGGACTTGTGAGGATGAGATGATATTTTTGCATCTTTGCAAAACATTAAAATCACGTTAACCTGCTGGGAAGGGGGCATTAATGCTTAGGATCAGGATTCCACCAGGTTCTCCTGCTCTGCCTTGGATCAAAGCAGAGGGGCTGCGGTGTGGGTTCTCCTGATTTGGAGACTTGAGAACTGGACCAAACCCACATATTACTATTATTGTTGTGTTGTAATGATTGGCATCTCAGTAGTAGGACTGGCTCTCGATAAGCATTAGTCATCCCTCCAGGCGCCTGCAGCTTGCGGTTGCTTTGGCTGAGGCTTCAGGCTGTGTGGTCCTGCACAAGGGTGGTTTGGTCTCTGATTTCTCCTGGGGCCACAAGCTGCTCTGCAGAAAGG